>NC_142128.1:60782500-62032500 GCF_024610735.1 Ursus americanus
GTTACGGTGAATGCACTATTTTCGCTCTTAAGGCCAGTCACCACTTCTTTGTCTACAGATTCCATTTCCTTTCACACTCCAAAGACTTTGCCTTTGTGAATTGTTGCTTCTCTCTTGCATCATCATCTTTCTCCTTTTCTCTGCATCATTCCCTTTAAAATGCATACTGTAAGGTCTCATTTAAAAATAATTTTTTTTTTAAAGATTTTATTTATTTGACAGAGAGAGAGTGAGAGAGGGAACACAAGCTGAGGGAGTGGGAGCAGGAGAAGCAGGCTTCCCGCTGAGCAGGAAGCCCTACACAGGACTCGATCCCAGGACCCTGGGATCATGACCTGAGCTGAAGGTAGATGCTTAACAACTGAGCCACCCAGGCACCCCTCATTTAAAAACAGTTTTTTGACCGCACATTCCTAATATCTATTGTTGAATTTGTCTTCTCCTTTTTATTGCAGAATTCTTTGTTAACAGTTGTGTGTTATCACTGCTTCCCTCTTGAAGCCACTCCAGTCTGGCTTTCCTACTCACCATCTCGCTAAAATCACTGTTGAAAGGTCAACACTGACTTAAGGGTTACCAATTCCTTTGGTCTCTTATCCATATCTTGCTTGACCTCTCAACAGCATTTGACAGTTGATTACTCCCTTTTGGAAAGCCTTTCTTCACTTGACATTTGGGGCACCAAACTCTTTGTATTCTCTTTCTATTCATTGTCCATCTCTCTCTCTCTCCCTTTTTTTTTGTTTTTGCTTATCTTCAGCACTGACCTATTCCTAAGCTCAAGTTATAAATCCAGTGTCCACATCTTTCCTTGGATATTTAATACGTATGTGAAATTTATCGTATCTGAAATAGATTGCTGATTCCCTCCTTCCCTTCTCCCCTCAAACAAAATTGAAATAGCAGATCTGGTCTCCCAGTGTTCCCATTTCAGTAAATGCTTTCCCATTCATGTAGTTGTTTAGGCCGAAAACCCTGGAAAAATCTTTGGTTACTTTGATCAATTTCATGAGCAAGTCCTTTTCTTTAATTTTAAAAGTATGACAGTTTCTTAATCATTCTACTCCCACCCTGTTCCATTCGTCCCCTTTAGACTTTTCTTTTCAGCCCTCTTAGAGGTCCCCACTCTATATTTTCTGGTATAGTCTTTGCCTGCCCATTAGAGTGACCTGTTTTTGAAAACTCATGTAAACTTGATTGTGTCACTTACCTGCTGAAGCCCATCCGGTGGCTTCCCGTCATGCTTAGAATAAAGCTCACAATCTTTATCCTAACCTGACCTACGTGATCTTGCTTCTGCCTAAATCTCTGTGGTCTCATCTTCAACCTTCCTTTGCTTGCAGCAGTCCAGTCTCGTTGATTCTTTTAACTCTCCCAACTTTTCAAGCCTTTGTACTTGCTGTTTTCTCTGTGTTCAGTTCTGTTTCTCTACATTGTCACATGTCTTACTTCTTACCACCTCATCCTCATCTGTGCTTAAATCTTCTGTCTGAAAGAACTTACCATTCTGAAATATAAAATAACAGTGTTTTCCCATATATGCCCATCTGTGTATAGTATCTTCCTGATTTATTTTTCATCAGATCCCTTACATTGGCTTGAAATTACATATTTGTTTACTTACATATTGCTGCCCCACTAGAGGGTAAACTCTAAGAGGGCGGACAGTTGTTAAATACCGAGCATTTAGAACAGTGTTAATAGTGGGTACTTATCTGTATAAATGAGCAATCATTAATTTGCTGTCTTAAGGAATATGAATAAATAGGTATAATAAATTGATACATAATATAAATTAATGATTATGAATAAATTGATATAATTTTATTTTATTTTATTATTATTATTTTTAAAGATTTTATTTATTTATTTGACAGAGATAGAGACAGCCAGCGAGAGAGGGAACACAAGCAGGGGGAGTGGGAGAGGAAGAAGCAGGCTCATAACGGAGGAGCCTGATGTGGGACTCGATCCCAGAACGCTGGGATCACGCCCTGAGCTGAAGGCAGACGCTTAACCACTGTGCCACCCAGGCGCCCCTAAATTGATACAATTTTATAGTAGTATGAATAAATCAATATAAGACTGATTGGTCCTAACCTTCCTTGGGGTGGAGTTTACTACCTTTAAGTCATTAATAGCTATCTTATCACATATTGTGCTCCACAGCTATAAGAGTAAGATTGATTGGCATAGTCTTTTGCATAATGGAAAGACCATCATCAAGAGTGTTATCTTTCTGTACTATCCTCACTGAACATTCAGCAAGCACTTATTGAGTGGTTATTCTTTTTTTTTTTTTTTAAGATTTATTTATTTATTTGAGAGAGAGCACACGCACAAGTGCACGTGAGCGGTGGGGAGGGGCAAAGGGAGAGGGAATCTCAAGCAAACTCCCCCCTGATTGGGGAACCCAACGTGGGACTTGAGCTTACAACCCTGCAGTCATGACCTGAGCTGATATTAAGAGTCAGACACTCAACTGACTGAGCCACTCAGGCGCCCCTTGAATGGTTATTCTTAAAGGCATTGTACTTGGTGCTATACAAAATGTAAATTCCTGTCCTGAACACGTTTACCATCAGGAAAGATAGACTGGTAAAAGAAGGATTAAAATCCTGGGGGAGGATTGAGGAGGGATTCTAATTCTGCTGTGAGGAGCATGGAGTTGAGGAGGATAGGCAAAGGCTTTTTTTTTTTTTTTCTTTAAACCATATGGTATACTTGTTAGAAATGGATTTTTTTTTTTTTTTTTTTTTTTTTTACTTCAGAAGATCTGGTATAGAGTCTAGGATTCTCTGTTTAAGTATCTCAAGTAAGCTTGATAAATAGGCTGGTTAGTGGGGGAGAGTACTTTAGGGCAAATAAATGCTTTTCTTTTCAGAATCCAGAAAAATGTAACCCTTTATTATAGTAGTTTCTATAGGACAGATAAATTTAGTCATCAGGTATATTCCTTTGCTATTTTTTAAAAAATTGTTGAATTAATGGTTTAATGAACAAGTTGAGGAAATCTTAAGACATTCCATGTTCTTAGACAAGAGGATGTAACAGCTTTAGGATGTCAGTTCATAACATAGATTATATATTTAACAGGATCCCAATAAAAATCTCTACAGTTTTTCTTGAGGGAAGGGTGGAACTAGACATGATTCTAAAATCCATTTGGTAAAAGTAAGTGTCATAAAAGTTTGGAGAAGAGCATTGAGAAAATACTATTCCAGAGTTTAGAACTTATAATAAGGACTTATTAATTTAAGAAAGTGTGAATAAACTGATAGAACAGTTTTTTATCTGTTAAATGTTAAATTATGTGAATTTGACACAATTGAAGGGAGAGGTCAGATCAGGGGGGAAAGATAGGATTATTCAAGTAACAGGTTGGTAAAAATTAAAAAGTTCTGTATCATTAAAAAAAGACCTGAGAAGTTGGGAAAAAATACTTCAACTCACATCACAGTGAAAGGACCAGTCATACTGATAATGTGAAGTGGTCCTAGAAATACATGCATAAAAGACCAACAACCCAATAGATTATAGTCATACAATTCAAAGAAAAGGTGATGAAATCATATGAAAAATAATTTCACTCATAAGATAATTATAAATTGAAACTATCCAGAGATAACATTTTTTTTACCTCATTGATAAAATATAGCAGTTTAATAATACACTTATGAGTCTCTGAGGAAACAGATATCCTAATATATTTTTAGTCGTAGTGTCAGTTGGTACAACTCCCACTGAAGACATTTGGCTGTATCTATTATTCCAAAATCAGCCTAGAAGTCCTACATCTGGACTACATCCTACATCATATTTGAAAATGCATGAACAATGTGTCATTGTAGTGGCAAAAACCTGTTAGAATTGAGCAGCCCGTGGTTGGATAGGGAACTAGTTAAATAAATTAGTCCATACAATAAGTACCATGTAGATTTAAAAAGAAAGTTAAGGAGTGCTCCACATACTGATATGTAAGAGCTCTATGGTTAGGTTAAAAAAAAAAAAAGGTGCAGGACAGTGTGTATAAGTATGCTACCATTTATGTTAAAGGGAAAAATAAAAGTAACTTTGTATTTCTTGTAACTACAGAAAGAAACTCTAGAAAGATACACAAGAGACTGTCAAATAGTTATGTAGAGTGGTGAGAACTAGGTGGATGAGGACTGGTACATCCTTTTGTTAGTTTCATTATTTTGAACCATTCAAAAATTAAATGATTTATTTTAAAAGTAATTTTTTTTTCTTACCAATTGTGAATAACTAAAAATTGCATTTTTAAGGTGAATGCTGACTTAAGGTGTTTTCCTTTATACATACATGTTTATGTATTTATTTAGATACATTTTATGTGCATGTGTGGTAATTAACATCAGAGTATGTGTTCTTTAAAGTGACCAGTTGAGTTCAGTCAGATTATCACAGTAATTTGTAAGCTAAATTATTAAAAATATTTTGTCCTTTTACAGACTTTTCAATACAGATTAGTCTTTTATAATGTTTTTATAAAACTGCTTTAAAGCTTATTTTTTTCCCTAGGGAAATCACTGTATATAAAGTAAGTAATAACAAATATTGAGCATTTCATTTGTAATAATGTCAAGTATATGTGTTCAAATATTGGTTTTCTTACATAAATCTTTTTAAATCTTCAGCAACATCGGCAAGCATAGACAGAAGTGCCCCTCTAGAAATAGGTCTTCAGCGATCTACCCAAGGTACGTTTTGTCACATTTATATTGAACCTTCAAAAACTTATACTAGAACTATGTACTTATTTACTTTTTTTTTCTTAAAGTGAAACGAGCTGCAGATGAAGTTTTAGCAGAAGCAAAGAAACCACGCATTGAGGTAATGGGACTTTATTTTAAATGTGAATCGTAGTATTACAAAATTAGGTTTGTATATGAATAAGAATTCTTTTTCATAGTAGTCCTAGAAGCTTTTTTTCTGGAAAAATTGTTGTAGTATAATGAATGTTTGATTAATAGTAGCTTGAGCTATAGTTTAAGATCTCTTACATATAGGCTATGTGTTAGAGAAATCACTTTATTTTCTTTTATATCCTTATTGATGAAAGTGTTGGGCTACATCAGAAGTTGGAAAATTTCTGTAAGGGATCATATAGTAAATATTTTAGGCTTTTTGGGACCATTTAGCGTCTGTCCAACTATTCCACCCTGGTATTGTAGTGCAAAAGCAGGAAGAAGCAGTACATAAGTGAACTGGCAAGGCTGTATCCCAATACATTTTATAAAACAGATGGTAAGCCTACCTTTGGGTTGTAGTTTGCCTGTCCCTAGAATAAGATGGCGTGAGAATTTGCTTCACTTTTAAGGACTGTGAACATGAAGTAGTTATTACAGTTATTTCTTAAAATACTTACATATATTAGGGGGCACCTGGGTGGCTCAGTCAGTTGAGCATCCTACTCTTGGTTTCAGCTTAGGTCATGATCTCAGGGTCGTGCACTCAGCTGGAGTCTGCTTGAGATTTTCTCCCTTTGCCCCTCCCCCTCCTTGTGTGTGCCCCTTCTCTCTAAAATAAATTAAAAAAAAAAATACTGGTGTATTAGGTTGCGTATTTTTTGTAGTGTTTTATAGCTTGCAAATAGAATACTAATATTGGTAAATAAGGATAGTTCACATGAAATAGAAGCTGTATAAGAAATGCAGTTACCTTTAGAAAGAAAAGTCGTTGAACAGCTAGGGTACTGCATAAGAAAGTTAAGCCTTAAAAATTATAATTACGTGATTATGAGGCTATTTATTTAAATTTTTTAACAAGCCCCAGATCAGTTACATATAAAATCCCCTGACGATGGAAGATTATGTAGTAGAGGTACACTTAAAATCTGAGAAATGACTGAACTGCTCCATGTATCAATTAATAATAAAGAAATAGCACTTCTAGTCATCACTAATGTTAACTTTACCAGAAACCATAAATCTTTTCCTTTCACACTTGTATAGAAATCAAATAGTTGCATCTTTTGCCTGCTATATAAATAGCATCCAGTTAAGAATAAAAAGGCAACTGTTAAAGGGACAAGGATGTTGGTAAGTATGTTCTATATGATCATTGACAGAATTTGATGCTGAAACAGTACAATTTTATTTTAATTAATTTTAAAACAATTAATTTTAATTAAGCATACTCTGAGACATGGACTTGATATTTTTTAGTTAATGATCATGATAATTGGCTCATTGTTTTTCCTCTGTTCTGGGTGACTTTTGTATACTTTATATATATTAACTCATGTAATCCTCAGCCACAACCTCCTGAAGTTGGCAGTACTACGCATGTCATCAATGAGCAAACAAACCCCTTGAGAGAGTAAGTTACTTGAGGTTCACAGAACCAGGATTAGAGCCCAGACTATCTGGCTTCTAGCCATTCTACTATACATACTGAGTACAAATTTTGCAGCAGTAAAACAAGTTTTCACCAGCTCTCTCTGTATGAAAGAAGGTTGTGACCCACTGTGAACAAAATGAGTGATTTAGACACACTATTTATTTGGAAAAACCTGAATTTACAGTTTAATTATTAAAATAAATTGAACATGTCAAAAATGCTAATTTGCTAGGTACAAGTAACTTGAAACATCAACAAGAAATAGCATAATTGGGGCGCCTGGGTGACTCAGTCGTTAAGTGTCTGCTTTTGGCTCAGGGCGTGATCCCAGATCCTCGGGATCGAGCCCCATGTCAGGCTCCTCTGCTGGGAAGCCTGCTTCTTCCTCTTCCACTCCCCCTGCTTGTGTTCCCTCTCTCGCTGGCTGTCTTTCTCTCTGCCAAATAAATAAATAAAATCTTAAAAAAAAAAAAAAAGAAATAGCATAATAAGGGGTGCCTGGGTGGCTCAGTTGTTAGTTGTCTGCCTTTGGCTCAGGTCATGATCCTGGGGTCCTGGGATCGAGCCCCATGTTAGGCTCCCTGCTCAGTGGGAAACCTGCTTCTCCCTCTGCCACTCTCCCGCTTGTGTTCCCTCTCTCTCTTTCTCTGTCAAACAAGTAAAAATCTTTATTAAAAAAAAGAAATAGCATAATAAAATTCTTTCCAGAGTATTTATGGAATTAAAATGATTTACATAAACAGCTATGTTACATAAACAATTTTCAGTTCAGCATATATATATTGGGAACCTGCAAGGCACTGTGCTAGGAGAGAAACCTGGAGGGCAGAGATTTTGATCTAATCTGATTAAAATCTAGGCTGCAGTTGTCTTTAAAATCAGTAGTTTCCTAAGGAACTTTAGTAATTTGTGTTATACCTTCATTACAAATGGCTAAATTTTGATGCATTTGCTAGAATTCTGTCTTTGCATTCATGTCAGCAAAATGTTTTGAATGATAGGTTAATGTTAGAGCATGAATTGGATGGAGCACAACATTGAATATACTGATGCTTTTTATCCAATATCCTGTTTTGTTAGCCATAGACAGTGACTTCGTTCCTTAGTTTTCTCATTTGTTGAATGTGGGCATTGAACTAGATCAAGTTTTGTTTTTAACTGAACACTTTTCAGACTAAATTTTATCTGAAATTCTAACATGTATGTTAGAGAAAAGCTGAGCTACCAAGGTTGAACTCAGAGAAGTGGCCCATGGAGCACTTTGTAGGAAATGCCTAATATTCTAAGGAACATGCTTTGAAAACCATTCAAGTTCAGTATCTGGTCATCAGAAATCCTAATGGATTTAGGACGTGGGCAACAAGTGCAAAAAACTAACTCCAGAATGAAATTTTTGACCATGGTGAAGGCTTTTCACAAAATTTAGTGATAAATTTTCCTGAAGAAAAGGAGAAGGAATTTATTTGTGGTATAATACCTTTATGAATAAAAGTAGATATGATTCATTATGGGAAGAATGTTTTATTGTAGAAAAAAAGTTGCTGAAGTTCTTTGGTAAGCTTTTAATCAGTTCTACTCTTATGTGACCCAACATGTATTTATTATTGTTGTCTTTATGTAACTTAGAAGTAATCTCAAAGACAAGCTGACTTAAGGCCGGCATGCTTGGAATGTTATAGGCAGGAACTTATGTAAGGAAAAGTTACATGTAGTTTTTTGTTGTTATTGTTCTACAAGTTAAATAAAAATGTAAAATATTCACTAACCTGATTATTTTCAGGATGAAGAGTGTGTGCGCCTTGATAAAGAGAGATTGGCTGCTCGTTTGGAGGGTCATAAAGAAGGGATTGTACAGACTGAACAGATTAGGTAAGATTTTCTTTAGTAGAAAATGTTAAGTGTATATGGAAAAGGAGATAGTAATATGTTATCTACATTGAGCTTTACTCCTTGCATTCATTATGTACCTCTGTACCCTAAGTTCAAAAGATGTGTGGGCATGTTTTATGGTAGGGGAGATTGAAAGTTAATTTTGCTTCCGGGAAAGCTGCCTTCTTGGTTCTATTACCATATTGATCTTTCCTTTTTAAAATTACTCCATAACCAGGCCACTCATTTATTTTGTGATCACTTGTTGATTTATAGCAGAGGTCAGCAAACTTTTTTTGTATAGTGACACATATTAAATACTTTCAGCTTTGAAGGTCACATGGTTTTTGATTTTTTGGTTTTGTCTTTTTGGTAACTATTTAATGCTTGTGGTAGGAAAAGCAGTCGATGATTGCTTCATTCATAGAAGAATTGGCATGGCTGGATTTGGCCTATGGTATTATTTTGTTGATCCCTGATTTTACTATAATTAAAATCACTTCATAGTTTTTCCTTGGCACAATATAATGCTTTGGAAGTTCTATACAACTTTAAAAATTCAATGTCTATTTTTAAAAACCTTATTCAAGGTGACTGACATAACAATAAGCTGCACATATTTAATATAAGTTGATAAGCTTTCACATATGTATACATCTGTAAAACCATCATCGTAATCAAGATAATGAATATAACATCACCCCTACAAATTTCTTGTCTATCTTTATGATTGCACTCTTCTACCTGTCCCCACTTCCTTTCCTCTCTAGGCAACCAGTGATCTGCTTTACTTATAAATTAGCTTTTTCTAGAGTTAAGTATAAATGGAGTTAAGTAATATGTACTTTTTTGGGGGTCTGGTCTCTTACTTAGCATAATTATTTTGAGATTCATCCATATTGTTGGATGTGTCAATAGTTCATTCTGTTTTATTGCTGAGTAGTTGATTCTGTTCCATTGTATGGACGTAATACAGTTTGTTTTCTAGGCACCTGTTTATGGGCATTTCACTTGTTGCTGGTTTTTGGCTATTGCAGCTTAAGCTATAATCATTTGTGTCTAAGTTTTTTTGGACATATGTTTTCATTTCCACTGAGTAAATACCTAGGAGAGGAGTGATTGAATTGTGTACTGTTACAGATCTGCCTTTTTAAGAAATCAACCTGTTCAGAGTGATTGTACCATTTCACATTTCTACTATCAGTATATAAGAGTTCTAGTTTCTTCACAGCCTTGCCAACACTTAGTGTGGTCAGGCTTTTTAATTTTAGCCATGCTGATCTTGCACTTACCTCCTTATTAATGATAGTATGAGCATCTTATTGTGTGCTTATTTGCCATATTACATCATGTTTGGTGAAGTTTGTTCAGATTTTTGTCCATTTTTTCTTACTGGATTGTTTTCCTATTATTGAGTTTTGAAAGTTTGTTGTATGTTCTGGATAGAAGTCCTTTTTGAGACATAGGCCTTGCGGATATTTCTCGCAGTGTGTGACTTGTTTTTACATTCTCCTAGCTACCTTTTGAAGAGCAGCTCGTTTTAATTTTTATGGCATGTCATTTATCAACACATTCTTTTGCGAATTGTGTTTTGGTGTTATATCTAAGAAGTCTTTGCCTGAGCAAAGCCAACAAAGATTGTCTCATATTATTTCATAGAAATTTTTTAGTTCTAGGTTTTACGTATAAGTCTGTGATCTATTTTCTGTTCATTTTTTGTGTGTGGGTTATATAGCATGGATCAAAATTCATTTATTTTGTTACAATCTAGATACTGAAGTTCAGTTTTGTGCATGTGGATAACCCAGTTATTTCAGCACTATTGGTTTCCAATGAATTGTCTTTGCACTTGTGTAAAAAAATCAGTTGTTCTTGTGTAGATCTGTTTCTGGACCCATTCTGTGTTGTTGACCTATTGGTCTTTTTGCCTGTACGAAACCATTTTGATGACTGTTTATAAGTTTTGAAATTAGATAGTGTTAGCTTTCCAACTTTGTTCTTCTGTTTCAAGGATGTTTTTGCTGTTTTTGGTTCTTTGCATTTCCACATGAGTGTTGAAATTAACATGTCATTTTCTACAAAAAAGCTTACTGGGATTTTGATTGGGATTGCATTGAATCAGTAGACCAGTTTGGGGAGAATTGACATCTTAAAAATAATGAGTCTTCTGACTTACAAGCAAGATGTATTTATTCCCCATCTATTAATGGAGAGATATTTAGATCTTCTGTAATTTCTTTTAACATTTCCTAATTTTCAAGTGTATAGGCCTTGTATACCTTTTTGTTGTATTTCATACTTTTTGATGCTATTGTAAGTGATCCTTTAAAAAACATTTCAATTCTTGATTTATTGCTCTTATAGAAATACAGTTGATTTTTGGGTATGGATCTTGAATCCTGCAATCATGTTAAACTCATTGATTAGTTCTTATAATGTTTTTGTAGCTATCGTTAGCTTTTCTACATAGATAATTATGTTTTCTACACATAAAATATGTCTTTTTTTCCTTTTTTTTTTTTTCTCCTTTTTTCTTTCTAAACTGGATGCCTTTTATTTCTTGCCTTATAGTCCTGGCTAGACTTGCTGATTCCTCACTAATCCAGTGTTGAAGAAGCAGAGATTAGACATTCTTGTTTTGTTCCTCATCACAGGGGAAAGCACTCTTTGACTGTTAAGCATGTTAGCTTAGATTTTTTTGTTAGATACCCTTCAACAGGTTGAGGAAATAGCTTTTTCCTTGTTTGCTGCGAGTTTATCAGAAAGGAATGTTGGCTATTGTGACATGTTTTTTTCTGATTCTACTGAAATGATCGTATAGTCTTTTGTTAATATGGTGAATTAAATTATTTTTTTGATGTTTGCATTTCATGGATAAACTCTACTTCTTTATTTTTTTAGTTATCTTGCTGCATAACAAATTAACCTGAAACATATTGGCTTAAATTACACATATTTATTATCTCATGGTTTCTGTGGGTCAGGAGTCTTGGGGTGATTTAGGTAGCTTCTCTGCTTTATGGCCTCTCACAGTGTTGCAGTTAAGCTGTTGGCCAGGACTGTGTTCTCATGTGTAGGCCTGTTAGGAGAAGGATCTTCTTCTAAGCTCACTCATGTGGCTGTTGGCAAAATTTAGTTCTTGACAGGTTGTTAGACTAATACTTCAGTTCCTCAGGTGTTATATAGAGGACTCTCTTGGTTCTTTGCTACCACATTTGGACTTTCTACAGAATATTTCACAGTATTACAGCTTCATCAGAGTGAGGAAAGAAGAGTGCAAGAGAGCTGTCAAGCAAGCTAGAGGTTATTTTTTTTTATAGCCAAATCTTCAGAGTGACATCCTGTCACCTGTATAGCATTCTATTTGTTAGAAGCAAGTGAGAAGCAAGGTTCAGCCCCCCCGCCCCCAAGGAAGGGGATTACACATGGGTGTGAATGCCAAGATGTGGGTATTTGTAATCATTTCAGTGGCTGCCTACCACAATCATGGTATATTATTCTTTTTATGTATTGTTGAATTAGATTTTTAAGAATTTATATAGAATTCTGTACTTATGTTTTCGAAGTCTGTAGTCGTCTTGTAATGTCTTTTTGTCTTGTTTCCTATCAAGATAATTCTGGTCTCAGAATGAGTTGGAAAGTATTTCCTTTTCTACAATTTTCTGGAAAAGTTTGTTTAGAATTGGTATTTTTTCCTCCTGCATTTGGGACAATTTATTGATGAAGCCATTTGTACTATAGTTTTATTTATTTTCATGTATTTCAGGTAAAGTTTTCAACTGCATACTCAACTTGTTTAATAGTTATAGGTCTCTTCTGGTTCTCTCTCTTTCTTCTTTGAGTGTTTCTTTGAAAGAATTTGTCCATTTCATCTACGTTGTCAAATTTATTTGCAGAATGTTGTTCATAATATCCTTTAAAATGTTATAATCTGTAGCAATGTCCCCTCTTTCATTCCTTGATATTAGCAGTTGGTGTTTTCCGTAAGTTTCCTTATTGCCTGGCCAAAGTTGACCAATTTTATTCTCAAAGACCCAAATTGGGATTTTCCTCTTTCATTTTTTTTTCTTTTTGATTCTTCAATTTCTGCTCTGATCTTTATGATTTACTACTTCTGCATACTCTGGATTTAATATGCTGTTGTTGTTTTTTTTTTATGTTTCTTAGAGGGAAATCAGTAACCTCAGCTTCCACTCTAAGTACTGCTTTAATGGCATCTCATATTGGTATGTTGTGTTTTCATTTTCATTCAGTTCAAAATTACTGTCTGATTTCCCTTTTGATCTCTTTTTTTACTCATGGATTGTTTGCAAGTGAGTTATTTAGTTTCCAAGTATTTGGGATTTTCTAGAGATCTTTGTTACTGATTTTTAGTCTATTCCAGAGTATGGTTATATTTTATGTGACTTTGAATCCTTTGGTAAGTACTGAAACTTGGTTTTTGGCCCCAAATAAGGTCTGTTCTGTAGGCACTTGAATGTGTATTCTGTTATTTTGGAGTGTCTTCCTATGGTCAGTACGGTCAGTGTGGTTGATAGTGTCAGTAGAGTCTTCTATATCCTTACTTGTTTTTTTGTCTTGTATTATTAATTATTGAGATAGAATTATTGAACTCTCTGGCTGTGGATTTGCCCATTTTTCTTTGCATTTTTATCAGATTTTGTTCTACTTTCAGGCTCTGTTATCAGGTGTAAATGTTTAGGGTTATGTTGTCTTGATGAATGAATCTTTTTGTCATTATGGAGTGACCTTTATTTCTGACAGTGTTCTTTGTTTAAAAAACTACTTTTTCTTGTATTCACCTAGACACTCCTCCAGCTTTCTTTGGCTTATGTTAGCATAGTATATCGTTTTATTCTTTTACTTTTTAAAAAAAATTATGGTAAAAAATAACATAAAATTTATCATTGTAGTATTTTACAGTATGTAGATCATAGTCCTAAGCACTTCCATATTGTGTAACCATGTGGAGAACTCTTCATCTGAAAACTGGAATCCTTTTACTTTTTACCTATGTGTCTCTATAGTTAAGTGCTTTGCTTATGTGTCTAGATCTTTTATACTTAATGTGATTATTGATATGGTTAGTTTTAGTCCATTTTGCTTATTACTTTTTATTTGTCTCTTTGTCCTGTTTTTGGCCTTCTTATTTTGAATAAATGAATATTGGTTGTAATTCTATTTTTTCTTATTGTTGTTGGCTTATTAGTTAAAACTGTTTCATTATTAGTGTTTGCTTTAGGGCTTTTAGTATGCATGGTTCATAGCATTACAGTCTACCTGCAAGTGTTATGCTCCCTACTTCATGTATAGTATGGGAACCTTAAAATGGTATACATGTGTTGTAAGCACCAGTATGCATTCTTCTTCTTTAAAGTGTTTTCTTTTTAAAGAGCTTTAAATAATAAGGAAAAAATCTTATGTATTTACAGATACCATTTCCATTGTTCTTCATTTCTTTGTTCAGATCTGTTTATCTGTTTTTATCCTTCTTCCTGAAAGATTTGACATTTTTTTTGTGTAAACCTGCTGGTGATTAATTCTTTCAACTTCTGTATTGCTGAAAAGCCTTTATTTTGTCTTTTTTTTTTTTAAAGATTTTATTTATTTATTTGACAGAGAGAGACAGCCAGCGAGAGAGGGAACACAAGCAGGGGGAGTGGGAGAGGAAGAAGCAGGCTCCCAGCGGAAGAGCCTGACATGGGGCTCGATCCCAGAACGCTGGGATCACACCCTGAGCCGAAGGCAGACGCTTAACGCCTGTGCCACCCAGGCGCCCCTGTCTTTTTTTTTTTTTTAAGGAATTTTTACTGGATATTAAATTTTAAGTTCCATCTTCTTTTTAGATTTTATTTTTTAGAGAGAGAGAGAAAGCTCTCACGAGCCGGGGGTGGGGCAGAGAGATCTGGAGAAGCAGACTCCTCGGTGAGCAAAGAGCCCAACTCAGGGCTCAATTCCAGGACCCTGGGTTCACGTTCTGAGCTGAAGGCAGATGTTTAACTGACTGAGTCACCCAGCTGCCTCGTAAGTTACATCTTTTTAAGTATAGGTCTTCCTTGACTTAAGATGAGTTACATCCTGATAAACCCATCCTAAGTTGAAAATACCATAAGCCAGAAATGCATTTAATATACCTCACCTACCAAACATCATAACTTAGTGTAGGCTACTTTAAATATGCTTAGAACACTCTCATTAGCCTACAGTTGGGCAATAATAAAGTGTTGAATATCTCATGTAATTTGTTGAATACTGTACCAAAAGTGTAGAATAGAATGGTTGTATGGGTACAGAATGATTTTAAATGTATCAGTTATTTTTCCTGGTGATTGTACAGCTGACTGAGAGCCGTGGCTAGCTGTCACTGCCAGGCGTCATGAGAGAGCATCGTGCCACATACCACTAGCCTGAGAAAAGATCATAATTTGAAATATGGTTTCTACGGAATGCATACCAGTTTCACACCATTGTGAAGTTGAAAAATTTTAGGTCAAACCATTTTAAGTCAGACCATCAGTACTTTAAAGATGTTATACCATTGCTGTCTCAATTACATTGTTGCTGACGAGAAGTCTGCTGTCATCCTTATTTTCTTAAATTTTTAAATATTTTTAATGAAATGTGTCCTTTTTTCCCTCTGGGTACTTTAAAAGTTTTCTCTATTAAAGGTCTTGAGCTGTTTAATTAGCGCATAACTTGGCCTTTTCTTCATCGTTCTTGTGTTTGAAGTCCATTGAGCTTTTGGAGGGAATTTTTGTGTTCATAATTTTTATTGAATTTAGAAAATTTTTGGCCTTGTTTCTTAAAATATTTGGGTTCTTTTTTTTCTAGTCACTTGATAGTTTCTGTAGTTGTGTCATTCACTAATATTTTCTTCTGTAATTATATTTGTAATGTATTTGTAGTCTCAAACATTATATTTATCTCTGCAAGTTGGTTAAATATATAGTCCATGTCTCATTTAATTTGTTGAATATGTGGAATAGAGTTATAATTATTTTAATGTCTGTGTTTGCTAATCCTGCATCGGTGTCAATTTATAATTGGTTTTGAGTTAGATTTTTCATTCTGGCTTGTATTTTCCTGCTTCTTGACATGCCTTGTGATGTTTGGATACTAGACATTTTGCATTTTACCATATTGAGTGCTAGGTATTTTTGTATTCTAAATTTTCTTTTGTTTTGGGATATAGTTAAATCACTTGGAAACAGTTTGTTCCTTTTATGTCTTGATTTAAGATTTGTTATTTGAGCAGTGTTCAGTTAGGATAATTATTCCCCACCATTGCCTACACAAAACCATTCTGAGTACTCTACCTAATGCCCTATGGATGTGAGGTTTTCAGTTTGGCTGTGGTAATAGGAACTGTTCTTCACCCTGTGTGAGCTCTGGGCATTGTTCCCTCTAATCCTGTTGGATGGTTTCTATATACCCAGCTTTTGTTTCCTCATACTCTTGTGCTCATCAGTATTCTCCCAGAATACTTGATGGGCATCTTCATTGCAGCTCTTTCTTCTCAGGTACTTAGGCCTATGAATTCCAGCCACCTTGGTTTTGCTGGACTCTCAGCACCAATTCTCAAATCAGGTAATCCACTCAGTTTTGCCTGGATTCTCCTCCCTATGCCATTTTGAAAATTTAAAAGGTGGCAAACTGCAGCATTCATAGGGCTCACTTTATCTGGTTTTCATTTGTCAGAGATCATGGTGTTTCATTGCTTGATACCAGGTATTTAGTAAGCTACTGTTTTATGTATTTTCACTGGTTTATTGGAAGCAGGAGGGTTAATCCAGTCCTTGCTACTTCATTTTAGCTAGAAGTAAAACTCCAGTGATTGAAAGTCCAATTCACATTTGATTATGATTTAGAAAAATATTTGAGTTTGATTTAAGTTACACTGGTTTGCTTTAGATCTTAAGGAAAAATTGCACAGCATTATATAAAATGAGTCAACTACTAGATGCATATTGAGGATCTGCAGTAAAGTACCTTCATACCTTATATAAATAAGCTAGTATACTATATAATGCTACCATATTTAAACCTGCAAGAATTCCTGTCCTTTTTCCAGATGTTGTTTAAACGTATTTCAAGATTGTCACCTTGTGGTTAGAGTAATAATTTTGTCAACTGTTAAGGTACCCAAACCCTTTTTATTTTTATTTGTTTAAAATATTTTATTTATTTATTTGAGAGAGATAGCATGAGCAGGGAGAGAGGGAGAAGCAGACTCCCTGCTGAGCAGGGAGCCCAGCGTGGGGCTCCATCCCAGGACCATCCCAGGACCCCAGGATAATGACCTGAGCCGAAGGCAGACAGCTTAACTGACTGAGCCACCCAGGCGTCCCTCCCCAAACCCTTTTTAACTCTTTTCCTCATTTTGTAAAAACGACACTAAACTTATCATCTTAACGAAATTTGTACTTTGTGTTAAGTCTTTTTAGTATAGTTCTCAGAATATAGCCCCTGTTTGCTATTTTGAATGTTATTTGAAAATCAGGTAAAGAAAAGAAAAAGAAAACTGCAAAATATGGTTTAATCTTTCAGATAGTAAAAGGAATGTATGTTGTGGCATATAAAAGCCTCTGTCACCTATAAAATGGGTGTGTTATATACATTTTGACATACAGGTTTGAAACTTTGAAATTTCAAGGAAAAGCTAAGCTTTGAATTCTTTACAGAATGAATTTTTCACACATAACCCCCCCCCAAGGGGGGGTGTGTTTTTGTGTGTTTGTATGTACAGTTTGTGTGGCTAGAGAGGCATTGGCAAATAAAAGTCTGAGAAAATGTTAAGGGAAACAGCTATATTAATGGGTTCTGCCTTTTGCAGGGGGTCGGGGAGATAAACCCAAGTGAAGATTTTTGTTGCATCGATCTTTCTAAGAAGTTACTGATTTGGTTATAGAGTAATATTTCTACATGGACTCTTGATCTTACATGATTATTAAATACCAAGTACATAAGTTTTAGATAAGAAGAAAATCTTAATTATTGCCACTTAAGGTTATTTTTACCAAGAACTTACAAATGTAACAAAATATATTTATGATGCACTCAAGAGATCTTTGCTACGAAAATTTTAAAAAAAGGAAATCGCTTTCAGGTCTTTGTCTGAAGCTATGTCAGTGGAAAAAATTGCTGCAATCAAAGCCAAAATTATGGCTAAGAAAAGATCTACTATCAAGACTGACTTAGATGATGACATAACTGCCCTTAAACAGAGAAGTTTTGTGGATGCTGAGGTAGATGTGACACGAGATATTGTCAGCAGAGAGAGAGTGTGGAGGACACGAACAACTATCTTACAGAGCACAGGAAAGGTAATTAAAGTATTTCAGTCATTCATTAGAGTGAGTATGTGTATCTAATCTGTGATTGGTTATAGAATTGGCTAAAATTTGTTATTAGGAGCAATTTTCAAGTTTTGTCTCTGAAAGATCAGTAATAATGTAGATTTCTAAGTGACTGTATTTGCCATTTAGTGGTTGTTGGTTACCAAAGTAGCTGGTGAAAATGTCTGAATCACAGTGCCCTTGATTTGCACCTCATTTGTAAATCCAACGAATAGCCCAGTTTTCTTGTTGATCAGTTTTTTGTTTTAACCTAATAAGGAGGGAATATTGATGGCTAACTGTTTGGTCATTAATGTCGTTATTAATTTTTTTCCCCACAAAGTAGAAACTTAGGAAAATCAGCAATCATTTATGTGTGTATTTTAGACATTATATCCTGTTGTGTGGATATAGCAATATTTATTTATCTTTATTAATGGCGTTGGGTGGTTTGTTTGTTTTTGTAGCTGTAGGATTGTGGAATTTTTCTCTCCCTTTTTCTCCTTTCCTCCCTCTCTATTCACAGTTACAAGTAATGCATTAAAAAACATCCTTGTACATGTACCTTTGTGCATTTATGTGTATACAACAAAAAGATTAATTCCTAGAAGCAAATTTCTGGTTAAAGGAGATGTGTACTTTAAATTTTGAGAGAAAAAATTTGAAAGATACTGGATGTTCGGTATCTTGATGCATCTCCAAAAGGGTTGCTTTGGTTCTCTTTCCTTTACATATTTTTATCTATTTTTCCCTCACCTGCTAATTTTCTCTTAAACGTCAATTCTCCACTGATGCACAGTTGTTAATATGATATGGTAAGAGAGTGTGTAGAAGTGTGTGAGGTTACAATGAATGTGAACTTTAACTTTGGTCAAGGCAGACTGGTTTTCTTTGCAGATTCTCGTCTTAAATTTACTGTGTCATATTAGTAGGAATTGGGTTACTCGAAAAGAGTATATGAAGGAAAGAATTTTTGTCCTTTTGTACTTTGTCATATTTTACAGAGTACTTGAGGTCAAGATTAGGAATCATTTCCCAGAGCTTAGAATTATAGAGAAATCTGAGAATATAAATAAACTTCAGTTTTTGTATTTACAGTAAAGTGATCTGTTGATACTCATTTTCACTGTGTAATATGGCTAATAGTTGAATATTGCAACCTGCTAATGTTCTGCCAGTATTCATTATAATAGCCAAAAAATTTGAATCTTATGGTAAAGGAATAAAACATACGTGCTCTGCTCCATCTTACTTTTAGACCAAACATTAAATTTTCAAAAAACTGAGATGAACAATTTTCTTTGAGCTCTAGGTGGCAGGGTTTTACCATCATTTCAAAAGTTAGTGCTCTAATTTAAGTTAGTGTTGTTGCCATCACAGTATAATTTAAGAATAAATTATGGTTTAAGAATTGCTTGGTAGTTAGGTTTACTTCCGTGAGCATTAACGTTTTTAAAAACCGGAAACAACTGTTTTGACCGATAGTCTTTCTGTATATGATTTTTCTTCTCTGAACACTAAAAAACCTTTTAGGTATTCAGTTCTAATAGATCCTATGATTTTTAGATAGATCTTCATTATTACCAGGGATTATGGCCTTCTTACATTCTAAATTTCTGGAATAAAAGATTCTTGAGAAAAATCAGTATGTTCCTTTATAGTTGTATTATTATTGCAAGCAACCCACATAAAGCAAGCTAATTTTATAATGCCATTAAGAACATACTTTTAAATAAGTTAGTTTTCCTTGTTGAAAAGTTGATTAAAAGAGATCATTAAAAGGAAGATAATAATCACCTGAAATTCTACCACACTAAAATAGCTGATAACATGGATTCTTCTAGATTTAGTGTCTCTCACACAATACTTTATTATTTTTAAAGTATGAGATTTGATTTTCATATATTTTCAGTGATTTTCATAGGATTAAGACTTTGTTTGCATTTGTTACTGTTTTGACTTTTGCACTGCTGGTGCAAAAGCAGTGGTTGATTAACTCCTGGCATCTTGGCATGAATCAAGTTTTTAAAAATACTTCCCAATTTAAAAATCTTTTAAAAGTGTACAATAACTCCTAACAAACAGTATTTTAAAGCTTTCCACATCTCATATAAATTGTAGCAATCTGAGATTAGAACTGGAGTTTATTATACCTAGAAGAAGATATAGTAATTGATTTCTTTGAGAATTAAGCCTCTTGTGACAGCAAATCTCATTTTTATTTCAATAACTTGTTTCTTAGCTACATATTTGAATAGATGCAGAATATGCATACATTTATAACCAATTAAACAGTTTAAGTAAAATAAAAATCAATGAATAACAATGTATTTACAATATTTTGTTTTGGAATCAGTTTTTAAGTAGTAATTCGATTTTTATTTGTGTGTATAGTAAAGAACACCTCAGTGATGTAGTAGGGAAGAATTGATAGGAAGAAAACAGTCTGAAATTGTTTATTAAATAAACTTACTGCCTTGAATACTTAATTTTAAGTGGACTAATTAATCCATTTATATTTTAGAATTTTTCCAAGAATATTTTTGCAATTCTTCAGTCTGTAAAAGCTAGAGAAGAAGGGCGTGCACCTGAACAGCGGCCAGCCCCAAATGCAGCACCTGTGGTAAGAATGTTTTACTGCTTATATATTAATTTTAATGAAGATGACTCTTGTTTTTCAGTATTGTAATTTTGAAAACATGTCATCTTCAAGTTTTTAAATCAGTAGCTTTTAAATCTTTTGCTGCTTCAATATTCTTGAAATATGTGAAAATCTTCCCCACAGTGAGATCTCACCTCACAAAAGTTGGGTTGGCTGTTATCAAAAAGACAGGAAGTAAGTGTTGGCAAAGATATGGGGCAAAAGGAACCCTTATGCACTCTTGATGGGAATGCAAATTGGCATAGCCACTAGTGAAAACAGCATTGAAGTTCCTTAAAAAATTAAAAATAGAGCTGTTGTATGAACCTGCAGTTCTACTTCTGGGTATTTATTTGAAGAAAATGAAAACACTAACTTGAAAAGATATGTGCACCTTCATGTTCATTGCAACATTATTTACAATAGCCAAGAAACAGAAACAAGTGTCCATTGATGGATGAATGGATAAAGAAATTGTGGTATATACACACAATGGAATGATGTTCAGCCATAACATATAATGTAATTTTGACTTTTGCAACAACATGGATGGACCTTGAGGGCATTATGCTAAGTGAGATAGGTTAGAGAAAGACAAATGCCTTGTGATCTCTTTTATATGTGGAATCTAAAAACAAAAAGCTTATAGATACAGGGGACTGATTGGTGGTTGCTAGAGGTGGGGGTAGGTGAGGAGTGTGAGAAATAGGTGAGGCTGGGGTGGTGGTTAAAAGATAAGCCAACAATAGTAACAACTTAAAAAATGCCAAGCAACCAAAACAGAAAAAAAAAAAAAGTTACTTAAGCAATAATTCTTAGAAACACGCATGGGTTAGAATCTGAAAGGGGTGAATTAGGAAAAGCCCTCTGAGAAGTTGTGTAAAGTAACAGACCTATTCATTCTTGCTTGGGAGAATCATTACCATTGTTAGAGATATAAATCCCTATTACAGCCCATTTGGGGGCTTTTTCTGAAATCTTTGGTATCTGTGACTTCCTGGTGAATGTGTTGTGTTTCTCCTGATCACAGATGATTTGGTTCTTCATTGTACCTTAGTTTTAGCCATTTGGAGAGTTGACTGCCTCACTCATTGAGTTGCCACTTAGGACCTCTCCAAAGTAAATTTCGTGTATGGCGTATAGCCTATATTTAAACTAAAATGTGTCCTCCAGTTTTGTTGAAAATCCTTTCAGCTAGTTTCATATGATTCAACAAAGGAAATAAAATTGTTTTTATGTTATATACATTTTTAAAAAATATATTAAAATTTGAAAGAGCACTAATACAGTCTTTGAAATATCTAGTAGTTTTGCTTGTTCATAAAATCATTGGTATTTAATTCTTAAGAGGTAATGGACTTTTATTGGTATTTAGGTTAATACTTCGAGTTGACTTTCCAGTAGGTACTTCAATGCCTACTATTGTCAGGCAGTGTGCTGACAAAAATACAAGAGATACCTGCCCTCCTCGAGCTTAAAGTCTTGTAAGACATAGAGATGAGTAAAAAAAAGTAGTGAAACAAATATTGTGATGGTAAAACACAGGGTGCTTATAATTATGAATTGGTTGATTTGAATAGCATTTGATAGGAAACTTATGTCAGATCTTAAAACAGTTGAACCATTATCCTTGTGATAGAGGTTTGTTTTTTTTTTTTGTATTTCTATAATCATTAAGATACATAAAAATTTTAATTTTGGCATTTAACTATAGTGTATACCTAGTGAGCATCTTGAATTAACCATCTTTTATCTCGATTAATACTTAGGGTAGCATCCTGTTGTAACAAAATGAAAAGTACTTTAGTCTTTCTGAATACCATGAATTTCCCAAGTAATTTAGGGAATATTCTTTAAATATGCTTTTTTAGATTATTATAGACTGAATTTTTTTTTAAGAAATTTTTTTAAAGATTTTATTTATTTGACAGAGCACGAGAAGAGGGAGAAGCAGGGAGCCCAATGTGGGGCTCAATCCCAGGACCCTGGGATCATGATCAGAGTTAAAGGCAGATGCTTAACTGACCGAGCCACCCAGGTGTCCCTAGACTGAATTTTAGATAAAGTATTTGTGAATTAAGCTTACATCATTAGATTGACAACTTATTCTAAGTATCTTCACAAATAACACCTTTATTAGCTTCAGTCTTATCTTACACATTTAAGTATTAATAACAGTTTGGAGAATAATTTTGTTAAAAGGCTCTAAAATGTCAGTTCAGTAAACTTTGAATTAAGTTTTTTTGTTAAAAGCAATTCATAATTGAGTTTTATTATTTCATGAAGAAATTTAATCAGAATGAAATTATTAAGCACACCTATTTTATTTCTGCAGTTTGTAAGAGTTTTGCATTTTGCCTTGATACAAGTTTATTTGGAGTCCATTGCCCTTGTCCCTGATAGCAATGATAATTTTCTACCAGTAAACAGTATCTTGAAAATAAGAATCAAATGACTCCCCACTTTTGTCTTATTGGCTATTTTAAGAAAAAAATCTTAGAAAATAATATACTTATCATGGCTTTTATTCTGAGTTTTAAGTAACAATTTAAAATATTAACATGTAACTCATAATTAATTTTTCTACAGGATCCCACATTGCGTACCAAACAGCCTATCCCAGCTGCCTACAACAGATACGACCAGGAAAGATTCAAAGGAAAAGAAGGCAAGTTACTTAATTATTATATTCCCTTTACTTTGGTGGTGCTAAATGTGAGAGGTAGTGTAGCCTGATGTTCACAAGCAGGTGTTGGCAAACATCTGCAGGCCAAATCTGGTCCAACACATATTATAAATAAACTTTTGCTAGAACACAGTGGCATTCATTTTTGTATTATCTGTGGTTCCTTGGTGTTGTGATAGCAGTGTTAAGTTGTGACAGAGATTGTCGGGCCTGCAGAACCTTAAAATACTATCTGGTCTTTTACAGAATACATTTACCAACCCTTGGGGCACCTGGGTAGCTCAGTCGGTTAAGTGTCTGACTCTTGATTTCAGCTCAGGGCATGATCTCAGGGTTGTGAGATTGAACCCTGCATTGGGCTCCACAATAGGTGTGGAGCCTGCTTGGGATTCTCTCTCTCCCTCTGCCTCTCATCCCCATCATGCTCGATTGCACAGTCTTTGTCTCTCTCTCAAAAAAAAAATTGCCAACCCCTGGTTAACTGCATGGATTATGGATCCAGATTGCCTGTATCACAGTTACTTTTTGTGTGAATTTTGATAAATTAACTGCATTCTGTTTTAATTTCCTCTTGGGTTTCATTGCAATACTGATAATAGTTTTAGTATCTATCTTTTAGTTTCATTGTGGGGATTAAACTAGTTAATGAAGTGTTTGAATAGTGACTGGTATATAATCTATCTATAAATATTTCCTATTATTAATATTCTGCCTCTCAGAAGTTCAGACTGGAGATTCTATATATAAAATCATGTTTCTGAAATTGTAAATGTATACATTGAGATCTTGGGAAGCATAGATTTTAGAAACTGTGAGGGCTTATTTTGGCATAGCCTACGTGGTATACTGGCTAATGCAGTAGTGAACCATTTCCATGTTATTGTGGTGGTTAGTGAAGTGGCACTAATGTCATTGTAATATCTCTTGGGATCTTCATTTATCTTGATTTGTGGGGAAAAAATGAGGTAGAAGCAACTGGAAGTTTAACTTTTACGATTTTTTTTCTGCTTAATCTGAAATCTCCATTTAAGTTTCATTAAAGGATATATTACTTCTATACAGTGAATTTTGTGTGGTGACTTCATTTACTGGTTAAAGGCATGTACTGTGACTACATGCTGTAGAAATACAGTGGTTCATTCTTTTATTTACTGAGGTGTTTTTCTTGTGGAACAAATTATGTAAAGTAGGGTTTGGCAAATTATAGCTCACGGACCAAATCCAGTCTTCTGTGGGCCAAATCAGGCCATGCCCATTTGTTTACGTATTTGTTTATCTTACTTTTGTACTGTACCTGCAAAATCAGTAGTTGTGATAGAGACATATAGCTTGCAATGTGTAAAATATTTGATGTATTTGTATTAATGTAATATGCCTTTATAGAAAGGCATATTGAAATTTTCTCCTGGATCCTTTATCACTATTCACAGCATTGCTTTTCTACAAATAATGTAACATATGCCTATGATTATAATTTTGAAACACAGCTTTTTATATTTTAAGGCTTTTAGTGCTACTGTAATTGAGTATTAGAGGTAAATAATTTAGAAGTTATAAAGTATTTTATTCAGTCTAATTTTTGATATTCCCAAAATATCCAGACTTTTGAACACAATTGTAGAAATAGTCTTAACCAACTTCTACACAAAGGCTTTGCTGGCGTGTATTGAATATATTTTTGGGACTAGTATCCCTTTTAAGGTTTTTATCTTCATATATATGTAATTTAATTTTCTATGTATAGTACGTTTGATGCTTTGCTATACTATTAAACTGTCAGATTATAACACAGATTATTACTTTAGGTTTGTTATTGATCATGAAATACATAAAATCTAATTGCAAACCCACTTTCTTTGTAGAAACGGAGGGCTTCAAAATCGACACTATGGGCACGTACCACGGTATGACACTGAAATCTGTAACGGTAAGTCACTTTGACTGCAGAGGTTCTTTTGTTTCAGGCGCTTTATGTGAGTAGCGATGTTGAAGAAAATCTTTGTTCTCCGTTATTTTCTATTTCAAACGTTTATCTTTAATGACTAATGGTGCTGATAGATCTGTACGGTGATTATTTGATTTATGGATATCCTTTTTTTGGTTTAGCTGAGTTGGGTGTGTTTAAATAAAAGCTGTTTTGATTAATTTACAAGTAGGATGGATGCTACCTGGTTAGTAGGTTGGTTAGAGTATTTAATGCCAGTGAAGATTTACAAGGTCTAATTTAGGAGAATTATTTTCCATAGTATCTTACGTTCTTTAAAATGTTATGCCTTATGCTCTTTAAAAAAACAGATTGTAATGGTTGGTGCAATATTTACAAAGTGCATACTTGCCAGAACCAGGCACTTAGATGTCCACAATTACAAGCCTTTGGCTCACTTTTGGCAGACTTTCCTTTATACTTTTTTAACATACTAAAAATGATTATTTCTGGATGTTCTGACCAGGCCCCTATTCAACACTTAATTTTTATTTAGTCAGTGATAGATAGAATTTGGTAATGTAGAGCAGGAATTCTGTTAACCTTATTTTGAGTATTTATATTACAGATTATTAATATACTTTAAAATACTATGTATATGTATTAGAGTACCTATATATTTTAAAGCTAATACCAAACTTACTTTGTCTTTGTTTACGAATCATCAGATCTTTGAGGACTCAATATGACATGGAATCATCATATATTTGCTGTGATTTCTCAGAATTAAAATATATCTTGTCATGCTTTTCCAGAGCATATAGCAAATAAATGTGGAGAATCTGATACTAAAAGTTGACCTTTTTTTTTTTTCCCCTGGACTTCAAATTGGAATTGAGTATTAGATATTTTGCTAATACACTTGTTTTTAACTTGTCATCAGATTTGTTTTGTATGATTGAAATTGAATGTGAACTCATTAATTCATTTAACAAGTACTTATTGAGCGCTTGTGGCAGACCCTGATCCAGTTGCTGGGACTATAGATATAAATAAGACAGACAGGGCTTCTGTAGAGAGAGTAGTCAGAGGGGCCTCTCTGAGCAGGTGACTGTTGAGCACAGACCTTGCAGAAAAGCATTCTATGAAAGACTGCTCAAGGGTAAAGACTGAGGCCCAGTGAGTAACAGCATGAGGCCAGTATCTCCGCAGCGTAGAGAATGAGGGAAAGGTGGTAAAAGATGAGATACACTTATCTTACTAGATTTGTCTAGTTCTTCCTGATTTCAAGATGTAGCTCATGGCCGTAAGATTAAATTTTTAAAAGATTCATTTATTGACATTTTCTTGAGAATAGAACTTGCTTATTGGCTATTCCCTAAGTGAGTTAATCGTGGAACTGCGGTTGTTATACTTAGGTAACCATCAGAGGGAGTTTTTTGTGGTTGTGGTCATTGTTGTTTTAACTTTTGTCTCATCTGAAATGCCATGAAATTGGTTTCATTACTGAGCTTCTGTTCAAATAGTAAAATCAGTGATAGTTTTTATAGTGATGCTTTTTACAGAACAGTTTTTCTAAAATCCAAGGACAGCTTCTTAATTAGAGTAATACGGCTCTGCTTCCTCATTAGACTTGGCTTCTAAATATACTTACAAGAGAGGAGAATTTAAACAAATTTATGTTGTTTGTTTTTACAGAGATAATCACATAAAGACATTGTGTGGGAATGCAACAGAAAGACTAAATATGGTCAAATTGTTGGTACTTTCCATATTTTAATGCCCCGTTTGAATATCTTTACCGTTTGTGACCTGATTCATTTTAGCAGTTGTTAGAGAATACATGCAGAAGTTTGAACTTGAAAGCTTTGAAGTTGCTATGATGATTGTTTCTTTTACGTGAATCTCAAGCTTACGCTTCCAGTGTAATGTTTTTTTCTTTGGAATTATTACCTATTTATGAGCTTTTGAGTTTCACCAACTTTGTCTTATTTTCCAATGAGGATTTCTCTTGTGATACCCAGCCAGACACGCAAAAGCAGTTAAATATATGTTAAAGGCTTTGTTCCACAGATGTGACTTCCTTTCTAGTTTACATATGAGCTCATTTTAGGTACCACTGTTTTTCAGGGTTTTGACATGTTCAGTTGATCTACATAGTTATTAAAATTATCAGTCTATATTAGGACGGGTCTATATATCTTTTAAATGCAAGACACCGGAGTCCTTTTAGATACAAAATTCAGTTAATCAAGTTGTGCAGATGGCTAGAAAATTTTTATGTAATTTATTTTTTTGTCTGAATTTGTTATAGAGAAAGCATGTGTTTTGAGAGTATTTCGTAAGAATCATAAGTTATTGAAATTTATAAAAAATTAAGGCTCTGGCAGGGTATTAGATAATATTTTTTAATGAAGATAATAATTTATACAAATTCATTTTATGAATAGAAGCCCAGGTATCTTTTAAAGTTACAAGTTTGTATACTTGAGTCTGGTTAACTTTTGACTTAGGCCAAGAAGTACAGTAGCTTAAGACACGGATGTTGGAGTTGCTCAGGGGCTTTTCCGAGTTGGTAGACTTACCCCAAAATATGTTAGTTGGGTTGTATATTGTTTAAGAAATACTAGATTAAACAGATTTTGTGGTACAGAATATATGAATATCTAAATTGGAATACAGTCGTATACGCTCTTTTTCCCAGGCTTGTTTGCCCCTAGTGTTTGCCCCTTTTCTCCCTCCTTTTGAGAACACTGGGAAGAACTAGAATTGTGTAGAACCAGTTTAAGTGAAACTATCTTAGTAGTTATGGGTTGGGACTAGAAACCATTTAGTATAGGGAACATCAGAATGTATTTGCATGGATTCCTTTTGTGAAAGGAGCCATCTTAGACTAAGTAAATGCAGTTGACAGTGCTTTTCGTTAAGGAGATGATCAAGACTTTTCTATGTTGGCAAAGAACTTATCTGTGGTTCCACTGGAAAAGGAATAAAAAGATATGATCACAGTTCACTCTTGTTATTTGTGACAATTTGATAATTGAATTGAGAACTACTTCATTCTAACCTCCCAATCTAGCGTATTAATGCTCAGGTAGGAAGGTCACATACTCTAGCCTCTATTCATTCTTTTCTTGGTTCTTACTGAGTATCACTGACTCTTAATTACCTTGCTGTCTTCATTTTAGAGGAAACATTTTACGCTCTGAAATTGTGCAGATCAAAAGCTTTCCTTTAAGATTGTTCTTTGAGTTGACTCTAATGGAATTGTAGTTTTTATAATAAGCCTTTTTTGGGGAACCATTTTCCTAGTAGTAGGTACAGTTGGGTGGATATTCAGTATCCACATTAGAGTTGTAATCGCCATCAGCTTTCACTATTTAGTAAAATCCAGAATCTCAATCTCTCAACATAAAGTTATATTCTTAAGAAGGAACACATTTATTAGTAACCTCCAGCTCCCCTGTTTTACAAAGTTTTCTTCATTCTCATTCGGTTATTAATTAACTTGTTCATCTTTGCTTGGAGTGTTAATGAAAGTGCTCTAGTAACAGCAGTGCTGTAGAGTGTTAATGGAAGTGCTCTAGTAACAGTAATGCTGTAGAATTGTGTCTAGAGTCTAGGCTAGCAGAGGATGGAGACAGTTGATTAAGACTTTCTTACTAAACACTCTTCTTTCCTTCCCTTATTTTCCTTCAGTAAATATTTTTTGAGTGCTTATTGTAATAGTTATTGTGTAGATTTTAAGGGTGCCTGTGGGAAAATTTCTTCCCAGAGTTAGATGCAGCCTGTTTATAAATACTAGTGCACTGACATCATATGCCTCTCTTAGCATACTTCTGGGATCATTCATTATGCCAATCTAAATGTGGTCCCACATATGTTTTATTAGGCATCCACTGTCATTCAAAATTTTATTTTACGCACTATGATTTAAAAATAAAAGTATGTCACAAAAACAGTCTGGATTTTCAGCTTCTTTTGAAAAGCTGTCTGGCATGACTGGGTACCGGGTCTATAGTCTAGTGTATTTAGAGTCACACTAATCCAAACAATGACTACCTTTAGATGGGATGTTTTCTTTAGGTTGCCCATAGGCCTCACTGCTCTGTTGTCTTCGATCTAGTCTTAACTTAAATGCAGTTGGCCCTTAAACAACACTGAGGTTAGGGGTACTGATACCCCCCAACCCCCTTGCAGGCAGTTGAAAATTTGCATATTGCACATAACTTTTGACTTGCCCAGACTTAACTACTAATAACCTCTTGTTGCCTGGAAGCCTTACAGATAACATACAGTCTATTAACACATATTTTTTATGTTAGATGTATTATATACTGCATCTTAAAATAAAGCTAGCTAGAGACAAGAAAACGTTTAGAAGTAAGGAAGAGAAATACATTTATGATACTGTACTATAAAAATATCCACATATAAGTGCATCTGTGCAGCTCAAACCCATATTGTTCAAGGGTCAGTGGTACTACCTTCTTAGACCCTACTGGCCTTTGAGTTTGAAAGTCTTGATCTAAATAAAGGCAGTGATATCTTGTTAAAGAAGGTAATCAGTTGAAAGCGCTACATGTTTAAGGGTTCAAAGTCAGTTCTGGCTGTGAGTCCCAACTCTTCCACTCAATATGCCACTAATGAAGGTGAGATTATTTAACCTTTCAATGAGTGGTCTTGTTTTTATTTTGTAATAAAGATAATAGAACTTACAGTGTTGTTGAGGACTAAAAGAAACACTATGTAAAATGCTTAGCACAGGGAAGACTCAAATAATGGTTACTTTTATTATGAATTTACAATTTTATGTATAATCTCACTTTGATTTAAGTGTAAATGTAGGCAACTATAGTTTCACAGATGTATTTAATATTACATGTTTAATGATGCCATGTTCATTCAAAGTTATGAAGACTAGTTTATTTAAATATTATGAAAACTCTTTTCCTTTTTAGTAATTGGGATATTTTTACTGTGGCTGTATATGTTTATCTTAGTGTTCTTTACCCTGTGAGAGAAAATGGCTGCAAAGAAGTTATCATATAGTGGGTGATAACTTAGCTAGGTTAGGCTTTTCTGACTACCTGTTGGGACTCATATATAAAAAGAAATAAGGGACATCTGGCTGCTTAGTTGGTGGAGCATGTGACTCTTGATCTCAGGGTCATGAGTTCAAGCTCCACATTTTTGGCATAGATCTTACTTAAAATTTTTTTTAATGAAATTTATTTAGATTTAAATTATTTGATCAAAAGAAGTATATGGGGGAATGGGTGACATCGGTGAAGGGGATTAAGAGGTACAAACTATCAGTTATAAAACAAGTCACATGGAATGAAAAGCGCAGCATAGGAATATATTTAGTATTGTATTACACTTATCATGGTGAGCATTTCATAATATGTATAATTATTGAATCACTATTTTTATATTGAAACTACTTTATGTGAACTATACTTCCAATAAAAATTAAAAAAAATTAAAGAGCATAATTATTGGGATTTTAATAAGTTGTTGTAATTATAAATAAGAATATTATTTTATAATTCAAATTATTTGCATTCTGTATTTACATTGGTATATTATCCTGCTTGAATATTATATTGCACTTAAAATAATCTTCAGAACTTGTTGGCTATCTTGATACTTCAGGGAACTGGGTGGTTCTGTTCTCCGTCCACCTGAGCAATATAAAAGTGTACCCCCAAACAAAACAAAATATTACTTGGTTTCTGTCAGTTACTTGTTCTATGTCTTAAGCTTTTGGAAGTTAATTTTATATGTTTACTACCTGTTATATGAAGTAATACCTAAGTAGTAACATGTTAATATTTTGTACAGTTTTATTTATAATGTTTGCATTTTTATAGACTTTTCTAAGAGTTCATCACTTAGACAATATTTTTTTCTCTGTACTCAAAACACCTCTCATATCCTTTTTATAGTAGTTTTTCCCAGTGATTTTTCCAGCTTTTTTTCTTTTTTTTTTTTTTAACGTGCTCATTATAGATCTGGACTGTGTCTGTATACAGGGAAGATAAGGTGCAAGAGAGAGTTTTCTGTTATGATTTGTTGGCCTCTTTGTTGCAGCAAATTAGGCATTAGTTTTGTCATCTCAAAAATGGTATTATAATAACTTCTCTGGCATTTGTTTAGAGGTTTACATATATCACCTTGTTTACATTGTTCTTTTCAGTGCTGTTCACTTGTAGCATTGAATTAATTATAGTTTTTGAGGAATATTTTTATATTTAAACATGGGTAACGTTTTGTAAACTTTTTATACTGAATAATACAGAAAATACCCTCCTCTCCTTTTTTAAGTTAGGTAGTATTTATACTGAACACTTATTTAGATGGGTGTGTATTAATCTCCTTCCACTGATACTCCTTGTGGTAAGAGATATTAAAATCTAATTTTACCTTTGTGTTTTGTCAACATAGTCAACATTTGATGCTAATCTAATTCAAGAAATAATCTAATTCAAGAAAAATGAATTATAAAAACAGGTGTCAGGAAATTTTAATGCATATAAAGTACATTATTTTTATAATACTGCTTTTTTGTTTCTTTTAGTTTATGTATTTTATTGTGCTTTATTGAAAATCCATTGCACAGTGGATGGTACTTTTGGTGTAAGCCTATACAATTAAACTCCATTAATTTAGCTTTACATTTCTTTAAAGAGTAATTATTGTTTTATCCAAAGTATCTTAGAGATTTTAATAAAATCTATAAGGTGTCTTTAAAATTAATCTACTCATGACCATGTAGTTAATATAGTCACAGAACTTCTGAGACTTATTTTTGAAAGAAACAAAGTTAACCTTGGCACATATGTCAGAAGTAGCCTAGAAACTGTTGTGTAATTTTTAATAACAATGTTAGTGTCACCTTTTCTTCAGTGCTTTAATATTGATCAGTGTAAGAACAGGAGAAAATAGAAACCAGTTTGGAAATATAGTATTTTCTTAACGGCATGATAAAAATTTATACTATAAATTTCATTTTGATTATATAAAATCTTTTAAGTGTAATTCCATGTATAATGCTATAGTTATTTATGACCCAGATATGCACAAAAGCAAACTTTAAAAAAAAAAAATCTCTCTTGAACCTGCTACAATACAGTGTTTTATTCCAGTTTCTATTTACCTTCATCAGTACTTCAGTCCATTGAACATACTTCATTGCTTTTAAATTCTAACTCCTTCTCAGGTATAATTTTAGACTAACTACCATTGTTGTTTAATACAGGCATGACTGTATTTTATATATTATATATTTCCCTTATTTTGAGGAAAAAAGTTCATATTTAATATTTCCCTTAATTTCATACCAAATGATTTGAATCAGTTTGTTCATATGAAGAAAGCTAGTATATTTAATAATAGTCTATAATTGGATGTTTAGGTATTTCCTTGATAGGTACTTTTCTGTTGGTGGTTGTTGGCTGAGTTTTAGTTTGCTGTACCAGTTTCTAGGTCTTCATAAATTGATTTAAATCTTCAATGAATTTCAATCTTTTGTATAAATCCTACATTCAAATTTTATTTTCTTTGTTGTCTTAATTATATTTGTCTTAATATTCATTGCATTTCTAGTTAGTTCATCCCTTTACCTTCCCTTTCCCCAATCCTGCCAAACCTCATTTGATCTTTAATTCTAAGTTTTGGTTTCTTTTCCAGGTCTTTTTCTTGATGGATGTTTCTTTTAGTGTTGTTCTTCTTGTCTTTCCTGCTTCTCATGTTCCTCTGTGAGTGACTGTTCCCACGTTCACTTTAAGTATCTGTTTTTAAACTCTTACTTACTTCTGGTCTGGACAAATCTTAGTATTTAGAAACTGAGCTCTTATTTGAAATTTCAGAATGGTGCTTTGCTGTGAATAAGTTGAAGACATTCATTTGAAATGCTAAGGAATTAAAGCTTTTTTAAGATTTTATTTTGACTTCATTGGAGGTAAAAGGCATACCATAGAACTCAGGTAATTAACTCACTATTGAAGTTGTCATATTTTATGTTGTCATTAAAAAACATTTGTTCTTTGCATTTAGATTTTTGCAGTAATATATAAGATCAAACAGTTATTTTGAAATCAAGTCAATTTAATATTTTACAAAATTTTAAGTCAGAAATAACTGATTTAATATCATCATCTACAAACAGTGAATTCTGGACACTATCCATCTAATGATTTACCATCCTAAATTTGATAGATGCTTCAAATCTTTTCAGTGTCTGTCATTTCTGTCTTATACATGTGTTGCTATAGACATTCTGGAATTGAATTCCTCATATATTTTAATATATCAAATTTGAGAACTAAAATTAAGCAGTTCTTTGACCATTTGGAAAAATTTGGACTTCTGTTATATAGAAAGCTTTTAGTTTTCTTTATTAAAAAAACAAAAAAAAAAATTCAGCTTCTGATATGATTGAAACATAATTTTATCTTAAAAGGTTATACAAAATATTTCAGTGTCCTTAGGAATTGTTAAGTTTTAATATAGAACTACATCATAATCAGCCATTCTGATAGTAAATTTGTGGGTACATCATAATTCCTGAAGAACTTTGGTATATATTGTCACATTTTTTCCCCCTACAAAAGTTACTTTAACAGGAAAAATAAACATTAAAAGCTTAATTATTTAAATAAATTTATGTTGGTAACATTTTTTCTTTATCTTGACTAAATGTAATAGATATAATATCTTCCAATAAATTGGTAGATACCAAATTTTGGGAGACCTGTAGTACACATTTGATTTATTTCTAAACATTTAGAGTCATTATTAGTATTTTTGAAAAGTTTGTATAATATATTTTTTAAGGCTTTATAAACATGAGCGTGCTGATGCAACATGCATCATTATGGAATAGTGGTGGGATTACATTTATATTTTATATTGGAACCCTCTTGTGGATTACTGAAGACCAGTCCATGGTCATATAAGCTGGTTCTAATTGCGTTAATTTTCGCCAACAGCTTTGTTATGTAACAGATAAAAAGCATAAGTAACTGCTGCTGATGAACAGTGACACAGAAGGTCGTATTCCCCTGGGAAGATTAGTTGCATGGATCCCAGGTTACCCAATAGGGTGGCATTTCCTTATTAATTTGCTATGGCCCGGAAAAAGGCTGAAAAACTGGGTAATAATACCATGGTAATGATACCATGAGAGATTTGTTATTTAAGCTTATGAGAGTAGCATTTGAATTGCTAAATGCTGATTTACTAATTTACACTGAGGAATGTAATTGTCAAGAATGCTGGATAGTCAGCTCTTGTATACGTGTTCTCTGTGTAAAGAAGCTCATGGGAGATCATGGTATAATGATAAGTTTGCACAGTGACATTAAATTATATCCTTCAGATGTTTAATGGTTTTAGAGTAAGGCTGCTTGATATTTGCATCTCTTCAATAAAGACAGACATGTTTGCAAGACCAGGGAACCTTTCTCCTTGGTTACTGCTTAGAGGGGCTTTGTCATCATTTGCCATTGTGACTTCTGTTCTTACTGGTGTGTCTGACTAATTCCAAGTAAATATGATGTATTTCTTTAGATGTATAGATTACTGATTTAAGTTTAGGACTAATATCTCATTCTCTTCCATTTGATTTCTTAAAAGGTGTTGATTAGGGACTAGGTCTTTTGAATTTAAAATTCATGATGTCGATATCCAAAGGTTCTGATCTGTCACTAGAGAGAGTAGGCAACGGTAGGTGGCCTAGCTAGAAGTCTGAGCTGTAGATCTAGGATTAGTCCTGTTTAGATGTGTTGATTTGGAAGGGGACACAAGGAGCAAGAATTTCCTACAGGATTTTGAAAATAACTTATTTCTATCTTCCATTTAGTCTCAGAGTGATAAATTAATGAGGTTACTTAAATCCCACTCTACTGATTAATTCAGTAATTTTAGTGCTACAAGACATTACAATTTAAGTGTTTTCTTGGCATTGTATAAAGGTATTTAAGATTTAGAATGCAGTCAGAATGAGTACAAAAACAAATATAATTAAAGTACAAATGGAGAAGTACTAATATGAGTACTGTTGTAGAAGACTGTATAAATAGATATATAATCATGCTGTCTTGGGATAAATCTTTTACCCATCTTAATGCTTCTTTGGCATATTTATTTGAAAGATGTGCATATATACATAATGTAATGCTAAGTACTAAGGATTTTTTTAATAAGGATAACTGGTCCTAAAGAAAATTTTCCTGATTTTAGTTCACAATTTACTTGGTTATACTTTTTATATAAAATTCAGCTAGACAATTTACTAGAACTGTTCAGTAATAGGAGAAGGAAGGTATTTTTCTCTTACACACATAAATGGTACCTCTCCATATAATCCACCCCCACATAAATGCATAAATAATTCTGATAAAACTGTGCTTGAAGTCCTCATTGGTACATTTAAACTATGCTAACATTTGTATTTGGTCTACAATGAAAAACTGCTATTTTTATTTAGGCTTTTATTTCTTTATGCTGTTCTGATTTTTGGTGCTTGCCTATAAAAAAATAAGCAATTCGTCTTTTACTACAGTAGGAGTTTCATATATAAGCTCTGTTTTGCTTTGTAATTTTAGGTTGAATTCATTGAACAATTATCAAGTCTGTAGGGAAAACTAATTTCCAAAACCACTCTGTTTGTTATCTAAGCTGAATTCTTAGAAACTTTACTGTGAAATTGTTTTTAATGAGAGTAGAGAAATGTAGGTTGGTTATGAACAAAAGTAATTAATGTAAAGGAATTTGTGTGGTTTAAGAGTGTTTTCATTATTGCCTTACTTTTTCTAGTTTGTAATGATTTAAAAGGCTTAAATGTAATGATTAAAATTGGGGGGTGGCAGACATTTTCTATAAAGGGCCAAATAGTATATTATTTAGACTTGTAGGCTAATAGGCAAAATGAGAGATTTTAGGTAGGTATTTACATAACAGGAGATAAACAAAATCTCCACAAATTTTCAATGACAAATATAATAATAATGAGTAAAATTTTATGTGATACTGATCTGCTAATGAGAAGAATGTTAATTTATTTTGGTGGCAGGATAACATTTTGTGGTTCAGAGTTAGTGTTCTGTATCACCAAAATTGATTGTAAATGTTCTGTAAATCTTTTATGTATTTCGTTTCTGAAAAAGTTATCTTTTCATACAGATAGATACTGGCGAATGCTTATATCAGTACATGAGCATGTGATATTACCTGAGCATATTTGTCACTTTGAAGGTGTTTCTAGAATTTTGTTAGATTATTTTCTTTACATTTGCCTTTTTAGCATGTCATTACATTTCAGATTTATTGTTGTCAATTGAAGGTTAGGTGGAAGTTCCAAACTTGGGTTAAAATTCAAATGTTGCGGTATGGACAAATGTGGGACACAAAGTGCTGTCTTTTGCATTCATTTGACCAGTATTTGTTGTGTGCCTGCCATATGCTGGGTAGTGGTATAGGCTGTGGGGATGCAGTGCAGTGATAAATAGAGGAGGGACAGACAGACAAAATATCAGTGATACATGCTTTTTAGAAAATTAAAATAGGATGAAATGATAAAACTGCATTTTTGCTGTGTGCGAGTCAGCAGTGCTAAATCATGAGAGGTCTCAGTCTCAAGTACGTAACTGCTGTGGTGCAAAGGCAGTCATAGATGGTATGTAATGAGTGAGCATGGTTACATTCCAGTAACTGTAAAACTTCCTTTATGGATACTGAAATTTGAATTTTGTGATTTTTACATGTCAAGAAATAGTATTATCATTTTAATTTTTTTTCTACACCTTAAAAATGTAAAAACCGGTTATGGCCCATGGGACATAGAAAAATAGGCAAGGGTCTGAATTTGGTCCACTAAGCTATAGCTGCTAACTTTAGGCTTTGCTTTTTTTTTTTTTTTTCCCCTTTTGCTTATAACAACTAATATTGTCTCGGCTCTGGAGGCCAGAAGTCTGAAATCAAGGTGTCAGCAGGGCCATACTCCCTCTGAACCCTTTGGGGGAATCCTTCCTTGCCTTAAGTTAAATTTTTATGAACCTGATGTTCATAAAATAAATTTTGTATACTGAATCAAGCAGTCAATACTTGAGTTGAATTTTATGGCCTGAGGAATTGATATTTAAATGAATTTTAGGAAGTATGTTATTTAAACACACACATACTTGGCATAGTCGTTAAGTAAGAACACTAACTTTTAACATTAAATGTATAAGAGTGGAGGCATTTGCATAATGGCTATTGCCTGTGTAATGTAGTTAGAACTATTATTTCTATTTGTCTTAGGAAATTGAGGAATATTAAATGAAAATTGTTAATGGTGGACTTGGGTTTTAGACTAACAGCAATGAGAAACTTATAAATTTCCTAGTACTGAAGAAATTAAAATTTTACCAATTTTTTACAATAAGGAATTTTTTATTGCTCAAAGCCAAGTAAAATGGATTTTTGGTATTTTTTTTTTTTAAAGAAAACTTCTCATAATAAAAGAATGTATCGAGTTTTGTTAACACATTCTCCTGATTGTGTGAGAATGTGATATTTGGGGAACAAAGTTATAAGGCTTTTTGATCTGTCAGCCAGACTGAGAAAACACTTCTGTGGAAATAGGAGCAGTTGATGAGTCTGTTGAGGAGTGAGGAGAGCAGGACAGAGTAATAAGCATGGACAAGAAGGAGAGGATTAGCAAGCCCACCTTCCTGCAGATTGCAGAGCCTCCTTAGTGTTCCTATCTTAAATACTCAAAAATGAAGAGATGTACATAGCCTATTCCAATTACAAAAATGGAAAGGGTTCCTTTTCAGTTCGTTATTATTTGACATCCTGGGAACGATCTTGTATAGTCCAGGTGCCTAACTACAGCATTCTCCTATCCCCATTCAGATTTTTTGCTTTCTGACAGTCATGAAGATTCCAGTGATCTGGCACTGCATTGTTTGTTATATAATGCATTAGTAAAGAAGCACAATTTACGGGGCGCCTGGGTGGCACAGTGGTTAAGCGTCTGCCTTCGGCTCAGGGCGTGATCCCGGTGTTATGGGATCGAGCCCCACATCGGGCTCTTCTGCTGGGAGCCTGCTTCTTCCTCTCCCACTCCCCCTGCTTGTGTTTCCTCTCTCGCTGGATGTCTCTATCTCTGTCAAATAAATAAATAAAATCTTTAAAAAAAAAAAAAAAGAAGAAGCACAATTTACCTAGCTACCCTCATCCTTCTCCTACCCTGTTCTTTCAAATGTCAGGTTCTCCTAAGTGTGAAGCCTAAATGTCATCAGTACTTGTTAGCTTAAGATTGTAACTTACTATTTTTCTTAAACCATCACTTTCTATTAAAAAACAAAAATAAAAAATTAAATAAATAAATAATAAATAATACATTTTTAAAAACTCCATCACTTTCTAATTCTAAGATGTGCTAGTTTGATCAGACTAATTTTCTAAGCCCGGGCAGTTGATAATAATGGCAGATTGTTTTTTTTTCTTTGAAATGAGTGCTGTTAGACAAAGGAGTGCATACTCATAAGATATGAATAGTGCCAAAGCTGTTTTTATTTATTTATTTATTTATTTATTTATTTATTAAAAAGATTTTATTTATTTATTCGACAGAGATGGAGACAGCCAGCGAGAGAGGGAACACAAGCAGGGGGAGTGGGAGAGGAAGAAGCAGGCTCACAGCAGAGGAGCCTGACGTGGGGCTCGATCCCATAACGCCGGGATCACGCCCTGAGTTAAAGGCAGACGCTTAACCGCTGTGCCACCCAGGCGCCCCATGCCAAAGCTGTTTTTAAAAATGCTGCTGTCTTCCCTGAATGTTGTGGGGGGAAATCGTAGTAAGCTCTCACCCTCATGAAGTCAGATGACCTAGGTAGTCAAGGATATCATCAGACTGGGGAAAGGGGCATCTTTCTTGATTTGTTCTTCAAACAGCAGTGCTTCTTTGTAAATTTGTTTTTCCCTTCTGGGAACTTCTTTTTGTAAAGCAATCAGTGAGCCCCCTCCCCCCCTTAATTGTGAGAAATTTCAAACATAAATATAATTAGAGAAAATAGCATATGATTTTTTCTATCTGCCCATCACACAGATTTCTCTACTTATTTTTATTTTTTTAAGATTTATTTTTATTTTTATTTATTTGACAGAGAGAGACAGTGAGAGAGGGAACACAAGCAAGGGGAGTGTGAGAGGGAGAAGCAGGCTTCCTGCTGAACAGGGAGCCTGATGCAGGGCTCGTTCCTAGGACTGTGGGATCATGACCTGAGCTGAAGGCAGACGCTTAACGGCTGAGCCACCCAGGTGCCCCTCTATAATTATTTTTAAACCACTCTTCATCTGTTCTACATCTCCCTTTTTTCCTGAAGTATTTTAAGTATTGTAAAGCAAAACCCAGACACTGTTCCTGCATACTTTACACTTTTAAAAAATACTGAATTCTTTAGCCACAGAGGCATTATTGCATATTGCCAAAGAAAATAATTTATCCTCTTACACCCAATTCATTTTCCTTTTTCTTTGATTTTTTTTTGAAAAATACTTTTTGTAGTTCATTCATTGGAAATAGGGCCCAAACAGGCACCAAAAGTTGCATTTAGTTGTTAGGAATAGTGTTTTGGGTTTTTTTTCTATACATTAGAGGTTATAGTCTTTTTTTTGTGCTATGGACCCATTTGGTGGACTAGTGAATCCTATGAACCTATATGAGTTCTCTCTCTCAATAATTTTTTTAAAAGATTTTGTTTATTTATTTATTTGATTGATTGATTTTGATTGATTTGAGACCCGAGTGAGCGGCAGTAGGGGGAGGAGCAGAGGAAGAGGGACATCATAGCAGTGAGCATGGGGCCCTACATGGGGCTTAATCTCACGACCCTGAGATCATGACCTGAGCCGAAATCAAAAGCCAGAAGCTTAACCGACTGAGCCACCCAGGCTCCCCTGAATAATATATTAATGTATAAAATAAAATACATAAGATAAAGAAGACCGATTGTATTGAAAGCAAATTATCAAGAGACTTTAAAAATACAAATTTATGACATGGTAATTTGTGCTTCTCTACTAATGCATTATATAACAAGATCTAGTGACTAATAAATGCCGGAATTTTAACGTGTATTGAGTGTACACAGTATTTCAAGATATCTGTAACAGTTGTAATGTGATATCAAAACACCTGATTTCTTTCAGTGACAACGCCATGCTGTGGTTTAAGGACTTGTTAATTTCTGTTAGAGGTTGGTGAAAGTAAAATTGTGATTTTATTTTTTCCCCATTCAGATTAAGGAACCACAACCCCCTGCTCTATAGTAAAGGTTTTAAGAAAGGTCCTGGCCGCAATTCCGTTTTACTGTTTATTTTCTGGTTTTCTGCAAACTTGTCAAATTCCTGGCCTTTGCAGTTCTATTTGTCTCATTCATTCTTCCTCTTGCTCTTAGTAAAACTGGCTTCTCATAATTCAGATCTTAGTTCAGAGGTCACTTTCTCAGGAAGACTTCCAGGTGTTTTCTGGTAATCTTGTTTTATTCGTTTATCTTGACGATTTTCTTTCAATATGAGGATCTAAAGGTAGGAACCACATCTTTCTTGCTTTCTAGTGTATCCCTGGTTCTGGGAACAGAGTACCTGGTACAGAGTTGTTGCTTGAAAAGTATTTATTAAACTAATGAATGTTTCCTAAGCTCATACTATACATTGTAGTTTTGGTTACTTTCCATTCTTTCATATGTCTGCAGAGTAGTAGTTAAAATTTATTATTGTTGATGCTTTAGTAATATGTTGACCCTTAGTTCCACTTTGCAGTCCTTTTATATATTTCTTAATGGCCCTTTACTATGTCTTCCTTGGTCAATCAGGATCTCATACAGTGTTTTTTCTCTCTATAAACATGACATCATTATCTCCTCAGTGCCCAGGCCAGGATTTTAGGCATTATCCTTGCCACCTGTTTCCCTCTCCTTTACCTCCAATATCTAGGCATCATGAAGTTCTGTTGACTTACTTCATAACATCTCTGGAATTCTTTATCTCCATATCACTACCATACTTCTGCTCCAAACTATTTTTATATCTTCCTAGGATTATGCAGTAGTCTCATAATTGTTCTTCTCCTGTCACTGATATGTCTTTTCAGTGTGTTCTTCACGTCGTAGCCACTGTGCATCAAAAACAGTCAAGATAGAGGCCATTAGACATGATCTAGCCTCAACTTTTTTTCTTTTATCCAAATATTGCTGTATTTTCAGTGGTTTTCTTTTACTCTTAGGATGAAAGACCATAATTCTTAACATGCGCTGTATGTGGTTTTACCTGTTCCCCCCCCTTTTTTAACCTTTCTAACATCAGCTCTTAATAATCTTTCTCTTTTTATCTTTGTTTTTTTTCCATCCGTAGGGCTGTTGTACCTGTTGTTCCTTCTTCCTTGAATTGTTCCCTCTTTGCCTGATTAATATCTAATATCTCTTAGACATCAGCTTTAACATTCCTCACAGAAGGCTCTCCGACCCTAGGCAACACAGAGTAGGTCAGATCCCCTGTTAAATACTTGTGAAGCATTGTGTATTTTTCCTGAATGACAGCACAGTTGTCCTTTCATTTTTATGAAGATTTGATAAATGTTCTTTTTTTTTTTCTGTCAAAGGAGTATTATCTCAACAACTTAATAAGATTGTTATTGTCCATTGTTGTATCTATAGCTTATGACTCAATGCCTAGGCTATCAAGTAAGTGAATGGACTTATGGATGTTTCTTCAACTCTAAAGAGGACTGGGCTGGAGAATTTTATTAGCCTAATGTTGGAGTTCTAGAATTTAACGTGGTCAAATTGGTTTGTTTGGGAAATCATGCCCAGCAATTTCATTTGTATTGAATTTATTATTGAGGAAAGTTAACTTTCTTGATCTTAGGCATCATAATCCCTGGTTAGAAATGCACTGATATGCAGTCCTTTAAAACATGTGGCTGTTGGTAAGCTTGATCATCAGCACTTTCACCATTGCTTCTCTGTTTATGATTAAGTTTTAATAGGCAGTTTGTAAATCCATTTCTATATAGTCCAAGATGATTGAGAGGGATTTAAAGTTTGTATAACTGATTTTAGTTATTATCTCTAGAATACTTGTACTTTCTTTTTGGATTGATTTGTATTGAAATCAGTGAATGAGGCTTATCACTATAGAGAAAAATTGATTTGACACCCTAAAAAGGTTTCCTTTCAAATAAGATAAAAATGCTGTAAGCCAAAAAGGTAGGGTGGTTTTATTGAGTCAGATTTCAACTCACTGTTTATAGTCTAGGATTCGTTGTTGTTGTGTATTGTTTTTAAAGTTAATCCTGAGGAAGAATGAGGTAATTTATAGAATAAAGTAGGAGGCACAGATGGGATCAGAAGATTGGGCAGAGAGATTATTAGCAATGAAGAGACCCATTTGTGGATCTTGTAGCTGGCCAAGGATTTTAGGGATTTTGGTCTTTATCCTAAGGACATTGGGAAGCCTTTGAAGCACTGGAATGATGTGAATAGCTTTTTGTTTTGAAAGTACCATTCTCGCTATAGAATGGGAAAAGGATTGCATGGATTTTAGGAAACCAATTGTGAAGGTATTGCAGGGTCAAGTGAGAGATACTCATGTGAACTACTAGAGGAGTAAGATGAAGAAAAGTGGATGGATTCCATTAGGAATCCAGGTTTTGGGGATAGATATGGTGATAACAAGAGAAGGAAGTGGCAAGGGTGACTTTTGGTATTCTCATGTGGCCACTGACTGGGGATAGCCATTAATCGAGACATGAAATGATAAAAAGGTATTAAAATTAGACATGAGAGGAGATAACTTGAGTTTAAACATACTGTTAAATGTAGGTGTACTTACAGACACTCAGATCATATAAATAGTGTAAATTTTATTGCTTATGAAGTTTGATTTAAAAATTCATTTTATTTTTGTAAAAATTATCTTAATTTTACCCAGCTATTAGATTTCTCTCTTCACAGTAGAGGAGTCATTTATTCTCTTCTCTCAAACCTACCAGGAAGAAGGTTGTAGTTGTGTTTTGTTTGTTTTTTGTTTTTGTTTGTTTTTTAGCTTGTCAGGAGACAGATTTTTGGTAAAGGAATACAACTTTAAATAGAATGTGAAATGGTATAGTCCTGTCCTCCCTGTTCATTAGTTTCTAAGGTCAGACGGCGTTTTACAGTGTATCAGGCTCAGGCAGTCAGTTTTTGTGGTTACTTTCCAGATGTGTTGGCTCTCCTTCATGGTGGTATGACTTTAGGAAACAAAGTCCCAAATCCTATTTCCCTGACCTCTCCTCAGTAATAAGGTATTTATAGCAACATAGTCTCAGTCGTATTGTTTAAAGGTTTATTTATTTTAGAGAGGGGAAGAGGGGCAGAGGGAGAGGAAGAAAATTCTCAAGCAGACTCCCTGCTGAGAGCAGAGCCCTATGCGGGGCTAAATCCCAGGACCCTGAGATTACGACCTGAGCTGAAATCAAGAGTCGGAAGCTTAACTGACTGAGCCACCCACCCTTCCCTCAGCTCGCTTTCTTTAACAGAGAAGTTGTTCTTGTACCCCTTTGCATTCCTGATTTGTTCAGGTGGCAGAACACATAGAGGGCATGGTCTTACAGAGCATAATGGAATCATCATAGGAGCTAAAAACAACTTTATTACTTCAAAATTTGCTGGTGGTAGGATTTCTGTCAGTTAGGATTCTTTGGTTACAAGCAAAAATTGAAGCAAAGAAAAAAGTATTGGGGAAAAAGAAGTATTGGAAAATTATGGGCAAGCTCATAAAATCAGAGAACCAAGTGGTAGAAGAAATGGGAACCATAGCAGCTCTGGGGATCTGGGTAACAAGAATTGATGGATAGGGGCGCCTGGGTGGCACAGCGGTTAAGCGTCTGCCTTAGGCTCAGGGCGTGATCCCGGCGTTATGGGATCGAGCCCCACATCAGGCTCCTCCGCTATGAGCCTGCTTCTTCCTCTCCCACTCCCCCTGCTTGTGTTCCCTCTCTCACTGGCTGTCGCTATCTCTGTCGAATAAATAAACAAAATCTTTAAAAAAAAAAAAAAAGAATTGATGGATAATTTCTTCAGGGTACTGAAGTTTAAGTGACTTAGCTACAATCATTTTCTCTGTGTGTGTGTGCATGCCTGAGTGTGTGTGTATGTTTGTTTCCCTCAGGATTCAAATTACTAGAAGAGAGGGTCTTTGATATCTTAGCTTGACCTGTGCAAGGCAGGCTACCTTGATTGCAAGTCTTCCTCGAACTTTCTAAATTGAGGGTGGAAGGTTTCCATAGGAAATCTGCTACTAGGAATTTTCTAGAATTTTTTAAAGATCATTCTTTTTTTATGAGTTTACCATCTTCAGTGGATGGAACTCCAGTTTTCTATAGGAGTAGAGTTTAAAAATAACTATACACAGTAGCAACTCAAATCTGGTATTCTCAGTTACAACCTTTTTCTTTTTAATGCTTAATTAGCAGCTCCTCTTTAGTCTGTGCTCTGCGCGTTTATGTCCATCCTAAGCCAGAGCTTTTGTAAGCTTGGTACTTATAAAGATGGTTCTCTCTTTTCCCCTTGTTGAGGCATAATGGTTATCCAGATCTGAGTCTATTGTTTTTTTTCTTCTTTAATGCTCAGAGTTCCCCATAATTCTCTCACTTATCATCTTATCCCCCCATTTCCTACCAAAGTCATGTATGTGTATGTGTGTGTGTGTCTGTGTGTAAAACCAACCTGTATTCATTATTTACTTTTACCCTTTTTATGGTGATATCCTTGAGATAAATAATCTTTGTTCTTTCTCAGAAAGTTTGCTTTTCCACACCTATTCTAGTGAAGATTGTATAAACACAGGCTTATAGGATAATCAGTAGAAAGGATTTTCTTAAACAGTTCAATTCATAGCATTTCCTCATATTAGCATAATTTCTTGTTTGCTCTAATATTTCAGTAAAAATTTCAGAGTGAGAATACTAATATTACTGTTTACTGTAAGCTGGTTGGATGCAATTATTTTTTCCTTAGACTGTATCCCACGGTGGGGGCCGGGTAGTCCCAGTACGTTGTAGTGTACCTTGGTTTATTTAACCAGGCCCATATGGATGGACATTTAGGTTGTTTCTGTCCTCTGCTATTTACAAGTCATGCCCCAATGATTAGCTTTATGCTTGCTTTATCTCATATTGTTATCACTGTATTTTGGGAAGAGATTCCTGGATGTAGAATTGATAAGTAAAGGGTAAATGCTTCTGTACTTTTGCAGGATGTTAACCAAATTCTCCCCCATTAGGAGTTGTACCATTTTTGTTTCCATAGTATGTATGAATGTGCCTGTTGTCCTACAGGTCTATCAAAAGAGTAAAATGTCAGACTTAACTTTTGTTACCTTGACAGGTGAGTAATGTTTTCTTAGTGGTTTTTTTATGCATTCCCAGTGATATGATGATGATTAAGGGTCATATCGTTTCTTTCTCTGTCAACTAATATTTTCCCCCATTTTTCTATCAGAATGTTGGTCTTTTCCACCTCCTTTTTCGATCTCTGTATCTTTCCAATATATTGAGGATATTAAACTCTTACAGGTTACAACTATCTTTTCTCAGATTGTCATTTGTTTTCTGATTTTGTTGATGTTGATTTTATTGCCATGGAAAAGTTTCTTTCAAAATCTTTTGTAATCACATTTATAAATCTCTTACTGCTTCTGGGTTTTGTCGTATTTAGGGAAGTTAACTCTTCTCCCAAATTATAAAGGAATTCACTTTTTCCCACTATAGAACTAGTTTGTTTCATTATTTACATTTAGATCTTTGATCTGGTTGGAAATTATTATAATATATGGTTGAAGAACAGATCTGATTCTTTTTTCTTATAACTGTCCAAGTACCCAAACATCATTTATTAAAATTAGACCATATCTTACCAGGTTATCGTCATAGTGTCTGTACCTAGCAGATTGTAGGCTCTCAAAATATTTGAATAATTGAAAAAAGTATCTCAGACATCTTCTGGTCCAGTCATTTTATTAAAGTTTTGATTATTGTCTATACTTCTAAAAAGTTCTTTAAAAATGTTTAAAATGTATTAGAGTAGCTTCAGTGAACATGTGCTAACAGTGTAAGATGTATAGTACAAACTTTGATATGATGTTCATTAGCTTGTTACTGGCCATTTTTCCTTAATTTTAAACCTGGAAAGATTAAAGAATACAGAAAAATAGGAAGAAGAAAAATACCCATTATTCCATTTTCCAGAAATCACGTTTATTTTTTAACATTTATTTTCTGTGTTTTTTTGGTGGGGGTGGGGGAAGATGTGTATTGTTGTAGATTATGAACCATACTACATTGTTTTGTTTTGGGGGTTTTTGTTCTATTTTGTTTTGTTTTGCTTTGCTTCATAAAGCATATGAGTGTTTTTCTATTATTAAATTGTCTTTGAATTCAAGTTTTGAATGACTGTAATATTCCATTATATAACTAGCACAGTTTGTTTAATATCTCTTTTGGAAATTTAAAAGTTTTTTCCATGATCGATTATGGCCTTATAATAGATTTTTAATTGTGGATTAATGGCTCAAAATGTCTTGGGTTTTTTGTCTTCTGGGTTTTGTTTTTTTTGGTTAAAATTTTTTAAGTTGCTTTTCAGAAAGTCTGTGCCAATTTACACTGCCTCTGGTGGGGAGCTTTCTCATTTTCATTACCTGCGTAGACTATTTTAAAAGATATCTTCCAGTTTAATAAAGATGGGACATAGTTTCTAAGTGTGTTTATATGACTACTGGTAAGGCCGAATATGTTTTACTTAATGGATGATTATTGATTGTGATTTAGTTATGGCTTATGGCCAGAAATCTTTTGGAATATTGATGTTTTCTTACTTGTAAGAATTCTTTATATATCAAAACTATTTTCTTACTTGTAAGAGTTCTTTTTATATCAGGACTCTTGTCCTACTGTCAGTTACTGTAAATATTTTCTCAATTTACAGTTTGCCTTTTGTCTTTTAATTTTATGGCTAAAGTTAATTTTATGTAGAGGTTAGTATTATTTATCTTTTTCTTCCTTGATTTCTTTCTCTGTTTAATTTGTTTTTTATTCTTCGATCAATAAAATTGTCCCCATAGTCTCCCATTAAAGTGCTTAACAATATCTGGCACATGGTAGGTTTGATAAATATTAGTACAGTATATATTGTACTTACTTTGCTCCACCTGGAATTTATTTTTGTAATAGTAGGACTTGACTTGAATCTTAAGCATTAAAGCCTAGACATCACCTAGTTTCTCTGTTTAATAATGGGAGAATATTAAATTCTAATGTGCTCATGATGTCAGGTTACTATAAATGTTAGGGTCTCTTTCAGGTCTAATTTTTTTTTCTTGATTGAACTACCTAATTATTATGCCAGTATAAACCAAAATTATTGTTGCTTTATAGTAAATTCTTTGTGAGCATTTTGAATATTTTCTTAGCTACTGATACCTTTTTTCCAAATTGTCTTTATAATCATATCATGATTTCCATCCACACACACTAAAAACTTTAAGAAATATTCATTAAGTTTGGATTGGGCTTATACTGACCCTGTATATTACAGCAGTTTTTTCCCCTAGAATATTTAGAAAATGTAGCTGGAAAAAACATGTTAACTGGGGGAAGAATGGCCATTTTTGAAAGTAGGTAATCTTGGTAACTAAAAAAAGCGGTCTGTTCTTACATTGTCAGAATTTTTATACCTCTCAGTAAAAGTTTAGTTTTCTCCATAGAAGTCCTTACTTGTTGTGATCATTCCTTATTTTTAAATTGTTGCTTTTGTGGATTAATTTTTTTACCATCTGTATTGTATAATGGCTTATGTATTATATATATTATATGTATTGTATATAATATATATTATGTGTAAAACTCTTGGATTACTATTTTAATCTTGCTTTTGACTGATTATCTGTGTTCCTTTTATTCTTTGAGTTGATCTGTTGAGTGAATATATGTATTTTTCTATTTTCTGTAGTTACATTTCAGTTTAAGAATCATTAAGATAGTTCTCAATGAAAAAAACAAAAAAACATTGGCCTCTTTTCAAATGAACTTTGTCAGGGTATCTTTTCATAAAAAACATGAAAGTGCAGTTGTATTAAAGTGAGGGCAGGACTCCAGAACACTGCTCTCCTGGTTTTACTACTTACTACTGAGATACCTGAGGAAATTAGTTTGAAAACTATTGTTAAACCATAAAACAATGTTTAGTTATGGGTTCATTGAACATTTTTATTTCTTTTCTTAATTTTGTCTGATAATAAGTAGATTTTGGCTATGGCTTATGGTAATGTTTTCTAGTTTTAATTTTCTGATAGTATTTGTTTTTTAACTCATAAGTGGAAACAGTTTTTTTAAATTCCTTTAAATTATTGTGTTTATAATGTGTTTTCATTAACTAGTTTCAAGCCTTCAATATGTTAGAAAATTCTCATTGCCATCAGAATCTCATGTTAATTCTTGTTATCTATATTCTAATACGTGTTTTTAATAGCATTTTAGTTATGACAGACACCTTAATCAGTTTTATTCTATTGTATAAATTTGTATTTTAAACATTTACTTAAAAACTCAAAAAGGCGTAAATTCAAGATTTTGCATATTAGTTTCCTGTTTAGTATTTTTTTATGATGCTCTTGACCTATTTTTTCAGAGTTTAGGATACTGACGATAGTGAGATATTTACATTTAGAATCTGTAAGATTCAGTCGGAAGTTGAAATAATTAGATTAATAAACAGTGAGGCAATTCCTATAGCTCCAGGTTTCCTTTAGCTCAGATATTTGCACTGGTAAAGGGAGAGAAAACAATTCCTATAGATACAGAAGTGTTTTTCTTCCTCTTCTCACATTATTGTACTTGAAAGTAATAAGATTTATAGTTATATCATGCTTAGAGGAGGGTGTGTTTGTGTGTGTTGATGAAGTGCAGGGCAGGTTTCTTCCTAAAACTCAACATGTCGCTTTTTAGTATTTGTGTGCATTACCTGTCTTCTGAGAGTAATGTTTAAGTGATAAACTGATATTCTATGAGGTATATTAGAAATGTATGCATAGTAGCAATAATCTCTTGTCTTCTTAAACCTATGTTAATTTAATAGATTTTGTAGTTAAGCAGTAAAAAATGGAAAAACAAACCCAAAACCTAAAATCAGCTAGGTAAAAGGATTTTACCACCTCATCCCAAAACAGTAGGTGACTAAACCTGTAGGGTGAGTAAATACAGTGTTACTTTTGTTTGTTAGAAATGATCCAGTTGTGCTTCGGATAGCCCTCTTTTTATAATTTCTAACTGCAACATGCCTGTTGTTTACAGATGTATCTTAGTGCCCAAAGAAGCAAGAGATAAGCAATAATGCTTTGAGTTTTCTAAGGTTTTGCCCACCAGATGTAAACAATTGAAATGGAGAAGAAAAAATAACAGAGTGATCAGATTTCCTCTCTTTTCCCTTATCTTTGTTTGCACCTAACATCAGGTGCCCCTCCAGTGTAAGAAAATGATTATGAAGCCTTCTTTGGCAAAAGATGAAGAATAATCAGAGAATAGTGGAATAGAGGACAGGCCATTTTTGCTTAGCTCTTCAGACCTTATAGCAGGTGTCATATGTGAAATATATAGCAGAATAACATAGTGGTTGAGAACATGGTCTTTAAAGATGGAACTCTGCTACTTTTTACTAGCTGTGTGATCTTAGCTGTTTAGCTTCTTGCATGAGTCTTCCTTTCCCATCTCTTAGTGTTATTTTTAAGGATTCTATGAGAGCATGTATATAAAGTGGTTCAAACATAGTACCAGCCATATAGTGTATGGTCTATCAATAAATAGTTCCTGCTGCCATTGTTGCTATTATTTTTATAGGGGTTTTTGGTTAATAGATGTCAGTAAGATTCCAGTTGAGATTATATGATTCTGCTGTATACTAAGAGGTGAGAAATTTAAATTATTTCCTTGAATTAGAATTTCATCACCTATAATCTTGATCAAAACAAACTAGCATAACTATTAAAAGTTTTGGTGTTTTTATCCCTTAAAATATTTATTAACACTTTGAGCAAAAAGATTACATAGTTGTTGTTCCTGAATCTTTTTCTTTGACCAAATGCAGTGCAAATATAATTTAAAATCATATTTTTATGTATAATAAAAAATCATATAGTACTGGGCATGAATAAGGCACAGTTAACAGTAGGTAAGTCAACATACTTGGTGAGATGTTGAGGTATCATAATATAAAAATTCATATTTTCTGAAGAATTAATCTTACATATTGAGAGTGAAGAGACAAAAATAAATTAATAGAATATTTATTTTAAAATAAAGATTTTCAGCAGTCGTAGGAAACTTTACTATTTGATCCAGTGTTCTTTGAGAATGCAGTGTTATCAGCTTACTATCAGTTCTTAAGATAGTATTCTCAGGGATGTTGAAATGATTTGACATTGATGTCTGAGCTGGGAGAAATTTAGTTATCTGTTAAGAATTCTGTTTTTCATAAGTCAACTGTTTAAACTTGAATTTTTCCAGAAGGAAAATACTATCGTTTAAAGATCCTACACTGTAATGATAATTTAGGCAAATAGTGTTTGGGTTCTGTCTGGGTATATACCTGTGCATGCATACATGCATACACATACACCCCCCCTTTTTTTTAACTTCTGAAGTATAAATGAATTACTCTACATTGAAGGGAGAATGACTTTTGTCTCTCATCAAACTTATCTAATTTGGTATTATCCTCCTATGTGTGACTTTTATGTAGTAACTTTGGCATTTAGTAATTTTAGTCTTTTTATAATCTTATAGAATAAATTAAGTGAAAAATGAACTTAACCAAGAGCTGGGGGTGTTATGCAGCTTGACTTTCAAAATTACTCTATGTAGAATAGAATACTTAGATTACTAAATTGAAAATGAGAGATAAATTCAGTATAAATAGAATTCAATATATTAAATAATGAGTACTTAAATAGTTTCTGTGATTCTGAACTTTAACAATTATAAAAATTCTGTTTTGGTACACTGTCTCTTCAGAATAGAATCAAAAATAAAAATGGTCATTAGAATTAGGATAAGTAATATCTTCATTAGATTTAAGTTTTACATACTTGTATGAAATAAAAACACTTTTAAACTTAGCAGGTTTCTATTCTTGATTTTAAAATTTGTAATGGAGCCAAACAAAATTACTGTGAAAATATTTGTACTGTAACACTCAGTAAAGATTTTTTTACCTTTTTTTTTTATTAAAAGCTTGGTAAAAGTGCATTGTATACATTTGTCATCCTAGAATCAAGTGTTCATCAAACATTTGTAGTTTTCCCCATCCCTCCCAAAAAAGGTTTGAAATTGGTGACGCAGAATAGTTGTCATCTACCAAATTAAAAACTGCAGGTTTGTAAACTTGGCACTCTGAGAAAGAAGTAGGTGCCATAAAATGATTAAGTATTGGCATGTGTATACCTGCTGTCAGGAAATAAACTTCCCATATGTTGCAGTTTGGCAGACATGCATCTTAAAAATGTATTGAATGAAACTCCTGCTGCACTCTTTATCCTGTATCTTTTTTCAACAGTACATTCTCTTTTTGCCTGTAATTACTTTTGCTTCCGTTAGAGGAACATGATAAATTTTTACAGATATCCTTGAAGTTAAGTGGTAGTAGTCCTTAAGAGTGCAGTAACTGATCTAATACAATAACTCAGTGAAATACTAGCTTGGCCCTTAACACCAACGAGGAAACAAACTGTCTATTTTGAAACATTTACTTTTTTTTTTTTCTTATAAAATTATAACTTGAGCCTGAGACACATTGATTTTTTCACATTTTATCACATCATGTCAAAATAATTTCCCCCGATATATGTACTAATAAAAGAAAATGAGTATCTCAGTTGTTTTTAAAAGGTAAATACTTGGATGAGAATTGCATTGATGAAACTTCTGAACTTTATAAATGTGTTTGTGGACTAATTCAACTAAATCTTACTGCATGGAATATAGTTTTAGAACCCTAGAATAGTCAGGTCAGAAAATTTGTCCTTTGCACAATTACAAAGTTTCCTTAAGATTGACAGTAATGTTTTATTTACATTTAATTATATGTTAAAATGAAAAACTGAATCGAAAATGAAGGGTCTTTTGACTGTCTCCATTTCTTAAATTAAAATTTATGTGGAAAATATATGTAAATACATCTTATTGGCCCCTAACATAAGCCTTGAACCATTGATGTATGCATGCTTATTATTGCATGTTAATGCACAGAATCCCCTTACACAGTTTTTTTTTTTTTTAAATAGATTCTTTTGGGATACCTTTTTGTTATATAGTGTTGTATTTTTAACAATTACCTTCAGAAATTAAAAAAATAAATTTTGAATTACTTTATGTGATGAATTTTAACTAAAACTTGTCCTATGGATGTAATCAGTTTTAACTATACATGCTTTTAGCAATATTTTACAGATTGCACATTTGAAAAAAAAATTGTCTTCTCTAGTGTAATTTACGGTGGCGATACCTGCCTGCCTTTTCTTTTGCTGCGTTGGCACAAGCGTTGTGCTTATTTTGTTGTAAATGGTTCCAGTATTTTATCAGTTCACTAGGCTGGAACTGATGAGAGGTAATTAGGTGGCTATATTTACAGCTTGAATAAGAAACTCGCCAGTGATTGAACACAAACTCATTGGGAGGGGGCACAGGATCAATTCTCAACTTGGCAAGACAGATCCCTACATATACATCTTCTAAGTGCAAACGACGGATACTTAAAGAAACTTTAAATATCTTCTCTGCCAGATCTCCAGAAAAAACATAACCAGTCCCAGAACAAAAGACAGGATAGCGTTCACTTGGGTAGAGGTCTGGTGGCATGTACCACTTGCTATCTTTGTTCCGATTGGGTGCATATCCTCTCATTAGGTAACCAGTAAAATAGTTATGTCTGGGAGGCAGGTCTGGCTTCAATAACTTATGTATTAAATATTCAGTGTTGACAAACATGTCACTGTCAGTTTTCATAACATACGGAATATGTGGACAGTATGTTGCAACCCAGTTCATGCCCATAAGTGTTTTAATTGTCAAATTGTAGTATGTATCTAAATATTCCTGTTGAATGATATCATGATATTGTCTGCTTTCTTCCAGTATTGCACGTTGAAGGTAGCCATTTAACTTAATACTTACGCCCAACAAAAAAATTCGTGTGATTTGGATACCAGGTGCTAGACTTTCATTGCCCCATGTTTGCCGAATAGCTCTTCTAGCTTCTATTTGTCCAGGTTCTGCAGCTATTAGCAGTATTAAAAAAGGACTTTTCTCCTGGCATTTTTCAGGTTCATTGATAATATATCTGAAGTGGTAAGAATTTGGATGTCCGATACCTTTTTCATTGTAAATACTTCCATTGGCACTAAGTGTATTCTCCAGCCCTGTAACTCCTTGTGGCGACAGGTCTGTGTTATTGGAGTTAGTTGCTGTTTGAGGCCTCAGAGTTTGAGGGACTGTTTCTTTCCAAATGTTCCGGAGAGAGCTGTGGTTTGTCTCACTTTTTGTAGAACGAAATCCTCGGAAAGTATATGTTACAGGGTTTTCTTTAAATCCAGCTCTGCCTGGCAGCCAGTCATGATGATTGAAAAACAAAAACATAGCAAAAAGAAACACTAGAGAAAGTACACCAATAAGATGGGTACGGAACAGAGACCTCTTGGCATTCCAGCTCATCTTTGCAAAGCAGCAGTGTCTTCTCCTCCACTGAAGCATGTTGTAAATATCCAGTAATGGGATATGAGATACTACTGGTGGCTGAAAATGTTTCCTTCTCCTGAATCAGTACTGTTCTTTGGTAATCATTTTTTAATTCGGCCACGTTGTCTCCCATGCAGTCATTCTATAAAGATGAAACATAAAAATTTACAAAATGCTAAACATTTATAGAACTGCCTGAAAAGAGACTTTGGATGTTAATAATAGGGCAAATAGGAATTTTTTAAGTTGTGAAAATATGATAACCCAGGAATCAAGTTTATAATTTGTTTACCCTTTGTAACGTAACATCACTGAGAACAGGATGAGCACTTGAGAGAAAGGGATGGGTTAATTTTCCAGTTATTTCGTTGTTTGAGTAGGCCTGGTCATTTGTACTTTTGACCTGAGTTAAAGATTTAAAAGTTGTGTGCATGTAGAAGAGAAGAATGTTGCTAGATTCCTGAGAGAGGCCATGTAAGAAGGCCTGAGAGCAGATGGAAAATTTATTGGCATTAATTAAAATTGATTTGACATACCATTGGTAGTATGGTGCACAGTCAGCGGCCTTTTTTGTAAAATGGTCATGTATCAGTTGTGGGACAGACGGTGCAAGGTTGATTATGGCAGAGTTCTGTTAGTCACAGTACACTGCTTGGCATGTTTCCATTGGCCCCTACTGTGTTGAGAAAGTCAATGAGAAGATGCACCTGTCAAAATTAATTTTCAGGGTCCAGTAACTTCAGTACATGATTTTAAGACAGTAATAAATGATGAACATTTTCAAATATTCTTTCTCATTTCAAATATTCTTTCTCATCCCATCTGATTTCATTCTATAGTGGAATAAAAAGTTCAAAGATGAGGTATTCAGGAGATCATTGTCCTTATTACTTAGACTTAAGATTGATTTTTAAAATATAGCAATTATCTTTATCTTTGGCCGTGGCAGAACACTATCACATAATCTCAGTTGCGTCTCCATGTTAGAATTAAACAAAGAACTACTTTGAACAGTCCTTTCAGATTTCTTACAAAATATAGGCACTAGGTACTATCATATCCAGCTGTTTAAAATTTTAAATTTTACAAAATGCTTTTTAAAAGATTCTCGAATTTTGCTGTGTTCTACATTTGTGTACAGAGAATTTGTTAAATTTTTAGGACTTCCGGTAGCATGGCACTTAGAACCCCAGATTTTTTAAAAGGTTATGAGATGTCAGTATGGGAGGTTCATGATGTTACATATTAAAAACTGGTGGTGTTATCTTTGAACAAGATTTTTCAGTACATAGCACAAATTTGTTGATGTTTTTCAGTTCTTAGTTTTTCTGGATCAAGATGCGAGGGTAAAGGTGGGTGAAGGGAGCTGTAACTTGATTTCTGTTAAAGAGAAAAAACTTGTTGAGAAGGGGACTGATAACTAATTTTAATTTTTTCAGTGTTTTTTTAATGAAAATTATTTCTTACACAAAAGAAAACTCGTCAATTAAATTTAATGTAGTAGCATTTATTTAAAATTCTATGCATATGTATCTTTGTGTTTGGCCTGTGATATTAATAGATTCATGCTTAATGCCAAAGTTGCTTAACCTTGAAATGAAACGTAATTATCTTGGGGAAATGGTATTTACATGGAAGTCTTCATATAATTGAAAAATTACTGGAAATTTCACGTATTTGGTAAGAAGTACTTTGAAAATATTGATTGAAAGGGTTAGACATGTATGAATGAAAGTACTATTCTAGCAGCAGCCACTAGGAGGAGCAAGTAGGTGGGAATTTGAACAAATTTCCGAAGTATAATAGTAAAGGCGCCAGCTTTTGATAATTTCTAGTATCTGAAATTATGTAGTGCTTTTAGAAGTTATGGTTCTCAAATGTAAAATATTGTTCAATCGTTGTGTGAGATACAAACTGATTTTTTTTAAGTTTGGGGTTTTAAAAACATAGAACCTAGTTTGCTATTTATTAGAGTTTATTTACATGACTTCTAATTTCACATTACTGTAATAAAGACCAAGACTGTTCACTGTACCAGCAAAACAGTTCTGCTGTGAACTAAACTGAAAATAAGCTTAGCGTTCTGATTTAGAAACTCAGTTTTTTTCCTTCCTGTACTTGTAAATAGTTGGCCATTCTGTTTAGACCAGGAAACTCTTTCTCAGCTTTTATTTTTACATGAAATATTTGATAAACAGTAACAATTCTTTTCCACTCCGTAAAGATGCCAGTAGATATAAGGGTTATGTGTATAAATTTAAAAGAAACAAAAGTTGCTTTTTAAATTTATTTGGTAATCTATTTTAAACATTCTAAAACTAAGTTAAATATGTTACCTTTTTGTTGATATATGCCTGGTATCTGGTTGAAGTCCCATCATTTACGTCTTTTACAAGTGTAAATTCAATGGTTTTTAAGAAGCAGTAAATATAAGGTCAGATTTTTGAATAAACAACTGAAGAGATGAATGAAGGTAAATATCACAGTAATAAATTGTGATATTTTTATGAAAGCAGTATACTTGAAATGATATCTCTAAAGTATTTCCCTGTTATAGAAATCAGCATATTATTATATATTGTAATCTAGCATAAATACATAGTTTATGGTCCTATATGATTTTGTAGCCGTAGGTGATGGAGATACATCTTAATTTAAATTCATGACATTTGTATGTTTGTAAATATTAAGCTTCCTAGGCTTTAAATTCATATATACTCAGTTGGTAATCTCCCATTGATAAATGAAGTGCATGTGTCTAGCTTTAAACATTTCTTTATTAAAAGTTTCTCAGGTATTCATAATAATTTTTCTGTTAAAAAATGTAAAATTAAAGTAACTGTACTTCTTTTTATTAAATGTTAAAATTATTCTCCAGTTACTGCCTGTTGTGTTTTAATTCTTAAAAAGTGGGAACATGACAAGAAAGTTAAAATATTGTGGCAATCTAAATAATTTTGCAGTTCTACATTTTCAGCATAGAAATACGTTTGATTTAGCTCTTTGTGATAATTTTTTCAAATTATTAATGTGTATTTAATCTTATGAATTGAAGTTATGGAGAGATTGTTATTAGAAATGTTCAGTTACTTCTCACATACTTGCTCTCTCTCTCTCTCACACGCAGTTTTTTATCATTTGGCTTTTAAAAGTGTTGTTATCTTTAGTGTGTTGGAACAGTCCTAGATTTTACTGGTGCTTGAATAAAAAAAAATTCTGTGCTTTTGAGATATCTAGCTTACAAAAATGTTTAATTGGTACTATTAACATTGAGAGAAAAGGCTCTAAGAGAGACTTGAGATTTTTCACAACTATATTTTTTTTATTTAATCCCATCTGATTTCATTCTATAGTGGAATAAAAATTTATGGTATGGCAGTGAGAGTTCACATTGAGATGTGATAATAATAGGGCCTGATAAACTTGTTTTATTTTAATTTTAGAATGGAATGCTTACATGTGCCTTTAAAATGTTTTGCCTTTTGTGATTATTAAATAATATTGAGTTGTGTTGTGAGATTGAGCAAAATATCAGGATCTGTGATAGATCTGTAAAAATTTTTGAATTTGAGTTCCTGAGCCATAAGTTGCTCTTCTGTGATTGTTGTTTAAATAGTTTATTAGATTTATTTCTGCCCAGTACACACATACCGTGATGGTAGTTTGTTAGTACATATTAATACAGCCTAGAAGCGCAGTAGCTACATTTATGTTTCATTTTTTTGTCCCTGTATTGCTGTTCATGAATATTTTTATATCAGATTATTTTCATTTTCTGTTTGGAATTTCACTTTAAAAATTATCACCAAGAACAATCTTAAATTTGATTATTTAGAATATGTCAGTTGCTCAAAACGAAAGCTCACTTTTTCAAGTGGGGGAATTTTTAGCAACTATTGATATTTCTTTGTTTAAAGTTGTATTCATGGACACTGTAATAACATGCAAATCTACTGTGGTGGTGTGCTGTGCATAAAACTCACACTGCCTTATGTGATCCTATGCAAATGCTTTCCTTTTAGTATTCTTATAGCTCCAAAATAATATTTGTTGATACTCTCTTAGTTTGTGTTTGTTATCTTTATTTGGGGAGATGGATCTTGGAGGGAAGATTTTGTTAGTAAAAGCTGTTATATATTAATAATTTGTTTTAAGAGGACTTTGAAAAAAGCTCTTAATATTAAGATCATCTTTGATACTATTTAATATAATTTCACTGCATTGTCTCTTTTGATAGCCGCTTTTAAGAGGTTAATTTACTAGATAAGAATTCATTTTGACCTAATTTGATAGAGGCTTGCTGTGTTTTCTTTAGAGGGCTACAGTTTTTTTCTTTTTAAGTTTAATTTCTCAGAGAATCCTGTAAGCACGTCTTGTTACTATTTGCCTCTTCTCTCTTTTATACATCCTTAATCCGTAATTACTTCAAGCTACATATTTACTTGAATAAAGCAATGACAGCTTTAACAATGACAGATTTTAAAATCATATATCTAGAAACCCTTTCATAGTTTCAAGGACGGTGAACTGGATGAACTTGTTTATCAGATATTAGTGCCTCCAGGGCTATGAAAAGGTAACAGACATTTAAATGAATATTACACACAAGATACCGACATACCTTCCTTGGTCAGGCCATTTATGTGGAGAGGATTATGCCCACTGAAAATACTTTTGGCACGCCATCACTTCAGCAAAAAAGATGCTATCGAACATGCGCACATCCCCCAATAGTCTGCCTCCTGCGATTGCTTTTCACAGTATCCAAAGTGTCCATCTGTCTGCTTGTCTTCGAGTTACCCTCCTTGTTCATATGGATCCTAGTTGTCTGAGATTTTTCCTTTCTTTCATTTTCTTTCTTGTTCTTTAAACAAAAGAGCTGTAGTTGTCCGCTCTATTCCGAGCACTGTTGACTCTTGCCGACAGTTGATGCATTGAAGCTTTTTACATCTGCTGTTTTCCTGGCCGGACAATGCAGTGCTGTATTCTCTTCTCAGTATCCATATTTCTAGTAATAACACTGAGCTGCAATGTAAAGCAGCCAGAGCTAGAATGTAGTGCTTCGATTGTATTGGAATAGAATAGGATTTAACTCTCTTTCGCTGTTGCCTGGCAGCTGCAGGAAGGATTTTGAGCAGTTTTACTGGGGTTTTAGTCTATAATATGAAATCCACGGTTCCTCAGCTGCTGCACAGGCAGGCAGCAGTTTAAATGTGGGCTTGACAGATGCTCTCTCTGACAGAGCAGAATTTAACGTCACTGCTTGGCTGAATCCCACGTGATTGTTTGCATTCATTTTGACTAAAAACCTAAGGTAGGGGGAAGCTTAAGAGATTTTGCTTCTGTGTGATAAATTATATATATTCAGTGTAAGTGTAGTGATGAATGCATAATATGAAAATGGGATGATTATGAAATGGTTATAATTTTATTTTTCCTTCTTTTCTTTTCTTTTCTTTTTTTTTTTTTTTTACTTTATGCTTAAGCACAGGCTTTCTAAATGTTTCAGTGTTAGATGTTGGTTTTTATGTTTCTTACATAATTTTATAGGACCCAAGCAATATAAGCTTTTATGTGTAACTTGGTGCAATTTAACCCTTTCAGTGCACTCCTTCCTTTGAAGTTTATTTTTTCAAAGAGCTCCAGTTTTACTAGTATCTATATAAGACTCAGACCATTTATTTTTTTATCTGTAACTTACATATTCCCACCCCCAGTTTTCTGGAGTTTATAAGTCAGCTGGAGTGGATTACTTAATGACACATGATGGGATACAGCCCACTTCTTTTTTGCTCTTATGTGGTTTCTAGTGTTCTTAAAGGCAGCAAAACTTTATTTTTAATTACCTTTTAATGTCAGCATTTTTTATTCTTCCTTTTCTTTAAAATTAACGTGTATGACAATTCAACAAAATGATAAAGTGGATATAGCACACTTGTAGAGGATCTTCTTGGTGAATAATAAGGTTTTACTAATCATATTTACTTGTCCTAATATTTCAGGATTGTTTACTAACTTGCCTCAAAGCACATTTTTCAGTAAGCACTAGATACTCTGAAATATTTCTGTGTATGGTTAGTCTCCTGGGCACTTGCTTTTTTTCTGGAGAGTACTGGGTCATTGTCTTTTTTTGTTTTGTTTTGCTTTGTTTTTTCTTTAATAGCCTGAATTACCAGTTTTTCCTGTGAGACTGCAAGGACATTAACTCCTAAAAATGTATGGTTTTAGAACTTAAACTGTGTATTTGTAGTCAACTATGCTTTGTCCCACCTGTCTTCTGCAATTAAATCTATTACTTCAAATACAGATTTACACTGTCTGTAGTACTCTAAAATTTTTTGTCCTCATGTTTTTTAGTGTAGCTGATAAAATATTTTTTGTACTTGGAGGAATCCTCTGATTTTTTTTTTTTTTTTTAAGGACTGTATGTGACTTTCCCAGAAATATTAGAAGGAATATTGAGAGTTTTATAAATGGGAAACCCAAGGTCTAGAGCTTTGGCTTTTCCTGGTTATATGTGAAGGAGAAAATTGAAAGCCAGTTTTTATTTAGTCCCTATGTCCACTCATACCACATGCTTATTACTTTTTTTTTATATTAAAGGTAGGTGGGAGAGTAATGCTAAAGTGCCTACTTAAAATAATGTATTTTACAAAAGTAGAGGTGGATTTTAGGAGATCACTATTTATCAGTAATTCCTTACATGGGATTTGACTATGCAGCCAGAAGCAGTGACTGTTATTTACCCAAAATCAGATTGCATGCTAAGCCTATCTAAGCTATTAGTTGAATGAATTTTTTTTCCCCTCATAATAGTAGTTTAATTATCATAATACCCATTTTAAAGATGAAGAACCAGGGGCGCCTGGGTGGCACAGCGGTTAAGCGTCTGCCTTCGGCTCAGGGCGTGATCCCGGTATTGTGGGATCGAGCCCCACCTCAGGTTCCTCCGCTATGAGCCTGCTTCTTCCTCTCCCACTCCCCCTACTTGTGTTCCCTTACTGGCTATCTGTATCTCTGTCAAATAAATAAATAAATAAATAAAAATCTTAAAAAAAAAAATAAAGATGAAGAACCAATGCTTAGCGTTGTAAATAATTATCCCAGATATAAGAGAAGCCAGCTGGGAATTAAAGCAAGATAGATTATCTAAGTCTATTTATGCTCTGTTCTTAACCATAATACTAGAGAACACTGCTGGAGAAATTGTGGGAATTCTTTTATAGGACTGGCACAGCATATCCAGAAATCATTCATAGAATTATAAATGGATGTTTATATTTTCATTTTATTCACTTGTCAAGCAAATACATATTGATCAACTACTGTGTGCCAATATTTGTAGGTAGGCACAGTTTATTAAACGTTAGGGAGACAAAGGTGGTTTAGACGCCTTCCCTACCCTTTCTCTAGAAAGGATAAAACTATTATTTTTGCTAGTTCCTTTGATTTCACTCTTTTGGTGTCCCGCTGGATTTATTATAGATCTTGATTATTAAGACAGCTCCGTCAGATAACCTGCTGGTTAATGGTTCCCCCAGGATTGGTTTGAGCCCCTGAATACCCACCATTGGTTTCTTAAATTTAAATTAAGCTGGCTAAGAACTTTACATAAAGTACGGAAAACAGAGCAGACTACCAGATACAAGTTCCTTTAGTGACTTTTTCTAGCAACCTGCATGTTTCCAGCCAAGAGAAACTGTAAAAATCTTATGACAGGCAAGCTTGTAGAAGTTCTTCCTTTAGTCTAGTTTCTTTTAACATCTGAATTCTATGGTTAAACTTTCTCAGTAAATGTGACAGATTTCTTTGCCACACTCAGGAAACTGGCAGCTGTTTTGTTAAGTTTTATAGTTATAAATGTCTTGTAATTTTTACTTGCATAGGTCTACTATTTAATCTTATAACACGTCTCTGATGGGAAAAATAGGCTATTACTCTATATTTGGCCAGAACTGTCCAGGTTGGTTTTAGGATTTTCTTGGGCATGTCTGCAGTAGCCCTCAAGGAGGCAGAATTTAAAGACACGATTTGCATAGCCCCCGAACTGTTAGTTTCTGTTGAGTACAGAAGTAATTACTACTTTATTCATTTGGCTAGTAGTTTCTGAGTCATTATAACATGATGAATCAGGTATAGATTTGCTCACTAATAATAAAGATAAGTCATTTCATGGAATTTACTACCTATGTAAATTCAACTAAATGTCCTTGGTAAAAAGAATGAGGGAGAAAAGGGTGTGGGGGATAACACTTCAACCATGGCAGGCAATTCACTGTGAATGAGCAAATATCCTTGAATAATTTGAGAAGGGGAGACATGAATCTGGTTTTCCCTACATTCGTCTTCATTCCTGTTGGTGCTTTAGTATGAGTAATTGGGCTCTAAATGTAAGCCATTTTTATTTTGGCCAGTGCTCACCTTTCCAGTGCTGGAGAAAAATCTTAGTTTTGGGGCAGGTGTCATTTCCACCATAGTACTCTGAAAAATGCCATTTGACTTAGTTATTTAGAGACCAACTTTAGTTTTAATTGCGGTCAATCAACAGTTTTGCATAGAGTAGTGTTTGCTTAGAATTTATATCTTTTGACTTAAAATCAGATGAAATCTTTTCCAATATATAAATACATGGACAAATGGCATATTTTTGGCTGTTTAATATTAGTAAGTAGTTTTCTCTTTTTGAAGAAAGATTACTGTGTTCATTAAGAGTTTACAGTTTTCCTTTGAAGTCAATAGATGATTTATGAACCAGTTTTACTTTTCCTTGAACTTACAAAGCAGAAATTAGCCTGATTTCAAATTAGCAATCTCAGAATGACCACAAGTGTCAGTGTTTGCCTGCCTTATTTTTCTTCTTCAGTTTTCACCAACTTGTGCAGCAGATACTCATACTGTTTAAGAATTTCTTTTGACTCGGAAGCAGTGCTAAGTTTAAGTGTCTCTTTCAGAACTAATTTTCAACACCCTTATCAGTTTTAATTCATACAAACTATTAATGATCCTAAGGGAAAATATAAGCATTAAAATCAGCAGTAGTTTGTATTAATGCTTGTATGTTCTTCAGTTTCTTAGTATTGTCGCTGTTTCAGTGTAGCATAAATCAACTAGAATCTCATTTGTTATTTGGCACACAGGGGATACTCTTGTTGCGAGCTTTGGGTTCTCAGTGGGGGAAAGGCTATTTTCTAGGAGGTGTTCTAGAAATTTATGAGGGTATTTTTAGTTGACAAAAATAATTGAAGGGCACTTAGTGAGTGAGGCCAGGGAAGGAGATCTATAGTGGGTGGGGCAATTTTTAATGAACCTAAAAATTAGAATACAGAATATATTTTGTAAAGTTTTCACATGCACTGAATTTTCCTAGGTATGTAACCACAGTATATATTGAAGAAGGTTGTACTCAGCTTTGTTCTGAACTTGACCAGTAGTTCACCATTTTGAAAAATCCTATTGCCTGTGGCAGTCCTGTTTGTAGTAGTTGGCTTACCAGTAGAGTATGCCAGTCTGTGGACATTTGTAATCATAACATTCACTGTGATTTTATGAATAGGTGCTAGCATTCAATTACTTCATTATATCTTCTGGTGTAATCATTTCTGAGATTAATATTGAAATACTTGTGTTTGTCATAAATTTCTTTTAAAATTTCATTGTTTGTATTTGTTAGGATACTGATTTCCATTAAAAAATTATATATACATAGGTTTCTTATATTACCTGTGCATTTCATTTCAGATTGTTAAAAGGGGTCAATATAAAATATTTCTTATACACAGGAGACATATTGAGTTTGATACGGGTGTGAAGCCCAGTAGGTCAGTGTCTTTTAATAAGTTCTCAGGCACCTTAGTCCCTACTCAAGACATTGATAGTATTTAAAAATTTAAACGCTGTTACTTCATTACAAAGTATAACAAACAATTTGTAAATTCTGGTAGATGTAATGTGTTGAAACTTAAAACTCTACTAAAACTTCACAAAGAAGGGTTATTACTCACATACAAATTATTAGCATCAGAAAATGCTTTTTATTTAATAGCTTTAGTAGATAAGGAGAGAAAGGAAAAGTCAGAAGTAAGTAAATAGAATGTTTTCCCCAAAGGGCTTTTTTGAGAACAGCTGGGAGCATAAATATACTTGATTCTAAATTCATGGGAACTTTCTTCAGAATGATTATTTATGATCTGATTGGAAATAGGAACTTAAGTATAAAGAAACTTTGCAGAGCAGAAAAGAGGCAGGCAAAGGTTAGAGGATTAGGAATGGGTAATGTTTGACTTTAGGGTTGATTTTCTTCCCCTTCCCCAACTTCTTAGAGGATGCCTAAGGGATTCTCTTACTTCAACTACATTGAACATTTTTTTATATGCAAGCTACAGAGGGATATGAGCTTTGTCATTAGGTTCCTTTTATTCAAGAAATTGGTAGACTTAGGATACACAGATCATTAAATAGGCAGCAAAATAACTGGAAGAAAATGTTATATACTTATTTTTTTCCCTTCGGTTTCAAATTGTTTTCTGTAATTCATTATGGTGTCACTCAGTTTCACTGTTTTGATACTTTTGATCTTCCCAATTGTAGTTGGTTTGCATTACATTTTTATCTTCTTAATTTTTCATGCTTTTTGAATATTTTTATTCCCTTTAAATAAATAACACGATGTCTTGAGGATAATACAATTGCTGAGTTTTAGTGAACCAGAATTTTAAAAATGAAAATTTTTACATTTTTGTTGTATTCTTCATTTTCTTTCTCCCTGATTACTTACTAACATTGAGTCTGTTTCTTTTCTATATGCTCGTAGTTGACTTTGAGTTTTTTCCATATTTTCTCTGTAACTTTTCACAGATTTTATATTTATTAATATCTCTGGCATTTATAATGTTCCAGAATATTTCAGTTGACTCTGTGTTTGTTGGGGGCTAGGGGGTCAAATAATTAAATATATACAGGTCTGTGTTTATTTTAGCTTCCTCAATTTATTATATTAAACAGTAAAACATTGAATGTTTTCTTTTAAAGCTTTCAATGTCGTTATTTTCCTTTCTGCCTCTATTGCCAGTACCTATAATTGTGTGATTCTCGAAACAGTCAAATTTAGCTAATTCCAAACATGTACCCTTTGGTAGAGGGAGATGGGCAGGAGAGTATCACGTTTTTATTCAATGGAACAGAAGAACAAATTTGTGTGGCTGTACCATCTTTGAAGAAACCCATATTGAATTATGCCTTTAAACTTAGTTAATTGGACTTTTGGGGTTGTACTGCAGTGGCATTGTTCCTAGTGACAAGGTATTACTTACATTATAATAATGGATTTTTAGGGCAGAGTTAGACCTTTCTAATCATCTAAAAATCTACTTGTCTCATTTTGGAGGCAAGTTAATCAAGACCCTGAGAGGTTGTGGTTTTCTCAGAGCTTCACTCTTTAATATGTCAGAGCCAAAGCTAGAACCTGGGGTTCAGGACTTCTAAAGCAAGTTTTTTGCACTGATTTACACTGCCTCTGGTTACATCAGTGTGTTTGTTTTTAGTCCATGGACCCATAACGTACACAATGATGCCTTACCCCTGGCCCTCTGCCACTATAAAAAAAAAAAAATCCTGCCAGTTTTAAATGAGAAAGATTGTGCTTTTATTAAGCCTCAATGACACATATAAAAGAATTGTTCGTTTGTGCCGGAAAGGTATGTGGCCATTATAGACTTTAGTATTAAAGGAGATCAATTTCTATGCTTTGGTTTGTTTCTAATGCAGTTTTATAATTAAGCATTTCATCTACGTTTATGTGGATGTAATTTTTTAATCTGTAGGTAAACAAACGAAAATTTTTTTTTATATTTTCCTGTTATGCAAGAATACCCCTTTAAAGATTTTGTATTCTGGGGCTCCTGGGTGGCGCAGTCGTTAAGCGTCTGCCTTCGGCTCAGGGCGTGATCCCGGCGTTCTGGGATTGAGCCCCACATCAGGCTCCTCCGCTAGGAGCCTGCTTCTTCCTCTCCCACTCCCCCTGCTTGTGTTTTCTCTCTCACTGGCTGTCTGTCTCTGTCAAATAAATAAATAAAATCTTTAAAAAAAAATAAAGATTTTGTATTCTGTCTTACTCTCTTTTCCTCTCTTTTGATCCAAATTTCACTTGCTGTATTTGTATTAGTCTGGATTCTCCCGAGAAACAACCCATAGGATGGATGGTTGGTTGGTTGGTTGGTTGAGGAGGAATTGGCACATGTGATTATAGAAACTGAAATGTCCCAGGATTTGCAGTAAACAAGCTGGAGACCCAGGAGCGTGTACAGCTCAAGTCTAAAGCGGGGTCCAAAGGCAAGAGAATACTGATGTCCCAGCTTGACAACAGCCAGGCAGAGAGTGAATTCTTTTTTTACTCTTTTTGTTCTGTTCATTTCTTCAGTGGATTCTATGAGGCCCATCCACATTGGGGAGGGCAATCTGCTTTACTCAGTCTGTTGATTCAGATGTTACTCTTACCCAGAAACATTCTCACAGACACATCCAGAATGATGTTTTAACCAAATTATCTGGGTGTCCCATTGCCCAGTTGACACATAAAATTAACCTTCGTAGTTACCTTCTAAAAACTTTCTAGAGAATGATGAATGGGAAACTGGGTATTTAGTTTTTTAATTAGTGAATATCTTCTAATGTTATTCATGAGCACTTGTATTCCAGTTTTGTCTGTGACTATAAAGAAAATGAATATTTATTCCCAGGTCAAAGTTTTAATTCTGTGAATGGATTTGGGTAGGAATAGATTTTTGTTTTATCTTCATTGAGATTAAAATACTTTAGTCTTTGCTCTTTCGATTTCAAGTAGCAGAAACTTGCTCAAGTCAGTGTAAGGAAGAAAAGGATGTACATTATAATGATATAGGAATATTCTGCAAAACCCAAGACTGAGAAATACAAATTGGCCTTTAAAAGAACACAGTGAGACATTGGAAGACTGTCAGGAATCAAGGAACCTTTTCTGTTTCTGTCTGGTGCCATATGATTACTTGTCACTTTTTCTGCATATGTACACCAGCTCTCTGGTCCTTTGTACATACAGTCCTCCTTAAAGCCAGCCCACTACAGATAACCGTAGCTCACGTTGCTCGGCATATCTCTCAGTATGGATTTCAAACTCCAAAGGAGAGAAGATACGATTGGGTCAGCTTGTTCATGCGTTTATCCCTTATGGGTATAGTCCAGCTCTGAAAAAGGGAAAATAGTGTGTTTTCTGAGTAGACATCCCTTTGTCTGCCATCATTTGTCATTAGACTATGTTTATTCTTTTGTGCTTTTTAAAAAAGATTTTTTATGTTTATATATATGATTTACCGTTTTAAGTGTCATTAAGTATATCCATAATGTTGTGCAGCCATCACCACTCTGTATCTCCAGAACTTTTTCATCATTCCAAACGGAGACTCTGTATACGTTAAAGTTTCCTGTTGCCCTCTCCCCAGCCCCTGGTAACGACTATTCTACTTTCTATTTCTATGAATTTGACTCTTCCAGGTACTTCATAGAAGTACAGTCATATAATATTTGTCTTTTTGTGTCTAGCCTACTTCATTTAGCGTAATGTTTTCAAGGTTCATCCATTTTATAGCACATATCAGAATTTCATTCCTTTTTTTAAGGCTGAATGATATTCCATTGTATGTATAAACTGTAATTTGTTTATCCATTTGTTTGTCAGTGGACATTTGGGTTGTTTTCAGCTTTTGGCTATTGTGAATAATGTTATGCACATCAGCATACAAGTAACTGGTCAAGTCCCTGCTTTTCAGTTCTTTTGGTTATATACAAAGAGTTGGAATTGCTGGATCATATGGTAATTCTGTGTTTAATTTTTTGAGGTACCACCATACTATTTTTCAGAGCAGCTACACATTTTACATTCCCACCAGCCATGCACAGAGAGAGATTCTAAGTTCTCCACATCCTTGTCAATACTTGTTAATTTCTGTTTTTTATGTGTTTGATAATAGCTATCCTAATGGGTATGAAGTGGTATCTCATTGTGGTTTTGATGTACATGTCCTGAATGATTAGTGATGTTTGAGCGTATTTTCATGTGCTATGGACCATCTGGAGAATGGTCAGTTTCTCTGGAGAAATGTCTGAGTTTTTTGCCCATTTTTGAATTGGATTGTTTGGTTTTTGCTCTTGAGTTGTAGGAGTTATTTTTTTTTCCCAAGATTATTTATTTATTTGAGAGAGAGAGAGAGCCCATGCGTGCGTGCTGTGTGCGTGAGCAGGGGGAGGGGGAGAGAGAAGGACAAGCAGACTCGGTGCTAAGCATGGGGTCTGTCGCGGGGCTCGATGTCATGAGTGGGAGATCCTGACCTGAGCTGAAACGAAGAGTTGGGCACTTAACTACCCAGGTGCCCTTTTTTTTTTTTTCTTTTCCTTGCCTAATTGCCCTGGCTGGAATTTCAGATGCTATGTTGAACCAAAGTAGTGAAAGTGGACATACTTTTCCTGATCTTAAGGGAAAAGGTTTCAGTCTTTCCCAATGAGTATGTTAGCTGTTGTGGGTTTTTTATATTTAGTTTTTATTATGTTGAAGAAGTTTCCTTTCAAAATTCCTAGTTTGTCAGGGTGTGTATGATGTTGTTTTTAAATCATGAAAGGATGTTAAGTTGTCAAATCCTTTTTCTGTGTCAGTTGAAATGAGCATGTATTTTCCCTTCATTCTGTTAATGTGGAACATCTATTGATGTTCGTATATTGAACCGTCCTTGCATTCCAGGAATAAATGCCACTTGGTCATGGTGTATAATCTTCTTAGTATGCTGCTGAACTTGGTTTGCCAGTTCTTTTCTTACAGAGAATGTTTCTTTATGGAAGGAAGTTGGTTTAATAATTATTAGTTCCTCTTTATTTTGGACACTAAGCTCAACATACATATACACATTTATAGAAAATACTTATATGCACATTGCAAACAATTAAACTAAATACATATGTAACATTATAATTTTAAACTTTCATTCATTGATCCTCCATTAAATTACAAAACTTGATGAATGCAGGGACCACCTTGCTCTTGTTTATACTGATGTATTCCCAGTTTCTTATTTGGCACCGAGTGCTTTGATGAATGTGTATAGAATGAATAAATTAATGTTGTTTAAGTCTCTCAGTAATTCTTCATGATATTTTTACCATTTTTATTAAACAGATTGAAACAGTTTAATAGTGGTGAATCAGTATTATTAAGGCGAATGGATTTGTTTTAATTAGTTAATGTATATTTTTTAAGGACCTACCATACATTAGGCACCATGTAACAGGCATTGGAGACATAATAGACAGTCCCTGACCCAAGTTATTAGCTTACAGTCTGGTTGAGAGAAGCAGACAAGTAAATAAAGAATTCTATAGCAAAATGAGAGATTTGCTAGAGGTATCAAATCTATATACTTTATAGGTATACTGTAGTATATTTTAGGAATGTGTTAGCTATTTTCTATGTTGGCAGACATTGTATGCATATGTCTCTGGGTTATGGCAAAGGTAAAAAAATAAATTGTGCTTATAATTTGTATTTTGCTCTTGAAATCTTTTATGTTCTCAGCCTCATTGTCACTTGTCTACAGAGTTGAGTTTTTTCTACATAGTTTTTCCAAAATACTTTTTTTTTAAAGACTCAATATACTTAAATTCAGATTTTTTCTTTTTTTAAAAAAGCATCCTGTTATTTGGGAATTCTAAATATTAAATCCACATTTCATGAGAGTGTAGAAAGAAAAAGTGTGTAAGGGTACAATTAGTATTTATTTCATTTTTAAAACATGTTACTTTTGCTGTCATAAATATAGTAGTCAAAAAGGTAGATTATAAACTCATAGAGTCTGCATATGTATTCTGTATGTTTTCTTCATTTTGAATTTTGAGTATTTTATGAAGTTTCATATAAACAGCATTTTTCCAAATTAAGTAAATATAATGTATTCTTTTTTATACTGACACTTGTTACAAATATTTTTTCTTACGATATTACATATCATAGTATTATTTCCTGCTTGTTTAAAACAGCAAATACCAATGTTGTCTCTCCCAGTACCAGAAGATTTTTAAATTTTTCTCATTTGTTAAAATAAGGCAAGTATGGATTATAAACAGCATAGTTTGTTTTGCCTTGTTATGTTTTACAGAAATGATTCTATCACTTCTGTCGTTCTTATCAGTTATTTCTTTTCTGGAATGCCTCAAGTCTCAGTGGAAATTGTAATTGTTCTGACTTTTCAAGAGAAAGCAGGTTTTCCTCTCCAGTTAGCATAACTTGTCAGCTGTTTTAGTTGTTTTTTTGTTTTGTTTTGTTTTTGCTGATACTTTATTTTCCCATATGGGTAGTATTTTTTCCCCCAGTCCAAATATCTTTAAAAATGTAGAACTGTCAGTCTCTTTTCCATATTACTGCCAAGTTATTATTCCTTTTTTCTTAACATATGCCAGATAAACTATTTTGTAGCCTTTGAAAAACTTCACCGATGTTTCTTCATCTTTAAAGAGTGGTGGGGTTGGATACTATGGCTTTTGAGGTTCTTTATGCAAGGACTTCTATAATTTTATTTTAAAATAGTACGGATTGGAGTGGAATGAATTTTTAGCTCTTAGTGTTGGCTAGGGAGTCCTAAAAGGGCTACAAACTGACATGATTAGCAAAAATCTCAGTTTTCTTTCAAGGAGTCCACAATCTCCAGTTTAATAGCTGTATAAGCTGTGTGTGTGTGTGTGTGTGTGTGTGTGTGTGTGTGTGTGTGAGAGAGAGAGAGTGTGAATGCGTGCTTGCACTTACACTTACTTGTGTTTGTTTGCTAACTCCAAAATTAGGCAAAGTTATACTACAATGACTTTGGCAACTCAAAATTTTCAGTACATCTGAGAAGACAAAATTAGGTTGTAACCGACAGTAACTGCTCAACTAATTGAGATAAAAATGTTGGAAGGGGGGATACCTGGGTGGCTCAGTCAATTGAGTGCCTTCGGCTCAGGTCATTATCCCAGGACTCATGATCCCAGAGTCCTGGGATCGAGTCCTAGCATTGGGCTCCTTGCTTAGTGGGGGCCTGCTTCTTCCTCTGCCTGCCGCTCCCCCTGCTTGTGCTCATGTGTGCTCGTGCTCTCTCTCTCTGACAAAGTCTTCAAAAAAAAAAAAAATGTGTGGGAGTGCATAGAGTCATGAGATGAGAGATTTTAAAGGTTCATATAATCAAGAAGAGGTAGGAGAAGGCTAGACGGTGCAGGCTATTATAACTAGATAGGTGTTATAAGGGATGTTGTATTCTACCTCTTTTTTTGTGCATACTAGTGTCATTCTGTCCTTTTGCAGATGGGCTTTCCCCATGAGTCAAGAGATAAATGATAATCTGTAATTTTTGGTTTATCACCTTGCAGCCTTGTAGCTAGAGGTGTAACTTGCTATTCCAATTTATAAAACATACAGGGGAGAACTCTTGATTGACGTAGCCTAAGACATATGCCTCTCCCAGTGACCAAGGTCTAAGGCTTATTCCCAAAAAGGGATAATTTGGAGTAGGAGGAGATCATGCTTACTCTGTAAACAGAAAATACCCACTTTTGGTCTTTAAAGAGGTCCCAGTTTTGAGTTTACTCAAAAGTAGATAAAAACACTTAAGGGTTATGATTTGTAATGGAAAATACTTTTTTTTCATATTACTTCTGTGTACTTGTACCTTTTGCTGACCCATGTTATAAGAGCCATAGTCTCTTCATATAGTATAGGTATATTTTAGTAGTCAGCTAAATCAGTTTTGGTTCTGATAGTTCTCAATATGCGCATAGTGCTGTTGTGTTCTTGTGATTTTGAACTTTGTCTACTCTTTTTGAAAGAAGGGGGCTTTGATTTGGATCCAGCCAGCCTTACAGTCAAATGTAGACAGAAAGCTGTTTGCATATGTGTGTGCTCATTGTTCTTCCAGTCTCATTTCTTTTATTTTTTCTGTTTCTGTGTGTACTTAAGCTACATTCCATGACTCAGTATTTACATACAAGGATTTCTAAGTAATATGGGCAACGTTTATTTTATTTTCATGTTTATTATATAATATCTAGTTGATTCTTTATGCAGGAACATGGGATGGAAAGCTAAAATGTCTTTGATTTAGTTATATATTTAAAAAAAATAACTGTGATATAGCCTACCATTCCAAATTATTTTATGCAGAATCTCAAGTTTTGAAGAGAATGTAATATGGTTAAAATTAACATTATTTAACAGTATTTCTTTAGAAATGTTCCTGTGATTCTAATACCAATTTTTATTATTATGGATTTATGTAACTTCCCTGATAGTTATCAAGTTTCATTCAGTTGAGTACAGCTAGAGTAGTAGCTCCATGAATTACTAGTTGTTTTGAAATTTACATTTGTAGCTTTTTTTCATGTGTAGCTTTCTATTAAGTGTGAATATGATTGAAACTGTTAACACTGAAGACAGCTTTTTGAGTATCTTAAGCATTTCAGAGGCATCTACTCCTGAATATATAATTGATGTATTTCAATACTTAGCATATTTTCTTCTATATATTACATGCTTAGTAATTAGTTGAGATTGTTATTTAGTTAAAATTTTCAACCACTCTTAAATGTAACAAATCTCCTCTTTATAAATGTGATTATTTCCCTGAATATTTTAAAGCCATCTCATTTGAAATGTTTGTGGGATTTTTTTAATGCACTCCAAAGTAACATCATTTACATCTTTCTAATGTGAGATTATGTATCATTTATTCATTTTGAGACTGTTAATGGAAGAAGGATTGACTTGATTTTAAAATGGGTGATAACATTTATACAAATATTAAAATTGTCAACAATTAAGTAAATCATTAAATATTTGAAAAATGTTACATGCTTACAATAAATACTGTATGGTAACAGTTTAAATTTATTTTCTACTAAAGATTCCTATTATTACCTCATAACCAATAGCATAAGAGATAAGGGAGGTGTTTTTTTGTTTTTGTTTTTTAATGCTTAGGATAGTAACTTGTCAGTGGAGACATTGAATGAGAGACAAGGAGATACAGAATTTCTTTGCAGTAATTAAATGAAAGTGTTTATTATGTAAAGGAACTTTTAACATCTTGTTTCAATTTTTATTCTTTTAAAGGAAGGTGCATCGGCCCGTAAGACTCAGGCTCCTGCAGCACAACCAGTACCAAGACCAGGTAAAACACAAAACTTTGGGTTTTTTGTTTTGTTTTGTTTTTTAATGGTCACAATGAAATTTTTTTGATATGTACAATGCTTAGAAGGAATTGAAATTTTACTTTAAAGTACTTATAAAGTAATATAGGAACATTTACTTGAACAAATAGGTAGAGTTGAAGGGTTAAAACTTTTTGGAAAATGTTTATAAGCTCTTAGAAAAATGTTTTAAAAAGCTATGTATATGTACAGATCCCCTCACCAATTCCTTGTTCGAGAGTACATATGGATGTAATTTTTCCTCCCGTGTTGGAAGCACAACACCGTAATTTTAATAGACTGTTAGGCAGCTTTGGTGCTTTGAATTTCAGATGCCTGTGTTCTTGAGCATTTAAGATTCTGTAATCGAGTTTTGTAAAATGTGTGGTAAGCATAGGCATTATTGAAGTTATTTTGAAAATATTTTTCTTCCCTCTTCCTAGTTCCTAAAAAGGTTGATCTTTATAAATGCATGTAGATACCAACAATGTATTCGTTTTAGGTGTTTTGGGTTTGATTTTGGTGTTTTTACATTTAGTGTAATTACAGTGTTAGGCTATACCATGTGTCTTTACCTCATTAGTGGTATTGAAAATGCTATGAAGAAAATGAAAAGGATTGGAAAGGAATAGGCAAGAATTTAATTGGGTGATCTTCCTCTTAAGTTTGGCAGTATTGATAGTATAGATTTGGATGTCTTTTTATTCATAGTATGTTTACAAGCTAACTCTAAAATTATGTAAATTATACATACTAAATATTTCTGGAAGCACTATAGAAGTACGGAATTAAGATTATATGTGGCTTATATTGGAATGTGTCCTGGATCCATACATTTGGTTTTTGACATGACTGGTATACTTTCCTTTTCTTTTCTTTTCTTTTCTTTTCTTTTCTTTTCTTTTCTTTTCTTTTCTTTTCTTTTCTTTTCTCTTCCTTTCCTTTCCTTTCCTTTCCTTTCCTTTCCTTTCCTTTCCTTTCCTTTCCTTTCCTTTTTAAATTACTGGCAGTGGATTTGTTTAGAATCTTTATCGTTCCTGTTTTTGAGGACGAGTGGAGAAGAAGAGAGTGCTTCATTGGCCGTGTGTTAAATTTGGAGCACATTGGATAAATTTATTTTAGATAACAGGACTGTGGGACTGTTTTTTAAGTAGAGAGGACCTTACCAAAAGCCACTGTAAGAGTATAAGGAAGAGCAATTAAATTTAATAAATATTAGTTCAACGCCTTCCATGTATGTACTCAGTGCCAGAAACTAGGAAACGCGAAGAAGGAGTTCTTTTTTAGGAAGGAAGAAAAGTGAAGGCAATAGGAATTGCCAGACTCAGTTGGGCCCAAAAAATACAACTTGTGAGGTAGAGGAATAGTGTAGAGGCAGTTGCATTATTGATACAGAATTGTTTTCATTTGGAAGGGAGGGATGGGAGCCTATATTTGGTCAGTCTAAAGAGGATCACATTAGAAATTTAGAAATGGTGTAAAAGGGGAGAAATCACCACTGGCGGTTTCTGACCCACTTTTATGTTGTATAATGTAAAATTGTCTGTCATCTCACGTTTTATCGAAGTCATTTGGCAGACAGGGAAAGGGGTAGGGGGAGGCAGTAATATCTAAATAAACCAGGTTGTTCAAATGTACTGTGTGATAAAATGAAGTTAAGGGAGCTGGATTGTACCAGCGAATTTTGTGACCTTGGGGAAGATCATATCTAAACTAAGGAGCTCTCCGTCTTTTCCGCTCTTAATATTCTATCATTCTTTTTCAATTGTTCTACCAAGATGCACTGGTGATTAAACTGATTGAAATTAATGTGAATTAATATCTCAACAAATATTCTCATGCCCATCCATGTGAGATGTCCTCTTCCACAAGTTTTTAGCACTCATTTATCAACAAAACCTGATTTTAGTGGATGTTAAGCAGTTTGTCATCTTTGTCTTGATTAGTGAATTTTTCTTTTGCTGTAGAAATGTTTATTGTATTTGCTTATGGGATGCTACCCAATTTCAAAGAGATACTGTGTAATATATGATATATTCACCTATGTTATCTTTTCAAAATTGAAAAATATATGAATGCTCAAAACCTATCCGGCAGTGTAATGTGTTACAGATGAAAGATTTTGCATTTATAACTGTTATTTGTAGGTAGAGTTTGAATCATTTGGAAATGGGGGACTGAACCACCATTTTGTTTACCTCTTCAGTGGGGCAACTCAAATACAGAGTTCCATCATTGATTAATTTTTTCCTCCTTATTATTCTTTCACCACATGTCTATTAAAGCTCTGATTGTGCTAGGCAAGTCCCTGGGTAAATTTGATATTTGAAATTGTCTACAGTTCCCAACTTCTGAAGGTTTATTTAGAGAGTGTAATGAACAAAAAGCTCATGTTTTTAGTGGATTAGAAAGGATAAATCTTGGATAAGCCATAGTCCTGTACCTTACTGTCATTTTCTTTCTAGATTAAATCTCTTGCACATATCCCTGCTTCCTGCCGTTTATATACAGTGCATACTTCGCTTCTCCAGCTTTAATTTTTTACTTTTATTTCATAGATTGCCTGAAATGGGTAGGTGGACTACATAGCTCTAGTTTATCTGCTTTACATATAAGATTGAGAGAGAGAATTAGCCCCTTGTATATTTTATTTATTTATTACTTACTTAATTTTTAAAATATTTTATTTGTTTTAGAGAGAGGAAGTGAGAGAGAGATCACGAGCAGGGGGAATGGTAGGAGGAGAAGCAGATTCCCTCCTGAGCAAGGAGCCGTATGCAGGACTCAATTCCAGGACCCTGGGATCATGACCTGAGTTGCAGGCAGGCACTTAACCGACTGAGCCACCCAGAAGCCCTGCCCCTTGTATATTTTAAAAGGATTGTGCTGGTTCTAGTATCTCATTCCATAGTTTTAATCTGTGCACTGATAATTTTCAAATTTGTGTCTCCAAATCAGACATCTCTACTTATCTCTGGTATCTTACATAAACTGTCTAACATTTGGATATGCCATAGGCATCTTAAAACTGATGTAAAACCTCTGTTCCCTGATGTTTTGTCCCACGTGTCTTCTTCATGAGTAAATGGCACCACTGTCAACTCTGTTCCTTGAGCAAAAAATTCAGGAGTTATTAATTATTCACTTTTCACATTTCCTTACTGCTCTCATATAATAGGTCAGTGACTTCTGTCAAATCTTTTTTTTTTTTTTTTTTGCAAATTTCTCTCTTTATCTCTACTACCACAACTTAAGTCTAAACCATTATCGTTTCTGTAGACCAGTGCTTCTTGAACTGTTAGTCCATGACGTATTTCTGGCTTCCAACAAGATACATATAGAGATTGAAAGTACAGTACTGTCACAACATCCAAGTGCATGTGACATGAAAATCAAATTATGTCATTTTCTGGCTTAAAAGTTATAGGGTTTTTCCAGTGGCACTTAAATACAAATCTAATGTTGCCTAGAAAGCCTATGTGAATTGATTCCTGCATATATTTTAACCTCATCTCCTGCCACTCTTTCTTTTGTCCCCGTAATCTGTACATTTGCAGTTCCTCAAGCACAGCAGTTTTTTCCTGTCTTTGGCATTTGCTTACATTCCTACATCTAACCTGGGCTGTTTGTCCACTTATTCCTTGCAAATTGGCTCCTTTTCATCCTTGAAATCTCAGCTTAAATACCACTTTTTTTGAGAGGCTTTCTCTAAGCTTTCTATCCAAAGGACACTTTTCTGTCAATGTACACACCTTTTGTTTCTTTTTTTTTTTTTTTTAAAGATTTTATTTATTTATTTGACAGAGATAGAGACAGCCAGCGACAGCGGGAACACAAGCAGGGGGAGTGGGAGAGGAAGAAGCAGGGTCCCAGCAGAGGAGCCTGATGTGGGGCTCGATCCCATAATGCCGGGATCACGCCCTGAGCCGAAGGCAGACGCTTAACCGCTGTGCCACCCAGGCGCCCCACACCTTTTGTTTCTTAATATTACATGTTCAGATTTGTTTGTATGCTTGCTTATTTATGGTCTTTGAGGTCAGGGACTATTTCTGTTTTATTTATAATAATAAGAGGGCCTTGTGTATAAGGCTCTGAATATTTAAGTGAAGACTAATTATATTAGAAATCAAACGTAGCAATCAATAATAATTATTTACTCTAAGCTTGTAAATTTTCAGTCATGGAATTTGCTGAAGGTACTGGTAGTGGTAGTGTTAGTGGTACTAGAAGCAGTAGCACTTAGGATCAGCTATAGCCACCGGGTTCACTAAATATTAAATATAGGTCAAGACCTGATCAAGGACTTAACCTGCATTGTTGTTTTTAAGATTCTCATTGCAGATTCAAGATGTAGAAACTATTATTACTGTTTTATAGTTGAGGACAATTGAGACTGAGTGGTCTGTCAGTTCTTGTTAGGGTAGTTTGCAAAATGGAGAGAGGAATTGAGATCATCTGAGTACAGATTCTTGCTCTTAATCACTTTGCCATATGGACTGGTGTTATTCTGCCCTTTCCTCCCCTCTCCCACTTTAAATCAAGCTTAGTATGGTATGTTTGTCATTGTGTCAGTACCTTGGTCCTTACTTAACCAGGGAACCTATTTATATTCTTTTGTAGTTATTTTTTACTAAGTCTCTAAACTTTAATATCTGTGCTTTTGTATTTTGTCTTTTTCTGAAACATGGGCTCTTCTCACCTTTGAATTTAGTGAATCCTTTCCTAAATTCCTGAGTCCATTGTGGGCTTCTTTAACCAAACCAGTGGTATTTCAGGCAAAGATTTCTTTTTTGTTGTTCCCTTTACTCATTTTCATAGCAAGTCTTGTCTGCTGTTTATCCATGTATCTATCCATCCTGTCATTACTTTATCCCTCCAACAAATACCAAATATTTACTGAGAATGTATTATATTCCAAATAATGCTATCTAGCTAATCAGGTGTTTCTGTAAGTCCTGTTTCTAAAAATGATTCAAGAAAGCTTTAGTATTTTTTTCTTAAGAAGAGAGAGATGAGAACACTATACTAAAGATGTATGTGTGTGAACTTGTATTTATATATATCTTTCTCTGCCTTATGTGACTGGGAAAATCATACTATTGGACTCAATAAAATTTTATCACAATAAGTAGCTATACAAAGGAGTACAAAGTATTAAGTTAAAATGTAACATTTTACCGGCTTAAAAAAGAACTCATTCCAAAAATTAGTATATCCCAACTGATGTTGAGTTAGAATTTTAAATCTCCTAAATTTTCATTTATTTTTGTGATTTAGGAAAATGGAAATTTTAATGCAGTACATGACACATAGAAAGCAGTCAATAAATTTTTATTATATATGTAAATTCTGAAGTTTGAATGTACAACATTTTTAATTCTAAAATATATTAATCTTGAACAAGGCTGATGTTGCTGTTATTTGCCAACAAATATTTCTGTGCACTATAAAGTCTGTTATATAGACAAATAATGAAAAGATGAATATTTGTGTTTTTATAATATACATTCACAATTTTTTTTTTTTAAAGATTTTATTTATTTATTTGACAGAGATAGAGACAGCCAGCGAGAGAGGGAACACAAGCAGGGGGAGTGGGAGAAGAAGAAGCAGGCTCATAGTGGAGGAGCCTGATGTGGGGCTCGATCCCATAACGCCGGGATCACGCCCTGAGCTGAAGGCAGACGCTTAACCGCTGTACCACCCAGGCGCCCCTACATTCACAATTTTTTTAAATTTAAAATTAGCCAACATATAGTACTTCATTAGTTTCAGCTGTAGAGTTCAGTAATTCATCAGTTACATATAACACCCAGTGCTCATCACATCAAGTGCCCTCATTGCCCATCGCCCAATTACCCCATTCCCTACCCACACCCTTTACTTTCACAATTATTAATAATATGGGCAACTGGGGGCTCCTGGGTGGCTTAGTCAGTTGAGCGTTTTAACTGTTGGTTTTAGCTCAGGTCATGATCTTGTGGTCATGGGATCGAGCCCCACATCAGGCTCTATGCTCAGCACCGAATCTGCTTCAGATTCTCTATCCCTCTGCCTCCTGCTCTTGCTCTCTCTCTCCCCCTCTCAAATAAATAAGTAAAACCTTTAAAAAAAAATAATATTGGCAATTCAAGATAATATAGACCTTCACATGACTCACTGCCTATAATGTTTTCTTCTAATGAACAAAAAACAAATATGAAAAGAGAAAAAAATGGTAAGAAATATTTTAGGTCTTAGTTCCCAATAATGCCTTTCTTTTCCCTCCCCAATAGTTAAGCACATTTCCTCCTTCCAGCCTTTCCCCCAGTGTTACATGTTTTTGCATTTACTACATTGGCTATCAGTTAAGAAACTATTTGCTTCCTTTGCTAGACTTTAATATCCATTAATGTAGATACTCAGAGTCTAGCAGTGTAGTATATCTGCTTTGTTACAATAGATTGTTGTATAATGGTAAGGCATTTTAATGTTTTTGTGAAAGAGAAATAAATTGTTTGAGAGAAGATTGATATTATTTGAGAAGATTGTAATATATTTAAAATTTTTATAACTAGTCATATGTAATTTAAAGTTTTAGGCCTTAGTTGCTTTGTAAATTGGAAGATAAGAATGTGATTTTGTAACACTCAATTTTTTTTCCCCTCTCTTAACAGTTTCTCAAGCAAGACCTCCCCCAAATCAGAAGAAAGGTGAGGTTGGGCATATGATTTTAAACTTATTTTAAGAAAGTAAAAGTAGGGGCACCTGGCTGGCTAAGTCAGAAGAGCATGTGACTCTTGATCTCGGCATCATGAATTGGAGCCCCATGTTGGGTGTAGAGATTACTTAAATAAAGATAAAACTTAAAAAAAAATTTTTTAAATAAAAAGTATAAGTGAATAAGCCAGATTACAAAACAAAGGCTGATATTATGCTTGTGCAGTTATAGCAGATGTTTGTGCATGGTATCCATTCCGATTAGTCAATACTCAGGTCATACTGATATTTTGAGTATCACTGTTGACTTAAAATATTTCTTTAGCCCAAAGGAGTTAAGATTACAAATTTATTAATTGCAAAATTAACTATTTCTTTTAATAATAATAACAACATATTTGCTACCTTTGTACTTTTGTCTTTACAGGATCTCGAACACCCATTATCATAATTCCTGCAGCTACCACCTCTTTAATAACCATGCTTAATGCAAAGGACCTTCTACAGGACCTGAAGTAAGTAATTTGTTAAACTGTTGTTTTCATTGGTATGGAGGTATCTTTGAGAATTAGTAGCTAAGAATTTGGTATTCCTTATTTGGAGAAAAAAATTTCAGCTTCTGTGCTGTAGGCTTTACAGATAGTCTGAAGTGTAATTTTCAAAGCAGAGTACAGACTACTTGAACAGTGCAGGGGTTTGAGGTGCCGATCCCCCATGCAATCAAAAACTTACATACAACTTTTGACTCCTGCAGAAACTTACTCCTAATAGCCTCATGTTGATGGACGCCTTACTGAGAACATAAGTAATATATAACGTAACAGTCAATTAACACATATTTTCTATCTTATATGTATTCTGTATCTGTACGGTAAAGTAAGCTAGAGAAGAAAATGTTAAAAAATCACAAGGAAGAGAAAATACATTTGTGTTACTGTATTGGATTTTTTTTTTAAAAGGAATTTATTTATTTGAGAGAGAGAGAGAACATGAGCCAAGTTGCCGGGGAGGGCAGAGAGAGAGAGGGAGAAGCAGACTCCTTCCTGATCAGGGAGCCCGATGCAGGGGTCAGTCTCAGGACCCTAGGATGATGACCTGAGCTGAGGCAGACACTAACCAGTTGAGCCACCAGGCGCCCGAGTACTGTGTTACATTTAACTGGGGGCGGTGGGGACGACCATTTATAAGTGGACCCATGCAATTTAAACCAATGTTGTTCAGGGGTCCACTGTATATTCTTGTCTCTCTGGATCCTTTAGGGAAAATTACAGATATTTTTGGCAAAAGTTGTAATGAAAGGGATACTATATTAACTTTTCCTATGAATCGTTTTGTTTTTACTTTTTCCTGAAGAGCTTTAGGAAGTTCTAAAACAAATTCAAGTTCTCTCCCTCTCCCCTTCTCCAAGTTCTAGTTGAAGAATGGGAAGAGTGATATGACCTTCTGTATAAGATGTTTACCCTGGGTGTAGAGGGTGGTGGAGGTTGGGAATATAGTTTTTTAACTTAGATATTAGTAAAATTTAGTTGAAGTTAAAATGAAACCTGTATCCTATATTAAAATTTCCAAATACTTAGCTTCCGGATTTTTTTATTATTGAGGTATAATTGACGTAACATTATTATTAGTTCCAGGTGTATAGTGTAAGGATTTAATATTTGTATATATTACAGATTGGTCACCACAGAAGTCCAGTTAACATTCATCACCATACATAGTTACAAAATTTTTTTCATGTGATGACAACTTTAAAAATCCATTCTCCTAACTACTTTCAGATACGCAATGCAGTATTATTAACTGTAGTCAGTGTGTTGTACTTTATATCCCTATGACATATTTATTTGGTAACTAGAAATGTATACCATTTTAATTTGTAACTGAAATTTTCTACCTGAAATTTTTAGTCTTTTTCTTCCTTCCTCATTTCCTGTTTAAAATGAATATAGTCACAGTTACACTCAAATTGAGCTAATAAACACATCATGATGTGAACAAAATTAATATCTCCCCTACACAACCAGCTTCAGACTTAAAATTTAAGTATTTTCCAGGAGTATTTATCTTTATGTTAGTTAATATGAGTGGGTGTGCCGATTATTTTTTTAAATCTTTATACTTCATGTATTGGCTGTCATTTACAGAAGAAAAATGGCAATGTTAAAATTGTTTTAGATAACTTTCAATGATATGTGCATTAGTAAGGCTCAAAATGAGCCATGGTTAAGTGATTTTCAGAATGCTGTAAAGTTTATGAACATTATTGCTAGCATGGCAAGTAATAAGTGGTTTTGCTAGTGATTTCCAGATGTCTAGTTTTGCTCATGACAGAAGGATATCCACCATGCTTTCCTCTCATTTTAAATTTCATATGCCAGATTCTCATGATTTATTTGTGCTATTGGTGTTCTGTAGTTTGCATCTGTGAAATGTGGGTGGACCTTGTTCTAGGTCATTACACTCTTATGTAGTATATATTAAATTAACTGTCTTCTTTCATTAAAAACTGAAAAGTGCGTGTGTGGACATGGCACTGTGTGCATGTATGTCTGCATGGGGGTGTACAAGTGCTTTCAGCCTCCTTGCTCAGGTAGGCTCTGCTTGTCTCCTTTTTAACAAGTTCCTGTTCTCTTTGCCTGTGTAGTACTAGACTTAATAAGTTAAATACAATCATTTTATTTTATTTTTTAAGAAGATTTTATTTATTTGTCAGAGAGAGAGCACAAGCAGGGGAAGCGGCAGGCAGAGGGAGAAGCAGGCTCCCCACTGAGCAAGGAGCCTGATGTGGGACTCGATCCTAGGACCCTTGGATCATGACCTGAGCCGAAGGCAGACGCTTAACCAACTGAGCCACCCAGGCATCCCAGAATACAATCATTTTAATAAAATTTTTTCAGAGGGAAAATTTGTTTTCCCTCTTCCCACATACAGGCCCATGAGTTAAGACAGGAGAATAATTTCTAAACATTTATTGTAGAATACACGTAGTTTAGTAGAATGCTATTTTGAAGAAACAGTGGTCACCCTATCCTGTAGTGTTTCTCAGTTAATTTCTTTTTTTCAGCCATGCCGATTATTAAAATGGGTAAATTGTTTATAGACTCATTTAAACACTGCTGGATATTTAGCATTTTGAAGATAGTTCATTCTGCTTTTCATCAGGTAGGTGAAAGAAAACGGAAGAACCAACATAATACTACATAGTTTTTTAGAGTATAAGAGTGGCGTCATGGTCATTAGTTGGAGAGAAGGGGCTTAAAGGTATTTTATTATAACCTTTTCCTACTATTTGGTACTCTGTTATGGTACTTCTTATTAAATAGGTGTTGTCAAGTTGTCCAGTTACCTTATGTAATTAGTGATTAAATCTTGCCATTTATTATGGATTTGGACTTTTGCTCACTAAGCTTTAATTATTTGAAGAAATTCTGGATTGAAGACATCCCTTACTTACAGAATGATTTTATAAATTTGCTTTTGTTGGGTGCTACAGGGATATGACAAGTCTAAAGTTGATTCTCATTTATTTTTATTTTTTATTATTATTTTTTAAAAGATTTTACATATCTACTTGAGAGAGAGAGCATGAATGGGGGTGGGGGAGAGGGAGAAACAGGCTCCCCATTGAGCAGGGAGCCCAAACTGGGGCTGGATCCCTAGGCACAGCTGGATCCCAGGACCCCAGGGTCGTGACCTGAGCTGAAGGCAGACATTTAACAGACCGAACCACCCAGGCACCCCTTAAAGTTGATTTTTATAAAAGTTAAATTCTCAATTCAAGGATTTCTGGTCCACCAGCATAGCATAAATTCCAATTCAGAATAGACCAGAGTGACATTGGGGTAGGCCATTGGCTGAGAGATTATTGAGGACTCCTTTTTCCTCCCCTACTGTAGAGCCAGATCAAGTTGTTACACACTTCCTTAAAACTTATTTGGAATTTTTCCCCCCTGGTTCATTCTTTTGTTGATTGTTTACCCCTTGTAAGGTTCCAGTTCTAGTTCCTTTGTGTCCTTCGTTTGTGTGGGTGGTAAAAACCCAATCTCAAGATAGTGTTCCTGTCTTCCATTTTCATCCACTGCAGCACTGGTGATTTCTGGCCCATAACTATTTTCTTGCCAGTTCAGCTATACATTTCAGGTGTTTGTTATATTTTATCTGACATTTCTTGGAAGGGTTTTTATAATTATTGGAACTGGAATTTTGTAAGATGTATTTAATCTGTCTTTACTGAGTTTGTTCATTCAACACTATAGAGCAATAAAAGTCAAAGTGCTATGTAGATAAATATATGTCAAGATCAGCCTTCTTGGAGCTCATATGATTGTGTTAGGAGTCATTTATTGCAACTGATGAGAAATAAAATATGTTCCAGCATTTAGTATAAAACCCAATTTTAATGCCTTATAGAGAGTACAGTGTTAAGTATAATTTTCTTTGACACTAACTTAAAAACAAATCACATCTTGAAGGTAAGTTCAAAATCAAATTAGACCCCAGCAATACTATACGAGCCATTAAAAACTTCACCTAGCTCCTCTCAAAAATGATGTGGTTTTAGTGAGAACGGACATAACTGAAGTGATTTTTTTTTTAATAATCTAAGGAAATACTTGAAATTTACTATTTTTTAGATTTTGAGACCTAAAAAGGATTGTCAGAATACACTCTTACCCTCAATGAAAATGCCAAGAGATAACCTTAAAGACTACTCTGGTTGCTAGTTGGAGAGCAGGAAATAAAACCAGGTCTCCCAAAGACCAGTTTAGTTATTTTAACCTTTGATAATGGAGATTCTTAACAAACATTCAGATTAAGAATTGGGTTTTAGGTGCGCCGGGTGGCTCATGCAATTAAGTGCCTGACTCTTGATTTCTGCTTGGGTTGTGAGGTGGAGCCTGGCATCGGGGTCTGTGCTGGATGGGAGTCCGCTTGAGGACCCTCCCCGACATGCATGCGGACCCCCCCCTTACATGCGTGCTTGCACTCTCTCTGTCTCTTGTCTTTTTCTCTAAAATAAATAAATTTTACAAAAAGAAATTGGGTTTTATTTTGGAATAAAATACTCTTCTGCAATATTCAGGGCCTTATATTCACTGTTAATTACAATAACAATATTTTGTAATTTGGTCTAACATTGAAAATTTTTGTTAAATATTTTTAGTGGTAACTAGGAAAATATTTTCAGTCAGTAACATAATTAGTATCCAAAAAAAGAATGTGAATGCTCTGCCTTCTTTCTCAGTAAAATAACAATGACAATTCTTGATGAAAGAAAACAAAAGCACCCTGACCTCCAAAAAGAAAATCATACTGCTTCTACAATAACTTACAACTAATTAAAAATGAGATACAAAATAAGTTGTAAAACTTGCTGATTTCAGGCTTTACCAAATGCAGAATTGAATTCAAGTACCTTATAACTTAAATAGCTTTGTAAAAAAATCTGTGTAATGTGGCACAAATATATCTATATAGTATTTTTCTTTAGTACTTTTGAATGAAATTTTCACTGAGCTTTTTTCCATTAACAGTAGGGAAAGAAGGAATTTTTATGTTTTATATTTCATTTGGCTTTTATCGTTTAATGTTTTTACAGTGTTATGAATTACTCAAGTAATTCCTCAAGTCATCTATATTTGAGTGAACAAGAAATACAATCATTTTGCCCCTCCTTGCAATTTGATAATGTTACTGAAACTGTGTCAGACCCATGCAAAAATGGATTTCATTAACTGCTTTAAATTTTTTTTTAGTTTTTGTTTAAGCATGTGTCTTCTTTCCACCTTCTAATGAGTATACAAGAGTAGTTCTTTCATTGTTTATATTCTGTGAAGTATGATACACATCTATATTTTTGTTCTTATTTTGTGATGGCTTCTATGTTTTACAATCTGGCACCCACTTGAAATTCACAATTCCAACTAAATTGTGAATTCTTTAGAGAAAAGGGCTTGTTACTGTATTGTCATTTGTACCTCCATTGTTGAAAGCAGTGTTTGCCCAATAATGGATATTAAAAAAATGTCTAGGAAACAAAAAAGGAGGTAGGAACACATTGATAACTTGGGGACTGGCAGACTTATGTACCTGAAATTCAAATTTTGTTTTTTGTGTGTGTGCAGGCTGTAAATTCATTTAGTGTATTTATGTCTAATTTCAAATTCCTTCTTTGATATATGATAGTTAGTATCTGTATCTGGGATTTGATTTTAGTTCCTAGGAAGTGTCATTGTACTTGGTATTGCGTTTTCTACACTTAACTGTATTTGGATCAGGTGATTTTTAAGGCACTTTGTAGTTCTTTGCTTTTTATGATTTGTAAATTTGGTATTTCCAACTCACAATTTTTAGTAATTAACAGGTATTTATATTTTTTATAAATATACCTTAATGGTTACAGAAAATTCACAGGAAGTTTTTGGAATGTTAAACAAGAAATTCTGCCTTTACTTTTTCATTCTCCAGAACCTTTATGGTGCTCATTTGAATGTATTACAAATCTAAATCTTAAATATTATCTATAATGGAAGATAGTAAACAGTGCAAAGAAATCACAAAGTAAATTTTAGTGTTTTTTTCCTTAGGCTCACAACAGAGAAACGAAACAATTAAATAGACCACATTCTTAGGATAGACTGAGCCTAATTTTTCTTCTAAGTATAAAACACTCCCTTCATTGTTTAACACCTCATTGCAGCTGACATCTCCCCTACAGTTTGAGTCAGCTGGAGGCTTCGCTATGTAATTAATGCATAATTGAAACCTCCTCCACACAATTACAGTACTAGCTGTACCCCATAGCTCATTTTGGCATAGATTTTATTTGGTTTCATGTAAAATTAAGGATTCCTCAGTTTTTTAGCCCTTCAATAAGTAAATGAAACAAAAAAAAACCTACCTTAACCTTTAACATCCCTAAATAACAAAATTAAGGTTATATTATGAAAGTACTAAAAAGTACGTTTTACGTATAATTATAAATATCTTGAGAGAAGTTTTAGTAGGACTGTAAGTTTATTTAAATAAAATGATTGGATGGCACTCGTGAAGCCATGATGATAGCTTCACAGGACAGAGTTACAAAGAGGAGAGATTACACATAAAGAGTATTTCAAAAATATCTAGAAGGTTCCCCTCACATTAGTCAAATACTATTGAGCATATTCATGTGAGAAAACTACTTGAGACCTGGGGAAGAAGCAGGCAGAACAATTACTGGAGTTTACTGAGGACCATGAATAGTATATGTTCCCAACAGCCACTGGTAATGCAAAAGGATCCAACCATTTTGGAAAACAAATATAGGAGTTTCTTGTTTGTTTGTTTGTTTTTTCCTCATTTACATTGAAGATACTACTGCGGTACATTCTAGCTTCCTGTGTCGGTTCATAGGTCACCTGTGAGTCTGATAATCAATCCTGTGAAGGAAATCTTTACCTGGTTATTTTAAAGACCATTTTAAATTTGTTTATTTGTTCTACCTAGATGTAGATTTCTTATATATTCCACTTTGGGGTTCATTAGAATTAAGGGTATGGATTTGTGGTTTTTTCAGTTCTGAGTCCTGGCCTTTGTCTCTATACCCCCCGCCCTTTTTTTTTTCTCTTCTCTTCCCAGGACTTTTTCAATTTTAGTGGTTCTGTTTAGTTCTTCTTCAAATCTTTTGTCTTTTTTAAAGTATTTTTTTCTCCTGCAAGCTTGTTTTATAAGCTTTGATCTTTGATAATTGCATTAGAAGTTCTTAGTTACCTTTTTCTTTTGACAGTTGTTTCTTTCATGATACCTCTCATTTCCTTGTGTGTTTAGTTTTTAAAGTACATTTAATGTTTTTCATTGTCTTCATTTACTGTTCATTTTCCTTGAAATTTTTTTCTGTGGAAATTCTTTGAGTTCCAAAATGAAGGTGGGCTGGGGTGGGCAGGGAAGGGGTAATCCAGGAAAGGTTTACATTTGTGTTTGCTAAGTACCTGGGAGCATTGCCAATATTACATCACTTTAAATTAAAATCTCAGTTTGAGGTTTTTTAAACATCCAGACATCGTTACGTTTTTTTTCCTCTACTTTTCAAATTCCAACTTCTTTTATTTAGGAAAAAGGAAAACTATATTTTTAACCTGGGAAATACTCATAAACTTTCTCTGTTTTTAAAATAACATAAAGTCTGTAACTTATTTAGCTATATCATTTATTTGGATTTTATTCTTTGACAGTACTAATAAAATTATTTCAGTAGAACTGTACTTGTTTAAATGTTTAAATGTTACTTGTTAAATGTACTTGTTTAAATGACTATAGTTATATCATCACCCACACTCCTTTACTCATGGAATGTAGAGTGGAATAAATAATTGCAAATATTGGATAAGTCAGTGTACATCATAATTTCTCCAAATCACATATATTCATCTGTCACATCAGTTGTGCAATTCTGGTTGAATTTGTTAGAACATTTTTAGTTATAAATGATAAATACCAACTCAGATGTAGCTTTATCAAAAAATTCTTTATTGACTCAATGCGACTGAACAGTCCTGGCTTCTGCCACAGCTAGACTGAGTGCTGAAATGATATAATCAGGAGTTGGTCTCTCCCATCTCTCAGGTTCTCCCCTTTCAAGGTCAAAGAGGACTATCAAAAACTCCAGGTTACTGATTACAGTAGAAAGATAGTTCCTGTTTCCCAGTAATTCCAGCAAAAATTCCAGGATTGAGTCTCATTGGCCTGGCTTGGATAATGTGTTTATTTCTCAATCATTGTGGTCAGTGTGCATATTAATTCTTGCCTCAAATTCAAGTGAGGGCCAATTTACAATTTTGAGATTTTATTTTCTTGCGCTTGCCAGGGTGTTAATAAGGGCTAGGGGTGGGGGAACAGGAAAAAGAGTGGGCGGTGGGTTTATTTCTAGTTTACCATTATACTGAATTTAATCCCTGAGAATCCAGCCTTTATGAAAGAAGGAACTTCTGTTAGATTCAATCCCTTGAGGAGAATTTGGGCTTTATTTTTTACTCCAGGATCCCAGTGAAAATATAGCAAAAAAAAGCTTAAGTTTAATTAGTTTGCTAGTACCTTCCATCGATAGAGAAGTCTACATTGTTATTCTAACTTTAAGTTTAGGAGAGCAGGATAGAAGATCTATTTTTATGTTACCACATGAGATCAAGGCTGAAAAACATTTTGAAAACCAGCTGCATTTTACTACAGTGAAGGCTACTATTCTAAAGACCTAGATCTATTCAGAAATTAAAATACTAGAGCATATAAAAATTATAGGATGATAATTAACCATGTTAATGACTCTGAACTTCAGTAAAACTTACATTAAATACGTGAACTTGCAAATGCTATGTAACTCACTTCTTAATGCATTAGAAGTTGAATTAGGTGTTTAATAGACTTGTAAAAGTTGGATATTATAGATCATTCATTTGTATGTATATTATAATTCATTAAGGATTATAAGTAATTTTGCATAAGTAATTTTATACTTTTACAACATTTAAAATTTCAAAAGCTAGAAAAGAGTGAGATGCAGTATTGTATTTAAGAGTGTTAAACGTTTTAATCCCATCTAGATATAGACTGAGATAAATTAAAGCATCTTTCTCTTGGCAGTGAGATCACTTTGTATCTGGAATGTAAGCTTCAAGAGGGCAGTGACTGTTTTGTACAGCTATGTATATTGTGTAACTTAGCACAATGTATTACTGTTCACTTAATACATTTTTCTTGTAATTTTATATTAAAACTGTTTCCAACAATGCATTTCTGTTAATTTTAAAGTGTTTAATTATTCGGTGTTAGTATAATATTTGGCATTTTCTAAGTGGGCTTGATTAATAAATAACCAAAATCCATATGGAGTAAAATGATTATCTGGAGGAGGTTTTAAATGATATGGAAATGTTAACTTTTCCATCAGATTCTGACATCGTATGAAAACAGTTCAGAAATGAAGTTCGGTTTATCATAATAACTGTCTACTGAAAACTTTCAGGAGTGCAAGACTAGTATTACTAATAATAAATTCAGCTTGTGATATTGAAATTTTTCAAAGGACTCTACCAAGTGCAAGCTCTCATGCATCCCCTCCACCCCATTTATCTGTCTTAAACTTTAGAAGCAGAATGAGTCTCAATGTAATGATTGCATTGCCCCCATTTAATTGGTGGTGCCAGACCACAGCTAATAAAATATGCTAATAGAGTGTGTATTTAGGCTATGCATATTTTTAAAAGAAGACCATTTTGAAATGCCTTCTGAACACCAACAATATAGAGCTGGCAACAGCTCTGCAGATTGCTAAATTATTTTTGAGAATATCTGTTGTTAGTATAGTAGAGAATTGAATCCCATGGTAGAGTTGGTAATTTACTGAATTACTAACAGTATTTATACTAAAACAATTGGCATACACTTATTTAATTACTCCTTTAAAATTTGCAAAGCAACCCTGAAATTAGATGGTATTTTTCTAATTTTGCTAAGTCATAATTCATGGAAGGGAGTGTTTCGTGAAGCTCTTAGGCTAGGTCATGTATCTAGGAAGAAGCCACATCATCTTCTTTTCAAGTGACCTTTTGATTTATAATAAAATTTCCTTCTGGCATTTGAAAAATCAAGGATTAGTATGGTCTTTTATGTAACTGTGGAAAATGCGAAGTGGTAGATGAATAAATATAAATTGTGTCTGTGTGTGAGAGACACAGATACAGACATACACACCAACTTATGGCCTATGTGTGCTGAGTCCTATCATGGAAAGGAAAGACTATACTCTCCACACATTGTGATCTGTACATGCAGAGCAGGTTCATTAAAAAAAAAAGAAAAAAAAAGTTTGGTTTAGAATTCTCAGTATATTTTCCCATTTGTATCACATTGAAACATTTGACTTTCTCATCTATTTTTTCAAAGATTTGTCCCATCAGATGAAAAGAAGAAACAAGGCTGCCAACGAGAAAATGAAACTTTAATACAAAGAAGAAAAGATCAGATGCAACCAGGGGGCACTGCAATTAGTGTCACAGTTCCTTATAGAGTAGTAGACCAGCCCCTTAAACTTATGCCTCAAGACTGGTAAGATATCTATACTTTTATGTAGTCATTAATTTCTTTTATATAATTAAAATATCAATTTTTGTCATGAGTTCTAAATAGAAACTATCCTTGAAAACCATGTTAGTGTCTAAGTTGGTCATTCATAATGTTCACATTTTAGTAATACCTAAATAAATTGTATTTTGGATAGCTAAACTTTATTTTACTTATAAGAAACACTAACTTCAGGGGCACCTGGGTGGCTCAATTGGTTAATAAGCATCTGACTTCGGCTCAGGTTATGATCTCAGGGTCCTGGGATTGGGTCCTTGTCAGGCTTCCCACTCAGTGAGGAGTCTGCTTGTCCATCTGCCCCTCCCCTGCTGCTCTTGTGCGCTTGCTGTCTCTAAAATAAAATCTTAAAAAAAAAGAAAAGAAACACTAACTTCTGGAAAACTTAGTAAAAATTCTTTCCACTGTTTATTTGTTCTGGGTAAGCCTTTAGAACAAAATTTCCAAATGTTGTTTTGGAGTTACAGTTTTAGATTTTTGATCTGGAGAATTCACATTTTTGGGTAAGAAATGATAAATAAAAGAATTGTTACTTTTATTGTAGGGGATAATTTAACAAGAATAACATGATCACTCTGGTTTAGCTCTTGGATTGCATTAAAATGTCCATTAATAAAATATTAAGCTATTTATAACAAAGTGCCTATAAACTCAGATACATGAATTATCTTAAATTATTTTGTTAATCTAAACTGGAATAAAAATACAGAGTCTGAGAGTGCATCCCTGTGACACAGAGAATGCAACACATTGATGAATTATCTGGTTTACCTTTGAAGTACTCATTAATCTTCATACATTAGGAAGTCAGGGCATTGAGAATATAAGTATGTTTAACATTTATTATATGAATTAAGATGAGAATTTCAGATACCAAGTTTAAAATTTGTAGGAAGAAGGAAAGTTACACATTATTATTGTTTGCAGTTATTTACAGAAAAAATACAAACAGTGTGTGTAGGTGCTATCACCGAGCTACAAAACATTGCTTGTATATATTAGCTAGGTCCCTAGTCATTGATGTCATAACGTAGGAATAATATTTTTCTTACCTTTCTTTCTTTCTCTGTTAATTTGCTTTTAAGAATTCACTGAGAGTAGTATTTATGTTATCCTGCTTACCTCTTAACCCTGTGAAACCCAGTAGGATTCTAGGTGATGTCTCTCTAGCAAATTTCCTTTAGTTTGGCAGATCCCTTGGGCTTTCAACTATTGTATGGCACAAGCTACATCATGAAATTTAAGAGGCCACTTAATAGTGTGCTTTATTACCAAAGATAGTTTTGGCACTATGGGGCAAATGTCCTATGCAAGGAGGAAATTTTTTATTTAAGATTTAATGTTAGCCTTAGAGATTTTGAATAGGTTAAGAATTTTAGGCTGTGGTTTTTCACAGTAACTTGAATTGTTGCTGTAGGTCTTTTACTTAAATAGAAGGTAACCCTGGTTTAATGCTTTGTTGGCTGTATAGAGTCTTCATCTAATGTAGTGGTTATCAGAGTATGATCTGCGAACCTCTGGGCATTCCTAAGACCATTTCAGGGAATTGTAAGATCAAAACTGTTGCCATTATAGTATTGAGATGGCTGTTGTCATGATTTATCAGTCCTCACATGAGAACAGTAGCATAACCAGTGCACAAGAGTAATCATTCCCTCTCTTTCTCCTTCTCACTCCTCTTCTTCCCTCCATTTCTCTTCTAATGGACTGTCCATACACTTCTAGTTCCTCATCTGTAAAATGTAGGTAATAATAGTACTTACCTCACTGGATTGTTTGGAAGATTCAGTATATTAACATATGTACTGTGTAAGGTGCTTAGAACAGCACTGGCACATAGTGAATGCTCATAGTACATCTTAATGTTAACTATTATTGTTTATATTATGGTTTTGTTCCCACTTTAGTGCTAGACTTAAACTGTTTATGGCCTTTGTACTTATTATAATTTCTCAATTGAATTAAATATTCTGTGAATTAATGAAATATGAGGGCCTAGAGAAAGATTTGTTCTTTAGGAAAACAAAGTTGAATGGTTGGAAAGATAAGTTGATTTAAAAAACACTAATTGGGTTCCTGGCTGGCTCAGTCAGTTAAGTTTATGACTCTTGATCTCGGCTCAGGTCTTGATCTGAGTTGTTGAGTTCAAATCCTGTGTTGGGCTCCACGCTGGGCGTCGGACCTACTTAACAAAATAAGAAAAGAAAATGCTAGTAGAATTTAGGGTGAGTGAAATGTAAACATTTGGAAAAATTTAAGTCTGATGGTTTTTATACTCAAGATTACTTTCCAGAGAATCAGAAGAACTCAAAATTTATAAAATGATTGGTGATTTACTATAATTTATAATGTTTTTAATTAGAGTAAAGCATTTAAGATGTTTTCAATTTTTAGTAGATTTCCTTTTAAAACCAACTTCTGGGGCACCTGGGTGGCACAGCGGTTAAGCGTCTGCCTTCGGCTCATGGCGTGATCCCGGCGTTATGGGATCGAGCCCCACGTCAGGCTCTTCCGCTATGAGCCTCCTTCTTCCTCTCCCACTCCCCCTGCTTGTGTTCCCTCTCTCGCTGGCTGTCTCTCTGTCGAATAAAAAAAAAAAAAAAAAAAAAAAACAACTTCTTCAGTTAATAGATCAACTCTTGTTCCCTATTGTATTGGAAAAGTGAGCCCTTATTCTAGTAGAAGGGCAGATTAAAAGGTTAAAAAGATTGCACATGAGGATTGCGTGTGCAATTATGTTTAAAAGACTTAGGTGCAAAAACAGATGCATGGGAAGTGTAGCAATCATTAGTGCGCTCTGATGATAACATTATAGCTCTAATGATAACATTATAATAGTTATGTAATTTGCCTCACACATTTGTTGACAGTAGATTATATGACATGAATAATTGAATCATTTCCTTAGGGATTTACAGTAATCAGAGTTCATGTTTGAGGTATTGTCTCTAACCCTGCCCCTTTTCTATTTATAGGGATCGAGTCGTAGCAGTTTTTGTGCAGGGTCCTGCATGGCAGTTCAAAGGTTGGCCATGGCTTTTGCCTGATGGATCACCAGTTGACATATTTGCTAAAAGTAAGATTTTCTTTATTTTTACTGCTTATCCAATATAGAAATGGTCTTGCTTTATGTAAGAGAAAGCCATCTATGGCTCTGCATATATGGTGTGTATATCAAAGGATTCCATTAACATATGCTAATTTTTAAGCACCTGTGAAATATTTTTAGAGTCTCTTTTGGAACATTAATTTTTTTGTGTGTATTTATGTCTAAAAGTGAATTAGCTCCATTCCCTACATTAGGTCACTTAAAAAGCATTACTATTGTTGCACATCCACAGATTTCTATTAAAATTGATGGCCAGTTTTTAATCAGTTGACTTTTTCTGAACAGTTATGTGTAGCTAGAACTTAAAGTACCATATGACTTTTACCAGCTATTTCCATTGTCTGGAATGATTGTAGCATGTTCGGCTTTTTGTTTTCATTCAAGTCTAAGTTCAAGTATTCTCTCCTTTAAAGATTCCTTCTCTGGCCGACCTGGAAATAGCCATTACTTCCTTCCAGTTACTCTTTAAGCTCTTTTATTTTCATGATAGTACTTACTGTTTGATATTATCTTATTTATATCTTTATTTTAAGTCTTCCCTGGCTCTAAGGCCAAGTTCCTTGGTGGGAGGAGCCTTTTCTGCCTTGTTTACCCTTGAGTTGTCATCACAGAAGAGTGCCTGGCATAGGGGAAGCATTCAGTAGATATCTGTTAAATGAATATTTCATGTGGCTTATATCTTTTGGTATATTGGTATAGATAGATACACTAAATGTAGATTAATTTAGTCTGGTTTTGCAGTAGAGATATTCCAATTGTTTAATTCAGGTACCCAATTAAGTTTGTAACCATAGTAAAAGTGTTCTTTAAAAAGCATTCGTATGAAACAAATATGTTTATTAGAAATGACAACTTCAGTTATTATTAATGTAGATTGTGCTACTGCAAAATCCAGCCTTTTTTTTTTTTTTTTTTTAAACAACCTCAGCTTTGCTAGTGGTTACCACCATTCTTCCAAGACGGAAACTGCCCATGCTTGGAAGTTTTAATCATTTATTCTCCTCTACTTTCATTCATTTTAGACAATGATTCTGCTATTACTAATATTATGATAGATTTTTATGTTATATCTGAAACTTGAATAATGCACAGGGTTGATAAATAGAAAGTTAAAGATAGAGAATGGGGAATTTTAATGAAAGTAAAATGTCCATGAACACAAATGTTTTACCTGCTTGCTTGCCTTTTTGAACAGTGTTGTAACAAAAAAAAAAAATGATTATAATGTCTTCAAGATGTAAATGCTGCCTAAATTTCATTCAGAATGTAATGATGTTGTAATTGTTCAGATTGTTAGTCTTCTGAAATTTAGATAAGAAGAGACTTTTTTATACAGTTACCAATTATGATTTTCTTCCATAAATTATTCTTTCTTTTCAATCTTTCTTCTTTAATGAATCCTTTCTGTCAGCATTTAAAATGAAAGTACTCTTGCCCCTTCCATCTTAAAACCCTTTCTCTTGACCTCAACTCTAGCTCCTTTTTCCTTTTACGAAACTTTTGAATTGTCTCTAACTCATTTTCTATTCAGTTCTCATTTTGCTCTTTGTCTCCCCTGCTCCTCACTAAACTATTCTCACCAAACTTACCAGTGACCCAAATATTAGATACTTTTGACCTCCTTATCAGAATTTGATTCTCTTCAAAAGCGTTCTTTTCCAAGGGCTTGTTACTCCTTCTCAGATTCCCTAGCTACTTTTCCTCTGGCTTTCAGCTACGTGTGTATGTCTTGTTTCTCTTCTTCTTTATTTTAGATAACTCTCTGAAGGAGATCTGATAGCTTTCAATTACCATCTATAACCCTTCCCTTATTCTAAGTCTCTAGCTTTATATTCTGGGTCTATATCTTTCACTAATTACGAGATAACTCCTCTGTGAGGTCCTGTTGGTACATCATACTCAACCTGTTCCAAATGGAATTGATTGTCTTGTACTCTCCTTCATTCCCAGACTGTTTCTTTTTCTCAGTTAGTTTTCTTTTGTAATTTGCCTAAGCCAGAAATTTAGGCATATATTATCTCTTAGCTCTTAGTTTGTCTCCTTGCTTTTTACTCTGCTTTTTCTAGATTTTCACCCTTTCCCCTATAACACACATAGAAAATAGTAACATCTATATAGCATGGGGAAAAACTGAAGGAAGGTATTTAGGAGCGTCTGTATGGGCCCTGGTAAAAACTTATATTTTCTTCATATTGCAAATAGAATACAAAATTTTAGAGAAGATATTAAGTATTGATTTGTATAAAATTTCTAGTTACCATTAAGAAAATTTTTTTCATGAGTAATCTATATTATGTTGCCTCTTTGTCATCTGACATGCCATCATTGTACCTACTAAATATTATGCAAGAGCATTGCCTTTTTTTTTTTTACTTCTTTGTTCCTGTAAAATAATGTCGACGAGATTCGTGCAGTTTGCAAAAAATGAACAATTCTGAATTGTATGAAGTATTTTGCTTTAGTATTCATTGTGCTACCAGATAGATGACTGGCTTTCTTATAAAAGAACTTCATTTGTTCTATTTTTTGCTGAGGATTAAAAACTAAAAGTCTTTCTCTGAATAAGAAAGATGTTCTATAGTAATGTCTCGGTGTAAGTTTGCTTGCTACCATTCCTTCATGCTAATAAAATATTTTGTATGATAGAGAAACCTTATGCTTTCTCATTTGTGATTTAAACTTTTTGGACTCTCATGTTTCACCTTAAATTTTAAAAGTTGTCTATTCTGGTGGAAAAATAAATACTATATGAACTAAATCTATTGAAATTAAGGAGTCGGACTGTCGGCTTTTAGAGCTTTAGATAAATCATTTTTTAAAAAATATAGCTAATACATTTTTAAGAATGAGGGGCACTGGGTGGTTTAGTTGGTTAAGAGTCTGCCTTTGGCTCAGGTCATTTTCCCCGAGTCCTGGAATTGAGCCCTGTGTCAAGCTCCTCACTCAGCGGGGAGTCTGCTTGAGATTTTTTCCCTCTGCCCCTCCACCCCTTTTCTCTAAATAAACAGATAGATAGATAACTAGATAGATAAATAGATAACCATTTTTTAAAACACATCATATTTAGAAAAGTGAAACATGTAGTAAGGAAAATAGGAAGTACTGAAATGTTGACTTCATTTAATTAAAAAATTAAAAAAAATTTTATACATATAAATATTTTGAAAATGGGTTTTCTGAAGCTATAATATATAGCCATTTTAATGATTCAGTTTAAATTTATTAAATTGACTTAAATTCAAAATGAATAATTATCTGATGAGGGGACCTTTAATTATATAAAAGCATAGTAATTCAGAAGTAATGTTTATATGTTTCTTTGTGGGCACAAATGATTCATTTTGAATTTCCATTAAGAAGTATACTTTGGGGGCACCTGGGTGGCTCAGTCAGGTAAGCATCTGCCTTCAGCTCAGGTCATGATCCCAGAGTCCTGGGATCAAGCCCCACATTGGCCTCTCTTCTTAGTGGGGAGTCGGCTTCCCCCTCTCCCTCTGCCTGCCGCTCTGCCTACTTGTGATTTCTCTGTCAGATAAATAAATAAAATCTTCTTTAACAAAAAAGAATTATACTTCAGTTCATTGTTAGCATCGAAAGCCAGTAGGCCAACAAGCAGTGTGGAACGATACATAAAGTAGCTATCAAAAAAATTAACAAAGTCAATCATTTTTCTCTTCAGAGCCCTCTAATACTAGATGAAGATGATAATAACAATTATATCTTGTATGTTAGAAAAAAAAGTAAATTGAAAGAAAAGCTAAACATCTTACATGTAAAACAAAAACTTCACTGATGGTAAACTGATTGCAAAATAAACTAGCCAGGATGATTCAACTGGATGATCAGGGAGAGAGAAAGATTGAAAGTAATACTTTATGGTCCATTTGTTAACCTTTTGCAATATACGCTACTTGGGAGGTTTTGCCCTAAAGTCTTTTATTTGCCCAACACCCTGAATTAACTGTTAAAAATGAAAACCAGATAATTGCACCTTCTTACTCTAAACTTTCTAGTGGCTTACTATCGTATTTGGAATAAATTCATATTTTTTATACCATAGCCAAATTCTACATATAGGACATTGCCTACAAAAGAAGTTCTACTTGTTTATAGAGTATGCCAAGCTTTCTTTCATTTCAGAATCTTTTTTACCAGTTGTCCCGTCTTCCTGAAATCCTCTTATGGATCTCTGCTGGACTCACTTTTTATATCATTTAATTATCTACTTCTAGGTAGCCTTCTCATGAGGCTTTCCAAATTTTTCTTTTTCCCTTTTCATCATTCCTTACCAAGTTCCTTTAGTTCTTACTCCCTAATTATTTCTTGAATCTTTTTCTTGCCAGGCATGTATCTTCTCCCAATTTGAGCAAATCTCTTCTCTAGATTACTAAATTGTATCAGTAAGTCACTGCTAACCATTTTGCAGTGATTCTCCCTATCTCTTAGATAAAAGTCCAAAATATGGCCTTCATGGCCAACATTGTTCTGAATCTATGATCTTACCTTTTACTCATTTTTTTTACATTACTTTGTATGATGCAGATCCATTAAATTTCTTTAGTTCCTAGAGGAAACCATTTTCTCTTTGAGGATGTTCTTGGCTAACTGGGTCACTTTTGTTCTGTGTTTGGCTAATTCTTACTCAACCTTTAGATCTTAGATTAGAGTTCATTACCTATGTAAGCCTTTTCTGAATTCCATGGTCTGGGTAAGATACTCTTTTATGTTTCTGTGATATACTACACCTTTATCATACTTTATTTGAATGGGTGTTTTTTCTTCTTCTTAGCCTTCACCAGACCATATGTGTTTTATCTTACCTTATTCCTCATTTCAGTCCCAGTGGCTGGCATGTATAAACCCTCAGTAGATATTTGTTGAATTGAATGTTTTTGAGGATGCCACGGTGCCTATTAGCATCTATTTCAAAAATCACTTTGGTTATAATGTAGCTTCATTTGGTGGAAGAAAGTTTGATTTTTTTAAGTTTTTTGTTTTGTTTAGTTTTTTGGTTAATGTCTGTATTGGATATTTTTATTCTTTTGTAAAATATTTTTATAATTTTGATTGCAGTTTGAATAAAAAATATTATTTCCCCCCATATAGTTAAAGCCTTCCATCTCAAATATGATGAAGTTCGTCTAGATCCAAACGTTCAGAAATGGGATGTAACAGTATTAGAACTCAGCTATCACAAACGTCATTTGGATAGACCAGTTTTCTTACGGTTCTGGGAAACATTGGATAGGTAATTCTGATCCTAAAATGCACTTACTTCTGCTTTATTGTAGTAATTTTCCTTTCTCCTCAGTTAGATTTTAAGTTCATTAAAGTTGTGAACATATCCCCCAGTTCCCCTTTTCCAACATTGTCTGATTTGATGCTGATCTCCAGTAGATAATTAACAAATATCTTTGTTATATTGATTTTAGAAACAGATGGAGAAAGGGTGTATACCTGGATAGAAAGAACAGTAAACTCCGAGTCAGAAGACCTAGATTTTAGTTCTGATTTTGTGATCTGGCTCTAATGAACTGTGACCTTTCCGAACCTTGTTTTCTATCTATCCAAGGGGCTTAAATTAAGTGATCCCTATAGTTTTTGTTTTGTTTTGTTTTGTTTTGTTTTGTTTTGTTTTGTTTTGTTTTGCATCAAAAGGTCACTGACTGGATTTGTTTTGGGTAGCTTGCGAAAGGAATTCAGGTTTTGAATTTTTTTACTTTTTTATTTATTTTTAATTTTAATTACTGTTATAAATAGGATTCTTAAAGCCCTTTTATAGTAACATCAGTTTTGTAATTGGAAAAATTTAAGAACAGCATATGATCACAGTACCACTGAATTTATTCTTGTTGAGGTGCTCTTTAAAAATCTGTCACTTTCTTGGTGTAAGTCTCTTGCTGAATATTAAGAGTTTTCCAAAGTCAGAGGTGACTGAGGTAACCCAGTGATTATAATTGATAATATATTAAAGAGAAACATTTATTATTCCAGCCAGAAGCTCTGAGATTATAGAATTTAACAAGAGGAATGTTTCTTCTGGCTTCAGAAATTCTTATTCTGTATTTCCAAAGTACAGTATCAGGTTTCCAGTTTTTTAGAAAACAAAACATCCTGTTCACTTTTGAATTTTAAGTTTAAAAAAATGTTAACTTGTTTTTACATGTAATATTCTAAAAATTCTACAATTCCAGTAATCATTATAACCTGTTATATTATTTTTCAGGTACATGGTAAAGCATAAATCCCACTTGAGATTCTGAATTTTACTTGGTTTCCCCTTTTTCTGGAGATCTGGATTAAGAAGCATGGATATACCTTGACCTAAAGACTGAGACTCAAGCTTTATGAATTTATCAAGAACTTACAAATGAAGAAGGTCACGGATCGATCTTTTATAAGACCTTATTTGATGCTTTATGCTTCAAAGGGATGATGCTTGTCATCCATATAAGCAAACTTTTTGGCTTACAACTATTTTTTTAATATTAGCCTTCTAGTCTGTAATGGAAATTGTATATTTTGATAGAAGTTTTTTCTCCGTTGGTTAAATTAGCATTACTTAAAATTTGTTTCTTTAGAAAATAAATACAGGTTATAAATGTGTGTATATTTAGAGGTTATAAGGCTCCCTAGGCCATCTTGCTTCTGATTTTTCATTGCTCTATAATTCCTTTTATTGAAAATACTATGTTATGAATGGTATTAAATTTTAGTCTCTGGAACTTCCAAAACTAGCAAAGGGATGTGACTATTTTGAATGAATCAGAATGTCAACTGTATGTATACTATACCTATACTTATTCTTTATTTAAAAAAGAATAATGAAAAATCAAGAACAGTTCTTCAGCTTTGGTTGAATTGTTCAGCCTTTTCAAGACTTCTTTACTTAAAATGAATACATTTAATGAATGTACATTCTTCTCACTGACTTTGGTGATTTTAAAACTTAGAATGATATATTTCTATCTGTGCTATCTTTCCACTTGAGAAATCTCAGAACACAGATTAAAAACCTGATAGGCTATAGTACTTTTTATTTTGGGAGCCAGAGTATGTTTGGGGGAAGGAAATGTATTAGTCCTACTGCAATGTAACTTTAACTTTCTTATCTTTTCTCATAAGTTCACCTTTGATTCTTACTTTATATGTATGGCATAGGATTTTGAGTCTTCTATTTCTAGGCATGTTGATCTTGGAGTTCTTATCTTCCATTATCCCTAAATATTGATAAACTCCCCCAGACACCAAAGAACACATTTGCTTAATTAAGTGTCTGAACAGAAACAAGATAAAAACACTGGTATTTTTATGTGCGTGTTCAATATCGTATAAAATATAAAACCTATATTTTAACTTAGTAAAATATTTTACTACTTCTGTACTTTAGAGTGTTGCATCCAAGGTACAAATGAATGAGCATTTTCCTTGAATCTTAATTTCACCTTTTATTACTTAAAAGCAACTTGGAACCTCTACTCCGTTAAAGAGTTTTTGCCATTAGAATCGTTGTTAATCATTCATCTTGTGTCATTTTTTCTCCCTTCCCCCTACCCCCCCCCAGTGATCTCTTTAGATCAACATTTTTTTTTTTTTTTTTTTTTGGTAAACATTTAGCTCCTTCTTATGTTATGCTGACATTACCTAGCCTCATTTTGAAATTTAATGCTATCATAAAAATGAGAAGCACTTATTATTTATTTTTAAAATAACCACAAAAGTCCATACCAATAGTGAATAGGAAAAGTATTTATTCATATGGAATTCACTAGGTTCTTAAGAAAAACAGTCAGCATTTTAAATTATTAGATTTTAGGACATTTATAAGGTTTGAACAGATTCTACCCCCTTTCTTCCTTTCTTTGCATCCTCTCTTCTTGAAAACAAAAGAGAACTCAAATTTGTTCACCTTAGAATTTCTCAGCATATAAACTGTTTTCAAAATAAATTATTGTATAAACTTTCTCCATGATGAAATCGTCAAGGACTAGAATCTGTGACATTTTAATGTAAGATTACTTGTTAAGACTACTACAAGTGGACAAGAACTACCTTTCTATGAAGATTTTTAGTATTTATACTTATGTCATATATGAAATTTACTTGATACAGAGTGTGGTTAAAATTGGGAACATCTACTTTAAACAGGGTTTATTTTTCTATCTTGAATTTGCCTTATGTATATTCAAAGGCTTCTGGAAATACTGTAAAGGAACATTAGGAAAAGTACAAATATGCTATACTGTGTATTTTAAAATCAGACCCTTAGTATGTGCTTATTTTCTTTTTCTTATTTCAGTAGTTCAGTCCCTTATTTAGGTCCAGGTAATTAATGTAATAGCCCTTAATTTCAAAAACAATTTTTTTCAGCCAATCATTATCTCATGACTCCCAGGTCCTATGGCAGCACCTGTCACTGTGCCTTGCACATAGTAGGCATTCAGTAAATAATTTATATGCATGAATTGATCTTTTCAGTGTGACTGATTTATTACAAAAAGTACTTTGACTAGGTCTTGGAGTTTGAAAATACAGAATTACAAGGAATGAAGAGGTATGCACAGATATTTTAATGGAAATGAGGTATACATTAATAAACTTGACTTACCTGTAAGTTACTGTTAATTGGAGACACCCTTGTCTTGTCCCACTGGTAAAAGAAAATTCCATTTCTTCATCATAAGACCCTCTTCTGAGTCAGGTAACATTAAGAAGCTTGTAGGTTTCAGTCAGTCACTCTCAACCCTGACTGCACATTAGAATCATTTGGGGGACCATTTAAATATACTATTGACTGATTGCTGATTCTGATTTAATTTGGGCTGAGACCTGATCATCAGTATTTTTCAAAAGTTTTCTAGGTAATTTCATGTTCAGAAAGGATTGAGAATCACTGATTTAATTTGTTATTGAAAACAATGCCAGTATTAAATGTTGTGTTTCCTCCTCCTTATATCCCTTCCTCCTCTTCTCTCCTCTTCTTTCTTCTTCCTTCTTCCTTCTTTCTTCTTCCTTTCTTTTCTTTTTTTTTTTCTTTCCTGCTTTTTTTTTTCTTTTGGTGACCACCCTTCACCCTAGACCATCCCCCTTATTGATGGTATTGGCCTATAGTTCCACATGACAAATTCAAGTCTTATTTATTTAATATAGGAGTATTTTGCTGTTTAATATTTAAACAATGTTTAATATATTTCATTATAAACTAGTATAATAGTTTATGATTTGTTTCCCATGTGTCCATATCTTTTACTAACTTTTTTTTTAACAGCAGCATGACAACAATCCATATAGAAATAGCTAGTTCATAATGAGGAAAATTTCATAATTAATTTTTAAGGTAGAAGAAAGTAAAGTATTAATTTCTTATCTGCCATGCAGAATTAGAGTTTGCTTATGAAAGGAAAGAGGCATACTTTTTAATTGGTCTGCCAGAAAAGTAAAAGTAAATTATTCATTTAAGTAAAATTCATTAACAACATTGAAGGAAATATTTTTCCTAAATAAAAATTTTTGTGACTCCTAACAAAGTTAAAGCGATACATTCTTTTTTGGAGGGTGGGGAAGGGGTCTTTAGTTGCCATATTTCTTACTATTTAACAGTTCCATTATATTGGTATTAACAATAGAAATGATGATAGGATATACATATGTGGCCAGAAATAGTTCCAGTTTGTCAGATAATGATTATCTGAGTCTTAGTTGTTGAACCAATTAGTTTATAAAACTTTTTGAGACCAACAGGGCGTTTTTTAAATATTATAAAAGCTAATCAAAATGAAAACATGAAAAATAAATTTAATTACATGAGCCTTAATATACTTGACTGAATTTTTATTCATTTGGATTTGATATTCAACTGATTACCCTAACCATAGTAAATTAACTTTTTAAAAGGACAAATGACTGAATTTGACTTAAATTAAGAATTGGATTAGAAATTTTGAGATGCCATCTCCTATATCTTCTGGCCTGTCCATTGCCACATTTGGGTGTTTTGTGGTGCCAGCATGGTTTCTATATTAATATGTTGGAATAATTAAGAAAAAATTGAAAATGTATAATAGGTGTATAAAGAATTATATTTAGTAAATGCATAATAGGCAATAATACTTTCAAGTCAGCGATCTGTTTGGGCTTATATGTATTATTTTAGGTAGTGTTTATTAGAGTATCTTGGGAGTTATAAATGTATGGCATTTAAATGCGTAAAGCTAATGAAATTTTATTGCCAAAATTCAAAAAGTGGGGTGATACTATATCAAATTTAAGTAAATGATGTATCTGAGAATTTTGTTTGCTACTGAATTCCCTTTCTATCCAGTTTAAGTTTACTAAAAGTTACTTAACTTCCAAGATTGATTATAGTGCTTTATATATAATGTAGTTCATTTACATGGTGTAGGCACTATAAATGATTGTTTAGCCACCAATTTTTATTATTTCTCAAGCAAAGTGGTTCTTGAATGGAACTTAAATTTGGGCCATGTGACCTGATTAAATGTTCTAGTCATTCTTACTCCATTTCAGTGGATTTTTAAATTTCAAGTTTAATTGTAAATAAAATATTTTGTAGTACTTCAACAGTTTTGGGGACATTCCCACCCCCCACTTCTACCCTGCTCTTCGTCCCTCCAACCAAAAAATCGCATTCAACCAAGAAAACAGAGACTGTATTAGGGAGTAGGATGATGACCGTCTTTCCATAAAAGATTTTATGAGATTTTTTAGGCATAGTATTTCTGTTTTGAAAACAAATGCAAGTTTTCACTTTGAAAACTAATGAAATAAGGACATTTACAGTCTTCTGTTAATGAGTTAAATAATGTAGAGAATCATAGTTCTTCCTAAAAGTAACAAGCCACATGCTCTACTGAACTTAGTTTGTCCAATTTACTGTGTCCTTATTGTTGTAATAGAATTAAGAATGTATCTGGTAAATTACATCATCTTTACAGTTTGAGGACCCTGATTTTAACATTTTACAGTTTGAAAACAAACTGTATTCCGCATATAATCAAATCATTAACAGCATCATCTTATGGGTTGTGCCAGTGATAATGTGTGACTTTTTTGCAACGAAATTTCTTCAATGAAAAGCTTAATGGGCCCTGTTCAAACTTAATTTCTATTCAGTTCATAAATGCCCACTAAATATGTATTTTATCCTGCTCTTCTGTTCATTTGATCATCTGCTCTTGGGCAGATGAGCATTCACATAACTAAAATAGATACAGCATGAGTTGTAAATGCTGTTGGATTTTTTTTTTAAGGCTCAAAGGTGCTAGTATATAACAGCACATTGCCAAATAAGCTTTTTCCCCTCTCATTTTCTAAAACACTTTCCATTTTTATTTAATTGTGTAATGATCAGGTGTTTATGGTGGCTTGGAAGACTTCCTCTTAATTTTCTTCAGTGACCATAAAAAACATAAAAAGTAGTTCTAGAGAAGGCTGTGCTGTTGAGTCTGTCATAATTATTTGTAGCTACTTTGTCACAGAATTATAGTTTATAATTCATTCAGAGAATGTTGATTTATATTACATGACTAATGTAAGTAGGACTCAGGCTATATAAGAAAGAAGAAATCAGAGATTCGGTTAATCACACTTGAATATTTTTTTTTTTGGACTGTACTTCATTTACCAAAAATTCCAAATGGAAACACATTGGGTTATACAACATTCACTGTGATAAAATATGGTAATTTATACTCAGAGAAGAACTGCATTCATGGAGTTTACCATGTTAAAAATGTAAATATGGTAATAGCATCAATTCCTCTTTTTAAAATTGTTAATATAAATATGTTTTTCTTTAAAACGGAATAGTTTGAAATTTTATCAGGTTGGTGTGTGTAATGGTTGGGGAAGATCAAATGAGCTTGCTCATGGCTTATTCAATTATTTTAGCTCAATTGGGCATCACTAATGTTTATGGCCATTTTGACTGTAAAACAGTTTTAAAGTATTTGTATTCTTAGTTATGTGTTTTTATTTCATAATACATCATTGAGTACAAAAAGGAAGTGTAAGAGTTACTGATGATGAAATAAACTGGGGGGCATTAATGTAGTTGATGTAGGAATTTGAGGAGAAAGAAGAAATTAAATGGGAACTCCAACTCAATGGGAAAAAATGGTAGTAGGATTTGGGCAGTGATGTATCTTTGTTTAGACATAAATTTAAGTGAAATTAGGCAAATCTGTGTTGTGATTTTTCTCCAGCAGTGTTTAGTGGCTTGATGGCAGGTGTAGAGAAAGCAAATTGATTTTCAACTTTTGATGGAAGTAGAAGCAGGCCAGGGAGGTGAAGGTATTCACAAGTGATGATTATAGTACCAGAACATGGAATCTAAGCTCTTCAAGGAATAAATGATATAAAGGAGGTGGTGGATTGTATGAAATTGGGGCTGACCCATGAACTGAAAACTTCAGTAATAAAATGAAGCTAAAAGTAAGTCTGAAAGAGAAGAGAGGATGGGATATTTGAAATCAAGATTTCAGAGGTGATATGATATTGATGAGGAAAAGTCAAGACCTTGGAAGTGACAGATAGGAGAAGAGTTCTTTGGAGTCAAAGATCTGAGACCACGGTTATTCATGTGAGGGTTAAAATAACAGAATGACAAGAATAGGGGTGGCCGGGAGGATAGCCACAGGCTGGTGACTCAGGTCGATGGCAATAAGAAAATTGTAACTGGATAGCATGAGCTTTAAAGGATCCATGCTCAAAATCATTGGCTTTGTGTCAAGAGATCAGTGATCAGTACATTTAGATATTTTAGGATCTTTTAAAAGGTATAGATCATTTCACTGCCCCCCTCTTTTTTTTTTTTTTAAATCATGTGCTTGTTCCATTAGCACAGATTATGAGGGCTTTTATTGTAACTAAGTGTAAATCCTCTCTGACAGCCTTTCTACCTTCTCTGAGTCTTGTTTTCCCCAATTTGCTCCCACATTAGGCTAGTTCTTGTATTCTTTGCCTCTTCTGTAGCACAGTGATAACTGGGAGTGGATAGAATTCTTTGTTGGAAGACCTGAACACCCCTCTGTTGTGAGGTTTCATAATGTGCCCAAACTGAGATCACTCCTAGTTTTATATACATCTCATTTCTGAGGGAGAACATCGTGAATGGTTCCCAAAGTGGCTACAGGGTGCTAGAAAAAAAGGAATACCTGGAAGTACTGGTGGTTGGAAAGGGTTTTTCACTGACATTTCTATGGGCATCTTCTTATTTCCTCAGTTTGTTTTGTTCTAGATTTTGGATGAGAATTCTTGGAATGTTGTCAGCTTTCTTTTCCAACAATGAGGTGGGTTAGATGTTATTTTGAGCCTAATCTAAATCTTACCTGAATCTAATTCTTTCTTTGGTTTCCTTGTTAATATGAAGTGGTGTGTGTCTTTTCTTGTTTGGTGGCTGATGGCTTACTGTTTTTCCTTTTTTGTCACTCCCCTAACAATTCTTTAGTTGTTAAGTGTGATGGAGCTATGATCATACTTACTTCATTGTCTTCACCCAGAAGTGACCTTACCTATTCTTGAGGAAACAAGCCATGGAATTCTCGGTACTATATCTCAGAAACATGTGCATATAATAAGCATCCTTTCTTTCCTCCTATTACAAATGTCCTGTCACCCATCAAGGACTTGTCTATCCATACGTGTTCTCCTACAACCTCCTCCACTGTCATGAGTTTTGCCCTATTACTGTTTCCTCTCTAGCTTGTGTCTTCATCCTGTTACCACCCTGTACTTATCCCTTCCACCCATATTAAAACCAGGTTGCACCTTTCATCTTAAACAGAGTTCTAGGGAGGTGGCTTGAATATGAGCACCTCACTCTCAAAGATTCATGGAGTTAGAGGAAAAGAGTGCAGTCCACACGTGTGGTACTAGGAAGACTAGCTTCAGAGTACCTGCGGGGCTACTGCATGGTGGGCTCTCAGTTCCTGTTTGTATGTGTCCTGGCAGCTTGCTGGGTAGCACATCCTCAGCCCACAGAAGCAGTGGTAACTGTCTTGCTTGTATTGCTCGGGTTTATTGCCACTCAGACTGTAGGAGTTTGACTTGTGCCAAATGGTGAATGAGTAGACAAGTGAAAATAGTTTAGAGAAGTCTAAAAATAAATAAATAATAGAGAACATTCAGAAGTGGGTGGTGATGAAAAAGAATTGCTGGTGGAGATGGATGACAACTTTAACTTTGAAAAACCACATGAGGAAAGTCACAGTGTAAAGTAAACTTTCTATACATTAAAAGCCCAACACATTAAAATGTAGTAAAAAAGGGAAATGGCCATTTTTGAGGACCAAATTAACGACCTGGAATTTGTGCAGTAGTAGTTCTCCCTAGAAAAGCAAAACCCAAAGACCTGGAGATTGTAGTAAAAATGAAAACACCTTAAAGAGAAGTTAAGGATATTTAATGTGAACAAGTGAAGAACCATAAGGAAGAAAAAAGGAAACAGACTTATGAAAACAATTCGTAAATACTAGAGGAAAATTTCACTGGTTTGAAAGGGTTCTTGCTCTGTAGGTTCCATGTAACATCAGGGGGAATAAAAGACACCTAGGCAGACATTTCATTCAAATATTGTCTACTTCATGGCAGTGGTAAGCACTGTTTTAGTTGCGGGGATTCAGGGTGAACAAAAGCATTTCATGCCCTCATTGAGTAGGAAGAGGGAGACAATAAGAAAACAACTAAATGTATCAGATGTGAATAAGTGATACAGAAAAAAATAGAGTGACTAACAGTGTTGGGATAAGGTAGAGGCAATACTTAACTATTTTATATGGGTGGTCAGAGAACGTTCAGGTGACATTTGAGCAGCAATTTGGAGGAAGTGAGGGAACCGACCTCATAAATATACAGAGAGAAAGTACTCTAGGGAGCGAACAGGAAGTTTAAAAATCCTAAGTATCATAGCTGCGACTCAAAGACTGGCAAGGAGGCCCCTTGGGTAGAGCTAAGGCAGCAAGAACAGTAAGACGTGAGCGCAGAGTGGCATCAGGGAACAAGATTATGTGGGGCTTTGTAGACTATTGTAAAGCCCTTGGCTTTTATTCATTGGTACATATGGGAAGCCATTGGAGAGTTTTTGGGCAGAGGAGTGACCTCATGTGACTAGTTTCAAGAGTCACAATGCTGTTGGAAAATAAGACTGTGAGGAGTAAAGGCAGAAGCTGGGAGACCAGCTTATTAGATATTTCAGTAATTAGGTAAAATCATGTGGTTATTGGTGGAGGATTGACAACTAGTCAGGTTCTGGAAATATTTTGAAAATAGATTGGGTGTGGTGTGATAATAGAGTCAACAATCGGGTTTTTTTTTTTTGTTTTTGGCTTTTGCCTAAATAACTGGAAAGATGGGGTTTCTGCTTACTATTGTAGGAAAGAATTGTATAAGGGTCAGATTTGGGTATGGTAGCAGCTTAGGGAGTCAGGAGTTTTGGGGAATGTTGAGTTTTAGATGCTCAATAGACATGCAGGAGGAGATACTCAAATTCTTTAATTTCAGGATAAAGAGAGGAATTTATAAAGGAAAAAACAATCAAACCTCCAAGATTTAGAGAATGACTGCAACTAAGTCTGTTTCCCAGGTGAGACCATTTATCTTGAAGCTATGCAAGGATCCAAAGAGTTTATCTCCCAAGTAACCTCAATTGAAGAAATTCGCACATTAGAACTTTCAAGAACTTCAAACAAATGACAAATTAAAGACCTGTGTTCTGTGGTAGAGTGACTGGAAATTTGTACTGTTCAGTGATAAATAAGTATTCTTCAAGAGGGAAAGACATACTACCTGGAAAATCTCACATCATTAACTTTAAGTACTAAGCTATCTCAGCAAAACCAGAAGTGAGGCCTGAGCAGGGAGTAAAGAGGGAAAGCACCCTAAATTTCTCATTCCTGGTGAGAAAAATGATTTTATAGAAGATGAACAACACTTGTTCTTGCAACTAATCAGAAGTTCTATATTTTTGACAACTTTTTTTTTTAAAGATAGTGTTTATTTATTTGACAGGAGAGTGAGCACAAGCAGGGGGAGTGGCAGAGGGAGAAGGAGAAGCAGGCTTCCCGCTAAGCAAGGACCCTGATGCTGGGCTTGATCCCAGGACCCTGGGACCATGACCCGAGCTGAAGGCAGACGCCCAACGGACTGAGCCACCTAGGTGCCCCAAAAAATAACTTTCTAAAACTCACTAAAGCACTTTGGAATATTTAGAAAAAACAAAATATTGTATTAAGATTTTGGAAATTTTTAAATAGGTCAGGAAATTATTTCCGAGTTGTTAAATTGTGAAGATATGGACATTTCGACAGGTATTATGTTTTCAGCTGCAAAAGCACAAAATAATTTTTTTTCAATAATCATTTTTAAAATATTCTTTCCATAGCACGATTTTTTTCTGGCAATAATTACTTTCTTGTTCATTCAAAGACTTCTGATCATCTGACTTCATAGTAATTTCTAACCTTGTTACTTGACAAAGAGCTAATTTAGGTTTAAGAGAAAGGTCAACTCTGTCATTTTCTTGTTCCCACTTGCTTTCATTATTACTGTTATCTTTAAGATGTTTTGTTTTTCTGAGATCTCTCTATGCCACTTTTCCATTTTGTAAAGTATAAAGTGTTGTCTGTCACACTATGCTGGATGAGGGAATGCAAATTTCACTGTCAGGTCTTTTTCTTCCCTCAGTTCACCTTGTACTGTATACAGATCAAGTGAAGGCATCTGTGTCAATTCATATATAAACTATCAATAAAGCTTAATTTAACTGCAAATATATATTTTAGTGTCTTCTTCCCACACCCGACTAAATCATCTTGCATGCTCCCTGGAGTGTGTATGCCCTACTTTGGAGACCAATAGCATTAAGTAAAAATGTTTTCATACAGTATTTATCAAATAATGGTGTGTGGACCAGGAGCATTAGCATTCCACAGAGGGGGTGACTGTGTGATTGTTCTAGTACAGATTCCTTGACCTTTATTTCAGGTTTACTGAATGGGTTTTTGTGGGATAAAGCCAAAGAATCCACATATTTAACAAGATTCTCAAGTGATTCACAGATGCACTATTTTGAGAGTCATTGACTTTGAAAACCTGAAGCCAGATTATATTTTCAACCTCATCAAATGCTTCCCTCCCAAAAATTTAGGTCCAGATATACTGCTTTGCAGTCTTTCAACATGCCATCCATTTTCATAGCTCCATGCCTTAATAAATGTTCCTTTTCCTGCCTAGAATATTTGTTCTTATCTCTCAAGAGAGTTTAAATTCACACTTGGTAAAATTCACATCTGTACTTACCAAATAACACATTTGTGTTTTTGTGATTTCTGCCCATTATGAGCAGCATAAGGTATTGCCAATGTTAGTCTTGTCGCATTTGAGAGAAAAATCAGACCATACTTAATGCTCTTAAAACCAATTGAACAGAGATGTGTTTGCATCAATGTCATCTATGTTGATTAAGAACGGACAACCATTTCCCACATGAAATCTAACTCACTTTAAAACCTTAAAGAAATCTACCTATATGAGGATTATCACAGAGATTGTCTCGGAAGAAATGAAACACAATAAAATGAAATCTACATGAAAGACTAAACAAAAGTATACCAATACCTATGGGGCGCCTGAGTGGCTCCGTCGTTAAGCGTCTGCCTTCGGCTCTGGGCGTGATCCCGGAGTCCTGGGATCGAGCCCCATATCAGGCTCCTCAGCCAGGAGCCTGGCTTCTTCCTCTCCCACTCCCCCTGCCTGTGTTCCCTCTCTCGCTGGCTGTCTCTCTGTCAAATAAATAAATAAAATCTTTTTAAAAAAAATTATACCATTATCTAATAAGGAGTAAGTATTTCCATTTTTCTTCTGTATGTTTATAGCGCCAGGGCACTGTACTTAATCATATTTCAAGATGGTAAGGTGGACCAGTTATCAAGTTACTGTCTCTTAGCTCCAAATCCACCCTTCTTTGCCCTATTTTGTAATGTCGAAACCGGACCCTGTACAGATTTCTCCTGCACAGGCTTGATGTTAGGCTGTCAGTGAAGGAACAACATAAGGCCATAACGGAGGAGTTTCCTTTTCTGTTTCTGGTGTGCTGTGTTTGACTTTGCTGCCCCCAGCAGCAGATTAGCATGCAGAAGGTCTGCGAACACCCATTCAACAGCCTTCATAGATCATCCGCAGCCTCCACCTTACTGAAAGTTGTTTGCTCAAGGGAACAGTTCCTCAAGACCAATTGTGACCCACCCACAACCTGCAGGGACTGCACCACCTGATGAGGTGCTCCAACTAGGCCAGCTCCACCTTCCCACAACTGATGGTCCATCTTCCTATGTGAGCCATGCCTTCTCCAATGAGTTCTGACTCGCTGGGGTAAGGGTGGGGAGTGGGGTGGCTCTTATAAGTTCTTACTTTGTTTTTTATTCTCCCACCACTATAGAAGGAGTAACTTCTTTCTAATTTCTATATCTACTAGAATCGTCTTCAACCACCTTTTATTAACCGTTCTGTATATTTCATTTTCTCTATCAAGATTACTGATGACCGCATCAGTCTCCTGTCTCCTGATTGGATTCTGACTGATGTATGGGGATATGCTGCTCATGAGAGCTTTCTTTGAGAGTAAGGAATAAACTACTTCCTAGAAGCTGTGTTGCATCAGGAAGCACCATGTGTTAGAATTACGGTTTACATAAATATTTGAAATTTCAGAAAAAGTAAATGAGAAAAAATCAACACTGTGGTGAATGTGTGGAAGCAAGCGAGAGAGAACGATTTGATAGAGTTTTGGTGGCTGATGGGTGATTGAAATCATGGTGGTGGTCGTGGGAATCATTAGATCAATAAATATAAGTTTATTCACATGCTACAAAAAAATACAAAAGGAGGTGATAACCGTGTCCAGATTCCTGGGAAACTTCCAGAGCTATTTTGCAGATAAATGGTCTAATATATAAACCTCTCTCTCTCTCTCTCTCTCTTTTACATATTTAGCATTCTTCTGCATTTTGCTTTGTTCACCTAGTAGTGTATCTTGGAAATCACTATATGTTTGTTCAGTTTTTTTTCTGTCTCACTCTTAATTTTTTTTAAATTGAAGTAAACATCATATAGTAAACATCATTTTCCTTTGGCTGCGTACTGTCCTACTATGGCTGTGCCAACACTGTGGAGGGATCTCTGGGTTGAGTACAGTTCTGTACCATTATAAACAGTGTTGCAGTAAACATCTATGTACATATATATTTGTACATGTATAAGAGTGTACCTTAGATAAATTACTAAAAGTGACATCACTGACTCAGAGATCATGTATTTTTTAAACTTTTTATTTTGAAACAATTACAGATTCATAGAAAGTTGCAAAATTACTAGAGAGGTCCTAGGTCTCCCTTACCCAGTTTCTCCCAATGACATCATCTTATGTAACTATAGTACAATATTAAAACCAGGACATTGATACAACCTATAATCTTATTTAGATTTCACCAGGTTTACATGTCCTCATTTGTGAATGTGTATGTATGGTTTTATGCAATTTTATCACAAGCAGATTTGTGTAACCACCACCAAAGACAAGATGCAAAACTGTTCCATCAGTGCAAAGATCCTTTGTGCTACAACCTTTATAGCCACACCCACAATGCCCCCTTCTCCATCTCCCCATTCCTGCTCCTGGTAAGCAATTAATCTTCTCTCCAGTTCTATAATTTTGTCATTTTGAGAACACAGTAGACCCTTCTTATCTGTGGTTTTACTTTCTTCAAGTTACAGTTACCCATGGTCAACAGCTGTTTGGAGGGAGATAATCCTCCTGACCATGTCGTCAAGAGGTCAATAGTATCCTAACGCTATGTCACAGTGCCTGTGTCATCACCTCACTTCATCTCATCACGTAGACTTTTTATCATCTCACATCATCACAAGAAAAGAAGGGTGAGTACATTACAGTAAGCTAGTTTGAGAGAGACTACATTCACATAACTTTATTACAGTATATTGTTATAATGGTTCTATTTTATTTTGATACTAACTAAATAATAGTTCTCTATTTTTAGTTGTTAATCTTTTACTGTGCCTAATTTATAAATTAAACTTGATCATAGGTATGTATGTATAGGAAAAAACAATATATATGGGGTTCGGTACTATCTCTGATTTCAGGCATCCACCAGGGGTCTTGGAACATATCCCCCTCAGATAAGGGGAAACCTCTGTCTTATATAAATGGAATCATGCAACATGTAACCTTTGAGATCGGCTTTTTTCATGCAGCGTAATTCCCGTGAGATCCATCCAGCAGTTGCGTGTGTTAATAGTTGTTGCTTTTTATTTCTGAGTAGTGGTCCATGATATGGATGTACCACCATTTGGTTAACCAATCACCTATTGAAGGGTGTTAGGCTGTTTCCATCATTTGGCTATTGTAAATAAATCTGTGAGCATTCATATACACATTTTTGTGTGTTTCTTTTCTGGGATAAATGTCTAAGAATATGGTTGATGGGTTGTATGGTAAGTATATTTTAGTTTTTTGAAGAAACTGTCAAACTGTTTTCCAGAATGATGGCACCATTGTACATTCTCACTAGCTGTATATGAGAGATCCAGTTTCTCCACATCCTTGCCTGCATTTTGTATTGTCATGATTTTTTAGGAGTTTAGCTGTTTTAATAGATGTGTAGTGATGTATCTTAATGGTTTTAATTAGAATGTTCCCAGTGGCTAATGATGTTGAATGTATCTTCAGGTACTAATTTGCTATCTGTATATTCTCTTTGGTGAAGTGTGTGTTCATATCTTGCCCATTTTTTAATTTGATTTTGTTTGTTTTTTTTGAACTGTTGAGTTCTTTTTTTTTTTTTTTTAAGATTTTATTTATTTATGTGACAGAGAGACAGCCAGCGAGAGAGGGAACACAGCAGGGGAGAGGGAGAGGAAGAAGCAGGCTCCCAGCCAAGGAGCCCGATGTGGGACTCGATCCCGGAACGCCAGGATCACGCCCTGAGCCGAAGGCAGGCGCTTAACGACTGTGCCACCCAGGCGCCCCTGAACTGTTGAGTTCTTTATACAGGCAGTTCTCACTTTTCACGGTTCTAATACACATGACTTTTTTTTTTTTCTTCTTTGGAGCAGTTCTTTTTTTCCCCCCACTAACCTTATTGATATATAATTGACATGTAACATTGGGTAAGTCTAAGGTGTACAATATGATGATTTGATACAGGGATGTATTGTAAAATGTTTACTACAATAAGATTAGTTAACATATCACATAATTACCTTTTTTGTTGTTGTTATGGTGAAGTTTCAGATCTACAGTCCAAGCAGCTTTCAAGTATGCAATACACTATCATTAACTAAAGTCACCCTACTATATATTAGATCCCCAGAACTTACTCCTCTGGAAGTTTGTATGCTTTGGCCAACATCTCATAATATCTCTCACTGCCTAGTCCCTGGCAACCACCATTCTACTCTCTGCTTCTATGAATTTGGCTTCTTTAGATTCCTTGTTTTGGTTTTTTTTTTTAAGATTTTATTTATTTATTGGACAGAGAGAGACAGCGAGAGAGGGAACACCAGCAGGGGGAGTGGGAGAGGAAGAAGCAGACTTCCGACGGAGCAGGGAGCCCGATGCGGGGCTTGATCCCAGGACCCTGAGATCATGACCTGAGCCGAAGGCAGACGCTTAACGACTGAGCCACCCAGGTACCCCAGATTCCTCATTTAAGTGAGATCAGACAGTATTTGTCTTTCTCTCACTTTTTTCACTTAGCATAATGCTCTCAAGGTCCAGCTATGTCACAAATGATAGGATTTCCTTTAATTTTATGGCTAAATAATATTCATATACCACATTTTTATTCGCTTATCCGTTGGTGGACATTTCAGTTGTTTCTATGTCTTGGCATTGTGAATAATAGTGCAGTGGACATAAGAGTACAGATATCTCTTAGGGTTAGTGATTTAGTATCCTTTGGATATGTACCCAGAAGTGGAATTCCTGGATCATGTGGTAGTTCTATTTTTAATTTTTTACGGAATCTCCATACTGTCTTCTATAGGAGCTGCACCAGTTTACCCTATTCCCACCAACAGTGGGCAAGGTTCCCTTTTCTCTGCATTTTTACCACACTTATTATCTCTTGTCTTTTCAATAATAGCCATCCTAACAGGTGTGGGGTGACATCTTATTGTGGTTTTGTTTTGCATTTTCCTGATAATGAGCAATCTTGAACACCTGTTCATGTATCTGTCTGCCATTGGTATATTTTCTTTGGAAAAATGTTTTTCAGGTCTTTTGCCCATTTTTAAATCATATTATTTTATTTTTTGCTACTGGGTTATATGAGTTCCTTATATATTTTGGATATTATCACCCCTTAACAGGTATTGGGCTTGGATATATTTTCTCCCATTTGGTAGTTTGCCTTTTCATTTTGTTGTATGTTTCGTTTGCTCTGCAGAAGTTTTTTGGTTTGATTTGGTCCCATTTGTTGATTTTTGCTTTTGTTGCTTGTGCTTTTGGTGTCATATCTAAACAATCATTTCTAAAATCAGTGTCAGAGAGCTTTTATCCTATGTTTTCATCTAGGAATTTTAAGGTTTCAGGTCTTACATTTAAGTTCTTAATCTACTTTGAGTTAATTTTTGTGCGTGGTCAAAGATAAGGGTCTATTTTCATTCTTTTGCATATGAATATCAGTTTTTCCAGCACCACTTATTGAAGAGACTGGTTTTTGCCCATTGAGTTTTCTTGTCTTCCTTATCAAATATTAGTTACTTTATATGCATGGGCTCATTTCTGGGCTCCTGATTCTGTTTCATTGGTCTATGTGTCTGTTTTTATGCCAGTACCACTGTTTCGATTACTATAACTTTGTAATATAGTTTGAAATCAGGAAGTGTGATGCCTCCGGCTTTGTTCTTTCTCAAGATTACTTTGGGTGTTTCAGGGTTTTTTTTTTTTTTTTTGCAGTTCTATACAAATTTCAGTGTTGTTTTTTTCTATTTCTGTGAAGTATGCCCCTGGAACTTTGATAGAGATTGCATTGACTCTATAGATGGCTTTGGGTAGTCTGGACATTTTAATAATATTAACTCTTCTGATCCATGAACATAAACTATCTTTCCATTTATTTGTGTCTTTAATTTTTTTCATCTATATTTTAAAGTTTTCAGTGTATAGATCTTTTACTTTTTTAGTTAAAATTATTTCTATATATTTTATTGTATTTGACGCCAAAGTGGTTTTCTTTACTTCTTTTTAGATAATTCATTGTTAGTGTATAGAAAAACAACTGATTTTTAAAAAAATTCCAGTTAACATACAGTGTAATATACAGGTGTACAAGATAGTGATTCAACACTTCCGTGCATCACCCAGTGCTCATCACAGCAAGTGCACTCCTTAATCCCCATCACTTATTTCAGCCATACCCCCACCCACCTCCCCTCTGGTAACCATCAGTTTGTTCTCTGTAGTTAAGAGTCTGTTTCTTGGTTTGCCTCTCTCTCTTTTTTCGTTTTCTCATTTGTTTTGTTTCTTAAGTTCCACATGTAACGGAAATCATGTGGTATTTGTCTTAAACTTATTTTGCTTAACATAATACTCTAGCTCCATCCATGTCATTGCAAATGGCAAGACTTTATTCTTTTTTATGACTAATATTCCATTGTGTGTGTGTGTGTGTGTGTATGTGTGTGTATATATATATATATATATATGACATCTTCTTTATCCATTCATCAGTCAATGGACACTTGGGCCGTTTCCATAATTTGGCTACTGTAGATAATGCTGTTATAAACACCAGGGTGCATGTAACCCTTTGAATTAGTATTTTTGTATTCTTCGGGTAAATACCTAGTCATGGGATTACTGGATTGTAGGGCAGTTCTATTTTTAACTGTTTGAGGCGCCTCCATACTGTTTTCCAGAGTGGCTGCACCAGTTTGCATTTATGCATCTGTATTCATTGGGGATATTGGCCTGAAGATTTATTTCCTTGTAGTATCCTTATCTGTTTTGGTATCTGGCTAATGCTGGCCTCATAAAATGAGTTTGAGAGTGTTCCCTCGTCTTAAATTTTTTTGGAAGAATTTGAGAAGAATTGGCATTTGATTCTTCTTTAAATGTTTTGTAGAATTCATGAGCAGAGCCACTTGGTCCTGGGCTTCTCTTTGTTGGGAGGTTGTTGATTACTGTTTCAATCTGCTTACTACTAATTGGTCTGTTCAAGTTTCCTATGCTTTTGTAATTCAGTCCAGGTAGGTTGTATGTTTCTGGGAATTTATGCGTTTCTTGTAGGTTGTGCAATTTTTAGCATATAATTATTCATAATAGTCTCATGATTTTTTGTATTTCCATGGTATCTGGCTTTCCTTTTTATTTATTTATTTTAGAGAGAGAGAGAGCATCTGTGCACACACATGGGAGTTGGGGGATAGGGACAGAGGGAAAGGGAGAGAGAGAATCTTAAGCAGGCTCCACACTCAGTGCTGAGCCTTATTCAGGGCTTGATCTCATGATGCTGAGATCATGACCTGAGCCAAAATCAAGAGTTGGACACTTAACCAACTGAGCCACCCAGGTGCTACTGTGGTATCCATTTTAATATCTTATTTTTCATTTATAATTTTATTTATTTGAGTCCTTCCTTTTTTTTCTTTTGGTAAGTCTAGCTAAAGCTTTGTTAATTTTCCCTTTTGAAGAAAACAACTCTTAGTTTTGTTGAAGTCTTCTATTGTTTTTCTATTACCTATGCCATGTATTTCTGCTCTGATCTTTGTTATTTCCTTCTATCTACTAACTTTGGGCTTAGTTTGTTCTTTTTAGAATAATTCATTGAGGTATAAAGTTAGTTGTTTACTTGAGTTCTTTCTTTCTTTCTTTCTTTCTTTTTTTACTGTGGTCACTTATTTGCTATAAACTTCCCTCTTAGAATTGCTTTTGCTGTATCCCATAAGATTTGGTATGTTGCATTTCCATTTTCATTTTTTTTTAAATATTTGTTTATTTCCCTTTTGATTTCTTCTCTGACCAATTACTTGTTCAGGTGTATGTTGTTTAATCTCCACACATTTTTTTAATTTGCCAATTTTCCTTCTTTTGTCAATTCTTAGTTTCATACCATTTTGATCAGAAAAGATACTCAGTATGATTTCAATATTTTTAAATTTGCTGAGAATTGTGACCTAACACATCCTGGAGTGTGTCCTGTATGCTGATGAAAAGAATGTATTCTTCTGTTGGTGAATGGAATGTTCTATATATGTTTGGTTCATTTGGTTCATTTGGTCTGAAGTACTGTTTGAGTCCAATGTTTCCTTATTGATTTTCTTTTTTTTTTTTTAAAGATTTTTTATTTATTTATTTGACAGAGATAGAGACAGCCAGCGAGAGAGGGAACACAAGCAGGGGAAGTGGGAGAGGAAGAAGCAGGCTCATAGCAGAGGAGCCTGATGTGGGGCTCGATCCCACAATGCCGGGATCACGCCCTGAGCCGAAGGCAGACGCTTAACCGCTGTGCCACCCAGGCGCCCCTCCTTATTGATTTTCTATCTGGATGATCTATCTATTGTTGAATGTGTGGTTTTAAAGTCCCCTACTATTGATGTTTTGTCTGTTTTTCCTTCAGATCTATAAGTATTTGCTGTATATATTTAGGTGCTCCAATGTTGGGTATATAAATATTTACAGTTGTCATACCGTTTTGTTGAATTAACCCTTTCATCCTTGTATAATAGTTTATATATTCCTTCTTTGTCTATCATTACAGTTTTTGTCTTAAAGTCTATTTTGTCTGCTATAAGTATGGGTAGCCTTGCTTTCTTTAAGTTTCCCTTATGTAAAATATATTTTCCATCCCTTCACTTTGAGCCTGTGTATGTCCCTAGAGTTGACATGAATCTCATGTAGGCAACATAAACTCGGGTCTCTTTTTTATTTATTTTTTTATTCTTTCAGCCACTCTATGTCTTTTGATTGGAAAATATTCCATTTACATTTCAAGTAATTATTGATAGGTAAGGACTTACTAATGCCATGTTGTTCATTATTTTCTGTTTTGCAGTTTCTTTATTCCTTTCTTTTCTCTCTTGCTGTCTTCCCTTGTGAATTGATGATTTTCTGTAGTGCTATACTTTGATTCCCTTCTCCTTATCTTGTGTCCATCCACTGTAGGTTTTTGCTTTGTAGTTACCCTGAGGCTCACATGAAACATCTTTTAGATCTAACAATCAGTTTTGAACTGATAGCAAATTAACTTCTATTGCATTTAAAAACTCTACCCTTTTTACATTCACACCCATATTTTATATTTTTGATGTCACAATTTAAATCTTTTTATATTGTGTACCCATTAACAAGTTATTGTAGCTATATTTATTTTTCTACTTCTGTCCTTTAACTTTTATATTAGAGTTAAGTAAGTAACACATCACCATGTTACAATATTGGAGTATTCAGAATTTGACTCTGTACTTATCTTTACCAGTGTGTTTTATATTTTCATATTTTCATGTTACTAGTTAGCAACCTTTCATTTCAACTTGAAGAATTTCTTTTAGCATCTTTTGTAAGGCAGCCCTAGTGGTGATGAACTCCATCAGTTTTGTTTCTCTGGGAAAGTCTTCATCTCTTTTTCATTTTTTTAAATCTCTTTTTCATGTCTAAAAGATAATTGTCAAATAGAGTATTCTTTGTTGGCAGTGTTTTTCTTTTAGCACTTTGAATATATCATCCCACCTTCTCCTAGCCTGTAAGGTTTCTGCTGAGAAATCCACTGACACCCTTATAATAGGTGTTCTTTGTAAACGACGAGCTTCTTTTCCCTTGCTGCTTTCAAGATTCTGTCTTTGTTTTTTTGACAGTTTTGTTATACTGTGTCTTGGAGAAGATCTCTTTGAGTTGAATTTGTTTGGGGACCTATTAGCTTCCTGAATTTGGATGTGCAAATCTTTCACCAGTTTTGGGAAGTTCTAAGCCATTATTTCTTTAAATATGTTTTCTGCTCCCCTTTCCCTGTCTTCTTCTGGGACTCCAATAATGCATAGATTGTTCCTTTTATTGATGTTTTATTAATCCCTTGTCTCTCTCTTCCTGTCCTTTTCTTTTTTTGTTTTTGCTCCTCTGGTTGGATAATTTCAAATGACCTGTTTTGGGGTTTATTGATTGTTTCTTCCACTTGGTCCAGTCTGCTCTTGAAGCTGTCTATTGAATTCTTCATATAGTCATTGTATTCTTCAGCCTCAAAATTTTTTAGTTCTTTATGTTTTCTCTTTGTTGAACTTCTTAGTTTGTTCTTCTACTGTTTTCCTGGTTTCATTGAATTGTTTATGCATCTTCTTTTGTAGCTTTCTGAACATCTTTAGAACAACTATTTGGAATCCTTTGTCAGACAATTCATGTATCTCCATTTCTTTGTATTCAATTAATGGGAGTTTACTGTGTTCCATTGGTGGTGTCAAGTATCCTTGATTCTTCATGCCTACTTTCCACAGTCATACAGCTAAGAATCACGTTTTTCATGTATTGTCCATAATTATTGTCATAACTAATGAGTATTATAATATTACAACTGATAATAATTATTATTTTCCATTTCCATCTCCAAATAGATGTCATTTGGCTCAAAGGAGTTGCCATTCTATTGTGAAAATGTAAGCGCTTAACTTGACCATTTGCTAGCTATAGCTTTGTATGTTTGCATGGAAGTGTCAACAAAGATGCCGCCAAGCATCGTGTATATCTTCTCACCAAAAATACAGCTGCAACTATGCTTACATACTTGTATAATTGGCATCTTTAATATGTTGAGTTTTCTAATCAGTGAAAACAGTATGTATTCCACTTATTTAGGTTTTCTTTTATGTTTTTATCAGTATTTTGTAGTTTTCAGCATATAAGTTCTATTAGATTTATACCTAAATATTTCTCCTTTTTTTGAGTGATTATAAATGGCATTGTATTTTTAATTTCAGCTTCTTCATGTTTATTGCTAGTATATAGAAATACAAGTGATTTTTTTTGTTGACTTTGTATCCTGCAACCTTGCTAAACGCACTTAGAAGGGTTTTTGTTTGTTTGTTTATTTGTTTGTTTTGCTTTTGGTTTTGGTAGATTCCTTGGTACTTTCTATGTAGATCATTATGTCATTTGTAAATAGAGCCAGTTTTATTTTTTCCTCTTCTATCTGTGTGCCTTTAATTTCTTGCCTTATTGCAATGGTTAGAATTTCTATTAATATGTTGATTCAGAGATATACTGCTTTAAAAAAAAAAAAACTTACAGTCAAAATGTACACCAGGGATTGTGATCTAAAATACCCTAGGACCAGGCAAATAATATGTATAAATTGGGTAAGTTAGTAGTAATTGATGGGAATGTATACTGGAGAATGTATGTACCTCCTAAAGATAGAGATAAAAGATAACCAAATCCAAAGACTTAAAAACCACTGTTTTTTGTCTTTTGGTTTTTTTTCTGGCCAAACAAAAGGTATTTTAAAGCAGGATTTGGCTGAAGATAGTCATTGGTCTCCAGCCTCTGCATGGAGTTGCATTCAAAGAAAATCCAAATCGAACTCCACAAGCCTTGACTAATACCTTAGATTCTACATGTGCCAAATAAGAGCTCTACTTTTGGTGGATTACAATCAGATCATATTGAGATAAGTATTAGGACTCAGTTGGCAACAGATGTTACATTGGTTAGCTATTCATGTATATCGTACCACCCCTAAACCATTTATTATTGCATTTATTCTTAGTCCATGGGTCGTTTGGTCTCTTCTGGCCTTGGTCTTAATTTGCTTTTAAACCCTGTTGGGCTGTTCTCAGCTGGGCTTGCTCAGGCATCTGTATTCAGCTGGCCGATTGACTACAGTATGGCTTTAGTCTAGGATGGACTGGTTCTTATGTGTAGAGTTGTCTGGCTGACAACTAGAGCAACGATGAGTTAGTAGGCTGTCTGTCTCTCGTTATCCAGTGTAAGACTGTAGGAATGTTCTCATGGCAAAGACTTAGGAACCAGAGAGAGCAGAAGCATGCAAGGCCTCTTGAAGCCAAGCTCAGAATTGCCATACTTTTACCTCCACCACTTTCTGTTGGCCCATAACAGGTCACAAGTCAAGCCTGGACTGAAAGGATGAGGAAACAATTTCTACCTCTTGATAGGAGAAGCTTCGAGGGCACATTACAAGGGGTGTGGATACAGAGAAGCCATTAATTAGGGCCATCTATGCAAACAATCTACTGTAAACATGTAGAGTCTCCTTAAGGTTAGAGATTATTGCTCACTTTTTCATCTTCTTATCTGACAAAATGCCCTGCATATAGTAGTATGTAGTTATTTGTGTGTGTATGCTTCCAACACTAGAAACAAGTAGAAGATAGATTATAAATTAAAATACAACCTAACCTTGTACGATAACAAGCAATTCTTCTGCTAACAGGAAGAAATGAAATGTCCAACCTGGACCTAACAGTATGTATTGATGTTTATTCCAAGGAAGCCCCATCTGTATCTACACATGATTTATTAGCACAGATGGTTCCTCCTTATAGAATCAAAGGGCGATGATGGAAAGTTGATAAAAGATTCAAAGAGCCTTAAATATTTTCTCAGATCAAAGCATGCTACAGCAGTGATGGATACTAGGATTCTTGTCCTTGAGTATGTATTTTATACTTGAGAAGGAAAGACAGAGGTTATAATTAGTCAAGGCAAATTTTCAAAAAAGCAATTCAACCTTATACACATTTTCTACAAGTTACTAAATACTTCTCTCCCTATTTATGGAAAGTATTGTATTAGTTTTCTAGGGTTACCATGACCAAATACTCTAGACTTGGTGGCTTAAAGAACAGAAATTGGTTTTTCACAGTTTTTGAGGCTAGAAGTCTAAGATCAAGCTGTCAGCCGGGTTGGTTTCTTCTGAGTCCTTTCTCCTTCACTTGAAGATGACTGTCTTTTCCCTGTGTCTTCATGTGGTTTTCCCTGTGTGTATGTCTGTGTTCTAAGGTTCTCTTCTTATAAGAACACTGGTCATGTTGGATTAGGACTCACACTAATGACCTCATTTTAACTTAATGACCTTTTTAAAATCCTGTCTCTAAATACAGTCACATTATAATTTTTCCATGTGTAATCTTTTTATTTTCCTCCAGGTGAAATTTTCAGCAGGCCCTTTACTTTTCTGCTCCCTCTTATATGACAGTACTATAGTTACTTAAGTCATAAACACAGGCTTAATTCAATTCAGATGTTAAAATGTATAGTTAATCAAAACTCAAATTTGATTTAATGCCACATCCTCACACCCTTCCTGGCTGGTTGGAAACACTGAGTGGGGAGGGGGGTCAGGGTTTGACAGCTTCTCTATTTCTCCATTTCCTCCTCCCTAAAATTGACCTGCCCCTCTACCCCCACTTCAACTCCAACACTAGAGCTAGAAGAGAGGAATGATTAGACATGGAAAATTCCTATAGGGATTGGTACCCTTGGGAGCTGACTTGGCACTCTTTGACCCCGGCATAGGTTCAAAGCAGACTTTGGCTCTTGTGGGTATGTTTTGTGGATTGGCAGAGGTTTCATGCTGGGTGGCTCTCTTCTGCAGTACACAGGACCTGGAAAAATTCCTGTCTTTTTTCCTGGCTGCACCTTGAACAACTTCCTCCTTACCTCCAGCTTTTTGTTTGCCTAGACAAATCTGCTTCAGGAGACAACCTATACCAACTCCCTTCTCCTTATGGTCCACATCTAGTCCATAGACAACATCTGCCCAACTATAGCTCAGGCCACCATCTGTTTTAGCTCTCTCTAACATGAGTTAGCACAAATTCTCTAAGACTTCCATCTACAAGAAACATTGTTCCAGTTCTCCCTGGGGTCCTGTGAGAAACCCCTTCATTATCCTTGAAGTGAGATGTAGTGCCTCCGCTACACCTCCAACCTCTGTTATCACCTCACTCTCTCCCCCAGCCACAACATGGCCACCAACTCTCTCTAAAGGTGATCATCTCAAAAATATGTCTCCTCTATGCAGGTCTTTTTACTGGATGAGGCATTTCAAAACCCCAAGAATAATTTTCTGCCTTTGTGAATTATGTAGATGATGATTGGGTTTTTAGAATTTTGAATCTTCTATCTAGTTGTATCTTCTATCTCAGTCAAAACTTTAATCTTAACATCCTGTTACATTTCTTTATTACCTGTCTTCTTCAGATGAAAGTCATTAGGATTTCTAAAGTTACCAGTGTGGAAAATAGGAGCGTATCTGAAGTCTCCTAGGCTACAATAAGAGGGGGATATGGTACAATCTCTTCTGGGCTATAAATGAGACAATATTCTTTTACTGAAAAGCCTGGAGTGTATTATGAGTGGCTTGTATCAGCTTACATTCTACATGGTCACACTCTTATTCCATACTGAAATATTGGAAAATTACTTTAAATTTATTATTTAGCCTGCCAAATAGGGAAATAGAAAAAATTTAGTCTTTTGCTTAATCATGCCACTCTTTTAGAAACATTTCTAAGAGAAAAATCTGATTTCTTAGTTACTTGACAAAACAAATCCTGCTTATTATCACAAAACCATATCAGTTTAAAAATATGAAAGTTATCAATCAGCTTAGTGAAATTATCAATAATATTGGTCTTTTATATCTGACAGATTTTTTCATAAAGATGTAGTTAATCTGTTTTTTAAAATGGATATTTTGATTAGTCCATTTAAAATTAAACTTAAAAGAGCCATTTTATAAAACCCACTTCAGTTTATTACTATACTTTTCCAGTTATTTTATTTATAACTTCATCTTAAATGATTTTTCACTGCCTCAGTATTGGTGACAATTTTAGCTCTCTTATTGTCAACAACCACTATTTCAGAGGAAAAGTAGCTTTGGTATATAACAAACTACAGAAAAACTTAATGGTAAAAACAATAAACATTTATTATTTTTCATGATTCTATTAGTTGGGCAGTTCTTCTGGTCTGGGCTGGCCTGGCCAGAGCTGGATAGTCTATGAAGGCATCACTCTTGTGGCTGGCCATTGTTTGACTAGTTAGTCTTGGTTAAAAGCTTCTGTAGTAGCTTCATTGGTTGGAAGCTTAGTCTAGATGGGGCTCAGCTGGGACAACTTATCTCTGTTCCATGCTCGTCATCCCATAGGCTATCAGATGCTTCTTCACATAGCGGTCTCAGGGTTCTAAAAAAAAAACATGAAAGTGAGAGAGCCGTAATGAACAAGCACTTTTCACACATCTGCTTACATCATGTATGTTGATGTCTCATTGGCTAAAACAAACTGCACAGCCAGACACAGATTCAAAGTATAAAGATGTAGGCCATATTTCATTTTTTTAAAGATTATTTATTTATTTAAGAGAGAGAGAGAAAGCACAAGCAGGGGGAGGGATAGAGAGAGAGGGACAAGCAGACTCCCTGCTGAGTGCAGAGCCTGATGCGGGGCTCAATCCCAGGACCCTGAAATTATGACCTTAGCTGAAGTGAGACACTTAACCAACTGAGCCATCCAGGCACCCCTAGAAATATGGGAGGAGCTGTGAAGTTATACCGCTAAGGGTATGTGTATGGGAACAAAAGAATTTGTAGCCATTTTTATAATCTAACACAGATGTCTTAGCTTTGTTTTCTCTCCTAGTTTTATCAAGAGGTTGTCATTGAAAAAAAAAAAACACAACAAACAAAAGCAACCTCTTGGTGAAGCAAATACACTCAACTTCAGAATTTGTATTTTGTTATTTTTTGCCTTCTGAATAAAGTCATATAATCGCATTATCTATTCTGTGCTTTCCTTTATATCTATTCTTAATCAGCATATGTCCTTAATATTTTAGGGTTAAGAGCCCACAATCCATTAGTAATTATGATAACTACAAGGAAGCTGTTTATTTTTTTCACTCCAAATACTATAGGGTGTCAAGAATAAAATTTTGATTTACAGTTGAGTTAGAAAATGAAAATAAAAATTGTAATAGTTGGTAAATCTGCTTAAAAATGACTGTTTTTAAAAACTGGATGCTGAATCTACCCAATTAAGTCAATTGAACAAATGTTTATGAAGGTTCTCTGTATGCCAAACCCTGTTCTAGATGCTGAAAATATACTGAACAAAATGGACAATGACCTGTTTTCACTAAGCTTACCTCTAGTGGGGAAGGCAAATAATAAGCAACTAAACAAATAAGTGAAGTAATTTTGTATTTTTATTAGTTTTATAAGATAAATAATAAAAATAATGATGGAGAAAATAAGAGTATTAGGTATTACTGCTCCAAATATATCAGAAGCTCATTAAGTTTCTAGTTAAATTGCTGATTCTGTATAACATTGAAATGTGCAAAAGCCCAATTTTGAATTTAAACAAGTCAAATAAAACCCGACAAATGGAGGTTCACAGTTCTAAAAATAAGTTTCTTACTCTTGTTTTAGGAAATTTAGGGAAATAAAAGATGACAACTTCATATATCATAAGCATATTTATATTGAACTTCAAGAAAGCTTACACTAGTGTTCTTTGGTGGTAAGCAACCAAAATCAATTAACCAGAATGGGAAAAGGCCTGGAGGGACGTGGGAGAGCTCCCAGGATTGAGGGGAAGGGTAAAGAACTAGAATGAAAACGGGTAAGAAACAGAAGAGCTTGAGTAGCTTTGGGTTGGTGTATGTAACAGATAGATTACATTTAATGGCTGGAATTCTTCATCTCCTCTTTTATCCGTACTCTTTATCATGTAACTTGCAATATGTAACTTTGCAATATTCTTCCACTATGGATGGGGATTTTTGCCCTATTCTTTGACTCCGGGCTCAGCTTTGGTGCTTGTTTCCGTCAATGGGATGTTAGTAAATGTGACATAAGCAGAAGCTTGAAAAGTGTTTGCACAATGGTGTTTGTTTGCTATTAACTACTCTGTCATTACCACGAGAACATGCCAGGCTAGCCTACTGGGAATGAGAGTCACATAGCCCAGTGTCCCATCCTCACACTTAACAACAAGCTCCCTGCCAGACACGTGGACAAGCTCAGCCATGACAAGAAGAACCACTTAGTCACTGATCTGAAGATTTAAGAGCCAAATAATGCTTTTTCTTTCAAGGAACTGGGTTTTAGAGTTGGTCACATAATATTATGGTGGCAAAGCATAACTGATATAATGAGGATCTCAGAAGAGTAGCTGATGGATGCCTATTTTAGGCACAGCTATTTTCAGTTCTTTTGTCATTCTGCTCAGTATTCAAATTCTATAAATAAAAACATAAATTGACCTAGCATGTATGCACACCTTGGCTAGAAGAGAGCAGATTACATTGAATGTCATTTCCACCACTTTATCCAGTGGAGGCTGTGCTAAATCTCCTTTAAAAAGGTAGAATGAATATTGATTTGACAAAAATACTTACAAGGCATTTATTTACTGAATAACACTGAGTGTTTGTTTAAAAAGTGTTTTATGTTATTGACAAATATTTAAATGTTAGGGTGTTTAAAAAGAAAAAAGATTATTTTTTTAAGAGTCAGTTTGATTGGGAATTCATTTATTCATTCAACAAGCACTTACTGACTTGCTACCATGAATAAGGTACTTTGCAAGGGCTAAAGATACAGAAATAGCAAATCTGTGTATTTTTGTTTTTTCTATTCTTAAGATCATCCCCACTTGGGGAGACAGGCAATGAATCCCGTGATCATATAGCAGTAGAGTGCTAAGTTGAAAGACATATGGGGTAAGATGAGAAAAGGGGATGGGTGGGTCCTACCTCAATCTAGGGGTCTCAAATCTATTCCTCAAAGAGGAATACAAGGGAAAAATGATGCTTTAACTAATCTTGAAGGTGGATGAGAATGGAGAAGATTGTCCCAGACAGTTCATGTGCAAAGACAAGAAGGAATGAGAGAAAATGGTGAATTGAGGGCGTTACTTGTATCTGATACAACCGAGTAGTCTGAACTGATTGAGAATAAAAAGCAGACAGACAATGGCCAGATCACGCAAGACAGTGCTTGAAATGCTAAAGGGCTTTAGACTTTCTCCAAAGGTGATAAAAAACTACTGAGGAATTTTAAATAAAAGAGTGGCATACTTATTTTTTTTTAATTGGGGTAAAAACCATATAACATGAAATTTACCATCTCAACCATTTTTTAAGTATATAGTTCAGTAGTATTAAGTATATTCACATTGTTATTAAACAGAACTCTAGAACTTTTTCACCTTACAAATCTGAAACTATAGCCATTCAGCAACATCTCCTCTTTTCCCCTTCTCCCCAGCCCTCAGTAACTACCATTTTATTTGCTGTTTCTAGGAGTTTGACTACTTTGATACCTCATATAAGTAGAGTCATACAGTATTTGTCTTTCTGTAACTGGCTTATTTCACTTAAGATAATGGCCCCAAGGTTCATCTGCATAGTAAGTACGTGACAGGATTTCCTTCCTTTTTAAGGGTGAATCATATTCCGTTGTATATATTTTGTTTATTCATCTGTCCATGGACATTTGGGTTGCTTCCACCTCTTGGCTATTTTAGTGCTGCTATGAACATGGGTGTGCAAATATCAGCATGCTCATTTTCAGAAGCACACTGGCAACAGTCTAGTTGGAGGATGGACTCAAGTGGTTTGCCCCTGGAAGTAGGAAGGTGTGATCATAAGTTCTGAACTCAAATAGTGGCAGTGGTGGAGAGAGACAGGCGGGACAGATTTGAAAAAGATGCTGACTTACAGAATTGAAAATAGTTCCAAACTGAACAGTTAGATGTAGTGTGGAAGGAGCGAATGAGAAAAAAAAGTTTGATTGCAGTTGGTTTACACGTAGAGTATGAATGAAGCCATTGGGTTTTGAAGCTAATGTCAACCCAAGGACAGATTTGTGAGGCGAGGCTGTGCCTGACTAAACAGGAAGAATAAAACACGGAAAGAAATAAGGGGACCCACAGGTTCCTCAATGTTCAGATCTAATTTATATGCAAGATAAATATAGTCCCAGGAACAGAAGGGATTAGTTGTGGCCACATTCTTTTGGCAGCATGAAAAGAGCACTTAGAGAAGACATACCAAGGGAGGCGTCTGCATTGTGTGATGCCACTTTAGATAGTTGGGGGTTAAGTATTGTTGTTATAGGATCAAAGGCTGTACGTAATGCCAGAATACTCAAGCTCATGGCGAGCTTTGAAGCTTGTGAACCTCAAATGCCTGTGCAAGTATTGGAATAATCCTGAAGATGATAAAACAAAGAGGCTCAACATATCAAAATTACTGTTGCTGAAATCACACATGAAGGCTGGTGTTCTCAGGACTTATATTAACACCAGTTGTGCATAGGGCTTACAGAAGTTTGCATCCTAAAAAATGTGCATTTTTTAATATTTAAATTTTTGCTACATTAATCCCTTTTTCTGTATATTTGAATTTTGCATAAAGATTTGGTGTTCTAAAATTTTTATCTGTAAGTAGTTTCAAATTTACAGAAAAGGTGTAACAAAAGCACTAAGAAACCCTGAACGTCCTCTACCAGTTTTACATAATCTTAATATAGTTTAACATTGTTAACATTTAAATGCTATAATATTTGCTTTGTCCCTATCTCTCTCCCCATCTCTCAACACACACACACACACACACACACACACACACACACACACACCTCTGTCCATTGAGAGTAAATCACATGTATCATTGTCCTAGTACTTAGTGTGTATTGGTTAAAAAGGGGGATATGTTCTTATATAAACACAATACAGTTATCCATGTAAATAAATTTAATATTGATGCAATAGTTTTATCTACCTTCTGTGTTCCACTTTTGTCAATTGACCCAGTGATGTCCTTTTTAATACCATTTCCCCTACCAGTACAGGATCCAGTCTAGGATTACGTATCAATTTAATTGGCATGGCTCTTTAATCTTCTCCAATCTGGAGGCATTCCCTGGTCTTTCTTGACACTGCCATATTTAGAGAATACAATCACCTTCTTTTAAATAAGATACTTCTCATTTCAGGTTTGTCAGATATTTCCTCATGGCTATTCTCAGGTGGTATTCCTTGTAGGAATCCTACTTAAGTGATTCTGAGACCTTCTGATGATACAATGTCTGGAGGCACACAATATCCTTTTGCCCCTCTTTGGTGGTGATATCTGATCACCCGGTCAAGGTGCCATCCAATTTCTTCACCATATATTTAGTGTCTTTTCCTTGCATATTTAATAAGCAACTTGTGGGGAGATGCATTAAGATTGTGCAAATACACTGCTTCCCATTCCAAATTTCCTCCTCAGTTCGGCTTCCATTGACATTTCTTGCCCGAACTAGTCTTTCCCGCTTTCCAGTGATGATTGCGAAATGGTAGCTCTGCAACATGAGCCCGCTCTCCTCCATGTGGACCAGTTGGCACTTAGCCAACTGAGTGCTGAAACAAGTACCCTTCTTTCTTCCATTTATTATTTGTATTTTAATCTGTTTATTATCAGTTTGGACTCATGGATTCCTATTTTTTTAATGGCTTACAAATTCATTACTGTCCCACATTTGTCCTGTGGGATTCCCTTCAAGCTATCTCCTGTGTCCTTGTGACACTCCCTCCCCCATCCTATTTTCAAACATTTTCTAACTCTATGGCATAATAAGACTTACAAGATGTAGATTTAATAATTTGAATCAGGCAGTGTCATAAATCTAATGTAAAATTGAATCATTTTGTTCACATATGGAATCTTCATCTCATGATGAAAATTATTAAAGATCTGTCTACATCTAGGACCCAAAGACAGTCGTCTGACAAATCTATCATTGCTACATCAAACTGACAGCAATTGACAGAGAAATCAGCTGTATATCATAGGATATTGAGGAATTTTAATAAATCTTTGCTTTGTAAATGTTAAAAGTTTGTATTTGGTGGCCTCGTTTAAATGGCATATTACCTATTTTTAAATCAATCGTCATAGACATATCATTGAAGAAACCAAAGTTTGAAGGTAAGAAATCTCTTTGGAAAATGCATTTAGCTAGTGGGTCTCAACACAGAAAAATTTTCATTTTGTTTATTATTCTTTTGTGTTAAAATACTTTAAGCAAGGTGTTTGAAATTTCTTGAGAAATTTTGCTCTAGATATTTCTTTTTACATTTTTATATACTTCAATATCATGTCACTATTTCATGTTAATTGTCAAATTCTTTCATCTGTGCCTTTTTATTTCATGCTCATGCTTCTCCTCTCCTAACACGTTTCCCTGTCAACTTTGGCTTCACGAAAGAGAAATCAAAGTAATAGAGATCAGAGATCCTTGTCAGAGGTCTTATTTAATGAAAATGTCCTTTGTGCCAAATTACTTGACTGGTGTTTAGCATCAGTCCTTCAGAGAGAACTATTTTCTTTGTGTATTTTATTATTTGTAACTTAGTTCATAGTACCTTGAGTAATTTTCTAACAGCGTTAAGGTGAACAAATATGTAATAATATGCTCTATTGAAACATCCTTTAAAAAATTAATTCAGCAAGTATTATATATCTATTTGATTGTTTTGATTGCTTACCATGGACTTGGCATTGTGCTTTTTTAGGGGCAACACAAAAGTTCTATAATATTCATTCCAGTCAAAAGCTTAAGACTTTTGGGAAATGAAAAAAATTACAAGAAATATTGGATAATAGTACCAGTGAGAATTACTGAGTCAGATGTTAACGTAGAACTACTACTTTAATAGAGCTGTGCTTGAAAATTATTCTCTGAGTGCACTATTTACCTAGTGGTTTGCCACAAAGTATCCTGAAACTTGGCAGCTTAACACAACAAACAATTATTATCTCACAGGGTTCATGAAGGCCAGAAATCCAGGAGTGGCCTGGCTGGGTGGCTCTGGCTCGGCATCTCTCTTGAGGTTCCTGACAAGTTGTCAGTAGGGGCTGCGGACATCTCGAGGCTTAACTGGGGCTAGAGAATCTGCTTCCAAGTTGACTCATATCAGGATCAGCAAGTCTCTGTTCTTTTATGGCTGTTGGGGAGGCTTTAGTTCCTCACCATGTAAACCTCCCTGTAGGACTGCTCACAACATGACAGCTTGCTTCCCCCAGAGTAAGCAATCTGAGGGGGAAAGAGAGCGAGTGCCCAAAGTGGAAGTCACAGTCTTTTTATAACCTAACCTTGAAAGTGACATATGCTATTGGTCACACAGACTGATTCTGGTAAAATGTATAGAGGACAACCCAAGAGGGTGGGTATCAGGAGGCAGGGTTTATTGGGAGCCATTCTGGAAGCTGTCTACCATACAGAGGCAGGTGAGCTGCGCAGAGGAAGAACCGCTAGTCCTCTAAGGCAGCTGGTGGAGTCTGTAGAATGTACCCACTAAAAGGCCTTCAAGACTTTACCCGCTGGCAGCTGGCCCATTTATAATGGTTTGCTTGAGGCCCATATGGCTAGTTGGCTGAGATAGCCTTAATTTCAAGACTCTTGAGGAGGTGTGGATAGCTTACAGTACAGGAAGTCAGAAATATAAGATTTGAACCATCCCTTTGATCTTACCTGTCTAGCCACCTGCATAGCCTTTAATAAGCCTATTTCATCCCAGCATATTATTGAAACCTGGAGATACAGTGGTGAACAAATAGAAATGATTTTGACCCTTACAAAACTTTCAGTGTGATAGACGAGATATGTATTAAACAACTAATTTCACAGATAATCATTTAATTACAATTATGACAATGGCAGCAGCTTTGTTTTAAAGTCCATGGAAAGTGTCAGTGCCTCTTCTAGGCAGGGACACAGAGTCAGCTTTGAGCTGATCTTCAGAGGCCTAATAGTTATGTAACTGTAAAATGAATGGGCAACCTTTACCTTGGGTTTAGAATAAGGCCTTTTTTTGGGAGAGGAGGCAGATTGCTTGCAAATTGCTTCCTGTGTTGACGTGACGAGTTCAGAGAAGCCACACAGAGGAGTTCTGAGAACAGAACATACGTCATCTCCTACAGCCTGATCTTTAGGTTCTCACTATATCTTCAGCATGTTGAACAATAGTGTTTCTGGGGAGACTTACAATTACAGAAATTTGTTTCCCTTCAGAATACATAATCTCTGGTGTAGTCATTAGGCACATTAAAAAAATAAATTAATAATATACTAAATGTATTGATGCCTTGGCAATTAGTTTATCTAATATTTGATGTGCCTCATATACTTTGCTTGCTTATTTATTTATTTTTAGCATATTTATATTAAAAAAACAAATTCAGTTGAAATTTTAGTCTTCTTTTAAATGCATTAAGTTTTCATCAAGCCTTTTAGGTTATTTGGTCACAGTGCTTGCTTTGTTTCTGTGATTGTGTCATGATGGTATCTTAAGTTGTCTTTTTTTGACAGAGACACACTTCTTTGTATAATAAATATGTAGGAATATTTTCACAGGTTGAAATAAATAGGTTTTTCCCATTTTTCTTAAGACACAAAAATGCTTGGTCTACCTTTCATTTCCCCACAGCTGAGGCAAACATATGTAAAACAAATAGTTCATTTTTCTCTAAGCTCTTCTAAAGAAAAAACAGTGCAACCACACTGATAAATGCCAACTGACGTTTGGCCTCAAGTTAGGGAGGCAGCAGGGAATAGCAGGGACTGTGGCAGACAGGAGGGTGAATGCCGCGTTAAAGGGAACAGCTGCTACTCAGGTTCAGCCCAGGTTGCCATTTTGGAATCTGGGCCCATTGTTGGAAGAGCTTCCAAATTTTCAAGAGAAGCTATCACTCCACATTTCCATGTGAAATATCGAATATGTCATATGCAAATATCTTTTCCCATTCCATAGGTTGCCTTTTAGTTTTGTTGGTTGTTTCCTTCGCTGTGCAGAAGCTTCTTATTTTGATGAAGTCCCAATGGTTTATTTTTGCTGTTCCCCTTGCCTCAGTAGACATGACTAGCAAGAAGTTGCTATGGCTAATGTCAAAGAAATGACTGCCTATGCTATCTTCTAGGATATCTTCTAGGATATTTATGGTTTCCAGTCTCACATTTAGGTCTTTCATCCATTTTGAATTTATTTTTGTGTCTGGTGTAAGAAGGTGGTCCAGTTTCATCCTTCTTCATGTCGCTGCCAGGTTTCCCAACACCACTTGTTGAAGAGACTGTTTTTTTTTCCCATTGGATATTCTTTCCTGCTTTGTCAAGGATTAATTGGCTATATAGTTGTAGGTTTATTTCTGGGTTTTCTATTCTGTTCTATTCTGTTGATCAGTGTGTCTATTTTTGTGCCAGTACCATACTGTCTTGGTCACCATAGCTTTGTAATATAACTCGAAGTCTGGAATTGTGATGTCTCTGGCTTTGCTTCCTTTCAAGGTTGCTTTGGCTCTTTGGGGTCTTTTGTGGTTCCATACAAACTTTAGAATTGTTTGTTCTAGTTCTGTGAAAAATGCTGTTGGTATTAAAATAAAAACTTTTTTTTTAAGTGCCTTGTTAAAAAAAAGAAAAAGAGGGGCGCCTGGGTAGCGCAGTCGTTAATCGTCTGCCTTCAGCTCAGGGTGTGATCCCGGCGTTAGGGGATCGAGTCCCACATCTGGCTCCTCCGCTGGGAGCCTGCTTCTTCCTCTCCCACTCCCCTGCTGTGTTCCCTCTCTCGCTGGCTGTCTATCTGTCACATAAATAAATTTTTAAAAAATTAAAAAAAAAAAAAAAAAAGAAAGAAAAAAAGTGCCTTCTCTAATAAAAAATAAATAAAGGTCAATCTTAAACAGACAACAGAAAAGCACCATTTGGGCCAAACAGAATTTATCTGTAGGCGGAGTTTGAGTTGTGAGCTGCCACATACACAGGTTTAATACAGTGTGGGGAGGACGGGCACAGGCACCTGGGGCTCCTGCCCAGTGTACTGGTCTTGAGAATGAGAGCTGTGCTGGCAAAGCAGAACTGTGCCTGGGATGCCACTGCCATCTGCCAGACACCAGAGCCACACAGCAAGGCAGTCAACGGTTTGGGCCCAGTCCTCTGTGGAAGCTGAGAGGGAAATGACGCTATGACAGGCTACACAGTCTCCAGTGTGCTCTGCACTTGGAAGTAAACGCCTTTTAGACTGATTGGATTGCAGAGTGCCTGGACCATGTAAGGGAAACCTCAAGAAGGAGATGGTAGACTTCCTTCTTTATGGTGCTGGTGGGTTCTTGGGCAGCTAATTGGAGAGAGAGAGAGAGAGAGCGAGAGCACGCTGTGGTTAGATCTGAGATTGGTGAAGCGGGCCATGAATGTTACAAGTGCTGAGAAGAGGCGAAAAGCCATAAGGGGAGGAGGTGACCTCGTCTAGGGTTCAGGGAAACCTCCCTGCGAAAGTCAGTTTAAGCTGAGATCTGAAAGCTGGGTGGTAGTTAACCAGGGAAAGCGCATGTGAAGAGACCTCCAGGTAGAGGAACTAGCATATGAACTGGCCCCGAGGTGGGAAGGCTCACTGTGCATTTGAGGAAATCGAAAATATGCAGAAAAGGAGAGTGATTCTTCTGAAGCTGGAGTCGCGCTGCCAAGGTAAAGTTGTAACATTGTAGCGTGGCAATGGTGCTGAGTTTAGTCCTAAAACTGATGTTAAATAGGAGGATGGCATGATCAGATTAGTGGGTTTTTTTAAGTAAACTTTTTGTTGAAGTATAATATGTAGAGAAAAGAGTGCAAATCATAAGCATGTAGTTTAATGAATTTTTACAAAGTGAACACTCTCATGAAACTACTACCCAGATCAAGAAACAAAAGTCCTAGCACCCTAGAATTCCCTCTTCCAGTCATTATCTACCCCCAGGCTTACCAATATCTTGATTTCCAACATCAAAAATTGGCTTTGCCTCAATGACCTAAATAGACACTTTTTTTCCCCAAAGAAAACATACAGATGGCCAAAAGATACTTGAAAATGTGCTCAACATCACTCATCATCAGGGAAATGCAACTCTAAACCACAATGAACTATCATTTCACACCTGTTAGAATGGCTTTTACCAAAAAGATAAGGGATTACAGGTGTTGGCGAGGATGTGGATTAAAGGAAACCCTGTGTACTGCTTATGGGAATGCAAATTGGTTTAGTCACTATGGAAAACAGTGTGGAGGTTCCTCAAAAGATAAAAATAGAACTACCATGTGATCCAGCAATTTCCCTCCTGGATATATACCCAAAGGAAATGAAAACAGGATATCGAAGAAATACGTGCACTTCCATGTTTATTGCAGCATTATTCAAAATAGCCAAGATATGGAAACAACCCAGGTGTCTGTCAACAGATGAATGAGTAAAGAAAATGTGATATATATGGAAATCCTGCCATTTGTGACACCATGGATGGACCTTGAGGGCATTATGCTAAGTGAAATAAATCAGAGAAAGGTGAATGCTGTATGATCTAACTTATATGTGGAATCTTAAAAAAAAAAAAAAAAAAAAAGTCAAGCTCATAGAAACCGAGAGTAGAGTGGTGGTTCTCAGGGGCTTAGGGGTGGAAGAGTTGGGGATATGCTGGTCAAAGAGTACAAACCTTCAATTCTAAGGTGAATAAGTTCTGGGGATCTAATGCACAGCATGGTGACTATAGTTAACAATACTGTATTATATATTTGAAATTTGCTAAGAGAGAAGATCTTAAGCATTCTACTACACACACACAACACACACACACACGGTAACTCTGTGAGGTAATAGGTGTGTTAATTGAGCTGATCTTGATAATCATTTCATAAAATATATGTATATCAAGTAGTCATATTGTTTACTTTAAATATATATAATTTTATTTGTCAGTTATACCTCAATAAAGCTAGAGAAAAGGAACAAGTTGGTTTTGCCTAATTTTGAACTTTACGTATGTGGAATTATATGTGCTTCTTTGTGTCTGATTTGCTTCATTCAACATCATGTTTCTGAGATTCCTCCATATTGCTATGCCTAGATATAGCTCATTCTACTTTCTTTGCCATGTAGAATTCTAGTGTACCCTTCCTGTTGTTATGGACGTTTGGGTTGTATATGGTTTGATGCTATTACAAATAATACTGCAAGGCATAATCTTGTACATGTCTTTTGGTGAACATAGTACAAATGTGGATTTCTGTTGATTAGTTTTAAAAAGAACATTGTGGCTTCTGTGGTAGAATGAAGTGGAGGGAAGGCAAGAGTAGATGCAGAGAGAAATGGAGAATCTCTTGCAGTAGTTCAAGTATTGAGGTGGTGATAGCTTGGACTAAGGTATTGGCAGTGAAGATGACAAATTGATGGATCCTGAAGCTTTTAGGAGCATTGTCACAATTTAGTAACTGATGAAAGGATGAAAGAAGAGCATGTGTTGGTCGTACCTCCGATATTTCTGAGGTATTTAATGTGGAAATTGGTATTTAATTCATCATTAAGGCATTCTGGTTTTACTAATTTGGAAGTCATTTGTGGAAGTGTATGAGTTACCATGGCTTGAGTTCAGAACTTTGAATTTAAAAAAGTAATAATTTTAGAAAGTCATCTAAAACAAAGTATAATGATTTGCATGCAATTTTTACAAAAATAACCTGATTACTGTAATCTTAAGCTTGCAGAATACATACTTATATATTCTCCCTAAAGTGGTTTTAAATGTGCTTGTTTGCAATATTCCAATTAAAAAATGTTCACATTTAAAAATATGCAGATGGGTAGGGAGTAAATTTCTATTCCTAAGGGAATTCAAGCATTTTCGCTTCTGTCATGGCTTGATAGAGATTGAATTATATCACTTGATGGCTGGATACTGTGTAAAATGAATTGTTCTCAATTCCACTTCTTATAGGCCAGTGTCTTCATCCCTAAATTGCTACTACATTCGCTACTTTATTGGCAGCCTTAGCATCAGGGGCTAAAGCAGAATGAGCAGAATCTCAGCCATTGATTTATCCCTGAACATGGATTTGGATACAGGCTGAGAGGCTTAAGTAAGAAGTGGTGTGGGAACTTCCACTACCTCAATTGTTGAAACAAGGATTTTCTTTTCACAGGATCAAACTACATCTGGTGTCTCACTAAAAGTCAGGTTACTAAGAAATGATATGTGTTGCAAAGATTCCTAGAGTCTCATTTAGTTATGATTACTGTTTTCTCTTTCCTTTCTCTTCTTAAATTATAGTATATTGTATATGGAAAAAGAAAGTAGTTAAATTTAAGGACAGCTGTAACCTTTGCTTTAGGTATCGGTGATTTTATTCCTTTAGCATAGCACTGTCATTGAACAGAATTCTGATTTTCCTCATCTTTAAGTTCTGCTGCTGGTTGTGGCTTAATTTCATGGCACGTGTTCTATTTATTCTTTTTCATTCGTATTGTGCTTTTTAAAAAATCTGTGACACATCACTTCTGGTCTTTACCTTGGCCCTGAGATCTATCTGTTCTATTTCCTATGTCTCCTTTCACTGATAGGACCCACTGGGCAGAGTACTGGGTGCCAAGGAAGATATGAGTTATGGAAAACATGATCTTTGCCCTCATGTTCTCCAGTCTTAAATATGACTCACATAGAAAGTCAAACATTTATTGTTTTCATTTACAGAAGGCCTAATCAAGTGTAAAATCTGCTGTTTTCGTGGGTGTGATTCAGGGTTCACTCCCAGGATTCATTGTAGGGCAGCCCAATGGAAAGAGCATTACAGTATGAGTCCAAAACCTGAACAGTCATTCCAGGTGTGTGGCTTTTGGGCTATCTAATCTTTTGAGAGGTCTCAAAGACTCTGTAAGCTTTTGTTTCCCCATCTATAGAATCAGAATAGTAATATCTGTTCTAGCAACTGGGTGAAGTTGTGAACATCAAATGAGACACAGAGAAGTAGCTGAAAAATTGCTATATGAATGTACCATGAAATTGATATTTTATAATGATCAGTTGTATTTGTTAAATTGTCATTTTGACTGCCTGAAACAGAGACCCAAATTAACAGTGCCTTGAAAAAGATGGAATTTTAGGTCTCTCTCATGAAACAGTGTGATGTGCATAGTCATCAGGGGATCAGTCTTGTTTTATCTTGTTGTTCTGCCATCTGTAGACTTTTGTTCTCATTCGCAAGGTCCAAGGTGGTTCATCACTTTGTCTAAATTCCAGCAAGTAGTGGGAATGAGGCAAAAGGGATGGAAGAGGATATCCTTTCTCTTTAAAAGCCACACATCACTTCCTTTCATGTTTTCATATACCATTCAAAGTGCAAAGCCAGGGGGCCACCCCGCACCCCCTGCCCCCCCAGCTGCATGGAAGGCTGAGAACTGTGGTCTTCCTTCTGGCAGTCACCTACCCAGCTGAAAATTATAGGCACTCTGATCAAAAAAGAAGGTGGGGTAAAAAGATATTGGGATACATTTCTAAATCTGTGCTGGATGAATTGAGAAAAATAATAATGGCATGAACTTTAAAAGGTATATTACAGAAACCCTGTCACATATATAATTTCTAAATCTCTAGTAGCCACATTATAAGGTAGGAGAGAAACAGGTAAAGTTAATTTTAATAATATGCTATATTACATATATTTTCCACTCCACTTCCTACCAGAAGTAGCTCTTAGTTAGACTAAGTATGAGAAGAGTAGATATAAGAATACAGGCAGATTCACAGAATCATAAAAAAGATTTGTATTCACAGACAAGGTCAAGTAAATCAGGCATAGGTTATTTGGGAAAGAGACATGGAGATGTGTTTTCAATAGATCCAAAAGGGAGACAGGATGGTGTGTGCCCCTTATTTAAAGGTTGAGTGCATTGGTCCAGCCATTGAATATTGTCCGTCCAAGCAGCAGATAAAGGTCCATGTTGTCTGGTGCTTGGTTCATGGCATTCAGGTAAAGAGTGGTGGTTCTCAGAGTTAGAAAGTCCAGCTGCTGGGAGTGCTGGGCTGCTTGCACTCAAGACTCATTTAGAAGGGAACAAAACAGAAGCCCAGTTACTAAGTCTCGTAATTCAGGGTGGTGACCTGGGAACCTGGCCAGACCTCAACCAGACACAAGAGAAGTTCCACTTGCCATGTGATGATTCCAAGCATAAGGACAGCAGTAGTACCAGGGCTTGTTGTGGGGCAGAAATTTGTTCATATGGATTGAGGAGCTTCATTTGGTCAAGTTTGAGGGCATACAAGGACAAAGACCTATAATTCTTACACAAAATTTCAATGTAAGTAATAAGGACAGAGTGGTAATATTAGAGAGCAAGTAGCACTAACTTATTATTAAAATGCAAAGAACAGTGTCCTCATACGGTTCTCTTAACCCAAATGCCCAAATCGACACTGGCATCAGGGCTCTTCAAGATGCAATGTGCAATTAGGTGGAGGTACTGGGTTCTTGTTAAGGATTCGACTGAGATAAACAGACCTGATAAACATGAAGTATGATGTAGGGCAGTGTTTCTCAGCTGTGGCTATGCATTAGAATCACCCAAGGAGCTTTTAAAATTCCTGATGGACCAGCCTCATCATGGACTAATGGATATCAAAATCTCTGGGGAGTTGGTCCCAGCAGCAGTTGGTTTTTAAGCTCCCAGGTGATTCCAGATGTACAGCCAATGTTGTAAACCATTCTTCTAGGAGAATTTAGCAATTAAGACAAGGAGTATTGGGAGAAATGGCCAAATGGAATTAGAGCTAGAATGGGGGATAAGGTGGTAGCTGTTTAAGAATTTGTTGGATCACTAAAAGTGAATAGTTCAGATTAAGGTAAGGGTATAGTACATAATTAGAAAGTCAGTTTTTAGCCAAAAATAGGTAGATGCCATGCTTCCCTATATTCTGGCTTCTTGGAATTTCTGTTTGTTTGTTTTTTAATATTTTATTTATTTATTTATTTGACAGAGAGAGAGAGAGAGGCAGGCAGAGGGAGAGGAAGAAGCTCCCTGCTGAGCAGAAAGCCTGACGTGGGGCTTGATCCCAGGACCGTGGGATCATGACCTGACCCAGGGGCAGAGGCTTATGAGCTACCCAGGTGCCAGCTTCTTGGAATTTCTTAATGAAATTTCTAGATGTCTTTCCTGTAATATTTGTTTGCTGTAAGGTTTGCCAATAAGACCAACAATACTTGTTGCCGCATTGGGGAAAATGTATTTTTCTAATTAACTTGTTTTATAAAGTACTCTTCTTTGAGAAAAGGAAGATTTCAGTGGAATTTTAAGATAGGTAAAATGAGGCAGTTTGAACTAATTTGTTACTGATCAGGCACAAATTACTTGAATTCTAAATACTCTTTCAGTTATTTCAAAACATGTTCAAGTGAGATATGCAATGTATGTGAAATGAGACCAATATGGTGAGAAATTGTCAATATTTTGCCTTGACATAACCTTGGTTTGCTTCATTCATTCATTCAATTAGTTCCTTGATTAACTCATCCTGTATCCCTTATCCCATCTTACAGTGCTGTACTGAACATTATAAGAATCATTAAGAAGACAGAGACGAATAAAGCTCTCCTTGCCCTTAGGAAGCTGGGGAAGAGAGAGAAATAGAGAAAATTATTAAACAATATAGAAGAATAGTCACAGAGATGCACATTAAAGGTAGGAAAGGGAATCTATGAAGGATTCTTACGAGATATGTCAGCTTTAGTCTAAAAGGATGGTTAAGATTAACCTTGAAGCTACAAAAGAGAAGGCTATTTCAGGGACAGAGGCAGAATTACCTTTTGAGTCATTCTATTTTAGATTCAGGAAAAAATTGCTGAGCATTGGGTATATGCACGGAGGAGTAATTTATGACTTCCATCACTACTGGAATCACATATGAATTTATAATACCATAGGAAAAAATGGAGTCAGAGAGTTGCTGTTCAGAGGTTATATGTTTTGAGATGTATTTTTTATTAGTATATTTTATATATATTTTTAAAGCTTTATGTACAGAATAGAGCTTTCTTGGCAGTTCCAGATACATTTTAATAATGATAATAAACATTTATTGAGTGCTTACTATATGCAGGCTATATTCTGTGTACTTTATAAGCATTAATTAATTTAATCCTCACACCTAGCCTATGACATACAGGGAACACTAAGAACACAGAGCAGTAATATAGCTTGTTCAAGGTCATCTATTAATGAGAAAATCCAGAATTTGAACCAAGGCAGAATTTTACTGCTGACTCTCACTGACAGTCTTAAAGCTTCCATGAAGAGTAATAGAACATGAATCGGAAAGTATTAAAACATTGAGTTTTAATATTCCTCTGGGCGATAATATTGCCATTCATCTTTCCTGACAATGATAAACGCATGGATATGGCTTGATTGGGAAGGAAGTCTTTCATTAGAAGAAAAACTGAAGAAAAAGTACATTCAAACCAATTTTAAAGTAGCATTTGAGGAGCTGAGAGGAGAGCTGTCTCTTAACACAATACTCCTCAAACTGCCTGTCACAGGAAACCTCCAAAAGGAATGCGTGGGGGAGGGGCCGAAGGGACACATAAAACCTGTGGTCACTCTAACTCCTTTACCAAATAAAAAATGGATTTTGAGAGCTACAGCATATTAGACGCTTGTCAAAATATCAGCCCAGGAGGGAGCTTGCCAAGAAGGAGCTTGACAGACTGTATGCTTGGGGGAGCCCAGGAACCAGACGTTGTCACGCTCGAGCATGCTGACAATTAACAACAGAGACTAAAACAAAGTATTTCACTTGAAGAAAGTCTAATAATAAAAAAATTCACACACAAATTCAGTGTGTGTCAATACACCACATTATCTCCCCAAGGGAATGATGCCATCAAGTATTAGACACATTTACCAATCACAATTAATTTGGAGGGAAAAGACGTTCTAAGTCTGTCTTGTTACAAGTTATTGGATGTAACAGTTATCCTAAATCCCTTTTGTCTGCATCAGTTTCACACTGGTTTCAATTCATTTTGAAAGACTTCACCTTAGTAAGGAAAAAGCACATGGCAGTAAAAATTCACAACCCTCAGATGCAATTCAGAAATCTAAAATTCTCTGTAAAATGAAAGTTTTTAAAGTAAGTTTGGCACCAAAATGCATTTGGATATGAAACCTGACCTACACGGACATAAGGTTATATATGTTTTTATTTGCTACACTCTATGTGAATATTCACATATTTTGCAACAAAATGAATTTCATTCTGTGGTTCTTTTCTAGACTCTGCTGTGGGTATTACATAATAAATAGTGTATATGCCATATTACTTTTCTAAAATCCAAAAAATTCTGACTTCTCAAATGCATCTGGCCCTGTGGCTTTTCTTTTCTTTTTAAAAATTTTTTTATTTATTTGAGAGAGAGAGAGATTGAGAAAGAGCACGAGCAGGGGGAAGAGGGAGATGCAGACTCCCTGCTGAGCAGAGAGCCCTACATGGGGCTCAATCCTGGACCCTGGGATCGTGACCTGAGCTGAAGGTACATGCTTAACTGAGCCACCCAGGTGCCCCTTGGTGCTGTGTCTTTACAACAAAGTATTGTGGACATGTACTGGCAAACTGAATCAACTGTAAACTTGTCTTTAATTTCGATTATATTATATTATTCCCTTAGTTGCTTTGAGATGAAACATTATTTATCAAGAGTTAAATCTTTATGGAGCAGTCAGTATATAACCTTTATGAATCATTCCTATTAACAAAGCCAAGTTGAAGCACTAAAAGTTTTTTGAAACGTTTCAAAGAAAAATTGAGTTTCTCTTTCTCTTCTGAGAGAGTTGAGTTAAAACCAAGATAGGTCTTCAAATCGTTGGTGGAATAGATATGGAAAGATTAGATACTTGTTAAAACAAATTTCTCAAACACATATATTTGTACTATACACCAAAGTTTAATTTAACTCTTAAAAAGGAAACCAGCAGAAAGACAAAAAGAGCTATTACAAAGGGTAAAGTATTGGCAGATATACAATGCCTTGGAAAGGATAGTCTAAATAAAACTTATAAGTCATATACACATCTGGCTACTATTTAACAGATCCATTAGCATATAATACTTCGCTTTTTTTTTTTAAGATTTGGTTTATTTTTTTGAGAGAGAGAAGGAGAACATGAGCAGGGGGTAGGGACAGAGGGTGAGAGAGAGAGAAGCAGACTCCCCACTGAACAGGGAACCTGCTGTGGGGGTTCGATCCCAGGATCTGGAGATCATGACCTGAATTGAAGGCAGACACTTAACCGACTGAGCCACCCAGGCGCTCCTAGGCTATAATACTTAAAAGTTAATTTTCTTGAGGTTTATAAAGTTTTATTGAATGTGCCAGTTAAGCAGCTATAAAGTCATTGCACACTTATTAGGTTTAGTGTTTTGGTCAAATATATAAAAGAAGGGATGGCTGGTGTGAACTATGAACCCTTCCAGGGCACAAAGGACTTGCCCCAACACTGTGCTAAGAGATTTGACCAAATTTTAGCCTGGCTTCCACCTGCACTAGACTATTTCCTCATGGTGACCCCAGCTCCCATATTGAGTTTTGCTCAAGAAAATGTAATGCTGCCAAACCACAAAGTGTTTGTTGTCCCAACCCACTTTACCAAACCACTTTCAGTAATTATCCCTTCCCCTCAAGCCTTCTTTTGTTCCCCTGCTTTTCATTTCCCTATAGTCAGTCCCTTTTTTGTTCTCCCGGTCACCTTCGGCTTAGGGTTGAGCTCAGTTTCTACTGGAGTCTACTGCAGTGGTCTGAATAGAATCTGTCCTGCTGCCTTGAGCAAGTGTCCAGCACTGTTTTCCTTTGACATTGGTTCCTGGTCTGCTGTGTAAGGAGTTTGGAAGTCATCACTCTATCCTTACAAGTAAAAGTCTGAATAAACTGAAAAATCAGCATCTCTTCTTATATCTGTCAGAGAATTGAAGTCACAGGGCAAACCACTGCCCCCCAAATTGGAGAGGCAGGCAGGTAGATAAAGAGAGTCACAGTTATTGAAGTGTAAGCCCATGAGCAGAAACTTCAATGGGAATCAGTGTAAGAGTAGGAAAATCTGAACTGTGATGAATTCCTGGAGGCTCAGGGTGGACAAGTCTGAAAATTAAAAACTCCAGTCTTCGAAAGACCTCACATTTTTGTAAACTTTGTTTCCAGGAGCCCGACCAGGTTCTGTCAGTGAAGATTGGAGAAAAATCCCATTCTGCTTCAGAGGCGGGGGGGGAAGCAATCATTTGAAACACGCATCCTTTTCTTCTTAATAAATCTTGCGTCGAGGGAGACTATTTTACTGGAGCCTGACATACGGGTTGGGATGCAAAATAGTACAGCCGCTTTGGAAAAGAGTTTGGTGGTTTCTTACAAAACTAAGCATACCTTTATCAACGATCCAGCAGTCATGCTCCTTGCTGTTTACCCAGAGAAGTCAAAAGCATTTTCACACGAAAATCTGCACATGAATGTTTATAGCAGCTTTATTCATAATTGTTCAAACTTGAAAGCAATCTTCATTTATTCCTTCTCTAGAATACTTCCTTTCTTTATGTAGATTTGAGTTTCTGACCTATATCCTTTACTTTTTCTCTGAAGAATTTCTTTTTCTATTTCTTTAATAGGTCTACTGGCAACAAGTTCAGTTTTTGTTTTTCTGATATAGTCTAATTATCATTCATTTTTTTCCCCTAGCTAACATCCATCACCGTACTTGGTTAACAGATTTTTCTTTCTAATGATGAAAACATTTTTTTATGATGAAAAATTTTAAGATTTTAGTCTCTTAGCAACTTGTAAATATGCAATGCAGTATTATTAACTATAGTTGCTGTGCTGTCCTTTACATCCCCATTACTTACTTATTTTATAACTGGAAGTTTGTACCTTTTCATCACCTTCACCCATGTTGTGCACCCCTCACCTTCCACCTCAGCAAGCACCAATCTGTTCTCTGTATGAGCTTATTTTTTTAGTCCATATATAAGTATGATCATATGGTATTTGTCTTTCTCTCTCTGACTTATTTCACTTAACATAACACCCTCAAGCTCTATCCATGTTGTTGCAAATGGCAAGATTTTTTTTATGGTTGAATAATATACCATTGTGTATATCTTGGCTATTGTAAATAATGCTTCAATGAACATGGGAGTACATATATCTTTTTGAGTTAGTGTTTTTGTTTTCTTTGGAAAGTAGAATTGCTGGATCATATTATAGCTCTCTTTTTAATTTTTGGAGGAACGCCCACACTGATTTCCATAATGGCTGCACCAATTTACATTCCCACCAACAGGCCAGGAGGGTTTTTTTCCTCCACATCCTCACCAACACTTATTTCTTGTCTTTTTGATGATAGCCATTCTATTTGTTGTGAGGTGATATCTCATTGTGGTTTTGAGTTATATTATCATTCACTTTTGCTGGTAAAATTCTAGCTTGGTGGTTTTCTTCTTTTACCACTTTAAATATTTTATTCTATTCATTTCTTGCTTGCATGATTTCTAAGGAGAAGTCTGATGTAATTTCTATTCATATACCTTCATAGATATGGAGTTTTGTTTTACTGGCTTCTTGCAAAATTTTCTCTTTGCTTTGGTTTTCTACAGTTTGAATATTATATGCCTACATGTAGAGTCTTTGTCTTTTATCCTGCTTGCTATTCTCTAAAACTTCCTGGATCTGTGGTTTGGTGTCTGTCATTAATTTTGGAAAAATATCAGCCATTGTTACTTTAAATATTTCTTCTAATCCATTTCCTTTTTCTTTTCCTTATAGTGTTCCCATTACACATATGTTATGACTTTTGTAATTGTCCCACACTATTTGAATATTCTGTTCTTTAAAAAGAATAGAATGTGTTTCAGTTCTACTGGAACTGAATAAGAAGTTTCTATTAAACAACGGAAGTTTCTATAGCCATACCTTCAAGTTCACTTATTCTTTCCTTGGCCATGTCCAGTTTACTGATGAGCCCATCAAAGACATTCTTCATTTCTGATACAGAAATGTTTGTGACTGTTAGCATTTGCTTTGGATTCTTTCTTAGAGATTCCATCTCTCAGCTACATTCCCTATATGTTCTCACATGTTGTTTACTTTTTCCATTAGATCCTTAACATATTAATCATGGGAAGTTATATTGCTGATTATTCTAAAATCTGTGCAATATTCAAATCTTGTTCTGATGCTTGTTTTGTCTCTTCAGACTATTTTTTTCTAGACTTTTAACATATCTTGTAATTTTTTGATGAAAGCCAGACTTGATGTGTTAGGTAATAGAAACTGAGATAAACAGGACTCACACATGGAGTTTTGTGTTAATCTGGCTAGGAGCTAGAATGTTTAAGGTTTTCTATAGCTGTAGTTTCTAGTAGTATCCTGTGGTTTTCCTCCTCTCTTGTCTTTGGGTTTCCCTAAGAACTCTTTTTCAGATAGTGTCTGTCTTGTAGCCCGTTGAAATTCACTATTATTATACTGGAGCCCTGCTGTTGTGGTGATAAGGTGGGTAGGAGGAGGAATGTTTTATAATCTTATGACTGAATCACAGTCTTTCAGTGCACCTGAATCCCTGGGCCTTGGTCTTCATAGGGTGTTCTTGGCCTTTTTTTCCTCCCCTTAGGTGAAAGGAAAATAAGGCTCCTAGATAGATAAGGCTCTGATAAACTAGTTTCTCTTGAATGGCAAGCCTTTGCTATGTAGAATGTTCTGGATTTAAAATGTTACTTTTCCCCTGCCCCTGCCTGAAATAATATGGCTTTTCCTCTCAGATTTTCACTGTGAGAACCTGTGGAGTTCCTGGAAGTAAAACCTATAACACACTGGGCCCCCACAAGTTCCTCACTTGTAAAGCTAATCCACACTCTGCCTCCAACAATTGGTCAAAATTACCAGTTAAGTGTTCCTATCAGCCTATGGCTCCAGTGGCTTTTGCTTCAGATGAGCTGATGTTGATTGTTATTCTCTACATTTGCCTGTCTCGTCAGATTGCAGGATGATCATTTCCCTGTGACCTCATTTCTGCAATTGACTTAAGAGAAGTCATTGATCTGCAGTTTGTTTAGCTTTTTTCTTGTTGTAAAGACAGAAGTGAGGGTCTCCAAACTCTTCACGTTGGAGCTGAAATCAGAAGTCCTTTATTGCATTTAAAAATATGCCACACAAGACTTATTTCTTCCTGGTAGAACCATTTTAGTTAAGGGGTACAGTAATGGGAATTATTAAAAGATCAAATGGGGTAAAGTGATCTTGAGGAATTGTTACTATTTGTTGAGTTAAAGAGTTTATTAAAAATAAAAATAAAACTGGAATTCTTTATTTTCATGAAAAATATTTTTTGGCCTTAACTATATGGCTGTATTTTTTAATAAAATAGTGTCAGTGAAGATAAAAATGTCAATACAGACAGCTGGTACCTGTTATATTCCTTGTAAATTATCAGGGAGATATGTATATATTTATAACATAGTTCTATATATATTTTTTAAATCAATTGACCCAAAGTTTTGAAGTTCATTTGCCTGGCACTGATTTAAGCACTATGGGTGTACTTCCCCTCAAGTACATTACAGTCCATTGGGGAATCTAAAACTAATATGAAACAGTAAGCCACTAAGGCAACAAACTGAATTGAAAAAATGATAAGACCTGTGACTGATTAGAGGTAGGAGTTGAATATTCAAACATGGCTCCAATTTGGAGAGGTATGTGGTTCTGTGAGATGTATTTTATTTGTACCATTGCCCATTGGCAGCTCAAAATAATCAGATTTGCAAGTAATGTGCAGTTGGCATACATTTATCATAGTGAAATACTAGTGAACAGCTGCTCCCGAGTCCCATGCATGTCCCCACCCCACACGAAGTCTGTCCATTCCCAACCCTCCCCCAGGGTCTCCTGGACCTCCCCATGATCAGGCAACTAAACGTTATTCCTGAATGGGTTAATGGCTGATGCAATGGGAAGACTCTAGGACTCTGCTCTGACACCCAAGACCTTTTGGTTGACTGTTGTTAAATATTTTGAATAGAATCTTGCCTATATATATATATATATATATATATATATATATATATATATATATGTGTGTGTGTGTGTGTGTGTGTGTGTGTGTGTGTGTGTGTGTATATATAAAATATGTATTTTTCACTTATCTAGAAGATGGCAATATAGTCATACAAAAAAATGAAATATTGCATTTATCATTTGGATGCTGAAGAAACCCAAGCAGGTGGTTGGAAATTTCCAGTGCCATAGCATAGACAAAGTCTTAAACTAAGTGATGGTGACTGCTTACTTCTCCTTGGAAAGGCAGGTCACAGAACTTGCTTTGTGTGTTAAGATCTTAGAATGACCAGGGGTATGGTGATAAAAAGGATCATATAAAATCATCTCTCTCAAATGATGTATCGCTGGACCTTGTTTATCATTAAGAAGTTGTACAATGCTGAGGTGGAGAGAATTTGTTTCAAACTGGAGGAAAAAAATCCTATTGGATTTTATTTTTCTGGTATTGTGTAAATCAGGGGCCAGCAACCTACAGTCTACAGACCAAATCCGCCTGCTGCCTGTTTTTGTTGAGTTGTACTAACACACAGCCACGCCCACTTGTTTGCATATCGTCTGTGGCTACTCTTCAGCTGTAGAGGAGGAGTCCTGTAGTTGTAACCAAGACCATATGGCTGCAAAGCAAAAACTATTTACTATCTGGTCCTTTACAAAAAAAGTTTGGAAACCCCCAGTTTGAATGATGAAAACAAACTTTTTAAAGCATCAGACCAAGCACACACCTGCCCCAAGCAACCTTAAGTAAACAAGTCTTTTCAATTTTTTAAGACATTATTTTTGTGAAAACAATTTCCAAAGGTTTAGTTGTCTATGTTTTGCATTTTTCTCTCATCAAGAAAAGTTGCTATGTATTGCTTTTTTTTTATTTCATTTTTTTTTCTTTTTCTACCCTTGCTACTTGAAAATTCTTCTCCTAAACTAGTTAAATAAAATATTGGAATTCAGTGTCATGTCCACAGTTCCTTTTAAATTTCCACAGACAATAAAATGCATTTTGTGTTATGACATTTCTCGTAAGAGCTAAGTGTTGGAATAGGAGATAAAATATCAGAAGACATCTAATAACCGCCTTTATCTAACAGAATCCTGAAGTAGCCTCCTGAGTTCAGGAGGTGAATGGATATTCTAGATAATGGAGCAACATTTCAGAGATTTTATTTTTTTCTTCTTCCTTCTAAAATAAGTACCCACTTTATGAGTTTAAATAACCCTATAAGATTCTCTGGAAAGAAATATTTTATTTTAAAAACTAGAAGCTTTCACTCAATTATACATTAATTTTATTGTTGTCATTTAATACAATGCCTAGCAATTTAAAATTAAGGACATTAATACAACTATATCCTAGGAAATAATTGAGTTGTAATACAACAGTCTTTTCAAAAAATTAAATTTCCTATCAAATGAGGATCAGTTGGAACAACCAAATGCTTAAGTGCCCTTGATTAATATTTAAGGATCTTTTTGAATACATTTGCATTCATATGTATTATGAAAACAGTATGTGAAATTAGTTCTGATTTGAAATAAAGATTTCAGGAAGAACATTTATATGCCTCCACTTTCACCTTATATTGCAACAAAAGATAGGTTTTCAATCGAATGAGAAACGCAGATTATTAGAACCATGTGGTAAAATTTAAATCCACTGATTATTTTGCAGATCTGCTAAATCTAATTTCATTATAATTTCCTTGTATTTTTAATAAATTGTTATAAACACATGTAAGATATTTGTTCAATTATCTTAGTTCAGGGAATTCTGGGTATTATAGAAATAAATAAAACACGGTTTCTACCATCAAGGAGTTCATAGTCTTAGGAAAAAGATTAAAAAATATATGTACATATATTCATTTAACAAATCTTTAGCCTGCACTTGCTGTATGATTAGCATGTCTATGAGCGAGGCCTGATGGATGCCACAGTGTACAGTATAATCTTGCTTTCATCAGATATAGTATAGAAAAAGCTGAGTAAAAAGGTCCCAGGAGAAGTAACAAAACATGTTAAGAGAGATTAGAGCAGAGAAAAATGAATTGGGACTGTTTAGAATAAGAGTTGAGGTAGAAAAACTTCATGGAAGATGAGGCCAATGAATTGCACCCAACAGGCTGGTGGAATTCAACACACAAGCGCTAAAAGAGCATTCCAGGAATAGAGAGGAGAATGGATCCGGATGCAGAACTGAGAAAGTTGGATGTGGTATGTTTAAAGAAGAGCAATTCTATGAATCACTTTGGCAACTATTTTCCAGTTTCTCATAAAGTGAAACAAACACCTGCTCCATCACCCACCAATTCCACTTCTAGGTATTTATTTACCCAAGGAAAACGAATGCCTATGTTCACAGAAAGACCCACAAGCATATTCATGTTAGCTTTATTAATAATAGGCCAAATTCTCATCAAAAGGAGAATGGATAAACAGTTTCTGTTATATCTGTATAATAAAAATAAATGAGCTGCTGATACGTGCAGCATGAACATGTGGACTGTTTATGGATGAACCTCATAAACAAGTTGGGCTAGATAAGTCAGACAAAAGAGTACACACTGAACACCTTTAATGAAGTTCTAGCACAGACAAAACGAATCTGTGATGATAGAAATTAGAGTAGTTTTTGCCTCAGGGTATGGGAGTAAATTGTCTGGAAAGCGGGCATGGGAGAACTTCTAAGGTGATAGAATTGTTCTAGATCTTTATCTGGATGATGGTTATATGAGTGTACACATTCGTCAAAATTCATAGAGCATTGGTGCATTTCACTACATGTAAATTTTACCTCAATAAAATACTGCTAGTATAAAAACAGAAGAGCAGAGAGTGGTCCATTTGACCAGAGTATGGAACACATGGCAATCTCGTGATTTTCATATAATAACAAAAATTTTAATAAAGACCATGAAAGCAGTTATTTATTCCATCTGGTCTTGTTTAATACAAAGCAAAGTAAGAGACAGGATCATCTGCTGAAAGGACCAGAAACTGAGGGTTTAAGGAGAGAGAAAAGTTAGGAAGAGCTGAATATGGAAGGGAATTATGACAAACTGATAAGATCAGCTGGTTTATTTCTTGTGGGGTTTTAATGTCATTCCTGACAGTCTAAGCAAACTGTGTAGACTGATATACTCAGTTGATTACATCATGGGGGAAATGAGCCCTGTCTCTGCAAAGGCTTAGCTTGAAGAAAAACAAATAGAGCAGATTAACAGATAAATAAATCATGGACTATTTAACAACAACTTCTTGTGTCCACTCTTAACTGTTCTATCTAGATATTAATTTTCATTGCGTTTAGTGCCTTTTTTAAATTAATTATGGTGTGGAGTTGTGTCTTCTATTTATTGTATTTCATTCTGTGTCTCATTTTTCAGTTGGTTTCAAAGAAGAGAATGGAGGAGAAATGCCTTACTCCTCCATTTTTAATCAGAAGTCTTCAGAAGTACTTTTTCGTATTAGCATTTTCTTGGTGCAGGGTGCAGAAGCATGTTGGAGATATTTGTCAATTCATGCTTATAGCACTGCTTATAAAAGAAGTTCCTGGTAAGTTCTTTAAAATGCAGACTTTGGAGCTGGGCAGATCTGTGTGGCCTTCAGAAAGTTCTCTTGGTTTCAATTTCCTTATACGTCAAATGGGTGTATCCAGTAGTTACCTGGACGGTTGTTTTGACAGCTAGAAATGATGTATGTACAGTGGCTACCAGAGTAGCTGGAACAATGGTAGGAACACAATAGATGTTGATTATTAATTCGTGAGTTTATTGAGGTCTTTTTACAACTATAAACCTTGACAATTATGCCTACACTCTATAGTCCTTCAATTTGATTTGGCTTTGGAGATAACCAAAGAATTAATTTCTTATTTTATTTTATTTTATTTTATTTTATTTTATTTTATTTTATGATTTTATTTTATCAACAGTACTAAATACATTGTCCTCTTTTTTGACCAGAGCAAGTTATATAATCTAAATCAAGGGTCAGCAAGCTTTTTCTGTAAAGGGTCAGATAGTAAATATTTTTGGCTTTGATTATCATATAATCTCCATTGCATCTACTCCTCTCTGCCTCTGTAGTGAGACAGCAGCCATAGATAGTGCACAAGGGGGTGGCTACATTCAATGGAACTTCATTTACCAAAGCAGAAGACAGGCCAGTTTTGGGCCACAGGTTGTACTTTGGTGTTCTAGCTGCTGGACAATTCAATATTATGTGACATTTGTTACCTTTTTGCCATTTACTTACCTAATAATGATTACTTCCAATGATTTTATTTTGTAGATGAAGTAGCTTATATTTTTGGGTGGTATGTCAAACATGGATTTTTTTTAAATGGTTCTGGATATGTTCTATATATCCCCCCCCAGTTTAATGGAGGTGTCATTGACATAATTGTTAATATATTTAAAGTATACAATGTGATGATCAAACATGGAATTTTTTGAAAATCTTACAAGATATCCCTTGCGGATAATTAACCTAAGTAGCTCAAAGAAATAATATACAGAAAAAATTCAGTCATGACATAATAGACATAAGCTCCTACTATCCCAATCTAAAAAATAATAGTTTATAAATCATATCCACAGAAAATGTTGTGGATCTGTGTATTCTTTACAATTTTAACATACATATAGGCCTTTAGGATTTTTCTCCCTTTAAAGACTATTTTAAAAGAAGTTACTTTTTTTAGTGGATTTTGGATTCTTAATTGTATTTGGGTTAACCTGAGTCCTGAAAATAGAGGAAGACTGGTGCCAGGCTAGGTGAGGAGAGACCATGCACAGAGTCTCCTGGACATTCCTGGGAATTCAACAGGGAAGACATATTGAACATGTATTACAGAATAGGCAACCACCAGGAGATACATTTACAGGATGAGGGAGAAAATGGACACACAGATACATAAATGTCTTTTTCAGGTCACTGCACCCCTGTTCCCAGTTGGTGATTCTCTTATCAGTTTATCCCTCAGAAAGTGATGCTTGCCTAATATTGCTTCTAGAGAAATGGCCTTGTGTGTTTTCTTTTCATCACAGGAAAATGGAAATAAACCAAGGAGATCTATGTTTGGGTTGGACTGTGGAGATTGTAGATTGTAGGTTTTTACAAAACCTGCCACTTGTTACTCTACCTTAGAAGAGATTACCTAAGACTGTGGTATGAAAGAGGAATCCAAGAACAGAATCTGTAGTTCAAGTGTCATTGTATGCTTTTAATATAGATTTTTACCTTTTGAATAGATATGTTTTTGATATTATCATAGTAACTACTACAGTGCTGTCCACACAGTAGATTCTCACTAAATACTTATGAACTCCCCAACATTGTAATGTATAGAATTATTCTGTTAATATTTGTAGTTGGCCTATGTGGCCTCCTGCATACTCAGTAGATTATCACTGTTAGATTTTTAGCATATGTCAGATAGAGACCAAAACTACTGTATATAAAACGGTCCCATATTTTTGTGTTCAAACATGTTGTGTCAACAACCATAGAAGTCTACGGCAGATGTAACGTAACAGCCACAAGAACAGTATGAGGGTGTGTTAAGCTTTCAAGAAGAGTGTAGTTTATTTCTATGTCTAATAAGATGACAGTGTCATCACTCAAAATACAGAGCATCAATGAGGAGAATTTTCATTACTTAATTCTGACAGACAAGAAAATGTGGTTAGTGATTTATAATTGATGGGAGTTGAGACAGTGCCCTGTCATCTTTGAGTTAGTAGAGTAAGGGAGAGCAGGCACAGGCACACATTTCCTAAATTGAGTCAGTTCTTTCAATTAATATTTGTATGCCTTTTTATGTGCCAGCAACTATACTAGTTTTGGACAAGAGAGAAAACCAAGCCCCTGGTCCTCATGGAAACCACAATCTTATAGGTGTGACAGTGGCTATCTGGGCTATAGGAAGCTATGATATCTGGGGATAAGTGACGTTTAAGCTAGCACACAAATTTAAAATTTCGGAAAGAAAGAGATTTGATGACATTGTCAGACACTCAGAACAAGAGCGTAAATCAAGAGCATTAGGTCTTGTGTGTATAAATGCTGAGGGTTTCCTATGTGCTGGGCACTTTGCCGAATGTTGGGACTCAGTCCTAGGACCCTGGGACCATGAGCCAAAGGCAGATGCTCAACCGACTGAGCTACCCAGGCGCCTGAGCTCAGAATTTTAAGAGGGCATGTATAAAACTAGAAGGGGTGAGAAACTGAGGACCAATACCCAGAAGAGGCATAAACTTTTAAGGGTATCCTGACCTGAAAATCCTCTAAGAAAGCCTAATAAACAGAATAACTTGAAGTTTATGGAAAAGATGACAATGTTCAGGTATCATTAGAATGTCATTTCCCTGGAAAGTAGGCTCGATGAGGGCAAGGATTTTTGTCACTTTTAATCAGTGCTGTATCCATCTAGAACTGGGCCTGGCATGTAGCAGGTGTGCCGAGTTGGCACTATACTCGGTCAACACGGCCCCCAAAATCGGTGAGTCCTTTCCTGATAGCCTATGAACCAGATGGAGAAATGTGATTTGACAACTAAAATGACAGGATTAGATTAATGCATTCATATAAAAATGGATGAAGTTCTCTAGATTTATCCCAAGGGACCTCTTAGCCCTCTAATGAATGGTCAACTTTTTCACAAATAAAGAAATATAAAAATTCCTGGCAGCCTCTTCTTTGCACTGGACTTTAGTGTATGGTAAGAACAGCTTGAAATAAGAGGTGAAGGGCATTGGGAGGCTTTGAAAATCTCTCCACTCTCTGGTTGCTGATAAAGATTTCATTTGCTGCAATGGGATAAAAATATAGAAGGCTTGCTTTTACAATATGTGGGTGACACACATCCTAGAGAGACAGATGAGCCTGATATTATATTGAAGAATGAGGAATCAAAAAGATCACAGTAGCAAAGCAGATCACTTTGAAACCGACAAAAATTTTTGAAAATAGGTGGAGAACATGTATTTTGACAATATAATATGTGAAATATCTTTGATTTAGTTGCCTATAAACTGCTTAAGAGCCTATTATAGGAACTGGCTGTTCAAATTAATATAATCTTTTTCTAATTAATAGAAAGCCAGAGATAAATCAATGCACGTAACAGACCTATTATACTAGATGCCAGAAGGATCACATTCATGGTATTATGTTCCTGTCAAGGTGTTCTGCTTGAGAAGGACACTTACACACCAAGAGAACATAAATCCTAGCCTGTGTAGGAGTCTACTCTAGCTGTTGGTTAGGCCTTTGTCATATCTTGCCTGGATTGTGCCAGTCTTACTCCCATTTCCCTCTGAAGTTTTGCTTTCTTCAATTTTGTAGGGGAGTTTTAGGTTCACAGCAAAATTGAGCTGAAAGTACAGAGTTTCCATATATTCCCTGCCCCCACATAGCCACAGCTTCCCCCAATATCAACATCCCCACCAGAGTCGTACATTTATTACAATTGATGAACCAACAGTGGCACATTCCTAGCATCCAAAGTCCATATTCATTTTAGGGTAATTCTTGGTGTTGTAGGTTATATAGATTTTGACACATGGATGATAACAATGTATCCACCCTTATAGTATCATACAGAAAGTTTATCATACTAAAAATCCTCTGTGCTCGATCTATTCATCTCTCCCTCCCCCTAACCCCTGGCAACCACTGATCTTTTTACTGTCTCCATAATTTTGCCTTTTCCAGAGCCAATCCGTTTTCACCATGGCTAGAGAGCTCTTTCTACGATGGTAACCTCCTCATTCACTCTCCTGGCTCTCCGTTGTTTTCAGAGGCAGGTATAAACACTGTGCTGGTCTGACAGTGAGCTAGGTATTTAGATTCTCTCTTTTTTTTCGAAGATTGTTCTGTGTGTGTGTGTGTGTGTGTGTGTGTGTGTGTGTAGACCAATCAATAAATTGTGAAACTAACAAATAATAAGATCAGTTCATGTAGCAGTAAGTACCACAAAGATGACAGGATAGGGGCGCCTGGGTGGCACAGCGGTTAAGCGTCTGCCTTCGGCTCAGGGCGTGATCCCAGCGTTACGGGATTGAGCCCCACGTCAGGCTCCTCCACTATGAGCCTGCTTCCTCCTCTCCCACTCCCCCTGCTTGTGTTCCCTCTCTCGCTGGCTGTCTCTATCTCTGTCGGATAAATAAATAAAATCTTAAAAAAAAAAAAAGATGACAGGATAGCGTTTACAACATGGGAGACATCTCCGACGTGGCAAGATTTGGGCTGAAAGTGAATAGTGGGGAGTTAGCCATGAAAAGATCTTGGGGATGAGCCTTCCGGGCACAGAGAACAGCCTAGTGCAAAGGTCCTGGGGAGGTGCCAATCTGGTCCAGTATTCTGGAGAGTGGTCAGTAGGGGTGGTGGTTTGATGAGAATTTTGAATAGCATCTATGGAAGAGGGAAAAGGAACCAGCATTTATTGAGGCTTTTTATCTATATTATTCCCTTTAATTTTGAAGATATTAGAAATTATCCCTTTTTACCAGATAAGAAGAAAAGAAGGTTCTAGAAGGTTAAATAACTTGCCCAGGTTTTCCCAGCCAGAAGTGGTAGAATTGGCATCTGAAGGGTTATGTCTGATTTTAGACACACTTCCCACTTTAGGTAATTTTCTTGATAAAAGAATTCGGGATGTTTACTGAAGAGCTTCTCTGTGAATGTCCTGTATTCATTTTTATTTGCATAGTTCTTATCTCTTTTTAAATGTGTGATATCATTCTGCACAAGAAAGTAAACTACGAGGAGTCACGAACCATTTCAATCTTACATTCTCCACTGTACTTCGTCATGTTTAAATATAAACCCATCAGGACTGAGTTTCAGTGATAAATAAAGGAGTTAATGTGCCTCTCAGCAGAAACTCCCTTATGATAAGGGAACAATTTAGGACTTGAGAGATAATGGCTCATTACATGTAATCCTGGAGTTTATATTCTAGTTTTCCTTGTTGATGATGCCAAGGAGTTTAGCAGTATATGTCAAACAGAACAGAACAGAACACTTACATTTGAAAGAGATTTCCATGTTCCTTAGGGGCAATGACCCCATTTACATATTTTAAATGAAAAAAAAAATGCACAGGATATACTGAGTTATGAGGGTTCCACTGTAAGACAGACAGACATGGTGGTCTGTCAGAGTATCCCAGGATAAAAGCACACAGGAAAGGATGTGGTGAAGACTGCCCCACCTCATAAACTTCTGATATTGCAATTGCATCTTGGCTAGGCAAGAATTAAAAATCAAGATGAACCTCCCAGCTTGGAATCCCCCACGTTTCCCTTTTCTTAAGAAAATCCTCTATTGAGCTCCCTCATTTGGCAACAATAATTAATATTACAGTTCAGATGTAGTGGCTGGAAAATGCACTTGGCTCTTGTCTGAAAGCTCCAAATTTCCACTTCTTTAAATAAAGAATCCAGTGTCTCTTTCTGGTGGGCAGGAATAATTTAGAGTTGTTCTGTATTATGTTTAATTATGGATGATGAGTTTCTGCCTGAGCGGAGGTAGCTTGGCTCCCTGCAGACGTGTCAAGGTGGACTGGGCACAGGGAGGGCAGAAATTTTCACTGTGCGTTGGTGAGGCAAGCTTTCTGCCTTGAAAGTTTGGGGGCTAGCTTGCGGATGGTATAAGGACGTACAGTTAAAGGAGCCACAGCAAAACGACTGTCGGAAAAAGAGTAGTGAAGATTTCAAAGAGTGGTGAAGCCAATAGTCTACAAGGCAAAAGGGCAAGACAGGAAATAGCTCAGGCCGCCCAGGGGGTGTAGACAGAACGGGGAGGATAAAATATGTAAGCCGAGTGCAAGAAGCCAATCCAGGGGTCAAATAGCCATGGAAACAGGTTAGAATCCACATAGGAATCCCGAGAACAAAGCCAGGAGCAATGGAAAGGAGAGCTGGGGGAGAGACTGAAGTCCTTGTCAGCAGATGGGCACAGGCGAGAACAGCCTCCATGATGGAATCGCAGGGGCAGACATCAGAGAGCACAAGAGGAGTGAGGTGTGTGACCAATTCCTGATTTCTCCTCCCCGAACTTGTCTTGTTCTTGCTAACGGATCTACCAACAGAAGCAAACATTTCAACACTTCTATATAAAATTGTGGTTTCAAAGAACCAAGCCTCAAAAAAACAGTGAAAGATTGGTTGTTTCAAAATAGGTCACCCTGTGTATGGTCAGTGTAGCTATAGCTTATAACGTATCTTGAATTTTCCGCTCTGTTTTGGGCTTTTTCCCCCTTGCCTTTAGTGAGGCCTTTTGCATTTTGTCAAATGGTGTATTGTCAGGCTGCAAAGTGCAACAGAGAACAGACTGACTTTTGATTTGAGTGCTATAGCTTTTGTTACTTAAAGTAAAGTACTAAGGCATTATTAGTTAGTCAGATTGATAGATTGACTGAATGTTCCAAGAATTGGGAGAGGGGGTGAGGTGGGAAGTGGTTCATGCATTGGAGCTGATTGCTCTCAAATAGTTATTTCTTTTCTAGAGGGTTTTTCCCCCCTCTGTGGTAATAACCACAAAACATGCAATCTGTTGGTATCTCGTTTCATTACACTGCAGATTTTAAGTGCTGCTGTGCTCTCGTATATAAATCACTTATGCTTTTGTATGACATTTACTGTTTTCAAATTCAACATAAGTTGCTGCCTGACAACATAATTGACAAGCTTCCATTATCCTGGCAAATGACTGCAATAGATACTGGCATACTCTGCTCTGCCATTCCCGTGCCCGCCTATTGCCAGTCACTCAGCTGCTTTGACAGGGACGTTCCACAAACAACAGCAGCAACCCCCATTGTTCACATCCAGGAACAAACTTAGGGAGATTTTCGCGTTTGTTCTTGAATAGGCCAAATGCCAATCTGATGAAAGTAACTTGGCATCTTATTTAATAAGGGAAAAATGATTGTGTGGGACAGATGGGGTTTTATTTCAGCAAGAATGAGTTTCATGCTGTTTTGTGTAGCTTTGGATTCCATATATTCGGTTACGTCCAGGTGTGCTTTCCCTCTTGTGTTGCCGTTTTTCCTTACACATGGCACCCCACCCAGACGTGTGCCTCCCCCTGCTCTCCCACCCCAGGGCTGGAGTCTCCACTGCCATCATGGTTTAAGGGTCATTCGTTGTACAGGAGGGGCTGGGGTGGGTGGGCAATAAAGAATTATTTTTTCTTCCAAAGAATACAATCTTAGGTTTATAGATTTTCTAAACATTCTCTTCTTTTCCAGCGGTAGCAGGATAACAACATGTTCTTTCAATAACCAGCTCAGAGTTGCTCTTGAAGAGATGCTTGTTATGTTTAAGGACATTACCAACATGGCTGCTGTAGAGGAGGAAGGCAAGTCTTACGGTTATGATCTGGACCGTGTGTCACGATGGGATGGTAAGCAATGCGACGCCTCCGCCAGAAGAAGTAAGAGGAATTTGAAGAAGGGAAGGAGGTCAGAGGAGACCAGGAGGGAGGTTACCCTATGACAGGCTCTTCTCAGGAAGGAAGCCAGAGAGAAAACTAGGTGGAAAGGCAGTCAAAGTAATCCAAGAATAAAATTTACTATTTGACTCTAAATTGTTGGCAGCAATGTGATGTAAACTCTTCCCATTACTTGAAATTTCTATTAAAATCTGCTCTATATGCAACCTTCTGCTGTGGCATTTGGGGGAGTGAAGAGATTGGAGATGGTGTCCAACACGAGGCAATAGAGTGTGCAAACATCTGTACTGCATGGCCAGATGTTCCAAAAAAGGAATGAAGTGAGGGAATACAAAATGTTTGAGCCAGTTGTGACTGAGAGAGAAAGAAGCATTTCCTCAGAGAGACCGCAGGGCCACTGGCTTTCCTGAAGCAAGAGAAATGGGTATTCTAGTTGATTCATTTGAACTCAAAAGCAAGGTGGTCTTGGTTGACATCTCTGCTTTTCAGTTATACTCCCTGACCCATTGTCATCTATTGTAGTTTAGGTCATATAATAATCCAAGTACTATTTAATCTTTATTATGGTTCAAGGGCATGTGGGGTAAAGGATACACTGGGGGCAGGAGAGTTGTTAGCAGGGAGGCCAGGTTGAGTATAAATCTGGGTGTGCCCAGTAAACGGGCTGGCATAGTCTATTTATATGAAGGACTGAGCAGTCTCCTCATAGAAAAGACTCTGAGTCTTTTTGAAGTGACTCCAGCCACAGATCCTCTGAATTGAGGTACGCGGGGTATTTCGGTGTGCAGTCCCACATTGACCTCGCCCTGTGCTTATCCAGTCCCCAGGAAGAGAGAGGCACTTGTGAGTAAACACATACATTCTAGAAGGCATTGGGGAACATGCTAGCTGCTTGAGTAACTCAGAAAAGAACGTAGCATTCAAAGGCAGAGAAAGATAGTCTTACTGCCGTCACCTGAGAACCCCACACAGTGAGGCGCTGCGAGACCTTCAAGGCATTTGCCTTTCTTTCTTTCTTTTTTTCTTTTTTAATTTTAATGATTTTTTTATTATATTATGTTAGTCACCATACAGTACATCCCCGGTTTCCGATGTAAGGCTCGATGATTCATTAGTTGTGTATAACACCCAGTGCACCATGCAATACGTGCCCTCCTTACTACCCATCACCGGTCTATCCCATTCCCCCACCCCCCTCCCCTCTAAAGTCCTCAGTTTGTTTCTCATAGTCCATAGTCTCTCATGTTTCATTCCCCCTTCTGATTACCTCCCCTTTCTTTATCCCTTTCATCCCCTACCGATCATCCTAGTTCTTATGTTCCATAGATGAGAGAAATCATATGATAGTTGTCTTTCTCTGCTTCACTTATTTCACTTAGCATTATCTCCTCCAGTGCCATCCATGTTGTAGCAAATGTTGAGAACTCGTTCTTTCTGATAGCTGAGTAATATTCCATTGTATATATGGACCACAACTTCTTAATCCAGTCATCTGTTGAAGGGCATCTCGGCTCCTTCCACGATTTAGCTATTGTGGACATTGCTGCTATGAACATTGGGGTGCATATGGCCCTTCTCTTCACTACATCTGTATCTTTGGGGTAAATACCCAGTAGTGCAATGGCTGGATCATAGGGTAGCTCAATTTTTAACTTTTTAAGGGACCGCCACACTGTTTTCCAGAGTGGCTGTACCAACTTGCATTCCCACCAACAATGTAGGAGGGATCCCCTTTCTCCACATCCTCTCCAACAATTGTTGTTTCTTGCCTTGTCTATTTTTGCCATTCTAACTGGCGTAAGGTGGTATCTCAGTGTGGTTTTGATTTGAATTTCCTTGATGGCTAATGATTTTGAACATTTTTTCATGTGTCTGTTAGCCATTTGTATGTCTTCATTGGAAAAGTGTCTGTTCATATCTTCTGCCCATTTTTTGATTTGTTTATTTGTTTCTCGTGTATTGAGTTTGAGAAGTTCTTTGTAGATCTTGGATACCAGTCCTTTATCTGTAGTGTCATTTGCAAATATATTCTCCCATTCCGTGGGCTGCCTCTTAGTTTTTCTGACTGTTTCCTTGGCTGTGCAGAAACTTTTAATCTTGATGAAGTCCCATAAATTCATTTTATCTTTTGTTTCTCTTGCCTTTGGGGATGTGTCATGAAAAAGGTTGCTTTGGCCGATGTCGTAGAGGTTGTTGCCTATGTTCTCCTCTAGAATTTTGATCGATTCCTGTCTCACATCGAGGTCTTTCATCCATTTGGAGTTTATCTTGGTTGTATGGTGTGAGAGAGTGGTCAAGTTTCATTCTTTTGCATGTAGCTGTCCAATTTTCCCAGCACCATTTATTGAAGAGACTGTCTTTTTCCCACCGGATGTTTTTTCCTGCTTTATCAAATATTAGTTGCCCAAAGAGCCGAGGGTCCATTTCTGGGCTCTCTATTCTGTTCCATTGGTCTATGTGTCTGTTTTTGTGCCAGTACCATGCTGTCTTTGTGATCACAGCTTTGTAGTACAGCTCGAAATCCGGCATTGTGATGCCCCCAGCTTTGTTTTTCCTTTTCAACAGTTCCTTGGAGATTCGGGGCCTTTTCTGTTTCCATACAAATTTAAGGACTGTTTGTTCCAGTTCTTTGAAAAATGTCAACGGTATTTTGATCGGGATAGCATTGAAAGTGTAGATTGCTCTGGGTAGCATGGACATTTTAACTATGTTAATTCTTCCAATCCATGAGCATGGAATATCTTTCCATCTTTTTATGTCTTCCTCAATGTCTTTCAAGCGTGATTTATAGTTTCTAGAATATAGGTCCTTTACGTCTCTGGTTAAGTTAATTCCAAGGTAACGTATGGTTTTTGGTGCTATTGTAAATGGGATGGATTCCCTAATTTCTCTTTCTTCGGTCTCGTTATTCGTGTATAGAAATGCAACTGATTTCTGAGCATTGATTTTGTATCCCGCCACGTTACTGAATTGCTCTATAACTTCTAATAGTTTGGGAGTGGCTTCTTTTGGGTTTTCCATATAGAGTATCATGTCATCTGCAAAGAGAGACATTTTGACTTCTTCTTTGCTGATTTGAATACCTTTGATCCCTTTTTGTCGTCTGATTGCTGTTGCAAGGACTTCTAGTACTATGTTGAATAATAGTGGCGAGAGTGGGCATCCTTGTCGAGTTCCTGATCTTAAGGGAAAGGCTTCCAGCTTTTCCCCATTGAGAATAATATTTGCAGTAGGCTTTTCATAGATGGCTTTTACGAGATTGAGAAATGTACCTTCTATTCCTACACTCTGAAGGGTTTTAATCAGGAAAGGATGCTGTATTTTGTCAAATGCTTTTTCGGCATTGATTGAGAGGATCATATGGTTCCTGAGTCTTTTCTTGTTGATATGATGTATCACACTGATTGATTTGCGAATATTGAACCACGCTTGCATCCCAGGTATGAATCCCACTTGATCGTGATGGATAATCCTTTTAATGTACTGTTGGATTCTATTAGCAAGTATCTTGTTGAGGATTTTGGCGTCCATATTCATTAGGGAAATCGGTCTGTAATTCTCCTTTTTGAGGGGATCTTTGCCTGGTTTGGGGATCAAGGTAATATTGGCCTCATAGAATGAGTTTGGTAGCTTTCCTTCTGTTTCTATTTTTTGAAATAGCTTTAGGAGAATAGGTATTATTTCTTCTTTGAATGTTTGGTAGAATTCCTCAGGAAAACCGTCCGGGCCTGGAGTTTTGTTATTTGGAAGGTTGTTTATCACTGACTCAATTTCTTCATAATTAATTGGCCTGTTTAAGGAATCAATTTCTTCCGGTTTCAATCTTGGTAGTTTATAGGTTTCCAGGAAGGATTCCATCTCTTCCAGATTGCTTAGTTTATTGGCATATAGCTGTTGATAAAAATTTCTAATAATCCTTCCAATTTCAATGGTGCTCGTCGTGACCTCTCCTTTTTCATTCATAATTTTAATAATCTGAGTCCTTTCTCTTTTCTTTTGGATAAGTCTTTCCAGTGGTGTGTCAATTTTATTGATTCTCTCAAAGAACCAGCTTCTTGTCCTGTTGATCTGCTCTACTGTACTTCTGGTTTCTGCTTGATTGATTTCAGCTCTAATTTTGGTCAACTGCTTCCTCGTGCGTGGATTAGGCCTGTCCCTCTGTTGCTGTTCCAGCTTCTTGAGGTGAGAATATAAAAACTGCATTTTAGATTTTTCTATTCTTTTGAGTGAGGCTTGGATGGCTATGTATTTCCCCCTTAGGACTGCCTTTGCAGTATCCCATAGGTTTTGGACTGTTGTATTTTCATTCTCATTGGTCTCCATAAATTGTTTAATTTGATTTTTGATTTCCTGGTTTATTGAGTCATTCCTGAGCAGGATGGTTCTTAGTCTCCAAGTGTTTGAGTTTCTTCCAAATTTTTCCTTGTGGTTGAGTTCCAATTTCAGAGCATTGTGGTCTGAGAATATGCAGGGGATAATTTCAATCTTTTGGTATCGGTTGAGACCTGTTTTGTGTCCCAGAACATGGTCTATTCTTGAGAATGTTCCATGGGCATTAGAATAGAATGAGTATTCTTTGGTTCTGGGGTGTAGTGTTCTATATATATCTATGAGGTCCAACTTGTCGAGTATGGCATTCAAAGCCTTTGATTCTTTGCTTAGTTTTTGCCAGGGTGTTCTGTCTATTTCTGATAGTGGAGTGTTGAGGTCCCCTACTATTAATGTATTTTTATTTATATGTCTCTTTATTCTGGTTAAGAGTTGGCTTGTGTATCTTGCTGCTCCCCTGTTGGGGGCATATATATTTATAATTGTCATATCCACTTGTTGAATACTTCCCTTAAGAATAATATAGTGCCCTTCTGCATCTCTAACTATAGTCTGTAGTTTAAAATCCAATTTATCTGATATGAGAATTGCTACCCCAGCTTTCTTTTGAGGTCCATTTGCGTGAAAGATGGTACTCCATCCCCTTACTCTCAGTCTGAATGCATCTTTGGGTTCGAAATGAGTCTCTTGTAGACAGCAAATGGATGGGTCATTTCTTTTTATCCAATCTGCAACCCTGTGGCGTTTTATGGGATGGTTCAAACCATCTACATTAAGACTGACTACTGAGAGATATGATTTAATAATGCCATGTTGCCAGTAAAGTCTTTGTTTGTATTGGCTGTGACTTTCTGATCTGTATCACTCTTGGGCCTTTTTACTTTTATAGAACCCCCCGTAATATCTCCTGTAGGGCTGGTTTCATGGTTACAAAATTGGTTAGTGACTGGCGATTCTGAAATGTCTTTATTTCTCCATCAATTCTGAATGACAGCCTTGCTGGATAAAGGATCCTTGGCTGCATGTTTTTCTCTGAAAGAGCTTTAAATATGCTCCCCCAACCCTTTCTCTCATTCCAGGTCTGTGTAGACAGGTCTGACGTAATTCTGATGCCTTTGCCTTGGTACGTGAGAAATTTCTTTGCCCTGGCCGCTTTCAATACTGTATCCTTGGATCTAATATTTGCGAAATGCACTATGACGTGACGTCGTGTAGGTTTGTCGTGGTTGAGCTTGGGAGGGGTCCTCTCTGCCTCTTGGACACGAATGTTTGTTTCCCTCGCTAGATTAGGGAAGTTTTCAGCTACAATTTGTTCAAATATCTCTTCTAGACCTCTGTTTTTCTCCACCCCCTCGGGGATGCCGATGATTCTAATATTGGATCGTTTCATTGAGTCAGTAATCTCCCGTAACCTACATTCGTGTGCTTGGATTTTTTAAAGACCATCTTCTATTTTAATTTTTTCCTCTATTAACCCATCCTCCAATTCACTAACCCGTTCCTCTGCTTCTGCGACCCTGGCCGTCAGAGCCTCTAGTTTTGCCTGCATTTGGCTCATAGAATTTTTAATTTCTGTCAGATTCGTTCTCATTTCTGTCCTTAGGGATTCTATATTCTCAGTAACCTGTTCGTTAATACTTTTTTCAATTCTACTCATCATTTTGACCATCTTTACTCTGAATTCCATTTCTGATAATTTGGTTACATCCATATCCATTATTTCTGTGGTAGAGGCCACAGACTCACTGTCTTTTCTTTGCTGGGGGGGGCTTCTCCTTCTTGTCATTCTGATGAGGAGAGGTGCCGGGTTTCCAGAGCCCAAATTATTGACTGGGTCCCAGGCCGTGCCCCTTGTTTTATAGGGATCTTAGGGATGTGGGCTTCTTCTTTAAAGATTTTATTTATTTATTTATGTGGCAGCCAACCAGCGAGAGAGGGAACAGAAGCAGGGGAGTGGGAGAGGAAGAAGCAGGCTCCCAGCGGAGGAGCCCGATGAAGGACTCCTTTCCGGAACGCCGGGATCACGCCCTAAGCCGAAGGCAGGCGCTCAATGACTGCGCCACCCAGGCGCCCGGGTTGTGGGCTTCTTGATTTTTCAGCCTGCCTTCTGTGTTCTGGGGGAGGGGCCTGCCGCGCCGATACTCAGGCAACCCTGTTTTGGTAGAGTCTCGGCGTCCCCGGCGAGGGGGGATGGGGATGGGCACTCTCTGAGCCGGTATTTCCAGGCTTTTGTTCTCTGGCGGCTTTCCCTGGCGGTTTGCTGTGCCTCTTCTGAGAGTCAGAGCAGCAGCGGCCGAATTTCAGCCTCTGTCACAGAACAGAGGGATTGCGGCCCGTTCTCTACTAATGTTCTGGCCACTTTAACTCTGCTACTGTTGGTGCTGCTCAACCCTGCAGCGTCCTGGGATGTGCGCCCCACACCCAGCGTCCCAGCCCTCACTTCCAGGGCCGGCGCGTCTCTGTCCTTTGTGTTTCTAACGCCACCAGCCACCAGCCGCCAGCCGCCCCGCACGCTCTGGAAGCTCCCGGTCTCAGTCTGGATCCGGTGAGCGCACCGGGATTCCGGTGTTCCGCGAGATGCCTGGTGGCGCGCGCACCCGGCTCACGGTCTCAGTCTGCTGTTTTGCGGGTGCCGACCACGAGCCCGCCTGCTCCCCCGTGCAAGTGGCTGTCGCTTCCCGGCGCCCAAACGCGGCGGCTCCCTCCCCCTTCCGTTTATCTTCCGATATCTGTGCGCGGTTTCATGGCTCCCCGCTTCGTACCTCAATACTCAGCGCTGGAGATGTTCATTTGTAGAGATCTAGATGCGTCTTTCTGCGTCTCAGGCTGGTTCCGTGGTTGTTTAGGCTGGTCTGGTACCTATCCAGCTCGACTCGGGGGACCGGCTGAAAACGGTGTCTCCTATTCCTCTGCCATCTTAACTCCTCAAGGCATTTGCCTTTCATACACGTAATGTTCTTGTGTCCTTCTTCTTGGTTCTCCCTGACCAATCTGAGCCCCTGTAAGATAGAGCTTCTAGCTCATATAAAGCTTTGCCAAATGCCAGAAGGCAAGGCAGTGTCCTTTCTAGGCTGATCATCCTGCTAGAGCCACCAGGAAAGTTTTCCGTCTTCTCAGTTGTGTCCTTGGTAGTCTCACTGGGGGAAGCTTGGCACATGGCTAAAGATCCGACACTGTCTTTGAGGAACTTAGTACCCTGTGCCTCTTGTAGTGTGCAGGTCCCTCCCTTCTCCAAGCCCCAAGCGTTGTTATTTTCCTGTTGTACCCACATCTATCGCTGGGTCTACACTGAACGTTCTAGAACTTGTTGGTCCTGCCAGGACAGCAAGCTTCCTCATTGTAAGCCCTCTGTGACTTAAGTGGAAGCCATTTACTCCATGTTACTTGGCCCTCTGGGCTCTGTCCACCTATCATCCCTCCAATGAGTCTTTCTTTTGGTTTGGGGGTCGGGACAACCAACTTTATTTTTCCACATAGAATACACTTCCAGTGTGCTCTTACTCTCCCCAACCCCTCTTTCCTGATCTCCCTAGAATGTCCTTTTTATCTCACTCTCAATCTTAACGTGATGCAGTAGGATGAGTTCTATTTTAATCAATTAGCACTTTGAGTCTTGGTTGCCTGCTCTGGATGGACTCATTCTGTGTTTTGTCAAGCTTCATCTTGGAACTCCTAATAAAACTATAGTGAAGTTTTAGTTCTCCAAAATCTTGATCATCTTGCTCTTTTGCATTCTAAAACAACTGATCTGAAGTTTCCATTTCTCCCTGAGGTAGCTGCAGTAAAATGCTTGACCCCAGAGAACCCTACCTGCTTTCCTCAAGGACAATAATTCATTAAAGCTCAATAGATGTTTGTTGACAAAGTAATTAAAATCAAGCTGTGGAAGAATAATTAATGACATAAAAATACTCATTACATATTGTTAGATTAAAATAAAGCAGCTGACAAAGGTAGATGCAGAGTAAGAGCTAAATTTTGTTTTAGAAGTTTATACATGCACCAATAGAAAACAAAACTATAAATATACAGTACCAAAATTTTAGCAGTGGCTCTCTGAGGGAATTAGGACCAATTTTTATTTTCTTCTTTTAGCTAATATATTGTTTAGAGTTCCCATCTGAAAGTTTTATTTTTGTAAAAGGAAGAGAAGCTTTATATGAGTAGTAACGTTTGAACATGCCTAAAACCCCACATTTATATTGTATCACATCTTGTTTTATCTTTCCCTGCTTAATTCACAGTCACTTCTTGGAGCAAGGCAGTTCTTATGATGTCAGAATTCAGACATACCACAGTAAAGGGGCATTGGCCATATTCCAAACGACTTACGCAGTGACCTACATCAGCAGGGTTGAGGGAATGAAATAAAGGGGTTGATGGGATTTTAGAGGGTTAGAGCCCAATCTGGGGAGTAGGAAACTGACCTAAAAGGGAGAGACATTTGCAGAAACCACCAGACTTTTTTTTTTTCTGTTGAGATGGCACTCATTTTAAGCACTTAACATAGATTGATTAAGCATGCACTGAGTACTAGGAACTATTCTGGTGTCTGGTCCCTCCCTGCTCTTCTGAAACTTCTGTTTCAGCAGAATAGACAGAGTGTGCAAGTACATACTAATAAGTTCTGTGAAAAAAAGAGAGGGGTTTTCTGAGCTAGAGGAGTCAGGAAGAACCTCAGTTAGCAGGTGACATCTAAGTAGTGACCCAAATGATATGAAAGAATAAGGCATGTGAGGATCTCAGGGAAGATTGTTTTAGGGAGAAGGAACATTGCAAGTGCAAAGGTCCTGAGGCATGAAGGAATTTGGCCTGCTAGAGGGAACATGGATAGGTTGGTGTGAGAAGGTCCATTGAGCAGGTGGTAGAATGGTAGGAGGTTAGAGAGGGAAGCAGGCAGGGCCTAGCAGGCAGGGTCTGATAGGTCTTGCCAGGGAGTTTGATTTTTTTCCCCTAAATGGGATGGGTAGCAATGAGATGGCTTTATGCAAAGGAGTGATAAACTGACTTACACCTAAAGAAAAAAGATTAGCCTGAGTGCCTTGATTACTATCCTATTTTTCCTCTAACCTGCCAGAACTTCCTAGAGTTAGGGAAAAGGGAAGAGCCAAAGAAAATCTCTACCGTTGTTTGAAAACTCTACCTCTTAAACTCGGCTATGGGAAATTTAAACTTTATCAATCCTGTGGCGGGGTTTTCTTACACCAAGTTAAGGTGGTTTGTGGTGAGAGCTTGGCTCTGCCAGAGCAATTTTGGAAATGAAATCTTTTTTCTCCCCCCTGAGTGGTATGTGGCAGTCAGTGTGTCTGTAAGTGCCTCCTAGGAGACTCTATGGGCTTTCTTCCCCCTCGAACATAGTTCAAGACTTGGTCTATAACAATTTCATCTCAAGTGGAAAAACAGATCTATTGGGGGGCAGTTATTATTTTAAAACTATACCACAGAGCTGGGTCATAAAATGGTCTCTATTTTCACAAATTCATTAGTGAGGTTCAGGCTCCTCAGAAGGAAGGTACACAGATTTAAAGGGAACTGGATTCTAGGAACTATACTGTTGTTATCTTTACTTTAGAATCCTTCAAATGCAATTGGAAAACATTTTAGTTTTCCAATTTGGCTTTCCAATTATTTTGAGCAATAAAATATTTGCCTTAATGTTTCCATTTGTTTTCCTTATGAATTAAAGCAAGTATTCATAACTGAGCTGTTAGCCGCTTGTATTAGCTAGTTACTTTAATGACCTGGTCTTGCAATACCTTTACCCTGGTGTCTAATCCTCGGACATTAAGAAAAAGGGTTCATCTATGTATAAACGAGGTGAGCATAAGCAGGCGATGCTGCAAATTTGGGGTTCTCTTTTTGTACCAAGGATAAAATGAGTCTAGGGACTATTATTCCACTGTCCTTAGAGGTTTATTAAATACTAATTTAAAGGTCTGTGGCATCTTTGGGAAATTAAATCTGGTTGTAAAGCTTCCCACTTCCAGTTTGCTATATGCGGTTTAGAACAAAAGAAGCCAACCCTTCTCGTTTCTTTATAGATCAAGTTTTAATCCTCTAGGTTAGGATCGGCAAACAGATTTCATTTCATGTGCCAACCCTTATCCACAGGCTGTGGTTGCTGCACATGATGTATTGAGGAGGACTCTGCGTCTTTGTCCCCCATCCAGGGGCCAGAATACAGTGCTGTGTGAATAACATCCCCCTCCCCCAGGCTGAGGACTCAAGGGGGAGGGATGGTGCCGTGCATTTGCTAGCCCTGCTTTAGAGCTTACTGAAATGTGTGTTCTCAGGTTGGGTGCAACTGTGAGTAGATGGTGTTATTAGGACCATCGCTTGCATTTTAGAAACTAGCCACGGCGGTGTGTGTCGTCTGAGGAGTATTGCAATGACAAATCAAAACTCTTTATTCTGATGGTAAACAGAATCAGCAATTGAGGGCGTTCTCAGTCCCGATTTTCAAAAGTGTCCGTCATTTGCTGGAGGCTTTTTAAGGCGCTATGGTAGGCAGAATAATGCCTGACCCTGCCTGCCTTCCTCCTTTCCCCAGGATGTCTACTTCCTAATCCCTGGAAGCTGTGAATAAGTTAGGTTATATGGTGAAGGGAAATTAAGGCTGATAATCGGATGACCTTGAGATGAAAAGATTATCCTGGATTATCTGGATAGGCTCACTAACATCACAGGGTCCTTGTAAGAGGAGGAGGGAGGCAGAAGACACGACAAGAGAGAAGACAGCAGGAGAAAGACTCAGGCTCTGTGGCTGGTTTTGAAAATGGAGGAATGGGCCATGAGCAAGGAATGTGGATGGCCTCTGAAAGCTAAAAAGCAAGAGAGGCCGGACTCCCCTAGAGCATCCAGAGGAAACAACCCTGATGGCATCTTCAGTGTAGCCCCAGGGAGACCCAGATTCCACTTCCAACTCTAAGGTAATAAATTTGTGTTGTTTCATACCACTAGATTTGTGGTAATTTGTGACAACGGCAAAAGGAAATGGATACAGTTACCCTTTTACCAATTAGGGAAGTTACTTTCAAGTTTTAGTTCATAATTTAAAACATGGGTTGGTAGTGACTTTTGTCAGATGTGTTTTTTTTCTTCATGTATTTTATATTTTCTAGTCTTCTAATGTAGAAGATGTGTCCTGGTGCTATCAGCTAGGTCTTTGTGTTTCCATGAGCTGCTCAAGCATTCACAACTTGACCTTGGTGTTCTCATGGTCGCTCTGCGACCATGATGGATCAAGGCACGAACAAGCCCACTCTAATTATGTCTGAACAAAAAACATGAACGTCATTCAAACCACAAGAAAAGCCACAGAGCCTTCTATCCTGGCTAAGTGAGTGACCACAGCTTTTTCTTTTCTCTTTCTTTTCTTACTTCTCTCTCTCTTTTTTAATACCAGTTATATCTTGAGCCTCAGTATAGTCATCCCTCATATTAGATAAAATTTGAGGTATCCAGTCATAGAATTACCCCTGCTTATTGACAGCATCCAATCTAAAACACAGCCCAGCTTCCTTAAACTCTGCTCAAAGTCATCTAACATAAACCTGAGTCCTGTAAGTCCTTTCTAATACCTTCCTACTGAGATGCCCATCAATTTCCCATTGGTTGCTTTATTTAATTGCTGCAATGTGTAATAAACCCGGTCTGTCCAACTAGATGTGTGGTCCTGGTAGGCTTTAGCTGGAGGGCATTGACAAAGGTTAGGTTTTGTATTTCATAGGTATTCTATCATTTTTTAAAAATTGAGATGCATTTCATATACCATAAAAGTCACCCTTAAAAATTGTGCAATTCAGTGGTTTTTAGTATATTCACAAAGTTGTGCAACCATTATGAATATCTAAATCCAAAACATTTTCATCATCCCCAAAGGAAACTTCATACTCATTAGAAGTCACACCCCAGTCCCTCCTCTCTTCAACCTTTGGCAACCACTGATCTACTTTCTGTCTCAATGGATTTTGCATGTTTTGGATATTTCATATGAATGGTACAATAGACTATGTGGCTTTTTGTGTCTGGCTTCTTTCATTCAGCATAGTATTTTCAAGGTTCAGCCATGCTGTAGCATGAATCAGTACTTCATTCCTTTTATGAGTGCCTAATATTCCATTGTATTCATTTTGTTCACTCATCAGTTGATGAACATTTGGGTTGTTTCCTCACTTTTTGCTTTATGAATAATGCAGCTAGGAACATTTTGTGTAAGTTCTTGTGTAGACCTAGGTTTTCAGTTCTCTTGGGTATGTACCTAGGAGTGCAGTTGCTGGGTCATATGGTAGCTCTGTCTTTAATCATTTGAGGAACTGCCAAACCGTTTTCCAAAGAAGTAGTACCATTTTCCATTCTCACTGGCATCGTATGAGGGCTCCTATTTCTCCATATTGTTACCAACACTTGTTATTGTCTGACTTTTTGATTATAGCCAACCCACTAGGAGTGAGGTGGTACTTCCTTATGGTTTTGATTTGTATTTCCTTGATGCCTAATAATATCGAACAGCTTTTCATGTGTGGTTTTTTGGTATTTTTTGCTTTTTGGCCACTTCTATATCTTTTTTTTTTAAGATTTTATTTATTTATTTGAGAGAGAGACAGCCAGCGAGAGAGGGAACACAAGCAGGGGGAGTGGGAGAGGAAGAAGCAGGCTCCCAGCGGAGGAGCCTGATGCGGGGCTCCATCCCAGAATGCTAGGATTACGCCCTGAGCCGAAGGCAGACGCTTAACGACTGAGCCACCCAGGAGCCCCCACTTCTATATCTTATTAATTTATTTTATTTATTTTTTATTTTTTAAAAGATTTTATTTATTTATTTGAGAGAGAAAGAGGGAGAGAGAGAGAGTGTAGGGGGAGGGGCAGAGGGAGAGGGAGAAGCAGACTCCCCGTTGAGCACAGAGCCTGGCTCGGGCTCGATCCCAGGACCCCTGGATCATGACCTGAGCTGAAGGCAGACACTTAACTGCCTGAGCCACCCAGGCACCCCTTCTATATCTTTTTAAATCTTATTTATTAGAAATGTCTAATGAGGGGTACCTGGAAGGCTCAGTCGGGTACGTGTCTGACTTTTGATCTCAGCTCAGGTCTTGATCTCAGGGTGAGTTCAAGCCCTGTCTTGGGCTCCATGCTGGGCATGGAGCCTACTTAAAAAAAAAAAAAATGAAGAAGTATCTAATGAGATCCTATTTTTCAAATTAGTGTATTTGTTTTTTGTTCTTTATATATTCTGGATACTAAAATATTATCAGATATGTTATTTGCAAATAGTTCCTCTCATTCTTTGGGTTGTCCTTTCACTTTGTTTGAAGCACAAAAGTCTTCAGTTTTGATAAAGTCCAATTTATCTTTTCCTTTTGTTACTTGTGCTTTTGTTGTCATAAATTCATTGCCAAATCTAAGATCATGAAGATTTACACCTATATATTTTTAAAGTGTTCTGTAGTTAGGTCTTATAGTTAGGTCTTTGATCTATTTTGAGTTACTTTTTGTATATGGTGTGAGTTAGGGGTCCAGTTTCATTCTTTTGCATATAGATATCTGGTTGTTCTAGCCCCATTTGTTGAAAAGACTAGTCTTGGCACCTTTGTCAAAAATCAACTGACCATAGATACATGGCCATTTATTTCTGGACACTCAGGTCTATTCCACTGATCTATATGTTCATCCTTATTTCAGTACCATACAACAGATTACGGCTGCTTTATAGTAAGCTCTGAAGTCAGGAAGGGTGAGCCTTCCTATTTTGTTCCTTTTCAAGATTGTTTTGGCTATTCTGGGTCCTTTGAGTTTTCATATGGATTTTAGGGTCAGTTTATCAATTTCTACAAAGAAGCAGCTGGGATTCTGATAGGAATTCCTTCGAATTTGTAGGTCAGTTTGGGGAACATTGCCACTTTAACAATATTAAGTCTTCCTTTCCATGAGCATGGATGTCTTTCTTTTTATTTTGATCTTTTTTTTTCTTTCAACAATATTGTGTAGTATTCATAGTATAGGTATTGCACTTTAAAAGATTTATTCATGAGTAATTTCTTCTTGGTGTTGCTATCATAAATTAAATTGTTTTCATATATAGTTGATTTTTTAAGTATTGATTTTGTATTTTGCAATCTTGCTAAAGTAAAGTCTTTTATTAGCCTCTTTTCCATTTTGGAAAAAAATCTAAAAATTCAATTTTTGGATGAATGTCTTCAGATCTTCTACATATGAGATCATATTATATACAAGTAAGGATAATTTTATTTCTACTTTTCCAATCTGAATGTCTTTTATTTCACTTTTTTTTTTTTTTTTTTTGGCCTAATCGCCCTGACTAGAACTTCTAGTACAATGTTATAAGAAGTTTATGAGGGGGGCACCTGGGTGGCTCAGTTGTTAAGCGTCTGCCTTTGGCTCAAGGCGTGATCCCAGGGTTCTGGGATCGAGCCCCGCATCAGGCTCCTCCGCTGAGAGCCTGCTTCTTCCTCTCCCACTCCCTCTGCTTGTGTTCCCTCTCTCGCTGGCTCTCTCTCTGTCAAATAAATAAATAAAATCTTTAAAAAAAAAAAAGAAGTTTATGAGGGGATATCCTTGTTCCTGAACTTGGGTGGAAATTTTTAGTTTTTCACTCTTAAGTATGATGTTAGCTTGATTTTTGTAGATACTTTATGTTAGGTTAAGGTGGTTCCCTTCTATTCCTAGTTTGTTGAATATTTTTATCATGCAGGGATGTTGGATTTTGTCAAATGCTTTTGCATCTATTGATATCACTATGTGATTTTTGTTCTTTATGCTATTAGCATGGTTTAATACAGTTTTTCTGAGATCAATCTCATATGGATATGGTATATAAATTTGTCATATGTACCTTCGTTTTTTAAATAGTACTTTGTTGAGGCATTTGGCATCTATATTTATAGGGGATATTGGGTCTGTAGTATTTTTTAAATTGTCTTTAGATATTTTTGTCTGATTTTGGTATCAGAACACTGGCTTCATAGAATGAATAGGGAAGTGCTCCCTTATTTTCTACTCTTTTGGAAGAATTTATGAAGGATTGATATTAATTCTTCTTTAAATGTTTGGTAGAATTCATGAGCAAAATCATCTCATCCTTGGCTTTTTTTGCGGGAAGTTTTCGTTTATTCAATCTCTTTATTTTTTTTAGATCTATTCAGATTATCTGTATTTCTTCTATTTTGGTAATATGTCTATTTCTAGAAATTTGTCCATTTCATCTCAGTAATCTCATTTGTTGGTGTAAAACTGCTCACAGTATTTCCTTAACATTCTTTTATTTCTGTAAAATCAGTAGTAATGTCTCATCTTTCATTCTTGATTTTAGTAATTTGAATATTCTCTTTTTCTTGGTCAGTCTACCTATTTGTCACTTTTTTTTATATTTTCAAATAACCAAATTTTGTCTTCAGTAATTTTCTGTATTGTTTCCCATTATACTCTATTTTATTTATTTCTGCTCTAACCATTATTATCTCCTTCTTTCTGCTTGCTTTGGGTTTAGTTTGTTCTTCTCTTTCTAGTTTGTATAGTGGAAGTTTATTTTCTGATATTTCATATAGGACTTTACAGCCATAAAATCCTTCCAACACTGCTTTAGCCCTATCTTATATTTGTTAGGATGTTTTATTTTCATTTGCATCTGTCTCAAAGTATTTTCTAATTTGTTTCCTAATTTCTTCTTTGGCTCTTTTTTTAAAGAAGTGGGTTTAATTTCTACATAGTTGTGAATTTTCCAAATGTCCTTTTCTTATTGATTCCTAATTTTATTCATTGTGGTCAGAGAGCATACTTGTATGATTTCAATCCCCATGGATTTATTGAGGCTTGTCTTATGGCCTAACATGATCTACCTTGGAGAATGATTTATGTGTACTTAAGAAGAATGTGTATTCTGTTGGGTAGTATTGTATAAATGTCTGTTAGATTTTATTGGTTTATAGTGTTGTTTAAGTCTTCAACTTCCTTATTGGTCTTCTATTCAGTTGTATATTATCTTTTATAAGCACTTATTGATTTAGTTTGCTAAGCTTTGTTCAGAATTTTTGTATTTATTTGGGTCTGAAAATATGTGGTCCTATGGGTTTAAGTTGGTGACTGTGTATGCTATGATTCAGAGAAAAATTACTCATTATTCATGCTGGAAGCTCAGGAGATGCCACTGACCTGGAACTATTTCATTCTCTCTTGAAGTTCTGCTCAGTGTGTGAATCTTATAATTTACCATTCTACCCCTGACCCAAGATTTACTTTTTCAATAGCGGTGGTGAAAGAGGCATCAACTTCAGGCAACCTTGCAGCTTAGGCTGTGACTTAGCCTCTTCTACTTCCTCCTATGGACTTCCTCTGGACTGCAGTACAGGGTTTTTGTTTTTATAAAATGACATCCTTGGACACATTTCCCAGTGATGTCTCAAAACAGTGTGTCTTTTCCCAGGTTTAGTTACTCTTCTATGGAGAGTTTTCCAAAACACCTAGTCAGCCTAGGCCAAAAGTAGAAGATCTCATTTAGTCTTTACCTGACTGAAATACAGATGTTGCCCTTCCCATTGAGAGGGTGGCTTTCTCTGATATCTACTCTAAATTCTTTTTTTTTTTTCTAAGAGAAGGGGAGAGAGGGAGAGAGAGAGAAGGAAAAACATAGAGAGGAGGGGCAGAGGGAGAGACACAATCCCAAGCAGGCTCCATGCCCAGTGCAGGGCCCAACATGGGGCTCAATCCCACAACCCTGAGATCATGACTTGAGCTGAAATCATGAGTTGGATGCACAACTGAGCCACCCAGGTGCCCCTACTCTTAATTCTTCTTATTGAAGATTAACTCCATTACTTAATATTATCGATTTCATAATCTTGAGTCTCTTCTCTACTTTTTTCTATTTTTGTCTTTTCTCTTCGGTGTATTCAATTTCTTCCCTACTGGTGACTCCTTCCCCTCAGCTTATGAACATTCTCAGTGATTACCAATACCAGAAAACCAGGTAACACATCTCCCTTGACTTGTCTTTCTGTACCACACCCTCTTCTCACTCTTCTGAACCAACATTCTCCTTAACTACTATGCTATCACTCTGTCTTCATGACTCCCTTTGAATTTAAACTTCTTAAAAACAGTAAACACTGACAGGCTTCACTTTTCCACCTCCCATTTACTTCTAAACTAACGGCAGTTTGGCATCTGCTCCTAACTGCCTTCACTAGTGTTACCAAAGGCTTTCTATTTCCTGTAGTCAGAAATTTCCAGTTTTTATCTCACTTGATCTTTCTGTAGCACTTATCATTGCTGATCACTCCTTGGAAGCTTGGATTCTCTTGGATTTTGAGATAACGCTTTCCACTAGTTTTCTTAGATTTTCTCTGATCTCTTCTACTTGACAGCTTCTTTTCTTTTACCCACCTTTTGAAATATTGCTTTTTCCCCAAGTTTCTGAACTTGGTGCTCTTTTATCCACAAACACTTATATGCTGATGATCCTTAACCTATTTTGTCATATTATCTTCCTTTCTAAACTCTAAGACCAGCATATCCAACTCTGCCAACCATATCCACTCAGTTATTCTATGAGTATCTCTTTCCAAACTTATCCCAAACTAAATTTATTTGTCCAGCAAATAGTATCCACTACATGCCTGAGATATACATATTCCTACATTCATGGAGCTTATGGTCATCAACTTATTACACAAAGAAGTGTTCTCTTTGTTCTGTATTTCTTTTGTCAGAGAGGTGAATTACTATTATCTCTCCACTCAACCAAGCCAAAACCTAGACATCTCCTTAGACACACATTCTCTCTAAACTCCTAATTCTAACTTGTTCTGTAGTCCTGTCATTTCTATCTCCTTTTGATTTTTTTTCTCCGTATTCACTATGTCACTGCTGTGGTTCATGTCCTTAGTTCTTACTAGAATGAAAATAGAACCTCCTAAGTGCTTTTCCTTTTTTTCTCACCCCTCCTTTGCAGTGCTTTACATACTATAATTCTAATGCTATGACTTCTTTCAGACCCTTCAGAGGCTTACTGTTTCCTTGGATTGGTACACAATTTTCATTCATTTCTTGGTTGCTGTTATCTTCCTCTAGTTTCTCTCTCACTTTCCCAGCACATTCTCCCTTGTGTAGGAAACAGGCTTATTGAGGAATTATATCTTGTTGAAGTATATATATGAATTTTTGGATTTTTTTCTTACAACACACCCTATCAAGTTACCTTTTTCCATTGGATAATCATTCGTTAAAAGTTTTATTATGATTCTATAACTTTCTGGTCATTTTTATCAGAATAGCCCAATTTCAGTGCCCAAGAATCAGTCTGGCCTATTGAAAATCTTTTCACCTCAAAATCAGCTCAGAGTTTGCTTCAAACTCTCACTTCAAGTCAGCCGGAGAAAGGTGTGGTCTGGCTCTGAGATATCTTCTTTCTATATCTCTTCTAAGCACCAGCTGCTCAAATGTTTGGAGTAGGGAAGACGGTTGGAGAAGCAGAGTTAATCTGATTTAGTTTGCTTTTGGTGGCCTTTGCTGATGTGGTTTCCATGCAGGTTTTACCTGTCCCATTCTGTCTCTGAGGAACTTCCCTAGAGGAGCAGATGTGTCTTACTTATTCTGATACTCCCAACGTTGCTTTCTCTAGGTTGGGAATACCATTGCTTGGTCTTACGGCTGCCTGAGCGGCTTCAGGGCTCTGTCCCTTCATTAATTTCTACATTTCTTCATGTGGAGCTACCAAACTCCCAAGGCCCTCTTTCATACCCTCTCAATTTTGTAAAGTTTTTCTCCCCAAGTCCTCAGAGACATTCTATAGTTTAGTTCCTTCAGGCTCTTCCGACATGCTCTACTCCAGCAGACTTACTGCCTCCAGAAAAATCTAAACCAGAATTCAGCATTCATTTTTTTGTTCAAGTACTCTGCCAAATTTGAGAGAACTTAATGGCAAGCATCACTTTCTGCCTTTCTGTGGGATACAGGGGCTGGATAGGACATCAGTACCTAAGCTTATAGGATCCTCTCCCAATGTGAGTGATATTACCTGGGTGATCCAGATATCAATGAATATATTCGAATATGACTGGAGATTGATGATGGTGATGGTTGCAGAACAATGTGAATGTACTTAATGCCACAGAACTGTGCTTACAAGTGGTTAGAATGTAAGCTCTATATTATGTCTATTTTGCCACATAAAAGAAAAAAAATTTATATGTAAAACACCAAAGGGTTTGGTGGGGGAGGGGGTTCTGTAGTTCAGCAGGTTTCTAGTTGATGAGGGGTGCCAGTTTTCATCTTTTACAGGTGCCCTGATTGGGTTCTCTTGGAGCTCTCTTAGCTTGGGGTAAGAGAATGCACCTCCCTTCCCTCCCTGGTAGAGAAGGGAGGAAATAGTAGCCTTTCTCAACAGGCTCTGCATGCCCTACAAGGCTGATGACTTATTTCTCCCCAGGGTTCCTTTTCCATTGCTGGGAATTAAGAATGTTTGTTTCTTGGTTGGGGTTGTTCTGACATGATGCTTCTCAGTAATTCCTGTGGGAATGTGAGTAGCCCATTCATTGGGGCTGGTGTCTATATAGAATGTGAAATAGTTAATATGTGCTTTGGGTATTAGCCTCATTTCCAGAATAAGATGACCTCACTTGACATTCTCATATGAGTTTGTGCTGATATGTCAAGTATAAAATGAAAAATGCTATAATAGAAGAGAGAATAGACAGAAATTTAAAGATTTCTTATATCACCTTGCCTTTTAAGATAGATGTTTCATATCTTCATTTAGAAATGAAAAGGATAAGGAAGATCTTTCCCCCAAAATGCATGTTTGGGGTTCTGATCATGTATGCTTGTCTCCCTTTCATAGCTGCCTGCATTTGATATGTAATTGGCCTAAGATCACAGGCTGAAATTTGGAGGCAGAATAGGGATCCAACCCTAGTATGAAGCTCAGCTGCAGATATTGGAAGTGGGGCAAAGATTCTACTATGACAGTATTTGTGGATGTGCCCCTCTTCCTTTATGCCTTAGTATCTTTGCTCTTACCGATATAGAGTTCTAAGAGAAACCATTTACACTGAAATCAAAGTAATTCTATACTAATTGGATGGAGCAGGTAAGGTTCTGGAATACCTAACTTGGGTATGGGTGTTCAACTGACTCTCAGTCTTTATCAATCAATTTGGGAAAGTGGCCAGCATCCCATTTGAATCTTAGTAGGTTCTGATAGCACATGTATGCTCTCTTCTACAACTTCAGATAAGGGATGTTCTTGATTGTGGAAAATGAAGAGACAGGCAATAGACATGAAGAATTCCCTGTAAGTGTAGCCATTGCCTTAAAGCACAATGAACTTCTTAAGTCTCACTGCGTTTGATTCTGCCGCCACTGCAGCATGACTCAAGTTTGACCATTTGGAAAAAGCAGCCATTAAGAATCTTGCATGTGCTATGCCAGCTGTCTGTCATTTTTAGAATATGGCTTTGGTTCTCTATTTTGAGAGGGCATTTTATTTAGTTTCCAGTTGGTCAGCGTTACTAAGAGACACTCAATTCATCAGAGGTTACTTACAGGGCAAGCTCAATTGGGAGAGGGAGATGCAGTGATTCTGAAGCATTATGAATGCAGTCCTTTCAAAGGGAGGCAGCTTAGTTTCAACTTGAGATGCTACCGTGTTCTGCTCGACAGCAGCTGCCATCCCATAGTTCGGGTTTTTTTTTTTTTTCATATTACTAAGGAATTCTCAAAGTCTTGTGAGTTATTTCAGAGATGTTTAGAATGATACTCTTTATTATTCTAGGAACTTGTTTAATAGAAACTGTTGTGTGTTCTAATGAAAGATACTAGGTCCAAAGTGGATAAACCTTTCAGCAAGGGGTAACTTACAGCAAAAGCAACATTTTCTCCTGTTATCTCAGATGCTGGTTTTAACACTCAGAATGGTCAATACTCACAATTTTAGCCTAGAGCCAAATTTGATGAAAGCAAGTTTCTTTTTATGCTTCTTTTTTTTTATTGACATAAATTTTTCCTAGAGTTAAATGCACAGATCTTAAGCATATGTAAAATTTAATGAATTCTGATTAATGTACATTCCTGTTTAACCATCATAACAATCAAGATATAGGTTATTTCCATCACCCCAGAAAGTTCCTTTATTTCTATTTCTATTCTCTCAAGAGAATGGTAAACATTGTTCTTTTTGTCACCATAGATTAGTTTTGCGTGTTCTAGGATATCATATAAATAAACTCATCTATGTGTATTTCTATGTCTGCCTTTCTTTCACCTACTATAATATTTTTGAGGTTTGTCCTTATTGTTCCATGTATCAATAGTTCTCTGAGCTTGTGTATCTGTAAGCTAATTGTTTTCACCAAAAGTGGGAAATTTCAGCCACTATTTCTTTTGAGTATTTTTTTTCCATCTTATTCTCTCTCCTCTCTTTTTTGGGACTCTGATTCTGTGGTTAAACTGTGTAGTATTGTCATTTATGTCACTGAACTTTTGCTCACTTTTCCTAATTCTCACTTTCTTTTTTCCTCAGAATAGATATCTATTGATATTTCTTCAAGGTCACTAATTTTTATCCTCTAATATGCTCTTACATTTATCAGTAAAATTTTTGTTTCTGGTATTATAATTTTCAGTTCTAGAATTTCATTGGCTTTTTTTTCATGGTTTCTATTTCTCTGTCAAGATTATTATGATTTAGGGGCGCCTGGGTGGCACAGCGGTTAAGCGTCTGCCTTCGGCTCAGGGCGTGATCCTGGCATTATGGGATCGAGCCCCACATCAGGCTCCTCCTCTGGGAGCCTGCTTCTTCCTCTCCCACTCCCTCTGGTTGTGTTCCTGCTGTCGCTGGCTGTCTCTATCTCTGTCAAATAAATAAATAAAATCTTAAAAAAAAAGATTATTATGATTTAGTTTCTACTTTAAGTCCTTAAACATATTATCATAACTCCTTTAAAGTATTACTATACTAATTCTAACACGTGAGCTACCTCAGTGTCTGTTTCTATTGATGCGGTTTTCTTTTTTCCGTGATTGTGGGTCACCATAACCCATTTTTTAAATTGTATACTAATTTTTTATTACATACACAACATTATATATAATGCATTATAGAGACTCTAGACTCCATCATCTTCCTTTCATGAGTGTTGGTTGTTTGGTCTAGTTTCAGTTACTAGTTTGTCACCTTGATCTTAAGTATGCTTGGTCTTAGGCTTTGTCATAAACACACACTTCTGGTGTTAAAAATCAAAATTCAACTGAGTAAATTTAAAGATCTAATTAGTTTTATTTAAGAATTCATGAACTGGGCAGCATCCCATTGGGCAAATACAAGGGAGCTCCAAGGAGTTGTACAGAATGAAAGGCTTCTATAGGCCAGACAAGCAACTTACTAACAAAAGAAAAGAAAGGATTGCTATGGGCAAGGTCCCTTAGGGGGAAAGGCAGGAGGTCTTAATATGCAGATTACCTCACAGGTGCTGATCAGGAAATCCCAGACAGGTTTAAAATTCCATTCCTAGGAAAGGCCAAAACTGCATTTAGGTGGTATTAAGCCTTGGTGGGGCTTAACGTAAGTGACTCCATTTTGAACCTGATGTTTCTTTTTGACACTGGAAAGCCCTAATGTCTCTTAAACCCTTCTAATTTTGTAAAACTCAACTTTAAACTTTGTCTTTTCACTTGAGTCTTCCCTACCCTGCATCAAATGTGGACTGGAAGTGTCCCCAGGGGAAATGGAAATGCCTCGCCCAATGAATGTGGTTTTGTTGCTTTGAAGGATCTAATTTTCTACAGTTTCTGCCTTCTTATGGTTGCTCTCTAGTGCTTTCAATAGGTGTTTGTTTTTTTAATTTATTTTGTGTAGAGTTATAATTGTTATCTTTCAGGGGCTTACTTAAAATAAACTAAAACTGGACTCCAAAATGAGTTTCAAACTGAATATTTTGTATTCATAATGTACACATAATGAAGTATGAAATTTGGGAAGTGATTAGATGAATATTTACAAACGTTTTCCTTTCTCTCTAGCCTGATCTTGTTTTCCCTTTCCCTGGGGACTGGTGTTTAATTCTTGGTGTTCTTCATGCCTCAGCAGTTTGAGCCACTAGCATTTTTCCCTTTCATATTCCCAAACTTTGCTTAGTACTTTTCCTGATCACAGTACCCTTTACACTAAATTGTGATAATCTATTTACTTGTTTATATACCCCTTTGACTATGGGGGGATGAGGGCTTTACCTTGTTTTATATCTGGCTTATTATTTGGCACTTAGTAGCACTGAACATACAAATATATTGATAAATGAATAAAAATGGAAGAATTGAACAAAATAGAAATATTTGAAATGGAAATTTGAAACTGAGATTTTCATGAAACTTCTATTTTTAGAAAGGGCTTTAAATAGTGGTTTTCCTAGACCGAATTTTGTCGTAAGTTATCAGTATTTGGGTTGAGTTCTTTTAACACTAATAAAATATTTACATTGAAAAATATATATAATTTTATACAATTGAAGGGCAGAGAAAGGCTCTAGGTCACTGCTTCGAGCAGCTGGAAGGTCAGAGGCAGGTTAACAGGGAAGGGGAAAATTAAATCCTTAAGTCATCTGCTTTAATTTCTCTTAAGCCATTACTCAGGACAGGACTCTGGAGAAATATGAATGTACTAATGCATTCCAGAAGAGTGGGTGACAGTGGTTTTATGTCACTTTATGTCACATAGGTTAAATTTTAATGTACAGTGAAACTCCATTTTGCCAAGTAAGAGAACCTGGACCAATTTATACAGAAAATTCTAGTAAAATAACATAACAGGCTAATGTTAATAAATGGTCTACTTTTTCTTTTTGAAATAAAGGTGGCTGAGATAGTGAAAAGAAATTTTAGGACAAGGTCTGGACCTTTCTGCTCATCCATGAAAGGTTTGAATTTAATTGTTTTGCATTCTTACATTTTCCTGTAACATTAACTAATAACCCTACTTATTCCTTCATTTATTCCTTTAGGCACAATCATTTCTTATACACATACTTCAGGCTAAGGTGGTGCTAGGCCTTGGTTACATATAGATGAATAAGACATAGTCCCTCCCCACAAGGCCTCACAGGAAACTATAATGTACTTCATAATATGTAAATATTAACATAAACTACAGGAATCCTAGGGAAGAATGTTTAACTTTGCTTGAAAAGAAATAGGAAGTGTACCTGGGAGAAAGAGACTCATAAATTAGAACTTGAAAACAAGGTCAACGATTTTTTAAAAAATCAGATAGCAAAGTTGCAGATGTAAAGAAGAAAGGGAGAAGAGAGAAGAGTAGAAGGAAGAGCATAGAGCTAATGTCTTAGAAGATAAAGTGGTGATAAGACAAATGGAAATATGAATCAACCTGCTGCAGTTAAAGTCCTTTGGTGATTATTAGTGTCCAGTGCAAGGTATGGCTTTGGGCAATTGTGTATCATTTTATGGTGGTGCTATTTAACTCTTCCTTATTACCAGTGGCCTAAAGATTAGTACTAACCAACTTATGCTATGCAGCTATGCTTGAGGGTACAGCTACAAATTTAAAGAATTTGGTTTGCAGACATGTTTTATTTGGCCAGCACAGTCGTTTAAACAATTTTTTTGAGTTGGAATGTACTTACCAGTTTGCAACAACTTCCACATATCTTTGTTGCTCTATATATGGTACTTCACACACTTAGGTTTTCTTGCTGACCCCTAAAAGTATTTTAGTGTGCAATCCTTAATCCAGAGACTGGTTTTTTTAATTAATTAATTAATTAATTAATTAATTAATTTTTTAAAGATTTTATTTATTTACTTGTCACAGAGAGAGACAGCCAGCGAGAGAAGGAACACAAGCACAGGGAGCTGGAGAGGAAGAAGCAGGCTACCAGCGAAGGAGCCTGATGCGGGGCTTGATCCCAGAACGCTGGGATCACGCCCTGAGCCCAAGGCAGACGCTTAATGACTGCGCCACCCAGGCGCCCCCAGAGACTGGTTTTATGATCATTTGAAAAATCTTTCCAACGTGAGACACAGTGTGAATAAACAATTGGATTGAAGTTGATTTCAGAAGTTGTGCTGTTTTGTGTTATTATGTTTGAGTCTGAGAAATTTCTGTTACTTTGGACAGCTTAATAAACTGTGTTGGTTTTAATGGATAGATTATTGGACATTAGTCCAATTATCCAGCCAGAAGAGTTTAAATTACAAGGGCCTAGAAATTAGCTTGGACACATGCCTCAGCAGTGACTTCAGGAATGCAGTTACTGAAGTTGGCAAAATAATTGTTGTGTTGCACAGTATCGTGCTTGTAGGAGGGAAGAACAGTGATAATAAAACAACAATAACACAACAGAGTTATTTTAGGGGAAGTATTATCCTTGATAGAAGCAGAACAAAAAGCCCCCTGAGATCTGAGTAAGGGAGACCTTCAGGCAGACTCTCCAGAGGGGCTTTTCCCACAATTGTACCACTCCCTTAATTTCTGTCATTTTGTCTATCGCACTGGTAACCCCGGGGCAGTGCTTCTCCCCCTAGAAAACGCTAGCCCCTATTTAGATGGAACTCCTTTGTGTTTTCTACTCAAGCACACCAGAGATGATTAGCCACATCTACTTCTGAAGTTTTCCAAGATTTATTCACAGAATAGCAGAGGGATAAGATTTTACTTATTTCAGTCTTACTGCGGCTCCCAATCATACAGGATGGCAAATGTTCACGGAATAATAGAAAGTTCAGCTTTTGTCCCAGTTCACCAAGAAAAATATCAGCGTCTGGCACAGTTGCCCATATTGTGTTGTCATTGCTGTGGTTCAGTTGATCGTGCTTGCTAAGCCAATATGATAGTGCCCATATGCTGGCACAAAGGTCTGGATCAGTGCTATGAAATTACCGCCAAGCAATCGAGGGGAAGTGTCTCACCTGGACCATTGCTGAAGCTATTAGCTCCTGATGGACTCTCTTATTCCTCCAGAGGCTGCTGGTGACTCCCAACCACTGATATGTTAAGACGTGTATATGTGCATACCCATTGTGTGTATTCAGGAAACAACTAGCAGCTAAATAGTTATTCTGTAAACTGATGAACAGTATTTGTTAGCATCCTTGTCTACTGCATGTGCCATTGTAAGTGTGGCCAATAAACTACAAAAGATGTGTTTCTTATGAGACTTATTTTTTAGTAAATATAACATGAATTTTACATTCAAATAAATCTTGTATTCACTGAAAAAGTAAGGAATTCTGATGTTGCTGCCTTTACTTAGAATGTTTTAAAATCTTTATAGAAATTGCCTTTAGAGGTTTTAGCAAATTCTTTTGCATATTCTCAATAGTGACAATTTTTTTTTAAAACCATTTCTGGATAAGTTTGATTTTTGGAAATAGCCAAGTGTTATTTGGTGTGAACTTTGATAAAGAAAGTGGCTGATCATACTAGGTAGTACAATTTTGTAGAAGGAAATGAAGTTGAATATGATGATAAACAATAAGGTTTTTGTTTTGTTTTGTGGATCAAGCTGGCTGCCTCAGAGCTCTTCTCATCTATGTAGCTGAAGAAGGAATGGATGCGTGAATATCAGCATGATATTGGTAAATGCCTGAAAAGCCTCTGACAATGTGTTTTCCAACCAGAAGGTTTTAACTTGAAACTCGCTCATAAAAAAGTGAGTAAAACCTCTTTTGTCTCCAAGATGCTTTACTGTAACTACTACCATGAGACATTTTGTGAAAGGAGGGACCATATCCTTTTTTTTTTTTTTTTTGCTCACTTTTGTATTTCCCACACTTCATATTCTGCGTGGCACATAGTAGTGTATTCAGTAAGTATTTGTTGAGTGAACAAAATGTAAACATGTTGACTTTTCTCTTCAATAAACACTGGCCCCACTGTTAGTGAAAGTAGTGTTCACGAGATATCTTTTAGGTAATTATAAATTGTAAGTGACATGTAACTAAGTTTCTACTATTAAATATAGATTATCTTTGCTTATATTAATATATTTTAAAAGATAATAAAAGTTGTTTCATAATGGTCACCTCAGATTATGTAGATTTTGTTATGATCTGACAATGTCAGGCAAGTATTCATAGAAATTATGATGTTTTCTAAAAGTACTCTTGTTCTTCTACTGAGTGAGCCGAATGATCCTGCTAAAAGTCAGTCAGAGCTGGTCATTTTTGCCCAAAAGCTTCTACTGGCTCCACATGTACTAAGATGGACTCCCTCCGAGGAACCTTGGACTGGACAATTCCTGTTGTCCAGAATCTACTTCTGCAGATTATCTCCATAGTCAAAGTGTTTATTGCCTATAAGTTTTAGCTGTAAACTATAGGATTCTGGAAGATAATTTTCCTAATTGTCTCATCAATCTTATGAGTTTTTCAGGAAAAATTAGGTTCAATTTTGAAGTAACATCATCTGAAATAAAATTAAGGTAAATAAAAAAGCAGAAACTCAGAAATGGTATTAATAGGCAAATAATTCTATTTGAAGTCATCATAGGTAGATTGAAAAGCCTGCCTTCATTTTGCAGCATTTCACATCTTTTCAAGGAAAAGAAAGTAGATGCAGAAACATGATTTTCTTTTCTCTTTTTTAATGATTTTATTTATTTGTTTATTTATTTATTTATTTATTTAAGAGAGTGTGCACAAGAGAGCATGAGTGGGGGTGGGGGGTGCAGAGAGAGGAAGAAGCAGACTCTCCACTGAGTGGGGAGCCCAACCTGGGGCTCGATCTCAGGACTCTGGGATCATGACCTGAGCTGAAGGCAGATGCTTAACTGACCGGGCCACCCAGGCACCCCAGAAACATAATTTTCTAATCTAGTTAGTTTTGGTTGGTTATTGAACGTCTTGATTTTTAAGTATGTTAATTTTATGAAATGACAGGTTAATGGTCCTTCAAATTTATTGTCACTTCTCTTTACTTTGTTATCAATTAGGTATATATTCTTTTTCATATTCCTATAGCCACATTTGATTAATAAAATGTCTTCTAAGAGCAGCACTTTGGTGTTATTTTAAGGCTGGTATACTTAGCCCAGAAATAAATAAAAGAACATTGCCATTTTAGGAGATACAGATGAAAAATGAGAAATACAGAGATGTTTGCCAAAGGACAAATGTTTAGCAGAAAGAACATTTCTTACTTTCTCATTGAGTCTGGGAGTATTAGGAAAATTTGTGAGAGATCTTGTAGAGAGTATATCTAGTTGACTTTTAATGGAAATATAATCTCGAAAATGAAAATACTGATATACACCCTTAGATGTAAATTTTACTTTACAAAGATATGTGATTTTAGTTAAGTGGGATATTATTAGAGTTTTATAAACTCTTTTGTTATCACTCCATTTCCATCAAGTTATGAGAACAGTATCTATTGGAATGTTCAAAATCTGATTCTTTTTTTTTAAATCCATGTCTCTAATTTGGATTATCTCTGGGAAGCCTGTTCCCAAGAGGGGATGTACTGCATTATAGTTTCATAAGGGAAGATTTAGGGCTGGAAATTGGAAGAGAAACTGTGTCCCTGCACTTTCATTTTTGACCAGAAAGATCATTTTCAGTAACTTTATTTTGAGAGTTAAACTGTATTTTGTATTTTTAGGGCGACTGGTGATTTGTTGCTGGTGTTTTACCAGGAGGGAGATTTGTAGAGGATTAGTAAGGTCAGAGGAGTTTTATTTTTTAATTCATTGCATAGAATACATAGCGCTGAGATAAAAGGTGGTTTACAACTGCACTTTGGAAGAGAATGGTCATTTATTCAGCTTTTGATATGAAAATTTTTTATTTGTTGTAACAACATTATTGCTACAGATCAAACAGGAAATCTCATAGTAAAGGTTTCTTTGTTATAGTCTCCAGAATATTACTCTTCTCTTTTAAGCTTATACTACAAATGTGATTTCAGAGTCCCCAAATTCCAATACCTGGCTATATACTTCTTCCTGAGATAGATAAAATGTTAGGAACAGATTTGTATCAGCTTCCATATTATTAGTTTTCCTCACACTTTCTTCTTTGACTTTGGAAAAACAGCTGCAGAGGTTGGTTTGAGACCTTTTATGACTTCTCTCACTCACAGATTCGACTATTTTAGTGTTGACCTTTGTCCCTTCTCTCAGGGATAGAGATAACTTGATACCACTAGTCACAGAGAAGGAAATTGAACATCAAGGATCGAGGGAAGTAAACTAGAGAGAAGCAATATCAGTGAATTTTAAGGCAAAAAAGAATGGAAATACCCTCTGGGTATTTTCACATAGAATCAGGTTATAGAAGCAGATAAAAATGTTTTATTGTTTTAGTTTTTTCGTCTAGAAGCATAAAAAGAGCTGAAGAGATGGAAAGCCATAAAGTCTTTCTTGAAAAAGAACTCTGATAATCTCATTAGGCTGAATTTAGATTGTTACCAAATGTCTTTTTTCTTTTTACCTCTTCTACTTGTAAATACATTTATAAGTTCTTTCTGAATTTTGAGCATCTGTATTTCACCTGAAAGCCCATGCCAGATAACTAAATGGATTGCTGATTCTTTTATTGCCAATACATTAATCTTTCTTCCACACACCCCCAAATATATATGCCAACAATTAAGGTGTTTTCACATAAAAAGAACATGCTGATAAAGTCATCATCATGTGTGTTACTACCGAGATTTATTTTTATTATGACATTTATCACTCTCTGGTATATTCTTATTTATTTGTCTGTTTATTGTTTGTGTCCTCCCATGAGATGGTAATTTTTATGAGAGGGAATATTCATCTTATAAACCTAGAGTGTGTCTGGCAGATTTTAAATGTTGGTTGAATAAATGGATGAATGAATCACCCAAGGCAGATCCCTTCCACAGTGAAATAGTAAGCTATCTTGACTTTGCAGGAAATTCTAACCACTGTCTGGAAATCCACACCTGAATGTCCAGCTGCCTCCTTAACTCTTCCCCTGGACTGTCTGACAGGAATCCCACATTTAACATTGTCCACAATATACCTCCTAATTTCTCAAACCAAATCTGTTCTAAGTCAAATCCATGTTTTAATCATCTCAAGTAAATGGCTACTTGATTTCTTTTTTTCCTTCCCCTCTCTGTGTACAATCTATCAGTAAGTTCAGACAGCTATACCTTCAAAAATTTTTTTTCAAATCTGTCTACTTTTCTTCACCTTTCCATTTTTCGCTTGAACAAGCTACCACTGTCTCTCGTGTGGACCTCTGTAATCGCCTCTAAATAAATGATTTCTCTGCTTCCATTCTTGCCCTCTATCATCTGTTCTCCACACAGCAGCAAAAGTGCTATTTAGAAAATCCTAAGCCACTTTAGAATGCCTTCCCTCTACCATTAGAATAAAATCTGGACTCTTTACTGTGGTTTTGAGGACTTGAATAAGTTCTTCCTCCTCTTCCACCTGACCTGTTCTACACTTCGCACCAATCTCCAGCCACAATGACGCTCTTCCTGTTCATCAACTAGGCCACGGTCACTCCTGAAATTTGGGCCTGCTGAACTTGCCGTACCCTCTGCATGTGTTTTGCTCCCAATCTTGCCATTTCTAGCTCGTGTTGTCATTCAGACTTCAGCTCCGGTCTACAAAAGTAGCCCCCCATCATGCTCCATCACATTCCCTAATTTCTTTTCTTTTTTATTTTTTTTTTAAAGATTTTATTTATTTATTTGACAGAGACAGCCAGCGAGAGAGGGAACACAAGCAGGGGGAGTGGGAGAGGAAGAAGCAGGCTCATAGCAGAAGAGCCTGATGTGGGGCTCGATCCCACAACGCCGGGATCACGCCCTGAGCCGAAGGCAGACGCTTAACCACTGTGCCACCCAGGCGCCCCCCCTAATTTATTTTCTTTGTAGACGTTAAACTATAGAAAGTGATTGTGAACTTTCCTTCTGGAACAGAAACTAACTCCATGAGAGCAGAGAACAAGGATTTTGCCTTTCTTCTTCCATATTATATCCCAGGACCTAGAACAGTGCCTGGCATATGGTGTGCAGGTGCTCAATAAAATATAATGAGTGGATATGCCGATGAACATGCAGACATATATCTTCTTAGGAGTTAAAAAGATAGCTAAAATATCCTTACCTCTCTTTCCTTAACTATGGAAACGTTTCAGACTTGCTAAAACTACCAACTGACACAGAGATAAGGTAAGGAAGCAAAAGATCAGTAGTTTTGTGAGCTCCATGGGAGAAAGGCAGAGGCAGGGAAAAGCCATGTGTTCAAGTGACTAGGGAAGAAGTCAAGTGCCAGTGTGAGTAGCTCTGTTATTAGTATGAACGTGCAAGTATCCATATTACTGCGTCTTCCTGCCAGCTGCCATTTCTCTGAGACATTCAAGGGTCAACTGCAAAAGGATGCTTTTTGTAAATCTTCCCGGAGCAGCAATCAGTGCTTTTTCTTTTAAAAAAAAGTGGAGGGGCGCCTGGGTGGCACAGCGGTTAAGCGTCTGCCTTTGGCTCAGGGCGTGATCCCAGCGTTATGGGATCGAGCCCCACATCAGGCTCCTCCACTATGAGCCTGCTTCTTCCTCTCCCACTCCCCCAGCTTGTGTTCCCTCTCTCGATGGCTGTCTCTATCTCTGTCGAATAAATAAATAAAATCTTAAAAAAAAAAAAAGTGGAAGTTTCAATTACGTTTTCAAGAGGAGGGTTATCTTTGAGATGTGAATAATGTTAACATTGTACTTATCTCTAAAAACTAAGTACGTTAACTTGGAATGTGCTGAGCTAGTGGTAAATGCATATCCCGCCTGTAGCTGCCAGAGGATTTTTGTGTTGTTTCTTTGCTGCAGAGAGAAAATGCAAGGGGGCCCCTGTCAATTAATTGCCTGCTGGGGTACCGCCCTGTCTATTCTGGGCAGGGAAAGCTGGAGAGGGCTGACTGGCTTACTCTCTAAGTAGCTTCTTGCCGACGGAGCTCAGTTTCAAAATCCGAGAAACCATATGTGTTCGTTTAATCAGAGTTTGGCTCTGAGGAGAATTAAAATGAAAGGAAATTCCACAATTAGAAGGTGTGGAAGTGGAACGCCGACTAAATCAAGCCCTTAGAGAGGCAGTGTGGATTGGTGAGATTACATTCTTAGGGTGTATAATAGGCCAAGGTTTTAATTTCCAGAGTCTTTCACTTAAGAGCTTCTGTGTCTGAATTCTAGTGGAATGGAGGCCTGTCCAGGCTTTTCTTCCCTCCATTATAAGGGCCTCACCTTTGTAGTTCTTACCTACAACCGAAAAAGGGGAGAGTCCCAAGTTTGCAAGGGGTCTGAATAGAGGTTTGTAGCAAAGACCTGGACAAAAAGCCTAGCTTCACAATGGGCTTTGTTCTCCTTCTCTCCCAGGTTGTATTTCCTATTCTATCAGGTTGGCTTTTTACTTAAAAAAAAAAATGAGAATAACGAAGAGAAGAAAGTTTCATGGAGGATCCTAGGAGCCACCGTTTGTGTTTATTTGGGACCCCCGCAGGAAACCTCTGCTAAATTAACTTGGTTACAAGTTATAAACTGTGCATCGTTCATCAACGCTGACATGGAGCTGTGCACAGGGAGGTGGCCCAATCAGATAGAACAGGCCCGGGTCAAAGCCTGGTGGCATTCCCAGCAGTGATGGGAATATTGAATCTGTGTTTAGAAGTTTTAAGGGATAAATGGATGTCTAGTCTTAAACCCAGTACTAACATAGAATTGTTCTATTTTTAATTTTTTGAGGAACCTTGATATTGTTTTCCGTAGTCTCTATACCAGTTTACGTTCTCATCAATGGTATATGCAGGTGCTCTGTTTTCCACATCCTTGCCAACACTTTTTATCTTTTGTCTTTTTGATAAAAGCGACTCTGACAGGTGTGAGGTGCTATCACATTGTGGTTTTGATTTGCATTTCCCTGATGGTAAGTGATGTTGAGTATCCTTTCATGTGTCTGTTGGTCATTTGTGTGTCTTCTTTTGAGAAATACCTATGGACCTTTTGCTCATTTTTTAATCAGGTTATTTGTTTTTCTGTTACTGAGTTGTTTGAGTTCCTTATATATTTTGATATTAAACCCTTATCAGATATATGGTGTGCAAATATTTTCTCCCGACCCGTAGGTTGCTTTTTCTCTCTATTGATTGTCTCTTTTGCTGAGTAGAAACATTTGTTTTGGTGTAATCCTACTTGTCTGTTTTTGCTTTTGTTGCCTGTGCTATTGGTGTCATATCCAAAAAATCATTTCCACGACCAATGTCAAGAAGGTTTTTCTCTACTTTCTTCTAGTAGTTTTATGGTTTAGGGTCTTACATGTAAGGTTTTTTTGTTTGTTGGTTTGGTTTGGTTTTTACATTTAAGTTTTTAATCCATTTTGAGTTTATTTTTGTGTATGTGTAAGGGTCCAATTTCATTCTTCTGCATGGGGTTATCCAGTTTTCCCAAAGCCATTGATTAAAGGGACTATCCTTTCCCTATTGTTTGCTCTTGGCAGACTTACCAAAGTTTAGTTGACCATAAATGGTTGAATTTATTTTTGGTTTTCTTGTTCTGTTCTATTGGTCTATATGTCTGTTTTTATGCCAGTACCATACTATTCTTGATCCCACTTCTGAATACATATTCAAAGGGAATGAAATCAGGATCTTGAAGTGATAGTTATACTCCCATGTTCATTACAGCATTATTCACAATAGCCAAGATATGGAAACAACCCAAATGTCTGTCAACAAATAAATGTATAAAGAAAATGGCCTATGTCTGTATACGTATATATACACACCACACATTAGCTTTTGAAATACTAGCTTTTGTTAATAGTTAATCATTGTGGTCATTTCACAATTTATACGTACATTAAAATATTAGGTTGTACACCTTCAACATATATAATTTTGATTTCTCATTTATACCTAAATAAAGCTGGGGGAACAACAATAAAAAAAAAAAAAGAAACAGCATTAATAACCTTAATGTGGGAGGAGCACATAATAAAAAAAAAAGTAAAAACAGTACAAAGACAAAAACCCATTAATAAACAACTAGTAGAGGCCTAGAAGCGACTTTTTTTTTAAGTTTTTTTATTCACATATACATTGGCTACCTCTGCCTTCCTCAGGAACTTTATTCCAGTGCTCATTTCCTTCACCTTTCCTTCTCTATCTTCCTCCAAATATAGGAAAACTCTCCAACTCACAAATGATTTTTGAGTCTACAATTTGCTATGTACTAGGGAAAAAGCAATGAATAAAATAATCTGTACTTCAAGGTATTTAAATTATCTAGGAAGGTAAATATACAGTATACAAATTAATTTTATATAGTATTTTATGTATAATAAGTATGTTCAAGGGGTACAAATAGTACTGATGCAAAAAAAATGCTTACACCCATGTGAGGTATGTGAGGTGTTAAGAATGAGATATTTAAATGTATTTAGCAAGGGGACTATGGAAGTGCTAACCAGCTGACTGATTACTGTGTTATTTCGGGCATGTTTTTTTTTTTTTTTAATCATAGGGTAGAAAGGCTACTTTAGTCTAGCTCTATTTTATTCATTTCTGAGACATAGGCCTGTTAATAAAAAATTTGAAATCAACAATAATGTTGTATTTATGTAACTCCTGTATAATTAATTAGAACTAAACTTTTTAAAAAAGATTTTATTTATTTATTTGAGAGAGAGAGAGCACACGCCAGCACAAGCAGGGGGAGCAGCAGGCTGAGGGAGAGGGAGAAGCAGTCTCCCTGCTGAGCAGAGGACCGTGGGATCATTACCTGAGCCAAAGGCAGACACTTAACTGACAGAGCTACCCAGGTGCCCCTAGAACATAAACTTTTAAATAAGATTGTCAGTGACATAAAACAGGTTCTTTTTGGGGCGTCTGGGTGGCTCAGTCATTAAGCGTCTGCCTTCGGCTCAGGTCATGATCCCAGGGTCCTGGGATCAAGCCCCACATCAGGCTCCCTGCTCAGCAGGAAGCCTGCTTCTCCTGCTCCCCCTGCTTGTGTTCCCTTCTTGCTGTGTCTCTCTGTCAAATAAATAAAATCTTAAAAGAAAAAAAAAGGTTCTTTTTGACACAATAAATAAAAATGATAGTCTATTGGTTTTTTTGCATGGTTTGTCAGGTTAATTCTTATTTGTACTTAAGTCGTCGTCTTCTTCTTCTTCTTCTTCTTCTTCTTCTTCTTCTTCTTCTTCTTTTAAATCTAGAATTAGAATGTGTTTTAAATGAAAGTGCACCAGGCACTTGGGTGGCTCAGTTGGTTGAGTGTCCGACTCTTGGTTTCTGCTCAGGTCATGATCTCATGGTTATGGGGTGGAGCCCCTCATTGGGCTCTGCACTCAGCATGGCGTCTGCTTGACATTCTCCCTCTCACTCTGCCTCTCCCCCCACTTGCATGCTCTCATTCTCAAAATAAATAAATAAAAATCTTCGAGAAATAAAAATTTAAAAAAATGCACCACTGTATGATAAAACTTATTTTATAAATGGACTTAAACCATTACTCGGCTTAGATTATTAGTTTGTTCAAGCTAAGCTCCTATGAATTCTAACTTCTTTGTAGTACTTTGGCTGCCGCATAATAAGCAAGGATTTATCTGAGACTGGTGCAATAAACTAAAATGGTTATTAGATTATCTTAAATCAAAACTATGTGATAATCCATGTTGAAATTAGAGGAATTTGAAGTGAGTTCCTCTTTTACCTTTTATTCAGTAACAACTTCCATTTAAATGATGTTATTCAAAGGCTACTGGAGCTTTCATAAATTATTCATTTGCAAAGATCTAGCTATTTCAACCACATCCCCTGAAACAGAATGGGTTGAGTGAGATGATTTCATTTTGCCGAAGCATTCATAAATATCCCTTTGCCTTACCTCCGAAACTAATTTGGATGTCTGTTAACTTAAGGGACGCTTGTTTCCCACCACCAGGTTATCTCATCTAATAGGTCCCTTTTCTAGAACAACCTGAGGATGATCTTTTTCTCATTCTGATTATTTTACTCACTTCTAAACTGAGAGAAAAATTAACTCCATCTCTGGGAATTTCAGCAAGTCTTGAATCTTCCTATGCAAGCCAGCCTTTTCCTTAACTTTGGTGATCTCATGTCTTATAGGAAAAGCAAGAGCTGTTTTCTTTTTGTGTTTTCCTGTTTATATAGATTTCAATAGTAATATGCTTATCCTCTGACATACTCTTGTTCATGTATTTCTGTTACAGTTAGGATGACAGTACCTTAGTTAGGAATATTTTTTTTTTAAGATTTTATTTTTAAGTGATCTCTACACCCAACATGAGACTCAAACTCACAGCCCCGAGATCAAGACTTGCATGCTCCACTGACTGAGCCAGTCAGGTGCCCCAGGAATATTTCTAAATAATGTATTTTCTGGGTAGATTTTTGTTAGTCTGAATCAACCCTCTCCATTATCGGATACAGATGCTCAGCTGGTAATCAATCATCTATAATTATGCTTTGGAAAAACTTCATACGCAGAGATACTCAACTTGTCATAGCTACAATTTGTAAGTAATTCTACAAAATTTATATTCTGTAATATCTTTGAAGGATTAACTCAGTGACTGAAAGATTGCTTCTCTTCCTGAAAACAAGTATTATTTAGTAAAAGTGGTGCTATTTAGTGCAATATTATCAAGCTTTGTTGGGTTTCAAGTTCTGAGTCATTTATCCTTTTCCTGTCTTTCGCCTTCCATACAAAAGTCCCTTGATTGACCTTGTGGTGAGACTTGGAGACAGGTTGGGGTGGAGAACCAGGACATAGAATTGCATTTCCGTAAGAATGGCGTGAGAGCAGCCAAATGGGAAGAGGTAGCAGATTCCAAAAGTCATGGGTATGGAAGCCAGATAGCTTCAAGTAAGGAGGACTGAATGAGTGGTAAGTAAAAGCAACAAACACAGATTGACTAATTTTGCAAGAAATTTGATCATGAAGTCAAGGAGGCCAAAGAATGGATTAGAATGAGGAAAGTTTCTTTAAAACTAGAGTAGATTCGAGCATGTTTACCTAGAAGAAGAGCCAGTGAAGATGGAGAGATTGACGATAGAAAAAAGCAGGAATAATTGTTGAATACTCTTGTAGGAAGATAGAACGAGAAAGATCAAGAGCTCATGTGGAGGGGTTAGCAATAGCACAGAGCAGAATACCTCTTGAGAGACTAAAATGAGGTGAGAAAGAGTTACAAAGATACAGAATGTGATGGTTGATTTTATGTGTCAACTTGGTTAGACTATGATACACAATTGTTTGGTCAAACAGCAGTCTAGGCTTTGCTGTAAAGGTATTCTTTTAGATGAGATTGACATTTAAATTAGCAGACTCTGGGTAAAACATTATTTCCCAAAAAGTGGGTGGGCCTCATCCTGTCAGTTGCAGGTCCTAAGAGCAAAGTCTGAGCTTCTTGAGAAAAAAGGAATTCTGCCAACAGATGGCTTTTGGACTTGGGCTGCAACATCAACCCTTCCCCCAGTCTCCACCCTGTTGAATTTCCCAATCCCACAATTGTGTGAACTAATTCTTTAAAATAAATCTCTTTTTCTCTATATATGTTGGTTTACAATCTCAGGAGTCCCCTGGATGAATCTGAAACTAGCCTCTGTACAAGCAGAGATCTAAGAAAGAGACCACTCCAGATTGGCAGTTTTATTAGGCAAAGGGACTTAGATATGAGGCTTGTCTTGGGAGGCCATAAAACAAGTAGATTTCACCTGCCTGCCAGAATCTTAAGAACTTATACAGAAGGCTTATCAGGTTCAGTCATGTATTGAGTCCAGATGGTCTCAATAACACGTTGCTGTCTCAAGGCTGCATCCTTGAAGTGGCTCCTAGTGCAGGAATAGTGAGTGGAAACTACATTCCAAGGATGGGGGTGGATAGTTAAGGAGCCTCAGATTGTTCAGCTCCAGCTCGAGGGTCAACCAGCAGTCATGTCCTCTCAATGACCTCCTCTAACAATGTATATACATCCAGCTTGTTCTGTGTCTCTAAAGAACCCTGACCAATACATAGATTCAAGATGAAGTGTAAGGGTTTTGAAGATGCTCAGGTTTGTAATGTCAATCTTTTTGGTATAATGGGGACTAAGATATGTCATAGAAGTGAGGAAGAGGCTTGAAAGTAGAGAAGTTTTCAAAGAATTTTTAGGTATATCCATGAAACTATGAATTTTTCCAGAACAGGGAGTTTATCTTATTCATTTTGTGTCCTAAAATCATAGCACAACAGTTGGCATCATGAAAGTACTCAACAAGTGCTTGTTGGTTGTGAAATAAGCCAAATAAAAAGACTATGAAGACCCCAGCTAAGAATGGATACTATCAACTCACAGTGAATAAATTGTCACAGCTTCGTGACTTTTTTACAATAACATTGGTCCTCTGGACATTGAATCAGAATCAGTGAACCATGGGAATCAGCACACAGAGAACTCCTGAGGGCCAAGAGATCAAACACAACCAGTATGGCAGTAAATGAACTATATACTATGAAAATGACACAGTGAGACCCAGGCTGGGTAGAAAAATAAAAGAAGACAGATTGGGATGATTGGTCTGAGAGAACTGGAAGGAGCCAAGGGAATGAATGACTTAATGAAGACAGGGAGAATGTTTAATGGGAGAAGTAGTGTAGAGAGATGGGAGGAAAGGAAGTATTTGTCTTTGAGCTTCATAAGTCTCAGGGTCATGGTGGTAGGATAGTTTCAAGTGGCCAAAGTAGGGGTGAGATAAAGATTGGTATTATACAAAGAAAATATGGTTATTTTGCTATTTATACATATTATAAGTCCTTAATATAGAATTTGTGTTTTTATTCTTGCTATTTAGGCATATTTTAATTCCTTAGTATATAATTTAAGAAGGTCTTGACAAATAGAAAATATAGTCAGTAATTGCATAGCATTACCTACTTTAATTTATGAAAAATTATCTAGAGTGGCAAGGTGCTTGGTCTTTCTAGACTCCAGTCAGGGTGTTGAGTCTTAAGAGCACTGAACTTGAAATTAGAAGGTAGTGGAATAGGGCCAGACTTTTCTATATGCTAGACTGGTGAACTTGGGCAATCCGTGTAACCTCATTAAGCTTTTATCTTACAAAAGATGAATGATAATAGTGGGATTCTTGTAAAGATTGATGAAAAATACAGGGGCCCTTTTCAACTGTGAAGTTTAAATATGTGGTAATATTTAACAAATATTAATTAAACATGATAATTTCCTTCAAGGAACATTTTCCTTGAAAAAGATACTTAAGGGTTCATTTTTAGTCTGATGCTGGCATAATTAAATTAAAACATCTTAATTATGTTTATGAATTTTGTTATATTTAATAATTACAAGTATTCAAGAGAACATTATGTATAGCTTAATCTAATGTAAACCAAAACACAGATTTAAAAAGTCCCTGAATGTACCTTAAATGTTGTGATTTCTCTTGTATTCAAAGGGATAATTCTTATTCTTATGGTTCTCCCTCCTAACAGCAGGGATGGAGTAGATCTGTGTGTATGTGTCTAATTTACTTACTTTCTTCTTCTTTTTTTTTTTTAAGATTTATTTATTTACTTCAGAGAGAGGAAAAGAGGGAGGAGGGGGAGGGGCAGAGGAAGAGGGAAAGAAGCCAACTTCCTACTAAGGGGGGAGTCCGACATGGGGCTCATGACCTGAACTGAAACCAAGAGTTGGACACTTAACTGACTGAGCCACCCAAGTGCCCCTAATTTACTTACTTTAAATAAAATAAAATCCTAGACATAGAAGAGTAACTATAAATTGTATATACTTTGAATACAGCTAAAGTTAACTGAAAGGATTAATTTCATGTTAGGCTTTAAGCCAGGAATAAAGAAAAAATACATGCAGTATACAAGTGCCAAAAATATATACATAATTTATATAATTTTTTTCACTAACTGTTCATTTGTTATAATTAATGTCATAAGTTCTGAGATTCAGGCTCTTTACAAAATTCCTAGACAAATGTTAAATATCTACCCTTACTTGACAAATCTTAACTTGAATGTTAAGCCGCTGTGTAATAAACACAATATTTAATATAAAATATATGAACAGTTAACACCTGTAATTTTCTGTACCTGAGGTGATATTTAATGCATTGTACAAGACCTATCATTACACTGTGCAACAGGATATCCTTTTCACTTTGGACTCTATGGAGGAAGGAATTCTTTCCATCAACATGGCTTTAAATGATCCCCTATGCTCCAGCCCTCATTATCACAGAGAACAGAACCCATGTCTTTTTTTTTTAAGATTTTATTTATTTATTTGACAGAGAGAGAGACAGCCAGCGAGACAGGGAACAGAAGCAGGGGGAGTGGGAGAGGAAGAAGCAGGCTCCCACCGGAGGAGCCTGATGCGGGGCTTGATCCCAGAACGCTGGGATCACGCCCTGAGCTGAAGGCAGACGCTTAACGACTGAACCACCCAGGCGCCCCAGAACCCATGTCTTGGTAGGAGGCAAGAACACCTACACAGAGCATTCAGGTTAGAAAGAAAGAGAGTTTGGGATTCTTGCAGCCGTTTTGGAGAGTGTTAGGATATAAGCAGGGCTACTGTAACCAAACCTCTAAAGTGTAGGGGTTTAAACGAGGTTGAATCTTAACTTCTCTCTCACATACCAGAGAATAAAGTAGGCAGGCAGTCCCGGGCAGATAGCATGACCTAATCAATGGGACCATCCAAGAATGCTGGGTGGTGGGACAGCTTTGCCATCATCATGTGACTTTTTTCTCTAGTTCTAAGGCAGTTCCTTTAAGTGTCCTGTTTCCCAGCCATCTAGAAGAGTGAAAGAGGAAAGTTGAGCTTCCCTTTTTGCAGATGTGACCCAGAGATTGCTCATATCTCTTCCATTCACATCCTCTTGTCTAGAACTTACATGGTCACACTGAACTGCAAGAAAACCCGAGTGATGTACTTTCTAACTGGGAAAACTTATGCCCATAAACCTGAGTGATGTACTTTCTAACTGGGAAAATTAATGCCCTATAAATTATGCCCATCTTTTCCTTTTCTGTCTTCTACCACCAATATGTAATCTATAAGTGAGTTCTGATATTTTGACTTCCAAATGATTTCCATTATTTTCTATATGCCTAACAATACTCCACATCCCTTGCCTGGCCTACTATAGTAACCTAACTGGTTCCTTGCTTCCCTCTGGCCTCGCTAAGTCATTTCTCACATAGTACGCACTGAATTTTAAATATGTAAACCAAATCTCATCATTCTTCTTTTTAAGCCCTTGGTGTCTTCTCATTTCTAGCGAGTCAAGTCTAAATTTTCCACCATGAGCCATAAGACCCAGCAATGGGCACCTGAGTGGCTCAGTGGGTTAGGCATCTGGCTCTTGATTTTGGCTCAGGTCAAGATCTCGTGTGAGTCCTGGGATTGAACACCACACGGGGCCTAGCAGGGAGTCTGCTTGGGATTCTTTCTCTCCCTCTGTACCTTCCCCCACTCAAGCGTGTGCTCACTCTCTCTCTCAAATAAATAAATAAATAAATCATAAAAAAAAAAAAAAAGACCCAGCAATAACCCAGCTCTAGTCTATCCAGCCCCATTCTTGTCTTATGCTCTTACCTGGTCACTATGTTCTGGCCACTCTGGCATTTGCCTTTTTCTAGAGCACAGTGATCCCTTCCCAACCTCAGACCTTTAAACCCACTATTCCTTTTCCAAGAAATCTTTTGTGGAGATCTTTGTGTGGCTGGCTTACCCTCATCTCTTGACACGCGGCGCAAATGTCATCTCTTCTGAGAACCTTTGCTGATGCTCTTTCTAAGCAGCACATCTTGTTCCCAGTTACTCTTTACCAGCCACCTTGTTTATTTCCTTCACAGCACTTATTCAATTAATAACAATCCTATTTGTTTGCTTATTGATTGGTCCATTGTCTCCTCATGAGAAAGAATTCCTTAAGATTGTTTGATTTACCTCTGATTCTTGGACACTGACACATAAAAAGACCTTAACAAATGGTCCCTTGAAGGAGTGAGTAAATGGATTTCATATGCTTCTTACAAATAAAAATCTGGTGTCCATGATGGAAAAATCAGGTAAACAGAGCCTTATACAGATTTACTTTATTAGTTTCATTTCTGACTTGGGTGTATTACATGTTACAACTGAGCCATGAATTTATCAGCCTCAGGTGGTGTTCGGAATTTTAGCCATTTTCCTCTGTGGCAGATTGAATGGTGGGCCTCCAGAAGTTATGTTCATGTCTTAATACCTGGATCCTGTGAATGCGACCTTATTTGAAAAAGGGTCTTTGCAGATGTAATTAAGGATCTTGAGATGAGATCATCTTAGATTAACTGGATGAGCCCTAAATCCAATGACTGATGTCCTGGTAAAGGTAGAGAGGTCTGAAAAACTAAAGAATGTGATGTGGAAGGAGAGGTAGAGACTGGAGTTATGAAGCCATAAACCGAGGAATGCCTGAGCCACCGGAAGCTGGAAGAGGCAAGGGAGCATTCTCTCCTAGAGACTTTTCAGTGATTGTGGTCCTGCTGTCGACTTGATTTAGACTTCTGTCCTCCAGAACTGTAAGAGAAGATTTCTGTTGTTACAAGTCACCTGAATGATTTTTCAGTATAACTATGACCCAAATATTGCACAGAACATACTTACACCAAAAAATTATTTGTTATTTATCTGAAATTCTAATTTAACTGGGCATTCTGCATTTTTATTTGCTAAATCTGGCAATTTTACTCTAATCCCAAGAATATGTGAAAATGAAGAATTGGCTCGAAATGATATGTAGATTCTGCCAAGTAAGAATTGGCATCACATTTTTTAAAAAAAGTCTATTAAATAACTAAAAGAAAATGAAATTGGTGTCATGGGAGTTTTAAATATGCTACAAGATCCTGAAATTTTGCCCAGAAAAGTAACTAAGCAAAATGCTTGGAAATATAAAAGGTCTTTGGTGTTCTAAATCTGATCTAAAACTATCTCAGGAGTGGCTCATTTGTTTCTTGTGACTGTAAAAATAAGAACTAAATTCCATCTGATCCTGACTTAATTTTTTTTACATCTCTGGGGAATTAATATTGATTTAAGGACTGCCTCTTATTTCTACTACCAACAGTTTATTAGATTCAGCTTGAAAATAGGTAGATTAAAGCACAGGAATTTAAAAAAAATTAGACTGAAAATAGCATTCAGTGAAGCACAAGGAGAGGCTGTCTTCCCTGAGAGCCTACAGGGAGTTCTTAGCAATGAGTGAGGAACCTCTATGAGCCCATTTTTTCTTCACCTGCCTCAGAAGTAATAAAACCACCCATGAGGCAAAATTCTGGTTGACTCCGTTTAAATTTTGTATTCCTAATGTTTATAATCACCTTTTTCCCCCTTGTGAGTTTTTAAGCACAAATATCATGAAAGCTATTAAATAAGTAATTAAACCTATTTCAGGATCTGTTGAATAGTCAAATGGGGTGGGGACAGCAGTGGGGGAGAGAGAAAGAGAATGAAAACAGAACACTGAAATCCCCCAAATCTCTGCTTTTTTTAAATGAAAGACTAAGTAAGTTGGGTGGATTTCGTGTCTCTTAAAAATAAGAATCAGGTGCCCATGGTGGGCAGACCAGGTAAAAAGGTCTTTATATAGAGATTTCCTTCTATTAGCTTTATTTCTGACTAGAGTGTACTGAGTGATATACCTGAGCAAAAGACAACCTCATCTCCCTTGTTGCAATTGAAGAATTAAGACTCTTTAGGAAGGAAAGAGCAATAGAGAGGGAGAGAAGAAAAACTAAGAAAACACCAAATAGTGGATGATGCTAGTGTGGCAGGAGGTCCCAGAGTCTCTAGGGGGCCCTGGTGGGAGGCTGTGGTGGCTTCTAGAGGCTTCAGCAGTGGCATCTGGAGCTGGTGCTGAGGCCACCGAGTTCTGAGAGTCAAGGCTGAGGACAAGGAGTAGATCTCCATCACCAAACTGGTCAAAGACAGGAAATCAAGTCTGTGGAAGAGATTTATCTCTTCTTCCTTCCCATCAAGTAATTTGAGATCATTGATGTTTTCTTGGGGTGTCCCTCTAGGATGAAGTTTTTGTGGTGCACAGAAAAAATACTCTCAGACACCAATCTGAGGGGTCACACAGGGCTGCCTCTACAAGGGAGAATGGCTGCAGTTGACTTCTGCACATAGCTTTTATTTAGTTTTTTTTTTAATCAGCAAAGCAAGGACAGATGTATCAAAGTATGGGGAAGGAATACAAATAGATGGCAATTATCTTGAACCTGGAAATCAGGCCTGCTCCTTCCCCTACACCTGGGCACTCAGGGAGGGGGTTAAGGGATAAGGGAGGAACCAGATGTTCATGCTAGCAATAGCCCAAGGCAGGAAGGGGAGTTGAGTGTTACTTTCTTTCATAGCCCCATATCTATGCCCTGTCCCAGGAGATGATGGGATCCTGTTCCTTCAGGCCATTGTGTTCAATAGCCCGAGAACAGGAATGCTGCTGATGCTTCACTCTTTAGGGTTTACAATACATCTTCTAAGAATAACTCCACAGGTTTTGAAGATCATGCCTGTGTAAAAGCAGACCTGTGCTGGCCAGTGGACCAGGATCAAGGGATTTGTCACCATCAGGGATTACAATGGACATGTTGTTCTGGGGGTTAAGTGCTCCCAGGAGGTAGCCATTGCTATCTATGGTGCCGACATCTGGCTACACTCTCCTGTGCAGTAAGCCTACTGGGGGAACAAGATCAGCAAGCCCCATACCTTTGCTTGCAAGGAGAACTGCCACTGTGGCTCTGTGCTAGTGCCCTGCACCCCCCACCCCAGAGGCACTGTCATCATCTAGGCCACTGTGCCTAAGATGGCCAGCATCAACGACTGATACACATTGGCCAGGGGCTGTACCACCACCCTGTGTGACTTCACCAAGGCTACCGTTAATGTCATATCCAAGACCTACAGCATTCTCACCCCTGAACTCTGGAAAGACATGTACTCACCAAGTCTCCCTATCAAGAATTCACTGACCACATCTAAGGACCCACACCAGTCTCTGTGCAGAGAACCCAGGCAGTATCTGTGGCCACCAAATAGTTTTTATACAAGAAAAATAAAATGAAGTAAGTCTTTTTTTTTAAGAGAAACTAGAAAAAAAAGAGCAAACAAAGCCCTATGTTAGTAGAAGGAAGGAAATAACAAAGATCAAAACAGAAATAAATGAAGTAGAGACTAAAAAAAAAAAGCAATGGAAAAGACCAATAAAACAAAAAGCCGGTTCTTTGAAAAGTTAAACAAAATTGATAAACCTATAGCCTGACTGACTCATCAAGAAAAAGAGGGCTCAATTAAATAAAATCAGAAATTAAAGAAGAGAGGTTATAACTATACAACAAAAATAGAAAGGATTGTAAGTAACTTCTGTGAACCATTATATGCCAACAAATTTGACAACCTAGAAGAAATGGGTAAATTCCTAGAAACATACAACCTTCTAATACTGAATCATGAAGAAATAGAAAATCTGAAAAGATCAATTATTAGTAAGGAGATTGAATCAGTAGTTAAAAACTCCCTACAAACAAAAGTCCAGGGCCAGACTGCTTTAATGGTGAATTCTACCAAACATTCAAAGTAGAATTAATACCAATCCTTCCTAAACACTCTCAAAAAATAGAAGAGCGGATACTTACAAACTCATTTTACAAGGCCATCTTTATCCTGATTCCAAAGCCAGACAAGGATACCACAAGAAAGGATAATTACAGGCCAATATCCATGATGAACACAGATACAAAAATCCTCGACAAAATATTATCAAACCAAATTTAAAAATACACTAAAAGAGTGTGGTGCCTGGGTCACTCAGTTGGTTAAGCATCCAACTCTTGATTTCAGCTCAGGTCATGATCTCAGGGTCATGAGATTAAGCCCCATATTGGACTCCATGCTCAGTGCAGAGTCTGCTTGTCTCTCTCCTCCCTCTCCACACCTCCTGTCCTTGCATGCACACATGTGTGTGTGCTCTCTCTCTTAAATAAATAAATAAATAAATAAATAAATAAATAAATAAAATCTTAAAAGAATACATTAAAAGGGTCAGATACCATTATCAAATAGGATTTATTCCAGGTTGCAAGGGTGGTTCAACATCTGCAAAGCAATCAACCTGATATACTGCATTAACAAAATGAAAGATAAAAGTCATGTGATCATCTCAATAGATACAGAAAAAGCAGTTTACAAAATTCAATGTCCTTTTGTGATAAAAAAATTTCAACAGAGTAAGTATTGAGGGAACATCCCTCAACATCAGCCATATATGACAAGCCCACAGCTAACATCATACTCAACAGTGAGAAGATGCGGATGAGAAGATGAAGATTCTCTACATCAAGAATAAGACAAGGATGTCTCCTCTCACCATTTTTACTCAACATAGTATTTGAGTGACAACATAGTATTCCATAGTGACTATGGAAATGAGCATGGATGTTCCTCAAAAAACTAAAAAATGAACTTCCATATGATTCAGAGTGTTTATCTAAAGAAAACAAAAACATTACCTTGAAAGCGTATATGCACCCTCATGTTCTTTGCAGCATTATTTACAATAGCTAAGATATGGAAATAACCTAAGTGTCCATCAACAGATACATGGATAAAGAAAATATGGTATATACTTACAACGGAATATTATTCCGCCATAAAGAAATGAAATATTGCCATTTACAACAACATGGATGGACCATGAAGGCATTATGTTAAGTGAAATAAGTCAGATAAAGACAAATACCATACGATCTCACTTATATGTGGAATCTAAACAAAATAAAACCAAACATAAGAAACACCAAGCTCATAGATACAGAGAACAGATTGGTGATTACCAGAGGTCAGGGGTGGGATTGTGAGATGGGAGAAGAGAGTCTAAAGTTATAAACTTTCAGTTATAAAATAATTAAGTCATGGGGCACCTGATTGGCTCAGTCAGAAAAGCCTGTGACTCTTGGTCTCTGGGTCATGAGTTTGAGCGCCATGTTGGGAATAGAGATTACTGAAAAATAAATAAAAACTAAAATAAATAAGTCATCAGGATGTAATATACAGCATGGCAAGTATAGTTAATACTGTATTGCATATTTGAAAGTTGCTAAGAAAATAAATCTTAAAAGTTCTCATTACAAGAAAAAATCTATATGTATGGTGACAGATGTTAATTACACTTACTATGGTGATCATTTCACAATATATACAAATATTGAATTATTATGTTTTACACCTGAAACTAATATAATGTTGTATGTCAATCATACCTCAATTAAAAAAAAAAAGGGGGGGAGGTGGCCTAAGTGTGTAGGGGTTTGGGAAAGGAGGGTGGGGAGAGTAGGTGAAGAAGGTGGAGACTTCCAAAGAGGTGGTCACAGAAGAAAAGCTGAGAATTTGTTAATGATTTTCTACCAAAGACAGAGCAATAGGGAGTTATTGATCATTGGCAAAGAAAGTTTCTGGAGGGTTTGATGTTTATTCATTAACTTATTCCTCAATCATTTATTGACTACTCGGTATGTGTAAGGAATTGTGTTAGATGTAGAGGTTTCTCCAGAGAAAAAGTGTTAAGCCTCTGACTTTAGAGAGTGGGCTGTATAGAGGGAGGAGAAAGATGCGCTACAAAGAAAGAAAGTACAAATAACAACTAAGTGCTATCACAGTAGAAATGTTTGTAGGGTGTAGTAAACAGACCAAGGAAATGGGCAGGGAATGCAGGAAGGAGGATGTGGATATCAAAGCTTTACAGTGTTGGTGCCCAGGTTAAACTTCTGTGTTTTATTAGATTGATCTGTTCTCTGAGGTTAGGCACATATTTTGAAGCAGCGAGTGAAGATTCTGAGAATATTAAATGAAATCATCATATTTACAAGTGGCTACCCTTTATCAAGTGCCTCTTATGTGCCAGGCACTATAAATATCATGTTAATCCTCACAATAACCTTATGAAGTAGAGAGTCTTATTCCCATTTTACAGGTGAGGACATTTTAGGGTCAGAGGGCTGGAAAAATCAATAAGTTAGCACAGTGACAGAACCAAAAACAAATTTCGGACTGCCACATTTTCCATTTTGCCTTGCTGCCTGTGTATTAGAAAACACATATATTAATAGTTGCTTTGCTCTGAAGTGGTCCTACCTAATATGTTGATGATTTAATAGTTAACTTCCAATTGTGTTAATGGAAAGAAACCACTCTCCTTGATGAAAGCCAATGTTGACAGTCTCTGATTGGCTCTGCTTTCTGCTGTAGCCACATAGTCAAGGCCAGCTTTCGCTGAAAATCCCCAAACTGAACTACAGGTATCAGAGAGTGCGGTGTTTTGACTCAGCACACAAACCAAAACCATTGTATTTAGCACCTACTAGGATGCACTAATCTGACCAACATGATTTTTGATATTTAGATGTTCTTTTACTATATCTGCCTACGTCACTAGGAGATGGCTTCTACTGGTGTGTTTTAAGTAGACTGACTGTGGGTGAGTCAGGGCAGCTGCTTGGAAGTGTGCTTTAGTGCAGTGCTCCTCAAACTTCAGGGTGCTTTCTGATACCCTTGGGATCTTGTGAATCTCCAGGTCTGAACCAGGGCTGACATCCTGCATTTCCCAGTGTAGTCGCTTCCTGACTGTCCTCCGGCTCTGATTCACAGACCACTCTTTGAATAGCAGGGGCAGAGAGGGAATGCACATCCTCCATCTGATTTAGAAGGCTTTCATCCCATAATGCTCTATGACTTAACCAATTTATTAAAAAAAATTATTTGGTGCCTGTAACGTAGGCAGACGCAGAAGATATCTATCTATATGTCTATGAAAAAGAGCAATCTCTATGCTACATGTGCACATCTATAGTGAGAGTACTGGGGAAAGAGGGAGTCTATTATTCTTTTTATTCTTGCTTGCATTGTGTCAAAAGTTACAATACATATTTTTGGGTAATTTAAAATTTTAAAAGTTATTTTTGAGAGTAGTTTACATTGTAGTAGGGAAGAGAAACAACACATTACATGTTAAGTGTAGAAAGTGTTACTATGAAAGCGTATGGGGGAGGTCATACAAAGTCACTCAGGGACTTTTAATTTTATCTTGAAACAAATGCAGATACATTAAGGTTATTTTTGCAGGGAGGGGAGACATGATTATATTTGGGTTTAAAATGATAGTTTAGGATTCAGACTGATTAGCAGGTGCTAAGTCTGGAGGCAGGTAGAGCAATTAGAAGGCTGTTGCTATAAACTAGGAGAGTTGAGATTTTAAGAAGGGGTGGATTTTGAAAATCAGTAATAGATGGTATGCGAAGAGTGAAGAGAAGAGAGAGTCGGGGATGTCTCCTTGTTTTCTGGTGTGGGCAGTTGTCTGGGTGGTCATCCTAGTCATTGAATAGAGAAGACAAGAGGAGAAGATTTTGGAATTTGAAGTGAGAATGGAGCCTCTAAGTTAAAATGTCCAGTGGGTTGTTGGAGGTAGAGTTGTAGGACTTAGGAAGGTGCCTGGGCTGGAAATATAGGCTTGAAGCTATGATACTGGTTAAGTTCATCTAAGGAAAATATATATTGTTGAAGCTTTTTAGCTGGAGAACGCACACATGGGCTTTAGTGAGTCTTGAACCTTCACAATTTGTATGAAAAAATTAACTTAAAAATTTTATTTAATTATTATTTTTTAATTTCTGTATAATTAATGTACAGTGTTACATTGGTTGCAGGTGTACAATACAGTGATTCAGCAATTCTATACATTACTCATTGCTCATCATGACAAGTGCACTCCTTAATCCCCTTCACCTATTTTACCATCCCCACACTTACCTCCCCTCTGGTAACCATCAGTCTGTTCTCTATAGTTAAGGGTCTGTTTCTTGGTTGTTTCTTTCTTAAAAAAAATTAACATTTATGTGCATTTTTCTGGGGACGGGTATTCTGAGGTTTTATGAAATTTTACCCTGAAAATTTAAGAACCATTAAGGTAGAGTGTGAAGAGATGGAACCTGAGACACCAACAAAAAGCGACGTGAAAGAGAAGAATCAAAGTCTCAGAACAGAATTCTGGGGGAACGCCAACATGAGGGAAACCTTATCAGGTGCTCCTAGGCCCTGAAGCTTCAACTGCTTTTTCATTTTGCCACATTTTTCCTGGTGTAGATTCTAGAAGAAGAAAGGCTGGCATCTGGAAGACTGGGCCACAGGCACTGATAAGGTTTGGGGGTAGAAATAACAAATTAAAGGGGAGAGGACTAATGAGCATTTAGTTGGACTTCAGGCCTAGGGTTTTTCAGAGACTCGATTCTTAGGCTTTTCTGAAACCTAGAAATGTCCAATTACACCTTCAGTAAAGAAAATTAATAAATATAATCCCTTTAGGATAAAGAATTCTTGTCCATGGAACATGTAATTGCTTTTTATTCATCAGGCTATGTGGGATAAGATGAAAGCAGAGTCCAACATTGGCTTCACCTGGTAAAATTAAGATACAGGATCAAATGTCTTTTGAAATCCAAATAGAATATTCATTTTTAATTCATGTTCTTTGCAAATACATTATATTTTGAAAGGTTTTCACACCAGTTGGACTAAGAACAATTCAACCTTCATCCTATATCTGTCTTTTTTTTTTTAAATTAACACTTAGCACTATCTACACTTTAACGTTGTCCCCACAACTCAATTTGTTACTTATCTTCATAGGTTTAGGGCAGAAACTCAGGAACTTCATTACAGAGTGCTAAAATATGGATGATATCAATAATCAGAAAAGAGAAGGCATAGGGCTCTCTACCACCAACAGTTTTCTGACTGGAATATTTACTCATTTGTCAAATATTGTATTTCTACCTTGGTCAATCATCTTTGTGTTGGTAACTGTATTAGTTTTCTACTGTTGTATAACCAATTAGCCCCAAACACATTGTTTTAATACAAGCAGTTATCTCATGGTTTCCTTGAGTCAGGAGTGGTGTAGCTGGGTGATTCTGGCTTGAGGTTTCTTATGAGGTTGTAGTGAAGATGAAAGTTGGGGCTGCAATCATCTGAAGGCTTCATGTGACCCTAAAGATCTGATTGCAAGATGGCTAATTTGCTTGGCTGTTGGCAGGAGGCCTTAGTTTCTTGTCATGTGAATTTCTCTGTAGGATTTCTTGAGTGTCTTCCTGGCACAGCAGCTAGCTTCCTTCAAATTGAGGGACCAAGGAAAGCAAGATGGAAGTCTTAATGTCTTTTGTGATCTAGCTTGGAGGTTACACTGTCATTTGTGCAACATCCCATTAGTTACCAATGTCTGTTTTATGCAACGTGGCAGACTATACCAGCATATGAATACCAGGAAGCAGAGATTGTTGGGGCCCTCCTGGAGGCTGGCTATCAGAGTAACAAAAACTATTGTTTTTTAATAAGTGTTTTCCTGGAGATTATATATTCTGTTAAAACAATCATTACCACCACTATCACCACCGAGCATGTTGCTTTATTTTCCCCCCAGTTTTATTGAGATATAATTGCCATGTAACATATAATTTTAAGGCATACAACATAATGATTTGATATATGCACATATTATGAAATGATTACCGCACTAAATTTATTCAGCATCCATCACCCTAGCATGCTGCTTTAGAGGTATGTCAAAGATCTACTCAATCACTAATTACAACTGAGACGCAGTTAGGTCTTGGAATAAAGCTATTGTCAATAACATCGCTTTAGCCATGAAGAGGAACGATACCTATGTGTTTTGACTTCCATTTTTAACATAGTGACCTCTACGTTGGGAGCCTTGGTCTCATTGTGAGTCAGCTTTAATGGATGGTAGGACCCCGTAAAGCTGGGGTTCAGCAGAATAGTTAATGGATATACTTTGAGTAGATTGAATTTGGCAAGGTATCAGTTGCTTTTAGTCAAGAATTTCTCCCCATGAGGATTAAGCCTTTGTTTCATGGAAAATAATTACTCCATCTCTTCCCAATCCATACAATCTATAAAAGCCTAGTCTGTGAAAAGTATTTATGTACAAGGAGTTTCAAGACCCTTCAAAAAGTCTTCCATTTCCCTTCCTTCTTTTTGAGGGCTCTCCAAAATGCCATTCCTTATTCAAACATAACTATATTCTAAGGCAAGTTGTGCCAGATTGTAAACTTAGAATTAATGTAGGTTGTGAACTTAACAAGATGTCATTTCAACATCCCATGAATGGTTAATAAAGACATGAAGTACATAGGGGAAACTCAAAATAGAATGTGAGATAGGTCAGCATTAGACCTCATTCTAGAGTCTCTGTCTAGCAGCTACTTCCAGCAGCTTTCTTGGGCCACATTCTGTAAACATGGGAGTCCCTGCCACGAACTGTGGGCATGTATGGTATTTCCAACAGGGTGGATTCCATCCTTCTGGTTATGGAGAAAGGAGTTAATTAATATGAGAGTCTGGGGAGATGTTTTCTGAGGTCATTGCTAGCCTTTATGTTGCTGAAGATGAAGGATTACTCTTTTGAAATTTAAAAAGAATTCCTGGTTATGGTCGTATTGTAGCTTTTTGTCCTGTCAGCGGACTTAAGTGCTAGTTATATCTGAGAGCAGTTTGATTTTACCACCTGAGGAATAAATCAAGAAGAAGGGAAATTTAAAATGGGCTATCTAGGGGGGATAGTAGGCTTAACTAAATCACTAACACTCCAGTGACTCTGCTTGTATTGATTCTGAAAAGCAGAGCTGCAACTAAATTTGCTATAACTTCAAATTATTATACAGGAATTCATACCTGTTTTTATTTCTTTATTGATAAAATAATGCAAATATGCCTCTTAAATCTAATGAGAAACTGACTCCTTCTTTGAAGAATTTATTGCCCATTTTGTGGGTAGGCTAGTTGTACGATTCTCAGTAAACGATACCTAAGTGATTCTTGGAGCATATTGATAAAGTAGAGAAGTGGCAAGCAGGAGCTCTCCCATCTGTATGTGCAGGTAATTTAATCAAGATCATATACACTAATAGACAAGGAACTGCATGAGTTAAATATTTGTTGAATGAGTGGATAAGAGTTTTATGGAAACTTGTCTAAGAAAGGCAAATAAGATATGTACAAAAATACTTCTAAATGCTTAAAGATCATTATACAACTTTGTGATAATTCCCCAGAAGAAATCATTTCCTTCAGTTGGAGAAATCGGGGAGTGACTCAGACAGCTTGGGCATGTGGAACCTTTCTCCAGCAATATTCCATAGCTAAAAACATTTGTATGTCCCTGTGCTTTTGAACCCAGGATATTTCCCAAGGTTGGATAAAGTCAGTAAGGTGAAGTGAGAGGCCTACAGATTCCAGAGCGATAGTGAGGTCATCACTGAAACGGTCGCGATCCACAGTGGGTAGAGAGGCACAGGATGTGAGAGGAGGTGGTGGACGGGAAATGAGAGGACACAAATTCAGTTCTCAGCCATGTCTCTTTGGTCAAATGGGTCTACTGAAGGTGATATATGTGAAAGCACCTGGCATGGTGCTGGTCAGGTTGCCGGGCTTAATGATGGAATCGTGCCTAAATTACTAAATTGGCTCTGCCTCGATGTTGGGAATCTGGAAAGCAGTAATAGAATGGAATAATAAGGGAAGACCAAAGGAATAGATACCATTATGAGTGAGAACAAGATTCACAGAAGTGAGCTAGTGGAAAGGATCAATAGAAGCCGTGGTCCTTTCAGACTTTTTCTTTTACACATTAGACCTCTCGTAACCTAGCTCCTCTTTTTCATGAATGCTTTTCTTGCTCTCCGTAATTCTTCTTGTCCATAAATCTGATGCCCGGACATGGTGCACACTCGCCGTTAGAAGACTGCCCTCCAGCAAGCCGTGACACATTGCTTTCCCCATGTGAACTGTCCGCTTACAGAAGTATTGTTTTCCCCCAAATCTCTTTATGCCAGTTGCACCTGAAATTATGTCAGTTGTTTAAACATCACATAAACTGATGAAATATAAATGCAAAAAGATGGGCACATTATTTCCACGAAAATTTAAGTTGAATGATGTGTAGAGATGCAATAAAATTTAATTGCTAAAAAAGATGGCTCTCCAAGTAGATGTGGGTGAGAGAAACATAAAGGATTGAAAAAAATATTGAGACATTCTGCACTTGGGTTTGTTTAGTTTTATTTTGTTTGGTTTTGCACGAGGCAAGATCATGGCGAGCATGAAACGGGAGCCTGACCTGTCGGAGTTGAAAACTGCTTCACCCCCTAGGCAACTGGGTGACTCTCAGTGCCTGTTTCCTCATCTGTAAAACAGGAATAATAAATAGCCCCAGTTTCAACCAGTGTGGCTGCAATGACTTATGTTTTTTACTAATTACTGGAGTTCGGCCAAGCTTCACAGGCTAATGGCACAGTTTTTCGTAAGACTCCTCCTCTCACTTAGGGCACCAGCCACAAGTGAGGGGTCCCAGGCCATCCTCACTTCTGAGCCCCTGGCTACAAACGGAGGATTTCTGCTCACGGTCCTCTCAAGTTTGATTATTGGCTGGAATGACTCACAGAACTCCAGGAAGTGCCATACTTAAGACTGCACTTTTATTAGAGGGAAACTATACAAATCACAACCAGCTGAAGGGACAGATGCTTAGGGTGAGGTCTGGGAGGAGCCCAAGTACGAGGTGGATTCCAGTCGTCTCCCTACGGAGTTCCAGACATCATTACCTCCACCAGCTACGACGATGTGTTGCAACACTCAAAAGTATGGCCAACCAAGGAAGCTCACCTGAGCTGCTTTGTTGCCCGCAGTTTTAATTGGGGTTTCATGACAGAGGTATGGTTGATTAAGTAACTGACCACACAGTTGAACTCAAGTCTCCCAGCCCTCTCTGCGACTCGGAGTTTGGACTAATACCACCTGGCTCAAAGCCCCAACCCTCTAATCACATGGTTGGTCTGTGTGACATGGCCAGCCCTTGTTCTGAGTCATTTCCTTCACAGAAACTATTCTGGGGTGCTCCATGAATCATCTCATTACCATCAACTATGAGGGCCCCCCATAAATAATAAAGACACTTTTCTCACTTGGGATATATCATGGATTTGGAGACTATTTCCCAGGAATCAGGGACAAAAGCCGGCTGAATGCTCCATTATACAGTGGCTAAAAGAGTTAATGTCTGAAAAGCACTTAGAACAGTGCCCACATGTAAGAAACACTGTATCAATGTTTGCTAAGGAAGTGATACATTCTCGCTCCACTTTGAAGGTACCAAACCGAAATTCATCTATTTACTGAATATTGATATCTTGCGGAAATAACTCTTGGCTATAATAGCATCGGACAGAAGGACTTTTATTGTATCCTTTGTGTTGTTTTCTTTTAGGTCCTTTTTTAAAATCTTAGAAAACATAATGAGCTATAATTTTATGCCAATAAACTATGTTGGAAACTATGTGCAGTGAAACCCATACCAGCAGCTAGGCTGCCAGGAGATTTGGATTCTAGTTCTAGCTTTGCTTTTGATTAGTTGTTTGACTTTAGGAAATTCCTAACCTCCTTGAACCTCAGTTTTATTGATCTGTCATTGGTCTACTTGCTTAGCGATCATCTAGCACCAAAATCTTTCTTGGACGAAAAATACAATTTTTTCCTTATCTCTATACTCCTTCTCCCTTCAGCCTCCTGTCCACCATGTTTTTCTAATTTGATTTTTTTTTTAAATAATGAACTTCATTTAGATCAGATCTAAAATATTGTCTTATGGGAAAGTCAATATTCTGATTCATTTGATGTTATTACTCATGTTATTGTTAGTATTATGATGATTCAGGTCACTGAAGCCTGGGAATAATAGGAATCACAGCACCATTATGATAATGCTAAATGGTAAATGAGAGAGTGAAAATGCCATGTGCTGGTAAAATTTGATGGCTAGAACAGGGTTTTATCCTGTTTTCACTATTTTTTTTAAAAAAATTGTTTGTCTAAATATTTGTTATTCAATGCTGACTTCATAAAAATTTATAGCTAGCATTTGTTGACAGTAAGATACATGTAAGACTCTATTCCCAAGATAGAGTAAGACAGAAACCTAATATCTATAGCTAGATCTACATTTATATCTGTATCTATCATCTCTTTAGCTATCAACAGCTAGCTGGTTATAAATGACTATATAGAAAGACCAATAGGATGAACACAGTATGAAAAAAATCATATAAAACTCATTGATAATAATGAAAAGATGTTACTTGAGTGAAAGAATTTTTATGTTCTGTATTTTTAAAAATTTTTAATTTAAATTCAGGGGCGCCTGAGTGGCACAGCGGTTAAGCGTCTGCCTTCGGCTCAGGGCGTGATCCCGGCGATCTGGGATCGAGCCCCACATCAGGCTCTTCTGCTATGAGCCTGCTTCTTCCTCTCCCACTCCCCCTGCTTGTGTTCCCTCTCTCGCTGGCTGTCTCTATCTCTGTTGAATAAATAAAAAAAAATCTTTAAAAATAAAAAAAAAATAAAAAAAAAGCATTAAATTCAAAATAGTTAACATATAGTGTATTATTAGTTTCAGGGGTGGAATTTAGTGATTCTTCAGTTACATATAACATCCAGTGCTCATTACATCAAGTGCCCTCTTTAATGCCCATCACCCAGTTATGCCATCTCCCCAGCAACCTTCGGTTTGTTCCCTATAGTTGAGTCTCTTATGGTTTGGCTCCCTCTCTGTTTTTAGTTTTCCTTTAGAAAGAACATAACATTAAAAATATTTGTGGGATGTGTGGGTGGCTCAGTCAGTTCAACGTCGAACTCTTGGTTTCAGCTCAGGTTATGATCTCAGGGTCCTGGGATCGAGCCCTGTGTTGGACTCTGTGCTCAATGGGGAGTCTGCTTGAGGGTTCTCTCTCCCTCTGCCCCTACCCCCACTTGTGCTCTCTCTCTCAAATAAATAAATAAATCTTTTAAAAATATTCATTATTACTTGAATTTTTTATACCCTTTATATCCAGAGGTTGGTCTTGCAACAACTTCATACTTGTAGAATGATGTTTTCTACATGGTTCTTGTGATATAAGAAAGGGTCCTACAGTCAAGTATATTTGGGAAATACTGGGGGACTTTTCACAGTTAGAGAAAAAAGAAGATTGAATGTCTTCACAGTACCCAAGGTTAAGGAATTTACAACATTTTCTAAATGTATTTACCCATGCAATTCTTTCTTAGTGAAATACTCATTAGTGCCACAGGAAACACTAAACAGGGCAAAAAAAATCCCAACAAACAGGCAAACAAACAGCCCCCCCCCAAACATGTCTAAAAGTAGCCCTTAACCAAAGGTAAACACTGCACTCTTAATCTCACACAGAAAGAATTTGACTTATATTTTCCAAGTAGTTCATAGTACATTGGCTATTTTATTACCTAGTTAATAGTTTTTAAAAGAGCGATGTAGAATAGATATAGTTTGAAATAATTATAAAAAGCCAAACTATCAGCAGATCTTAACAAGACTCTAATGCTGAATGAATAAGCAGAAATACAAAAAAATGGATATAGAACTTAATTTTTGCACAGAATGTAACAGATGTTCATAGTATGACTGTGGCATTAAGGAGAAGTTAAATTATGTTTATGATCTTTGTAGAAGAACACATTTTTGGCAAGGTATCTGTAAAAAATGATTTAAAAACACTTTGTTTAAAATTTTTGTTTTATTGGTAAACTCCTGTTATCTGGAAAATTAATTTATACAAAGCATCTCATTCTCTAACAGTGCCAGGCCGTGGAAGGGAGATCTACCTATGACAAGAAGGAAAAAACACTATGATCAGGAAACTGGGGCCACTTACGCAACTTTGTTACATTGGATCCGGCTTTTAAATTTCCCTGAATCCAGCTTTTCTCAGATGTAAAATAGAGATGGCGAAGTCTGCTTCCCAGGATTATTGTGAAATCAAATGAGACCAAATATATGAAATCATCTAGTCCTCATTTACAAAACAGGAGCCTGTAATAAAGGTTCTTTAAAAATAATTTACTATTGGTATTTGCAGTCTAAAAAGCCTTGGAATCATTTAATTTTCCTAAACCCTTGTGGGCTGGTGGTTCAGCAAGTTTGGAGTTTTTAGAAAAAGCAAACTATCGTTAACAGGGCCAAATGCTGAAGGAGGGAGGAAGAAATATTTAGCAATTGCTGGTGATTTTTAAGAGGGCAATTTCATGAGTGGTAAGGAGGGAGGCCAGATTGCAGGGATGTGAGTATCAACAAGGAATTCAATCAAGAAGCCGGGCAGAGAAGGAGAAAAGAGGGAAATTGGGTAGAACCCTGAAGGGTTTAGGTAAGGGATTTTTTTTTTTTTTCCCGGTTTGGGAGGAGATGACATCCATAAATTTCTTGAAAGTCAGCAAGAATAAAGAGGAAGACAGTGGAAAGAGTATAGATAAAATAATGGGGTCTGTTTCTAGATCAGGCTCAATCACTAATTCAGAGCTACCTTGGGCACCATCCCTGGCCGCTCCGAGTCCCTGTGAAATGGAGGTGCTAACACCATCCTTATCTCCCCCATGACTGTGGGGTGAAGATCATTTGACGTAAAGCCAGTAAAAGTAGCTTGGAGGTTATAAGGTATGTCATCATACAAAATAAGTATAAATCTTTTCAGAAGATGGTCTATGTCCAAGGTGCTTACCTTTATGGTGGGTGCTATGAAAATGTTCTTTGGCTGCTCAGAAAGGACACTTTCGGAGAAGTGTTTATGGAACTGAATTGCACTAACATGGCAAATCCACTTTTAGGTTACAAGGCAAATCACTCCTCCCCATTTATAAGCTAAGAACCCTTCTCTTCCCTGGCTCTTTGGACATTCTGCCTCGGTTCTTGTTTTCATTACTTACCAACTGCTGTGCGGCCTGTCAGTTCTGTGCTCTTCATCTCACACACTTTAACCATATCTCTCAGCAATTTTCTGTCTGGAAAAATTGCCTGCTCTTTGTTTTCATCGAGGTAAAACGGTAACCACTTAAGGCCCATTTATACAAGGAGGAAAAAAGACTGTTTAGAAACCTAGTGTCAAATATGGCTTTTTCAAACCATGGTGTGTTTTGAACACTGTAGTATCAACAGAGTCAAAAGTTAAATTTTGTGTGTGTGTGTTGAGTACACGGACTGTGAAAGATCTTTTGGAGTCTGAGCTTTATATATAACCCCTTAAATTCTGATTGAGTTTATTCTTCAGCTCTTGAATTTATTTTTGGCACAGTATATACTATGTGGGGCCAAGGAAAAAAGACATTTTCCAAGAACTGTAGATCCCCAACGAGAATCTAAGCACCTTAGAAGGAAACACTTCACAAAGATTTTTAACAGTTTATTCCCTGACTTGAAGATTTATTCCTCAACCAGGTGTCCTTCTAGACCTGGGGAGATAAAGATGAACAAGGAATTATATTGTTGTTCTTTTTTATTTTATTTATTTTTTTAAAGATTTTATTTATTTATTTGAGAGAGAGAGAACATGTGAGAGAGAGCATGGTGGGGGAGGGGCCGAGGGAGCCAGAGAAGCACTCCCCGCTGAGCAGGGAGCCTGGTTCCGGGCTGGATCCCAGGACCCCAGGACCCTGAGATCGTGACCTGAGCCAAAGGCAGACGCTTAACCAACTGAGCCACCCAGGCGCCCCGGCATTGTATCGTTCTAAATGAACTTTGGCATATAAGAATATAACTGCAATTCCGAATGCTGTGAAGGAGTTGTGTATGCAATCTAGTGGTCACAGAAACCCTGCAGGGGAGCAGAGGTGGCCAGTGGTCAGCTGTGAGGAACACATGGTGGCCTCACACACGGCTTGCCAGATCAGAGGCTTTGACAGGTTGCAGCTACTGCTACCAGTATAAGTCAGGGAGCCCAGAAGGGCAGTGTGATCAGAACGACTTTTTATTTTGTTTGGGGCTCTAATCTTTATTCATTTTTCTTTACAGCTCGATTGGAGTAAAAGTGGCATATAATAAACGGCACATATCTGGGTACATTTTGACATATTTATGTACTTGTCAGATAATCAGCACAATCAAGGTAATGAACATGCCCACTACCCCACACATTTCCTTGTGCCCCTTTGAAAGCCTTCTTTTTCTCCCTTTTCTCTCCTCTTCTCAGGGATCCACAGATCTGCTTTCTGTCACTTTGGATTAGTTTGCATTTTCTCGAATTTCATATAGAGAGAACCATACACTATGCACTCATTGTTCATATGGCTTCTTTCACTTACCATAATTATTTTGATATTCACCCATGTCATTATGTGTATCAATATTTCATTTCTTGACTTTCTTTTTCCTTTTTTTGCTTAGTAGTGTTTCACTGTGTGGCTATGCCACACTTTTGTTTTTCCCTTTACCTGTTGACAGACATTTGGGTTGTTTCCAGTTTTGGTTACTGAATCTGAAGTTGTGAACATTCCTATGCAAGCTTTTATAAGGGCATATACTTTCATTTCTCTTGGGTAAATACCTGGAAGTAGATTGACATGATCAAAAGGTATATATAGGCTTAATTTTTTAAAAATATTTTATTTATTTATTTGACAGATTGAGAGCACAAGTAGGCAGAGAGGCAGGCAGAGGGAGAGGGAGAAGCAGGCTTCCCACTGAACAGAGAGCCTGATGCAGGGCTCGATGCAGGGCTGGATCCCAGGACCCTGGGATCATGACCTGAGCTGAAGGTAGATGCTTAACCGACTGAGCTACCCAGGTACCCCTTTATAGGTTTAATTTTTAAAGAAATTGCAACATTGTTTTCCAAAGTGCTTGTACCTTTTTATATTCCCACTAGCATTGTATAAGACTTTTAACTACTCTGTGTCCTTGGCAACACTTGTTATAGTTTGTCTTTTTAAAAATTTCAGCTATTCTAATAGATATGTAGTGGTATCTCATTGTGGTTCTATTTTGCATTTTCGTAATGACTAGTATTTTCATGTACTAATAGCCATTCATATATCTTCTTTGTTGGAGTGTCTGTTCAGATTGCCCATTAAAAATATTAGGCTATTTCTTATTATTGGGCTTTAAGAAGTCTTTATATATTCTGGGTATAAATCTTTTATCAGACATATGATTTGCAAATAGTTTTTCCTGGTTTGTGACTTTTCATTGTCTTAACAATGTCTTTCAAAGAGCAGAAGTTTTAAATTTTGATTAAGTTGAATTTATCAGTTTGTTCTTTTTTAAAACAGCTTTATTGTTGTATAAATAGCATACAAAATTGTACATACTTAATATGTAAAATTTGATGAGTTTGGACACATGCAAACATCTGTGATATCATCACCACAATCCAGGTGATAGACATATTTAACCCCTCCTGGAATTTCTGTGGGTCCCTTTGTTTTATGTTGTTTTGTTTGTGGTAAGAACATTCAACATGAGATCTCTCCTCTTCTCAAATTTTGAAGCTTAAAATGCTGTATTGTTGAGCATAGGCTCTGTGTTGTACAGCAGATCTCTATAACTTATTCATGTAGCAGAATTGAAACTTTATACCCATTGAATAATAGCTCCCCACTTCCCCTCTTTCTATACCCTGGCAACCATGATTATATTCTCCACTTCCAAGAGTTTAACTATTTTAGATTCCTCATATAAATGGAATTATGCAGATATCTTCTGTGACTGGTTTATTTCACTTAGTCTATGTCCTTCACGTTTATCCATGTTGTCACAAATGGCAGGATTTCCTTCTTTCTTAAGGCTGAATAATATACCATTGTATGTACATATTATATTTTCTCTATCCATTCATCCATTGATGAACATTTAGGTTACTTCCATATCTTGGCTATAGTGAATAATGTTGCAGTGAACATGGGAATGCAGGTATCGCTTCAAGATACCGATTTCAATTATTTTGGATATATACCCAGAAGTGGAATTGCTGGATAAGGAAGTTTTTGAGGAATCATCATACTGTTTTCCACGGCTGCTGCAAGTTTGGTTTTTTGGCTTATGCTTTTTGTGTATGTAAAAAAGCTTTGCCTGAGCCAAGATCACAGGAGTTTTCTCTTATATTGTCTTCTAAAAGTTCTATAGGTTTAGGTTTTAAATTTAGGTTTGTGATCCATTTTGGATTAATTTTTATATTTGTTGAGGTAGGAATTAAATTATTTTTTTCATTAGATATCCAGTTGTTTTTAGCCCTATTTATTGGAAAAGACCATGCTTTCTCCATGGTAGAAGGTAGAGGAAGGGAGGGACTATAAAGTATCCTCCAAACGGAGAAGGCGCTTTGAGACTGAAAAATGAGGAGGCAACTTCATACAGGTGACACAGTTTTATTCAGGGTAACTTACTGATACGGAGGATGAGGCAGACGACAATCCAGACCTTTGCAGCTGTTCTCCAAAAAGCCCAGACCTTGCTCTACAGAATTTATAGAGTGAACGGATGCCCAGGAGGGCACTGTAGTGAGATCAGACAGTTTGTATGCACCTAATTGACAGCTAACATTTAGTTAGATCTCGTGGTGTCCCCATCAGGAAGGGGAAAGACTATGTTATCTCTAACAAATTCATGGGAGGCCAAAGCAAGTCTCTCTACCTTCTAGACATGGTGGGTATTTCTAAGGTATGTATATTAATTTCCAAGGGGCCTGGAACATGTAGCCCCAAGACAGGTCATTGAGTGGACAAGAACAAGATGGAAGGCCAAGGATCTAGTCAGTATTGTCAGCATTCCTACTCTCCACCCCTGACATCTTTATGGCCAGTGCAATCTTTTACATGCCATTCTTCTGCAATGACCCTATAGCCAGATATCAGGAAGTGACTTGCATCCCTATGCCACAGGAAAAATATAGACAGCAATGTGAGGTTAATAGACCTGTAAGACAAAATACTTGGAACTATGCTTCCACAGTGACCTTGTAAAGAGGTGAGCCACCTAGTGAAGGCGTTAGCAAAAGAGATCTTCTTGACATGATCAATAAGTTTTTGCATATGGGACACTAAGTTCAGCATTCTGTAGACCCAGCAGTCAGAGTGAGTGTGAATTTCAACATAAGTGGTGTCAGGGAGATATTACCTGAGGCAATAGGTAGGGACATCACCTGTGTGAGGCTAAACGCAATAAGACAAACATTTTAGAGGCAATAAATATGGTAAATCTTCATTTAGTAACAATGCAGTAGCTGTTTGGTCCCCATGAACCACTACCATCCCTGGCTTTTCACCATTACTCATTCTTGAGGGATGGTATGACAACCACTCTAGCTACTTCCTGCTGGAAAGGGGCATAGATTAGGACTGGAGGAATGAAACTGCCTTGCATCCAGTTTTAGATATTCCCTGGTACGAGGCTGAACCCCCATCCTTCATAGAGCCATTGTTTCAGAACTCTCATGTAAAGTCTTAGACAGCATCTCATTTCACACTTTGTAACGAGGTCACTTCAGTTAAAAAGCTGTCTCATTTCAGGAGGTGGGCCAACAGGTGGGCTCTCAAAGTCAGGCCTATAGGTAGAAAATTAGCCAGATATGCAAGGAAACCAGAAGAATTCAGGATCCAGCCCAGTTTTATAGGTGAACAAGAAATAGTCAAGGACAATTAATCAGAACTAGAATCTAACACCCATAAAAATATTGAAACACAATTTTTTTCTGTCTCTAAAGTCACCCTCATTTCCATCAAAGATAGCCAAACTAAGACTAATCTGTTTGTGAAACAAGTCCAGTTTTAACAAACTTGGCCTAATTATTTACATAAGTACAGCAAAAATAGTGGCTGGCCATATAGGTTCTTTTAAATCAGCTTTGCTGGAACTTTCCATAAGGAATTTCAGATTAAGCATTTAACAGCCTTCTGAGGCTAAGAACCAAGCAAAAATACTTGCCATCAGACTTGCCTGCGATCTATATATTTGGGTTACTTCCTTTCTTCTCCAGGTCTCCAAAACATTCTGAGATTCCTGAGCCTGCCAGGAAGTGACCTTCTTTACCCACCTGGTAAGGCCCCTAGGAACCCGGTAAGCTAGGTACCAGGTGGATATTTCCAAGGGTCTTCATTAGCTCCATAAAACCAACCTTAGCTCCTTAAAGCTATCTGGTCATATGTGAGTCTATGCATGCCTCTCACAAATATGACATTCTAGTCAAAGCCTTGTTAATATGACCAATGTTTCCAATGGTGTCCTGTTATAGGAGCACAGATTCTTATCGAACTTAAGCAAATAACTATAATTGCCAGGAAAGTAAGAATACCTGTCTCCTGCTCCATCAGCCCCTCACCCTCCTCAAATAAATAAATCTTAAAAAACATAAAGAAGGTAAGAATATTCACTGAGAGTTTCCAAATTTTGGAGAGACCAGGTAGGGAGAAAAGGATAACTGTTTCCTTAAATGTGGAAGAGTAAACATTAGAGAACCAGCAATGTTTTAAAGAAGAGTCATAAAAACTATAATCATTTTCCTCAATTCATTAAGTCTCATGTTAATAACTCTTGTTCTGTTTGAATGCAGATTTTCCATTAGTGCCAGAAATTCTTACTCAGCTTGGTTTTATGATCCTCAGGGTATAAGAAACCTGTATTTGTCAAAAGTTCTCTCCATGAGTCTTCTTGAAGATGAAACACATTTAGCAAAAGCATCAGAACAATAGCTGTAAATGACAAAAGACTCAAAAATGGCCGTGGTTAAAGATCTGATGAAAGTTTATTATAATGCAATGGACAAGAAAATTTGTTTTTTTTTTTCTGTGACATACACTTCAATACTTAGAATTACAAGTGATGACATTATACCAGGACATATCAAAATCTTAGGAACTTTATATGATTTCTCGAATAGTTATGGAATTCTTCCAGATACTGAACCTAAGAAGATTTATCATCACTTATTTGACATTACTTCCCATGTAACTTGACATACCAAGACTAACTAATCAAGAATTTCATTTATAATTTGAACTTGGGGAAGTTCGTTAAAAATATCAGAAGATTTTAAAGCAGAGGCCTAAATAGGAGCACAGATCATTATAAAACTTAATTACCTAATTAACCAAGGTGGCAATAAGAGATTCTTAAGGCAAATATAAAAGGTGACATAGTTGTTAGCAAAACTTACTTCTTTTAATATTGATAAGATTCAGTTTTCTTCAGTAATTGAAGACCTGATAAAGATAAAATATAGAAACTGTTTTGTTTGTTTTTTTTCTGGGCAAAGAGAAAAAAACGTTTGTTTACAATTTCTTATCAAGAGTAGACCAATAATCTGCAAAAACTTTATCTTAACAGAGAAAAAACAAATTCTAGTCTTATACCAGTACTTCTAAATCTCTTTCTTTCTGGTCTTGGTCCTGACCATGCATAAAAATCTTTTCCAAAGGTTCCTATTTCACAAACTTCCTACAACTTTCTTTTTTATTTAGATTTTGTCCTAAGTTTTCCCTCCAAGCATCCAGTCTCATTTTAGGACAAAATTACTTTCTTTTCTCTCAACAAAAATGTATTCCCCTTTTTCATACCTTTCTTACCAAAAACACATAGTTTTACTTCTTTTTTTTTTAAGTAGGCTCCAGGCCCAGCATGAAGCCCAGCACGGGGCTTCAACTCATAACCCTGGGATTAAGAATTGAGCAGAGATCAAGAGTCAGAAGCTTAACCAACTGAGCCACCTAGGCGTCCCACATGCCTTCCTTTGGTTGCATACAGTTGTTTCCCTTATTATTTCTAGTAGTCTAATTACATGTTAGAATTCTTAATTCTTAGAAACTTAACGTTCCAGTGAAAACTAAGTAGTAAGCAATTGTGAACTGTTACACCAGAATTCTTTGGATTGGCAAGTTCATGAATATATTTTATAATTTCCAGAAACATGTTCTTTTTTTATAATTTTAATGTTGATAACTGAACACATGTCTGTTAAAACAACCACCTTATATTAGCTTTAATACTAAGTATTTTTCCAGATCACATGAACTTGAAAAACATTTGCATTAGTGTCCCTCTTTTGGAGCTTTAGAATGCCCAATTCTTGTAACCGCTTGCCTTTAAACCAATTAAACAGAGCTCTTTTACAAAGTAACTTTCGCAATACCGGAGGTCGAAAAATATCTCATGTCTACAACCTACATATGTGGATATACACAGAGACAAATGTAAAGACCCTATAGGTACTAATAGTTATGGAGATTTTCAAGATTTGTATTTGTCCCTGAAATGAGTCTTGAGGTGACTGTACTAGAGTTTGAACTCAAGGGCCATCTGAGCAGTTTGTATTTTAAAAAGTCTTCTTCCCACCCCCATCCCACCTTTTCTTCCCCTTCAGTGTCAGGTGATTGTGGGCTACGTTTACATTTCAAGGACAGGGCAAGTTGTATAACTTAAAAGGGGTGGAGAAAGAACACAAGTTGTCCCAGAAAGGACTTCGGTTTCCTGAAGCCAATAATGTACAAGCCTTTAAGATAAATAGGGGAAGATTTGGGATCAATAAAGGAATAGGTGACTTTTGGATGGCCTCTAGAGTTGCGTTTCTAGCTTTGTAAATTTTGTAAGAAAGCTGCTTTCTAAACTTCAAAGAAGTGGGTTGCAAGTTAAATAACGTTATAAGTTGATCTACTCCTCAGATTCCATTTTCCCCAATTTGCTTCCTCCTCTCTGGGTCCATTTTATTAGTTTCCTGCAAGGATAGTTTCCTGTCAGCGTTTAGAAACTTGGACATACCAATCAAAATATGCATCCCACTCAGATTGTTTAGTTCAATAGCCAGCTTTTCCTCAAATCGGGTCCGCAAATACAGTAATTACGTATTTTAAAGGATCCTCATTTAGGCCATTTGAGAGTTAAAACCATCCTAGTACAATCCTTTAAAAACCTTTCTTCTGACCTCCTTCACCCTAGGCTCAACTTGAGCAGGCATTTAATCCCACAGGGCATTTACTGACTGGGTCTTTCTTTTAAACATTTCCCCCTGAGCGTTCCTTTAGTCTCTGCAATTAACAAAACCGAGAGCACTAATGATTGTGGCAGGTCACAAGCTCACATATCTGCCAATCCCCTCAGTCTGAACAAAGGATGTTCAGGCAGCCACATCACCCCAAAGGTCCAAGGTCGTGGGATGGCTGAGTTCAGTCGCCAGGAACCAAGTGGGACAGTCCTCGTGGAGCACCCAAGGTGACCAGTCGTCTAGAGTAAGTAAGTAAGCACCAGGTGAGCTGCTGCGGCAACTGCTCTGCTCCTTCTCCCAGACTGCCCTCCCTCCCCGGGCACACAAACCATCCACAGGGCGCACCTGGGTGGCCAAAATTTATAACCAAACTTAAGGGGTTCATCGTTTGAGGTACCTTAAATTCAACATAACCCAAGGGAGTGTTGAAAGCAAAGAACTTTGTATCGCTTGTTACAAGCAGGGAGACGGGATAGATCTCAAAGTACCGTCTCTTTACTTGTAATTCCTTTTCTGTGGAGTCTTGTCATGCACAGAGCATTGAGGGGGGAGCTGGTCAGCTTAGGATTTTCCCCCAGATAGTGGGGCTTTCCCCTCATGGTCCCTTTCCCCACACTTGTTTCCTTTTCTGTCTCCTGCCTGGCTTGCCAGTGGGTAGAAGGTGGAAGAGGGGAGGGACTGCAAAGTATTCTCCAGACTGAGAAGGCACTTTGAGACAGAAAAAACCAAGCAGGCAACTCCGTACATAAAGTTTTCTCAGAGACGCTTACTGACCAGGAGGATTGGCTGGATGTCAGTCCAGAGCTGTGCAGCTCTGCTCTGCAAAGTCCAGACCGTAGTCTATGGATTTTATAGAACGAGGGGATGCCAGGAGGGCATTGTGATGAGACCAGAGGGCTCCCATGCACCTCAAAGGGTCTGCATGCTCTTAATTGACAGCTAACATTTAATTAGATCTCATGGTGCCACCTGTGCATTAGGACGGGGAAAGATTATGTTATCTCTAACAGGTTCAGGGGAGGCGGCTCTACATTCCAGCTTTGCTAATCATTTCTAAGTATACATATTAATCTCCAAGGGGCCTGAAATGTGTAGCCCCAGGAGAGGTCATCCACTGGACATGAATAAGATGGAGGGCCTAGAAAGCAGTCAGTGCTATCAGCACTCCTACACTCCACTTCACTGCCTTTGCCCCTCTGTTGAAATTCAGTTGTCCATAGATGTGTGGATCTATTTCTGGATTTTATAATCAGTACCTTTCATTTATTTGTCTGCATTTATGTTATTATCACACCAAGTTGATGACTGTAGCTTTATAATAGGTCTTGAAATCAGATAATGTTAATCCTCCAAATGTTAATTTGGTCTTTTTAGAAGTTATTTTGGCTATTCTAGGTCCTTTGCATTTTCATATGAATTCTGGAAACAGTTTGTCAGTATCTACAAAAACTTATGCTGAGATTTTGGTTTTGATTGTGATAGGTTACACGTCAATTTGGGAGAACTGAAATATTAACAATATTGAATGTTCCACCTAATTACATGGTATAGCTCTCTGTTTACTTAGATCTTTAATTCCTCTCAGCGGTGTTTTGTAGTTTTAAGGGTGCCGGTCTTTTCCATGTTTTGGCAGTTTGGTTTATCCTTCAGCATTTCATGTTTTTTAGATTCCATCTTTAAAATGAAGAGGAGTGTTTTTTGGTTTTTTTTTTTTAATGAGCAATTTTAGGTTCACAGCAAAATTGAGCAAAAAGTTACAGGAGTTTCTATATACTCCCTCTCCCCATATACACGCGGTCTTCCTCACTATCAACACCCCCCACTGGAGTGGTCCATTAGTTACAACTGATGAGCCTACGCTGACACATCATAATCACTTACAGTTCATAGTTTATGCTGGAGTTCATTATCGATCTTGTACATCCTATGGATTTAGCAAATCCATATGGCATTTAGTCACCATTATAGTATACAGAAAGTTTCACTGCCCTACAAACTCCCTGTGCTTCATGATTCATCTCTGCTTCCCACTAATCCCTGGAACACATTCATCTTTTTACTGTCTATAAGTTTTGCCCTTTTCAAGAATGTCATATATATTGGAATCATACAGTATGTAGCCTTTCCATATTGCCTTCTTTCACTTAGTAATACACAGTTAAGTTTCTTCCCTATCTTTTCATGCCTTGATAGCTCATTCCTCTTTAGTGCTAACTAATACTTTATTGTCTGGATGTATCACAGTTTCTTTATCCCTTCACTCACCGAAGGACATCTTGATTGCTTCTAAGTTTTGCCAATTATGAATGAAGCTGCTATAAATAACATCCTGATGAAGGTTTTGGTGTAGACATAAGTTTTCAGGTTCTTTGGGTAAATACGATAGAGCATGATTACTGGATCATGTGGTAAGCGTATGTTTAGCTTTGTAAGAAACTACAGACTGTCTTCCGAAGTGACCATACTATTTTGCATTCCCACCAGCAGTGAATGAGAGTTCCTGTTGCTCCACATGTTCTCCAGCATTTGGGGTGTAAGTGTTCTGGATTTTTGCCATTCTAACAGATGTGCAATGTTATTTTGTTGTTTTAATTTGCGATTCCCTAAAAATGTATCATGTGGACCATATTTTCATATGCTAATTTCCCATCTGCATATCTTCTTTGGTGAAGTGTCTGCTCAGATCTTTTGCCCATTTTTTAACCGGGTTGTTAGTTTTCTGTTGTTGAGTTTTAAGAGTTCTTTGTATATATTGTGTAACAGTCCTTTATTACAGATGTGTTTTTGCAAACATTTCCCCCCCAGTCTGTGGCTTGTTTTCTCATTCTCTTGACAGTATCTATTGTAGAGCATAAATTTTTAATTATAATAAAGTTCAGCTTATTAATTCTTCCTTTCATGAATGATGCCTTTTTAGTGACTTATCTAAAGAAGTCATCACCAAACCCAACGTCCATTAGATTTTCTCCTACCTTGTCTTTTAAGAGTTTTAGAGTTTTGTATTTTACATTTAGATCTATGAATCATTTTGAGTTAATTGTTGTGAAAGATGGAAGTTTTATATTTATATTCATTTTGTGCAAATGAATATCCAGTTGTTCTAGTACCATTTGTTGCAAAGACTATCTTTTTTTGCACTGAATGGCCTTTGCTCCTTTGTCAAAAAACGGTTGACTCTATTTCTATAGGTCTATGTCTGGACTCCCTAGTTTGTTTCATTCATCTATTTGTTCTTTTGCCAATAGCACATTGTTTTGATTCCTGTGGTTTTATAGTGAGTCTTGAAATGGGGTGGTGTCTGTCCTCTGACTGCTCTTCCCTTCAGTGTTGTGTTGGTTATTTTGGATCTTTTGCTTCTCCATATAAACTTTAGAATCAGTTTGTCAATATCCACAATAACTTGCTGGGATTTTGACTGGGGTTGTAGTCAGTCCATGGATCAAGTTAGAAATAACTGACATCTGACAATATTAGGTCCTCCTACCCATGAACATGGAATAGTTCTCCATTTATTTAGTTCTCCTTTAATTTCCTTCATCAGAGTTTTCTAGTTTTGATAGATCTTGTTCATATTTTGTTAGATTTATACTTATGCAGTTCACTTTGGGGGGTGCCAATGTAAATGGCATTATATTTTTAATTTCTGATTCTATTTGTTCATTGTTGGTATATGAGAAAGTAATTGACTTTTGTATGTTAACTTTGTATCCTGAAACTTTGCCATAATCACTTATTAGTTCCAGGAAATTTTTTTTTAAAGATTTTATTTATTTATTTGACAGAGAGACAGCCAGCGAGAGAGGGAACACAAGCAGGGGGAGTGGGAGAGGAAGAAGCAGGCTCCCAGCGGAGGAGCCCGATGTGGGGCTCGATCCCATAACGCCGGGATCACACCCTGAGCCGAAGACAGACGCTTAACGACTGCGCTACCCAGGCGCCCCTCCAGGAAATTTTTTTTGTCAGTTCTTTGGATTTTCTACATAGATAATTGTGCCATCTGCAAACAAAGACAGTTTTATTTCTTCCTTCGCAATCTGTATATCTTTTATTTCTTTTTCTTGTCTTACTGAGTTAGCCAGGACTTCCAGAGTGATGTTGAAAAGGAATAGTGAGAGAGGAAATCCTTATTTTGTTCCTGATCTTAGTGGAAAAGCTTCTAGGTTCTCAACATTAAGTCTGATGTTAGCTATAGGTTTTTTGTAGATGTTCTTTAACAAGTTAAGGAAGTTCCTCTCTATTCATAGCTTGATAAGGGTTGGTAATATAAATAGGTATTGAGTTCATCAGTTTTTTTCTCCATCTATTGATATGATCATGTAATTGTTCTTCTTTAGCCTGTTGATGTGATAAATTATATTAATTGATTTTTTCTTTCTTTCCCCCAGCTTTATTGAGGTATGATTGACAAAAACAGTACATATTTAGGTCGTACAAAAATTTTAAAGGTGTGCAATGTGATGATTTAATACACATGAACATTTTGAAATGATTACCACAATCTGGTTAATAACATACCCATCACTCACACAGTTACCTCTGTGTGTGTGTGTGTGTGTGTGTGTGTGTGTGTGTGTGTGTGTTGAGAACATTTAGGATCTACTCTTTTGGAAGATTTCAAGTATGTAATATAATATTACTTACTATAGTCACTATGCTGTATGTTATATCTCCAGGACATATCCATCTTGAATAACTGTATAACTTTGCATTACTGTATAACTTTCATAACTGTGTAAACTTTGTATCTTTTGATCAACACATCCCCATTTTCTTCACCCTGCAGCTCCTAGTAATCACTGTTCTACCCTTTGGTTCAATGAATCTGCCATTGTTTTTTTCTTTTTAGATTCCAAATATAAGTGAGATCTTTTGATATTTGTCTTTCTGATCTGGCTTATTTCACTTAGCATAATGTCCTCAGTGTTCACTCATGTTCTCACAAATGGCAGAATTTCCTTCTTTTTTATGTCTAAATAATAATATTTCATTGTGTTTGTATGTGTGTGCATGTGTGCCTGTGCATGTGTGTGTGTGTGTGTGTGTGAGAGAGAGAGAGAGAGAGAGAAGCATTTTTAAAATCCATTTATCTATAGATGAGCACATAGGTTGTTTCCATTATCTTGGCTATTATGACTAATGTTTCAGATGAACATGGAGTGCAGATATCTCTTTGAGTTATTGATTTCATTTCCTTTGGATATATTCCCAGAAATGGGGTTGTTGGATCATACAGTAGTTCTATTTTTATTTTTTTGAGGACTTTCCATAATGCCTGTACCAATTTACATTTCCACCAACAGTATACAAGCGTTTTTCTTCATACCCTTGCCAACACTTCTTATGTCTTGTCTTTTTGATAATGGTCATCCTTACAGTGTAAAGTGATACTTCATTGTGGTTTTCATTTGTATTTACCTGAAGATTAGTGATGTTGAGCATCTTTTCATGTACCCATTTACCATTTGTGTGTCTTATTTGGGAAAAATGTGTATTCAGGTCTTTTGTCCATCCTTAAAACAGGCTATTTGGGTTTTTTTATCTTTTATTTTTGCTATTGAGTTGTATGAGTTCCTTATATATTTTGGTTATTACCTTCTTATCAGATATATGGTTTGCAAATATTTTCTCCCATTATGTTGATTGCCTTTTTATTTTGCTGATTATTTCCTTTGCTGTGCAAAGCTCCTTATTTTGGTATAGTCCCACTCCTTGATTTTTGCATTCGTTATGTGTACTTTTAGTATCATATATGTTAACTGATTTTTTTGAATGTTGAACTGGACTTGCTAACCTGGCATAAATCTCAATTGATCATGGGTTATGATGCTATTTTTTTCAATGATAAGTTTCAATTTCTAATTGTTTGTTTCTAATATACAGAAATACACTTGATTCTTGTTTGTGGAACTTATATATTGATTCTGTAATCTTGCTAAACTGATTTATTAATTCTAGTAACTTTTTTGTAGAATCCACTATTTTCTATGTAGATAATCGTGTCAGTATTGGTGAGTATGCAGCCAAAGACTTGAGGGCCACCCTCTGCAATCTTCAGAGCTCTTTTTCTGTGTGTCTCTCTAGTTTAGGGTACTGTACCCTACAAACTCTAGGCCCTTTGACTTCCCGAGCCTTCAGATCTCTCCTCTTACTTTAGGGAAACTAATGGGCTCAATCTGGGTTCCTTCACTCTGTACCATGGCCTGGAAATATTTTGTAGTAAAGTCATAGGATTTGTTTTCTATCCTTCAGGGACCACTGTCCTTCAGTGCCTGATATTCAATGTCTTAAAAATCATTGTTTCACGTGTTTTGTCTGTTTTTTGAGTTGTTTTATTTTGGGGGAAGGGCAATGTAATTCTGGTTTCTCTTACCCCATCTTGGTTAGAAGCTAAAACTTGAAGATACCTTCCCATATAAGAATGTATTACTGTATTTCAGTTTTTATTAAAGGAAGCACTATATTTTTATTTTATTTATTTATTTGAGAGAGAGAGAAACAGTGAGCGAGCGAGAGAGAGAGAGAGAGAGAGAGAGAGAGAGATCGCAAGTAGGGGGGAGGGATAGAGGGAGAAGCAGACCCCCTCCAAGCAGGGAGCCCAATGCAGGCCTTGATCCCAGGACCCTGGGATCATGACCTGAGCTGAAGGCAGACGCTTAACCGACTGAGCCACCCAGACACCCAAGGAAGCACTATATTTTGTATTTATGTGCTATAATTTATACAGTTTCCTTTTTGAAAGGTATTTAGATTGTTCCACCTTGTTTTCTTTACAGATGAGATGTAATGCATGCTCTTCTCAATATTATCTGAATTGAACTGAATTTTGCATGAAATGACTACTTACTGAGATACTTAAAATTGTATCCATATCAGCAAAATTGAATGCCTAGTACTTGGCCAGAATTATATTAAGCAATGTATATAATCATATTGAGAATTCTTATTTAAAGACATGATACTTAAAAGAATTAAAGCTTAAAGTGAAACAATAAAAACGCACAGCCATCTTCAGTTTATCCAGAGTCCTAAGGGAATTAGGTATTCTGGATAAATGCTATTTTTGGACATCTGTAAGGTTAAAAAATAAGCTAAAAGATGATTTGAGCTCAACCTAATTGAAATTCTGAAAACTATATTATATACTTCCTAACCTTAGTATAAAGACTAAAATTAAACAATTTAACCATATCTTGATGATATGCAATCATTCCTATAAACACAAACGCATATATGCTGATGTAGAAGTTGTGGGACATTGAGATGAATCAGTACTGGCAAATGCCATCAGGATTAGAGTAGAATGGCCATGCATTTTAGCTGACTTCTGGTAGAATGTCTCTTTTCTTCCAAGTACTTTCATAGTGCATTTTATCTTAGACTTAGTATATCAGTTATTAGAGTGGTTTATATTTATATCTTTTTATGCTGCTATATTTTTAGAAGGCAGGAACACCCTGTTCCTCATGGTTTTAAACCCCACAGTTCCTGGGTAAGTAGTGGATATGATTAATTAAATAAGGTACACAAAGGACTTAGGAGAGTAAGAAATTCCAAACTCTTTTTGGATGAATTGGGCTATAAATAAATACGTAAGTTAAAACAACACTATTGAAAAGGCTAACAGTCCAATATTACAGCAAGACAAATAGTATATATCTTAATCTAAAATTTATCTCTGTACATGCCGAAAGTTTAGTAATGTGTATGTGGACCAGCAAGAATACACAAAGAGAGTGAGAGATGAATAAATTGGAAAAAGGAATCTCTCCAGTAACTCTAAGGATAAAGAAATTTTAGCTTTTGACTTCTCAGGAGGAAGAGGAAAAAAACTTAGGTTTGAATGTTTTGTGTCTTCTTTCCCATCCAATGTATTGTCATAAGGCCAATGAGAAAGGGAAATTCTTAAGAGTCTAATACAGTAGTTGAGAAAAAAAAAGTCTAATATAGTAATTAGTTAATTAGTTGAACAAGTATATATATTGAGCACTTACTATTCAGTTATCACTTTGGTCAAAATTGAGAATCTACTTTTTAGGTGTTTGCTAACTAGCCATGGTTTACTTCTTCTGAAATGGAATTTTTCTCTGGGATCAAGAAGATAAACCCTAACAAGGATGAATTGGAAATTAAGATATAAGGCACTTCTCAAAGATTTTCCTTTATACTGGGAATAATTCTTGCTTTGGCCACTTGAAAAGTAAATATGGAAAAAAGGCAGCAAGTCCCTACTTTGAGAGAGATAACCTTTAGGAAGATTTTGATATACTTTGATAGAATCACCATCTGCATTTTAAATTTTATTCATAATTTATGATTGCTACCCCTACCCACTTTCCAAGCAAGGTCTAAACTAAGAGGGAAATATTTTTATTCCTCTTTTCTTTTATCTTATGTGTATTGAAACAGTTGTATTTTAAAATTTGAAAGTACAGAACATAGCTGGGTCTCCTTTTTTTCTATGGGGATTACTTACACATCCCAGAGAGTGGTGTGAAGCAGGCTACCGGAAAGATGTACCGCAGAAGAAAAAAGCATAGTGAGAAGCATGATGACATTGTTTCCAAATTTTTAACCATATACTTTGGAGAAAAAAATGATCTTAGAAAAATGATTAAGAATACAGATGGTCCCTGGCTTATGATGGTTCAACTTATGATTTTTAGACTTTACAATGATTCAAAAGCAACACACAATCCGTAAAACCATACTTTGAATTTTGAATTTTGATCTTTTCTTGGGCTAGTCGTATGTGGTAAAATATTCTCTCATGATGCTGGACAGCTCCCAGTCGGCCATGTGCTCATGAGGATAAACAACCGATACAACTATGACCATTCTGTACACATACAACATTCTGTTTTTCACTTTCACTGTTTTTCACAGTATTCAATAAATTACATGAGATATTCAACACTTTGTTATAAAATAGACTTTGTGTTAGACAATTTTGCCCAAGTGTAGGCTAATGTAAGTGTTCTGAGCTCATTTAAGGTAGACTGGGCCAAGCTATGATGATGGGTAGGTTAGGTGTATTAAATGCACGTTTGACTTATGATGGTTGTGTTGGGATATTGGGATGTAATCCCATCATAAATTGAGGTAGATTTGTACTGAATTCAACACTTTTTTTTAATCTGACTTCTAAATGCAAAAGATTCTATTTTAGAACAAATCCTTCTCTGACAAATTTTCTTTCCTGATACATTTTGGTATGTGGTTAATTTTACAAAGTGCCTAAAATATAACATCTTTCTATTTTGCTAACTCATTGAATCAGTTTTGTAACAATTGAATCAAGGCCTGAATGAGAGGATAATAAAGATAGGATAGATTAAGAATAAGTACTTCAAACAATGGAAAAGAGTTATTTCAACATGTTCTTTTCTTGCCACAACACACTCAGACCCATCTGGATCTTGACTTTCTGAAAAAGTTATGGAGATGTAAAACAACAAATATTATACACAATTATACCATTGTACCATTAACCAATGTCTCCCCATTTTCTCCTCCCCTACCCCCACCCCTGCAACCACCCTTCTATTCTCTGTTTTTATGAGTTTGACTCCTTTATATTCCACATATAGGTTAGGTGAGATCATGCTGTATTTGTCTTTTTGTGTCTGGTTTATTTTACTTAGTATAGTGTCTTCCAGGTTCATCCATATTGTTGCACATAGCAGTATTTCCTTTTTTTTTTTTGAAGGCTGAGTAATAGGCTGAATAATATTCCAGTGTGTGTGTGTGTACAACAATAGACACACACATTGAGTGTGTGTGTGTGTGTGTATATATATATTACATTTTCTTTATTCATTTTGTTGATGGGCATATAGATGGTTTCCATATCTTAGGTATTGTGAATAATGCTGTAGTGAACATGGGAGGGCAGATAGCTCTTCAAGAAGGCACTATTATTGGGGCACTTGGGCTGTGATCTCAGCTCAAGTCTTGATCTCAGGGTTCTGAGTTCAAGCCCTGTGTTGGGCTCCACTCTGTACAAGGACCTTACTTATGAAAAAGAAAGAAGGCACTATTATTAAATATATCTTCTTGCCAGCTAAGAATATTTATGGATTTTTAACCTATCACATGAAGAACATCATGGCTAATATCACCAGCATCATCACTTGGTCTTCATTTGATTTGGTCATTTGTACTGTCACTCAATGTCAATAGCATCATGATGGCTCATGTATCAGGCCAGTGGAGACCACTGGTTTTAAAATGATGGTCGGTGGAATCCTGGGGTTCTAAGGATGTGCCTCAAGTGTCAGCAAAGGGGAACAGCTAAAGGCTAAGTGGGCAGCCTTGTCCCCAGCCCAGGGTTTGAATTAGAGCAATTTCACATTTATCTGTTTTGTATTTTGGGGTTCTACAAAAGTCTTCCTTTGAAAAAAGTTTTCCTTTTCCTGTACAAAGAAGATACTTGAAAACTTATGCTGTAAATGCCTTGTTATGGTTTCTTTATCTCTCCTTTCTTAATAAAAATTTATCCGTGGGTAAAACTAAAAGGAAAATGGAACCAAATACAAAATCAGCACCAAAAGCACTATAATGATTCATAATTGCTATAGTTATAAATGGCGTATCATTAATGATAGCTCACTAAGGGATGTGGCAGAGGAAAAATAAATTGCAGGTTATGTCTAATTCTCTTTACCTGCAACTTCAACTATTTCTCCAATTTTAGAAAGCAGATAGGAAAGCAAGTGAGTGAGGGAGTGGTACTATTCAGGGGATAACCTTGAATCTATTCTAATTTAGAAGAGAAAGTAAATCATTTGTATGATTGACACTCTGATTATTACTATTAAAATTATTTCAACACCCCTTGGTACTAATGACATCACACTGAGGATTTTCTAGGGTAAGGAGCTGAGAGCAAGAAGTCACTGTGCTGATTTTGAAATATGAAATTTTTGGATTGCAAGGGATACATTCTGTTGAGGATACCTTAGATTTTTGAGGTGTAATAGCTCTTATTCTATATTTATTATTATTGTTAATCATAATCTCAATAGAAGATAGTCTACATAGCAAGAGAGAAAACATCCTTGGGGGATGTAGCGATTCTGATATAGCGATTCAGCCTCAGAGAATTGGTGTGAGAATCTCATGAGGTCCTCTGTGAATGATGCCCTTAAGGAAACAGTTCTTAGTCCCCTGGAGTGAGAGGGAGAAGGCATAGCTCAGATAAGCAGTGTAGCCAGGAAGAGTGAGGGAGTGAAACCCGATTAATAAGTTAATTGAAATGAAACCAAACAGCTTGTTTGTAGTAACACAATCCTCAAAGCACAGTTTTGTAGGAGATTTGGATCTGTAGGAAAAGTGGGATTTATGCTCGAAATGGAATCAAGAGGGTAAAAATCTGTACTATTACTAGAAATTAATAGGCCAAGGCTGTGCATGTTCTCTTCAGGAGTAACTCATGGATTTACAAGTGACTTATTTAAATTAAAACTGCCATCTACTAACTGTACTAGTAAGCGGTAGCAACAGTGAATGGGGGCTAGGCCTGGGGACATAATACACGGAGCAAGGGCACCTGGAGGATACTTTCAATAACCTGACCCACATTCCTTTATTGTATTTTGTTTTTGTTTTTTTTTTTAAATAGACTCCACACCCAGGGTGGAGCCCAGTGCTAGGCTTGAACGCATGACCCTGAGATCAAGATCTGAGCTGAGACCAAGAGTCAGACATTTAACCGGCTGAGCCACCCAGGCGCCCCACCCTCCTATATTTTAATAGTGCGTTAGGTGTGAATGGGGTGGGCAGGAGGTGGGTATGGAGGGACCCCTAAAGGAAACAAGAGGTGAAAATGTTCAAGAGACAAAATGCTTCTAGACCTCCTTTCTTCACAACGAGGACTTCTGAAAACTTTCTGGGTTTTGCGACTTTCAGTGGCACATGCAGAAATCCAAATAACCAATACAATAAAATTAGATACAGTAACATTCTTAACTGTATCTTTATAAATCAATACTTGTTCCAGACAAATGATTAAGGGTTGAGAAACTGGGTGCCGCTGACATTACTAACAGAGATCAGAAGACTTGGTAGGAATTTTGCTTCTAAATTTGAGGAAAATTGCCTAAGACATGTTTTACGATGTGCCAGGTGTGCCTTGAAGGGCAGAAAACAGCTGACAACAACGGAACTTCAGAGCATTCACAGAACGTGCCGAAGAAGTGAGGTGAGCCACTATTCTCTATATCTGAATCTAGAAAGAATACCTCCAATGAGACACATCATTGCTTTCTCCAGTAACTGGTATTGTGGTTGAAGATGTGGCTGGGCAGTCACACACACCTAGGGTTGAATTCCTGATTGGTCATGCACCTGGTGACCTTGGATAAATTCTTTAACCTTACCAACACTTGCTTTCCCTGGTTTTGAACTGACATATTAATGATAGTTTTCTCCTAAAATGGGATTAAACTAACACTTGCAGAGTTGTCGATAACTCTTCTTATTCCCATTATTATAAGTAATAACAAAAACACTATGAAGAATCATATAAAGCTTCTAAAATAGGAGAAGCCGCAAAATACAAATGTGACCCCCGTCATTATTCTCAGTGGATTGTGCAGAGGGAGGAAATGTGAGAGGCACAAGGAGGCCTTTCCCTAAAAATTAGCTGTTGTCCCACTCATCAAAAATACATGTCAAATTTGGGAGAAGTGGTAACATCAACTTGAATTGAAGACAATTTTAGATTATCTGAAAAACCAGTAGTGCTGATTGTTGGAGGTCTATTTGCATGAAAGCATGCGGGGCTTTCAAAAGAGGAAGAAGGGAGCAAAGGATGGTTTATCTGACCTAATGCAATGTTTGTCTTTTGCTTGTCGGACTTCGTATTTTGCTCTTGAGAAACTGAATGTAGAAACAGACAGTTGCCAAAGCATATATGACAATAGAATTCTGATCTGTGTAAGAAACCTGAATGCCAAACCACAATTTCTTTAGTAAACAGTTCTGGAAGCCAAACCACAACCCCATGCAACAAATGGCCCGAGTGGTAAGGATTTCCTCAGTAACTGTCAAGTTCCCTCTTTTTGCCCCAACTTCCAACTCAGGACCATCCAGATAAAGCCAGAGATGCTCTCCAAACCAATCACAGAAGATGACCCGCTTTTAGTGAGTCTCCTCTACCTTTACCATAGCAATGACCTCCAATCAGAGCACACCTGAAGCTTTCCCTTTTTTTCCTGAGGAAGCTTTCCCACATTTGCACCTGCCTTTGAGTTTCCTCCAAACCCAAGTGATGGGTGCTGCTTCCCTTGTTATAGCAAGCTCTGAATAAATATCCTCTGTTCTCATTTGGGTTGTTTTCAATTATTATCAATTTCTATAGCACGTATGTTTGTTTTCACGAGACGATAATGTTTAACATTAATGTATGAAATTATCAGTGAGGAAAATCAATGTTTCAGAGGGCACCACTGTATTTAATCCTGTACCTCTGGGTGTTCATAAGCCCTGGTTTGAGGATTTTTTTAAAACAATTTTATTCAATTATAGTTTACATAAAATATAATTCAACCACTGAAAGTATTCTCCCAGTCTGTGTTGATATTTCATTTTCTTAATTATGTCTTTTTTTTCTTTTTCTTTTTCAGTTATATCTTGAAGTGCAGGAGTTTTTAATTTTGATGAAGTTCAACTTAAATCAATTTTTTCTTTTATGTGTTATGCTTTTTGTGTCATTTATAAGACATCTTTGCCTAACTCAAGGTCAAAAAGATTTCTGTTATGTTTTCTTCTGGAAATTTTATAGTTTTAGCTTTCACTGAGGTCTGTGATCCATTGTGGGTTGCCTTTCATGCATGGTGTGAAGTTAAGGTATAAGTTTATTTTGTGTGTGTGTGTATGAATATCCAGTTGTCCCAGCACCGTTTGTTGAAAATGCCATTCTTTCTCCCATTGAATTGGCTTGACACCTTTTTCAAAAATTGACCATAAACGTGAGGGTTTATTTCTGGATTTTCTATTCTGTCCCATTGATCTGTATATCATACTATCGATTACTATAGCTTTATAGTGAGTTTGAGGTCAGGTAGTATAAGTCCTCCGATATTCTTTTTCAAAATTGTTTTGGCTATCTAGATCCTTTGTACTTCCATATGAATTTTGGAGTCACTTTGTCTAATTTGCCTTGGACCTCCATGCAGTTCAGGTGCTGAGTGAGTCAGTGCCTGGTGGTGCAGGCTGGGGGAGTCTCTTTCGTCTCTTTCTCATTTTAGCAGACACTACGTTTAAGTGAAATATTTCTGCAAGAAGATTCACCAGAAAGTCTTGCTATTTCTTTTTCTTAATTCTACATTCTTTACTAACATCTTTTACTTCTCTAAAGAATCCTTTCTCTTCATTCCCTGAACTGTTCTTTTCTGCTTTTGTCCTTTAACATGGACATTCTTCAATGTCATACAAGCCATCACATCTGCTAAAGTATATTTCCAAATGTTTCATTGAAAAGAGTAGGGAAAAAAACTAGGATTATCGCCTTACTAAATAGGAATTGATTATTTGTGTAATCTGAAAACGAGAATGTTGAACATAGTAATATATATATTTGCATATACATTTGTTTTGCGAAAGAAAGTAGTGGTAGAAATTATTTTCTGCATAAACATAGATGGTGTTCAGAGTAAAATGGCTCCCTTTTTGTGGAAAAAAAATATATGCACCATGCAACTAATTATGAACGTGGGAGAAAAAGTGATTCTGTGATTGCATGACAACTCAGTAGCTGGCTAATCTTTAAGGCAAGTGGTAAGGTACACCTTTTTTGAGTTTGCGTATTAGAAGTCTCAATAATGTATAAAAGGCTGACTTTTGTTTTTCTCATATTGCTGCTATTTAAAATCAACATATGAATTTGTTTGTATTGAAGTTTCTAACAAAGTATAGAACTTATAAAAGTGGAAAAATTTAAAGCACATTTTAGCATGAGTAGAGCACCTTGAAAGTAGTAAGCATTCAATCAACATTTAGAGCTGAAAATATAACATTTATTTTACTGTTTTTAAGTTTAAAAAGACACTACATATATCTTAGGGTATATTTTATATAGTATTAATATAAATTTTGTACAGAAAAAGCAAATGAAAAAGCATTCAAACATTCTACCTGAATGTGTCTATGTATTGTTAGGAGAGCAAAAACAAATAACCTCAGGGTTAAATAAAGCAATTCTGGGAATTTAAAAATAATGTCTTTCAGCAGAAATAAAGTAACCAACTCTCCAAGCATACTATTTTATTCACTCGGAAGAAGCAAATTCAAAATGTGTGTAAACCAGTCTAGTTGAGTACAAAGTAAGCAGAGTCACTTTATATTTACCATGTAACTGTCTTGACATCTTTTATTACTTAGTGGGTCTCAGTGTTGATTGAAGGCGACTGGCAGAAATTTTGGGCTTTGGAAGAGTTGAGTAATTTTCATTTAATTGCACTATAAATAGAAATATCTCAGTAATATTAATAGCCATGAATTAATAAAGATGTCTTGAGTTTACATGTAGATATCCATACATTACTAAGTATATATGTAAATGAGTGTATTACGTAGTTAAGTGCTTTGGAACAGTGCTTGGCTGATAGTAAGGAGTCAATATGAATTAGTTATTATACGGACATATTAGTGTTATCTACTTATTATTTCACTGTATGTTTATTAAGTAAGTAGAGGAAAATCCTGCTCTATTAGCTGTAAATGGAAGAAGTAAATGTAAATGTAAATGTATATGGAACTCAATATGCGCTTTTGACTCTGTTGCTGCCCATTTCAATGATAGTGACCCTATGACTGATAAGCATATCATACTGAAGGGTCACCAATTCTCTCAGCACTGGGTGTTAATTTTGGCATCATCTTGTCAGGGAAAGGAAGAAATGTGACATAAATGACTGAAGTAGAGAACCTAAAAAGAATGATCCTGCAAAAGTGATACGTATTTCACACTATGAGAACTTAACTTCTTCATTTTTTTAATGTTTTTTTATTATATTATGTTAGTCACCATACAGTACATCTCTGGTTTTTGATGTAAAGTTTGATGATTCATTAGTTGCGTATAACACCCAGTGCACCATGCAATACGTTTGTTTCTCAGAGTCCATAATCTCTCATGCTTCATTCCCCCTTCTGATTACACCCCCTTCTTTATCCCTTTCTTCCCCTACCGATCTTCCTAGTTCTTATGTTCCATAGATGAGAGAAATCATATGATAATCGTCTTTCTCTGCTTGACTTATTTCACTTAGCATTATCTCCTCCAGTGCCGTCCATGTTGCAGCAAATGTTGAGAACTCGTTCTTTCTGAAAGCTGAGTAATATTCCATTGTATATATGGACCACAACTTCTTAATCCAGTCATCTGTTGAAGGGCATCTCGGCTCCTTCCACGATTTAGCTATTGTGGACAATGCTGCTATGAACATTGGGGTGCATATGGCCCTTCTCTTCACTACGTCCGTATCTTTGGGGGTTAATACCCAGTAGTGCAATAGCTGGATCATAGGGTAGCTCAATTTTTAACATTTTAAGGGACCTCCACACTGTTTTCCAGAGTGGCTGTACGAACTTGCATTCCCACCAACAATGTAGGAGGGATCCCCTTTGTCCACATCCTCTCCAGCAATTGTTGTTTCTTGCCTTGTCAATTTTTGCCATTCTAACTGGCATAAGGTGGTATCTCAGTGTGGTATTGATTTGAATTTCCCTGATGGCTAATGATTTTGAACATATTTTCATGTGTCTGTTAGCCATTTGTATGTCCTCATTGGAAAAGTGTCTGTTCATATCTTCTGCCCATTTTATGATTTGTTTATTTGTTTCTCGCGTATTGAGTTTGAGAAGTTCTTTGTAGATCTTGGATACCAGTCTTTTTATCTGTAGCATCATTTTCAAATATCTTCTCCCATTCCGTGGGCTGTCTCGTAGTTTTTTTGACTGTTTCCTTGGCTGTGCAGAAACTTTTTATCTTGATGAAGTCTCACGAGTTCATTTTATCTTTTGTTTCTCTTACCTTTGGAGATGTGTCATGAAAAATATTGCTTTGGCTGATGTAGAGGTTTCTTCCTATGTTCTCCTCTAGGATTTTGATGGATTCCTGTCTCACATCGAGGTCTTTCATCAATTTGGAGTGTATTTTGGTGTATGGTGTGAGAGAGTGGTCAAGTTTCATTCTTTTGCATGTAGCTGTCCAATTTTCCCAGCACCATTTATTGAAGAGACTGTCTTTTTTCCACCTGATGTTTTTTCCTGCTTTATCAAAGATTAGTTGTCCAAAGAGCCGAGGGTCCATTTCTGGGTTCTCTATTCTGTTCCATTGGTCTATGTGTCTGTTTTTGTGCCAGTACCATGCTGTCTTTGTGATCACAGCTTTGTAGTACAGCTCGAAATCCGGCATTGTGATGCCCCCAGCTTTGTTTTTCCTTTTCAACGGTTCCTTGGCAATTCGGGGCCTTTTCTGGTTCCATACAAATTTAAGGACTATTTGTTCCAGTTCTTTGAAAAATGTCATCGGTATTTTGATTGGGATAGTATTGAAAGTGTAGATTGCTCTGGGTAGCATGGACATTTTAACTATGTTAATTCTTCCGATCCATGAGCATGGAATATTTTTCCATCTTTTTGTGTCTTCTTCAATGTCTTTCAAGAGTGATTTATAGTTTCTAGAATATAGGTCCTTTACGTCTCTGGTTAAGTTAATTCCAAGGTAACGTATGGTTTTTGGTGCTATTGTAAATGGGATGGATTCCCTAATTTCTCTTTCTTCAGTCTCATTATTCATGTAAAGAAATGCAACTGATTTCTTAGCATTGATTTTGTATCCCGCCACGTTACTGAATTGCTCTATAACTTCTAATAGTTTGGAAGTGGCTTCTTTTGGGTTTTCCATATAGAGTATCATGTCATCTGCGAAGAGAGATAGTTTGACTTCTTCTTTGCCGATTTGGATACCTTTTATCCCTTTTTATTGTCTGATTGCTGTTGCAAGGACTTCTAGTACTGTGTTGAATAATAATGGTGAGAGTGGGCATTCTTGTCGTGTTCCTGATCTTAAGGGAAAGGCTTCCACTTTTCCGCATTGAGTATGATATTTGCTGTAGGCTTTTCATAGATGGTTTTCATGAGATTGAGGAATGTACCCTCTATCCCTACACTCTGAAGGGTTTTAATCAGGAAAGGATGCTGTATTTTGTCAAATGCTTTTTCTGCATCTATTGAGAGAATCATATGATTTTTGAATTTTACCTTCTGGATAAAGTCTATGACACTGATTGATTTGCGAATGTTGAACCACGCTTGCATCCCAGGGATAAATTCCACTTGGTCATGATAGATAATCCTTTTAATGTACTGTTGGTTTCTATTAGCCAGGATCTTGTTGAGGATTTTGGCATCCATATTCATCAGGGAAATCGGTCTGTAATTCTCCTTTTTGATGGGGTCTTTGCCTGGTTTGGGGATCAAGGTAATATTGGCCTCATAGAATGAGTTTGGTAGCTTTCCTTCTGTTTCTATTTTTTGAAATAGCTTTAGGAGAATAGGTATTATTTCTTCTTTGAATGGTTGGTAGAATTCCCCAGGAAAACCATCCGGGCCTGGAGTTTTGTTATTTGGAAGGTTGTTTATCACTGACTCAATCTCTTCATAACTAATTGGCCTGTTTAAAAAAATCAATCTCTTCCTGTTTCAGTGTTGGTAGTTTATAGGTTTCCAGGAAGGCCTCCATATCTTCCAGATTGCTTAATTTATTGGCATAAAGCTGTTGATAAAAGTTTCTAATAATCCTTCCAATTTCATTGATGTTGGTCGTGACCTCTCCTTTCTCATTCATAATTTTATTAATTTGGGTCCTTTCTCTATTCTTTTGGATACATCTTGCCAGTGGTCTGTCAATTTTATTAATTCTCTCAAAGAACCAGCTTCTAGTTCTGTTGATCTGCTCTACTGAACTCACGGTTTCTAATTCATTGATTTCTGCTCTAATCTTCATCAACTGCTTTCTCGTGCGTGGATTAGGCCTGTCCCTCTGTTGCTGTTCCAGCTTCTTGAGGTGAGAATATAAAAACTGCATTTTAGATTTTTCTATTCTTTTGAGTGAGGCTTGGATGGCTATGTATTTTCCCCTTAGGACTGCCTTTGCAGTGTCCATAGGTTTTGGACCGTTGTGTTTTCATTCTCATTGGTCTCCATAAATTGTTTAAATTGATTTTTGATTTCCTGGTTTATCGAATCATTCCTGAGCAGGATGGTTCTTAGTCTCCAAGTGTTTGAGTTTCTTCCAAATTTTTCCTTGTGGTTGAGTTCCAATTTCAAAGCGTTGTGGTCTGAGAATATGCAGGGAATAGTTTCAGTCTTCTGGTATCGGTTGAGAACTGTTTTGTGACCCAGAACATGGTCTATTCTTGAGAATGTTCCATGGGCATTAGAATAGAATGAGTATTCCTTGGTTCTGGGGTGTAGTGTTCTATTTTATTTAAATTTTATTTAAATTTATATTATATTATTATTATTATATTTATATTTAAATTTATAATTGTCATATCCACTTGTTGGATACATCCTTTAAGAATAATATAGTGCCCTCTGTGTCTCTAACTATAGTCTTTAGTTTAAAATCCAATCTGTCTGATATGAGAATTGCTACCCCAGCTTTCTTTTGAGGTCCATTGACGTGAAAGATGGTATTCCATCCCTTTACTTTCAGTCTAAATGTATCTTTAGGTTCAAAATGAGTCTCTTGTAGACAGCAAATGGATGGGTCATGTCTTTTTATCCAATCTGCAACCCTGTGGCGTCTTATGGGAGCATTTAGGCCATTTACATTGAGAGTGATTATTGAGAGATATGATTTTAATGATGCCATGTTGCCAGGAAAGTCTTTGTTTCTATAGATTGTGACTTTCTGTTCTGTATGACTCTTGGGGCCTTTTTACTTTTATAGAACCCCCTTAATATCTCCTGTAGGGCTGGTTTCATGGTTACGAAATTGGTCAATGACTGGCGATTCTGGAAGGTCTTTATTTCTCCATCAATTCTGAATGACAGCCTTGCTGGATAAAGGATCCTAGGCTGCATGTTTTTCCCTGAAGGAGCTTTAAAAATGTCCCCCCCAACCCTTTTTCTCATTCCAGGTCTGTGTAGACAGGTCTGATGTAATTCTGATACATTTGCCTTGGTATGTGAGAAATTTCTTTGCCCTGGCCGCTTTCAATACTGTATCCTTGGATCTAATATTTGCGAAATGAACTATGACGTGACGTGGTGTAGGTTTGTCGTGGTTGGGCTTGGAAGGGGTCCACTCTGCCTCTTGGACATGAATGTTTGTTCACTTTGCAAGATTAGGGAAGTTTTCAGCTACAATTTGTTCAAATATCTCTTCTAGACCTCTGTTTTTCTCCACCCCTTGGGGATGCCGATGATTCTGACATTGGAACATTTCATTGAGTCAGTAATCTCCCGTAACCTACATTCTTGAGAGTGGATTTTTTTGAGTCCAGATTCTATTTTAGCTTTCTTTTCTAGTAACCCATCCTCCAATTCACTGATACGTTCTTGGGGCTCATTTACCCTGGCCGTCAGAGCCTCTAGTTTTGACTGCATTTGATTCATAGAATTTTTGAATTCTGCCAGATTCACTCTCATTTCCACCCTTAGAGGTTCTATATTCTCATTAACATTTTCGTTAATACTTTTTTCAAGTCTACACATCATTTTGACCATTGTTACTCTGAATTCCATTTCTGATAATTTGGTTATATCCATATCCATATCCATTAGTTCTGTGGCAGACTCATTGTCTTTTCTTTGCTTGGGGGGATTTCTCCTTCTCATCATTCTGATGAGGAGAGGTTGCGGGGTTGTCCAGAACCTAAATTATTGACCGAGACCCAGGCCATGTGCCCTTGTTTTATGGGGATCTTAGGGATGTGGGCTTCTTGATTTTTCAGCCTGCCTTCTGGGGGAGGGGCCTGCCACACTGATACTCAGGCAACACTGTTTAGGTAGAGTCTCCATGTCCCCTGCGAGGGGGGATGGGGATGGGCACACTGTGAGCTGGTATTTCCAGGCATTTGTTCTCTGGTGGCTTTCCCTGGCGGTTTGCTGTGCCTCTTCTGAGAGTCAGAGCAGCAGTGGCCGAATCTCAGCCTCTGTCTCAGAACAGAGGGATCACAGACCGTTCTCCACTGATGTTCTGGCCACTTTAACTCTGTTTCTGTTGGTGCTGCTCAACCCTGCAGTGTCCCGGGATGTGCGCCCCACATCCGGCGTCCCGGCCCTCACTTCCCAGGCCAGCGCATCTCTGTCCTTTGTGTTTCTAACACTGCCAACCGCCAGCCGCCCCCGCGTGCTCCTGGAGCTCCCAGGCTCAGTCTGGTTCCAGTGAGCACACCGGAGCTGTGTTTCAGTCTGGTCGCACGTGTTCCTGGCTCAGGGTCTCAGTCTGCTGTCTTGCGGGTGCCGTCTGTGAGTCCACCCGCGCCCCCTTGCTGGTGGCTACCGCTTCCCAGCGCTGAACGCGGCGGCTTCCTCCCCCTTCCGTTTATCTTCCGATATCTGTGTGTGGTTTCACGGCTCCCCGCTTCGTACCTCAATACTCAGTGCTGGAGATGTTCATTTGTAGAGATCCAGATGTATCTTCCTGCGTCTCAGGCTGATTCCGTGGATGTTCAGGATGGTCTGGTACCTATCCAACTCGACTCAGGGGACTGGCTGAAAAAGGGGTCCCCTACTCCTCCGCCATCTTAACTCCTCAACTTTTTTCTTTGATGGAAGTTTAGACTCTTTGCTAATGGCATCGGTTGGCTTTTTTGTAAAACAAATCACTTTCTTCGAAGTGTGACTCTCTAACAAGCAGTCGTGATTTAATATGTGTTAATTACATGGGTAAAAGTATTATTCAGCCTGTTCATTTTTATAACAAAAGTGTGAGTAAATGGTAGGCAGCTTGTGACGTGCCTCCCAATGAACTCTTCCTTCTGGTATTCACGTTTCTGTGGAGTCCTTTGGAGTGTGAGCGGAACCTCATGACTTGCTTCTAATGGACAGCAAATGGCTCAAGAGATGAAATATCACTTCTGAGTTTGGGTTGCTAGCATTCTTCTCTTTCTTGCACTTTTTTTTGCTACTGCCCTATTGTGAGCTATTCTGTGGAGAGGCCTACATGGCAAGGAATTGAGGGAAATCTCCAGCCAATAGCTCATGAGAATTGAGGCATGAGTCCAACAGTGTGCTAAGATCTGAATCATGCCAACCACCACATAAATGAGCATGGAAGTGAATCCTTCCCATTGGATCTTGAGATGACTGGAGTCTTCCTTGATTGATGCCCAGAGGTGGAGTACTCACCTAAGTTGTACCTGGATTCTTGATCCAGAGAACTGTGAGATAATAAATGTTGTTTTAAGCCCCTGACATTTTGAGGTAGTTTGTTACACGGTAATAGATAACTAAAACAATGAATCAATTGAAGAGCCAAATATTTACTCAGTGAATTTGGGTTATGGAGACAGGCAGTTTGGTTAATTTGATGCCAATTATCTGAGATATTTATAAAATGTCTCAAGAGTTAAAAGGAATTATACAATATTATGAACAGACACTATTTTTCTAATAATTTTCCCTCCTCTCACTCCGCATCCAGCCTGAACTTCATGATCTACTTATTTTATACATATGATATAACTATGATATTAGAATATTTCTTTATACACTAGCTAAATGACAAAAATAAAATAATTTGACAAAAATGCTTTGTATGTCATAGCTCTAGGCATTATCATGTCAGGGAACATAAAATATAGCATTTATCTGTAATACATGCATTACCCATGAAAAAAGTTACTTCCCATTGGGTGTTCTTGGCAGAATGCTCCTTTGAGATGATCTGCCTGGATTACACCAGTCATGATACATTACATCATACAAGAGAACGAGAATTGCCACTGTCAAATGCAATGTGCCAGATGGAAATTGTCAAAGAAAATTTTCTTGGCGCTTACATGATATAAATTTTTCTGTGCTTCCCTTCACCCTAAGTTATTTGTAATTCAAGCACCATTTTGTGAGCAGGTAGAATTCTGAAAAAATGTGATTAAAGATAGTGTGTCAGTTAAATGCGCACTATTAGGGGTTAGTCATATTCTCTTCCTTCCACTTTGGGCTCCTGCATCCAGATGAGGAGGGAGATAAGGAAAGTAAGGCTGAAGTTTATTGAGTCAACTCACTTTGCCAGACAAACTAAATGAAATTTAGTGGTGTTTCCAGTTTCATTTTATTCCATGTCTAACAATGGTTTTGTGCAAGTTTGACAGCTCTTGTTTGAAGTGTTTCTGTTAACATGTTGTGGTTTTCATCTTCTGATGAGTCTAGCTGATTCTAAATAATTTAGTTGTTAGCTTAAGGGCAGTTTTTTGTGATGGTACAGATTCTTTTCTTCTGGGTCTATATTTAGGGCACTCTAATTAAGCATTTCAACCAGAAGCAGAAGGCAAGCTCAGGTTATCTTGCAGTTTGGCTTATTGGCTGTTTTGATAAAGAGAGTCAGTGGAGGAGGACGTTGGATTTAAGAAAAAACATCCGCTAATTTCAATGACCCATATTAGTTTGGGTCCTGTTAACAAAGGAATCAATTTGATTGGTTTTAAATTTCAACTCCTGCTGGATCAGTACAACTGGTTAAGATACAATAGAAAAAAAATTATTCATGAGGATGGGAATTTGCTCTAATGATTAACTGCTTTGTAGTTCTGTAGTTGACTATTAATAAATACTCTTAACATTATTGCTATGGATAGTTGGATAAACGTAGCCTATTAAACCATGAGTCAAATTGACTAACTTTCTGGGCATCTGCTGGTCTGTTTAGAGAAATTGATCCTGATGATCTGTTATTTGCTCAGATTCCTTGTAATCAGTCAGGTGTAGCAAGTTTTTCTGCATCCAGACACATGTAATCCTAACAAAGTCTGCTTTTCTTGCAGAGGCTTCTACTGGTTGTTGCTTTCAGGTGCCCTGAAGAAATCATTCTTTCCAACATTATATAGAAGATGAAACACATGCTCTAAGTAATTTGACAGTGATGGAAGAGAATGGTCAATTATTTTTATGTATCTAACTTTAGAGTTATTACTCTATTATAAAATCACCTAAATAAGAACTTTTATTCTTTCAAGAACAAAAATAAATCTATGGCATGCTTTCTTGTTTCGTAAATTAAGGTGTGGTTTGGAAAATAAAGCTCTAAGGAAAAAGTGTGCACAGGATACTGCATTATCTTTCAACTTATTTTAGAGGGAAAGAAAAAAACATGTCAGTCAGCCCAGAAAGATTGTCCTGAGGATATTTGCAAAGTCTGTCATAGAAATGACTAGTTGGATCAGGAAACTTTCTTAACTTTTCTCTCTTAACTTGTGTGAAGTTGGCTATGATCTCATGGATTAATATCCTTTTATATAATTTTTATAAAAACGTATTCATTATTACAGAGCAATACTTATTATAGAACAAAGTAGAAAATTAGTTTGTCTAAGAAATCTATAATTTCATCAAAGATTAACTTTTAATCCTTTAATTACTTATTATATATCTTTGAGATAAACACACACACATAATTTTTTAGCCAAGATGGTATCAAGGATTATGCTACTTTGTCCTGACTTTAACTTACTTTTTAACTAGACAATATTTTGCTAACACATTTCTTTTCAACAAACGTCATCATTATTATTCTTGATGACTGTATTAATATTTCCGTATGTGGGTGTACCATCATTTGTTTAACCAATTGATGTTACTGGCCATTACACTCTGTTGTTAAGCAATCCTGAAATAAACTTCCCTCTTCATAACATTTTGGAGCCTTTGTCAAATTCTTTCTTTAGGATACATTCCTAAAGGTAGAATTTCAGGATTAATGGTATGCATTTTAAGTGTTTTGATCTACTCTAAATTTATTTTATAAGTGAAAATTTCTGTTACCTTAAAGGACATTTTCAGGATCCTATTTGCTATATGATCATTTTGTACTTTGTAATATAAACAGCTCTATTTCATATGCCGATGTGCGTCTTGGGTGACTGTTGGAGGTCATCTAGGAAACTAAATATCCCACCTGCAACTCAGATTTTTCAGTCAGGAGTTGACCTTTATGTAAATCAAAGAGAAAAATAGTCTTGCATTCATGCTCGCTAACTCTAATAGCATTACGTATTAAACTCAAATTTCTTTCTTTCCTCCACACCACCACCTGCTTTAAGAAAATGACTTCCTGTTTGTGGAAGACTCAAAGCATTTGATTATGTTTTCTTTGTGTTTGAGAAGTAGGTTATGGCCTTTTGCTTGGCACATTTTCTTTTTCACGGTCTTCCTTTTGCATATTGCTCTTTTATACTTGAAAGAGTTTAAGTCAAATAGTGGCTCTGAGAAAGCTTAGAGTCAAAATGTCTGATGTAAAGTATTTCGATCCTGTTTTATTAAAGGGGCAAATATTTTTATGACTGCATTCTTCCTACCCCTCTATTTGATGTGGATGTGCCAGACTTTGTTTAGCAAATTGCTATCATTTTGTTAATATATTTTCCTCATCATTTTCATTCTTGAAGGCTGTGCTTATTACATATTTTAACCGTTAGCGTTGGTCTAAGTATGTGAGAATTATTTCTGTCCATGCTCTACTATTCTCTACATAGGGGAAATAAGGCAGAAAAAAAATTTCTAAAAACCCACAAAGGACACAAAATAAAAGTTGAAAAAAACCTTTGGTCTACAAATCTTCTATGGTTACTTTGCTGATAAACTGGAGATGACGAGCACAGTCTAAATATACACATGTTATATACAAGGATATTAGTTTGTGTTATGAACATTTAGCTGGCTACCCACATATTGAGAAAGTTGTGACACCGAACAAGGGGATCTCCTAATTTCTTTTCTGTTACTTAACTAGTTTATTCAGATTATCTGTATCTCTATATATCTCATAGTATATAACACATACTGTGATGTATAATATAGCAATTATATACAATTTCATTATGGTTACATTTTTATAACTCACATATATACTTTTTTTTTTTTAAGTGGAAGACTTATCGTAGTTTATGGCAGGCTAAGCTCTTCATCTCTTTCAATATATTGTGTTGAAGGAATTCCTTGATAATCTTTTAAAATTTGAAGCCCTGTTAAAGCACACACATTAAAACCTCATGAAAAAGGCATTCAACTTCTCACTTCCTAATTCATATTCCATTTTACACCCATACAATTTTTAAAAATCACAGTATCACCTGATGATTGTCTCTTGGAAAGTCTTTCATCATGGAAAAATGCCCTCAGTTTGGGTGGATGCAGTGATAAAAATGACATTCAATCTCAGGGTGCTGAGCTAACTGCCAGGCTAAATTAGGCGCTCATTGAAAACCACTCCTTGTATAGTCTTGTTTTCTCACCTATGCTCCTGTACTGACAATGTCATAAATGCCGAGTGCTCTTTAAGGTTCTCAAACTCTTTGTTCTTAGGATCCTTTTAGACTCTTAAAAATTGAGGCACCCCCAATGAGCTTTTGTTTATGTGTGTCACGTCTAGAGATTTTTAGTACAAACTTAAAACTGAAAAAATTAAAAAAATATGTATTGAATACTTAAAAGTAACAAACTCATTACATGTTGACATAAATAACATTTTAATGAAAAATAATCTTACTTTCTAAAACTAAAAAAAGAACTTTAGCAAGAAGTTTGCATTGCTTTATATTTTTGCAAGTTTTCTGTTGTCTGGCTTAATAGAAGCCAGCTGGATTCTTAGATCTGCTTCTGCATTCAATCTGTTGTGACATCACAGGTCACATAGCCTCTGGAAAACTTCACTGTCTGCTCACGAGAGAATGAGAATAAAAAAGGCAAATAATGTTTTCATATTATTATGAAAATAGTTTTGACCTCACAGTCTCTCTGCAAAGGTCTTGAGGACCCCCAGGAGTCCCCAGATCACACTTAGTGAACCACTGTGCTAGATTATAAAAATATGGGTGTCCTTATACATCTTTATTGCAGAATAAAAATGTTTATGGGAACTATTATTGCAGGGCGGTATTGGAGTGTTACAGGCTAGGTTTAAAGAGCAGCTCTGCCATTTAGCTGCTTTGTTATCTCGGGAGCGTTCAACTTCTAAACCTTAGTTTCCTCTCATAACACGAGTGTAATGATGTTTCCCCCTTGGAATTATTTTTGAGGCTTGGCATTCTTAATTACTTACCATCTCTTGCAGTTTAGTTATTATAAAGTTATTACTGAGAATGTGGTGGATTCTGGATTTATGGATAAATACCCCTTTCCAGTCTTGCAAAGTGGAAAACGTGGCACCATATTGTGGTAAAATCAGAAAACAAATGAACGACTGAAAGATATTGTGGCATCTGGATATAAAATGAGCACTGCTGTCACTGGCATTATCCCTGTGAGACCCACAGAGGTTGAGTCACTGGGGCAAGGTCAATGCCAACAGAAGTGGAATGGGAATCTGGGCAGTTCACCTGCAGAGTCTGCGTTCCTAACCAATACCCTACACAGCTGCTCTGGGTAATAATTTGATTGTCATACACCAAATGGTCCAAATCTAGAGTTTGATTCTTGTAATTTTTTTGAGTGCATTTTACATTATGGAAAAATTATTACAGTTTACATACATTGTTAAGTTAACCATTGCTATAAAATAACAGGTGCTGAGTGTGGATTTCTTCAGTCAGTCTCCTGTAGTCAGTCACTGCTTCGTGTACTTAGGGATATTGCCATATTTGCCTTCGTTACAATGGCTTTTCTTTGCATCTGGTGTGACTTTGTCAGAAATTCATGTCATTCTTTGTGTAGATGTCTTCTGATGTTTGTTCTATAGAGTTTCTCACCCTTGATCGTGTCAGGAATAATTTGCAGCATGATTATTATCCAACTGAAATGTGTTTTCAAACTTTTAAATGAAGAGAACTTTATTACTTTTTTTTTTTAAGATTTTATCTACTTATTTGACAGAGAGAGACAGCGAGAGAGGGAACAAAAGCAGGGGGAGTGGGAGAAGCAGGCTTCCCGCAGAACAGGGAACCCGATGTGGGGCTCGATCCCAGGACCCTGGAATTATGACCTGAGCCGAAGGCAGATGCTTAACGACTGAGCCACCCAGGCACCCCAAGAACTTTATTACTTTAAATAAAGGGAACTCCCATTTGTTGGATTTCATGAATGAAACATCTCACATGTAATTTTCTCTTCATTCATTTTAATTTTTAACTGTACTGGGACATCCAATTGTATCAGGGACATCATTCCTCAAAGCAATTGAAATTAGACTAATAGGTTTAATTTGGTTTTCTCCAACACGTTTTTGATACAAAAATTATGTTTTTACATTTAGGTAGTAATTACCTGGCTGATTCAGATCTCAATGTAAGAGGGTAAGATTGATCTTTTCTGATGAGTGCCCTTTCTTTTATCGGAGAAGAAATTTCTGTGTCAAGCTGGGCAGTTAATATTCATTGTTTTTCTTGGATAAAGCTATGTGACACAATTTAGGTGATATGTGCAATTTAATTTGTGTTAATAAGGGTCAGCATCACCATCTGGACTATAAAATAAGGCTGCCTCTTGAGAAAAGAAATGATCTAATTTCTACACTCATTATAAGAGTTTCCTTTTAGCAACATTTATTTAATTATACTGAAGGGAAGTTTCATTCTTTGCGAGTCAGTTTAAGAAAAATATTTCATAAAGCTGGCCCAAATGCTATGAAGTAACATGGTTTCAGCAGTTTGAAGAAAGCTCTGAATGAAGTGTGGGAAGTTAGAGACTGATCATAGTTCCTATGTTTGCTGGCTCCCATTACTCTGAGAAGTTCTGGCTTTCTTTGCCACCCCATCTCCTCTAAGCATTTTGTTTTTAATCTCTTTTTAACTCTGAACTGTGTTAGTCTTGCCTCTCCAGGGTTTCTCAGAGATCAAAGGCATCAACATCTTTCTTCCTCTATACTAATTCACTCTAAAGCAGACACACTCCTACCAGGCTAAGTCTATAATGTTTCTAGATCATTGTTGTGTTTCCATTTTTCTCTTCTGCACCCTTTCCTGCCCCACTCCCAGCACATCTCTATTTATGCTAGCTATAAGAAAGCAGAAACCCCTTGTGTTAGACTGAGTTAAAACCCCATTTAATAAGGTAACTTAAAAAAATTGCAGCTGGAGATAACAATTCATTGTTGTTTCAAACTATAATCCTTCTGATGGCTCCCAAATTAATTAGGTGACATAAAATTTTTTGTATCAGCTTTCATAACTTGGTAGAATGATTATATATCATTTTCATACCTCTGGGGATTGTTAAACGTGTTTTTAAATAATTTCAAACATAAGTGATTTTGAATAGAGCAGATCTAAATATTTAGCTTAGAGAAACATTGGAAAAACTCCCTCTGATAATTTGGTTTACATGTTGGTGATTGGTTTTAATTTTAATAAATTATTTTAGCCCCAGACTAGATAATAAGGAAGAGAATACAAATTGCAGGAGATGAGAGACTGTGGGGATGAGCAATATTTTTGGTATCCTGAAAGGATTGCTCAATTTACACCTGGAAAAATGACGAAGATTTTAAAGATCTGTTTTCCCAGGGATAGCAAGAAGAGCTGATTTTAAGAGTCATGTAGAAGGCAAGGAGAAGTCCCAGGGGAGAAAAAGGGCCCTAAGCGTGGTTCCCTAAGAGGTATAATGCAGTTACAAAAATGACGTGTAACACAGCATCCCATGTATGAGAGTCAATGTCCTTAGTGATTCCAATTTCAAACCGTTTATTCTGTCATATGCATGCATTTTACCATTTTGAGGTGGTATACCACATTTTTCTTTTAGGTGATTCTTGATCTTGTCCTGATAGTTAAGGTCTATAATAGAAAGGAAATGAGAATTATCACATAAAGACTGAATGATTCAAGAAGCAAATGTAGTCAGTATACTTCCTGGTTCATAAACTCTTTTGAGATATAAGGATGTTCCAAGGGGCCCTTTCTTCCTCTCTAATCCACATTGCATTGAGAGCAACCTTGAGGGAAACACTGACTCTTTTTATGGAGGTGGGGTAGGGAAATACCTATGGTTTAATCATCAATTAATCCATTCTTCCAACCAGCAGCTAGCTAGTGAGCATCTACTATCTGCCAGACATTCTTCTAATGCCAGAAGATAAAGTAGTGAATAAGACACTGTCACCGCCTTCTTTTGGCTTAGCATGATGGGTGAAGGACAATACATTGATGTAATTTCAACAACCAGTAAAGGTAGTGTTGAAAATAAAACAGGGCAATGGGATAGAGAGTGACTGAAGAGACTACTTTATTGAGTGTTCAGGGAAGGTCTTTTTCTGAGAAGATGATTTTTGATGTAAGACCTGCCTTAGGATGGAATTGAACTTGCATGTATGTGGCGCTCGATTCCAAGCAGACAGCAGCTTGAGCAAAGGCACTGTGGCAATAGCCAGGTGAGTTCAAAGAACAGGCAGTATGGCTGGTATGCAGGGAGTGAGATTGAATATAGCAAGAACTGAAGTCACAGAGGAGGGCAGGGGCCATGTAGAGACTTGCAGACCATGGTAAGGATTTTATTCTATTCCAAGTAACTGGGGGGTTTTAAGGAAAAGACTAATAGAATAAGATGTATATTTTCTTAAAAAAAAGATTAACCTGACTTCTCTGAGCATTATGGATTGTAGAAATGATACTATATTTGGCACTTCAATATATTATTTTAGTTCATTATGTACTGATGAAAGAGATATTATGATATTATTATGATTTCATATAAAAAAATGAAAAAACTGAAGCTTAGAGGGGTAATATGTGCCAAGTCACATAGCTTGTAAGCAGCAAAGCCAGGACTGGAAGTCCAATCTATCTCTAACATCCATGCCACTTATAAAGATGCACAGTTAAGATAATATAAAGAAGAACCACTGAGGAAAATGAACTCACAGAATTGCTGTGTCTGAAAAGTTTTCTTTTTAAAGTAAACTTACTTAATTGTTGTGTAACATTCGTTCAGAAAAAAAGAAGTGCACAATCATCACTTCACAGCTCAAGGAAGTTTTACAGGAAGAACACACCTGTGTTTCCATCTCCCGCTTATGAAGCCTCCTTTGTCCCCCTTCACAGGTGCTACCACTCCACAAAGGTGACCATTATTCTGATTTCTAGCGCTACCGATTAGGCTCATCTGGTTTTAGACTTCATGTATAAGAAATCATTATTCTTTGCCATCAGACTCCTTTGATCAACACTGTGTTTTAAGAGATTCACCTGTGACATTGTGCACAGCAGTAATTTGTTCATTGTTGACTATTATTCCATTGTATGCAGACAGAATAACTTATTCTTTCCCCCAAACTTGCACATTTGGGCGGTTGCCAGTTTCTGGCTTTTAAAAATTGTGTTGCTGTGAACACTCTTGTAGGTTGCTTTTGGTGAACACATATATGTACTTTGCGGTGGGGGATTATAATTAGGAGCAAAATTTTAAAGTTATGGGGAAGACTCAGCTCTAGTCAAAGGAAAGATGGAAGAGCACCTGGGTGGCTCAGTTGTTAAGTGTCTGCCTTTGGCTCAGGGCATGATCCCAGGATCCTGGGATCTAGCCCTGCATCAGGCAGGGAGCCCGCTTCTTCCTGTCCCACTCCTCCTGCTTGTGTTCTCTCTCTCGCTGGCTGTCTCTCTGTCAAATAAATAAATAAATAAATAAATAAATAAATAAATAAATAAATAAAATCTTTAAAAAGGAAGAAAGAAAGAAAGAAAGAAAGAAAGAAAAGAAAGAAAGAAGGAAGGAATGGCCTGTACCAGGTCATGTGAATCTATTTTTGCGCATCTCTTCCCAGGTTCCTGTCACATTAGTGCTTGAACCTGGCTGTCAGGGGAGATATACACCATGGAAGTAGGCAAATGCTGCATATCAGACCCCCAACCCCTTTCCGAGAATCCGTTGTTGAACACTTAAACATTAAACACACCACTGGCTTTCACAGTTAGTACTTACAGTTTTCTAAATTGGTTTTTCACCAGTTTATGAATTTGTGCCAGCATCAACAATATGAGAGTTCATTTACTGTATATTTTCACCAACGTTTGTAACCTTTGTTTCAATTTTAGTCATTCTGGTGGGTATGCAGTGGAATCTCATTTTGAATTTAATTGGTATTTGGAAAACATTTGGAGTTGTTCAGATTGGCCTGCTACCTGCATTTGTGAACCCAGACATAATGTTTGTGGGTAGATGTTTCCTAATGAAGACAGGGACCGTTGAACAAATAAAGTTCCTTACCTAAAACTCATACTATAGGAGAAATGCTTTCATTCTGTAGAAGGTTAGAAATGTTTCTAAAACTTAGATGGTTTTTGGTCAAGGTAGAGATACTTGAAACTTCATTTGAAACTTTCTCACCACTGCTTTCACTTCTAAATGTATGGATTAATTTTTGATAGTAAATGAAATTTATCAATGCCTGTAAATTAAAAAATGATGTCGTGGGACATCAGCATAAAAGATGCATTTCTTCTCATCTCCTAATTGTGTGGTCCGGTGTGATGACAGATGGCACGAACCACTGAAAACTATTAGTTTTAACGCACATCAATTTCTTCATGAGGTTTTTTGGGGGAGCGGGGCACTTTCCAGCCTGTATCACGGCTGTAAGCAGCCTTCTCCCTGCTGATTTGTGGTGATCGCTCCAGCTTTATCTAAGTTATATGCTCTTCCACACCAGGCAACTGACGGATGGTAGCAGGGCTTAAAATAACTCAGTGCATTTGGGTTTGAAAAATTAAGAACTCTTTTGTACTAAAACAGCATTCGTGATTGTATTTGAAAATGATCAACCTATCCAGTTGGACAAGGGAGAGTAATGTGATTTATTTTAAGTCTCCTAATATTTCATTCTTAATTTAGTAATGGAAAGTAAATGAGGGGGCTACAGGAGTATATAAATACACATGTTTTTTAGAGAAGAGACACATTCGGTAAAGCATTGGGGATGTTATATTCAAGAAATGATTTGAATGCCACACAGATATGAAAAGTGAAGGTGTCATGGATGGAAAAACGAGTATCAAGACCTTGACAATATAATAAAAAGAACTGAGGAAAGATGTATGGAACACTTCATGCTGTGATTCTGGATTTTACCTCTTTTGTGGGGAGGGACCACCTTTATCTTTTGTTCTAAGATGTTTCCCTTATCACATTATATTATATAAACAAAAGCATAGGACTACCTGTTAAAAATAACCTCTGCTTTGGGTTGGTGTATTCAGGAAAATGAACAATTATTGAAATGGAATTCGTAAGGATTTTCAAGTACATAGGATGTGTCAGTAGTTTACATTGAGAGAGTTTCAGGATGGAAAGAGTAGGTAACTTTGAAGGAATAGCTCAGAGGTTCTGAGGTGAGGGGGGAGAGGAGAGTGATGCCAGAATTTCTGCAGGGAATTTCACACCTTGACCTGTATCCGCACAATCCCGTTTCCTATCTTGTTTCTGCTCATATCCAATCTTGTGCTTATGCTCTGGATCCCATCTATGCTTCTCAGCAACCCCTTTCTCTCCCCTAGACCATTCCCAATCCTACCAGCACACATACATTCCTGAATTTGGAAAAAACAAAACAAAACAAAACCTTCTGAGTCCCCGTATTCCCTCCAGCAATCCTCCCATCCTCAGCTTCCCATTCACAGATGAATTTGAGAGAGAGAGAGAGAGAGAGAGAGAGAGAGAGATGTGAGTCTCTGTTCCTTCCTGGCTTTCTCTCCTACTCATTCCAGCAAGGCTCTTGATTGTTGAATCTTCTTTACTACTTGGCTGCATCTACTCTAATGAATGTTACCCAAACACCATGGTTGTCAAACCCACTGGACATATTTCTGCCCTCATTTTTCTCTGCTTTCTCTCAGCGGTAGAGCTTAGAAGGTCCTCATAGTCTGAGCCCTGCCTCTTTCTCCAGCCTCATCCTTTGCCTCTCTCTTTGTCCACCATGCTCTCCTCACATGTGTCTTCCCTTAGATCTTTGAACAGGTCTAGCGCTTTCCCTCCTTGCGGCCTATGTCCTGCTGTTGTCTTTGCAGGAGGGAGTTTCTCTCCACCCTTTGCAGGGACAGTTTCTCATTCTTAGGTCTCAACTTTAATATCACGTTCTTAGAGATGCCTCCTCTAAGCATTTTATTTAAGCTCACCTTCTAATTCTTGTCTATCTTAGCCACTTTTCTATTTGGCACTTATGATGTGCTTTATGTGTTGTATATTTATAGTCATGTGTATACTTCTTTTTTCTCCATCTCCCTTAGTAGAATATAAAGTCTATAAAGACAGGAGCCCTGTCTATGCATTGTGCGTAGTGTGCATAGTGGTATCTTGGTTACCTAGAACTATACCAGGTATTACCTATGAATGAGTGAAAAAGAGACCAAAGTAATTATGGTTTATGTTAATCTTACTATACTTTCATTCCAATAAATGGGTCTTGTTTTCAATTCAAATGGTTAAATGAGAAATGGCATTCTTAAGCATTCTTTTTATTTATTTATTCAAGATTTTATTTATTTATCTGACAGAGAGAGAGCACAAGCAGAGGGAGCAGGAGAGGAAAGCAGGCTCCCTGCTGAGCAGGGATCCTGATGTGGTCTGGATCCCAGGACCCTGGGATCATGACCTGAGCTGAAGCCAAATGCTTAACTGACTGAGCCACCCAGGCACCCCTCAAGCATTCTCTTTAAGTTCCATTTTTCATATATATGATACTGCTATAAATAAATTGCCTTCTCATTGAACTTTCATCCAAAGCTCTTAGGTAACATTGAAAAGGCTTTGTATTTCACCTCCACTTAACTGAATCTGGGTGCTTGGATTCCATTTAAATTAAGTAAGAGATGCACCTTGACGCAGTATCAAAGATGCTGAACTCCCCCACCCACCAGTTCTGGGTCTACTTCCCACTCTGTGATTTTAAAAGTTTTGCCTTCCTTCCCGGCTTTAAAGTCACATGATTTGGGTTACTCTCCCAAGTCTTTTTAGCTTCCACTTCCTGGTGTAATTGCAGCCAAAAGTGCAAAGCAATTTGAATGCTTTTGACAGGGTTAGCTTTGGAGAATCTTTTATTAATGTAATTAGCTTGGTTTAATTAAGGGTCAAAACTGAGAGTTCTCCAACCATTGCTATCCTATACCCTGCATTAAATGCTTTTAGTTTTACTCAGGGTAATTCCATTTCAGGACAGATAAATCCCAGCAGGACATTCTGACCTGGTTCTGTCCCCCCACACACAAACAGGTAAACTCAACATCAGCTCCGAGGTCCTTGTGTTTTTGACTTGTTAATCTTTTCCAAACCTGTCCTGCACAGACATTGCTTCTCTCCTGTTTTCATTTTATTTTCTCTTCCTTTTCTTAAAATACAAAAATCAAAACAGTATCTTGAAACAGCTGTTGCTAACTACTTCTATGTCTGAGAAGAGAGGCAGACTCTGACCGTGACATGAGGCTTTTCCATTTCTCCTCTCCTGTAACATAGAAATTCTTGCAAAAAATAATTTCTTATCATTTAGAAATGTTGGTAGGCAGGGAGAGGTAAAGGATAGAAAATAAAGAAAAGATTTTCTTCAGTGAAAGGGGGAAAACTTGGGCTCCTAAGAAAAGGAGAGCCGGTGGGGAGGTTGAAGGCAGTGAATTAACGGGAGGGTTTGGAACTGAAATGGAACATGAAATTTGCTGTGTTGGGGTAAATAATGAATATTTAATATACTCATTCTTGCAGTTTTCTTTATCTTGGGTTTTACTCCTACCAGACAAATGCCTGTGAGTGTGTGGATCTTGTCCACATTCAGTGGAGAGTTTTTTAATTCTCTGGGGAGGAAAAAAAAAATATATGGTCCCGATGAAACCTGCCTTACTTTCATGTCCTTTCCCTTCCAATTCATTCTGTACCGTGGCTCCCAAACCAGTTCCCTAATCCATGCCTTTCCTCATGTCACTTCACTAGTCAAGATTCTGTGCCTCCTCCTTGCCCATTGTGAAAAGTGTAAACATTTCATCTCCTACTTTAACCACATCCAGCATCATTTCCCACTGCTTCTCTACACACACTCTTTGCCATCTCCCCTTTCTCCAGGCTATTTCTTGGCTCTGTACTTTTAAATTCATTTCTATGGAGCATCTATATCTTAACAACAGTAAGACCAGGGCTACCCTATGGTGGATGAGGCACATATGAATAAGGTATGCCTAATAATTTAGTGTGTGTGTGTTACAGGTAGGGGGTAAAACAAAAACACAAATAGTTATCTTCATGCCATTCTTGGACTGGAAAGACTTTCTTTTCTACTTATTATCATTACAGTGTAAATCCATGACGTTTACAGTTTCTTATATGACATCAATGCTTCTCAAACTTTAGTGTGGATAAAAATCATTTGGGGGCCCCACTCCCAAGGATTCTGAGACAACACTTGTGGGTTGGGACTCTAGAATTTGCATTTCTCACAAGTTCCCAGGTGATATGGGTGCTGAGTCTTCAGGGATCACACTTGAAATAGTTTTAGTGTATCCAACAACCCTAAGAGGTGGACGGAATTATTTCTAAAATGTAGATGGGGAGAATGACACTCAAAGGAGCACAGTTGACTACTCTATAGTCTAATCACTAGTAAATGGTAACACTGGGACTTAGGTCCTCTAAGCTGTGATCAAGAGTCATTGTTATTGTGTCCTACTGCTTATGTACAATCTGAACACCTTTGAAAGCTAAACTCAGTTCTTACTTCAGCCAGGCAAAAAAGTGAGGACTTTTGCTTGTAATCATTTGTGACACTTAGTACTTACATCAGTAGTTCTCAAAGGACCATCCACAGAGCCTGTGGGTCCCTGAAATCCTTTCTGAGTGTCTTAGAGGACAAAGTTATTTTCATAATACTACTAAAATGTTATTTGCCTTTTTCACTGGGGTGACATTTGCAAGCATGGTGAAAAAACAATGGTAGATAAAGCTGTTGGCTCCTGAGCTCCAAATCAGACTAGTAGTCATTGCATTTTTCGTTGCCATACACTTGCAGTTAAAAAAAAATGCCAGTTATACTTAAGAATATCTTTATAAAGCATATCTTTAATTTTATTAAATCTCAACCTTTGAGTGTGTGTCAGGTTAACATTCTGTATGACAAATGGGAAGTAGGCATGAAGTACTTAAGCTGCAAAACTTGGAAACAGCAGAGTGGTGGTTGTGAGGGGCTGGGATGGAAGAGTGGGAAAGTGGGTGAAGGTGGTCAGAGGATACAAACTTCAGTTATCAGATGAACAAGTTCTGGGAGGTAATGTACAGCCTGAGGATTGTAGTTAACAATACTGTATTGTATGTTTGGAAGTTGCTAAGAAGAGTAGATCTTAAAAGTTCTCAACACACACACACACACACACACACACACACATACACACACACACACACAATTTGTAACTGTGTGAGGCAGTGGATGTATTAACTGACTTAATTGTGATAATCATTTTGCAATATATACCTATATCAGATCACTGTGTTGTTATCTGTTGATCTGTGATCATATGCTGATATCCCAATAAAGCTGGGAAAAAATGAAGTGCTGTGGTTCCATACTGAAGTATGATGGTTGTCTTGGAGAAAAACATGTGTTTATCTGAGTTATATGCTGAACTGGCTGCTTTTTTTTCATGGAATATCATTTTCACTTGGAGGAACAACTGTCAGGCAAACTAGGGCTATTCTGATTTATTTGGCAGACATTTTCCTGAAACTCAGTGAAGTGAGCTGATCATTTCTAAGAAGGAACTGACATTATTATTTGTTGCCAGTGAAAAAATTGGAGCTTTCACACAAAAATTTGAAATTTAGAAAACTTGTATTTACCACCATGAACTACAGAGTTTCCTCATACCTGAAGCCTTTTCTAATGAGAATAATGATGGTATTAATGAATATGATTTTTGACACAAAATGGGTTAGCATTTGGAAGATCTGAAAAGTTCAGTGGACCAGTGCTTTTCAAGTGACTAATCATGCATGGTTAACAAAAAGGTCCATTTAAAGTGCAAGATAGACTAAGGACTTTTAATGTAATGGAATACAAAAAGTTCATGGATATGGTTTCTGATTTTACATTTTGGTAACTACAATTATATGCAAAAGGTATTAAAATATTCCTTCCTTTCCCAACAACGTATCTATGTGAGGCCACTTTTTTTCCCATATATTTTAACCAAACAAGATATCACAACAAACTGAATACAGAAGCAAATATAAGAAATGAACTATTTTCTATTAAGCTAGGAGTTTAAGAGAATTGAAAATGTTCAACAATGCTGTTGTTCTCACTGAAGTATTTTGATTTAGAAAATATGGTTATTTTAAAATAAAAATGTTATTTATGACAATATACAATTTAGATTTATTATTATTTTTAGGTGAATCAATACACAAAAATCTTTTAAAATCTCAATTTTATTCTCTAACATGATCAATATCATTAACTAAAATGTGTAGAAATTTTAAGAGTATAAAGAGGTCCTTAGACCAAAGAGCTTGAGAATTGCTGGCCAAGTCTATGAATTTTGGTAATTGATTACATTCAGTATATTAGTAACATGAAAGTAGACATGTCTTAGTTAAAATTACTCTGATTTAGCCTTTCTTTGCTAAAATTAAAAGCAATTCTTAGTTGCAGTGTCTTAAATAAAGTATTCTACTATGTAAAATACTTTTAATCACTTTTAATCCCACCATAATGGACTGTTTCAAGTCATAGTCATTTAGATAACCTCTCACAGGATGGTCATGTGAGAATAAGCCATCAATCATGCTTGACATCAGGAGTTGCTGGTGTGGCTTGCAGCTTGACAATCACCTTTGATCAGTGCTTCCCCTTTATTCACTTCACTCCCCTCATTTCTTCTTCTCCATTATTGTAACCTGTAATAAAGGAGCAGCATATCAGCCTTTGCCACAGGCTCTGCTTTCTGGGGAACCCAGGTTAAGACTCTTCATATGTCCCAATAGTACTTTTAGACTGTTGTCTCTTGATTTTTTAATTTAAGATATTATCCGGTGACCTTTTTTACATGTGAAGGATGAGGATTTTGTGTTCTTACATTTCCATTCTTTACTACCCCATACATTTTTCACTCTCTTTCTCTCTACATGTTCTGTAACAATCTTTGGTTAAATGAATATTCAATTTTTATGGTATTATAACTGCCTTAATATAATTCACAGATGAGTCACATAGTATACTGAAATATGTCTCTTCTTTTCAATTACTTAATTTTTAAGTACCCCTCACTAATTAAATTCCATACCCTCTGACAGAACATCAAAACTTCTTTCAAGAGTCAAACACACCAAGGAATCTATTAGTTCAAAGCATGTATGGGGGGGATGGAATGAAGTGGTTAGGGTGGGGGAAGCTCATCCTTTCTTGGAATCCATTTTATTGCTGCATTCAGAATTTGCTGTATAGATTTGCTGCCAGGCTGTCAGACTGGAGTATCTTCTCATCACCATCACTGGATTTCAGTTCATTTAACTCTTCTTTTTTGGACCCTCTATTTTCTACATTTATGTTTTCCTCTTTCTTGGATTCTACCCTTGCTTTTGTAGAGCACATTTCCAGTAACTTCCTAAGAAAGTATATGAGAGGTAAATCTTTTGGGATTGTACAAGTCTGCAAAGTCTGTCTACCTTTCATGTTAATGGTTTGGCTAGGTATAAAATCCTAGGTTGATCATCATTTTCTTTCAGAATTATGTAAACTTTTCTCCATCGTCTTTGTGTTCTTTTTGAGAAATTTGATGGCATTCTGTTAAGTGGGTTTTGGTAAGTGCCTTTTCTTTTTTTCTCTCTCTGGATCTTTTAGAATCTGCTGTTTATTTCAGGTGGTTAGAAATATGGTAAATGCCTTAGTGTGTGGCAGTTGTGACTGACTTTCCACCAAAATCCATTCTTCTCTTCTGCGGTATATAGTTGAAGCTGGAAAGAGGCTAATCGATGAGAAACCTCACTTTCCAAGTCTTTGTGCGATTGGATGTGGCCATATAACTAATTCTCACCAATGTAATTAGTAGAAGTGATGTGTACTGTTTGGGGGCTAAGGCTTTTGTGAAACAGATGTGCTTCCCGTGTATTTATTTCCCCTTCCATAGGTTGGATGCAGATTACAGTGATGAACTAGGGGATGGTAAAGCCATCAAATGGAATGATCATGGATACCTGAATTATCACATGGAAGAGATCTCCTTACTCTCCTTGAGCTCCTATATAGTGAGATATAAACTTCTATTGTGTTTGAGTCATTATATATATGGCTCAGAAACATAAATGTATATTCAGTTAAAAGCTCTTCTTGGGCTAGTCATTCAATGTAAAATACAGAACTCTTCTTTAATCTCCCCAGAAAGTAACATTAAACTTTAAGACATTAAATTCTTCACTTAATCTGTAGAATATATTGCTCATGATTGGAAAAAAAAAACTGTTAATTGAGTCCATCACTAAGTATATTGTTTAAACTCTACAGTCAGTTGGAAAAACCTCATCCTCTTGGGCCTAATTTTTTTCCAGATGACAATTCAAATTAAAGAAGAAAAATGTTAGGTCTGGTGGATTAGAACCCAAAACCAACTTGAAGCCTAAATGCTGTCTTTCATATTTTTTTCACACAAATGTCTTTTCTATGAATTTGCATTAAATTATTTGAGGCAGAAACTATGTTACATACTTCTTTTGTGAACTCTATTGGATTTCTGGGAATAGTTTTTAGTTTTTTCCTGACCCACTAGTATTAGAATCTCCTGTCAAAAATACGTATCTACTGAATCAGAATCTCTATGGAAGGGCCTTGAAATCAGACTTTTAACAAGTATCCAAGGAGATTGTTATCACATAAGATTTGAAACCCACTGCCTCACAATGTGCTAAGTAATTTAGACACTTTTAAATCTTTTTAAAATTAATTAAATGTTAATGCTATAACATATATCATTGAAATTTATTTACTTAAAAAGAGAATTGTGACAATTAATAATGATGGGGCTTTGATTGGCAGAATCTCCAATGAAGTCTATGTAATGATTTATATAACTGCAGAAAAAATTGTTCCAAAATTGGTGTAGGACCATTTTATATTTTTTTTTAAAGATTTTTTATTTATTTATTCGACAGAGATAGAGACAGCCAGTGAGAGAGGGAACACAAGCAGGGGGAGTGGGAGAGGAAGAAGCAGGCTCATAGTGGAGGAGCCTGATGTGGGGCTCGATCCCATAACACTGGGATCATGCCCAGGACCATTTTATAAGATGTGAGTAATCAAATCTTGATGTTTTAGTGTTATCCATTCTTAAGTTCAAAATACTGAATATGAACGAGCCCAGTTCCCTGTTTCCTTTTGAACTATTTCCATTATTTTGTTGGTGTTGCTGCTCTGATTATATATTGCTGGGTCATAAATCACCCCAGACTTAGTAGCAGAGACAACAGCATTCTTATTATATGCATAGATTCTAAAAGCAGGCTTTGGATAAGGCAGAGTGAGGTGGATTTAAAGAAAATCCGTGACTGAGGCCTCACCTAGAAAGACTCAGAAATGGTTGGGTTGAATCATGGGGGGAGGGGCTCCTTCACTTACATGTGTGAGCTGACAAGGCTCAGAGCCTGGGCTCAGCTGAGACTACTGACCAGGGCACTGGTGTCTCCATGTGGCTCTGGCTTCTACAGTAGGGAACTGGGTTCTGAGAGGCAGCATCTCCAAAAAGGATGTTAAGGGGTAAGTGCTTCTTGAGAACCAGGCAGAAGCTGCACGGCCTTTTATGACCCAGCCTCTGAATCCCCAAGTGTCACTTCTGCCCTAGCATGGCGTTCTAAGCAGTTACAAGTCCATCCCTCATCAAGGTGGTGGTGGTGGGGGTGCATATCTTAATGGAAGGATATCAAAGAATTTGGGGGCCATGTTTTAAAAGTGCCACATTGCTGAATTAAGAAGCACTTCTAATCATTTAATTTCTAAAATTCTTTCTTAGCCCTTTGATCTTTATAATTTATCAATGATAATATTTCTTTGCTTTTCTGGTGAAGACAAATATAGCCAAACATTAAATCTATATATTCTAATTTTGATATATAATTTTCACAACCACTCTATAACATCGGTATTATCATCGCCATTTAGCAAATGTTGCGAGGTTGAGTAGCTTGGCTGAGGTCACACAGTTGGGGAGGTTTTGACTCCAGAGCACAGGCCCTTGACAACATCTAATCGGCAGCATTTTCATATTCATGTGAGATCTTCTCAGAGCAAATCCAGGGAAGTTTACATAATCTAAATGTCATTGGTGAGAGCTGAAATAAATTTATAATCACACTCTATCAAATATCCTAAGCCTTTTAAAAAGTTGCTTTTGGCTAAATGATGGCTGGATCATAAACCTTATCATCTTATGAAAGCACTCAGGGGCTACATATTTTTAAGGTTTTCATTTCCTGTGGAAAAAAGAAAATGTTCTTCGTTGCACTCTGCTGCTGAATTTTGACCAGGGAGTAAAAGATGCCTTTCTCTGTGGAAAAGGGCAGGACACTTCCATTTGTTTTTCCCTGAGGGGTTGGCTATTTGGTCTAATTTTTGTGATAAGCTGACTAAGGGTCAGGGGATGTCAGGAGCACAAAAGGCAGCAAAACCTTGGACAGAAAAAAGAAAGACTGGTATCAGGTGAACACCATAAATAATAGAATGCCTTCCCAGGAAGGGTCTGACCCAGGAGACACGGAGTTAACTGTCTGAAATCAGTTAAAGCTAGACTCAGAATCAATGTACCAGGTCAGGTCAAAATTTGGTTAATGAAGTTGAAGTCCAAATTGGAGATGGAAATTTAAGCCAAGGAAGCTGTAAAAGTCATCTTTTAGTGAATAAAAAATGAGGGTATGCCTGCTTTCATCTCCTTTTCACCAAGGACTGCATAGTAGTTGATGGAGGAAGAGGTAAGACTGGTGGTGGGTGTTCACTCTCCTAAAAGTTTGTTTATAATTTATAAAAAGAAGAACAGCAAAGTCCTAATAAGTCTGGAAGCAAGAAAAAACAAGGAAAAACTCAAAATCATTTTAAATTTCCTTTTAGGTATCTCTTTCTATGGAGAGAAAATGTGGTACTAATCCCATCCTTAAGGATATGGGAATGGCTCTTCTTGACATTAGGATTTTTCCAAATCCATGAGTTATATGTTTACTTACTTCCTACTTTCTGTATATTGCTTAAATTTGTAAAATCAAATTGTAGATCATTATTACTTAAACTTCTCCCCATTCTGAACAGTGTAAGTAAATATTACAAAGTTTCAAATCAATCAATAATATTTATTTAGCACTCCCTAATATTGTACTAAATTAAAGGATAACAGATGTGTGTCTAGTGTATATCCCCCGTTTGTCCATGGCAGACATCCTTAATCAGTCAAGACATTCCAAACTTGACCTTGGACCTTTTTCAACATGTGTTTCAGGTGGTTATTCACATTTAACCTAAGTTGATACTTGAGTGAAAACTAAGGTATTATCAGGTGCTAATAGTGAATAGAGAAAAAAGTTATCAATTTGGACTAACTGGGATAGATCAGACTGACTAAAATAAAAGAAATATCTGATAATAAGATAATCTAATTACAAACAGAGGCCAACTCTAAACTAGACATAGCAGTTGCTCTTGACCACCAAAGTCCCCTTGGCCACCTGAGTTTTCTTGGACTTGTGGACAATCCATACCCCCTGACAGGTTCCCTGGTAGGCACACCTGCATTCTCTGCTTTCTCTGCCTGAGGGTTTTCTCCAGTGTAACTAGAGCTTGCTCAGCTGTAAAAGCTAAACCAGAAAGTTCGGGGGAACTTACCCTCTGGGAGGCAACCTTCAATCAGTGGGGATGGGAGGGGAGTGGTAGACAGATCCCCTAAACTCCCTGTTCTCTGGTGGGAGGGTCCTGATATTTGTCTCACAAGGTCTCTCAGAAGGTCTCTAGCAAGACTGAGACCCTCTTGCTTTTTATTGGCTCTTCTCCCTTCACTGTCTCATGTTCCTAACTTTGAATCATGTCTTCCTGGGTTTACCTTCCGATGACTCTATCTGCCTCTAAGTCTTGATTTTGAGGTCTGCTTTTAAAGGAGCCCAAATTAAGATTCTTGGCTATTATAGGAACCATTATATAAGTGGATACTTTTTATAATCAACGTCACTTTTAATGTCTATATGGGAGTCATTCATTTTATTATATAGTTTTTTAGAGCTGGAAGAGCCAGTGGTAGATGTGTCTGTGTATATATACATATATATACACACACACACTTCCCTATTATTCATTTCCTCTCCCTGTGGGAAGATTGTACAACCCTACTCTGTTGAACTCAGGAGTGGCCATATGGCATGCTTTGGCTAATGAAATGTGTGTGGAAGAGACCCATATCACTTCCTAACAAAGGCTGTATGAGCCAGCTCATGGTTTTCCATATCTCTTTTCCCTCTGCCATAAGGCAGTCAAAGTTCCAGATGAAGCTACTCTATCAGCACCGAGCACAGATATGAACATGACAAACTTTGAGCAGAGCTTCAGCTAAACTACAATGAACATATCCAATGAATAAGAAATAGACTTTTTTCTTGTAAATCACTGAGATTTTGGAGTAATTTGTTACCATGGCATAGCTTAGGTTCAATTGACTATTTAAAACTAATTCAGTCCAGTGGTTCCCACTCTTGGTTAATCATAAGATTTACTAGTGCACATTTTACACTTATAGATTTAAACTTATTCTAATTTAGTAGGCTTGGGGCAAAAAGCTAAGGGTGTTTTGTATTTAAAAATCTCCCCAGATGTTTCTAATGATCTCACTGTTTGAAACACAACCATTTTGCTTATTTTATTTTATTTTATTTCCATTTTGCTTATTTTAAAGGAGAAGAGAGCTTGAAAAGTTGTCTATTTTTTTAACTAATTTATAAAATATACTATTGTGATATAAGTCAGAGTTTGAGTTATTTATAAAATCTTTTCTCCTAAAGAGCAAAAGAGCAAGCTTAATTGTATACCTGAATAAGGACAAAATCTGAATTAATATTATCCAAATTAATAAAGTTTAATTGTATGTCATATATAGGCCATCTGGGTTCAAACCTAATCAAAAATTATAAATGCAGCACGTTACTAAGGCCATTAGTAGGCCAGAAAGGCTAAGAGTCGTAGGGTTTTAATAACAGAAAGTAAATTTGTTGCATAGATATGCCCAGAAAAATAAAAGCTTCGTCCTTGCTATTAAGAGATTATGAGTCTACAAGGAGAACTTGTCATGGAGACCAAAAGATCAAGTTAAAGGTGACTCAAAAGCATCTGATGAAATTTTCTAGCATCACACCTGGCAACTACATGCCATTCAACTTGCCTGGGTCACTGTACATGTTTAAGCTGTAGAAATTACTTATTCAATTGATTTTACTTTTTACTATATATACTTCTTGATTTTACTTTTTACTTTCTACATATTCTGGGGAAGGAATTTTAATGCTGCTGTGTGTCATAAATTCCCTCAAGGGGGAGATGGTGGAGGTAAAATATTGGCCCACATATAATGGTAATATGAGGCAGAATATAAGAATTATAATAAGAAAGGAACACCCTGTAAACCAATTTGGGTTGCTACCTTATCTATTGCTACAAGGGAACTTGGGGCTTCAGGGAACCTCACATCATCATTCAACTTTGGTTTCATAGTCAGGGATCTTGTTAAATGCGTGCCACAGGACTCACAGCTGCTGGAGCAGCTCTGAAAGGGGAGTTATATTCCCATCCTTACTTCCTCGCTACCACTCATCTTAGCTCCTTGCAATCTAGCATTTGACTACCTTGCTACTCAAACTGACCTCTTCAAAATTCAGCAAGGAATCACACAATTCTTCATTCCTCCAGATTTAGACACTATTCATAAATCTTATCTTGAAAATTCTTTTTCTTTTAGATGTTACAATACTATACTATTCATTACATGTCTATCATGCACTCACCATGTACTTAAGGGATGTAATAATAAGGACTTTCATTTACTGAGCACTTGTTACATGCCAGGGACTTCCTCTCTATCTATCTATTAATCATCTATCTACCTATAATCTTATCTATCCATCTATCTAGATATGCAGATAGATATAAATATAAATGAAATTTTATTTATTTAAAACTTACAACAATCTACTGAAGTAGCTGATATTATCTCCACATTCTATATAAGGAAATTGATGTTTATCTTTTTTAGTTTTTTATTTTTTTAAAGATTTTATTTATTTATTTGACAGAGAAGTAGCCAGTGAGAGAGGGAACACAGGCAGGGAGAGTGGGAGAGGAAGAAGCAGGCTCCCAGTGGAGGAGCCTGATGTGGGGCTCAATCCCAGGACTCTGGGATCACGCCCTGAACTGAAGGCAGACACTTAACAACTGAGCCACCTAGGCGCCCCAATATGAGGAAATTGATGTTTAGAGAGGTTCGGTTCTTACCCATGGTCATGCAAGTAATTATCAGAGGTAAGACTCAAACCTGTCTTGAATTCTAAACTTGTGCTCTTTACTAACACACCAGGGTCTCAGGGCCCCATTTACTCTTAAAAATTATTAACAGTCCCAAAGAGTTTTTGTTTATATCTGTTGATATTTATCAAAATAAAACTTAAATAGAAAATTTAAGAATAGTCATTAATTTATTTAAAAATAATAAACCCACTATGCATTGATGTAAATATTGTTATGAGAAATAACTGTTTCTAAACAAAAACTGTAATGAAAAAAGTGGCATTGGTTCCCATTTTTACAACTCTTCTTAGTGCCTGGTTTAATTGAAGATAGCTGGGTTCTCATTATCTGCTTCTGCGTTCAATCTGTTGCCGTATGTTTTGGTTGAAGTATATGAAGACAGTCCAGCCTCACACAGACATGTAGTTGGGAAAGGGAGGAGTACTGTAATAGCATTTTCAGGTAATTGCGGATTTCCTCCTTTAATAGTATACAAACATTCAACAAGTCGAGGTTTTATAAAGGTTAGCTGCTATGTGGAGTCTGAAACTGGATCAGTGAACTTCTTTTGCTCTTTTACCTTAAAATTCATTGGCCTGTTTTGTATTTTGAGTGGATCTTTAACCTGTGTGTGAAGCTGGTCCAAGGCTTTACTTACACCACTCTCCTGACATTCCAAAAAAACAAAACAAATTATGAAGCAGGAAACTAAACACCAATTTGCTTGAAAACAGCTAGCAAATTTCTAAAGTAAATTTATGAGAGCTGATCATCAAACTACAGACTATTCAGGGAAATTTCTGATTTTTATGCCTAGTGACTCAGACTGTGGACTTGGAACCATTTTGATGGTTCTACAAGGCTGATACATACTACTTCCTAGATGCCAATGTATTCACTTTGTGTTATATATAAATAGCTATTCATCTTTTGCCATTAACATCTCATCAACCTTATTGCCATTGATAGTTTTCAAATGCTTTAGGTCAAGGCTATCGAGTTCTCATTTTATTTTGGCAGCATCTTAAAAATATACCTTTGCCCATTTATGGCTGCTTTCCACCAAACCATTCAGCATAGGTGGTATTTCTCTTCTACAGATTCTCTCTCTTTTTCAGAACATAGACTCCTGCATACTCATTAACATTGTTAAAGGCTATCAAAGATGAACATTTTCCTACAATTGGCTAGATCATTTTTTATTTAAATGATATATATGTCATGACTAAGTGTAAAGCAGATAGGGGCTGAAGCCCACACATTGGTGGATTCCCAACATAGGGAGAAACATATGACCAGTTTTCATATAAGAATCTTTTCCATTCTCCAAGTGCCAAAGAAATTAAGGATATGAGTAGTTTTCAATAAGATATTACTTGCATTGACTAAAATGTAATTATTGATCATGATGAGATGAAAGCATGCTACCATTTCTATGATTTGGTTCTTATATGTCCTATTTTTATTCAGGAGGCAAGAGTCAGTCATCCTTATGTACTCTTGGGGCTTGATGATGACAAGAGGTGACTTGCAAAAGTGCATAAAACACAACACATATATAGAGAGTGCTGTTTACCTTTAAAAGCATTACACATGTTCAACGTCCTCTCAAACATGTATATATATGAATCAAGTTCCTCCCTTAACTGTGGGTTGAGCAAATACATTATTCCCCCCCACCCCCACTCCCATCCACAGTTTTGCTTTCTGCCATTCCAATTACCCAGGTCAGCCACAGTCCAGAAGCAGATTATCCGCTTTCTGATGGATGTAGCATCAGAAGACCAGCAGTAACCAAATGCTACATCACAGCGCTTTTGTCATTTCCTCACTTCATCTCATCACGTAGACATTTTGTCATCTCACGTCATCACAAGAGGAACGGTGAGTACAGTAAGATATTTTGAGAAAGACCACATTCACATAACTTCTAGTACAGTACATTGTTTTTTAATTGTTCTATTTTATTATTATTTATTGTTTTTTATCTCTTACTGTGCCTAATTTATAAATTAAACTTTATCATAGGTATGTATGTATAAGAAAAAACATAGGATATATAGGGTTCAATATTACCCATGGTTTCAGGCATCCACTGGGGGTCTCAGAAAGTATCCCCCACAGATAAGGGGGACTACTGTGGATGTAAAATTCTCTACTTTTCTGTTTTTAGTAAGGTATAATTTTGCATATGTTTATAAAGCCTCTCTTGCTGGCCTCCATGGAATTAATATTATGTTAATAACTGGAACTTTACATTTTCAAGACAGTTCATAAACCTCTCAGGACCCTGTTTTTTCTGTAGGTGGTAAACCCAGATGGAACCAAGCAGGGAGATTTATTTGAACTGGGAATATTGATCTCAGCTGGTCCAGGACTTCTCTTACACCTCTGCCCTTTATAATGTTTCCATGAACTCTTTGGTGAAAGGGATTGCCTATGAGTCCTTGCTTTCGTGACTTTAGTTGCTTTCCACTGTCATCTTTCCTTCAAGGTTCTTGAGAAGCCTTTAAAGGGAGAAAGAAAGAATGCAGCCCACTGAAGGGGTAATTCCTTCACTCCTTTTATGCACAGCTAACTTCAACTCCTTTTTAAAGACTCTGCTCTATCTCACCTCCTCCAGGAAATCTTTGTTGTCATCTGTCCCCTCTTGTGCTGTGCTATATCCCTCCTATGGCATCTTTCACCTGTCCCCATCATAGCACAGACCTTACACTGTGGGAAAACATGTCTTAATTGATTGTCTCTCTAGATCTTGACAGAGAATTTTCCTTCATTTCTTTATCGCTGGTGCCTGGTGACATGTCTGGTATGGTCAGTGATGTGATTCAGTGGTGGGAAGGTGATCCCATAGTACCAGTTGAGGGGTCTATTAAAAGTCATGGCTTAGACTTTGTGCTTTCAGAGAGTTCAGCGAGGCAATGCCGGAGATGGGCTGGAAGGAAATAAGGAAGCTAAACAGTTTTTCAGTGAAATAGGGTTAAAAGAGCAGTAGAACCTAATACTGCCTAAATATTTGTGTAGCAAAGTCTGTGGGGGAAAAATGTTAGTTGCTAGGATAGATGAATGAAATTTCACACTTGAAGGTAAAAATGTCCTAGTGTGGCAATGGGGTTATATCATCTGATACTGTTTTTTTTTTTAATATTTATTTATTTATTTGAAAGAGAGAGAGAGAAAGACAGCCAGCGAGAGAGGGAAGACAAGCAGGGGGAGTGGGAGAGGAAGAAGCAAGCTCCCAGCGGAGGAGCCTGATGTGGGGCTTGATCCCATAACGCTGGGATCACGCCCTGAGCCGAAGGCAGATGCTTAATGACTGAGCCACCCAGGCACCCCTGATACTATTTTCTTACATCAAATGTCCTATTTCAACTCCATTATTTCCATTTTAATGATCAATTATGTTAATAGAGAATTTTTTTTTAAGTCTTCCTTTAGATTGCTATCAGTTTTGGAGGGACTGGGGCTAGGGGAGTGGATTTGTCCATTAAGTCATGGTAGGGAAGAAGTATATCCCATATATTTAAATCTTCAGGCTCCTTGAGAGGCTGTTTTCCTGAGCTCTTTTAGCACCCAAGTGAAGAGCTTGTTGGAGACATTTATAACACTATAATGAAAGCTGAGATTTACTTTTTCTGCTTTTACAATACATGGTTTGCTTTTTTTAAATAAAGATTTTATGTATGTATGTATTTATGTATGTATTTATTTATTTATTTGAGAGAGAGAAAGTGTGAGCAGGAGGGAGAGGGAGAATCTGAAGCAGACTCTGCGCTGAGCAGGGCTTGATCTCACAACTGCTAGATCATAACCTGATCTAGCCCAATCAAGAGTCAGGCGCTCAACGGACTGGGCCACCCAGGTGCCCCACACTGTTTGCTTTCAAGGATTATTAAATAACTTTCAATTTTTAAATATTGATTTCTTGGGAACGAGTATAATAATTGGCACATAGAAAGTGTTCCATAAATATTTGTAATTATTTTTCTTAGAGATTTATGCAGAGCAGCCATATGGTAGTTCTTTTTCCCCAATAAATAATGACAATTTTTTCTTCTTACTTACTGATCTCGTCATCTAAAGCCATCTTAAAACACTACATTTGGATAAGATCATTTTGGAAGATCTACACTTTTGACATCTTTCTTTTGTTCTGGTTGCCTCGTGTGGGTTCTTTATTCTTAGAGTAGAATGTGAGGAAATCTGTGGATATAGCTAGGACCAAAAAACTTCCAAAGAATAATCTTGTCTACATATTGGCAATGAGGAGGAACTCATCAAAGCCAAATTTAATGTGACAAATTCCAAGAGGACACTTTAATAATCTTTTCACTTTGGGTAGGCACAAACCTAGTCTAGGCATTTTCATCTCTATCTCATTGCCTCAGGCAAGTTCCTCCATTTGATTCATAAATATGGTATGTCTTTGGGCAAAGGTGAGGGTTGAGGTCTTAAGCAACACATTATGATGTTGGGATATTAAAATTATACACCTCAGACAGTGGCTTGACATTTGAAGTCACTATGATGAAAAGATTGAAAAAGTGGTTAAAATCAATTTAACTATTCTTTGTTCTGCAGTGAAGAAAATGCAGTTCACAGTACCCTGGTAAACATGTTTTGAAGTAAGCAGTTTGTTAGGAGTGTGAATGAGACTTAGCACTAAGTTATAATAAAAAAATCTAAAAAAAAAACAACCCAAGAAAAGTCACCCCAATTTAGCCCTAAGCCACGTAGGCACTGAGGTGCAACTATTTTAAGAATAGATATGCACATTGAATTTCTTCTCACAGAACCTCTTGTGAATTAAGGTCTGATATCTCATTTTTAGATCTCATTTAAGCTGGTTTAACACTAGTAAGTAAAAATGCTGACCTAGCTTTGTATGAGTATTCTCCTTGTGTATTACTTAGGGCAGTGCTTTATACCAGATTTTTACACCAACAAAACTGTTTCCATTTGGGTGCCCACAGAATGAGATTCTGAGACAGTTTATTAATGCAAAATAATTTATTTTAGAAATGTATGAAGCACAGGTAAGGAAGTAGAGAAGTGAGACAGGGAAGGGAAGACAGGCGATATAAGGTACGTTATCAACTCAGTTAACTATTAATTTCTGCTGACACTTAATCCCAGAGGGAAATCTGGGAAATAGTGTAAAATATACACCCCAGAGGTCTCTCACCTCAGGGATGAGGAATATTTATATCTGTATTGGTCAGCTTGGGTGACATAACAAAATACCATATATTGGGTGATTTAAACAATGGGAATTTATTTCTTACAGTTCTGAAGCTTGAGAAGTCCAAGATTAAAGTGCAGGATGATTCAGTTCCCCAGTAAGGGCCTGCTTCCCGCCTTGCAGATGGTCACCTTCTTGCTGTGTGAGGACGATGTGATGACACAGTAAGAGGACTGAGTGTGAGGACAGTGAGATAGAGCAACAGAGAGAGAAAGGGAGACGGAGGGAGAGAGGGAGAGAGAGAGACAGTAAGCAAGTTCTCTGGTGTCTCTTACAAAGTCACTAATCCCATTACGAGGGCCCCACCCTCATGAGATTATCTAAACCTACTTTCCAAAGGCCACATCTCCAAATATCACGTTGGTCTTTAAGGATTCAACATATGAATTGGCCAGGGATGGGTACAATAAAGGCATAATAATATCCCCAACTCTCTATCTCTATACTTATCTCTACCTTTATCTCTATCACCTCTACCTAGCTATATTCTCTCTCCCTTCCTCTCTCTCCCCTCCTCTCCCCCCACCTTTTCTCTTGGGAGCTGTGTATTAATTCTCCACTCCCCTCAGTCACTGGAGGAGGGCTGTTCCAGAGGTTAATCCCAGGAACTTTTGTCTCACTATCCACTCAGGTAGAATAGGGTCTCATTAGATCCAGAGAAAAGCCCTCAGACAATGAGATTCAGACAGGTAGGTGAAAGTTGGCCCATAGACACCGAAGGTGCCAGCCTAAGTTGTTACCCTTGAGCGACTTACTCGGCATTTACTATAGTAACTGTTTGGTTTCTGGGAGGGCATTCCTATGTTACCCAGTCAAGGTGTGAAACTTAATTAAAGTTTTGTATTTTAAATCCAAATATATGTAAAATGTGCATTTTGTTTCATAATATATTTAGAATTAATTGTAAAAATAAAATTACATTAAAAATTACTCAACCTTTTCCTCCAACATAAAAATCATTTAAAAGAAAAAGAATGTCTTGGCCTGGTTTCCCTTGAAAGTAGAGAATAAGACAAGTCTTGTAAGCAGTTCTTTTAATCGCAGGAGCCAGAGGGATGTGAAATCAGGAAGGAAAGCCAAAATAAAGATAAGTTATTAAGTTGGCTACTGGTGCGGGTGGACTAGTGATTGATCTTGCTAGGATTTTCTGAGGAACCTATGAAATACCTTTCAAAACTGTCCAGATGGGACTGAGATGGAAGCCTTTATCCATCATCTTCTGTTCCTCTATGGTCAGTGGTATTTCCATAGGCGTTACCTGTGTTCTCCCCAAGTGGCGCATGCCTGAGTCATGACCAAGTGCAGAAAAGCCCTGGGGCAGGACAAAGGGGCAAGAAGTACAGGCTAGGGTGGGGCGCTGTCAGGTTACATTTGAGGAAGTCGGTAGAAGCCTGAAGAGAATGGTTGTAGTAGTTGGAGCTGAAGTGAGTTTGAGTGTGTTTATGTGGAGGGTGGGGTGGCTAAGAAGATGTGTAATGGTGCACACGAAGTGCCCATACAGTGCTGGTTCAGGAGCATGGGACTAGGTGTTGGGGATGTGTGAAGGGGCATGCCCTTCAGTGTTGTGTGGGGCAATTGATACACAATCCCTTTGCCAAGATCCAGCACTCCTTTGCTGAATTCAGATGCTTTCACACTGTGCCCTTTCTGTCCAAAAAAAAAAAAAAAAGATTCAAAATGCATTCTTTATTTCACCTCACAAGCACCTATTAATTTTATATTGTTATATAAATTTAATTTGTTAGTCCCTCAAAGTTATTTATTAGAGTTGTAATAATTATGACCATTGAGATCCGTTAATAAAGACTCAAAATATAAAAATCCTTTCTTTCAAAATGTAAAAACTCTTTTAATATTATGAAAACATATATGTATATGCTACATAAAACAGAACAGAAAAATGTAATTATTTATAAGGAGTCTTCAGTTTGATTCTGTTCTCATCGTGACTCACATATTTTATTGTTTGTTGGTAGTGGAGTTCTGCTTTTCCGGTATCCACAGGAGAGGTGAAGAAGAGATGGTCTAACTCTAGCTCTGCTGACAGCTATGGCAGTCCCTCCAATCAGAGACTCAGAGGGAACTGGGAGAATATTTATTAGAGCAAGTATTTAATGCGTGGTGTTATAAAGTAATCAATACCGCATCATCTGCTGCTGTCCTAGTCAGTAGTCTGTGAAATGGGCAAGCGCCATATTGGACCCAGAGGAAACGGAAGGAGAGCCACTGATCAAAGAATGACTTTTTTTTTTTAATTACAGAAAGACATAAAATGCACATAAATAAATATTTAAGTATTTGATTTAAACAAATGTTTAAATGGTTTTGTAGGTTTAAATACATTATGTGTTTTATTATGTCAAGCACAGAAGTCTTTTTAAATCAAGATTCTGGAAAGCCTTTCAACTTGTGTGATTTGAAGAAAGATACTAGAACTGTTTTTTAGTCATTCTTGATAATTATTCCTATTGAGTTCTAATGAAGAGAATTAGAAAATATTCCCCTACTTGAGACTGCTTCAAATCAGCAGGTATATAGGACTTCCTCATCCGTAAAATAGGTATTGTAATTGTGTCTTTGGTTTAATATACATAATGAGATTATAGCAGTACCTGGAACTTAGAAAGCTCTCAGCAAATGTTAGTTATTAATCTTATTATATTTGTGTACTACAACCTGGGCTATTGGATACTTACCTAAATCTAGGTAGTAAAAACATCCAAACATTCCAAGCAGATAACAAGCTAAATAAAGATGTCATTAACAGCACAATAACTATCTTTAAACCCCAAACTTTAAAATCAGGGATAATGTATAATTAAAAAAACAGGCACACCTGGGGGGCTCAGTGAGTTAAGCATCTGCTTCAGCTCAGATCATGATCCCAGGGTCCTGGGATTGAGCCCCACATGGGCTCCATGCTCAGTGGGGAGTCTGCTTCTCCCTCTCCTTCTGCCCCTCCTTCAGTTTGTGCTCTCTCGCTTTCTCTCTCTCTCAAATAAATAAGTAAATAACCTTTAAAAAAAATAAAAAAAACTAATAATATGGAAATTCTAGGAAATATCCTCAATAATCCCTCAGATATTCTCAATGTATACTTTCCATAATGAAACGTATCAGGTGAGAATTCCTTCATTTATTCAGCAGATCCTTAGGGAGTTCCTAAAATTTGCCAATGTATTAGGTGTAAAAGAGTCATCAGTGATTAAGACAGAGTCTCTTACCTCAGTGACCTTAAATGAGAAAAACAGGACAATGAAAAAGTAAGTAAGCATATAAACAAGGTAATTATGGACTGTAATAAGGATTTAAGAAAACAGAGTGATGAAAGACAATAGCTGTGGGAGGCCATTCTAAATGGAAGTCAGTGAAGACTTCTCTGAGGAGGTGACATTTGTGCCAAATTTTAAGATAAAGTGAAATGATGGGGGGAATAGGAAGCATTTCAAATAGAAAGGCCGGCAAATAAAAAGGAGTAGAAGTAAGAAAAGGTTTGGTGTGTTCAGGCAATAGGAAGACCATATACTTGGCCTATCATGACTAAAGGTGCAAACTGTATGGCGGGAGATTGAAGAGGGGGACAAACCCATGGTTAGGAATTTGGCTTTATTCTGAGAGAAATGGGATACTATTGAAGGGTTTCAAGCAAGGGGTAATATAATCTAACTTATGTTTTAAAACGTCTGGCTATTTTATGAAGCATGGGTAGTTGGTGTTGTCCAAAGTGAGATGAAAAGAAAAGCAACTCAGCAACTCTGTAAGTAGTCCCGGGGAGAGATGGTGGTGTCCTAGAATGTGGTGTCATACAAATGGAGAGCAGCGAACTGACTTGAGATGTGTTTTGGAGCTGGAACCAAGACTTGTTGACAGATTAGAGGGAATGGGAAAGAAAAAATTCATTGATTCTGGCTTGTAAGACTCAGTGAACTGTGGTTCTGTCTCCTGACATGGGAAAGAGGTTGGGGGAAGAGCTATGCTTTTGTCTTGTGAGATGCCTATTACACGTTCAAGGAGTTTTCAAGTAGGCAATGGTGAGGTCTGGATTTAGATGGAGTACATTTGGAAGTTGTTACCCTAGATGGTATTTAAAAGTGTGGGACTAAATGGGACCATTAAAGGATGCTGCTAAAGAAATAATTACAATAACAAAAAAATGATCAAGGACTTGGCAATAGAAGTTTTTGGTGACTTAATAGATTGGGAAGTTTGACGAGTGAATTAAAAACAAGGAAGCAGATACAGATGACTCATTCAAGGAGTTTTACTTTGGAAAGAAGGAGAAAATGAAAGTGTTTGCTGGATTCAGGGGGTACGTGGTCAAGGGAGTTTTTGTTTTTTTAAGATGGGGGATAGAAAAAATATTTGCATACTGATGGGAATGATCTAGCAGAAGTAGTCGTTGGATAGCAGTGCATGAACTGAGATGCAAAAATCCTTGAGAAGGTGAGAGGGTTGGAGCAGAAGCACACGTGGAAACAATTGTTTTTGATAGGCACTTTTGAAACTGAAAACAGAGGAAGAATGTGTAGAGTTGATGGTGGCACCTATGATGGAATTCTGATCTAGTAATTTCTATTTTTTTCCGTGACTTTGAGGAAAGATCCTTATCTGAGAGGATTAAAGAAGAGGTTTGCTGAGAAAGTTAGGTCATTTTAGAAAGCGGGAAATTGAAGTTACTTGGGAAGGGTTGTAAAGTTGCTGGGAACTGGTGACCAATCATTTTAGATTTGTTATCATGAAATTGAGATGAAACCAGTAAGCCAATGTGTGATATTTGCTAGCAATATGTAGCCTCTGTGTGGCAGGCAGACAAAAGGAAGAGAACGAAAAAGAGTTGTTTCAGTTAAATACAATGAAACTGTGACCGGGAAGTTGAGGGAGTCTCCAAGAGCATGAATATAGTCATCAACCCTGGGATCTAGCCTGAATGAAAAGGAAAGTGAAGACAGAAAAGTGGTGAAAAAATAATGAGACCGTGGATGGAGACCACAGTGATGTAAAAGAATGAAGTGGATGCTCTAGAGGGAGTGAGCTGGAAGAGAAGGATCTGAGTGGGATGTTTTCAATGGAGATTTTGGTGTTGATGCATTTACAGACAAATGCAAGGTCTTGGTTGTAACAGTAGGAGTGGATGACTAAGATGGAAGAGAAGCATATGAAAGTGAAATGAAAGACCTAGTAAGTAACCTGAGTTTTTGATGAGTCATCCACATGGCTGCTGAAATTCCAAGGAATGATGAATGGTGTAGGGTGGAAGGAATGTAGGTAGTCAAGTAAAAATATCATCAATAAATGAGAGGTCCTTTAAAAGTAGAACCATAAAGGAGAGAAACAAGAAGGTGGGTGGCATAGCAAGATGGCATGGCTTCAAAGGAATCGTGGGTTTTGAAAGCTTTTGGAGAAATAAATGGTTTAGAAGCAGCAATACGGATCAAAAAGGGTACCTCTTTGGTGTTTAGGCTTCTTTCCTATCCCTGAGACAGCTGCAGAAAACAATTTCAGATTAGCAAGGGGAAAAGGGACATGGATAGAGAAAGCACATTTCTAGTAGCTGGTTATAGACTTTTTTTTTTTATTCCATTGCAGAGGGCAAAATATCTACTTAGAAAACTGTTGGAGGTAACTGTTATTTTGAGTCTGAATTCTGAGTGATTGTAGACATGGAGCCTGTATTAGCACTCTCACACAAGAAATTGGCCACAACACATACTTGTATGGGAAAAGAACAGCATGGAGTCAGGGAAAAAAATGGACAATAAGAGAAAGAAGTAAAGAGAGGTAAGAGGCTAGGGGCTTCATTAATTCTTAGTGATGGAATTTAATATTAGACTCTCATTGTTTATTTACAGTTTTTTAATGTAATTATGCTAACACATATACAATAACCTTTTAAATTTTGATTTCCTAGTTTTGGGTTCAGTTATTCTCAACCACTTTTTGCTTTTCTTCTCCCTAGGGTCCCAAGACAAAGAATATCTTCCTATACTGTTAAATATAGACATCTGGACTGAATTGAACTTACATGACGATTGCAGTCAAGATTCTGGAACTCAGAATGGGCAAACCAGGTAAGCCGTGCCAATTTTAGAATGTTGTTTTAATAAGGCTTATTCCTGTCTGGGTCGGCTGCATTTTACATATGCAATCACTAGGCTGTGAGTATGAAGAGTTATTGCCATGACAACCAGGGCTGACTGACTTGTCTTTCAGAAATGGTAACAATTCAGCATGTTTGTAGATGATACCTGTAGTTCTCAATGACTTTCTAGAAGGTCACACAGTTTCTGCAATGGTTCTCAGTCATGTGGAAAGACCACTCATTAGGAAAAATGTGAGTTAAGTTCTAGTCATGCCTCTCCATGAGCCAAATGTGGAACCTCAGGCAAGACTACTGGGGCCTCAGTTTCTTCATCCATTTAATAGGAAGCTGTAGGCTAGGTTATATAGTCTTTAGGGTTGTTTACAGTTCTAAATTTCTCTCATTCCATAGATTTACATATCATGAGCAGGTGGATCAAAATAATGTATCTACTCTGTCTGTAATCATGTTATCACTTCTAAACATTCTGTGAACTCTTTTTTGTGTCTTACCTTCAGAACTGACAACCTTCTCTCCTGATTTTGATTAAAAAAGAATAACTCAGAACTCTTGGGGGTTAAAAATAATTCATGACTAAAGATGATTCTAAACATTTTTTGAGCGATTGCAGCTTTCTTGGGCTACAAGGCTATTTCTTTTCCAAGGCAATGGACTTGAATGGTTCAACTCATTTGATACACGTGTTTACACTGGAATTTTTGTAAACATCAAAGCATGTACTTCAACCAGCAGTGGATTTTGATTATTGTTCACAATAGAAATACAAACTAACTCTGCTTTGTGAATTTATTCTTTGTTCTTCCCAGTTGTGTGTAGTGGCTGGCAATCCATTTTAGCTATCATTTATATAATAATATAATATTATTATATAATGGCTATCTAACTCCTGATTTTCATGTAATATAAAACAATATTTCATAATGAACAGTTTTATCTGTTTGTGTTCAAGTGCCCTATCTCTTCATTATTTGCAAAGCTAGCTATGATAGTATGGTTTAATAGTTAAATGTCCTCTTTATTCTAAAATATAGATTGAACCAACTTTAGATGTTTTCTTGCTCAAAGGACTTTGAGAGAATTTTTCCATAACACTTAGTCATTGCTCTTTTCACAGTCCCTCTTCCCCTAGCTTCTAATTAGGCTCTTTGGGTAACTGGAATTATTCTTTTCTTGGGGTGAGGGACATAGTACCAACTTATTGTTTGCTTGCTATGGAGACCCAAATATGAACTTGCTTCTTTTTGTCCGTATTTCTTTTGTGCCTTTGGCAGGTGACGTTGACTCAGGTTTATCTTCTTACGTTGGTGTTTCTTATCTATTCACTCTTTCATCTTTATTTCCTATTCTTTTCTCCCTACTCCCTGGTATTTCCTTAGTCTAATACCTTTTATCACATCTTCCAATATTTTCTTTCCCAGTCCCTTAAATATTCCTAGACTGTGATCTGAATTTTTGTGCTTGTCTCTATTTCTCATTTTACTTATAAGCTCACACCTTCATCACCATGGCTGGCTTCGAGGGCATGAGACCTGTGCAGTTACATGGGCCCCACACTGAGAAGGCCTCATGCTTGGTTTAATGCTCTGCTGCTGCCATCTTGAAATTTTTAATAAGCTTTGAACAAGGACCTCTGTGTGTTCTTTTTGCAACGGGCCCCACAAATTATATAGCTGTTGCTGATTGTAGCTATTTTTTTCCCTTTCTAGTTGGGTAAGTGGTTTTGTTTTAGTTCATCTCTTTTTCATTCCTCATCATATTTTTTTATTTATGGCCTTCCTGTGGTACATCATTTTGACTGCTATTTTAATATAGCCATATTTAGCTCTGTTTATTTCTCACATCCGTCAGGAACATTTAGCATGATATAAAAATAGTATATGGTCAATTTTTGATTGGCCACCCTGACTAAAGGAGAAGGGAATGAAGGAATCAATGAAGATTACAATTCATATAGGGAGTAATCATTTTGGAGAACATTGTGTGGTTTTTCACCTTTAGGAGAATTACCTTTTAATTCATGTTTGCTTGGGTTAATTGGTTTGCACTCCCTGAATACACAATAATTGGTGGTTGGGGAGCCCGCTGAGTGGCAGAGGCTAGCTAACCTGAGGTTAAATATCTCTGCTAATAAGGAGATTGATTGTGCTCATATTTTCTGTTTTTAGACCTAGAAAAAATGAATTATTTTTTGGTTTTCACTTGAGGGGGTTAGTAGGATATAAAGGCTTTTCTAATAATATTCCAACGCCTTTTTTGGTTTTGACAAACCAAATGGCCTATTCTTGTCTTTTTACCTGGTGGCAGAATGAGTCACCTTACTCTGTGATACTGTCTGCCCAGAAGCATTGAAATAGGAATGAAGTCTGATGTGCCCCCAGGTTGACCTTGCTGCCCAGGTATTACTTATCTTGGTTCGCTTGTTTTTTTGGTTGTTTTTTTTTCTCATATCCCTTGTTACATGCCAGTCACTGTTCTAACCACTTTAAAAATCCAAATTCAATTAATCCTAGGAATTAAGTACTATTAGTTACCCCCATCCTATGTTTGGAGAAATGGAGGCACAAATAAGTTATAAACTTTCCCAAAGACACAGTCATTAAGTGCTAGCACGAGGATTTGAACCCAGGCAGTTTGTCTCAGGTCTGAGTGGCATGCTGCTGTTCTAATTCATGATCTGTTTCATTTTATTCATTCAGACCCTTAGAGAGTTGGAAAGCTAGGTGACTGATGAAGTAAAATCTAATCATAGTAAAGGACTTCCTAAAAGTCTCTATTTCTTTAACGTATCTTCAGTTGGCAATTTATAATAACAAGTAAGGGAATGTGTAAAAAAACCCAGGCAGACCTAGATATTAAAAGTGCATATGACTCTAAAGCAGATATATATGAGATGCGATTCTAGAGCCTACTGAGATGAATACTTGACAGTATATTCCTGGGAACTAACATTAAGGAGATGCTTCACTAACTGTCACAATCCCTTTTGGAAACTTGTGATCACAGCTGGTGACATTGCTGACATCTTTTATCTGTTGCCATACTTTTTCTTTTGGCTAGACATTACAGAGTGTGGAGCAAGATGGCCAATCAATGCGCTGCATCAGAATCAATAGATCTCAGTAAGCATTCCATTAGGCCCAGGAGCCTTTCCATTTCTCAGTCCTGTCTAGGTTTTGCACGCTCCTTCATGAAAAAAGAGAGTTTGGGGATTATTTTCTCCACCTGTAGCTTCTCATGGACAAATGCATCCCCTATTATTGTAGAAATCTAGTCAATAAAGCTGTCAGAATTTAAAAAATATTGACAGTAGAGCCAAGTTCAGTGTACTTAACCTCTGTAGTAAGTTCTGGATGTGAAATATAAGAGAGGGAAATGATATTTATAGGAAAGTGTCTTGAAGTTTAAAAATAAGTTTAAAATGTTAGACGGTAGAAAAGAATCCTGACTTGAAGTTGGAGAATTTGGATTTTGCCTTGGTTCAGCAACTAAGAACCCTGGGCAGTTAAAGAAATCCCTGCAAAATGAGAGGATTTAATCTGATAATTTTTAGTGTCCAATAACAGCCCCCAATACTAAATTTTTTGACTTCAAAGAGTTTCATCCCCACAAGTCCATTTCAGTCCTAGGTGGATAGATAGGTACCTACAGAATTTATGTGATCCAAATGAGAAATGGCACATGGCTATTGTTATGATCTCTATCTTTTCTTTTTATAGCACCTAAGTATCTCTTCTTGTTACTTGCCCTCTCTCACAGTCCACCCCCCTCCCTGCTGATAGCAAGTCAGAACCCATATGAGAGCTTTGCCTGTATTTTAGAACTTAAAATTTTCTCTGATCTCTTTCTTCAGGCAGATAGGGCTAGCGTGGTTAGCTTTACCTTCTACACATCTTAATTTCTCTCTTAGAATCCTAGAAATTATGCCCACCTCAAGTAACACTTTCATATATGAATTAGGTTAATGCTAGCAGCTGTAACAGGTGAATGTCAAGCCTCAAGTGACTTTATGCAAATTGGGTGATCTTATCTTGACCAACTGGTGGCTCTCTTTCAAGCAGCTTCCTTTTAGCCTCTGGCTCTACTGTTTTCTATACAAACCTTTCAGGGTCAACACATTACCCTACAACAAGGCAATGGAAGGGGAAAACCATGGAGTGTCATTAATGGAAACTTTTTATGGACCTAACCAGGAAATAATGAACATTATTTTTGTTCATATTCCATTGGCTACATCCAAAGTGTCTGGGAAATGTGGTCTATCTAGTTCTCTGCTTAGGAAGAAGAGGAAACTGGTTTGATGAACAGCTGGTCCAACAGTGCTCAGATTTTTGAAGGCATCAGAATCACCTGGATAAAACCAAGACTGCTGACCCAAGTCTCAGAGCTTCTGGCTCAGTCGGTCTGGAATAGGACCAGGAATGTGCATTTCTAGTAAGTTCCCAGGCGACGCTGATGCTGCTGATTCAGGGACAATGCTTTGGAGACCACACAGCTGATGTGTGTTTGCTATACTTCTTAACACATAACACATGGACTATATTTCTTAAGGACTTCTAATCTTTACTGGAGAGAGAGAAGGGTCATTGACAGAGGAGCAGCAGACCTGGCTTGTAAGGAAGTGGGGGCTCCAGAGTACAGGTGACCTGAGTTCTGGTTTTGAGTCTGCTTCGCTGTGTGACCCTTGCAAGTAACTTCATGTCTCTGAACCTTAGTTTCCTGTAGGTAAAATGGGAATAGGATGAAATCAGTCCTGCTTAAAGCAAGGCACTGTTGAAATCAATTGAGATAAATATGGCGTAACACAATTATCTTAAAAGCAGACATCTGCCTTCCTGTTTGGATAAGAACCATCTTTGGAAAGGAACATATCTTGACAATTTGCTTGGGGGTGGCAGTGCAAGGTCTGAAAGAAGAAAAAAGGAAGTAAAACTACTCCAAAAGAGAAACGCCTGGAAGTTTGGAAGAAGCGAACACCCGCAGAGGAGGGAGGGAACGAAGGAGAAAGGGCAGCAGTTTGCCAAAGCACCTTTTAGAACAGGGAGAGCTCCTGTTCAATTTTCAGTTGTTTGTGTTTCTGGACGTAAATCTTCTCTGTCTCCTGAACTTTCAGTAAAATTGCGGTTGTTTTGTTGGTGAAAATTAGTGAAGAGAAATTGATTCTGTGTCTGGCTCGGTTCAGAGCAGAGACAAGAGGATGCCTAGAGTATGTGAGCAAGGTGTGAAAGCGAAGAACACAGGGAAGCAGGAGCTCCAAGCCGGAATTTATCACACAATCCTAAGCTCCTGAAAATGTGGTAAAGGCTCAACCTATGAAATTTCATGAGATTAACAGTCTCAGACATTTGTGTGGGAAGGGTCAGACACGAATGCTGCAAATATATGATTAATTATTCTTAGGCATGCCAAAGGACATCTAAAATAATCACATTTATAGTGGTATTGCTTAAATTTTCAAATAGCTTATTTATTCATTCCTATATTATTGGCATTATTATGCTCTTCATTATACTTTCCTTGGGCTTTTACATTTTATTTTATTTTAAGTTTAGGTGTGGATGCATCTTCTAAAAACTACAAAATTACCCAACAGAACAGATTGAATTTCAAGGTTAGGAAGTTTTTCTAATAATAATTTATGGCCCAAGTATAATGTGATGAAGTAAGGTATTGTGTATGTAGGTACCAACCTGAGACTATGTTTGCCAAGTGTTGGATCAAAAATGGGGGAAAAACATGTCTAGCTTCAGTTAGAAATCTGCTTAGAATGCATTAATTATTATTTCTAAAGAATGGTGCATCGCATATCCTCAGCTATTTTTCAGCAAAATGGTTTAATTTGGAGAGATGCCATCTCATGTAAGATTTTGCATTTCCTTCTGAAATTAGAAGAGTAGCCTCTCCCTTAATTTCTAAGAAAATTATAACACCTATCATGGAATAATTTACAAAAGAGTGTAAATTTTGCATTTGCACCTTTGAGAGTTATCCCCCCCCCCCAAGCCTCTCCTTTTCGGAGTATTTGCAAAGCTCTGCAAATGACAAGCGCATCCACAATGCAAAGAATAATCTTTCTGTTGGGCTCTTCCTGGGGGTGGTGATTAGCACGATCTTCACTGAATATTTAACTTCCTTCCAATTGCTTATCTGGGCTGTGGATCAGTGAAAGATCTGGGTGAGCTGTCACTACTTTACATAATTAAGTTTTTCTTGCCAAAAAAAGAAAGTAACAAAATATGGAGTGAAAGAAGCCTAAGGTTGGGCTTTTAAAACATTTTCCCTTTATGTTACTTCCCCATTTAAAATAACCCGAAACAAAAGCAAAATAGTTGAGACTGAGGAGGAATTTTATGCAGATCAGTGAGGCTGACAGCTCACATTTTCTTGCAAAACCCCTAAGAATTTTCCTCCGCAGACCCCCTCCGCAGTCAGGAATAAATAGTAAATACCATAAAGCAAACAATTTCCCATTGTTCAAAACTGACTGGTTTCGTGTGTGGGTGAGGGGAAGGACAGGGTAGAGGGAAGTTCCATTGTAGGGAAGCTAAAGGCGGACAGAGATAACAACTCAAATGTACTGAAATGATAATTCAAGCTTCTCATATCACTTTATTTTTTTTATTATGTTAGTCACCATACGGTACTTCATTAGTTTATGATGTAGTGTTCCATGATTCATTGTTTGCGTATAACACCCAGTGCTCATTCTCATATCACTTTAACTTAGTACAAAATCATAGCACAGGATTAGTGTTTAATCTCATTTTTACTATGCAGAAAATACGTCCCAGAATTAGAATGACATACACTCCGAATGCTTAGATAGGATGTCCAGTCACTAAGAATGTGTGATGAACACCAACTTTGCTTGCTTAGCTGCACAAAATCCCTATTTCCCTCTCATTTGAGTGGGCTAGTGTACCCAATGGGATCCTCTTCCCTGTATTTATCGAGCTTGCTAATGTCTGGGGGTGTCTTTCCCTGGTTACTGTAATAGGGAAAAATTGCATTTGCTTATCTATCACAAATGAAAATCACCTGGGGAATAGAAATAGTATTTTCAATTCTGCTACCATTATTTCAGAAGCAAGCAAATGCAGAGGAATGAAAGTCAAACATAGAGAAAAATGCTGATAGATTGGGCAATCTGCATGGCTCTCTGGGACCATCATTATTTCAGTGTTCAAGAGGAAAATGCACATTTGAAAGATGGTAAATTCCATTGTATGCAATCAATCATTTACCACCTATAGCAAAAATAAACGTGGAGGAGGCAGTAGTTCAGAATTTAGCTATGTAGCCATCCCTGCTTCTTTGTTTGTTCATTTGTTTCAAGAGATACTAAATCTTCTTTAACATTATGTGAATATTCCTGCCCTATTAGAACACAGCCCCTACATGATTTTCAAATATCCGTATTCAGAACAATCACCTGCACATGATGAGGTCAAAGTAAACCCTGCAGCCACCAAGAGCAAGATACTTGAATTGCCTTTCTTCTAGGACATTTTGTCTTTTTATTCCAGACTTTAAAAATAGGTTATCTATCTGCATTTTGTGCATTTTTTCTACCTTTATAATCTGAAGGTGATTTTATTAATACACTAAATCTTGGTTGACTGATAATTTAGGAAGATGCTTTTTCTGGGTAAACTAAAAGCCTGACATGGCTTTTCCTGATATTCTTAAATATTTTATTAGCAATGTCTCTCCTCCACCCCCTTCCTATTCATAGTCTCCTTCAGTTTAATGATATAAAGCAGGTGGTAGGGTTGTCAAAACTAGGTTTCCATTAGAAACAATCTCTGAGAATGTGGTGTGTTTTCTTCCTTATTTTCCTCATTATTAGGTATCTTAGGCTCAAAAGGCTTATATGGCAATATGGAGAAATATACATCCTGCTTGAAACCAATGTTCTGAGAGTTTTCAAGCCACGAAAATCAGATATCAGAGTGTATATATATATATATATATATATATATATATATAATTAACCTTTCAGAATGTGAATTCTGGGTTTCCTTTTTTCTTCCTAATTCTGACAAAAGCCCAACTCCAGCACCACCTCCCTCTCTTCCCCTTCTGGTACTGGATGGAGCATTAGTAAGTCTTGTTGTGATATTGCGGAAAATTTATCCATCAGTCTTGGTGTTTGGAGAAAAGCTATTTAGTCACTGACAACATTTTAAATTATTGATGGGTCAGAAATTTTGTCATTCTTAACTTTCTTTGTAACCTTTTATCCCAAATAAATTGAAGCTGGATATTCAAATTATTATTTAGTAAAGTAGAAATAGCTTTTCCTCCTTTTAGTTTTTTTGTAAGAGAGACATAAAGAGAAAAAAGAGGAAGAATGGTGGGAAGGTATAATGGGGCTATGATACTTCAGGATCCCCTGCCTTGGAATGGGACAGCCAGAGAGTTAATAAGAGTGAGTAGAGGGCTTTTCACTGTTTTATTTAAGCTGACTTTTAAAGTTCCTATTTCCTTTCTTTCAAGCCTTTTATTGAATATAATTATATACAGAAAAAGGCACATATCTTGAGGACATAGCTGGATGCATTTTCACAAATTATCACACCATGTAATCAACACCCAGTTCCAAAAACAGACTTAACAGTGCCAGAAGCCCTCCTCTCACATCCCTCCTGTTACTACCCCTCACTCTCAAGGGTGTCTACCATCGTAACTTCTAACAGCGCAGATTTGCTTTGCTTGCATTTTGTTGTTTAATATAAACGGAATAATACCTACGTACTCTTTTGTTTGGCTACTTTTACTCAGTATTGTGTCTGCGAGATTCATCTACGTTGTTCCATGTAGCTTTAGATCGCTCATTTATCTGTTACCTTTTAACTGTCTTAATTTGATATTATACTGTGAATAGCCATTTTCTTAGAGAGTGGGGTGTGGTTAATTAAGAGTACAGAATCTGAAACTAGGATGTCTATGTTGAAAACTCAGTTCTTCTATTCGTTAGACATACATATCACCTTGGGTAAGTTACTCAAGTGTTCATTGCCTTAATGTCCTTATCTGTAAAATGAGGGTAATGATACTATCTTCCTTATGAGGTGAGTCTTTAATGAGGAAGATAGTAACTTGCATTAACACGTAAAAAGTGTTTATCAGAGTGCCTGGTAAGTGGACAGCGCTATGTAATATATAGGCTAGTGCTACTTCTCCAATTCACACTTCATTTTCCTCCTCCTGCCATTGCTTCAATCTCTGAGCACAGAATGAGGGACTAATGTATGCTAACTGACCAAAAGTAGGAAAGAAATGGATATCATTTGCCTTTTGCTCCCACTCCATTAATTTTAGACTTAAGTACTTACATTTAATTTTCAGTGGTTTACTGTTTAGTTAAAAACCCTAATTACTTACTGGAAATCTAATAAATAATAACGGTGAGTATATATTGATGAAAATTTAATGTGCTACAAAAACTTATTTTCTTATAAAATGATACAGAGAAGTATTAGATGTAAGAAACTTCATAATTTTATGCTTCAATTCACTTTCTTGGCCCATTCTTTATAGTTAGTATTGATAACATAATACTGTCTTTGTAGTATTTATGATTTGAAGTACTTTATAGGAGGGTTGAAGTGGGGAAGAAGTGGTACCACAACCTGAGTGATTGGAAGTGATGGAAAAATTTTCCATCTTTCCTTCACTTTTCACCCTACTTACCTTCCCCTCACCTTCTCTTCCCACTTCCTTATGTTCCAGTCCAGGATGAGCTGGGAACTATGGTGTAATATCATTTAGTGTAAAAACAGTGCATTAATAAATACTAAATTATTTATTTCTCCACCTTTTCTCTCTCTCTTGGTATTTCCCCAACAAATTCAGGCTCAAGAAAGAGAGTCTCATGGACTTGAAAAGTGTTTATGAAAACTGTAATGCTTTTTATAAGGAAGACTTTAGAATATATATAGATATTCTATTATTTAAATTGGACATTACATTTCCTTAGTATATTGCTTGTGTTTTGTTATTCCTAGCAAATTGGGTCTATAAAAAACTTTGTTCTAATTGCCATTAGGTATTGTGTTTTCCTGAGAAAGTAATTCAAAAAAGTTCAGACAAAAATTACACTGTTATTGCCTATTGCCTTAATCTAAAAAAATTCTTTGTATTTCCCATTTCATTGATGTATAATGTATGAAACCAGAATTTCTAGAAGACATAGGACTCAGATACTATAAAGTCTTATGGAGAAAATCTTGACCAGTTTCTAACATCTGAAATTATAAACAATGTTTCAATATTACAGTGTATGTTGGAATACAAATCACTGAACATTTTGGTCAAAATAAATAGATAACCACTTTCATCTCATGAGCTCCTCATGTCATGAGATAGTAAGTGTGCCTGTGGAAACATGTGATGGTAGTAAACTCAATTTTGAGTAGGTTTATCTATATCAAACAAATTTTAAGTATTTTAATGAGTCAAGCTTCACAGAAATCAACCCCAGGGGAGGGGGAAAAAAAAAGAAAATGCAAACTCACTTTGTAATGTAATTGTACAGAATTCCCATGATCCTAGGGTCTAGTATTTCAAGATGAAATTCGATTAGTGTTATTAAAAGCATGTTTTAGGATCATATATTTTCGTTTTTGCTTCACATACTTAAATCATCATCTATTCTTTCCAAAATATCTCCTCAGCTAATGTTTGTGTACACGTGTTTGGGTGGAGAAAGCAATATATGGCTTTTCCACACTAGTGAATTAACACTAAAGGAATATCAGTGGAGTTATTTCAAAGGAGTTAGGATGGGGTGACCCTGGTTTGCCTGGGATGGCTCAGTTTTGGCACTCAAAGTTCCATGTCCTGGGATACTCCTCAGTCTGGGCAAACTGGGATGGTGGGTCACTCTAAGATCTTACCCTCAAACATCTCTACCACTAGCCTGTCATGGAGTCTGAAATGCATCCTTCAGACTGAGTACTGTGTTTTCAGGAGTCCCGTGTTAAAACGTAAACATACAAAGATACATAAATATTGGTTTTCATCATTTTTTTCCTGGGTGTATGTTTATCAGCCATGTGGTTTCCACTTTAGAAGCAGAGAGCTGAGCTGGACAGGAGAGTAATTATTCATAGTGGGGAGAAAAGGTGAAGAACAACCATTTGTTAAGAACCTACTATGTGCTAAGGAGTTTGATGGGTTCTTAATGGAAGTAGTTCAGAAACAAGACACTGAGCCTCTGGACAGGGTATGATATTGGGTTGGAGAGTGGGACAGATGAAGAGTGAATCCTCTAGAGGAGGAAAGTCATTAATTGCCTGAGTAGGATACTCCTGGGGTCAAACATAGATCTGCTTGTGGGCTCTGCATCTTTCTAACACCTTAACTGTGACCCAAAGTTTTAACTTCCAACACCGAGTTTTCTCATCACTAGAACTGGGATATGATACTTTCCTCATCAGATTTTGTGTTTTGTGAAAATTAAATGAAATAATGTGTATAAAATACTTAGGATAGCACCTACTAGCTAAACAGCAGTATATAAATAGAAGCTGCTACTTCTGTTGCTGTTACTCTCTTTCCTGCTGGGACACCCTACTCAGAAAGCTGTGGCCTCTGAGCTGATGATTTTCATTGTCACTTTCAAGAGCCTATCATTCCTTTGTCTCTTTGACATGTAGGCTATTTGATGTCTTTGTTGGAAACTGCTGGGCTTACTGTTGCATCTGTGCATATGGGTATACAAATAGAAAAAAAACACTGCAAAAAGCAATTGGATTTGTTTATAAAGTCATAATCACAGGAGCATTGTTTTTCTTCTATGCTCCATTCTGGGTCCTGTTCCATTAAGGTTCTCTCAGGCATCAATTCATTGCCTCCAATTTTTACAGGTTTTAAGTTACATCGAAGGTGCTATATAAATGCAAAATAATAAGAAAGGAGAACAATTTTGGGCATTTCCATATCTATGTGATCAAAAGGACTGCAAAAAAATTCTTCATTTTCCTCCACGTAGCTCTGCCTGAACATTATTTATGGTACTAGCAAAATAGTCAACATGGAATGAGAATTCATCCAGCTAAGACATCTCACTTATTCATAGGTGAACCGATGGCCTAAACCATCATTACATTTCACTAGCAACATTCCAGTGATATAGACATATAAAATTGAAATTGTAATGAAATGTAACTTTCCATGTATTCATGAATTTAAAAGGAAAAAAAGAATACCATTTCCTCCAATGGGTGTCAATTCAAAGTATGGTTTCCTATTTTTTTATTTAGGTACCTACTAAACATAGCACAGTGTCTGTGGCAATAGGAGAACTTCCTTAGTCCACTTTTATTCCCCAAATAAGTATAGATGTGAACACTTGAAATTGATCTTTAAAGTCTTGACTTAAATGTAAAGAGCAGAAAATCACACATTGTCAAATATGTGAGGTATAGCAAAAAAGTAGTTAGTATTATCCCCTATGTTACAAGTGAGAAATTTGCTTTGGGATTGCATACACAGATGAGTCACATTGAGGTGTTTTAATTTCAATTCTCTTTCCATTGCATGGTTTTTTGTTTGGTTTGGTTTTTAAAGAAAAATCTCAGCAAATTGTATTGGAATAGAGTTCTAAGGAGAGATGGGGTGAAAGAGAGGAGTGCCTTCCAAAATGCCAAAAAGGTCCAATGGTTTTGATTATTTTATTATTATTATTTAGTTTTAGTTTTGATAATTTAAAAATGCTGGTAAAATATAATCAATACTATCAGGAAGACCATATAAGAGGCTGAGCAAAGTAACTTTACAAAAGAATTATTTACCTGGTAAACCTATGGGGATACTGATTTTTTTTCTTTTTCATAGAAAATAAAGCAGTAAAAGCAATGGTTAATTAAGCCTCATTTATTTCTGGTTCCTCACCCTATTTAGTTGAGAGTTTCTCAAAGTGAGGTCTGTAGACCACCATCATCAAATCAGGGTAGTGCTTATTAAAATGCAGGTTCCTGGGCTGTCCTTCAAACTTAATGGACTACAGTCTCTGAGGGATGGGGCGTGAGAATCAGCCTGTTAGTAACTTCCCGAGATCATTCTAAAGTACAGTGATGCTGAAAAACCTTATCTAAGTGTTACTCTTTTATGTTTGATTAATGGTTTGATAAAGTAAAAGATGGTCTTATGCATTACTTAGGTTTAGTGGTGTTTGAAGAGGTGGCTGTACTAAGTGTTCTTTGTAGGGGATTTTTGGTTCTATTGTTATATGGAATAAATATTTCATGTTATGTGGCAGCATCTGAAAAGCCTACCCAAGAAATTTCTTGGAACACAAAGGTTGAGTCTATAAAGTGACTTTGAGGTAGTTCTTTTGCATAAACCACAGGGATTTGAATAACGGACATGATGTCTGCTAGAATTCTGTAGAATCAATAGGCTTACTTCAGAGATGGAAAAATGATGCCATCGAACAGGAATTGGCAAATTTACTCTGTAAAAGGCCAGCTAAATATTTTAGGCTTTATGGGCCGTACTATCTCTGTTGCAGCTATTCAACTCCTCTGTTGTCCTGTGAACACAGTCACAGATTTACATAAATGAATGAACATGGCTGTAGTCCAATAAAACTTCATTTACAAAGTTTTATTCACTGTCTGTTTTTGGCCTGATCCCTGTCAGAGAACATTTAAAATGTGTAATTCAATCAATATTTAAAGCAAAAAAACCCCAAACAAACAGTAGCACAATTTTTTCTTTTTTAGATTTTATTTATTTATTTGAGGGAGAGAGAGCATGAGAAAGAGAGAGAGAGAGAGTGAGCATTCACGAGTGGGGGGAGCAGCAGGCAGAGGGAGAAGTAGACTCCCCACTGAGCAGGGAGCCTGATGCGGGACTCGATCCCAGGACCCTGAGATCATGACCTGAGCCAAAGGCAGATGCTTAACCGACTGAGCCACCCAGGTGCCCAACAGTAGCATAAATATTTTTTTTTAGCATAAATATTTTTAAAAAAATTGATAATCTGTATTTACATGAGAATGTTGATAAAAATAGGTAAAGTAACAAATGTGGATATGGTGTTTCTTTTGCTTTCTGTCCTTATTTGTGATCCATTGGCCTTTTCATGAGAAACCAACTAATTATCCCCTTGTTGAAATACTATGTTGTCTTTGGTTCAGGACACCATGTTCTCTTGGCCTGCCTCACTAGCTTCTTTTAGTTATTTTCAGTTGTTTCCCTGATCTCTGACTTGTAAACATTAGATCTTTTCTTTTCCCTATGCTTATTTGAAGTGATCTCATCCTGACTCAGGGTTTTAAGTAGTGTGTGTGTGTGTGTGTGTGTGTGTGTGTGTGTGTGTGTAAAAGGGACTGAAAGAACTTGGATTGCTATGTCAAGGCTAGGAGCCCACCTGGGAGGTTAACTGTTATGAATTTAAAATGAGATTAGTTGGCAAGGTTCTGTATTTTCCCCCCCAGCTGTATTCAGTTGTTTGATCATACATAGGCATTCATTTACTTATTCATTCATTCAGTAAATACTTGTCTAGTTTCTTCTTTGTGTCAGACTTAATCTAGGAGGAAACAGCAGAGACCAAAATAGGCCAAAACCCTTGGCCTGTGGAATTTATTTTCTGGTAGACAAGATCCATTACTCAAAGGCCCTCAATGGCTAGTGGGTGATAACACGAAAATTCTTTGTGCCTTAGTGTCTTAAACTGTTGATTGGAGAGAGTAATTGCCATCTTGCAGGTGTGCTGGGAAGATTAAATGAGATATAAAGTGCTTAGAATCCTACATAGAGTAGTTCAACAAGTCAAAGTCCTTTTTAAGCGATATCTTAGCTCATACCTTCTTACAGCTTCAGGAAGATTTAGTTGCCTCTTACAACTCTGAATTGGGATTTCAAATGTCCTTTAACCCATGATACTTATTTCACAGCAATAATAAAAAAGATGAGTTCATTCTATCAATAAATATTTAATGAGCCCTTACTTTGTGCTGGGCACACAGGAACATAGTGCAATTTTTCATTCTCGCTCTCTTGCTGCAGGTGGACTGACTAGTAAATATGGTTTCTATCCTAGAGCATGTTAAAAGAACACCATTCTCAACATTTGATGATTCTTTTCCCCGTAACTGTCCTTGAATAGACAGGTTGAAGGAGGTTTCTTTTCCTGACCCTCTGGAATTTACACCATCTGTACTTCAGATCTTAGCCTTGCCCTGATCCTCTCCTCTCATCCAGAGCCTAAAATCCTAGTGTCCCTTCCCTCTTGAATGAAGTACAATTCAAAACAGTTTCCACTGTGGTTTTAAATTTCTGTGGGTATCTTAAACTAGTATTTTATCATCCTAGTTTGTCAACAAACCTAACCTGCTTTGGGGTTAATCTCCCTTATTTATGTCTGGTTCCTCCTCCTGGTTTCCTTTTGGGGATTAATCCACTCATAGGTGGTTCTCCGTTCTTTTTCATGCCATAGGATCCCTCCCTTCGTTCCTTGGTTCTTGTCCTTCTCCTGCCTCCCCAGTGCTGTTTCTCCTGCTGTCTACACCTTTTCTGCTGGATTTGTTTTTCTGACCCATCTGTTTTCCAGCCAGCTTTCTGTCTTCTACTCTGAGTATACCCCTCATTCTTGCTCTTGTTCTTCACCTGCCCCTGGCCTCCTCCCCTTTTCTTTCCTCTGTCCACCCTCCCTCACTGTCCTGCTTTTAATTACTGCTTTTAATTAGGGCTACTGTACTGCAGGGGGATAGGAAAGTATGAAACAGGACACGAAGGAGCCTCAGGTTTTTGTGCTTCAAAGCTTTATTCTTTTATTTATCTTTGTCCTTTGATTCTGAAGAGTCTGTTCCTACTTATATTTCCCAGGGGGTGTGGAAATCCACCTTCTACTCCTTTTGCTCTGTGGAAGGGATCTGTGCTAAAGTCCCCAAAGGCCTCTTTATTGCCAGAGGTAAAGGTCATTCCTCCTGAAGATCATGCCACATTTTCAATAGTTCTTCCAGTATCCTCATAATCTATGTGCTGTCCTCCTTTTTACCTTGTTTCTTCTTGCCTTGACCCAAACTGTAATTTGAATACTGACAACACCCTTGAGCTATAGGTCAGGATTTCCGTATTTATTAACATTCCTACTTGAAAACAGTATGATTTCGTTTTGGTTTGGACCTAATTGCTTCTATATGTTAGTCTTTAGGCTTTGTATTAATTAGTGAGACTACATAATGCATGGGGCTTGAAGTCTGGAGGACATTTTGCTGCTTTTTGTGATATTTTATGTTGAGTTTGTAATTTATCTCACAGCAAAATACGTGGCAGTGTTAGCTTTCAGGACAGGGTAGGGTGGGGCCAGGGTGTGAGCAGAGAAGGAATTGAACTAATTATTCTCTATTGCTTTTTCTTTTCTGTCTGATAACCTGGTTCTACTCCCCCCTCCCTTCACCCCCAGGAGAGAAAAGAAAAACAAGGAAAAGGGAAAAGAAATAGATAGGCAAGCAGCTGTAGGACTTTTTCAATTGCTCAGATGAAGGGGATAAATAGATTATAAACAGCTACTGCTCATTTTCCTTCCCAATGTGCTACCTCAGTCCCTTAAAATGTTTCTGTTCTAGTGCCGGTGCCTTCCAAAGGCCTCTTGGCCCAGAAACCACCACCTTCTATGGAACAAACATGGTCTATACTCTTCAAGTGAGATTAGGGACAAAAATTTAGGGTTTTACTTACTAGCTACATAGATGAAAAATAAGACTTTAAAATGTCTGATTGCCTAATCATTTGCTCTGTTAGCTAATTGGAAACAGCTGGGATCGCTCCAAGTGGTTGTATATCTTCCTTATAAAAGTCAGACGAGATGCGCATAGTAAGAGTACCTAGAAAGTAGGTTTACAATACAGAAGGGAAGGGGCTGTGTATAAACATATTTTCCTTAGCAATGTGTAGATTTATGACTGCTGACAGGAGAGTGTGGATTCTTAATAAGTAGATTTGAGCTGCAGAATTTAAATATTGAAATTTTTGACTGTTCAGTAATAGGATAAGCCAATATTTAACCAAAGCAGTGAAGCAGGGAAGAGCTTAAAACAATCGTTAGCTTTAGTTTGGGTCAGGGGTTGGCAAACTTTTTTCCAGCGGGTAAGCCAGATAGTAAATACTGAAGGCGTTGCAGATCACACAGCCTCTGTTGCAACCACTTATACAACATGTACATTAGAGCTCTTGGAGCATCGTCAATTTCAGATTTTATCATTAGTATTCTGGTGGCAGCTAATAAAGGGAAGCTACTTGGTTTAAAAACTAAAAGCCTTCTTAGGGAAGTTCTTGATATATCAACTTTTAAATGTGTTGAAAACCACCTAAATGAATGGGCTGCTCTCTTCAAATTTAAGATTTCCTTGGAAAAGCCATATGGGATAGAAAGCTCTTCAAATAACTTTTTGAATAAATGACTTGATTCCTTTTCTCATACCCATCAGAATGCTCCTCTGTAATCTGCTACATTAAACACTGAAGGCCAAATCAGGAGATTATACTATTTCATTTTTGTACAAAATATTATGGTTTTTCATGGTGTCCAGTTGTTCGCTGGGGCACTTCCTGGTGATGTTTAAAAAGTACATTTCAGCATTTAACTCATTTGCACTTAGAAAATTTCCAAAGTAATTTAAGAATGTGATTCACAGGGAGAGGAGGAGTTAGGATGGTGGAGGAGTAGGGGTCCCCTTTTTCAGCTGGTCCCCTGAGTCGAGCTGGATAGGTACCAGACCATCCTGAACATCCACGGAATCAGCCTGAGACGCAGGAAGACATATTTGGATCTCTACAAATTAACATCTCCAGCGCTGAGTATTGAGGTACGAAGCGGGGAGCTGTGAAACCGCGCACAGATATCGGAAGATAAACGGAAGGGGGAGGGAGCTGCTGCGTTCGGGTGCCGCAAAGCAGTAGCCACCTGCATGGGGGAGTGGGCGGACTTGTGGACCGGCACCTGTGAGAGAGCGGACTGAGACCGTGAGCCAGGAATGCGCGCCACCAGACTGAAAACCGGAGCTCCGGAGTGCACGTGAACCACACTGAAAAGGAGCCCTGGAGCGCGCGGGGGTGGGTGGCGGCTGACGGTGTTAGAAACACAAAGGACAGAGATATGCGGGCCCTGGAAGTGAGGGCTGGGACGCCGGCTGTGGGGTGCACATCCCAGGACGCTGTAGGGTTTAGCAGCACCAACAGAAACAGAGTTAAAGTGGCCAGAGGGGCCCAGTGGAGAACGGTCTGCGATCCCTCTGTTCTGAGATAGAGGCTGGGATTCGGCCTCTGCTGCTCAGATGCTCAGAAGAGGCACAGCAAACCACCAGGGAAAGCCGCCAGAGAACAAAAGCCTGGAAATACCAGCTCACGGTGTGCCCATCCCCATCCCCCCTCACAGGGGACACGGAGACTCTACCCAAACAGGGTTGCCTGAGTATCGGCGTGGCAGGCCCCTCCTCCGGAAGGCAGGCTGAAAAATCAAGAGGACCACATCCCTAAGGTCCCTATAAAACAAGTACACACTGCCTGGGTCCTGGTCAATAATTTGGGCTCTGGACAACCCCACAACCTCTCCTCATCAGAATGATGAGAAGGAGAAATCCCCCCCCCAGCAAAGAAAAGACAATGAGTCTGTGGCCTCTGCCACAGAACTAATGGAAGTGGATATAACCAAATTATCAGAAATGGAATTCAGAGTAACAATGGTCAAGATGATGTGTAGACTTGGAAAAAGTATTAAGAAAAATGTTAATGAGAATATAGAATCTCTAACGGCAGAAATGAGATGAATCCAGCAGAAATTAAAAATTCTATGAATCAAATGCAGTCAAAAATAGAGGCTCTGATGGCCAGGGTGAGTGAGGCAGAAGAACGTATCAGTGAATTGGAGGATGAGTTAGTAGAACAGAAAGCTAAAATAGAAACTTGGCTCAAAAAAATCCACTCTCAAGAATGTAGGTTACGGGAGATTACTGACTCAATGAAACGTTCCAATGTCAGAATCATCGGCATCCCCGAGGGGGGTGGAGAAAAACAGAGGTCTAGAAGAGATTTATGAGCAAATTGTAGCTGAAAACTTCCCTAATCTAGCAAAGGAAACAAACATTCATGTCCAAGAGGCAGAGAGGACCCCTCCTAAGCTCAACCACGACAAACCTACGCTACATCACGTCATAGTGCAATTCGCAAATATTAGATCCAAGGATACAGTATTGAAAGCCCCCAGGGCAAAGAAATTTCTCACGTACCAAGGCAAATGTATCAGAATTACGTCAGACCTGTCTACACAGACCTGGAATGAGAGAAAGGGTTCGGGGGACATTTTTAAAGCTCTTTCAGAGAAAAACATGCAGCCTAGGATCCTTTATCCAGCAAGGCTGTCATTCAGAATTGATGGAGAAATAAAGAATCGCCAGTCACTGACCAATTTCATAACCACGAAACCAGCCCTACAGGAGATATTAAGGGGGGTTCTATAAAAGTAAAAAGGCCCCAAGAGTCATACAGAACAGAAAGTCACAATCTATAGAAACAAAGACTTTCCTGGCAACATGGCATCATTAAAATCATATCTCTCAATAATCAGTCTCAATGTAAATGGCCTAAATGCTCCCATAAGATGCCACAGGGTTGCAGATTGGATAAAAAGACATGACCCATCCATTTGCTGTCTACAGGAGACTCATTTTGAACCTAAAGATACATTCAGACTGAAAGTAAAGGGATGGAATACCATCTTTCATGCCAATGGACCTCAAAAGAAAGCTGGGGTAGCAATTCTCATATCAGACAGATTGGATTTTAAACTAAAGACTATAGTTAAAGATACAGAAGGGCACTATATTATTCTTAAGGGATGTATCCAACAAGTGGATATGACAATTATAAATATATATGCCCCCAACAGGGGAGCAGCAAGATATACAAGCCAACTCTTAACCAGAATAAAGAGACATATAGATAAAAATACGCTAATAGTAGAGGATCTCAACACTCCACTATCAACAATAGATAGATCACCTAAGCAGAAAATCAACAAAGAAACAAGAGCTTTGAATGCCATACTAGACGAGTTGGACCTCATAGATATATACAGAACACTATACCCCAGAACCAAAGAATACTCATTCTATTCTAATGCCCATGGAACATTCTCAAGAATAGACCATGTTCTGGGTCACAAAACAGGTCTCAACTGATACCAAAAGACTGAAATTATTCCCTGCATATTCTCAGACCACAACGCTTTGAAATTGGAACTCAACCACAAGGAAAAATTTGGAAGAAACCCAAACACTTGGAGACTAAGAGCCATCCTGCTCAAGAATGATTCGATAAACCAGGAAATCAAAAATCAATTTAAACAATTTATGGAGACCAACGAGAATGAAAACACAATGATCCAAAACCTATCAAAATCAAAATCACACTGAGATACCACCTTATGCCAGTTAGAATGGCAAAAATTGACAAGGCAAGAAACAACAATTGTTGGAGAGGATGTGGAGGAAGGGGATCCCTCCTACATTGTTGGTGGGAATGCAAGTTGGCACAGCCACTCTGGAAAACAGTGTGGAGGTCCCTTAAAATGTTAAAAATTGAGCTACCCTATGATCCAGCCATTGCACTACTGGGTATTAACCCCCAAAGATACGGACGTAGTGAAGAGAAGGGCCATATGCACCCCAATGTTCATAGCAGCATTGTCCACAATAGCTAAATTGTGGAAGGAGCCGAGATGCCCTTCAACAGATGACTGGATTAAGAAGTTGTGGTCCATATATACAATGGAATATTACTCAGCTATCAAAAAGAACGATTTCTCAACATTTGCTGCAACATGGACGGCACTGGAGGAGACAATGCTAAGTGAAATAAGTCAAGCAGAGAAAGACAATTATCATATGGGTTTCTCTCATCTATGGAACATAAGAATTAGGAAGATCGGTAGCAGAAGAAAGGGATAAAGAAAGGGGGTGTAATCAGAAGGGGGAATGAAGCATGAGAGACTATGGACTCTGAGAAACAAACTGAGGGCTTCAGAGGGGACGGGGGTGGGGGAATGGGGATAGGCTGGTGATGGATAGTAAGGAGGGCACGTATTGCATGGTGCACTGGGTGTTATATGTAACTAATGAATCATTGAACTTTACATCAAAAACCAGGGATGTACTGTATGGTGAATAACATAATATAATAAAAATATTATTATGGGAAAAAAAAAAGAGAATGTGATTCACCGGGATGCCTGGGTGGCTCAGTCGTTTAAGCGTCTGCCTTCAGCTCAAGTCATGATCCCAGAGTCTTGGGATTGAGTCCTGCGTTGGGCTTCTTGTTCAGTGGGGCATCTGCTTCTCCTTCTGCCTGCAGCTACCTCTGTGTGCGTGCATGCACGCTCTTTCTCTCTCTCTCAAATCTTAAAAAAAAATGTGATTCATAGATTATGACCCGTGGAGTTCTAATCAAATTTATTTAAATACCCTATGTAGAGTCATTGGTTAGAGACTGTAATATAATCAGGAGAAAATAAGATTTTTAATTGAACTTGTCAACTGCTCAACTTTGTGGTGCAGAACAATGCACAGGACTATAATAAACTGGTAGTATTTGGTAAGGGGAAGGAAACAAGCTTAGTTTCCTAGGATATATGGAGACAATATAGGTATTGTTTTTAAAGACTTTATCTGTCTACCTATCTAAATTCTTACTACTCCATGTAATATTTTAATGGAAAGAAAGTTAAAATGTGTAGTGAAGTTTAACATGGTGGTAATTCCATTTTCCATCCCCCACTCCTCCCAGGGGAAGCCCACCACTTTTATTGTGAGTCTCCAAAAGCATCCAAACATAGGTACAGTAAAACCACTTCTTATCCCTCAAGCCCCAAGCTAGCTTCTTGAGCATTGGCTATTTGTGCCTGCTTTTCATGGATCTAAATGAAGGAGCAGTGTGTTGACCTAAGGGAAGGTATGAAGTACTTGGTGTGACCGCAACTCCCCCTTTTAGTTTTTTTTTTTCTCCTCTCTTCCTGGAGGGTTCTTCCACCTCCCCCTGCTCCCATCCTGCCTGCATTATCCAAGGTCTTGAACTGAAGGACTAATTCTTCAATAGTAAGGTTTCAAGCTGGTGTAGGAGCAAACAAATGTGGTCACTTGAATTGATGTTAATATTGCTTAACAGATCAGGTAAGAAGGTGGTCTTACATTTAGACTAGTATGAAAAGTCCAACCTATATTAAGAATATAGACTCACAAACTTTTTACTTTTTGACTTGTAATAAGGTTTTTTTGATAAAGAATTTGTGGTATAATATTCTGCATATCCTCAATGATCACAAGTGAATTAGAATAATTAGATATAGCCTCATTGATCTAAACTTAGTCTCTTAAATAGAGAAATATCTCAAATGATTCAAATGAGAAAATGGTAATAATGAGTTTTAGAAAAGCACAATGAAGCATCTGTAAAATACTTAGGAGTACAAATAATGGGCTAAATAATAACACTGTATCTTAACAGTGCTAGGTATATATAATAAAAAGATTTGACCAAAAAATGAAAGGATGTTTTATAGTCTTGTTATCTTAATGGAAACCACTTATAGGAAATGACTACAATTTGCATTTTGGTCCCAATGCTATAAAGTGACTTACCAAGAAGTAAGAATGCATTATTTCTCTTAAAAATTCAGTTTTTGTATTTGTGTTGTAAGCAGCCCACAAACTCTCAAGCAACAAATGTGCAAATTGAAGAGAAAGAAATCATTTTATTTTTCTGGAGAAAATCTAAATGAATTCTCAAAAATGCAGACATGCCTACACTTAATAAGCCTTGATCCTTTCCCCATGTAGTTTCTTTTCTTCCTGGGGCCTAATGAAAAACTGAAAAAAGAGAACCAGGTCTTTTTCTTAGAATATTAAATGCCAAGGCAGATCAATCAATATTAAATAAATGCCTAAATGATATTGTACTAGACAACATTCCATGAGGGGAAAAATGAGAGGTCAAGCATAGTGCTTGTCTTAAAATAGATACAAAAACAAATAACAAGTTAAATAATATAACTTAACAGCTAAAGGCAACAGAAGAAATGTCTTTGAGCAGTTGTAACTTATAATTAACAGCCAGCTCAAATCTACAGATAATTTCTTACTGGGATTAATTCTTGTGGCTGGGCCTTTCAGTATGTGAATTCCTAGATAGGAGAACCTTCTTTAAATCCTGGCATCATGTGGGGTACTAGCAGGTAAGGTTTGTATTTTTCTGTAAAAGAAGGCTTCTCCATATTCTGTGTGGCTGATTGAGTCTTCTGTTCTTTGTCTTGATAGATGCAGGAGATTGGTTTTTAATCCTTTAAGACTTTTCATGTTATTTGATTTCCAGGTATTGTAGGAATTCCTAGCCTGCCCTTGCTCACCCCTAGCATTCTGACACCTTTAGCCCCTTGGGCAGGATCAGCAAGGTTTCCCAGGGTGCTGGTGTCTCCTGCCATCACTGAAGGGACAGCAGGAAGCCCCATAGAGGTGGAGGGGCCTCCAGGGACTGCGAGATGGGCAGTGGGCAGCCAGTGCCCTCCCCAGAGCCCAGGCTGTGACATAGGAAGGGGCCGCAGAAGGGAGGAAAGGGCTTCTTTGTCGTTGAGCACGTGGGAAGCGTGCGGGCACGCGGCCGTGGGAAGCGTGCGGGGTCAGCCACGTGGCCTTAATGCTGTCGTTGCTCTGGAGGAAGTAGCTCAGCTTCCTGGCAGAAGATGGATCTGAGCCAGCATGCCTGCGGAGGCCCAGAGGTGGAACGTGGAGAGGGATACTTATCAGGAAATCGTGGAAGACAGCAGGCGCTGGGAGCACCCCAGTCCTGCCATCCTCTCCCGGCTGCTTTGTTGGAATCTGGGCTTGGGAGGTATCTGATGTGCTGCTAGCGCACAGGCACAGTCCAGTTCTGCCAGAAGCAGGTGATGGGCTCGGAGTTCCACTATTCCTAAGGGTAGAATGCCCCGTTGCCAGTCTGAACTTGGCCTTGGCCTTCTGGAAGGAGTGAAGAGTCACTGTGAGCCAGATGAGGTGGTCGGGGATTTCCAGCTTCAGGAGACCGCTCAGTGATGTGTGAGTAGTCCCTATTCTTGAAAGGCTTTGTGGAGGGGAAATAAGCAGTTTTTGCCTGTTTCGTGGTAGCACGGCCTGATTTGTCTTTGGAAGATAATACTTGGCATGCCCCAGTCCACGTGGCCTGGGTGGGACAGATCTGCCTACAACTCCTGCCCTGTTTAAATCAGAGCTCTCCCTGGATCTTTGGTGGTATCGGGAAAAGATGATCCCTTTCTGCTGGGCTTGCTGAGCTGGTAATCTGTGAGCTTGAAGTTGTTATTAATCTCATTCTCCCCTTGTTGGGTAAATCCACTTAATTACGGTGAACACAGTGGAGAGGTGAGAGACCATGTTTCCTGGCATATGGACCCCTGGACTGACACACGTATGCACTTTCTAAGTAAATAGTAAACACATTTCTTTTAAAATCTGGTGCTTAGGGCTGTAGAGTTTCTGTCACTTTGCAATTTCTCCATTTTATAGATCTTTAAAAGTTTAAGGTAGAAATTAAGCTCTTATTCTATGGATTTTTATTTTGATGTCTTGTAAAAGACAGACATAATCTTAAATCCTAGAACTCATGTGAGTTGTGTGAAATTTTAGATAAACTGAACACCATTAGAATTCTTTTCAAATGTTTATATATGTGAATTAATTGTGAATTGATGTGTTTTGTACTTCTGCTCAGAAGTGGCAGTTCTCATCACATACTGTAATTCAGTTCTAATTCTGATAAGTTTATAATTTGTTATACATTTTAAATCCTTTTTCTCACCCACCAAACTATGTAAACTTTGGGAGAAAAGAATATCTTTTTCAAGCTTAGCATAGGTACCCTAGTATTACTATGTATCTGTGTGTGTATATATACATATATATATTACTACATATATAGTATTAGTATTACTATATACTATAAATACTATTATATTACGTATATTATACTATATATTGTATATATATATACCATATATATTATACTGATACAAACATAAACATATTAACCCTTTGAAAGGATATTTAAATGATCTAAACTTGCTTGAAAGGGAACATTTTTCGGATGTTTTAATGTCAAAAATAAGGGGCAAGTATCCTATTTAACAATATGTATCAACAACTTAACTTTTCTCAGTAATACAAAGGAAAATAGTACAAAGAATGAAGATATTTCGAAGTTTATCAATTTATCTTTGAATTTTCTCAAATGAAAATCCTAACTTCAGAAATGTGACTTAAGCTATCTTGGTTAAGTAGCAGAATGGTTCTAGTAAGTCATCCTGGTAAGGGAGGTAGGGGATAGAGGTTTTTAGGGTCAGGTATTAGATTTATCTCTAATTACCTTGATGCGGCTTGCGGTGATAAGTTGGAGTTGGGATGGGAGGAGACAAAAGGCGAATGAGGTGGAAGCTACAGAGCTAACCATGCATTCGACTAGACCACCCCAAGTGCTTACAAACCCATTTTGGCTTTGGAAACTTTCTTCAAGTGTGCAAACTTCCTTGGAAGCCCCTGTGTTTTTACAAAGAGATGAAGAATTGGGAGCCTCTAGATTGCTGCTTTCACAGGTGACTTCTAAGAGCTGCTAGGAGCTGGAGCAGCTTTGTTTCAGTCTTCCGATGGGATCCTTCTAGAGAGGTGCTGTCTAAACATTTTTGCCATGGAAGCAGACATGCTTAGTGTGGTCTAAAAGCTTGTTACCTATTGAGATCATTAAATTACAAACTAGTTAAGAATGATTTAAGAAGGATACATAATTGTAACCTGGAAAAGACCCCCAGAATGTATTTAATAGGTTTTTTTTGGGGGGGGGCATGGCTTTGTTCATTTTTTTTCTAAACAGACGTTTAATGGTCAGTCACTCCATTGCTTACTTTGTAATGTTAATGGCACTGTAGTGACTATCAAATAAGTTAATCTTTCTTCATATGTCGTACATATTTACTGCACAACAGTAAAAAAACTATCTGAATATCATAAACAAGATTTTTAGTTCACACATTTTTTCTTAATGTCTGCTAATGAAATTCTCAACTGGGATAAAGTGTCATTTTCAGAAAATAGCAATATTCAGGGATGTTCTAGGATGTGAATCAAAATTTGTGAAAATGACTTAAAATCTAAAAGTGTTTATAACCGCTTCCTTTATAAGAACATTTGGATTATTTGCATGCCTACATGTCATTTGCTGAGCTGTGTCATAATGGCAAGCGTACTATCAGATCAGAGCTGTGGCAGGGATAGCTTATGGAGGGAACAATGCATTGCATGGCTTAGAAAAAATCACAGGGAGATGTTCAGTGTGTTCAAGATTTTTTTCTTAGTGTTTCAGCAGTTCAGCCCTGCTGTGCAGACTGCTATTCTGACAGACATTGTAGGGCCTACCTTTTTTTTTTCTCTTACTTAGAGCCTAAGAAACCATAGTTACAGAGCAAAATTGGAAAGCTAAAGTTTTCTGCTAAATGGGCAACACTATTTGTTAGATGTGGGATGAAGTGCTCAATATTTACTGTGTGGTACAGTTAAGATATTGCTGATTTAATGTCTGCCTTATTTATGATGAAACCTATAGAACTTAATATTTGGAAAGTGAAATACCATGTGCCCAATGCATAACAAGTTTTAAGTTCTTGGCTCTAGTTGATAGCTCCATAATGATGTTAGAATGTGTTTATCTGTAGGTATTGTTAAAAAGTCTAGGCATTGCTATCAGGTACTGGCATTCTCCTTGGAAAACAGATTTCTGGACCATTTTAGTCCATGCTGAATGCTGAGTCATTCTCCCTGACTGATTGTGGAAGAGCTCAGTAGGGCAGCCAAGTGACCTGCTTTCTAATGGACAAAGCTGAACCCGCACTGCGGGAAAACATTTTTAGTGTTGCATTAATGAAAATATGCCATGAGGTCAGTACATGTCCTTACAGGAAAGATGTCCTGATGTGAACATGCAAATTCTAACTCTGCAAGCATGTCCTGAGTTAGGAAGCATATACAGATTTCAGTCCTGAGCTGTAACAAAGGTTATGGGAGGGGGATACGGGTAGTGAGCATCTCAGAAGAATGGTTTTGAAGCAAAAGCCAATTTCTATACTATGTTGGGGTGGGGGATGGGGGGGAATCTCTCTTTAAGAAGACTTGATAAGCTTTTCTGTTTCAAGCAGTGGTAAATGAGCTGTAATTCCTATAAAGCTTTCCCGGAATGTGTACATATTTTAACTAAAAATAAACACCCCGTGTGTGTGTGTGTGTGTGTGTGTGTGTGCGCGTGCGTGTGTGCGCGCGTGTGTGTGTGTGTATACATCAGTGTTCATGTCTGTGAGTTTGGGGATATTAATTTTTTTGTGTTCTTTGTTAAATACAATCTGAGTCTGAAGAGCTGGGTGTCTTACGTATTAGAGATGTGCTCTAAGGCACATCACTATTCAGGGGTGCTTTTGACACTGTAATTCCTTTCACTTCTGTGGTTGTATCTGCCCGAGATCTTGGGTCTTGAGAGGGGCTTTTGTGGGGGGGCTCTTATTTATAGCTCGTGAATCCTGCTGAGTTCGAGTTGGATCTAGGTTGAGTCATTTCTTCTGACCTCCAAATCTGTCTTAATTTCTAGTTCTATATTGTTTTGTAGTTATAGACTGATGGATAGTAAACTTGGAGTTCTTAAGGTTGAAGAAAAAGGAAATTGAAGATTTAAATAATATTAAGAGCTTTAGGTGATAGGGTAGAACGGTTTGAGGAAAGGAGAAGTCTTTATTAGACTGAGTGGGGAGAATGCGGTTCCAGAGAAAGGTGACTGACAAGTGGCATGTAAGTGGTAGGACTTAGGAGACCTAGCTGGGGAAGGAGTGTCAGCAAGAAGTGACCTGAGGCCCAGCAATTCTTGGGATGACAAGAGCAAGGTAAGGACTGGTAAAGCCCATTTTGCCAACTTTCTGTCTAGGCTGAGATGTGACTTTATTTCAGGAGTCTCCATTCCGTATGGAATTGTCTTATTTTTCATCTACAGCCCCTGTTTCTGTTCAGTCTCCCTCTTGTCTCATGAGGACATCTTGGGCAGGTCTGCTTCCCACTTGTTTTTAGTTATTAAGTCTAGTTCTGCCTGTTTAGAACTTGACTTTTTCTTTAGTAGAGAGTAGTGCTTAAGAACATGAGTTCTTAAGTTCTGAGTCAGAACTAAAGACTTTTTTTTTTTTTTTTTTGCTGGTAGCTTTGTGTCCTTTCCATAAGGACACTAGTGTCTACCTCCTTGTGAGGATGAAATTAAGACTTTTAAGCCACTTAGAACAGTGCCTAGCATACAGATGCTATGTGTGCTTGGGATTATTAGTCTTACTGTTACCTGATTCAAATCTACCCTACTCTGTTACCCCCACTGGCTGGCGGGTCTAAGGTGGGGAGGCAACCTCATCTGTTCCATTTCTCCAACTTTAGAATCTAGCAGTTGAGGGGCAGGTATTGCCTGGTTAGGAACATACGTTACCCCCCTCACTTCTAGTTGTCATGCTGTGTGTGTGTGTGTGTGTGTGTGTGTGTGTGTGTGTGTGTAGGGGAATTTCGTAGATCGAAACCATCTTGTGTAACTGGTACCTAGTACTGCTTTTGTGGATAACTTGTTGGCCATTGAGGGCATTTGTGAGGTTTCTGTCCAATTGTGGAGCCTACGTATGCATTCTTTTGAAGTCTTGTGTATCGCCCAACTGCATGCTTCTTTGGGAGACCCCTTCCACCTCCCTAGCTTCTTCTCCAAATGTCCCATGTTGTCACCTGCTAGGTGACCAATAGGCATCCTCTTTTTTATTAAGCTTTTAATTGAAATATAGTTGACACATAATAGTTGCAGATGTACAACATAGTGATTCAACAATTATGCACATTACAAAATGCTCACCATGTTAAGTGTAAAAGTTACGTTACCAGATTTTTTAGTGTTGACTTTGTTCTCTATGTACTTTTCATCCTTATTTTATATCTGGAAGTTTGTTCCTCCTAATTTCCTTCACCTATTTCTGTTATTCCTATATTTCCCTCCGTTGTGGCAACCACCAATTTATTTGAAGTATTTGTCCTTTTTTTTTTAGATGTATAAGTGAAGTAATGCAGTATTTGTCTTTGTTTTACCGATTTCACTTACCATAATATCCTTCGGGTCCTTCCATGTTGTGAATGTCTGGATTTTGTTCTTTTTTATGGCTGAGTAATATTCCATTGTGTATATATATGTACCACATCTTGTCCATTCATCTGTTCATGTACATTTAAGTTGCTTCCTCATCTTGGCTATTGCAAATAATGCTGGGGTAAACATAGGGGTGCATGCGTCTTTACAAATTAGTGTCTTTTGTTTTCTTCAGAAAAATATACAGAAATGGAATTACTGGATTGTATGGTATCTCTATTTTGAATTTTGAGGAAAGTTCATGTTGTTTTGAATAGTGGCTGCACCAGTTTACAATCCCTAAAGAGTACACAAGGGTTCAGTGGGCATCCTTCTTGAGCACATTTCCTGCCTCATTCTCACCAACTGAAAGTTTTAGTGATTGGAGTGTTAAAAATTCAATCTTTAGCAAATGTATGTTGAAAGTCTGAGTTGTCTTTTTTTTTTTTTTAAGATTTTATTTATTTATTTGACAGAGAGAGACAGCCAGCGAGAGAGGGAACACAAGCAGGGGGAGTGGGAGAGGAAGAAGCAGGCTCCCAGCGGAAGAGCCCGACATGGGGCTCAATCCCAGAACTCCGGGATCATGCCCTGAGCCGAAGGCAGATGCTTAACGACTGAGCCACTCAGACGCCCCATGAGTCTTCTGTTTTAGACTATGAAGTCCCACTTTAACCGGAACTATTCAGACCTGCTCCCATACAGTGCCACTCTTGTATGGTGGAGATGTTGGCCTAGGCTCATTTTTAAAAGGATGCTGAGAGGACTGCCTCTGGGGGGCTTACGGGTGGGGCAAGGTAACCTCATAAGCTGCGGCCAGAGGGGGCATTACTTATATTAACAGGAAAGCAGGTGAGAGAATTCTTGGGAGAAAGTCTCCAAAGGACTCTGTGTGCTGCATGAGAGAATGTCAACTTTAAATACTAATCTGAACCCAGAAACTGTTTCCAGATTATGGTGGTACTGGGCAAGAACTATCACATGCCCCTAAGTTCCCATCTCCTCCCTCCATGCTAACCTTAGAGTCAGAAACCACAGTTGGTTCTGAATTGTGAAGAAGGCCAAGCCTTGGAAGTGGAGGCACTACTTTGCCCCCAACTTTGCCATTGTTGGCTTCCGGTGCAAAGTGTACAGAGCCAGGCAGGTTTGGGAAGAAGCTGATCTTCAAATGAAGTTTGCAGTTTCGATTATTCCATGAGACTGGAAAATGTAAATACTGACCTGAGAATAACCCCCGGGTCAGACGTAACTTTGATGCTCAGGAACAATCCGGACAGTTTTGGGTTTTACCTGAGATTTCATTCAGTGTTAGGGAAGTGAGTAGTTGAGGGAAGGGATACCTGAGTTGCTATATGATGGCCTCTTGCCTGTTCCATGTATTCATCATCATAGTTATGTGCCCCTAGTTTTTAAGAATGGTTAAGATGTCCCTGATATTTATTATTACTGTAGATACTCGCAGTGAATCTTAAACATGAATTTGAAATGGATGATTCAGTGGCCTGTAACTTAAAAGATGTAACTATATTAATTTATCAATTGATAACTCTACTTTGGTTGATTTTTAAGAGACTGTGAGAGGAAGAAAACCTTTTTAGAATTTTGGTGTTTTTTTCTGAGCAGCTGACGTAATTCTTGGTTCTCCTTAAGCATTCCTTTACCATTTTGGGTCCTTTCTATGCTAGCCCTTGTATTTGTGGGGGAACTCTTCCTTAGGCTCTCTTGCCAGCTGGGTTCTGTTTTGGTTCTGCCAATGAGAAGTGTTCTCAGGAGATCTGTGAGAAGAATCCATCATGCTGGTGGTTGTAGTTCACACGTGCTTTGGCAGAAGCTTTCATTTAAGATTTCTTCTGGGAGGCTGTCTTGTTGGTGTTCGATCCAGGTTTTGCGAAGCTTATACAATTTTAGGGATCTTTAAGAAGAACGCAAAACTATTGATTCAAAATAACTTACGAAATGGAATGCTTATTCAAAATAGGCAAAAGAAATTACAACACACTTTTATGGTGAGGTATGAAGTTCTTGATTCGTACTTTCATGCTTGAGGAATCTGTATGATTTGTCTCCCTGTCTTCTAAAGTTGAATATTCCTGTGGAAAAGACTGAGGCCAACCTGATTTGACTATCCTTGTAGGTAATGCGGTCAGTTTTTGCTTGGCTACTCAGATGAGTCTTAGCTTTGAAGTGCACAAACTTTACTAGACTGTTTCTGGTATTTGCTATTCTGGGTTAGTTTTCTTTGGAACATGAAGTATCCTTTCAGTATAGTGTAATTCCCGCCCCCTCTTTGAGTCTTCTCCCCCCCCCCAAGCGTTCTGCTCTATTGTTCGTTTCCCCTGCTTTGGGTAACAAGTTATACATACGCTGTCCCTCAGTAACTAGCATTTTATTTCTAAATTATTTTAAAATATTTTACTTGTATTTTATTTTCTCACTTTCTTCTACTTTATATCCTTTTGTATATTTAACTATAACCATTTTCTGATTCTTTAAATTATGCTTGTCATAGTTGTTGGGGGAGGGAGGGAGCATGAGTAAAACATTTTCTAACTCTGCTAGTTATGTTTCATCTCTTCCTATTTTTCCTCCATCTCTACCCTCAGCTCCCTCATCTCTGCACTGTGCTCTTGTTTCATAGGGGCAATTACTTTCCCAAGTTTTAGGAATTCATGGTAGAAGTGGTGACAACTTTTATTTACTTCATGGCCAGAGATTTCCAGTGAGGGTTTTATCTTGTTTTTCTTTTTTCTTTTCTTTCTCTCCCTCTCTCTCGCTCTCTTTTTTTAAAAAATACCTTTCAATAGATCCTGTTTTGCTTTCTTTGATTGCTCACTTTTTGAAAGAGGTTATTTCCTGGACCAGATGTTGCAGGATGATTAATTGGAAGGGTCAAGATGAAATTTCTTATCTAGCATTTATTGTGAGTTTGTTTTAACTTAAAGGAAATAGTCAGTGAACTTTCCCTCACTTTTCAAAGTTTCTCTTTTTCCTCTGGCCTCCACTGCTTTTTGCAGATATAACCCATCTAAGGGGCTCTGTCGTCTGCTGACAGCCATATCCAGTCAGTGAAGCTGCTGGTGCTTACTCCATACACCCTTCTCTTCTTTGCAAAAAGAGTTAGATTTTGTACCTCAATGTGTATACTGTAGCTTCAAGAGGTAGACTGTGATGGCTAGCTTGAGCTCTGCCTCTGCTTTCCATTTCATTTCCTCAAACACATTGCTTTACTTGATCACCACTGCTTATCGCAATCCTTCAATATATATTTAAAATTTTGGGTTTTATCTGTACTCTAGTTTTACTGAGTGTCAAGTTCATGGTTTTTTCCCCTCCTTTATTGAATTGTTTCTCAAAGTACGGTTCTCAGACCATGTGCCTTATAATTACTTAGAGTGCTTATTAAAAATTCAGATTCCCAGTATCCTTTTCAAGGCCTGCTAAATCAGAGCCTCTGAGGCTAGCTTCCTAGATTCAAAATCTTTAACTACTCAGTATAACTTTGATATACATAGAAATTGACAACTACTCTTTCAGTGATGAGTGAATAAATGATTACAGTTTTAAAGAGTTTTCTCCATCTAATAGGGTATAAATTTTTGCAAACTATACTACATTTCATAGTGTAATTTCTACACTTTTGTCCTTCTATTGCTCTCTACTGTATATAATAGAGGTTCATGTGATGATTCCATGTGGGACTCCAGTTCACTGGGAGTATCAGTCTATATAATACGTAAACTTTTATCTTGTCCATTATTTGTAATTTAAAAAGTTTTTATATCGTCTTGATCTATTGTGAGTGATTTCAAATATAAATATTGGCAGCAATTAGAGCTATATAATACCCGGGTCTCTCAAGCCTCCCTTAAACTTGTAGGACTTGTTACATGTAGCAGGTCTTAATTCTCCTGAGCTGAACCTCGGGTGGCCAGTTTATTTAGCTATGAAAATGCAGAAGCCTTTGAGAGTGAAGAGGAGTCTGTAAATTGCCTTTCACTTCCTTCTGTCTATCATTCCAGATATGACAGAACTGGGAATTTCAACAGTAAAGAAAGTAGCATTCTGGGTTTCAGATACCTTGATTTTTGTCAGTTTCCTGTGATTTGATCCTTTTTATGCTGTCTAGAGGTTGACAACAAAATGGCATCTAATTAAGAATTTGCTGTCTTTGAACACGGGTAGTTCTTCAGAGATGAGATAAATGCCCTACATGTATTTTAAAATAACTTACTTTTAACTCTTTGGCCAAATGGAGTATCATAGTGGGTTACTAGTAAATAATGCTCAGATATTTTTCTATAAAGATAATTTTAATTTTCTTGCTGGATCTGATAAGTAGAGTGTCATTCTTCTCGGGGTATTTTTTCCCATGGATGAATATGATGTGAATATTAACTTGGAAAGTATCTAGAGGTCTTCGTAAGGGTATGTATTAGGTTAAAATCTTAGATACCAGAACTCCATGCTTCCCAGGCTATCACATAATAAAAAGACTTTAATTAAAAATGTATTGTAAGTCAGTTAAAAATTTAATAAAACAATTTAGGTGGCTATATATACTTGGTAGAAATTCAGATAATTTTATAATAGTTGAACTCTGTTCAGTTTCGTGAAGAAATTTCACTAAATTGTCTTGAACATTTCAAATTGACACAAAATTCACTTTAGTGTAAAGAACAACACCTACCCATCTGGTCAAGATTTTGCCACATTTTATCTACATTTTGTTTTGTCTTTTTTCTTTTTAAATATTTGAAGTATAGTAAGGAAGATCCCAGACAATGTTGTTCACTCCTATGTCTTTAAAAATGAACCTAAGGACATTGCATTACACACCATAATGACATTTTAGTATACCTTAACAAAGCTAGCAATAACTCCTTGGTAATATTGAATACCTAGTCCATAATCAAATTATTTTAGTGGTCCCAAATATGAGGGAAATGCTACCTGCACATAAATTACATAGATTGCATTATTTAAATCCCATAAGTCATCTTCTAATCTAGAGTAGACCTTTTATTCCTTTTAGGCCCCTTTTCATGCCATTGACTTGCACAGGAAATTGGTCAGTTGTCTCGGAGCATGTTCCACAGTCTGGATTTGTCTCTTTGCTTCCTTGTTTCATTTTACTTTTTGCTCTTTCTTACATGTGGAAATAGCTCTAGGCTAGAGGACTTGATTATACTTATGTTCATTTTTTTTTTGACCAAGAATATTCAAAGGTGTTATAGAGTGTTTCACAAAGAGGCCACAATGTCTTGGTTGTCCACTTTTAGTGATGCTGAAATGGAGTAATTTCAGGTGCTGACAGTATTCCAATGATGGTGGTATATTTCTATCATTTTGAAGAAAATTTTATCAAGCTATAATTGACATGTAATTGCACACATCTAAAGTGTAAATTTGAAAAGTTTGATCTAGGTACATCTGCGAAACTCTCACAACAACCAAGAAAATGAACATATTCATCACCTTGTGTCCTTTTATAATCCTTTCCTCTGCCTTCTCTGCCCTGCCCTCATTCCCAGACAACCATCGAGGTACTTTCTGTCACTATAGATTGATCTCTACTTTTCCTTTTTTTTTTTTTTCTAATGCCCATCCTCATTAAGTGGAAGAATAGTTGTTTGACAAAACAAAACAAACCCAAAAAACTGCCCCAAAAACCCAAATTTAAGATTATTAAATAATTATAAAAGTTAATGTCACCTGTGAAAAAACACATTGAGCTTTCTGTTAACTGGGTAAATGTATGATTGACATAGCAGTCAGTGGAGGAATTAAATGGCTGCAGAGCTTCCCAACACTTCTTCAGCATTAATATTTCCTTAAGGTATTTGAGTAACATTTCTTTTTCTCCCTTGCAACTTTTACAAATCCACAGGATCTGAAAGATAATAACAGGACAGGGATTTATTCATTTCCCTTTATTGCATTAACTACCCAGGCTTGGCTGCTTGCGTTACAATAAAATATACAGGATAATTGCTGGCATCCACACAAAGCATTTTTCCTCTTTATTGAAACTGTAAGCAGAGTAAATTGTTCTTTCCCTTCCAGTTCTCAGATTTCAGTTCATTCTTAACTAACTACCTCATGAAGAGCAGAGTATAATGTGTCTTCTTTCTTCTTCATTTGGCAGGCACTTGAACTGTGGAGAGTAGATACCTGATTCAGTAGGACCAATGGCTTTTGGGCAGTCTACCTCCATTAGCACAAGGAATACATTCTAATCAAACGTACAGCTCATGTAGATTGCCATGCTACCCTGGAAAGATACACTTGTAGCATTTTATTTGCCTATCACCAACTATTAGAAAAGATGTGACCGTGAAGTAGAAAACAATTTCAACATGAGTACAACATGAATATGACAGCTTAGTTCTAAAACTTTTCCCTAAACTCTGCTTATAAACCAAAGCAAGTAGGGAGGATAATAAATGAAAAACCTGTGGGTACATCAGTGAATTCTTCCCAAACCTCAGCATGTTTGGCTCAACTACCAATAGCTGTGAGACCTGCACAAGATAAATTGCTGCACTGAAAAACAAGAAATGGAAAAGCAACAGTGTCAACCCACTGCTATACTTCATAATTATACAGTGACTAGCTCTGGTAATGTTGGTGTTTTTTTTTTTCTTTTTTTGTCTTAGTCTATTTTGTTACTATCACTTACCAACCTTTGGTATTTAGTACATCTTTCATTCTTAAAACTTTCAACATTTATGTGTCAGTATGTTTTAGGGGTGATTTGTGAGAGCATATGGCTGGACTTGGGGCTGATATTTGTTCAGTATGATAACATTTGGGCATAATTATTAGGACCAAAATTCTGATTTGTTGGCTGATCTGTTTGGACTGGTCACTGCCTATACTATACCAGTTATTAAATAGTTGCAATATCATCTGTAGCTGGTTTTCATTTTTAATGCAATGATAATCTTTGTCCTTCAACTAGAGAGCTAAATCCATTTATATTTATTGTGATTATGATTTAATTTTATACCATCTTCTGTGGTTTCTTGCTCTTCTGCTTTTTTATTTTTGTCCAATTCAATTTTTCTCAATCTCATTCCATGTTCTTGCTGTGTTTTTTAAGGAGCTTATGTTTTGTCTGTTTTAAAGAGGTTTTCTTAATTATTTTAGCATGCATATTTAAATTAATCACTGTTTACCCTCTTCTTAAATCATGGACTCTCAGATCACCCTCTCCTAACATCACACTATTTCCCCCTCCCCGGAAACTGTACTTCTGTCTTGACCCACTGCCCCCCATATTAGACATTATTATTAGTGTTCTATATAGCCAGTAATTTCACTCCTGTATTTCTCACTTCTTTGGTTTACTATTTCTCCTTACACTTTAAATATTCTGTCTGGGATCATATTCCTTCTTTGTAAAGTATATCCTTTAGACATTCTTTCAGTAAGAGGCCATTGGTGATAAACTTTTTATTTGAATGTGTTTATTTTTGTTCTCATTGAAGAATATTTTCATTGATTATGGAATTCCAAGTTGGTACTTTCTTAGCACATTAAGATATAATTTTACTGCTTTATCATTTCAGCCATCAGTCTAACAGCCACTACTTGAAAGATTTTTTTTTCCTACTTTTAAGACTTTTTTTCCCCTAGTGCTCTTCACTTCATTGTGTATCTAGATACAGATTTCTTTTTAATTCTTTTGGCCTTTATTATTAACATGAACATTGGTATTAAGAGTTGTAGAAAACTCTTAAGCAACATCTTCACATATTTACTCTTTTCTATTCTATTTACTCTTTCTTAAACTCCAGTTAAATGAACTTACTAGTTCTCTCTCTTAACCACTTTTGTGTTTTCTTATCTTGAAGTTACTTTCGGTGTAATCTCTTCAGAGTTTTTCCAGTTTACTTTTTTTTTTTAGTTTAATTTACTGTTTAATCTGTCTGTTGAGTTCTAAATTATATATATACTTAAAGATTGATTTATTTTTAGAGAGTGTGCAAGATTGAGCAAGTGTGAGGAGAGGGAGGGAAATTGTTAGCAAACTTACTGCTGAGCGGGGAGCTCACTTGGGGGCTTGATCCTACCATGCTGAGATCATGACCTGAGCTGAAATGAAGAGTCAGATGCTTAACTGAGCCACCTGGGTGCCCTTAAACTATATTTATTTCTAGAGTTCTATTTTAGCTCTTTAAAAATCTGGTTGGATATGCTTTATAGTCTTATTCCTTTTTCATATCTGTAAGATTCCTTTGTATTTAACATATTAAATATGGTTTAATCATCAGATTAATTTTTTTTTCCCCTGGACTGACTTTGCTGGAAGTTGTTTCTGTAGACTTTGATTTCTGGTACTTCATTTCTGATCTTGTGATTTTCGTCTGTGAGCTGCTTATTTTTCTCCAATGTTTCCTAGAGTAATTGAGCCATGGAGTGAGGTTCAGTACTGCAGAGACGGTGTGCATTTGATACTGCTAGTCTATTATAGCCACTACATACTTAGGACCCCTTTCAACTGAACTGGTATTTTGAGCTACACAAATATAGTGAATTCAAGCTGCAGACCATTGTGAACACCTCTAAACCTCAAAAGAGACTTTTACTCAATGAAATTGCAAATTTCATCTTGGGTACTTTGTAGTAGGCTGAATAATAACCCATCCCTCAAAATGTTCATATCTTCATCCCTGGGACCTATAAACATTACCTTATATGACAGACGGGACTTTGCAGGTGCAAATATATTGACTGAGATGCAAAAGATGATCCTAGATTATGAAGATGGGCCCAATGTAAATACAGGCTGTCTATAAGAGGGACTCAGGAAGGGTCAGAGTTAGAAAGCCAGAGATATGATGGAAATGGGAGGTTGGGGTGATGTGAGCCGGGAAATATAGTAGGTCTCTAGAAGGTGGAAAAGGCAAGGAGACCTGTTCTTCTCCCTGGAAACCCTCAGAAGGAACTTAGCCCGGGCAACACCCTGCCTTTACCTTTTGAGATCTCCACACTTGTAAAATAATGTGTCTCATAAGCAACTAGGTTTACTGTAACTTGTTACAGCCAGCAATAGAGCACAAGTTACACCCATTTTCATTAATTTTTGTGACCTTATGATGAGGGATGAATGACCTTTGGGATTCAGTTTTTCCAGACAGTCTTCTGTGAAGTTACCCACTTTGGGTGAGCCCCAGGCTTGAATTTTTCTTGTGGTGTTCTCTGCAGCCATCAGCAGGAAGCTGTAGGGTCCAGAGCTTAGCAGAGCCTTTGTGGTGGAAAGTAGCTTTGATACTCCTCTCCCAGTTACATTTTATTTTTGGCACCTGAGGATTTTCACCCTTTTTTGCCAGCTCAGCAATGCTTTTTACAAAATGTGTTTTAAATATTTTATCCAGCCTTTTAGCTATTTCAGTTAGGTGGGTTTTTCAGGGTATGTAGTCTGTCATAATGTTGGAAATAGAAATCTAGGGAGCCTTCTTATATTACTTTAAAAAAACATTCCTCTCCACCCCCCACCCCCAACCCCATGGCAGGATACCCAGGATTCATCATTTGAGATCTTCCTCTCTGGCCCTCTGGAGCCTGGAAGTTTTAAAGTCAGAATTTCTCATCGAGTTTCTTATCTAGGAAGGGAGAACCTAAAAACTAATGACTTATATCATAGGCTCATTAGAGACTATTTTTCTAAACAATTCATTATCTGGTACTCACAAAGTATTTTCTGGGAGGGAAGAATTTGTCAGCCTTGTTGCACTTAAGTAAATGATTACTGAGACTGACCCTGTTTATACATGTGTATGATGGTTATCTGGCAAGTAGTTTTTTAAAAGCTTCTAGTAGTTTGCTTTTTATCTCTTAAATGCAAAAGAGTGAAGTAGGGACATGAGTTGCACCTGCTGTTGTACCTCTCAGCTTTTCTTTTTCGTTGTGTAGGCTCTTTCCTAATTTATTTAGGACTTTTCTGTGTCTAAATCTGTCAAGGAAAAAAAACTTGGAAATCCTTGAAGGAGACGTGAGGCAGGGATGGGAGGGGGGATGCAGGGCAGCAAATAAATCAGCTAGTTGTTTTTCTAATCCCACCTTGAATCCTCTCCCTTAATAAGGAGAATGTGGTCTCTTTTCGCATCTAGCATACCTTAAAGCCAAGCATAACACTGCTGAGAGTTAGATTTCAAACTTTTTTTCCTCTTTCCCTATAATAGTATTGGTTTGGTAATGGTTTTAATAAAGTCATTGTGGTTGAGTCACAGATAATACATTTTTTTTAAAGTGCATTTATTATAAGAATGTCAAGACAGGCCACTAAAATGCTTGAGAAATGGAGGATGAAACATATTAATACTTGTATAGAGTCGGAATGTTCTCATTTTTTAAATACAAGTGGCAAAAGCCAAATGTGTGGTAATAGTTTGCAGAGTTTAGTGACATAAATTGGGAATGTGGAAACAATGGAAATGAATATACCTAGATGATTTTGGTGAACTCTAAGGGAATTTCTCTGGGAATCAAGGTAATGAGAAGATATGCTATAGTTAAAATGTATATATATCAGTGAAATTTGAGGGAAACTAAAATTTGAGCTTATAGTTTCATCATTATCAGGAAAGTGACTACATTCTCTACTGATTATATATTGAAGCATTTTGAAAAAAAATTGCTGTAGCAACTACATAGAGTTCTTTAAAAACACTGATTACTGACTTTTAATCTTGTTCTACATTGAATATAAACATTTATATAAAAAATTAGGTTTTTTGAAGGCATAAGTTGATTTAAACTCACTGAGAGAACCATTATTAACTGGAAGACATTAGTTTTCCGGTTTTTCTATTTTCTGTGTATCTACTTTGTCTTTTTAGATTTATTTCTCAAGTAGCTCTGTTTCTAGTATTTTATAATGCTGGACACAACACTCAGCATAGTTTTTACTACTGGTTAGGAAAAATGTTTCGTTTGTCATGTTTTTTATGATTTGAGGTAATCAAAACTGAAAGCAGTAGCCAGGAAAAGGCTTTGGATAATAGTAATGTTTTCATTATTTTTTTTGTATTTCCTTCTTACTACAGTTTAAATTTTATTTATCCTTGAACTAGTTTTGCACCCTAACCAAGTATCTTTGCAGCTGGTATGGCTGATTCAGAACCATACGTTGAATTACCTTTAGATTGTTCCTTCTGACCTGTACTACTTGGTGATTTTTCAGATAATAAGAACTTCCTGGAGATAGTGCCGCTTCCCCTCTTCATCTGTGAATCAGAATAACCATTAGAATGGGAGCACCTTCAGCAAACTTTCCTTACCTAGTTTTCTGGCTTACCCAGCATCTCCATTCTTCCATAGGGCACTGTTTGATAACCTTAGATGCTAACCCCTTAAGGCTAGTGCAGTGTACCGGTATATTTATTTCTCACAACACTGCTTTCATATTTAACATGAGTCAGTCATAAGTGAAATTCCTGAATTCCAAGGCTAAAGAGAAACAGGTTAACAGGTTACAGTCTTCTAAAGAGAAGAGCCTATTCCTTACAGAGGAAACAGGATTATTCTAGCATTGGACTTTGTAGCTTTATCTACAACATGGAAAAAAATATCTAGAGACTGCGAGGCCTGGAATTCAAGAATCTTCTATATACCTAAGCTAGCATTCATCTGTAAGGGTAAATGAGGGACCTTTTTGGACATGTAGGATTCATGGTCCATCTAAATCCTTATCTAAAGAAACTACATGGGGTTGTAATTTAATGAAATGACAACTCAGAAGAGCTTTTGAGATAGAAGAAATGAGGAAAGAATTGTGAACAAGGACTCTGGCTAAATATATATGATTAAATCTGAATTGGGCATTTGAAATAGAGGTGTTACATGAGAATTCTTGAAATATCCAAACTTATACTCTCAGGGAAAGCTTAATTACTATATAAGCTTCTAGTTAATAGCATTTCACTAATCTAGGTTTTTAGGGCCAAGTGGGTGGAAAGTATGAGGGAGGTAAAATCAGTCTTCTCTGTAAATATATTTTTTAAAGATCTATTTATCTTAGCTTATGAGCAAGCAGGGGGGGAGAGGCAGAGGGAGAGAATCTCAAGTAGACTCCTGGCAGAGTACAGAGCCCAATGCAGGACTCGATCTCACCTTCCTGAGATCATGACCTGAGCTGAAATCAAGAGTCAGGTGCCTAACTGAAACACCTAGATGCCCCTTCTCAGTAATGTTTTTAAAGCACTATATAGGGGTGCCTGGGTGGCTCAGTCGTTAAGCGTCTGCCTTTGGCTCAGGGTGTGATCCCAGGGTTCTGGGATTGAGCCCCGCATCGGGCTCTCTCCTCCACTGGGAGCCTGCTTCTTCCTCTCCCACTCTCCCTGCTTGTGTTCCTTCTCTTGCTGGCTGTCTCTCTCTCTGTCAAGTAAATAAATAAAATCTTAAAAAAAACAAAACAACCCACCATAGTTTCAGGCATTGAGGCAGACAAATTCGCTCTCTTATGGTATATAAATCCTAGTAAGAAACACATATTCACAGGTAAATGAGATAATTTAAGAGTATTAAGTACTCTGAAGGAGATAAATAGGGTTGATCATATAGCAGTTGAGAAGCGGCAGTAGCTGCTGTAGAATGAATGGGTATGGAGTACCTCATTAAAGGCAAGGACTTCTGATCTGAGATTTGAATGACAAGGAGGAAAGCAAACACACTGGGAAAAGGATGATCATTTGGTTATGATCCCCTTATCTTCCAGCTGTAAACTTCATTCTTATCTTGATCCTGATGGCTGCTGTGACCTGTGGGTAGCTGGGTTTAGTTATGACTGGGACTCTCCGAATACTTGTACAGAATTTTCTTTCCAGTGGACTAGACTTATTCCTGGAGTTGTAAACCTATTACATATGGAGAACTTGGAATTTCATGGTTTCCCTGACCTTTGAGAGGTGAGGGAGGATTAAGGGATGGGGATGTGTTTCCTGCCTCTGACACCTGAGTATAGGAGACCAAGGAGCATGCTGTTATACCACAAGTCCAAGGGGATAGAGAGTCTTTTCACCTTCTGCTTGTAGGTTTTCTACTTTTTAGGATACTTAAAAAAAAATGTCAGCCAATGAAGAAACAGTTATCTGGGGTGCCTGGGTGGCTCAGTCAGTTAAGTGTTTGACTCTTGATTTCAGCTCAGGTGTTGATCTCAGGGTTGTGGGGTTGAGCCCTGTGTCAGGCTCCACGCTCAGCAGGGATTCTGCTTGAGATTCTCTCCTTCTGCTCCTCCCCCCCACATGCTCACTCTATTTCTCTTAAAAAAAATCTTAACCTAAGAGAGGCTCAGAAGCCAAGGAAATAAGCTGAACAATTACATTACCAGTGTTAATAGTTACTGAAGGACATGATTCAAACTTGAATTAAGCACTTAAGATTCAAATACAGAAGGACAAACACTTCTGGGGCCTAAAGCCATAGTTTTTTCATCAGCATTATTAGTGGACTGTTGTTATAACTTGAATGACCTGGAAAACTTCAGAGAACACATTAAAGCACAGAGTAAAAAGAAAGTGGTGAGGACCATGAGGGGAAAAGATAAAAGACATGGAAAAGAGATACAGGAATTGTAACCTGGATCAGCAATTCCAGAAGATACAAAAGAGAGGCAGTAATTAAAACGAGAATAAAACTTGCCCAGACAGAACAGATATCTTATCTTACAAAGAACCAGAGTGAGATACAACTTCTCATATGTAACATCAGAAGTCAGAAAAGCATAGAATAACACTTACAAATGACAGAGTGAAGGACTGTATCAACAAGCTTATACCCAGCCAAGGAATCACATACCTGTTAAGGAAAAAGGAAGCTATTGGAGATTGTGGAAGATGTCAGAGTGTACGTGTCAGTCTTGTGTATGCTGTGCTGCCAAACTCCAAATCTCCCTGGCTTAACACAAAAGCTTATTTCCTATTCTTGCTATACATTCTGCCTAGGTTAACATGAGCATCTGCACAGGGACTCAGGCATGCATTCATGATTGCTGTAGTAGGTTTCTTCTGAGCTCATTCCTTTCCTATCCCTTCCTGTTACATTGACCAAAGCGGGTCATGTCCCCATGACTCACTTCAAAGGGAGCAGGGAAGTGTAATTCTGTGATGTATCTGGAAGGAAGAATCTGAATATTTATGAAAAAACATTAATGGCTACCGTACTGGATCACCTATGTATTGTGTCTAAGGAAATTGAAGAGTTTGATCAAGCAATAAACGTATCTATAGACCTCAAGCTGAAGAAAGATGAAAGAATCGCAAGCACCACTTCCTAAGCATCTGCTTATGTGTGTATACGTGTGTAGTTTTGTTTGCAAATGTGAATGAATGGGGAAAATTAAGCGCTTAAAAATACTGGATTAGACCCTCTAAGGGAAATAAATATAAACGACTTCTCCAAACCCAGTGTGTGCCACTAAGGGTGGGAAATAAAAGAATTTCAAAGTACTTGGGAGAAAAAGTGAGGGAGAGAAAGGAGTCATTTACAGTAGAGAAGGAAGGAGAGGAAGAGTACCCTGTGGGCGCAGTGTAGGATACATTGCATCATGGAGGAAAAAGTTGGTGTCTTGTTTCAAGTAATTATGGAGTTAGATGGATTTGCATGTGGACAGTCAGTAGTCACCAAAATAAAGTCAGGATTTCCACAGAGAGGGGAAAGGCTAGAATGAGGAGCAGTTTGTGCAAATTAGCAAAAAAAAAATGAAGGGAAGGAAAAAACACAAACCACTAAAATAAACATAAAAGCAGAAACATAGAATAAGTATTTTTTATGTGACAGTGTATGTGAATGGATCAAATTTTCCTGTGAGTTTTGGTTGTAAGACCTAGCTCAAATCTGTGCCATTCACAACCCCCACCCCACCTACAAAATTGGTAGTTGCCCAGCGTTCTTTCCCTCCTTGCTTTTAATTTTCAAACCAAAAGATGTCAGAATTGATAATGCAAGTAGTAATGTGAAATTTATGGTTAAAAGCATTAAACAGTGACCTGATAGGATGATACAAGGAAAAATAATGAAGTGTCTATTTATAGAGAAGCACACGCCCATATGCAACACTGGTAGAAACGTAAGGCAAGTTCTTGAAGGCCATAAATAGTGAGCAAGCAAAAACCAGAGAGGGGAGGAAGCTGCAGAAGATGATTGCTCCAAGGGTATCTGCTGATTCTAGATCATTTACAAATCACATGTAAGACCAGAACTTTATATATAGATAGTTTTATAGGAAACCTAAGGACTCAGAAAACAGATTATTTACAAAGCATCTTAACACTGAGTTTTCTAAGCCTTGATCCCTACAGGGCAACATGATAGTAGCATGGTATTGCCCTGTAACACTGGAGAGGAACCTCAAAATCTGGAGAATTGAAGCTTACAGAGGATGGCTGCCACATTGGCCCATTCTTTCCCATGTGGGGAGAGAGGAGGTGTAGAAGGATAGGGAGACTTTTACTCTGAAATGCAAGCAAATGGCTCTGGGGGAGATAAATCTCTAGATCTTTCTGGAGCAATAAAGTGTTTGAAGCTTCCAAGACATGTTTGGTATTCTGTTCTCCTTTAATAAGTTTACCAGTGTTCTTCAGAAATCCCAAACTCTGCAGAGATGTGGGATTATTCATGGAAAATTGTCTTGAAATAGGCTGGTTGGGGTGTTTGGGTGGCTTAGTCAGTTAAACATCTGTCTGCCTTCGGCTCAAGTCGTGATCATGGGGTCCTGGGATCTAGCCCCACATTGGGTTCCCTGCTTAGTGGGGAGTCTGCTTCTCCCTCTGCCCTCCCCCTGCTCATGCTCTCTTGCATGTGCTCCTCTCTCTCTCTCTCTCAAATAAAATCTTAAAAACAAAACAAAACAAAAGCTGGTTGTGCTCGAAATGCATAGGAAAAACAAAACCTTTCTTGAGGAATGAACTTTAAACCCAAACCACAAGAATATTCAGTGATAATTTTCCAAATTAGATGAGCTTGTAATCGATTAAACAAAAGGAGATACAAACTACCATGAATTAGACCAAACAGCAAGCTCTGAATGAAAATCAAAGTTTTCAGGTAATAGAATTCATATACATACAATACAAACTATGAATGTCTAATGTTTAAAGAAACAAAAAAGGTATATTTAAGATCAAAGAATAAGAAACTATCAAAAAATAACCAATCGGTTAGTAAAATAGAGTTCATAGAGAAACTTCAATAACTGAAATGAAAATCTTAGTGGGTAGTTTAAACAGAAGTTTAGATATAGTTGAAGAAAGAATTAACCACAGAGTTAACAGCACAGCGACAAAGCAATGGGAAATATAACTTCTAAAAAAGATTAAGTAGAAGTTAGTTTATTAATAGAAATACAGGAAGAACAAAGAATAGGAAAAAATATTAGACAAGCTAATGGGTGGGAATTTTTTAGAAGAGCTGAAAGATACCATTTCTCAGACTTACATGTCTACTTACCCTTTTCTAAAATGTGTAGAAAAATTACAGAGCAGCTGAAGGGAGAAATAAGTGACGATAGGTTGCAGACTTGGTTTTGATTTGCACTGGTGTTCTGGAGTGCAAAAATATCTTCAAATGGCTAATAGAAGAGAAAAAAAGATAAACCAGTAAGTAAACTGCTTCTCAAGAACAAGGGCAAAATATTTTCAATAACATTGGATGTCTATACCGATTTTTCACATATCTAAAACTTGTACTTCAGAAAGAAACATAATTATTACAGAAGCATGCATCAGGAACGCAAAAAGGAATGGCTAGGGAAAGAAATCTATGATCTATGTGAATGGTAAATATAAACAAATGCTGATTATGTAAGAGAAAAACATCTGATTTTGTGAGTTTTAAAAACAAGGTAGAATAGGGGTAGAAATAACATATTGGGTAAAGTGGTAGACCAGAGCTAAAAGTTAAAACATTTAAAGGTTGGCATACCATGTAGCAGAAGGGGTAAAAATACTGACTATATTTGTAAAAGTTACCTGTGTTTGCTGAATTATTTTAGGGCAGCTCTGAGAGCATAGAAACAGAATAAAAATTAATAGAAAAATGAAATGAAGGGTAGAACTCAAAAGATGAGAGGAAATAAAGAAAATGCAGCAAAAGAGCAGAGCAAATGAAAAGCATTGTTAGAGATGAATCTATATGTTAGGATTTATATAGATGGTTATTCCTAATTTAAAGAACACAAATTAGACTAGATTTAAAAATAACCCCAGTAGAGCTCTTGTGGACAAAGCTAAAACATTTGGGTACAGAGAGGTTGCAAGTGAAAGGAATGGAGAAAGTAATTAAAAGAAAGCTGGTATAGTTATTCAAATAAACAGAATGCAGTCTAACAAATATTGTTAGAGGATCATACTCTGTATTGATGAAAGATTATGGGCGCCTGGGTGGCTCAGTCATTTAGGCATCTGCCTTTGGCTCAGGTCATGATCTCGGGGTCCTGGAATTGAGCCCTGCATCAGGCTCCCTGCTTAGTGGGGAGTCTGCTTCTCCCACTCCCTCTGTGCTCTTGCGCTCACTCTCTCTCTCAAATAATCTTTGAAAAAAAATTAAAATTCATAAAAGATAAAATTAAATGTATCTACAGTTAGTAATAGCTTCAAAATATGAAAAGCAAAAATTGACAATCACAAAAAGATATTGACAATGATATTGGGAGAGTAATACAACTGTTTTTGTAAATGTGAAGCAGACAGTATATTGGGATCTAAAAGATTTGAACAGTGCAATTAGCAGTATTGATCTAGTAGACATATATGGAGCACTGCAGAAAACAATTGAATACATAGATTTCTCAAGCACATAGGAAACACTTAAATAAATGACCATTTAGGAGGTCATGCACCATCAATATATTTGAAATGATTGAGATGATAGAGACCACACTTTCTTACCACAGTGTAATTAATTTAAAACGGCTAACATAAAGATAACTAAAAACTCCCATGGCAGAGAATGTTAATTATTTCCCACTATCCATTCCCCCTTCTTACTTCAGGAAGAACTCCATATTTAGCTGGGAACATGGTGGTTTGTCCACCTTGCCACTAGGTCTGGAGATTGTTTTCAGGTTGAGGTGCCTGGTGCAACTTCCTGGTGACCTGTTTTAGAAAGAAAATAGTTTTTATTTATTTATTTAATCTTTTAAAATTTATTTTAATTTATTTTTATTTTTTTTGCCTTGTCCATGGGCTGGAATGTAGATGGGAGTGTTGGTGGGGCAACATTCCTCTGCTAAGGAGGGCAGCACCCTAGGGGTTGGAAGAGCAACAAAACGGACAGGCTCGAGCAGAGCAGTCCTTTCAATCTGGTTTGCTCACCTACCTCTGAAAGAGAAGTAAACTTAATCCTTTTTTTTTAAGTTTATTTTTAGATTATGTTATAGCAGCTTATGTCATAATTAATTCAAGTTCCCACATATATAGAAATTAAAAAAAAACCTTCTAAACAATTCATAAATTGAAGAAATTGTAATGGAAACTAGACTATACATAGAACTAAAAAGTCAGGAAGAAAATAAATATATACCTTCCTGTGTGTGTGGGATGCCACTAAAACAGTATTTATAGTCTTTACAGTATTTATAGTCTTAAGTGCCTGTCCAAAAGAAAAGAAAGCCTGAAATTTAATAAACTCTCCTCCTCAGATCACTTCCTTGCTTTGCTCAGTCTGACGCCTTGTGCTGGACATCTTGCTACGTGGATGCCCTTTTCTCTTTGCTGGGACTCCAACATCTCTCTTTGAGCTGCCTTGGATGTTTTCCTAGCTCTGCTCCACCTCATGACTTTAGGACTGGATTGTTCACAATTGGAAGGGAAGGGAAAGGAAGGAATGGGAAAAAGAAGAGCAGTGAACCCATCTCTGTCTTGTTCCTTCATTCGCCCACCTCCCAGGGCCAAATAAGCTCTTAGCACAATCTGAGATAGATACTAGAAAGTAAGAAAACTACAGACCAATCATGAACACAGATGCAAAGTACCTAAGTGAAATGTTAGAACTTGAATCAAAATACTATTTTAGTAGGACATGAAAATAGATCATGACCAAATTGGGTTTATTTTAGGAATTCTGTATTCACTTGGTATTAGAAACAGTCTATGTAATGCACCCTGTTCAAAGAATAAATGACAAAAATCCTATAATCCCAATAGCTACAGGAATAGCATTCGTCATACTTCAGTGTCTGTTCAGAGTAAAAAGTTTAGCAAACTAGGAAGAGCAGTGAACTTCCTTAATCTGATAAGAGCACCTAAAAATTTCTGCAGTAGACCAAATGCATGAAAAGATGCTCAACATCACTAATCATCAGTGAGATGCAAATAAAAATCACCATGAGATTAGCTCACACCTGTCAGGATGGCTGAAATCAAATCCACCAGAAATACCAGGTGTTGGCATGTATGTGGAGAAAAAAATTCTTGTACATTGTTAGGAAGGCAAACTGGTATAGCTACAGTGGAAAACAATATGGAGTTTCCTCAAATTATATGATCCAGTAATTTCACTACAGGATATTTACCCCCAAAAGACCAAAACACTACAATATATATGCATCCCAATGTTTATTGCAGCCTTATTTACGATAGCCAAGATATGGAAGCAACCCAAGTGTCCATTAATAGATGAGTAGATAAAGATGTGGTACATATATAATGGAATATTTACTCAGCCATGAAGAATGAAATCTTGCTGTTTGCAACATGGATAGATCTAGAGGGTGTAATGCTAGCTGAAAAAAGAAAGACAAATACTATGATTTCACTTATGTATGGAATTTAAGAAACAAATGAACAAAGAGGCTGAAAAAAGCCTTTTAGATATAGAGAACAAACCGGTGGTTGCCAGAGAAGAGGTGGGTGGGTAGATGGGTGAAATAGGTGAAGGGGATTAAGAATAAGTACACCTGCTGTGAGGAATGCTGAGTAATGTATAGAATTGTTGAATTCTCTTCGTTTCAGGTATGCAATACAATACCATGTTTGAGAAAATTCTACAGGCAGGATAGCTGGAAGTACAGTGTCAAATACATTTTCTTTGAAATCAAGAATGAGACTAGAATGCTTGCTATCACCACTTATATGCGTCATTATATGGGAGGTCCTAATCTGTGACATAAACAAGAAAAGTCAGAAAGGTAGGCAGGGGCTGGAATATGTTTTCTAAGTACCTGATTTAAAAGTCTTTAAATATATTTACCACGTATTCTTTTTGTGTAAGTTATCACAAATCCTTTAGGGGAGCAAGGTAGATGGAGGAGATTAAAGATGGCTACAAATTCTTTGTATTTACAAATCTTAAGAGCCTAATTCCTCTCCCCTTGAATCTGTGCTGGCCTTAGTGACTTGTTTGACCAGAATATGGCACGAGTGATGGACTGGGACTTCTGAGGCTAGGTCACAAAAAACCTTGCAAGTTTTACATGGCCTTCTTGGAACACTGTCTCTTGGAGCCCTGAGTCACAACATAAGTTCTTAAGTTGAAGGCCCCTGAGACCTTCAGTACTGGAGAGGACACAGAGGTGTTCAGGTGAACAGTGCAAACTGAGCCAAGTCTAACTATCTGTGTCAAGGTGTCAGATGTGGGAGTGAAGCCATCTTACTCTCTTGATCAGCTCATCACCTGATCATTCTCTTGATGAGCTGAATCCTTTGAGTAACCTTTGTGAATTTCACATGGAACAGAATTGCTGATCTGAGCTCTGCCTGAATTCTTGACCCACAGGAAGATGAGATAAGATTAAGTCACTGGGACACCTGCGTGGTTCAGTCAGTTGAGCATCTGCCTTCAGCTCGGGTCATGATCCTAGGGTCCTGGGATTGAGTCCCGCATCTGGCTCTTTGCTCATTGGGGAGCCTGCTTCTCCCTCTGCCTACCACTCCGCCTGCTTGTGCACGTGCGTGTTCTCTCTCTCTCTCCCTCTGACAAAGAAGTAAATCTTAAAAAACAAAAGTCACTAATTTCTGTACAATTCATTTCACAAAAGATAACCAGAATAAAGGTGTAACAAAGAAGTGCAAAAAATGTAGCTTCTAAATAGATACATGGATACTTTCTCTTTAAATTTTATTATGCCTCTTAACTCTTTATGAATTACTATATTTTAAAAAAAATTCAGGTCTACTCAGCTGGACTAAATTTTATTGTTCCAGTGTGGTAGACTTAAAATAATTCTTCCAGAATGACAGTGAGTTTCTATTTAAATATTAATTTTCCCCCAAAAAAGGCTTCAACCTAGAGCTTAATAAGTGTTCCTTGATTAAACTCACTCACTGTTCATTTCTTGAAATGCAAGGTTAGACTGAACAGAAAGAGGACATAAGCTTGATAATGATTTCTCATGTTAGAAATGATTTAAATTAGTTCATCTGTAGGATCCACTAAGGCTAGGCTTGTTGAGATAAATGTGTCTCTAATTAGGTGTTTAGTATCCTAGACAGGATGTGTTGACCTCTCTGTCAGATGATTTAGCTGAATACATTGTTCAAACATTTCCCTTAAAATTTGGAGCATCCAAGTCAAGAAGTAATGCATGATAGATTTTGAAGCTTGGTGAGATAAACAATGTTTATTTAATTCTTTAGAATCTTCAGAATAGCTGAAACACTGTGATATGACTCTATGGTAATGTGTAGACTTATAATCAGGTGGAAATACTCAAAGTTCCTGGAATCAAGTCTGGTTTGATTATAATTATAGATGGCCTTGGATGGAAAGCTCCTTAGAGGTTTTGTGTCTACAATCTGTAGCAAAAATGGTCTGAGTTTGAAGGTCCAGATGCTTGGGCTTTAGTCTTGTCTCCATATTATTTGGCTTTAGGAAATCCTTCCTGTCCCCCTGCCCCCGGCTTTAGTTTTCTCATCTGTCAAGGGAAGACGATTGGCTTAGCATCAGAAAGATAAGGAGACCTGGAAGGAAGCTGAGGAGCCATATAGTTTAACTTCATTTTACAGGTGAGGAAATAGACCCTTCCCCCACTGTACAGAGGGTGATTACATAATTAATAACTAAATTGAGATATTTTGAGAGTGTGATGCAGCCCTAAAATAACGAAAATCCTGTAAGAGGAACATCTTAATTTTGTGATTAAAAATTGTTAAATTTGTGAGCCTATACAATAGCTCTGTCCAAAAACTTTCCAGGAATAAGATTATGCTTAAAACTGTATATCTGTGTACATTAAAACAAAAAAGGCTTCATGTTCATAATCTAAATTATCTTAGAAGAAGAGCATTCATCTGAGGGGATGAGGTAACTGGGTGATGGGCATTAAGGAGGGCACTGGGTATTGTTTGCAACTGATGAATCCCTGAACTCTACATCAGAAACTAATAATACACTATTTTAATTAATTGAATTTAAGTAAAATAAAATAAAAACGAAAAATCCTGCTTCTCAGAGTGATCTGTAAACTCCTCTTGTGCAGTTGACTGTGTCAAATCATCCTCTCTGGGCACCGCTTTATTGAACTAGTTAAAACTTCTGACGTTGATACTGGTTCTTCTGATGTTTCCAAGGTTGGTGTTAACACTGTAGCCCTTGTGGGGCATGGTAAATGCTGATATTATGTAAGTTATACTTGATAATTACTCTTGACAAATGGAATTCAATACTAAATTTCCATTAACCATGTACTTTTTAAAAAATTGCTGCAAAGATTAATTGAAGATATGAAAAAAAAATAGTCCTACTTTTATATACATAGTAAATAAGACCACATAGCAAGGGCATATTCACATTGCATTTTTTGTTTGTATTTTGTTTATTTCATTTTAATTCCAGGATAGTTAATACAGCATTATATTAGTTTAAGGTGTACAGTATAGGGATTCAACAATTCCATGTATCACCCAGTACTCATCACAAGTGCAATCCTTAATCCCTGTCACCTTTTTTCACCCCCCACTTAAGTAACCATCAGATTGTTTGTAGTTGAGAATCTGTTTCTTTGGTTCTTTTTTCTTTTGCTCATCTGTTTCTTAAATACCATATATAAGTGAAATCATATGGTATTTCTTTCTCTGATTTATTTTGCTTAGATCTAGATCCATCCATGTTATTGCAAGTGGCAAGATTTCATTCTTTATTATGGCTGAATAATATTTAAGTGTTTGTGTGTGTGTATCTTATCCATTCATCAACTGATGGACACTTGGGCTGCTTCCAAAATTTGGCTATTGTAAATAATGCTGCTATAAATATAGAGGTGCCTATATCCCTTTGAATTAGTGTTTTTGTATTTTTTTGGTGAATACCCAGTAGTGTGATTGCTGAATTATTGGGTAGTTTTTAACCTTTTGAGGAACCATACTGTTTTCCACAGTGGCTGCACCAGTTTGCATTCCCACTAACAGTGCAAGAGGGTTCCTGTTTCTCCACATTCTTGACAACACTTGTTTCTTGTGGTTTTGATTTTAGCCATTGTGATAGGTGTGAGGGGATATCTCATTGTAGTTTTGATCCATATTTCCCTGATGATTTTGAGCATCTTTTCATTGTCTTTTGGTCATCTGTATATTGTCTTTGGAGAAATGTCTGCCTTCTGCCCATTTTTTAATTGGCTTATTTGGTTTTTGGGTGTTGAGTTGTTTAAGTTCTGTGTAGATTTTGGATGCTGACCTTTTATCAGATAGGTTATTTGCGAATATCGTCTATTCCGTAGGTTGCCTTTTCATTCCTTTGCTGTACAGAAGCTTCTCATTTTGATGTAGTTCTGATACTTTATTTTTGCTCCGCCCCCCCCCCCCCAGGAGGCATATCTAGAAGGATGTTGCTATGACCAATGTCAGAAATTACTGTCTGTGCTCTCTTCTAGGACTTCTATGACTGCAGGTCTCAAATTGAGGTCTTTATTCTATTTTGAATTTATTTTTGTATATGCGGTAAGAAAGTGCTCCAGTTTCATTCTTTTGCATGTAGCTGTCCAGTTTTCCCAGCACCATTTGTTGAAAAGACTTTTTGCCATGCATATTCTTGCTTCCTTTGTCGAAGATTAATTGACCATACAGTTGTAGGTTTATATCTGGGTTTTTTATTCTGTTCCATTGATCTACATGTCTATTTTGTGTAGATACAACACTGCTTTGATTACTACAGCTTTGTAATAAAACTTGAAGCCTGGAATTGTGATACCTCCAGCTTTGCTTTTCTTCAAGACTGCTTTGGCTATTGGCATCTTTTCCCATTCCATGCAAATTTTAGGGTTGTTTCAGTTCTGTGAGAAATGCTATTGAATTTTGATAAGGGTTGCGTTAAATTTGTAGATTGCTTTGGGTAGTGTAGAAATTTTCACAGTGTTCTCCCAATCCATGAGCAATGTCTTTGCAGTGGTGTCTCCAATTTCGCTCATCAAAGTTTTAGTTTCCAAGTATGGGTCTTTTACCTCTTTGGTTGGGTTTATTCATAGGCATCTTATTTTTGGTGCAATCGTAAATGGGATTGTTTTCTCTTTGGCTTCAGATTGCATTTTTTACACTTTGTAGTAGAACTGCTTAGGCTTTATTTCTCACATATTTGTTATGCATTTCTGGCCTGTAGTCTCTTTCCACTGACCTCATCAATTGGTTGCTGCCTGGTTTCCTGCAAGACAACATTTGGACTGTGGTATGAGCCACATCTCACCTGCATAGTACAAGTGGTTGGCAGGAGCCGCAACATCAAATACTTCTCCCTCCTGCCACTACGACCAGAAGAAAGTGGCTGTTCCTGGCCTCTCCTGGCAGATCACATTTTGTTTTATTAGTATTAACAAGGAACCTGCACACAGTCCTTGAAATGGAAAAGTTGAGTGCATCTAAAAGGAGCCAAGAAAAGAGATAGGTTACCTCTGTTTATCTTTCAGATTTTATAAAACTGTTAGTGTGAACATTGTTCACCTCCCACACGATCAGATGAGACCATGGCGGGAGCTGCATGTGTAAAGAATTGACCAAACCCTTTCAGAAAATCTTGTTTTAATGCAACTAATAATATTTTACTTAAAACCCCAAAATAAACACTAAGCTTCCAGTATGGAGGACAGCAGGTGTAAATTGTAGCTGTTGTTGATGCCTGGGCTGTATGGCCATCCTTACTATAATGTCACGTAGTAAAGATGGACTTGAGAATCTTGAGTCTAACAGAGGTCGTTTATTTTTATAAAAGTGTGCTTTTTCGGCTTCATTTCTTTCTTTTTTTAAAAATTTTTTTAAAAGATTTTATTTATTTATGTGACAGGGAGACAGCCAGCGAGAGAGGGAACACAGCAGGGGAGTGGGAGAGGAAGAAGCAGGCCCCCAGCCAAGGAGCCTGATGTGGGACTCGATCCCGGAACGCTGGGATCACACCCTGAGCCGAAGGCAGACGCTTAACGACTGCGCTACCCAGGCGCTCCTCGGCTTCACTTCTGTATGTTATCTCCTGGGGTATTTAATTTTCCCTAAATTAATTTGTCTAAAAAATTTCCCTAAATGGTTTGTCCCTCCCTTGGAATATGTTTAACTTAAAGCAGGTTAAAGAAAACTGCTTTCTTCTGGAGAATACTGCATATTTAGTCTTTGGAGGAATGTAAAAGATCTTTTCCTGAGCTAGTGGTTCTCAAACCCTAGTTCAAGAATCACCTGTGCTTATTAAAACTATAAATTCCTGGGTTTCATTGGTGGTAGAAATTAAAAGTTCAATTACATTTGGGGCATTTTAAAGTTACTGACTTGTTGGCTACCTACTCCTTTTACTACTTTGAAAATTCATTTCTTTCCTTCCTTCTGTGTAACAAATATTTACTGAGTATTTTGTATCAAGCAGCATCTGGGTATTCCTGATAAATAATAAGGTCCCTTAAAATGTCAGGGATCTCAGGATAAAATAAGGAATAAGTGTCTAGTGTGGTACCTAGAAAAAATTCTAACCTGGGGGAAGTGATATATATTTTAGGTTTATTTTAAAATTTGTTTCAAGCACCTATGTGATTTAGGGAAGGATGTATGGACACCATGAAAGAAACAGTAATAGGCAGAGAGAATATATTAATTGTATATAGTGCTAACCTTTCTGATCTTTTAAGTGTATATTTCAGAATATCAACAATTCTTCTGAAAGCTCACTAAAAAACTTACCATAAATACAGTGATTTTCATAGTTTCTTATGATTGTGTTCCTTAGAAAAGATATAATTCTTTTATAGCAATCACAAATGATAGCAAACCTAGCTAGTTAAAATATCAATGATTCAGTATAACTGTATAACTTCAAGTAACTGAGGATATTCTTGTTAAAGACTGAAAATAAGTGATTTTTTTAAGTCAATGAGGATTTGACTAAAATAGATACCATTTAACTTCTAGTAAAAGGTAAATGGGAAACGTACTGTGCCATTTTTTAATATGCAGTATAACTGTAAAATGAGCCACCTTAAAACCACATCTCAATGCAGTTAATTTTTTTGAAAATCAAAACCATTTTTTGTTGCAAGTCACTTCCCTAGAAGGTAGTCTTGATGGCACAGCTCATGAATATGACATGAATTAGTTAGCTGTATCGTGCTGATGAAAGCAAAGACTTGCTGTGTAGTTTACTTGTGACTGCCGACCTAGGCAGTGCATGCCACTCATCACAAGAGTAACAGCAGTTTGAAAGCATGGAGGGAGCAGTCCAAATTCCTGTTCACTCCCAAAATAGCTTGAATTTTGTCTTTCTGTTGAGTCAGCAGCTTTTATCACTTTTGATAAAGGTAAAATAACTTCACACTAAAGATTTAGTGTGTATTTGGTATTTTTAATCTCCTAAAAAATACTAGTGGGACTTGAGACTTACTTAGATATCTGGTTGAAAACTGCAAGTAATAGGGATGAGAGCAGGAAGTGCCAGCTGTTAAAAGATCCCAGTTAAGTGGTGTCTATTGGATGCAGCAAGGGCTTGGTGATATATTAACCATATAACCGCATTCAATGGCCTAGTCAAGTCCAATTTGGAGGTCACTCTTGGAGAGTGATAAGGCTCTTGGAAGGGTGATAAGGTTCTTGGAAGAGTGATAAGCCTCTCTAAGTGAGATTCTCTATGCCACTTCCTGTAGTTCGGAGAGGCAGATCTGCATAAGAAGAAAGGTTCTGAGGAGAGAGAACTGAATTGACACAAAGACTAAATAGACATCGTATTTTCCCAGCCAGAGCATTGACTCAAGACCTTCGGGTGCGAGGTCCTTTTATCAGCCAGTGTAGACTGCTACAAGGGAAGTACACTTACCTGCGCACATCTTTTCTTTTGCGCCAGACGTGTGGCAGGATATTACCTCATGATTACATCTGGTTATCCCATGGTATTTCTTCCATTAGCACAACCTAATTATAAGCTCTACATGACTTCAGAGGAAGACCTCTGCTTTGGAAAACAGAAAAGGCTCCATAGCCTCAAATCTAGACTCTAGGGGGATTTATAGCATAGAAAAACAAAATGATTGAAATCCAGGTCTTCATGCTGCTGAGATGAAGTAAACATTTTCCTGTTTGGGGTATGGAGATGAGAACAGCACATGAGGTGAGGAGACCTTAAACTCTGGTGGGTCTCTGAAAAATGAAATTAGACTCTGTAACTTAGTAAGAGGAAATGATGGAAGTCTAGAGAGGTTCCAGAATTCACCGAGCAATGGGGACTTCAGCTCCTGTGCCCCAGGAGAGCTCAGGGAGGTTATCAAGAACCCCTGACTGAGACCTATATGAAAGGAGCAGTGAGAATCCCCAGACCTAGAGGGATCTTGGAGACTGAGACCAAAGACAAGACCAAAACAAGAACGTTCCAGAAGATGTTAGCATGGACAGATGACTCTCAGGAACAAAATTCTGCCCCTCACCAAAGACTTGGAATTAGATGTAACTGTGTTTTCCCATAACATTTTCTCCAGTGAACTGAAGTTAAATGGGGGGGGGTGGAGTTCAGGGTATAATAAGTGAGTCATTGCTCACCTGAGATTGTGGATTGCAATTTGCTTTTGCTATATATGTTCAATTTCTTGATGGCATCTCCTCCATCTTCATACCATCTAGTATATTTGCACCTACTTAGAGATTATTTAGTGCTTGCTGAGTGCTAAGGAAATTAGAATTCTTGCCCTCAGGGAACTCCCTGTTAGACTGCAGGCTATACAAGACATACATGTGGACAAGTAATTGCAGTACAGTGTGATAGGCACCATAATATGTGCTCAAGGAGTAAAGGTGGCACTAAAAAGGTGGTGATTTACTCTGTGGGTGGAAGAGAAGTCAGGCAATACTTCAGAGAAAGTAGCTTTTAATGAGCCCTGTAAGGATGAATAGGAACTTGCCAAGTAGTTCAGCAGAGAAAAGGTTTCTTGGGAATGGGAAACCTTGAAAAAGGCTCAGAGTAATGATTTTTTTTTAAGAGACTGGAAGCAAAAATTACTGGTCTAAGCATAATAAGTTTACTTCCTATTTGACCTTATGTTTTGGGATGGTGGTGAGACCCAAAGGAAATAAGATTTATAAAACTCATCAGAAGTGACACAAATGCAAAGTTGTGGTATTAATTTAATAAAAACAATAAATATTAGCGTCATTTGTCCTTTAGATTTTTGTGCTTTACCTTTTTACCCCCCTTATTTAAAAAAAAAATCACCTTTGCAATCTTAAATTTTCTTAGTTTCTCTGCTGCTGAAATGAAATGGTCTTGTCATTTACAAAATACTTAATAGAATGATAGAGGAAAAGTCTTTGATTTCTGTGCTAATAGTTGGTATGACTACCCCTTCTTAGTTTTTTAAAAAGGTTCTGGAGAATTTCACATTGCATATAATTACATTGTGTTTGCCCATTTTACTGCTGGAAAACCAGAAGCAGTCAGGACATTACCTTTGAACATTAAAATAAATCTGTAATGGCAAAGTCAATAGCCACTCTTCCCCCAAACAGAAGACCTAAATGGGTGCCAATTAATATCATTTGTAGAGAAAGGAGTATTAATGCATTATTTAAAAGAGGAATTTAGCCTGTGTTTCAAAATTAAAACAAGTGAAAGACTCCTTTCTTTGGCACATCATCTTATTTGTTTTCTAGAAGATTTCAAAATGCCTACTTGCTTTCATACCACATGTTTTTGCTTCTGCTTGATCAAATTTGTCTGAATTGCTAAAACTAAAATTAACATGGAAGAGGGTAAAAAGACAAATTCAAGGTGGACATGGGCAATAAACCAGTAACTCCATTTGAAGAAGGATTTGAGCCTCTCTCATTTTTATTAGATTTTCACAAAAAGAGCTCAAGCTTAGCACCCAGAACTTGGAGATCATCAAAATCCTGGCTTTCTGTGAACAAGGATAAAACCAGAATGAACTGTCAGAATTTAGGAAAATCTAGAATGACTTACACAATCCAAAGTTTGGTAGCAAATATATTTTTATACAATCACAAGAAAAAATGTCAAATATATATAGGTGTACTAGAAATACTGAATCAAAGCAGTTTTACTGATATAAACTTCAATAGTTAGCATTATTAATTTTATTAGAAACCTTGAAAATTTGCTGGATTCTTACCGGTAGATTTGTAACTCTTTTTTTTTTTTTTTATTGTAACTCTTAAGATACACTGAGGCTTTCTTCACTCTTGAAGATTTTCTTACTACTGGGAAACAGTAATTTATGTTTGGCTTATCATTAGGAATTAAGTTAGATTTTGTGTTTACACACTCATGCTTTCAACCTGTTCACATTCAGTATTGAACATAACAGGTTTTATACAAAGATTTGCTGCAACTCATTACCAGTGGCAGTAATTAAAAGCATGGGCTTTTGGAGGCAGATGGAGACATGTTGCAGGTCCTGTTCTATTTAGCATCTGTGTGACCTTAGACGTGGTATTAATGTTTCTTAGCTGCTTCTTGATCTGTAAAAGGGAAAGAGTAAGACTACCTACCTACCTTATATGGCTATAAAAATGAAAGCTGTACTCAAAATGAGAAACTTGTACTCAAAAAGCCAGAGTTTGAGTGTCACTTAATCTTTGTCAATTTTTCATTAGTAAAATGGACTAATATACCTATCTTATCTACTTCACTGTATTGTAAAGATAAAAGGTACAGTATATTAATTCACTTTGTAAACCCTGCAGCACTGGAGTGAGAGGCTCTATTATATTATGTCCATGGTCTTGATCTCTATCATATAGACCTAGAATGCAGACCTAGGATAATCAATAGATTTGTTGAAGGACTCATTTATTCACTCATTAATGAGTAGTCTTAGAAGCTTGTTGCCAAGATTAAATAATAGCATAGAAAGGGTTAGCACAGTGTTGGATTCTTGGTAAAATATTCAGTATATGAGAGTTGTTGCTATGTTATGGCTATTGTGTGATGTAAATGTAAAATAACAGTAATGTAGGCAAGAATTCTTTTCATGTTAAAGAGGCTCCAAATATGCAACAACATATGGAAGCATTTTAGTTTTAGAATCAGAGAGCACATTGTGCCCCTTTAGCATTATCACATCCTGCCTTATCTTTTTCTTGGGTACATGTGGCATCCTCCTCCCCTCCCCCAGCCTTAGGTTTTAGGCTTCCTTTAGTGCATCTATTCTGAATGCTTAGAGGGCTCAATATGTCTGTCTGCAGTCTCCATGTTTTTCCCTAGGAAGCTTGGTTAAGATTTAATACTTCTCTCTAAATGATACTGGGCCTTCAGTAAGGGCCAAAGGGCCCAGTTTTCCTCTAGAAGTTTGCAGTCAGCACTATGGAAGCATAAACATCTGCATTCCGGTCAGATTTCTCCCTTAACCTTGGGTTTGTTTAGTATAGCAAGCATTTGTCCTTATGAGTGTCTCCTCCTCCAGTATCTTAATGGGAAAGTGAATGTAAAATATCCACTAGAATGGACGTTCTACAAGGGCAAGAGGAAGGGGTCTTATCAGAAAAATTCACTGTTGCCAAGAGGGAAGGAAGGTCAAGTATTACTGGCATGTGTTCTGTAAACCTAAAATTTTGTATACATTTAAATCTTGATTACTTTTTATGGCATCGATCACAGTCCTTATTCAAAACCTTTTTTTTTTTTTTTAGATATCCATACATTTCCAATGCTATTCTCTCACTTCCACAAAGAGTGGATTGAAAAATTTAAATTCTGGGCTACAAGAGTTGTCCCCTCTGATTCCGAGTAGCCCATAGACTCTTCCCTTGTTAATGGCATCTGGTACCATTATTACCTTCACTTCTTGGTAACATCATTCATTGATCTCACATTCCTGGATAACAATTTAAGAAGGAGGAGAAAGCCTTGAGGTATATGAACAACATCTATTTTAAGGTCCAGAGAAGGGAGATGGGAAACAGAATCCAGTGGTTCAAAGAGTAGTTTAGCCATGGTCCTCAAAGATAGAGTGAGTAAAAGGACATTGGGCCTAGGATTGAGTTTTAGGAGATTGCCTTAGTAAATCTATGGGGTGAAGGAGAGTCATTACCGAAGACTCAGAGAAATAATAGGATGATTAGAGAAATACATAGTCTTATATAAATATCAATGTTTGAGAAGGGTGGAGGTAAAAAAATAGTATATGAAACAGATCTGGCAATTGGGCTGGGTTTAAAAAGGAGTGATTAACATGAGAAAGCCTCCTTGTGGAGGAGGATGATGAAAGCTTTAGAGGCGGGGGTTAAAAGCAGTGAGGAAGTGAATGCGGCAAAGATAGGGCCAAGGCTGAAAGTAGTTTAACCAAGAAAAAGAATGAAATAGACCAATAGTAGAAAAAAAGTGGAAGGCCCAAATGAAGATATATTTTTAATGTGTAGTCGATTTGAATTTAATGATAGTTTACTCTAAATTTTGAAGAGCAAAACCAAACATTTTAACTCTCTGCAATTACTTAACTATGTTTGCTGGCAGTTTATTTGCCAACACACTGTTAATTACAGTTTTCATTGGCAAAAGTGGTTGTTAATATAGTTAATGAGTAGCCTGTTAGAGGTAAATGGAGCTCATTGGCATTTGCCTTTGGATGCAACCATCAAATTAAGTCATTAACTATTGCTGATGACTAATTTCTTAGAAATTGCTACTTGTTTTATAACATCAGAGGGGTTGTTCCCTGGATCTTCAGTGAGTAAACAATACACCGAACAGGTTACTAAATATAACAAGTGGGATCGTACATGAGAGTCTACAGGGCAGAATGAGATTTTGGAAGGAGCAGTTGGATCCATTGAAGGGTTAGTGTGAACTCACCATTAGGTCACAGCTTTTTCTAATGGCTGGAATTGCCATTTATAAAGGAAAGACTGCCATAGAGCTATTATGGTCAGAAAGCAACCTTAGCGTGCTGAGTGGTGGCATTATCTACTATTTATCCAGTAAAGGTGAAGGAATCGTCTTAAATAAAATGTCATTCTGTGCTGAATTTTTATAACTCAAAAATCTGGCTTAGTCCTCCCAAGAGCACCTCTTATTAAGGCAGTGGCAATAAAAGACAAAGACCATATGATTTTTCAGGTTGAGGGTTTTGTTTTGATACAGTTTCTGGGGGATGACTTGTGTTTTTTTTTTTTTTAAACCCAATAATTCCAACAGTCTAGGTTTTTCATATATTTAGATATTTCAGGCATACCAGGGGGTCCTCAAAGTCTTTTCCATAACACTGTTGGGTATTGAAATCGGGCAGTTCCTCTTGATCATCCTGCACATCTCAGTAAAACACTGTTTTGTTTTGCTTTTGTCTGGGATTTTGTTGTTAATCTCTTAATCAGGGCTCTGGTGATTAAACTTGCTATTTGTTAAAATATAAGTAAATGTTCACTTACCAAATTTATAATGAAATGTTTTACAACATGAGATAAGAAGTTAACAAAAATATACCTAATGAAAAAGTTGGGGGCTGTTGCCAGAGTCCTAGCTTCCTGACTATGCTGGAAATCAGTGATTTTTTTTTCTTAAACACTTCTGTAAAAATCTAGTTAATTTACTTCACAATAAACCAAACAGCCTGACGTATGGAATTGTTTAAATCGCCTGATTATCTCCATTTTATAGACACAGGATGGGGCTTGAGGAGCCAGCCTTTTCCAGGGCATTTTGGGAAGATGCCTTCCTCCCCTCCCTCCCCCTCCAGTTTTACCTGCAGCCTTGCTGTTTGAGCTCATGCTGAAGCTGCTAGGGGAGAAAAGAATTCCTCAGGGAGATGCACTTTAGACAGTGTGAATAATTGGGGTTTTATTTACTGCTGAGGAATAAACACATGCTGGCATTTTTATTACTGTTCCGGGACTTGTATGCATCATTTTCCATGATTGCTGTTGGCCAACCGGGTTGCTGCTTGGGCAATCTGGCAGAGAGAAAATGTTATCTCGTTGCAGATTCTCTTTTTAATTATCAGGGATTTGGAATTCCAATCCAAGAGATTAAAGTTGTGCAAATAAATTTAAAAAAATGCACAACACAAATAAAACCTCCAAAAGTCAGTTCCTAGTCTTGAGAGTTTTCAGAATCTAGATCACTTCAAGGTCATTTCTGTAATGTAACAATGATAATCTTTGATCATATCATGGAAAAATCTATGAGCTTGATCTAATTTTTCCCTTTTTTTGTTCTAAGGTTATTAAGATGAAAATGTTAATCTGTTTTTAGATTCCAATTATCACTGAAACCAGACAAATTTGGGGACATGAATGCCCAGTAGCACTTTTACCCATGGGCATTCAAGTTTTTCATAATCTTGCTAATTATCAGAAGTAAAAATGCATACCACATTTGTTGAAAAGACCATGTACTGCATCTCTTTAAAAACACAGCATTTCATTAACCCTTATAGATTTTCCCACAATTTTTACCATATGGAATGGCAGAAAATTGAAGTGGAAATGATCTAATTATGAAAGTTATGTGTTGCTTATAATAGCTCTAGGTCAGATTTTCTTCGTGCAGTTTAAAATACAGAAGTTCAGTGGTAAACACTGAATTCTAAAATTAGAATCTTTTTCGTTCTGTAGACAGTCCCTCTCTCCTTATATTAATTAAAAAAAAACAGTTTAACAAAAGTTTCCTACAATCTTGCTGATTTCTTGCTGATTTCTAAAGCTTAAACACCTCTCCAGGTGTATACATATCAGTAGTAACTGAATATTTTGGAAGAAAATGTCAAAAATCCCCCCCAAAAAAGTCATGAGATCCTGCAGTTGGCGTTAAAAACTTGTATTCCACCCCTCAATTTTAGTTGTGTGAGTTATGTCGTATAACTGCTCAGAGGCTCATTTTCCCGATATATAAAATGAAGGAATTGAACTAAATAGTGTCCAGGAGTCTTTCTAGAGCTACCTCTATGTAGGTGTGTGGTGGTTTATTTTGTTGTTTTTATTTATTTATTTATTTTGTCATTAATGCTTGTTCACTGAAAGCTTGAGCTGTTGTTAACAGGTGATAATTTGCCTGTTGTCTTTGTGAGGAATGGTTAAGAGTGTGCCACTAGAACCAGACTGCTTCAGTTTGAATCTTGCCTTTACCACTCAGGTTTTTATTTGGGAGCAAGTTAATCTATTTGTCAGTTTCTTTACTTGCAAAACCAGGATATAGTTAGAGGAAGTACCTCACAGGCTTATCAAAGGAGTAAGTCAGTCAGTTTATGCGAAGACTTAGAACAATACCGGAAAATTGTCACACTCTAGGCCGATTACTGTTGTGATTATAAAATGTAAATCAACTTTCAGTACTGGATCCAGGAGCTATGCTAGGTGTTTCAGACAGAAAGGCATTTAGTACAGAAAATTAGGGGCTCCTGAAATGGGGAAAGGGTTTGAATAAGGGGCGGGACTGGGACACCGGCTCAAGACCTGTTGGAGCTGCAATCCAGAGATCAGGAGGCGGCTGCCATTGCTGTTTCCATTGAGGCGACCTCTGCACATGGCATGTTGAGTTTGGACAACTCTGTGACCTTCCTTTCAGCAGGAGCAGTAGCTGGGGATGATCTCGGACTCAGGCATTCGGTTTCATATGAGCACATCAAATTGGTGGAATTGAATTTGCATCCAGAACCCTGGCGACAGAATTTTCCGGGGGAACATACCCTTTAACTTTTCAGCCCCTGCTGTTGTATAGGAATACTGTAGACAGCAGGAATGGGTGGTGAGTGCCGACCAGCTCTACCTAACTCTAGTTAGCCAACCATGTCATTCTCTTTGCAGAGACCCCCAAGTCATATTTTTAAGAATGAATTTTCTCCCAGATCTGTTATCTCCATAATCCTGCCTCTAACCCTATGAGCTGTGTTAGTATTCATATCCTTTTTTTTTCTTTTTTTTTTTAATGATTTTTTATTATATTATGTTAGTCACCATACAGTACATCCCCAGTTTCCGATGTAAGGCTCGATGATTCATTAGTTGCGTATTACACCCAGTGCACCGTGCAATACGTGCCCTCCTTACTACCCATCACCAGCCTATCCCATTCCCCCACCCCCCTCCCCTCTGAGGCCCTCAGTTTGTTTCTCATAGTCCATAGTCTCTCATGTTTCATTCCCCCTTCTGATTACCCCCCCTTTCTTTATCCCTTTCTTCTCCTACCAATCTTCCAAGTTCTTATGTTCCATAGGTGAGAGAAATCATATGATAGTTGTCTTTCTCTGCTTGACTTATTTCACTTAGCATTATCTCCTCCAGTGCCGTCCATGTTGCAGCAAATGTTGAGAACTCGTTCTTTCTGATTGCTGAGTAATATTCCATTGTATATATGGACCACAACTTCTTAATCCAGTCATCTGTTGAAGGGCATCTCGGCTCCTTCCACGATTTAGCTATTGTGGACATTGCTGCTATGAACATTGGTGGGGTGCATATGGCCCTTCTCTTTACTACGTCTGTATCTTTGGGGTAAACACCCAGTAGTGCAATGGCTGGATCATAGGGTAGCTCAATTTTTAACTTTTTAAGGGACCGCCACACTGTTTTCCAGAGTGGCTGTACCAACTTGCATTCCCACCAACAGTGTAGGAGGGATCCCCTTTCTCCACATCCTCTCCAACAATTGTTGTTTCTTGCCTTGTCTATTTTTGCCATTCTAACTGGTATAAAGTGGTATATCAGTGTGGTTTTGATTTGAATTTCCCTGATGGCTAATGATTTTGAACATTTTTTCATGTGTCTGTTAGCCATTTGTATGTAATCATTGGAAAAGTGTCTGTTCATATCTTCTGCCCATTTTTTGATTTGTTTATTTGTTTCTCGTGTATTGAGTTTGAGAAGTTCTTTGTAGATCTTGGATACCAGTCCTTTATCTGTAATGTCATTTGCAAATATATTCTCCCATTCCGTGGGCTGCCTCTTAGTTTTTCTGACTGTTTCCTTGGCTGTGCAGAAACTTTTAATCTTGATGAAGTCCCATAAATTCATTTTATCTTTTGTTTCTCTTGCCTTTGGGGATGTATCATGAAAAAGGTTGCTTTGGCCGATGTCGTAGAGGTTGCTGCCTATGTTCTCCTCTAGAATTTTGATGGATTCCTGTCTCACATCGAGGTCTTTCATCCATTTGGAGTTTATTTTTGTGTATGGTGTGAGAGAGTGGTCAAGTTTCATTCTTTTGCATGTAGCTGTCCAATTTTCCCAGCACCATTTATTGAAGAGACTGTCTTTTTCCCACCGGATGTTTTTTCCTACTTTATCAAAGATTAGTTGCCCAAAGAGCTGAGGGTCCATTTCTGGGCTCTCTATTCTGTTCCATTGGTCTATGTGTCTGTTTTTGTGCCAGTACCATACTGTCTTTGTGATCACAGCTTTGTAGTACAGCTCGAAATCCGGCATTGTGATGCCCCCAGCTTTGTTTTTCCTTTAGAACAGTTCCTTGGAGATTCGGGGCCTTTTCTGTTTCCATACAAATTTAAGGACTATTTGTTCCAGTTCTTTGAAAAATGTCCTCGGTATTTTGATCGGGATAGCATTGAAAGTGTAGATTGCTCTGGATAGCATGGACATTTTAACTATGTTAATTCTTCTGATCCATGAGCATGGAATATCTTTCCATCTTTTTATGTCTTCCTCAATGTCTTTCAAGAGTGATTTATAGTTTCTAGAATATAGGTCCTTTACGTCTCAGGTTAAGTTAATTCCAAGGTAACGTATGGTTTTTGGTGCTATTGTAAATGGGATGGATTCCCTGATTTCTCTTTCTTCGGTCTCGTTATTCGTGTATAGAAATGCAACTGATTTCTGAGCATCGATTTTGTATTCTGCCACGTTACTGAATTGCTCTATAACTTCTAATAGTTTGGGAGTGGCTTCTTTTGGGTTTTCCATATACAGTATCATGTCATCTGCAAAGAGAGACATTTTGACTTCTTCTTTGCCGATTTGAATACCTTTGATCCCTTTTTGTCGTCTGATTGCTGTTGCAAGGACTTCTAGTACTATGTTGAATAATAGTGGCGAGAGTGGGCATCCTTGTCGAGTTCCTGATCTTAAGGGAAAGGCTTCCAGCTTTTCCCCATTGAGAATAATATTTGCAGTAGGCTTTTCATAGATGGCTTTTATGAGATTGAGAAATGTACCCTCTATTCCTACACTCTGAAGGGTTTTAATCAGGAAAGGATGCTGTATTTTGTCAAATGCTTTTTCGGCATCAATTGAGAGGATCATATGGTCCTGAGTCTTTTCTTGTTGATACGATGTATCACGCTGATTGATTTGCAAATATTGAACCACGCTTGCATCCCAGGTATGAATCCCACTTGATTGTGATGGATAATCCTTTTAATGTACTGTTGGATTCTATTAGCAAGTATCTTGTTGAGGATTTTGGCGTCCATATTCATTAGGGAGTTCGGTCTGTAATTCTACTTTTTGAGGGGGTCTTTGCCTGGTTTGGGGATCAAGGTAATATTGGCCTCATAGAATGAGTTAGGTAGCTTTCCTTCTGTTTCTATTTTTTGAAATAGCTTTAGGAGAATAGGTATTATTTCTTCTTTGGATGTTTGGTAGAATTCCTCAGGAAAACCGTCCGGGCCTGGAGTTTTGTTATTTGGAAGGCTGTTTATCACTGACTCAATTTCTTCATAATTAATTGGCCTGTTTAAGGAATCAATTTCTTCCGGTTTCAATCTTGGTAGTTTATAGGTTTCCAGGAAGGATTCCATCTCTTCTAGATTGCTTAGTTTATTGGCATATAGCTGTTGATAAAAATTTCTAATAATCCTTCCGATTTCAATCATGTTCGTCATGACCTCTCCTTTTTCATTCATAATTTTAATAATCTGGGTCCTTTCTCTTTTCTTTTGGATAAGTCTTGCCAGTGGTCTGTCAATTTTATTGATTCTCTCAAGAACCAGCTTCTAGTCCTGTTGATCTGCTCTACTGTACTTCTGGTTTCTGCTTGATTGATTTCAGCTCTAATTTTGGTCAACTGCTTCCTTGTGCATGGATTAGGCCTGTCCCTCTGTTGCTGTTCCAGCTTCTTGAGGTGAGAATATAAAAACTGCATTTTAGATTTTTCTATTCTTTTGAGTGAGGCTTGGATGGCTATGTATTTCCCCCTTAGGACTGCCTTTGCAGTATCCCATAGGTTTTGGACTGTTGTATTTTCATTCTCATTGGTCTCCATAAATTGTTTAATTTGATTTTTGATTTCCTGGTTTATCGAGTCATTCCTGAGCAGTATGGTTCTTAGTCTCCAAGTGTTTGAGTTTCTTCCAAATTTTTCCTTGTGGTTGAGTTCCAATTTCAGAGCGTTGTGGTCTGAGAATATGCAGGGGATAATTTCAATCTTTTCGTATCGGTTGAGACCTGTTTTGTGTCCCAGAACATGGTCTATTCTTGAGAATGTTCCATGGGCATTAGAATAGAATGAGTATTCTTTGGTTCTGGGGTGTAGTGTTCTATAGATATCTATGAGGTCCAACTCATCGAGTATGGCATTCAAAGCCTTTGATTCTTTGCTTAGTTTTTGCCAGGGTGTTCTGTCTATTTCTGATAGTGGAGTGTTGAGGTCCCCTACTATTAATGTATTTTTATTTATATGTCTCTTTATTCTGGTTAAGAGTTGGCTTGTGTATCTTGCTGCTCCCCTGTTGGGGGCATATATATTTATAATTGTCATATCCACTTGTTGAATACTTCCTTTAAGAATAATATAGTGCCCTTCTGCATCTCTAACTATAGTCTGTAGTTTAAAATCCAATTTATCTGATATGAGAATTGCTACCCCAGCTTTCTTTTGAGGTCCATTTGCGTGAAAGATGGTACTCCATCCCCTTACTCTCAGTCTGAATGCATCTTTGGGTTCGAAATGAGTCTCTTGTAGACAGCAAATGGATGGGTCATTTCTTTTTATCCAATCTGCAACCCTGTGGTGTTTTATGGGAAGGTTCAAACCATTAACATTAAGATTGAGTACTGAGAGATATGATTTTAATGATGCCATGTTGCCAGTAAAGTCTTTGTTTGTATTGGCTGTGACTTTCTGTTCTGTATCAATCTTATGGCCTTTTTACCTTTATAGAACCCCCCTTAATATCTCCTGTAGGGCTGGTTTCATGGTTACAAAATTGGTTAGTGACTGGCGATTCTGAAATGTCTTTATTTCTCCATCAATTCTGAATGATAGCCTTGCTGGATAAAGGATCCTTGGCTGCATGTTTTTCTCTGAAAGAGCTTTAAAAATGCTCCCCCAACCCTTTCTCTCATTCCAGGTCTGTGTAGACAGGTCTGACGTAATTCTGATACATTTGCCTTGGTACGTGAGAAATTTCTTTGCCCTGGCCGCTTTCAATACTGTATGCTTGGATCTAATATTTGCGAAGTGCACTATGACGTGACGTGGCGTAGGTTTGTCGTGGTTGAGCTTAGTTGGGGTCCTCTCTGCCTCTTGGACACGAATGTTTGTTTCCCTCGCTAGATTAGGGAAGTTTTCAGCTACAATTTGTTCAAATATCTCTTCTAGACCTCTGTTTTTCTCCACCCCCTCGGAGATGCCGATGATTCTAACATTGGATCGTTTCATTGAGTCAGTAATCTCCCGTAACCTACATTCGTGGGCTTGGATTTTTTTAAGAGCAGCTTCTGTTTTTGTTTTTTTCCTTATTAACCCATCCTCCAATTCACTAACCCGTTCCTCTGCTTCTGTGACCCTGGCCGTCAGAGCCTCTAGCTTTGCCTGCATTTGGCTCATAGAATTTTTAATTTCTGTCAGATTCGCTCTCATTTCTGTCCTTAGGGATTCTATATTCTCAGTAACCTTTTCGTTAATAGTTTTTTCAATTCTACTCATCATTTTGAGCATCGTTACTCTGAATTCCATTTCTGATAATTTGGTTACATCCATATCCATTATTTCTGTGGTAGATGCCACTGACTCACTATCTTTTCTTTGCTGGGGGGGGCTTCTCCTTCTTGTCATTCTGATGAGGAGAGGTTGTGGGGTTGTCCAGAGCCCAAATTATTGACTGGGTCCCAGGCCGTGCCCCTTGTTTTATAGGGATCTTATCGATGTGGGCTTCTTCTTTAAAGATTTTATTTATTTATTTATCTGAGAGAGAGAGACAGAAAGTCAGCAAGAATGGGAACAGAAGCAGGGGAGTGGGAGAGGAAGAAGCAGGCTCCTAGCGGAGGAGCCCAATGAGGGACTCCTTTCTGGAATGCTGGGATCACGCCCTAAGCGGAAGACAGGCGCTCAATGACTGCACCACCCAGGCGCCCCGGGTTGTGGGCTTCTTGATTTTTCAGCCTGCCTTCTGTGTTCTGGGGGAGGGGCCTGCCGCGCAGATACTCGGGCAACCCTGTTTGGGTAGAGTCTCCGTGTCCCCTGCGAGGGGGGATGGGGATGGGCACTCTGTGAGCCGGTATTTCCAGGCTTTTGTTCTCTGGCGGCTATCCCTGGCGGTCTGCTGGCCTCTTCTGAGAGTCAGAGCAGCAGAGGCTGAATTGTCACAGAACAGAGGGATTGCGGCCCATTCTGCACTGATGTTCTGGCCACTTTAACTCCGTTACTGTTGGTGCTGCTCAACCCTGCAGTGTCCTGGGTTGTGCGCCCCCCCCCCCCCCCCACGTCCCAGCCCTCACTTCTAGGGCTGGCGCGTCTCTGTCCTTTGTGTTTCTAACACGGCCAGCCGCCAGCTGCCCCCGCGCGCTCCCGGATCTCCTGGTCTCAGTCTATGCCTGGTGAGCACACCGGGATTCCGGAGTTCCGTGAGAAGCCTGGTGGCGCGCGCACCTGGTTCAGGGTCTCAGTCTGCTGTTTCGCGGGTGCCGACCGCGAGTCCGCCCGCTCCCCCGTGCAGGTGGCCCGCAGCCGCCCCGTGCGCGCTCCGGGAGCTCCCGGTCTCAGTCTGGATCCCATGAGCACACCGGAATTCCGGTGTTCCGCGAGATGCCTGGTGGCGCGCGCTCCCGGCTCACCGGTCTCAGTCAGCTCTCTCGAGCCTGCTGTCCATGAGTCCGCCCGCTCCCCCGTGCAGGTGGCTGCCGCTTCCTGGCGCCCGATCGCGGCGGCTCCCTCCCCCTTCCGTTTATCTTCCGATATCTGTGCGTGGTTTCACGGCTCCCCTCTTTGTACCTCAATACTCAGCGCTGGAGATGTTCATTTGTAGAGATCCAGATGTATCTTCCTGCGTCTCAGGCTGATTCCGTGGTTATTTAGGCTGGTCTGGTACCTATCCAGCTCGACTCAGGGGACCGGCTGAAAAAGGGTTCCCCTACTCCTCCGCCATCTTAACTCTCTCTCTCATATCCTTTTTTTTTTGAGAAGAAAACAGGCCTAAAGAGCAGTTCAGTAACTTGCCCGAGCTGAAATGGTAGAGCCTAGGTGATTTGATTCTAGATCCTGGGGTTGTCTACTATGTTGCATGTTGTATGGTTTAGAGTCGTACCTTCATGTTCTCCAAGGACTAAAGGAAGGAGCCACATTCAGTTCGGCTGTACATATTACACTGAAGGACTTAAACTAGATATGTTTTCAGTGAAAATGTTGACAGTCTTGACATTCTTGATTTCTTCAAGATGTCCACAAACTATACTGCTGATTAAGATGGTTCTTGGCGGCCACAGGGAGATTGAACACCACATTAAAAAGGACAAAAATAACATACATGTCTATTGTCGGGTCAGTGTAATCCTTTTGATTGCGTCCCAAATGAGCAAAGGCTGATTACTGAAGGCATGGTTGTTAACATCTGAAAAATGACATCTTACTACTAGGCATTCTAATACATTTCTTCATATGAAACAGATGCATCTTTTGGATTTTCCCAATACTCTAACATAAATCTGTCTTCTAGGTGTCCAGAAGGGATAATTTAATATTCTATGTATGAAACAAATTGAACATGGGTTCTTTAGACACTTTTTTGGATGTTTTTCATTCAAGTGCATACTATGTTTTAGGTGCTGTTGTATGAGCTGGTAATGCATTTAACGAAAAAATGCAAGGTTCTAATAGCCCCATTCTAGGAGGAAGACCAGAAATACATATGTAAATAAATGAATAAACAGCATACTTTAAAGGTTTGAAAACTAAGATGAAGAGAAAGTTGGGATTGAAAGAAATGGGTTACTTTAGGCTGGTGCTGGAAGTCTTCTCTGGGAAGTGAAGTGGTGATTGGAGATCAAAATAATGAGAGATGTCGGAAAGACTGATATAAGCAGGAGGAGAAAAGAAAATTCAAAGGCCAGAGATGGGAAGGACTGTGGTGTGTTTGAAGGCAAAAAAGTAGTTGACTGTAGACAGTAAGAGGGGAGTTTGCAGTTTGAAGTTAAGGAGTTAGGCTTAGATCGTAGAGGTGAGTGAAATAATGCATTTGGATTTGACTTGCATGGGAAGCTGTACTAGACTATAATTATTAGGGGGAATGGTATAACCCAATTTTTGCTTTATAAATATCATTTGGCTACTGTGTATAGGAGGCCCTTTGGAAGGAGAGCATGAAAGCCAAACTCACCAAGAGGCTGTGAGTTTAAGTGAGAAATGTCTTGAATTAAAATTATAGCAGTGGAGATGGTAAGAATTGGTCAGACTCTGGGGCTAGTTTTGGTGGAACTCCTATGCCCTGGTGGATGGGTTTGAGAGTGTGAGGAAAAAAGAGGAATTAAGGATGACTCCAAGGTTTTAACCTGAGCCACAGGGTGGCTAATGGTCTCCCTTACTGAGATGAGTGACTTGTGGGTGGAAAATCAAGAATTCTCTTTTAGGTATATTAATCATAAGCTGTGTTGTTACACATTCAAGTGGAGATGGGGAGTAGTTGCATATTTGAGGCTGGAGCTTAGAGGAAAGATTAAGGCTAAATATTTGGACCTGGAGATGATCAAAATATGGATGCTATTTGAAACTATGAGATGGCATAAGATTTTCTAAGGAGACTAGTAAAAGAAAAGCAGGCCAAGAAGAAAACATTAGATAATTGAACACATTTGGCAGGGGAGGAGTTCACAAAGGAAACTGGGAAATAGAAACCAATTGACTAGGAGGAAATGTGGGAATATTTAGTGACACAGGCCCATAGAGAATACAGGGATGACAGAATCAACCAGTTATGTCAAATGCTATAGGACATCTAATAAGAGGACAGTTGATCATTAGAATTAGCAAAAGGGAAGCAGAACATTAATTACCTTAAAAAGAATGGGTTTCAAACAATGAGGATACAAGCTCAGTTAGAGTAAGTTGTGTAGACAGTGGAGGGGAGGGGAGTATTTTCTTCTGGACATGTTGATATTTCTCCACCCCAACATGTGTGGAGAAATGCAAGCAGGGGCTCATTAATGAGGTCAGAAAATTGGTGGCTCTGGCTTTTGACTCCAGGGTAATGTATGCATAGTTTAAGGCTACTCTGGCATAACCTTTTTTTTGCATCTTGAAATAGAGATTGGGGATCAGAATTTCTACCGGCAAACCTATTGTTCAGAAGAGTAGTGAAACAACCTCATACTATTCTTATGGTATGTTTCAGCTGATTTGATTAATAGAAAACCGTGCTATTTTTAGAATAATTGAGCATTATATCTGTGGAAAGTTCAGGAGAGATTAAGTAAGCAGTGGATGCCCTGGTTTGTAGGTGGCTGCTGGAAAATTTGAGTAGTTTACAAAAATGAAGTTCTTTCTTCAAATATCAAACAGTTCATTGAATTATGTTGGCATTCCTGGACACTAATGCACATAATGAGAGAATATACTCCATTATACATGACATCTGGACTGGGAACAAAAACAGAATGTCAGCAGATATAGTAAAGGTTATGATAATGGTTACAGCCAATCTGGCTGACAATGCTGTGTGTTCTTTTGACTGCCTGTGGGTGAGCGAGACAATCCTTTGAAACCAAATAAACACATTAACACAAGACAAGCAATGATTTGAGACACTGCCAACTTGAAAATATCCTGTGTGGACTCCTCTCAGGGGTTGTGAATTTGGGGAAGGTATGTTTTGGGAATATGTCACTAAATTCACTGAAATGTAGGCCTTTCTTTCCTCTTCTCTATGGAGAGAAGTTGGAAGTGTTGTTTAAGGGTTAGTAGCTTATGCCAAGATGTGGATGTTGACGTCCTAGTTGTTTCCTGACTCCCCTTCTGTGAGCATATGTTCAGCTTGGCTTCTCTGCGTTGTCTGGAGGAGGCTTCCAGACTGATTCTGGGCAGAGCTAGGCACTTGCTGAAGAGCACCTGATCCCACTTCATTTCTCTGTATCCTGGCTTATTGCCCCAGTCACCAGTGGGAAGCTGGCAACTTGAGTTTGGCCCTCTCTGTAAAGAGAGGCACCATAGTTACTGCCTGTATGAAATTGGGTTTGTGGATTACGAAAGAAGACCTCTTGACTTGTTTTGCTAATATTTGGGAAATAGATGCCTTAAATATTCCATAGTCACAATGATCACTGGGATGACAGAGGGCCATGCACATGAAAACATTTGTCACCTATAAGGCACACGCTAAACAATTAGTTGTTATAAATATTAGTGTCTCAAAGGATAAGGATGTTTACTGTATACATAAAACAATAACAAGTATAAAGGAACTAATTGATAGTAATAAAATAATAGTAGGGGACTTTAACACCCCACTTACATCAATGGACAGATTATCCAAATGGAAAATCAACAAGAAAACAGGCTCTGAATGACAAACTGAGCCTGATGGACTTAACATATTCATGACATTCTACCCCCAAACATCATAATACACAATCTTTTCAAGTGCACATGAGACATTCCCCCAGAATAATCAAATATTAGGTCCAAAACAAGTCTCAACAAATGCATAGTATGAATTTAATCCTTATGAATCTTTTCTGATCACCACTCTATGAAACTAGAAATCAACCACAAAAAAATCTGGGAAAAAGCACAAGTACATGGAGGTTAAATAACAGGCTACTAAACAATGGGTCAACCAAGAAATCAAAGAAGAAATGAAAAATGACATGAAGAAAAATGAAAATGGTCAAAATCTTCAGGATGCAGCAAAAGTAATTCTAAGAGGGAACTTGATACCAATACAGGCCTATCTCAAGAAGCAAGAAAAATCTCAATCTAACTTTACACCTAAAGGAGCTAGAAAAAGAATAAACAAAACTTCAAACCAGCAGAAGGAAGGAAATAGTAAAGATTAGAGCAGAAATACAAGAAACTAAAAAATCCCAATGGAACAGATCAAAGAAAGCAGGAGCTGGTTCTCAACAAAATTGTTAAACCTGTAGCCAGACTCATCAAAAAGACTCAAACAATCAAATGAAAGAGGAGAAATAACTGACACCACAGAAATACAAGGATAATGAGAATATTATGAAAATCTATATGCCAAAACCTCTACGACCTAGAAGAAATTAGTTCCTAGAAACACCTAACCTATCAAAACTGAAGCAAGAAGAAACAGAAAATTGGAACAGACTGATTTCTGATTACCAGCAGTGAAACTGCATCAGTAAACTCCCAGCAAACAAAAGACAGGACCAGACAGCTTTACACTTGAATTCTACCAAATGTTTAAGGAAGAGTTCATAGCTATTCCTCTTGAACTATTCAAAAAAGATAGAAAAGCTTCCAAATTCCTTCTGTGAGACCAGCATTACTGATTTCAAAACCAAAAAAACACACCACAGAAAAAAGAACTTCAGTCCAATACCTCTGAACATAGATGCAAAAATCCTTAACAAATATTAGCAAACCAAACCCAATAATATATTTAAAAAGTCATTCACCACAATCAAGTGGGATTTATTCCCAGGTTGCAAGGGTGGTTCAATATTCACAAATCAGTCAATGTGCTATGTCACATCAAGAAGAGAACAGATAACCCTATGAACATTTCAATAGATGCAGAAAAAGCATTTGACAAAGTACAACATCCATTCAGGATTAAAAACTCTGAACAGAGTAGGTTCAGAGGAAATCTACCACAACATAATAAAGTCTTTATATGAAAAACCCATAGCTAATGTCATACTCAGTGCGGTGGGGAGGTGGGGGGGAGGCAGAGAACAGCTTTTTCCTTTAGGTCAGGAACAAGATAAGGATGTCCACTTCCACCACTTTTATTCAACATAGTGCTGGAAGTCCTAGCCACAGCAATCAGACAAGAGAAAGGAATAAAAGGCATCTAGATTGGCAAGAAAGAAATAAAACTATCTGTAGATAACAAACCATCTGTAGAAACCTTAAAGACTTCATTAAAATCTAGAACTGATAAATGAATTCAGTAAGGTTGCAGGATACAAAATCAATGTACAGAAATCTGTTGCATTTCTATATACTAATCACTAGAAAGAGAAATACACAATCCCCTTTACAATTGCACCAAAAAATAAATACCTAAGAATAAACTTAACCAGAGAGGTGAAAGAAAGACCTGAACTCTGAAAACTATAAAACACTGTTGGAAAAAAATTGAAGACCAAAAAAAAAAAAAAAAAAAAAATCCATGCTCATGGGTTGGAAGAACAAATATTGTTAGTGTCTATAGTATCCAAAGCAGTCTACACATTTAATGCAATCCCTATCAAAATACCACTAGCATTTTCCACAGAACTAGAACAGGCAGTCCTAAAATTTATATGGAGCCACAGAAGGCACCAATAGCCAAAGCAATCTTGAAAAGAACAAAATGGGAGGTATCACAATTTCAGGCTTCAATTTATATTACAAAGCTATAGTAATGGAAACACTACGGTACTGGCACTAAAACAGACACATAGATCAATAGAACAGAATAGAAAGCCCAGAGATAAATCCATAATTATACGGTCAATTAATCTTCGACAAAAGGAAGCAAGAATATGCAATGGGAAGAAATCTCTTCAACAAATGGTGTATCTTACAGTATACACAAAAATAAAATCAAAATGGATTGAAGACCTAGATATGAGACGTGAAGCCATAAAAATCCTAGAAGAGCGCACAGGCAGTAACTTCTTTGACATTAACCATAGCAACTTCTTTCTAGATATGTTTCCTGAGGCAAGGGAAACAGAAGCAAAAATAAATTATTGGGACTGCATCAAAGTAATAAGCTTCCACACAGCAAAGGAAGCAATCAACAAAACTAAGACAGCTTACTGAATGGGAGAAGATATTTGCAAATGATATGCTGATAAAGGGTTAGTATCCAAAATCTATAAAGAACGTATACAACTGAACACTGAAAAACCCCTAAATAATCCGACTAAAATTGGGCAGAAGACATGAACAGACATTTCTCCAAAGATGACATTCATATGGCCAACCAGACCTAAGAAATGATGCTCAACATCACTCATCAGGGAAATGCAAATAAAAACCACAATAAGCTATCACCTTAGACTTGTCAGAATGGCGAAAATCAGAAATTCAATAAACAAGTATTGGCATGGATGTGGAGAAAAAGGATCCCTCTTGTACTGTTAAGAATGCAAGCTGGGGGGCGCCTGGGTGGCACAGCGGTTAAGCGACTGCCTTCGGCTCAGGGCGTGATCCCGGCGATCTGGGATCGAGCCCCACATCAGGCTCTTCTGCTAGGAGCCTGCTTCTTCCTCTCCCACTCCCCCTGCCTGTGTTCCCTCTCTCGCTGGCTGTCTCTATCTCTGTCAAATAAATAAAATCTTTAAAAAAAAAAAAAAGAATGCAAGCTGGTGCAGCCACTGTGGAAGACCATATAGAGGTTCCTCAAAAGCTAAGAAAACCACTCTATGATCCAGTAATTGCACTAATGAGTGTTTATTCAAAGAATATGAAATCAGTAATTTGAAGGGTTTCTTGCATCCTTATATTTTATAGCAGCATTATTTATAAAAGCCAAGTGTCCATTGAAAGATGAATGGATAAAAATGTGGCGTGTGTGTGTATGTATATGTGTGTATATATATACACACATATACATACACACATGGAATATTATTTGGCTGTAAAGAATGAAATCTTGCTATTTGCGATAGCATGGATGGATCTAGAGAATAGAATTCTAAGTAAAATAATGCAGTTGGAGAAAGACAAATTATTTCACTAATATGTGGAACTTAAATGTAAAAAGGAAAGAAACCAAAAAAGATTCTTAACTATAGAGAACAGAGGGTTACCATATGGGGGAGTTGGGGAATTGGTGAAACAGGTGAAGGGCATTAAGAGTACACTTATCTTAGGGCACCTGAATGGGTCAGTCAGTTAAGCATCCGAGTCTTGATTTTTGGCTCCAGACATAATCTCAGAGTTGTGAGATTGAGCCCTGCATCGGCTCCCTGCTGGGCCTGGAGCCTGGTCGAGACTCTCTCTCTCCCTCTGCTCCTCCCCATCCTCTCTCTCTCTCTCTCTCTCTTTTTTTTTTTTGAAGTACACTTACCTTGATGAGCACTGAGTAATCTATGGAATTGTTGAATCATTATGTTATAACCCTGAAGCTAACACAACACTGTATATTAACTATACTGGAATTAAACATATGTATATATCTGTTTCTATACTCCTATATTCTATATTCCTATTGCTATATTCATTTGTATATTCTCTTTGGAGAAATGTGTATTCAAGTCCTTGGTTGGTTTTTAAATTATTTGTGGTTTTTAAGTTGTAGGCACTTATAAATTCTGTGTATTAACCACTTATCAGACAATTTACAAGTATTTTCTCCCATTCCATATGTTGCCTACTTACTTTGTTGATTTTTGTCACATGATGGGCTGTTTTTACTTTAGATGTAGTTCCACTTCTTAAAAAACTTTTTTTTTTTGTTGCCTGTGCTCTTGGTATCACATCCAGGAAATTCTTGCCAAGTCCAATGTCACCACCCCCCCCCTTTTTTTTAAAGAGGTTTATAGTTTGAGGTCTTATGTTTAGGTATTTCGTCCATTTTGAGTTTGTGTCTATAGTGCAAGGTAAGGGTCTAAATCCATTCTTCTGCATGTAAAGATCCAGTCTTCCCAGCACCTTTTGTTGAAGAGACTGTCCTTTCCCTATTGAATGGTCATAGCACCCGTGTCAAAAATCATTTGGAGTTTAAGAATTATTTTTTGTCAGTACCTTGAAGATTCTGTGGAGCTATCTTTGAGTTTCCATTTTAGTTTTTGAGGAGTCTACTTTCAAATGCATTGTTCAGTTTTTTCCTTTTTTCTGGTTGCTTTTAAGACCTTTTTATTCTTTTAAGTTCACCATAACAAGTCTAGGTGTGGATTTCTTTGTTCACCCGGCTTGTGATTTTGGGGGATACCTAAACCTGAGCATGGGCATCTTTCATTAGTTCCTCATTAGTATTTCTTCAGTTATGCTTCATTTCTTTCTAGAATTGTTCTCTGGAAATCTGAGTAGATCTGTATTTTATCTTCTCAGTTTGAACTTTGTGTTTCCTAGCTTCTTAGACTCCGTATTTTTCATCTTTTTGTCTCTTGCTGTTACATTCTGCATTTAGTCTTCAGCTCTTCCAGTTCGTTAACTTTCTTCTGTGTCAAGTTATTTTAACCCGTGCGTTGAATATCTAATATTAATGTTGCATTTTTCATTTCTGTTTATAGCTTACTAATCTGCTGAATCATGTTTTTGATAGTTTTATCCTTTTTTTAACTAAATTTTTACTTCATTAAATTTTTTTTAAGATTTATTTTAGAGAGAGGGGAGTTGCAGAGGGCGAGGGAGATCTTAAGCAGGCTTCACACCCAGTGCTGAGCTAAGCGGGGCTTGATCTCACGACCCTGAGATCATGACCTGAGATGAAATCAAGAGTTGGATGATTAACTGACTGAGCCAGCCAGGGTTTTTTGGTTTTTTGTTTTGTTTTGTTTTTTTACTATTTAAAAAATTGATTATTCATGTTTTATATTCTGTGTCTGATAATTTAAACACCTGCAGTTTTTTTTGGGTCTGGTTAGTTGTTGTAGGCGTTTCACTCACACAGGATTGTTTCCTGTTGTGACTTTGTTTTGACTGTTAGCTTATGATGGCTGAGTCTTTTATTTGTGGGAATTGTTTGAAGCCTGGGGTTGAGGTAATTTCTCCAGACAGGATTTATGTTTGCCTTTTCCAAGTATCTAGGGGCACCACAATTTGGGCTAGTTTAACCTAATCCGCTATTTGAGGTTTTTCAGATCATGAAAATGATATAAATTCTGATCCTGCGTCTTTTAGGAAGTTAGCCTTATTAGGAATTTTTAGGTGAGACTCCTTTCTCTCCCTCCATGGCTTATGCCTGGTCAGGCAATTTTCTTTATTACCTTCCTTTGTGGGGGGCTTTTCTTTGTATAGGTTAGTCTACTGCATTCATTTTTGGGGTGGAGGTTACTAGCCTTTTGAAAGATTGTGATCTGACTTCTCATCTTTTGGACGCCATAAGGTTATTGTTTTTGGCCCCCTCCACCCCCCCATTTTATATTTAGTAAGTTAAAAGCAAGTGTCTACAGTTGTTTTTTGGAGGGCCATTGGTTTGTGCACCTGGTTTCCCCTTTGGATTTATTCTTATCATTTTTGGCCTCTGAAAATTTTCCCATTTTTCTTGCCAGATGAATTTTAAAAAATACTTTAAAGTCTGTCATATTAAAGGTATTTATTTAGAGGAGATCTAGCATGTTATAATGCTGTATGTAGAATTCCTACTTATATATTTGAAACTTACACAAGTTTAAGTTACTATTATAATTATAATCATAATTTAATGTGACAAATTTATTCAGATAGAATAGATTGCATCCCCCTGTTCACTTTTTGATTCAATGGGTAGCTTTAAAAATTTGGTTTTATGGAATGTTCAGTTAGATTTGTATATATAGCTCAGTTACAGGGCCCATCCAAGTGGCGCTGGGAATGTCCTTGACTAGGTGTGAACGTTGAATAGGAGCCTGAATCTTTGGTGAACACTCTGTCCCTACTGTAGGCCTCTTCTGTGGCCACCAGATACCTATATGCACATTTCTTCCCATCCTCAGAACACACATAAACCCCTTGCCCAAAGGAGAAAACTCGAAATCTGTTTTTTATGCATCCAGCTCAAAGTTTAGGATCCGCTTGGCTTCCTGGGGTGTGGCAGCCTGTGCAAGAGAAGATACGTTGGTGTTTCTGGAAGCTTTTGAGATGTGGAAGGCCTTGAGTCTCATGAATTCATCTGTCGTACTGTGGCTTATCTGATCCCACCTCTTTCTCATACTTCTCTGTAATCTCTTTTCCTTTTACTTAAAAAAAAAAAAAAAAAGAAAGAGAGAGAGGAAAAAAAAATCCCTGCTGTTTGAACCCAGTTACTTTCACTCTCCACTCTTTTGGTGCTGGGAACATTCAGCACTTTATTTGAAGTAAGTTAAACATTGATTTCCTCTGTGTTGTGGGGTCCCTCAGCAGGGTGGCTTGCATACCTGGAGTGTTTGGATTTGGTGGGGCAACTCTTTCTGCTTCAAACCTCTTTTATTTACTGGAGTGCACAACTCCTGGGAGTAACGTGGAGTCAGGAAGAGCTCCAGTTCCAGCCCCCACTCTGTGCCTGGAAGTTCCGTTCCCCTCCATCTCTGGCCATGGTGCTGGTCTTTGCTTTGTGATTCCAGCGTCCTTATTTCTCAAGATCCTCTTTCCCATGTGGTTCATCTCCAAGCTCCCAACCCTTGCCATAATACCTCAAATATACCTGAAACCTAATCGTGGACAGGCTTAAAATCTTGCCTCTCCATGGTGCCCCGCTTCCTACTCCATGCAAAGCAGTGTGACAAAAACAGAGCAAAACACCCAGTTCCTTTTGGGAAGAGCTATCGCCTGGTTTCCTGTGCCAGAATACCTCAGTCTTGGCTTTTACCCAGATAGGAAAAATGAATATTCAGTGTTTCACTGTATTTTATGGTGGTAATATAAGGTATTTATTGAAATGATTTCTCTGAAGCCAAAGTGTCCCACGTGGATATCTATAGCACTGAGAAAGAAGGAAGATGAGAATGGTGCTTGAGGGGGAGGAAACACTATCAAATCAGTTAATTATTCCCCTTTACATAGAATATTGTCTTCCTGTATTGAAACCAAAAACAGGCATAGAGCATGTGGAGCAGAGAGACCAGCAGGTGTGGTAACTTGCCTGGAAGCATGGCTTTTGAAGTAAAAGTGGAACTGTTTGATATGGAATGAAAAATTGGGCCCCACATGGAAATAAACCTTAATTTAGGAAAATAAAAACCAGATCACTGAGGATTCAAAGATTATACCCTGTTCTGTTCGCTGTACTTGTTGCTTAAGAGTCTCCTGGATCAGTTTATAAACTTCAGCCCCTCCTGGGCTTTTGTAAGGTCAGAAGCATGTTGAGAATTTGAGGAATGCCACCTGGAGCTTTTGTATTCCAGGACATGTGTGAAGGAAAAGAGCCTGTCTCGGTGATTACTTGGTTTTATTTTTGGAACCACCTCTTTTCCTGTCATCTCTCCCTTCTTCTTTCATAATACTATCAAGATGGCAGAAAGGCAAGCGTAGCACTGAGTTTGCAGAAGAAAAAAGGCTAATCTTTACTCAGCCTAAGGGAATTGCTAAGCAATCAGAAGTTAGCTAATGAGCACAAATAGACCATCTATTCTTGAAGATGCAATGTAGAAAAACACCTAAAATAAACTCCGGGGGAGGAGGAGAGAAGTACGAGATTCACACTTCCCCATGTTCTTCATTTCCAACGTGTTGAGAGAAAAGTGAGGGATTACTTGAAAAATTAAGTGAAAGTTTGAATAAATTATTTTGATGAAAAGAGGCTGTTGATGAAATTTTAAAAAAATCAAAGTATGGAATATTTCCAGGAAGACAAGAGAACGTGCTTTATGTAAATGTCCCAATATCTGAAACTTCAAACTGTTAGAGGTGCCATTTAAAAACTTATAAACTGTTATAGAAGAAAACTTTAAAATGTTAAGCCAAAAAAGAAAACCAAACTCACACACCTGATGACAGTGTTAAATAGGTTAGAAGAATATAAATCAAAATTAACAATTGATAAATTTGAAGTGAAATGTTCAAACCTTTGAAACTCTATCAGTATTTGGGGGATGTGTGATTGAAGAGTGCCAGGAGCAGAGGGTTGACGTCCATGATGTGGGAGCAGAGAACCAGAACCTTCTAGGGCCAGAGGGATGGAGTAGTCAGAGAACAGGAGAAAAGTGGAAAAGAGAATTTCATGAGCGTGACTGTCAGTTTAAAATTGGAATCTCTTTGAGGTACTTTGAGGTGCATAAGTGTCGGAATCCATGCCCCCCCCCCCCTGTGCTTTTGGCTATTTCTTGAAGCAGAGTGGCTGTTGAGCCTCATGGAACTTCTATGTTTAGGTTAGAATTAAGTAATAATCCCTATGATGGATTCCTGTAATGAGGATCTTTGACAGCAATGCCATCAGTTTTGTAAAAATTCATCTTTAAAAAACAAGTACTTTTAATAACTGGTGATAATTTGAAAATCTCTCCCCCCCCCCCCCATGATTCTCCTGGCCATAAACATAGTTAAATGAGGTTAAGTGAATTGGCTTTTGTAGTTACTTGTTGGACAGTGAGTAGAGAGTAGGAGATGATTGTTTTTGTGTATTTTTCAGTATCTTAGTACACTTCTATAATGAATTCTGTAGCCTGTTCTGGTATTTAAGAAGCATGATGGAGTAAAGTTGGGAATATGACTATTAAAATTCTGTTAAAGTATTTTTCTGGTTTTTCAAGGCCTCTGGGCTTTATATTTCTTAGGTGCTGAAAATTATGCTACTTGAGCAATTCTTTGGGAATGTCTGGGCATAAGTCCAGGCACCTGCAGGGCTGGCTTATGCAAAACAGAGAAAGACAGGCAATTTCTCTTTGGCACGTTCCTGTTTGGTGTCCCTGGTTTCTTGCTGTGATTCAACTATCAAGGATTATGCTGCCATTTGTAAGTTGTCTATAGTGCCCATTAGGGGTGAGTGAATGTGACCCTGTAGGTGAAAGTTTTGTGGATAGGAGAACCTGTAAGACCGAAAGCCTTTTCCTAAGAAACATTCTTTCATCCATCCATTCATCCATCCATTCATCCATCCATCCATCTACCCATCCATCCTTTTATTCATTCAATTCCTGTATTACCAGGTAGTAATAATGAGTTCACACTTAGCATCCCAGGAACTGTTCTAGGCACTTGCCATGTATTGTAAGCTCATTTAACTTTCACAACTGAGACAGGAACTATATGAATTAACAGGTGGGAACATTTCACAACATTCCCAAGGCTCCAGAGTTAACCAGCAGGTGACCCAGGGCTGGACAGATCATCTGACTCCAGGGCTGCCTACTTCTGTCCTTGCTATTTCTCGGATCAGCCAATGTGATGCCAAGATAAGCAAAGTGCTGTCCTCCAAAGGTGTACTTGAACTCGGCTTTATGAGTGCCTGCCTTACATTTGATATGCTATTTCAAAGTCAGTTTTTGGGGGTAGGGGGCCAGGAGTCAGGAAGAGATTAGCTATATCACCAGTGACACCTTAATGGTAAAGGTAGAGAAGTTTGCTTTGGAGGGTGCTTTATGCAGAACTAAAGTACTTCATATCATATAATCCTTGCTTTCTTATCTGCTTCTCAGTTTTACTAAAAATAATGGTGACCCATGTGCTGGATGAAAAGTTCAACATTCAGACTGGTTTCATACAAAAACTTTAACTAGTTTTAAATTCTCAGTTAACCTTCTGAAATCATTATTTCTCAGATGTTTATGAAACGAGTACTTTTTGCAATTGTTACAAATCAGATCGGTATCTATGAGTTGAGGTTCAGATGCACTAAAGTTCTTCAGTGTTGAACCTTTCTGCCTCAAGCATCTATTTTCCAGAGAAAACATGCTGATGTATTTAAAAGACTTTTTATGGAAGCTCTTTGGCTTCATGATCTTACTGAAGAAAGACATTGGTATGAGGCAACTGGTTGACAGCAGTGGCTCTCAGTCTTGGCTCCGTATTTTAGTCACTGAAGAATTAAAAAAGTTGCCTGAGCCCAGTCACTAAGTTTCTAATTTCTGGTAGAGCCTTCACATTATAAATTTTTACAAACACTGCAGGCAATATTAATATGTTGAATGCTGCTGGATTAGGGTGTAAAATGATTTCATTTCTCTTTTCATGTCACCTTCTACGGTCTTTCTACCCTTAGAACTATACATTAGTTAATGAAAACCTATTTTCAAAAATGAGTCAGGAAATAAACCCCAAATAGAAATGATTTATAAGTGATCAATAAGCTTATACTTTGCTCATTTTTAATATTCAAGGCATAGCTAAATGGCATCATTAGAATAAAAATCAAATTATAGCACAGCTGTGTTAATTATGAAAACAGATTTAAGCTTTAGTCTGGCTCATTTGGGTACCTTATTTTGAGTAGGCTTTTGTGTTTTCTCCCTTTTACTCCCTCTTCTCATTTCCTCTCCCCCATTCATTTCCCCTCGCTCCATTTAACATTTTATTGGTAAACAGAAGCTTGACGTGGCTGTGGCTTCCTCAAGGTCTTTCACAGGTGCCAGGAGATACTTTGCATTTCTTATCTGCAGGAAGGCAAAGTGTGAGGAGCAAAGGAAGATTAAAAACAAACCTTACTGATACATACCCTCACTCTTGGATTTAATCTATGCCTGAAGATATTTTGACCTAAATTACAAAATACATTAGAGTTTCAAGGAAGAGAGCTGCTCAGCTTCAACTCTTAGCAAGTTCAAACTGAACTCCATGGAGTATGGAATAGGAGAAATTATTTACAATCTATTCAGTTGCCAACCCTTCCTTTGGGCTGAAAAATATATACATTTGTATTCCTGTTATATTCTATTGTGCTCTTCCATCTTTCACCTTCCCTTAGGACAGGGAGAGTGTTGGAAGGAAGGAAAGAGATGCTTGCTAAGCTCCCCAGTTCCAGATAGAATGAATAATGTGAATAAAATGCACGTTTTGCCCAACAGTCCTCCTTAAGTGGTACACAAATAAATCGTATACAATAATGGATTTTTGTAGTGCAATTATTTTTATTCAGAAGTGTGGATACGTGGATATACAATATCAAAAAACACAGGGAATTCCCCCTTTCCCCCAGAAACAATAGTAAAACTCGTGTAAAAGCAACTGCACTCAGAATGATTATTATGTGGAGGCCAAGAATGTGCTTGAAATAATTTTCATCGTTACTAAGAACTGTTAAAAAGCAGGTTTAGTGATTAGTTATATCATGAACTTTCCCACTGAAGTGACCATGTAAGGCTCCCTCTATAAAGAAAAAGTGTAAGATTAGTAATTTGCTCTGAAAAATATCAGGATCCTGGAAAATTTTTCAGCCTTGTTTTTAATAGGATCTTCAAAATGGAAACTGATATGTGTGAGGGTATTACTTTCCCTTTTTAATGTTTAATAATGGAAGTATTGATCTATTTCATAATAGCCTTTGGTGCTGATGCATTTCACAATGGGTGTCACATAACACTGGACGATCATGTTTCTGTAAGTGGTTATGATACTCTATAGCTGATGTTTACTGCTGAAATGACAATTGGAAGTTTCTATGATCATGAGCCAGTGCATTGAATAGTTAATTTTGAGTGGAATCAATATTAAAGCAAACTGGTTACCATTTTGGTGGAAAGGTTTGCTTTTGGAAGTGATATTTTCAACCTGCCTTGAAAATTGCTGCCAAAGCCATTATTCTTCACCTAATGAGAGACTTTCCTGGGGTCTTAATGAATCCAGCCATTTTCCAGGGCAGTGTTCAATACTGACTTGTGGACCGTGCTGTTCCAGGCCTGAATTGAAATTCATCAATGTCTGTCTTGTTGGTTAAAATCATTAGGAAGCAATGCATTATTGAAGAGTTTTTCCCACACACAGGACTTGGAATTGCTATTGATAACAAATGTTGCTAATGTTTTCCTGCAAAATAGCCATAGTGAAAAGTCAGGGATCTAAAGCCTGAAGCAGTTTTAAGAGCATGGAGTGGAATGTGTAACTACTTGTGGTAGGCGTGAACTTTGAGTGATGGCTCCTTTGCCCGTTACCTACAGTCACATAGGAGTTAGACCAGCAAACATGGCATCTCCAGATAAGATATTATAGTAATGAATTTCTTTTTCACAAAAGAACTTTGTAGCGTTTAAAGGCTTTTTTTCATTTAGGTGAGCTCTTCTCCTGTCTTTATTGAAGAGAACCAGGTCCAGAGGTCAGTGGATAAATAGAGGCTGTCAGTTGCTGAGTTTGAAGTCTGTTGATTTTATGAGCACCTGGTAAGGAAAAGCAACATAGCTATAAAAAAGTACAGCTTCAAATATTATGTTGTATTTTCCAAGACCCACACATTACTCCTTGTGCTGTTTCTGGCTTTTACACATTTGACTTGATCTTTTCAAAGCTGCTATTTTGTAATCAACGTTTTCATGGTGTAGATCTAAAAAATTTACTTTTTCATGTGGGATTGTACTGTGATAGGGGAGGATTTTATTCAATTATTTAACTGTATTCAGCACTGATATATTTACTATTTAAATGGCCTTTACCATACCCCAAACACACCTTCCCTGAAAATGATGATCAGTTTGCTGACCCAGGAGTATTGCACACGAAACAGACATTTAAATAAAGCGTTTGCTTATTAATTACTAAATTTCCTCTGAGTAATTTGGACCTCATTTATAAGTAACAGGGGTTGTAGCAACCTAAATGTTTGCTTGGAGGAGTCTAATGGAAGAATGGATTGAGTTCCTATACAGCGTCAGGAGCTGCAATTAGAAAGCTAGGGGTATGGTGAAATAAATAGAGAAGTGGCAGTTTGTAGAGTACACAGACCTTTTCATGACTTAGAGGTCTTAGATGTTTTCCCACTCCTACTGTTTCAAAAGTAGAAATTTTTAAGTAACTGGCATTATTTTCTAGCATTTCTATATGCCAGGCTCTCTCTAGCACTTTATATGTGTAAGCCAATTTAAATCTAACAACAACCCTAGGAGGGTAGGTACTGGGATTATCCTTTTAAAAGAAGAGGGTTGTTGTGTTTTGTTTTTATATACACTGCTTTACACCGAGTGGGAAGGTGGAGCACCACGGGGCAAGGTTTTATCCATGTTCACGATTAGGTTTCTGATCTATTTGAGGGTGAGTAAGGAACTTGGCAGGATTTGAAACCTGGCAGTTGGGCTCCAGAACCCTCATTCTTAACCTTGCACTCTGCAGTGTTACCATTCTAGGGTTGTAGGTTTGGGAGAGGCATAAAAAACGAAATGAAGATATGGAAACTGCTGCATGTGAATCTGCAATTAAAAAAAAATTGAGGTGTCTGCATAGCTCAGTTGGTTAAGCGTCTGCCTTCAGCTCAGGTCGTGATCCCAGGGTCGTGGGATGGAGCCCCTCATAGGGCTCCCTGCTCAGTAGGGAGTCTGCTTATCCCTCTCCCTCTGCTGCTCCCCCTGCTTGTGAATGCTCCCTGTCAAATAAATCTTTTAAAAAATAACCTAAATAACTGCAGTTTGTGGCAAAAGAGAGACTAGAGTTCAAGTCTCCTAATGCTTAGTGTGCAGGTGGGACAGGCTGCAGATGCCGCTCTCCAAGGTGCCTCTTGCGTGGCTGTGTTGAAGTGAAGCCTGGGGGCAGAAGACCTTGCTGCCGTCCCTGCCTCTGCCACTGCCCAGTTCCGTGAGCTAGGTCGGCCTAGCATCTCTGGGATTTGATTCCTTCTTCAAACAAAAAGCCAAACAAAATGATCCCCTGCCCTTTTTTTCAAATTTCTAGGACTTTAATTTTTCAGAGCATTTTAGGTTCACAGAAAATTGGGACGAATGTAGAGAAATTTCCCATATACCCCTTTGCCATACATGTATCTACAGCTTTTTCACTTCTAAATATCTATGATAGAAATTCAGTTTTTCTATTTTTTAAGGACTGCTTTTCCTTAAGTTCTTACCTGTCACAGGCTGGCCATTTTTGTAAAAGAGGACATTAAAATTTTCTACTGGTGGGTAATTTCATTTGCTAAATGGAGTCAATCCATGTAGGGTAGAAAATTGGACTGTAAAGTTTTTTTCCTCTGGATGCATGGTATTGAAGTTTAGTTTAACAAAGGTAAATTACAAATCATAAATGGAAAATGCGTTAATTTATTTTTGAAACTTGCCTTTTTAGAAGTGAGATTTTTAACATAAATTACCTTAAAATAGGAGTACAACATAGCAGATGCCCTATGTTAATATATAGAAAGTCTTTCCCCTTATCCTTTCATTTCTTTTTTAAGATTTTATTTATTTATTTGACAGAGAGACAGCCAGCAAGAGAGGGAACACAAGCAGGGGGAGTGGGAGGGGAAGAAGCAGGCTCCCAGCAGAGCAGGGAGCCCAATGCGGGGCTCGATCCCAGGACCCCATGATCATGCCCTGAGCCGAAGGCAGTCGCTTAATGACTGAGCCACCCAGGCGCCCCTCATTTTTTTTCTTTGTATCACCTCAGTACCCGAAAATGTTACATTCTTATGTATATATTTGTTCATAGTCTGCTCCCCATTAGAGTGAGAGTTCTATGAAGGTGATGACTTGTTTAGCTCGTGGTATGTCTGTCATCAAGAGCACAGGTCTTCAAACTTCTTTCGTAAAGGGCCAGATGATAGTTTAGTCTTGATGGGTCATATGGTCTCTGTAGCAGCTACTTAGTTCTGATGTTGTAGTGTGAGAGCAGATACGAGAATGCTTAAGAATTTAAGTGTGGCTGTGTTCCAGTGAAACTTTATTACACAATAGGTGGTGGGCTGGATTGGGCCATCAGGTCATGGTTAGCTAACCCCTGATCCTAAAGTAGGTCCTGTCCTGTGGTAGAAGCTCAACAGCTCCTTATTAAGTTAATAAAATAGTAACCATATTATAAATATTTCAAGAATTCTAATGCTTCTGTATTATCTTTATACCCTTCTGGGCTAAATCTCCCACCCTGGAAGACCTATTCCTCCTTGACACATTATTTTTTACAAGACTTCATTTATGTAACATTTGGCTTTGTGGACACCTGCTAAGGTTGGATCAGCTTCTTATTTGCCTTCAGTAAGTGTCCTTCCTCTTGTTTTTCTGTCCTATCTTAAAGCCTCTTTTTATAAACATTCTCTTATTGATTTTTTTTTCTTCTGACATTTCCACCTTCTAAGCTTGTACTGTTGCCCCAAGAATCATGTTCCTGGCTTACGTGATTTCTTGAGTGTAGAATTTTGAGCTTGGAAACTATCATGTACCCCCTGTGATTCAAATAAGTTTAGAGAAAGAAAGTCTTCAGGGTTCTCATTTAGGCTTTATTTTGCTCTTAAATGGCTTGTTAAAGTTGCACTTTCTTGTTGAGGAAGCAGGAAGAAAAAATAAATGAAAGGTAGTTTAAAATTGAGAGGCCCTATAGGAATATCTTCTTCTTTTCTTTAATTTAAAAAATTATTCAAAGAATGAAAGATCTAGAAATCCAAAGATTTTCCATACTGCTTTTTATTCCAGATTTTTGGGTTCTTAATAGATTTTAGTTGACCGGAAACTTAAACTAAGTTGTTATTGATATTAGGTCAGGAATGTGATTTCCCCCTACCCCTTAGAAGTTATTAATAAGTCTGTTACTATTTCATCAATGCTGGCAGAAAATAGAATACTAATGGTCAGAAGGTTTATTGTTCGTGACAAAGCAAGCAGCAGGATCAACAGCCTATTTGTAGTGGGTTACCTTTACCCCAGGTCCTGTGGAAGTGAAACAATATAGATCAGATGTATGCTAAACACATGGTGGGTTTGCATTGTGGCTGAGGAACCCTGAGGGTGGGGAATCTGCTGCTTCTATATCAAGCAGTAAACAAAACCAGGATGGAGGTAACTTCATTTGTTAAGGTTATTCATGGTGGATACAACTCTAAAAATGGAACTGGAAAAGAGGGTTCAGGGCCTTGCATTCTTGGTACACCCAGCATGGCATGTAGGAGAACCACAGGCCTATTTTACCTAACCGTAGGAGACTTACTGGAAGCAAGACGTTCCATCAGTCTGATTTGGAGCAGCACAAGCCACTTGGTCAATTTCTAGACAAGACCTAAAGATAGGTCTGTTCGGCAGAATCTTAGGGGTCCTATGGGTTCCACTGAACCCCAAATGATTATTTTCTAGAGATGATCTCTACCAGAGAATGAATATTGACATATTCCATATGATTACCTCTTTTCTCTTAGACGCCAAAGCTTAAAACATACATACCTGATTGTTTCTGACTAAATATTTATTTAGAAAGTGAATATTTGAAGTTTCTTGGATAAGGTTCTCTACAATTCTTAATTCTATGGCTTAGTCTCTAAATCCTGAAATTTGTACCAAAGTTTCTTAATAAAACATTTGGATCTTTCATTTTGTTGGAATGTTGTCAATTTGAAACTCATTAAACTCTGGAACTGAAGTAAAAGGAGTCTTAACAGTAGCAAAGTATCAGAATTTGGATGTAATACATTTAAACCTAAGGAGTACAGAAATTGTGTGGAGCTGGTAAAGTGGATTTTCTTAGTCCTACTAATAACTATCATATATCCATTGCCATTACTCAGTCTGAATTCAGCCTGGTTTACTAGACTAAAAATGAGGGAAAGCTGTTTGTATTTTTGATTCTTCCACAGATATTCTCATATGGGCATAAAGACAACGAAAAAAGGTAATGAAAATCTCTCACATTCATTAAAAAAGGACAAAGCAACTAAGTGACATATGAATTAAGATAAAAATCTTTGGAAATGTGCCCATAAGAGTTCTTTTGGACAACCCATTTTAATGGAATAATTTTTAATGTTGGTTGAATAGAAATGGTAAGGCTAGTGTGGAAAACATAGTAAAAGTAGGGATTTTTGAAATGCTAAGTATACATCAGAAGGAAAACTTTATTTGGTTATTCAAAATTAAATTTTTGACTAGTAGAGCTCGGTATACTCTAACACTACTAAGCAGTGTTTAGATGTGTTTCTCTGTGTCTCTGAGTTTTGTAGAGTTGGTATTCTGCATACTAACAATGGATTTATAGAGTTGGTCTAATAAAATACACTGGATTCCTTTTCATACTGGCCATGGCAATCTTTTATCTAATTTTATAGTTTTAACAGGTATTGTTGGACCCAGGCATTATAGAATGCATGTGTTTTTTCCATTGACCCCTGCATTATAGAATGCATGTGTTTTTTCCGTTGAACAAGAGTGGGAGCATACATATGTGTAAAAGAAGACAAATACAAACCATATTAATTCAGATAATAGCTATAGGAATTCATAAATCCAGGGAATTGATTGATGCGATCCACCACAGTAATAGACCAAAGGAGAAATATTCTCAGTCAAAACAAATCACATAATAAAGATTAATACCATGCAGTGAAGGACTTCTTGAACCTCAGAATCACCAACCATAAGGTACACTGTGATTAATTTGATACCCAAATTAAGATTTTCTCTTTGAAGGTTACCATGTGCACAGTTAATAGGCAAGTGACAGAAATAAGTATTTGCAAAGCCTAATATTAATAAGGAGTTACTTTCTGAACTATAACTGTTGCATGTCAACGAGAGAAGGAAATCCAAAAAGGTACAAACAAGTATCCAGATAAGTTACAAAAGAAGAAAACCAGTAGGCTAGTGGGCATGTAAGGATGCTCAGTTTCAAGTAATCAGAAAATGAGTATTTAGGCAGTAATGAAAGATCACTTCTTAGCGCTCATAAAACTTTTTCTTAAAGAATCAGGTAATATTTTAGGCTTGGCAGGTCTTCCTAGTTTGTCAAAATTACTTAGCTCTGTCATTACAGCACGAAAGCAACTGTAGACAATACATGGCTGTGTTCCAATAAAGCTTTACAAAAACAGGTGGATTGCTCATAGGCCATCGCTGGCAACCCTTTTCACTGCCAACAGTTAGAAAGACCACGTTAAGTTTTTCAAGGATGTGGAGATAATGAAACAATCACATGGTATTGGTAGGAGTACAGATTGATAGGGCAACCAGACATTACCTTGTTGTATTAAATATTATGTTTCAGTAAATACCCTACAACCTAGTCTTTGCTTCTGGATAAATATTCCAGACATTCTTTAAAAAAATCCCTAAGAGACATGTCCAAGACTGGTGGGAACTGGAGGCAGTCAATTACAGGGGAATGGGTGGCTAAAATATGGTCAATGTGCTTTATGGAGAATCAGGTGGAAGTTCTATACCCTGGACTAGATGAACGCTATATGGATAGAATTTAAATGCTATGTGAATGGTAAAAACAAAAGGAAATACAAAGGAAAACTGCATTTATGTAAAATCGATATACATATCATGATAATCTGAAATTTCCAGGATACATACAAACAAAAGTACAGGTCTAAATGCATTGGAATGCTTCCTCTGGAGCAAGAGAATGGGAAATGGGGATCAAAGGTGGTGTTTTTGGACCCATGAGGAGAAGGTGCCATGAACTCAGGAAAGTAATGAGCTCAACTCTGCAATGGAGAGAAAGGGGATTGGAAAATGGCTGAAGAGGCATACTTCTGAGCAGGATGAGCCGATTTGAGCTCGTGATAACTTGCCCCCTCCTACCCCCCAACAAGAGAAGGCCAACTTAAACCTAATGTGTCGGCCTAGCTCCCTTAGCAGCTCATCCTGCTGAAGGTCAAGGCCAGCATTTCTTTTCTTGGATCTGCCTGTCTGAACTGATGCCATAGGAACCCTTCCCTGGCTTTGCTCCCGGTTCATGGCCCCAAACCCCGCCCTTACTGACTCGTTCCTTCTGGTTAATCTGTGTTCACGGGCCTTTGTTTCAGGACCTGTTCTTGGTGCTTTGCCTCTGGCACCTTTGCGTTTGACATCTGCTGTTACCTGCAGTACCGTGTTTAATCCCTGTTTCTTCTGTTCTACAGCTGCAGGTCAGTCACAGTCAGTCCCATCCCAGCTGTGGTGTTTCAGACTAGACCCATGAGATGGTAGGTAGGAGACTCCAGGTTTAAGTATCGAAAACCAGCTCTCCTTGTATTAATGCAAGCTGCAAATAGATGTCCAAGGTTGCTTCTCCAAGCCAATCCCCTAAGAGGCTACTTAAAGTAAATGAATGAATAAACGCAGGACATAAGATCAAAGATCCTTAGAAAATTTACTTGAAAGTTCAAACCCTTAATATATTTACATGAACATCTCTAAGTGAAAAAGTGTGTGTGTGTGTGTGTGTGTGTGTGTGTGTGTGTGTGTATAACATTCAGTGTCGTTTTGGAGTATAGATAGCCTTATCCTTGCCAATCCAGATACATTCTATTTGGTGTTTCAGAGTCCCTAAATAACATTTTTTTAATATATAGACCTGGGAAAAACAACTGCTTCCTAATCTTTTTGGAGGCTATTAAGAGTAGAACAGAAAGTAGAATTTCTGGAAGGCTTTAAGTATTACCCTATTTTGAAGCAGATAAGATTTGGGGACTTTCTTCATCTACTTGCTTGGGTAATTGTATATCCTACAGCAAGACAGCCTGTCTTTAATGGCAAAAAATTTACAGAGGTAAAATATGTGCTTCTTTCTGTAATGTAGGATCTCCATTTTTATAGAAGGGCTTAGCATAGTATTTTTTAAAATAATACTTTGTCTTAAGAGAATTTGCTTCTTATAAAAAGTGAAATTTGTTGGATTTCCCGTGTATATGCATTGCAATTCTAGCCATTTTTTCAAATGCATCTTAAACATAATATACTTTGTATGCACCTACAAATCCTTCTTTATCTTTTAAGACTATTTTTTCCTCAAGCTTGCTCACCGTGGCAATGACTCACTGACTAACTTCAGCTTACATTCCAATTTCCTGTTGGTTGTAATAATACAAATGGCCTGTTCGGTAAAAAAAGCAAAGAACACGAAGAGAGGACTCTTTTTCATCATCTTCAGAAACCGTTTAGCCATAGCTTTTATGTAATTCTGATCAACCACTGGAGTCATTAGCCATATTTCATTCTCCCAGATCCCAACTGTAAATGCCCTTACCGCACTCATGTCTGTTAATATCACTGCTTATCTGGACGACCTGGTGGTAATATGACACAATGGAACTTACATAGATTTGTCTTGGTCACACGAACATTGTGTTTAACAATCTTATCCTGGCTTTGGTACTGTGATCAGCAAAAGTTTCCTCTCACTGTGACAATCCATTTTCGGTGTCAGAACTTCGAGTTCTTCACTTTCGTGGGTATACTTTGCAGGTATCCCTCCTTCTTCATTACTACTTGATTTTTGTTTTTTTCCCCTCAGCCATCTGATTGTGTCAGCATTGAGTTTTTAGTGAGTGTGAGGAAGAGTTTGATTTCTCCTGATGGAGCAGCTGGATATGGATTCCTTCTTATTCTTTCCTTTCTCTTACGAAAGTAATCATTTTTCTTCCCTGTGACAAAAGTGATCTGACTGCCTGCAATTGTCAACTTCGTCAAGCTGTGCAGGACGGATGAAAGGATGCAGAAGCAGGGTGGTATTAGGGGAACCGTTCTGGCTCTGAAATCAGTGTATTTTCTTAAGGTTTTTAAAGAATTAATTTGCAGTTTTAATCAGAAGGAACTATACGTAACACCTGGGTTTTAAGGAGAATGTTTTATAAAAATAAGTAAACATATCTTGAGGAGTATAAACCAGCTTGACTCCAGTAAATCAAGCAAATATACTGACTGTTTGATTTATGATGTCTTAGGAGGATTTTTTTTAAAGGCTTCTCTTTTCCTATTTCATTCTTTCAAAAACATAATCCTCTAGATTTAAAGGGATTCATGGTGGTTTCAAAGGGGGTCTGAGCTATTAAAGGTCTTGTGGGCAACTGGAATGCTGAAGCCTCTTAGTGGGTAATGTGAATCAGTAAGATTTTTTTTTTTTTTTTAGTTTCAGGGCTGTGGGTAAAAAAGCCTTGCTTACGTGAATCCAGGGAGAGTAGGAAATTGGATATAAACCCTATTTTAGTGAAAACAAAACAAAACAACAAGAGAAAACCTAATTGAGGACAAGAGCTGTTAACCTTTTTTCTTTGCTATGTAAAGCAAGAATGGAAAACAGTGCTAGGTAACCATAGACCTATAGGGCACTTCATTGTTTCTGATTCACTGATTAAAAATACCAGAGAACTTTGCTTCTGCTAGGAGATGGAGCCAAACCCTAGTTGCTCAGTTTGGGTGGCTGGCATCCTTTGATGCGGGAGTCTTAACAATATCAGCTGTTTTGCCTCATATAGTCTATAAGTTCAGCAGAATCACACATGAAACTCATGCTATAACTCAGATAGGCAGAAAAACGTAGCCCTTTCTTTTATCTATAAATCGATTTAAAGGTTAGTGTAATCTGATAAGAATTCCTTTTGGGTAATACCCAGTCTTCCTTGGATAAGAATGCCCATTCTGTTAGTGTCAGCAGAGATAGGAGGGAGGATATGGCTGTGCAATATCCCAAAGCCCATGGGTAAAATGTCTTTGCTCTCCTCTGGTACTCAGGGCAATACCTCTTACTACTTGACATTTGGAGGTGAAATCTGAGGCTGATGGAACTATTAGTAGGGTCTCTTTCAGATTAGTTTCTGTTAGGTGCAGGTCTCTGGATGTCTGACATGTCCTGCAGCCACTGACCTTCCCTTTTTCTATCTAGCCTGGACTGTGAAGGGGGGGGGGGCGGCTTTTGCTTGGCTACTGAAGAGAATTCAGAATCCAGTACACAGAGAGAAGGCAGCTGGAAGAAGTGGTTGTTAGTGCTTCTAGCTGTATGACTACATAGGCCCCCACCGTGTTTGCTATGATGTGTCTTAAGGTTAGGAAGTGGCAGCTCTGCCTGCCATGTTATCCTCCTTTGATTATTGGGAACTGTGACGACTTACTTTGCTTTCCTCCCTTTTGTTTCTTTCCTCTCTGCCTCATAACTCTCAGGGACAGGCTGAGAGTGACTGACTATCCTGGTTTTGCTCGGGACTGAGGGGTTGCCCTGGACACAGGATTTTCACTGTTAAAACCTGGACAGCTCCAGGTGGATTGGGTTGACTTGGTTACTCTTCTTAACTCAATCTATTGAGTAATTCTTAATAGTAAGTAGGGATATTTTCTGAGCAGATAGAGCTTTATGATCTAAATTCTTCCTACCTTGTTAATGATATTCTGATGAGGGAGCTAAAGGAATCTAACAAATCTTTTTCAAGATTCGCTTCAAAATCCTATTTATAAAAGTTCAGAGCTAGATACGTAGTCTCACTCTTGTGGAACTCTCTGTTCCCATCCCAGAAGGGTATCTGGAGAAAACCACAGTGAAGATTACACATTCAGAAAAATAAGGGAGAGAAGCATGAAAACTAGTAACAACATTATGTAAAAAAAACTTTTAAGATTAGAATAAGCCTACCACAAACTTACTGAAGTTCTGGTTTTAAGTGAATTGTTGTGATAGCAAAGTTGTAGTAGTCTTTTCGCAGGGTCAGTTTGGCTTTTACTAAGCAATATGTGCATACACGTGTGTAGGTATTTGCATGTATATGTACACCTATGTATATATAAATAAGCTTTGTTAAAAATTCAGCACACATCCTCAAAATAATATATTTCTTAAAGCACTAGCAAAGGGCGCAAGGTAGGCTTTCCACTGTACTACATTTCTTGATTGCTATTTTATACATATTCTGTTAGAACTTGTAAACAAACCTTTTCTCATGTAATTCATAACTCTTTACATTTTAAATTACTGCACATGAACAGAGACCATGTCTTTCCTGTTTTTTAATCTCGAGCGCCTAGCATGTCTCTTGGTCCATGGGCCATATTCAGTAAATCCTTTTTGAATGAGTGACTAAATTTTGAGGTCGTTTGTAATTTGTAAGAATCCAGATTTATCTCTGTATCATATGTACATAAATGGAGAATGAGGTCTGTAATAGCTCCATGAAGAAATATTTCTATTTTATTAGCTTTGCTATCTCTGGTACATAGTTTTCATCACTGAGCAAGGTTTCAACACATACTTGTTGAATTAGTGAAATAACTATAAATATTTGGAGTCAATGGTTATCTGTGGTTGATAGAATAATGGTCCCCTGAAGATGTCTACCTCCTAAATCCTGGAACCTGAGAATGTTACCTTAACCTGGCAAAAGGAAATTGAAACAGCAAATGGAATTAAGTTTGCATGTGAATCAGTTGATCTTAAAATAGGAAGATGTTCCTGGAGTATCCAGATGGCTCCCATGTAATCAGAAGTGTCCTTAAATGTCAAAGAGGGAAGCAGAAGAGTCAGTCTCAGGGGGAAGTGAGAAAGTAAGAAGAGAGCTGTTGTGGATTTGAAGATGGAAACAGGCCACAAGCAATGGAATGCAGGCAGCCTCTGAAAGCTGGAAAAGGCAAGAATATGGACTCTCTGCTGGAGCCTCCCAGAAGGATGGTGGTCCTGCCAACACCTTCATTTTAGCTAAGATCTGTTTTGGACTGCTGACCTTCAGAATTAAAACGAACTTGTGTTTTTAGCCACTAATTTTGCAGTAATTTGTTTCAGCAGCAATGGGAAAGTAATATATGTTCAAAACAGTAAATTTACCATTATTCTCATTGGTATAGTATTTTAAGGTAGAACTTAAAAAGCACTTATACTAGTAAAATGCCACTCATTTTTTAAATTGTTTCACATTAAATGTCCTTTAATAAAGGGGCTCTATTTTTTAGGTTAAAAGTATAATTTTTATATAAATAAGGCTCAATAGAATTAGCTGTTGAAGATTTTGACTGTTTTAGTCTTACTAAACAACTTGGGTAATTTTTTTTTTAAAGATTTTATTTATTTGACAGAGAGAGACAGTGAGAGAGGGAACACAAGCAGGGGGAGGGGGAGAGGGAGAAGCAGGCTTCCTGCTGAGCAGGGAGCCCGATGCAGGGCTTGATCCTAGGACCCTGGGATCAGCACCTGAGCTGAAGGCAGACGCTTAACGACTGAGCCACCCAGGTGCCCCAACAGTTTGGGTATTTTTAAAATAACTTTTATAAAATTCTTTTCGCATTAGAAGATGAACTACCAGAGTAATCTTCATTGTTGAGTATCCTACCAACTAAAAAGAAGATGGCCTGCAACTATAAAACGTATACCCACTGTTAATATATTTGTGTATACTCATCTGGTTTTTTGAAATGTTTATGTATGCATATATTTTTTTCCAAATTGTTTTTATAGTATGTATGATTTGACCTCATATTAAACACTTCATAAATATTTTTCCATATTACTAAACATATTCTCTATAATAAACTTTTTTCCTGACTTTAAAAAAATATTTATTTCTAGTATAATTGTTATATTATATTTCAAGTATACAGTTTGGTGATTCAGGAATTCTATACATTATTCAATGCTTGTGATGATCAATGTACACTTAATTCCCTTCACCTATTTCACCCATCCCCCCAACTACTTCCCTTCTGGTGACCACCAGTTCTCTCTATTTAAGAATGTGTTTTTGTTTTCTTCTTTTGTTCTTTAAAGTTTACATATGAGTGAAATCTTCTGGTGTTTGTCTTTCTCTCACTGGATTATTTCACTTAGCATTATACCTTCTAGATTCATCCCTGTTGTTGCAAATGGCAAGATTTCATTCTTTCATATGGCTGAATAATATTCTATTGTATATATACACACCACTTTTTATTTTTTTTTAAGATTTATTTAGAGAGAGTATATATGGGGGGAGGGGGAGAGGGAGAGAAAGAGAATCTCAAGCAGACTCCCCACTTAGCACGGAGCCTGATGCAGGGCTTGATCTCATGACCCTGAGATCATGACCTGAGCTGAAAACAAGAGTTGCACACTCAACCAGCTGAGCCACCCAGGTGCCCCACCATACTTCTTTATGTATTCATATATCCATGGACACTTGAGCTGCTTTTGCAGTCTGGCTATTGTAAATAATGCTGCAGTAAACACAGGGGTGCATGTATCCCTTTGAATTAGTGATTTTGTATTCTTTGGATAAATACGCAGTAGTGCAATTACTGGATTGTAGGGTAGTTCTGTTCTCTTTTTGAGGAACCTCTATATTGTCTTCCACAGTGGCTGTACCAGTTTGCATTCCCACCAAGAGAGTATGAGGGTCACTTTTTCTCCACGTTCTACCAATATTTGTTGTTTCCTGAGTTTTTGATTTTAGCCATTCTGACAGGTGTGGGATGATATTGCATTGTGGTTTTGCTTTTCATTTCCCTGATGAGTTGAGCATCATTTCGTATGTCTGTTGGCCGTGTGATGTCGTCTTTGGAGAAATGTTTTGTTTGTGTCTTCTGCCCATTTTTAAATTGGATTATTTGGGGTTATTTTGGTGTTCAGTTGTATAGGGTCTTTATATATTTTAGACACTAACTCTTTATATATTTTAGATACTAACCCTTTATATATTTTAGATACTAACCCTTTATTATAGGGTCTTTATATATTTTAGATACTAACCCTTTATATATTTTAGATACTAACCCTTTATATATTTTAGATACTAACCCTATATATATTTTAGATACTAACCCTTTATATATTTTAGATACTATATATATATAAAGGGTTATATATTTTAGATACTAACCCTTTATATATTTTAGATACTAACCCTTTATATATTTTAGATATATTTTAGATACTAACCCTTTATTGGATAGGTTGTTTGCAAATATCTTCCAGTCAGTGGGTTGCCTTCTAGTTTTGTTGATTGTTTCCTTTGCTGTGCAGACACTTTTTATTTTGATGTTGTCCCAGTAGTTTGCTTTTATTTCCTTTGCCTCAGGAGACATGTGTAGAAGGATGTTGCTACAATAAAGCTCAGAGAAATTGCTGCCTGTGCTTTCTTCTAGGATTTTATGGTTTCAGGTCTCACATTTAGGTTTTTCATCCATTTTGAGTTTATTTGTGTGCATTGTGTAAGATATCCTTTCACATGTTGCTGTCCAGTTTTCCCAACACCTTTTGTGGAAGCAACTTTTTTCCATCACATGTTCTTTTCTTTGGTTGAAGATTAATTGATCATATAATTATGGGTTTATTTCTGGCTTTCTATTCTATTGATCTACGTGTCTGTTTTTGTGCCAGTAACATACTGTTTTTATTACTACAGCTTTGTAGTGCAACTTGAAGTCTGAAATTGTGATGCCTCCAGCTTTGTTTTTCTTTTTCAAGGTTACTTTGGCTATTCAGGGTCTTTTGTGGTTCCACACAAATTTTAGGATTGTTCTAGTTCTGTGAAAAAGTGCTTGTTGACATTTTAATAGGGATTAGATTAAAGCTATAGATTACTTTGAGTAGTCTAGACATTTTAACGATATTCTTCCAATCCATGAGCATGGAATGTCTTTCCATTTCTTTGTGTCATCTTCAATTTCTTTCATCAGTGTTTTATAGTTTTCAGAGTACTGGTCTTTCACGTGTTTGGTTAAGTTTATTCCTAGGTATTTTATTTTTGGTGCAATTGTAAATGGGATTGCTTACTTCATTCTTTATGCTGCTTCATTATTAGTGTATAGAAATGCACTGGGTTTCTGTACATTGACTTTGTATCCTTTGACTTTACTGAATTCATGTATCAGTTTTGGTAGATTTCTGGCGGGGTAGTCTGGGTTTTTCTATATATAGTGTCATCTGCAAATAGTGAAAAATTGTATTCTTCTGATATTCCTTGTCTGGTTTCTGTTGCTAGGATTTCCAGTTCTGTGTTGAATGAAAGTGGCAAAAGTAGACATCGTTGCCTTGGTCCTGATCTTAGGGGGAAAGCTCTCAGTTTTTCCCCATTGAATATAATGTTAGGCATGGGTTTTCATATAAAGCCTTTATGATGTTGAGGTAGGTTCTCCCTGAGCATACTCTGTTGAGGGTATTTATCATGAATGGATGTTGTACTTTGTCAAATGCTTTTTCTGCATCTATTGAAATGCATGGTTTTTATCCATTCTCTTGTTGATGTGATATGTCATGTTGATTTATGACTATTGAACCATCCTTCCATCCCAGATATAAACCCCACTTGATTGTGGCGAATGATTTTTTTTTAATGTATCATTGGATTTGATTTGCTAATATTTTTTTTTTTTTAAGATTTTGAGAAAGAACCTGTGTGTGCTGATTCAGTTTCATTGCTGGGTAATCAGTGTGTTCACATTTCCTATTTCTTCCTGTTTCAGTTTTGGTAGGTTATATGTTTCTAGGAATTCATCCATTTCTTCTAGGTTGTTCAGTTTGTTGGCATATAATATTTTGTAATCTCTTACAATCCTTTGTATTCTGTGGTGTCGATTGTTTTGGGTTTTTTTTTTTTTTCCTTTCTGATTTTGAGTCCTCAAACCCCCCCCACTCTTTTATTTTTGAGTTAGAGGTTTATCAATCTCCTTGATCTCTTCAAAGAACTAAATCCTAATTTCATTGATTTGTTCTGTTTTTAGTTTCTGTATCATTTATTTCTGCTCCAATCTTTATTATTTCCTTCCTTTTGCTGGTTTGGGATTTTGTTCTTTTTCTAGTTCTTTCATGTATAAGGTTTAGTTGTTTGAGATTTTTCTCCTTGAGGTAGGCCTGTATTGCTATAAACTTCCCTCTTGGAAATGCTTTAGCTGCATCCCAAAGATTTTGGACCGTTCTGTTTTATTTTCATTTTCTCCATGCAAGTTTTGATTTCTTAGTTTTCTTGGTCGACCCATTCATTGTGTAGTAGTATGTTATTTAACCTCCATGTATTTGTGCTTTTTTTCAGATTTTTTTCTTCTGGTTTGTTTCTACTTTCATAGTGTTGTGGTCAGAAAAGATGTATGGTATGACCTCATCTTTTTTAATTTGTTGAGACTTGTCACTGAATATGTGATCTATTCTGGAGAATGTTCCATGTGCACTTAAAAAGAATGTGTATTCTGTTTTAGGATGGAATATTCTGAATGTATCTGTTAAATTCATCTGGTTCAGTGTGTCATTCAAAGTCCCTTTCCTTGTTCTATTTTGATGATCTGTGCATTGATGTGAATGAGATGTTAAAGCCCCCTACTATTATTATATTACTATTGATTAGTTCCTTTGTGTTTGTTATTAGCTGCTTTGTGTATTTGGGTGCTCCCATGTTGGGTGCATAAATATTTATAATGGTTATATCTTGTTGGATTGTCCCCTTTATTATTATATAGTGTCCTTCTTTGTCTTTTGTTACAGTCTTTGTTTTAAAGTCTATTTTGTCTAAGTATTGCTACCTTGGCTTTCTTTGTGCATTCATTTGTTTGATAAATGTTTTTTTCTCTCCTCTGCTCAGCTTGATTACTTTCCATTACTCTGTCTCCAGGTTGCTAATTTCTTCCTCTGCTTTCTCTAGTCTATTTATTTTATCTAGTGTATTTATATTTCATTTATTGTGTTCTTCATCTCTGATTGGATCCTTTTTATTTCTGTCTTAAGTGTCTCACTGATGTCCTCCACATTTTTCTCAAGTTGAGTGAGTATCTTTATGATCATTACTTTAAATTCTGTATAGACATATTACATATCTCGGTTTTGCCTAGGTCTCTGGCTGTGGTTTCATCCTGTTCTTTCATTTGGGACATGTTCCTCTGTCTCCTCATTTTATCTAACTCTCCGTGTTTGTTTCTCTGTGTTAGGAAATGTCTTCTGCTTTTGAAAGTAATGACTTTATGCAGAAGAGGTCCTGTAGTGCCTTATGGTCCCCTGTTCATCAGAATCTGGCACTTCAGGGATGTCTCCTATGTGTGTTTCCTGAGCCATGCTCATGCTGTTGTGTCTTGGCCACTTTTTCCACAATACAGTCATCTGTAGTGGCTCTCTTTGCCAGTTACAGGCATTATTTAATCCTTGTGGCGTTACTGGACCAGTATAAGGCCACCCTGGGCTTGAGTTTAGTCAGAACAGGCATTTGCCAGAGATGCAGGAGCACTAAACTGCAGGGTGCTTTTCCTGTGTTGTCCCCTGAAAAACTTTGTTGGTAGGAAGAGCCTGCAGTGAGACCAACTGTCTGCCTACAGCCTACTGCTGGGGCTGCAGTCAGAATGGTGTGTGTTTATCTTCCCCTCTCACCAGGGCAGCAGTCACTTTGGAGTTGTGCTAGCCCCTGTGGGTGCTGCTTACACACTTAGAGGGTTGTAGCCCTGGTTTGAATGGGCTCTGTCCAAGAGCGTATTGGAGGGGATGGGGCATGTGGTGCTCACAAGGTTTGCATGCCAGCAGAGGGGCCATGCCACTGAGACAGCCCAGGCATGCAGTTTTAACGAGGTGTGTGGGCAGGTCTTCCACAGAAAGGAGCCTGCCCCCACCAGGACTGAGGCCCCACAAAGTGCAGCTGGTTGGAGATGCAGTATTGGCAAAGTTTGTTTTGGTCTTCTGGGGGAGGGCATCTTTAGTGCCAGGACTGAGGAAAGTGTGAGTAGAAAGGACAGATCTGTGGAAGCCTAGGTGGGTGTGGCTTGGTATAAGCAACTCAGGTAGTGTCAGTCCTGTGCTGGTTCCAACAGGTGGCCTTGTGTTTATGTGGAGGGGTAGGGGAGGGAGATGGCACCTGCCAGCTCTTTTGTTCTTGGAGGGGTCTCACAGTGATCTCTGTTCCTCCAGACAGTCTCTGAGATAAGTAACCTACTCCCCCTCTCTGTGCCCCAGATGTTTTTCAGACTGCCACTTCTATGCTGTATCTTAGCAAGCTGTCTCTTTAAGGGCCTGGCCTCAGCTTCCTCTTGCCTTCCTGGCCCTCCTGTAGCTGAGACTGCTTATTTTTAAAGTTCGTTTTTAAGTCCCACTGGTTGTAAGAACTCATGAAATTCTGCCCTCTGGTTTTCAAAGCCAAATGTTAGGGGATTCATCTTTTCTGTGTGGGCTCACTGGGGTGAGTCTGTTTCTCTCCCCTCTGAGCATTCCTGTGGATAGATCTGTGGGGTCCGTTTAGCTCCTCACCATGTCTCTGCTCTTCTTACCTTCTTCATGTGTCCTTTTTATACTTAACTGTGGAGTTTTTTCTGCCAGTCTTCTGGTAGTTTTCTTGGCTATTTACACTGATGTGAATGTTACCTAGCTGTATCTGTGAGACAAGGTGAGCTTAGGGTCCTCCTTTTTGGCCCTCTTCCCAACTGTCTGTAACTATTAAATTAGTGCTTCCATTTTTTTCTTTTATGAACTGTCCATTTTATGTTGGGATAGTTGGAAGCTTATTGATTTATTATAGCTCTTTACATACCAAGTGTATTAACATTATTTCATATTTTGTCAGTTTGTGTTTTGCCTTTCAATTTTATGATTTTTTAAATGAAGATTTGTAATCTTATGTAGGCAAATATATCAATCTTGTTTTTAAAGTTCTTCCATGGCATTTTTTTTTAAGATTTTAGAGATTGTGCAAGTGGGGGGAGGGGCAGAGGCAGAAAATCTCAAGCAGACTCTGTGCAGAACATGGAGCCTGATGTGGGGCTCAGTCTCACAACTGTGAGATCATGACTGGAGCTGAAACCAACAGTTGGTTTTCAGCAACTGTGACTGAGCCACTCAGGTGCCCCCCTTGGTAATCCTTATAGAGAAAGAAACCACTTTACCCACTACGATGTAAATAGTTGCCAGTTTTCATTACTAGTGTTTTATTTTTTTTATTACTCAAATGTTTTTGTTGTATATGGTCTTAAATGAAGATTGTTTTTTCACCTCACATGATTAAATAATTGTGAATTTATTAATTTACTATGCTAGTTTCATACTATAATGTCCTGTAATAATTTCTGTTATATACTGGTGTCTTATTCTTATTAAGCTCTTTATTTTATTGGTTTATCTCTTAGACTAGTATTTTTATCATACTTATAAGTAGTATTTTGAAAATGTTTATAGACCCTTAAAAAGAAGTGTATTCAGCACTTGTAGGGTTCAAAATCTTAGTATCTGTTAAATCATCCTTATTAATTGTAGCCTGCTAATTCTCTGCATTCTGATTTTTTTCTGACCACTGGTCTTTGCCTGAGGAAGGTGTCTTCTACTGTACTCTGTCAGCTTTTTAAAAGCATTTGCTTTAAGTACTTTATGTTGTGGTATCTGATAAATAGCCATTCAGGGCATAGCATTTTTAAAGATTGCATTTTTATTAACATGAAACAACATCTTTATAATATACGATACCTTTGCTTTGAATTTGACTCTTTCTGATATAGATATGGTCACACTTTTTATTGCTCCACCTGATATAGCTGTAATTTCTCTCACTTTTCATTTTCTGTATTTTTTTGTCTTGCTGCTTGTGAGTGACATTGGTTTTTACAGTCATTTTTTTTAAAAGGGTCCAATTCTTGTGTGTGTATATTTGCTTGTCTTTCCTATTTTCTTAAAATTTCTGGCACCTTTTTGCCCTTCTGTTACCAGCCAGTAAGACTACAAGTCAGCACAGTAGCATAACACACTGTCTTAGCACATAAGGACACTCCCATATACGTTATAGAAGTATGTCTTAGGCAGAAACCTTATTTATGAACCTTTTCATTAAAAAGCTGGACCTTTGACAACCCGTATCTACCTAGAGAGCAGTTTGATATGTTCGGGGTCCTTAGTCCCTCCCTTAGTCCCTGTGATATGTCACAGGTATCCAGTGAGTGCATCTCAGTAGGACTGGAGTGCAGTCTTCCCTTTCTTTCCTACTGTGTCTTTTTCTGATATCGAATAGTTCAGTGCACCGGAAGCTACAGTTTGCAATGTGTGTTTTGACCCCTTTCTTCCTGTGTGGGGTCTTCGTTCATTAGAAACACTTCATCCCAGAATGTGTCAGACCATATTTAGTACCTAATATTTCCTGACTTACTGATTTCTCAAGGGTATAGCTATGAATCTTAAATGAAGCAAAAAGTAATGGCTTAGAGCCCCTTTCTCTGGTTCTCTGAAAAATCACCAAGATGTGAGGTTTGAGTGTGTGTGTATTTGGAGTGGTATCTTTACACTGTAGAGCATGCATTTGAGTCAGCTGCTGACTGCAATTCTCATTATAGCTTCTAAGGTTTTAGACCTAGTAATAGTCTTGGGATACTGCAACAACAGGTGTGCTTTCATTCTTTCCTAAAACAAATATTTAGTATACTAAATTTTCTTCTGGATCTTTAAATGTATTTTACTAAATTCCTAACAAAGCTTCATTGAAAACTGGTATTTGGCCTTTCTCACTTTATTGCTCTTCCTGGATGACTGGAAGAGCAGTCTGTCCATATTTCCTAATCTTCCAGTCTGCTTATGTACAGCTGTCAAGTTAATGTTCTTAAAGCTTCCCGTGGTTTTTATTCAGTGCATCCACCCCAGTTGGGTATGGAAGGCTGCCATCATTTGATTTTAGCGTTTTCCATGTGCTGCTTTTCTATTGTACCGGACTGTCCTCCTTTCTGTGTTCTGAACATTCTGGTTTTCTACTCCTGTGTCTTCTCTCATTGTTCTCTCTCTCCCTGGAGTGCAGTTCTTTTCTCTTTCGTGTATTGCCAACTGTAAAAACACCTTTCTAGTCTTCTAGGCCAATCTTAGCAGAACTGACACCCTGGGGTTCCTAGTTTCTCTGTTGCACACAAACTGTTTTCAGCTTTGTTGTTCTTTAGTCTTCTGTTCTTGTGTGATTCTTGCTTTTCTATATCTTGTGTTATTGCTTGTTTTCTCTGGTTTTCATCCAATCTATTACCTCTCTATCTCCTAACTGCCTGGTACCATTTTGCAAGTAACTTGTTACGTTGAAAGTGGGACATTTGAAAAGTTTGACCAACTGTGACCATTAATTGCCATTTATTTTATTTAAATTTAAATTTTGTTAGTTAACATACAGTGCAATACTTTTTTTGAGTAGAATTCAATAATTCATCATTTCAACAAGTGCCCTTTTTAATACCTATCACTCCTCTAGCCCATCCCCCCACCCACATCCCTCCATCAACCCTCAGTTTGTTTTCGGTCATTAAGAGTCACTTCCATGTGGTTTTATTAGTCATTTAGTGCTTCTGTGCTTCTGTGTGATGCCGTGTAAAATGGAAGTAAAGATGGAGCGTACCCGTCTACTCTTCAAAGGCATGTTTTTTGATCTTTTTGTAGAAAGCATCTTTCACTGCCTTGTTTTTTGTTCTTTGACAGACTTTCATCAAAATGTTAAAATGAATTCTTCGCCTTCTACTTTATTAGCTACTGTCTGGTAACCTTTCTACTTGCTAGGGTGGATTTTGTAGAATTCTTCCATTTTCTTATTGTTCCACTTTTCCTTTCTGCCCTGAATTAGCATCACTGCAGCATAAGAATTTGTAAATCTCTTTTGGAATTTTGATCCAATAAAGCTCATGGACCCTCTAAGATCTTATCTTAGACATGGAAGAAATAAAGAGTTGAGTTATTAAATTTGAAACTTTTCTGTGAAAAGTCAAAGAATTTGCTTAAATAATAGCATTAGAAATAATCTTTTCCCTGATTCCATGTACCTAGAAACATAGTGGAGATTTTACAGAAGGTTACTGTCAGGTCCAGGAAGATGACCTGATACTCATGGGTTGCTTACTTCCATCCCTATAGCATACAACAGAGTGCCTCTACATTGCAGTGTTTGAATCCATTCATGTTTTTCCTTTATACTCCCTTCACTCAGGCCCTGAGGAGACTCTTTATTCATAATTTTTTCCTTTTCTGGAAACTTCATGCTTTTTATACCTTCTTTTAATGTCCAGGTTATTTTTCTTCTTAGGTGCAGCCAAGGACACTTTTCACAGAATTTTAGAAATTCTCAGTTACAGTTTTCTGATTAAAAATGATACAGCAAATACTTTGACATATAAATCTTGCTGTTTCCCCTTCAGTACCATTACATCCCTTTGGTGGGTTTTAAAGCCTCCTTTCACTTTAAGATTTGAGTATTGCCTATGTGTATTGTCTTATCAAAATTCAAACTGGTATTGGTTTAATCCCTAAATGGTGAATGTATAGTAACAATACACATTAATAATCATTTTCATTGCTTTGTTAGTGATGGAGGACTCACCATCAATGTTATATGACTTTAGAAGACTTGATAAATTAGATGGCTTCTAATTAGATAGCCTCTATTCAGTGAATCCATTCCCTCTGATGGGAACTGAAGATAGAGAAGGACAGCAATGTCTGTTGTGGCAGGTGTTTTAAGTGCTTCCTACGTGTTATCTTTGTTCATGCCAGATGACATTTTTAAGATAAGAAAATGGAAGCCAAGTAGTTGGGATATTCTTTTTATAACTACTTGGAGAGAGTTCAATTTAAAAAAAAAAAGGGTAAAATGGCAGTAAGACTTTATACTGTATCAAATATATTTCTCACTCTAGTTTATATAGAGATAGAGCTAGGCAAGCCATGTTTCTCTCAAAAAGTCCTTGACATTGTTTCCAAATTGTGTGTTTTACTTTGTTCTTCAGTATTGTGTAATAAATGGAGGTCAGGAAAGCAAAACTGCACTCCATGCTTCTTGGTCTAGTGGTTGTTTGCTCTTTTGTTGATGGAAAGATGTGAAAATTGAGCAATCTAGACCGCAAGCCTGTCTGCCTTCAGGCTCAGTCCTTCGGTTTAGTGTTCTCCACGTGGAGACAACTCACACTAGAATCGTCTGGGGGTGTTTATTTTATCTGTATTCCTGGGCCACTCCTGATTTGTCCTGGGCTGGAGTCTCTGGGGTAGTTGGTCAGGAGTCTCTTACAGTAAATAAGTCGATTGTTAAAGCAGAACAACACCAGTTTAAAAAGCTCCATCATTTCTTTTGCTTCATAATTAAGGGCATAAGAAGAATTCAATCTAGATCTGTCTTGAAATTGTGATAGGACTATATATTTGAACACTTTCTATAAATGGAAAAATTAGCTTCTGTACTTGACTATTGACCTTAAAAGGGAAGGGAGAGGAGAACTTGTATTAAATGAATGACTTTTTTTTTTTTTTGGGTCAGACTCTATGGCAGGATAGTGACAGACCCAAGCGCCAGTGGGCTTTATGATGACAGTCTTGAAAGGAGGGATATGTAGATCTGAAACTGTCCTAGTCTGCCGTAGTCTTTCTTGACCTCAATTTTGGGACATGCAAAACATCATGAAGCTGGGGTTGCAGCTAGGCCTAATTTTGAGACCTGATTCTACCACTTACTTGGCTTAGTTACTGAAATCTTTTGTGGTTTTTATCTGTACTCATCTGTAAAATGGGAATATAATAGTTTCTCTGATAATTAAATGAGATAATCATACAAATCATTTTTGTCTCCTATTAAGCCCTCAATTTGAAGGATGTAGAGAAAAACAGAATAGTAAATTAAAAAAAAAACTAAGAATTCTGACAAACCATAGGATATTCATTAGTATGATGGCAGAAGATAATTGGTTACCATGGACAGGTGTTTATGTAGTTTATCGGCTCTCCTTATTAGTGCATCCTTTAGCAAGTCCCCTTGCCTCATCAGAGCAACTCAAGGATTAGCAGGTGGTCAGAGATGGGAGAGAACCATTGAATATTCATTCAATCTGACCTCAATTCAGAGAGTTTATTCTAGGGATTCTTAACTGCTGTATTTCTGTATTTGAGGCTATACATTTCCTTGTATACCATACATTTTTACTTTAAGTGGTTTTGTTATCATTCAGTTCTAAAACTTTATTTTTTGTTACTTTTTTTTGTTTCAACAGATGAGTTTTCAGCCCGTCCATTTTTAGTCTGATACTATTGTATAAATTTACAATTTTAACTTTTAATGTGTTTTGATCAGAGGCAAAGATTTGTATGTTACTGTATGATAGCATGTATTGTATGATTGTGTTTTGTGGAGCCTTTATGGTCAAGTCCATGATCAAATTTTGTAGACATTCCATGTGTCTTTTAAAGACCATGCGTGTTCTCTATTCACTGTAGACACACACAATCTTCAAATGATCAAAATTGTTAATTATGCTGTTAATCTATATTCTTTTTTTTGGTCTGCTTAATTTGTGAGTTTGAGAAGGAAAAGGTAAAATGCCTTGATGATCGTGGAAATGTTTGATTTTTACAATTGTAGAAATTCATGCTTTGTCTTGAGGCTCCGCTGATAGATTGAGGTAGATACATGTATCCTTTTCCATCCCTTCACTTTCAACATTTTTCGGACCATTATTTCTTAGACATTTCTCCATGTAGATAGCATATAAATGGATTGTTATCTAGCCAGAGTATCGTGGCATTCAAATGGAAATTTAATCTACTTAAATTTCATGTGCTTCCAGATATATTTTGCTATTTGCTTATATAATCTCGTCATGCTTTTTTTCTTTGCTGCTCCTGCTTTTTCTTGTTTTTAAGTTCCTTCCTGCTTTCCAGTGTAGTCACTAAGTTTTCCATACTCTTTCCCTCTTTGACCCTAGTGATTTGGAAGTTACTCATTTTTTGTAGTGTACATACTTAAATTTTAAATGTGCGTCCTTGACTTAAAGTGTACCGTAAGTCATCATCTCCATTCTCCTCTCAGCAGCTCAAGGACTTTTAGAATACTTAAGTTCCAAACTTCCTCCCCTTCTTCTATGTTATTTTCACTACCTTATTGTTAAATCTGAAATTATTCTTCATTTTTTTTGTACAGTTAACGATTGTTTAGCCTTATCAGCAAATTAACTTATTTCCTTGTGCTCCATTGCCTTCCACATTCCACTTCCTTTTTCCAAGTTCAATTTCCTTCTTATGAGAGTGTATCCTTTATTACAGAAGATATCCGTGGCCGGTGAGCACTGTGTCTTTAGACATTTCTTTCTTGTGATCTTACTCTTAAATAGTAATTTTAGCTGGGCATAGAAATCTAAACAGGCATTTGTTGAAGATACTATTTCATTATCTTAAGCTGTTGATGAGAATCAACTCTGACTCTTGTCTAGAAAAAGGGTGTCCTTCCCCAGTAGCCCAGGGTTCTTTGTCCTTATTTCATGAGCAGGGCTCCCCTCTATTTCTTGGCCTCATAGTGGGGATTGGTTCTAGGTCCTTTAACTTGGTGTAAATTGAGGCTACTTATGTCCTTAGATGTTTTTTAAAGTCCCAGCTTTCTAGTCTGTAAGGTCTATTTTCTGGGTCAACCCCCTGGAGAACTTTGGAACATTTGTCTTTCCATTCTGAGCTTTTGTTTTTCCACCTGATAAGTGCATTTGCTATTTACTCAGCTCCATCAGCTTCCTTGGTTTACATTTCTAGTCTTTTATCATGCTAGCAGTTTATTGTATTTGTCCTTCACTTTCCAATTTTTTGCCTTTTTTTTTAAACCATGTTTTGATTATTTTTTTTCTCCTTCCATTTCTCCCCAGTCAGGAGTATTTATCTGCTCTTGGCCTAGTCGCAAAATACTTACCTTTAGAAATCAGTGCACTTAATTATTAAAGTCAAACTTAAATCAGTACATTTACTCTCATCTTAAATAAAAGGCCTATATAACACTTTAATTCAGATCTCTTTGTTCCTGACGTATATACTGTTTGGTCTATTTTATTTTTGTTGTGTTTTCCTTTTAACCCCACTCATCAGGTGTTGCTACGATTGTGTTTCTCAATTTTGTTACGTAGATTTATCCATGCATTTGCCCCTTCCTTTCTCTTCATGCCTTCTTCCACCTCAGACCCCATGTATAAGGTTTGTTACATTCCCTCCTCCTTCCTGTGAGAGGGCTTTTTAGGGAGAGTCTCTTGGTGAAGAACTTTTTTCAGGGCAATATGCTGGAATAGGCTGCATCTATCTTTTGTGGCCTGCTTGTTTCTTGATAAGATTTTGTTTTCTTGGTTAAACTGAAGACTTGGTTCTAAACTTTTAGTGTGTTTGTGTGCACCCGTGTGCGTTCTCTTCTTGCCAAACAGTTTCTCATTTTCTTTTTAATAACGCGGTTTTCTTAAATGAGTAATAGATGAGTTGGCATGGACTTACAGAAAAAACCTTCACATTAAACATTTCTTGATCTAAAATGTGTCCCCACTGCTCATTTTCCCCTTAATTTCCTGAGAGCATTTTGCTTATGACCTAATTACAAAATTGACACCTAGTAATGTCTGAAGTGGTGTGATCACCTGTCAGTGTATGTAAGAAAATAAAGTCATTTCAAAATGTGGAGGCTTTAAAATATTGAGGGAGAAGCTATTCTGGCTTTTTAATACCTATGAGATAATCTTTTAAAATAAAGTGCTTGTATGTGTTTTTGTGCAAAAGTCCTGTTAATGATTAAATAATGGCTAAACCAGAATCAATAAAAGCTAACAACAACAAAAAATGAACAGGAATAACTGCTTGTAATTGAGAGGTTATAGCTAAATTGCCTTTTTGTACTCATCCTTATTCTTCAGACATTTGGCAGAGTACTCTTGCAAACTGGAGGCCTCTTGAGCAGGTGTGATGCTTATGGACCCAGCGTTCTGCACTGTATTACAACCGAGGCAGATATTCTAACAGTGAGGATACTCACCAAAAGGCGTGCCTTTTTTTACCACGAGAATTGGGCAGTTTTGTTTCGGAGGTTCATTGTGTTCAGATATCTAAATATACCAGTCTGAAAGGCAGTTACTTGGTCTCTGTGTAAAGACAACAAAATAGGGCTTGAGAATGTTACCATACATCATCCGCTTCCTACCTCCCTGAATCCTACACACGCACACGTACATGTACACATGAAACTGGCAAACTTGAAATGATGTCTAACATGTTTCTGGTGTTAATTTTCGATATTTCTTCACCAGAGAATTGGTGTTACTTTTGGCAAATAGGTCTTAAGGAGGTATCTTTATTCTGGTCCATTTTCTCTTTTATCCTCATTCTGTATTAGCTTCTGCTCTAGGTCAGCGTGTGGCTGTTGGATATCAGATATTTTAGTTCTCCACTGTGTTGGCTGAAACCAAATTATAAGACAGTAGTGTCCTTTATTTTGAAGTAGGTGCTCTGCTAACTGTTGGCTCTGTGTTTCCTGGGTGGCTTACCTCTTTCTGGGTGGTGGTGGTGGTGGTGGTGGTGATGGTTTTTCAGTCTGCCTCCCTGGACTCCCTTCTCAGTGCCAGTTACCTACCAAGTGTGCTTGGCTCCCAGTTAGTCGCTACAACCTAAACCCAAAAGTTCTTCTCTTTCCTCTTCACCAAATAAGTGTCTCTATCTTGCTAATTTTATATCCCAAATGCTTTTTAATTTATCTACTCCTATTCTCATTATCATTGTTCTCAGTGTTTTTCTTCCCAGAACCCAGATACAAGGAAATGATCATTTCAGAGTGAGCTTTTCAAAATGCAGCTCTGACCTTCTCATTCCCTGGCTTTATTCTCAGAAACACCTCCTGAGAGGACTTATTAAAAAAGCACAAACTCACCACGACTTAGCCCCTGCTCATTTTTCTGGTCTCTTCTGTTTTTCCTGTCTTCACTAACCTTTGCATTTCATGCTGTAGTGCTCCTAAAATGGTTTTTACCCTCTATCAAGCTGCCTTTAATCCTGCAGTGTTTTCTGTTGGGAATGTCCTTTCTGCCCTTTTTCATCTAATTCCTATTTATCTCTTTAGTCTCAGTTTCAGTATCTTCATCCCCATGAAACCTTCTCCTGGAAGCTCCAGGCTTCACACTGAGCTAAGGAGCCGTGCGTGTTCCGGGAGCATGCAGCCCTGTGTGCATAATGTGGACATGATCGACCCGTAGGTCTGTGTCTCCCTCCACACAACGTGCTGTTCCAGCATGAGGACACTCTCTCTTATTCATTTTTGTATATCCAGCCTTTGACATAGTATGTGCTCCAAAAATAGCTCAATGTGTAATTTCTTACATAGATCTAAAGCGAATCTTAGCGAAGACTCCTAATATCCTCCAACAGGACCTTCAAATTTATTCACAGGATAACTTCAAAGATGAAAATTTGCTCCCACTGAGGATATTAAATAGAATATGCTGTATATCTTGAAGGGCAATATTCAAGAATTTTGAATATGGATTGCATTGTTAAAATAAACCCTAGTATCTTCCCCGGATGACCAATTTGAAGAAGTAAACAACCATTTGGATCTATGTATATTAAAAAACAATTTTATGTTTTATCATTCTTTATTTTTTTTATAGTTTTACCAACATTCAAGTCTAAGAAAGTGTGATTTGGAGTCTGTGGCAACGTGGGGCTCCAGTGGAATAAGGCCAAACAGGGAGAAGAGAGTAATTTAAATTATTTAAAGATCTATGAATTATGATCATAATAAAAACCATGAGTTTCCCTGAGGTTGTCATCAGAGTTTAGCATCCATTCTGCGCTTTGTCTTTTGTTCTGTCTTATGTCTTCCTTCTGTGTTTTGTCTTTTGTTCTTTTGTTTTTGTTCTTTTGCCCTCCTGTTTCTCATGTCTTTTTTTCCTCACTGCTGGGGTGTGCGTGTGTGTGTGTGTGTGTGTGTGTGTGTGTGTGTGTGTATCTTTATCTCCAACCTTTGAGCAGGTGTGACATCCCCTACAGCATTTAGGAAGACAGGGTTGTGTTTAAGAGGACAGACACAGCTGCAGCATCTTATTAAAAGAACACTAAAAACAAGAGAGGATGTAAATCATCCAACAAATTGTGCGTCATTAATTCTTGGTGCCAGTTCGAGGTAGGAGAGTAAAAATCTTTACCTCCTACCAAGTGCACTGTGAAACTTCTCAAATTTATTTTGATAGATCTATGTTGCAGTAAATCACACAGGACCAAAAACTCTTACAAATTAAACAAAAGCATTACAGAGGATGGGCTTAACGATAGGAGATGTGCTTAGTTTTCTTTTACATTTTATGGTAGTGCATAAGTTTGCTAGTAAGAGACCTGGTTCTCAATTATCTAAAGAAAGGAAGCAAAAGAGATTTGGCCAAAGTAAAGTTCTTAAAAATCTATTTTCATGGACTTCTAGAAAGTCCTTGCTGATATGAGAAGATTCTGGTTGCTTCCTGAAGATTTGTGGGTTTCTGGTGTTCATTCTGCATTGAGGGTTCAGTGGGGGAACTGCCCTGTTAAAGCCAAACTCGCTTGCGGTAAAATGAGTAACACGTTGTGAGTTGAGAAAATAGAGTAGTGTTTTTTTTTGGGGGTGTGATGTGAATTTCTGTTCATTTCTGTGGGGACTGATGAGTTTTCCAAGGCTATTGCTATATGACACTAAGCGACTGGTGGGGGGGGATCATTTAACTGGTTATTTTCTACAGACCAGAGAGTTCTGATTTTTCCCCCCCGGAACCTTTATCTAGTTGCACTGATTAGAGTTGTTACCTGAAGTTCTTGTTCAAAATACCCATTGTATATCTTGGAGTATATAGAATCACAAGAGTGGGAACTAATGGGTTTCCTTAGTATAAAGAAAAATCCCTGGCTGGGGCTTGGGCCAGAGAGACCCTCTCACTGCCTTCAAGCCTGCTGGAGAGGTCCTGGTGCCTCAGTTTCCTTAAATACAAACCTCATGGATTTAACTTTCAGAGGATTTTTTTTTTTTTAATCTGTGTGGTGTTCAGTTCAGGGTCTTTAATGGAACTCTTCTCAAATGAGAAGTCTAAGATGGAAACAGATTCCTTGCATCCCCAATTTAATCCTACAACAAAAGGAAAGTGTGTATGTTAAGGGAAAGCCTGTCTTTTCTCTGTCTCAGTTGTTGTCTGACAGAGAGGAGTGAGAGAGGCCCTGTGGCAGTTGATGAACAAAATCATCTGTTATGTTAAACGTGGGATGATTATGAAGCAAATTGTGCCTTACACGAATGGCTCCCGCCCCCCACTGTAATACAATCTGGATGTTCTACCAAAATTTCTCATGTTTATTTTGGGGATTAAGTGCAAGAGCAATGCAAACCTGCGACCATAGTCTGGAGCCCAGAGAGACCACATTTTGTGTTGAAATAATACACAATAGGGAAATAAAGCTGAGTGAGTGGGATGAAATCCTTCTTTTGGAAAAATAATCTTTAACTTATTAAAGTTTTCAGATTCCTAGGTTTTTGATGAGCTTATTTAAAATCTATGGAGGGAAAATTAGCAACTTGAAATGCTGACAACATTAAAAAACAGCGAGAAACACTTGATTCCTCAAAGACTCCTTCCCTCACCCCTCAAATAGTTTGATTTTCCTATTTATCTCCTTTGTATTTTGATTAAAGAAAAAAAAGAAGAGAACCCTTTGAGAGGATAATTTTGAGATCTTAATCCATGCTTCTTTCCAGTTTATCTTTTACATTCAAAATAAACACCTTTAAAAGAATCCTTTTTGGTACTAGAGAGCTAAATGCTAAGCTTAGGTATCAGCAGCTAATTAGCTTCCCATCTAGGGGGGATTGCCAGTGAACTCCATCTCCTGAATATTTATTGAAGGATTTGTAAAGAATAAGCTATTTTCAGAAAATTGGAGCCTTTTGATTATTTTTTAACCTCCAGTCAGTCGAGTGGGAGGAGGGATATACGTTGGCCCATCACAGACCTGCCGTTACAGATTCAAACAATAAAATCCAGTGTCTGCACTGTCATGTAGAACATGCTATGTCAAGCTCTTGTGAAAGGTTGCTTTCTATTTCAACATCTTAATGGACTTCTCCTTTTGAAAAAGTTTCATATAGGCCCTGGAAATCCTATGCCAGTTCTCATGTTCTTGAGTCTCAGTAGGGCTTTTTTCACCTTGTTTGCTGTTCTTGTGTGCTATCTTGACCACTCGGAGACTATGTCTTAGGGAACACTCAAAATAGAAGAATCTGGGGGCACCTTGGTGGCTCAGTCCGTTAAGCACCTGCCTTCAGCTTGGGTCATGATCCCTGGGTCCTGGGATTGAGTCCCACATTGGGCTCCCTGCTCAGTGGGGAGCCTGCTTCTCCCTCCCCTCTGCCCCCCTACTTGTGCTTGCACTCCTGCATGCTCTCTCTCTCTCAAAATAAAAGAAAAAAAAATTGGTAATTCCGGTGTGGTGGGACTATGTGGTCTATGACAGACCTTGTGATTGCACAGAGTTTCATTATACTGCGTTCTACCATCACCTCCGCCATTGCCAAGGCCACTGCCAGTATCTTCATAGCCTCCTGCACATTCACGCTGCTGCTTTGCCAACACACTTGCCACCTGTGCCAGCACAGCCACTTCTACCACTGCTGTCACGGCATTTCCTGGTGCCAGCTGCCTTTAGCAGTGGTGTTGCCAATGCCATTCTCTCCTCACACAGAGGGACCGCTTACCTTTTTTTTTGTTTGTTTGTTTCAGCAGAAAGACACAAATCAAAATCAACATGAAAACCAAACTAGAACATAATTGCTCCCTAAGGGTTCACATAGCTCTCTTAGCATACTTTGTCTTGTCCTGATCTGGGAGCTGAGAAATCAGAGGATCTTGAGATCTCAGATTTCCCATAATCCTCTTTGGGCTACAGTCATGCTTTCTCACCAGGTTGAGGAAAATGGAGTGAAAGGGTGTGTACAGAGAAGAGAGACCCAGAGACACAAACTTACCATCAGTTGATTTCAATTAATCCCAAGTAAGCTTGAGATTGGAATTTACTGATGAGGAAAACAGGGTCCGTGATAATTGTCCTGCGGACGAAGGTGCAGGAAAAGAAGCATAAAAGGTCAGTAACATCACTATGTCCAGCCGGGGATCAGGGACAAGATGTTCAGGCAAAACCAGTAATGCTTGGTGATTTTTTTTTTTTTGCAAGAGAGGTGGGAAAATTTTAAACTCAAGCCCAAGTTTCTAACTTATGAAATTGATTGAGATCTCAACAGTAATAGAAAACCGGAAAAAAAAAGGGTGTGAATTTAAGCTTGTTAATTTTTTGTTTTCCATGGGTTAGAAGGGTAACTATATCTGGGAGGAAGCAGGAAATTCTTGGAGAGGCTATGTTAATTATACAGATTTGGGGGGTGGGGAAGTGACAGCTATAACTGAGTGGGCAAGACTTTCAATTTAGGGAGGATAATGTGATAAAATGTGAGGAGAAAAGTAGAGACTTAAATTTATGTGGAAGAAGGAAGAAGACATGGACAGAAAAATAAGAATGACAGAGGTAAAGTTGAGATAGTAATGCCATAGAAATTATTAGGGGAAGACCCTTTCAAGAAGAAAGCAATGACCAGGTCATGTGTGCACATCAAGAATAATAGCTAGGATGAAAGCTATATTTGATAATCAATGTCACAGTTCTTAGAGTAACTTCATTAGGGCAGTGGAAACAAATCCCTATTACGTTGAAGATCCAAGGTGATGGTAAGAGAAATAAAGTCCACCCATGTGTATTAGGCAGCTCTTTTAAAACGTTTCATGGGATTTATCCTCAAGAATGTTTTAAGGTTATAATCACACAATTGTGCAAAGATGCAGGGAGAATAATCTTCATTGCAGAATTGTTTTCAATAGAGGACAGTTGGATACCTAGCTTAAGCAACCAATATCAGATTTGGTTAAATACTCTCTACAGTCAAGTAAAATAGAATGATTTTTAATGGTGATAGATTTCCTTTGACATGGAATATCATCTGTCATGAACACTTGTGAAGCATAGATTTAAAGTGTGTATGATCAATTTTTATAAAAAATACGTATTTGTGAATACCTTTAAATAACATTGGCTATGACTGCATGGTGAGATAATCTGATTTTCTTTTTTAACTTATTTTGCAACTTTTAAGTAAACATGGTTACTGCTTTCGTAATGAGAATGGATGTTGAGTAAAGAACCCGGAGAGAGATCAGTGACTTTAAATGAATTCAAGATGGAGAGGATTTGGGGGCTTGGGAATTGGCCATAGAGTCTAGTCAAGAAGAAAAAGGAAATGTGAGGGAGAAATACAAAGATTGAGAGGAATAGCTTGATGAAGCAAGATTCTAAAAAATGTGCAGAGGGCAGGGCTCAGTCTGGATTTAATTCCATGAAGAAGGAAAAGTTCTAAAGTAAAAGGAAAAAAAGATCAGACAAATATATAGAAACGTTTTTATTTTGACATGGACAGATGAAAAGTGAGATGGACTGTTGAAACATTTTAAGATGAAGTTATGAGCTAACGGTAAGAGGATATGTGTGGGGACTTGAAAGAAATGGAGAAATTTGGAACACAATCTCAGCAGAGAAACAGTGGTGGGGGGTTGTGAACAGTGTCAGTACGGCTGCAGTTGGACAGCCTGAATTTGCAGTGTAAAATTTTATTTTAATCCCTGTATGTGTTAATAGAGTTAAAGCCATCCTTCTCATATATATCTGGTCTAGAGTCCTGAAAAGTGGAGGAGCACTTCTCATGAATGATATTGATCTGCTATTGATCTAAGCAGTGTTTGGGAATTAAAAAAAAATTGCTTGACAAAACTAGGTGAAAGCATAGATATTGTTATTCAAGTACAGAAACTATCTGTGTCATTACAAAGTACATTTTTAAGGACAGAAACACATCAGTCCTGATGGCAGATATTTTATTAGGACACTAAGTTTTTCAGATTTTCTGCAGCTTTAAAAATCAAACTTGCTTGACTGAGTTTCCTAGTCTTGCTTCCCACATACTTGCAACATTTTTATTAGCTTGGATTGGGGGTGGCTTTGTCTTACGAATTTGGAAGAATTGATAGAAAGGTGTTTCTCCTGCCTCCCTTAGGAACATCACTTGAGGACATTTTCAATATGTCTGAATTCTGTGGGAAACATTAAGCTGATTTAAATATATTGATAGGCACTTAATCAGCTGTTGGTGCACATTTTCATTTCCTGTCCGTTTATAATGCACAGACTTTTCTTAGAAGAAGTGTTGCATTGTAGAAGAGCTAAGACTGATAGTCTGAAGTCCATTCTGTGTTGTAAATGGAAAGGGGGCAGAGAAGGAAGCATAAAGATTAAAGAGAAGATGGAATGACTTTTTTCATCCTGTCAAATGACTGTTTATATTGGGCAATACTGCAGGCTTGTAGGTTCAGCTTGAAAGTTCTTCAAATCAGAGGAGCCATTTAATATATAATAGAGAACTGTACTGGCAAGTCATTTATAAAAATGAAAACATTTCATATCTGCTTTTCCACAGAACACGTTTCTCACTTCTGAGACATGGCTGTTTTTTGCTCAGATCAAGGAAATATGAACTAGTGGAGCTCCACATTCAATCAATTAAAGACATTAGAAATGAGTTTAGTTAGTTTTGATATATACATTTGGTTATAAACATGCAATGAAAAATGTACCTGACAGTCACTGATCCCTGATTACATATTCAGTTGATGAGATTAGATGCTAGTTAAAAAGTCTAATCACTTTACATCATAAGGACTTGTAGTTCCTGGCAACCATTTTGGACCAAAAAGACAAAATAAGTTTTTACACATTGTGCTCCTTTATTTTAATCAACCCATTACTAAAGATGTTTCAGAAACAATTCTTGTTTTAACTATGGTCATTTGACACCCACAGTAAATTGACTTTCTCAAGGTCAAGAATGAATCTGAGTTACTAGAATAGAAGAAGCAGTTCCTTTCAGGATGGCAGTATGTCTGTCATCCCATCGTCTGCACCTTTCTGCTCACTCTGCATTTTGTAGGACTAGGCTTGTCTTAAGGATAACAGTGAAAGACAAAGGAACAGGAGGCGGTCTGGTGTTGCTACAGGTGAGGGTGTTGACTGTGGGGTTGAGAGAGGGCCTAGCTTCAGGGTCTGCTTAAGCAAGTTATTTAGTTTCTCCGAAGTTCCTTTTTTTGTCTCTTAGTAAAACAGGGTAACACAATAACTTCCTGTGAAGTTTTTTGTCATTTCATTTACCTCTGCCTCTCCCCAGCCCACCCTCCTCTTGTACCGGTATATACAAACACACAGAAGCCTTTATTAAGAAGTAGTTAGGAAAAATAGTTGGTATGATTATAGAACAGCTGCTATTAAATGGTGATGTCTTTGGTTGAGTGCTATTTTAGGGCATCGAGTGAATTTAATCTTTTCTCCATGTCAAGACCACCAGACAAGGTTTTTCTCCCCCATTAGAAAAGCCCCATTGGTGGTGGCTATGGCTTACCCAGTAGCATTGTAAATGCAAGCTCTATGGTGAGTGGAATTGATTCTGAAAATATAGTTCTTGTACTAAATGTTCTTCAAGCATGTTTTATAAATTAATTGGAATAGGAAAACAGCATTTTTAATAATAATTTATTATGTTGTGTTAGTCACCATACAGTACATCCTTAGTTTTTGATGTAGTGTTCCATAATTCATTATTTGCGTATAACACCCATTGCACCATGCAATATGTGCCCTCCTTACTACCCATCACCGGCCTATCCCAGTGCCCCATGCCCCTCCCCTCTGAAGCCCTCAGTTTGTTTCCCAGAGTCCATAGTCTTTCATGGTTCATTCCCCCTTCTGTTTACCTCCCCCTTCATTCTTCCCTTCCTTCTCCTACCGATTTTCCTGCTATTTCTTATGGGAAAACAGCATTTTGTTGTTGTTGTTTTTGCTGATTTACAATGATCTCTCCCATCTCTGCATTTACGCTTAAAAAATACCCTTTTTGTTCTGAGAGAAAGGGCATCAAATATTTTTTAATCAAAACATTCATTTCTTCAACATCTGTATAATACCTATTCTGTCAGGCACATGTTAGACACTAAAATTTAAGATTTCAAGGCAAGTCAGATTTGTAAACATGAATGACTACGCTGTAGGTTAATAGCCATAATGTACCTGGGAAGGGGCTGTTTAAACTGAGGAGTATATTGAATGACTCAGTCTGAGGAGTTTGAGCAGCATTCATGGATGAGTTGACATTTGGCTGAACTAAAAAAATGAGTAAAATGTAGTCAGAAGTAGTGTGAGAATCGTTTCCAAAAGAGTATGCTTTTTAAAAAGAGCATGATATATTCAGTAGTGCCAAATAATTCTTTGTGATAGATGTATATAGGAGGAAATGAGATTATTGAAATGGTTGGGAGTAATAGGGCTATGCGTATAAATTACTTAAAAATTTTAAATTAGGGGTGCCTGGGTGGCTCAGTCATTAAGTGTCTGCCTTCAGCTCAGGGTGTGATCCCAGGGTCCTGGTAGCCTGCTTCTTCTCTCCCGCTCCCCCTGCTTGTGTTCCCTCTCTCGCTGGCTGTCTCTATCTCTGTCAAATAAATAAAATCTTAAAATTTTTAAAATTAACTAGCAGTTGATAAGCTAACATATATTTAGGTTTAGTTTCTTGATTCCCCTGAGACCAATAGACTTGAGTGTTTTAGATCTAAGACCCTACAAAAATAAAGATCTGTAGATGATTGAATAGTACGTATATTTTGATTGTTTTGTTTGGTCTTAGTTTGCAAGTTTAGGGCATGGGGCTTCCAAGTAGATATTGATGTGAAGACCTCCTAAATAGTTGGGCATATTTAGTACTCATACTCAGTTATATGAATCAGGCCACTAGGATGGGAATCCCGGCTCTGCCACTTACTGTGTGACCATGGACTAGTTATTCAACTTCTCTGAGGGGTCATATTGAATCAACCGATAATGTTTTGCTTAGTACTTTGACTTGCAGTATTCTTTACTTGAATCCACCTAGTGGCTTTCATGGACTTATGAGAGCTAATGATCATCTCTTTTTAGCTCCATGTTTAGTGATGTCATACTGGTAGCTTGAAATTGGGCACAGTGGGAATATTTACATTACAGAAATCATAAAATGCTATACATCAGTGATAAGTATTTATAAAACAAAAAAAAAGTCTGGTTCATATTCATCCTATTGCATCCATCCTTGTGTTGTTTGACTCACAAATCAGTGCTTAACTCTTATAAACAACAGAAGATGACAAAAGAAAATTGACTCAAATTCTTCACTCTGTTTATGGCAGTGTTGTAGCTTACAAGTACCAATTTGGATCTAACTTGAATTTTTCTTTACGTGCCATTGATTTTTCAAAAAATAGTTTCACTAAGGCAAAGGTTTTTTTTTTTTCTTTCCTAATATGCAGGGCTTTGTGTGTGCCTGTGCTGTTTAAACCAGGATTTGTATGCAAGAGAAATTCATTCTAGCTTCAATGAAAGGGAGATCTATTTAAAAAAAAAAAGAAAGAAAGAAAGAAAAAAAGAAAAAAGTAAACCAAGAAAATAAAGAATATCTGTGTTCCAAAACACACAGTGTTGAGGGATGTGGGGATGCAGGTATAAATGATACTTGTAGATTTAATTTATACCCAACATCCTTGGAGCTGGGAAGCTGTTCTTCCCATCTTGCTCTTTGTTTCAAAGGATTGGTTTTCCAGGGTCTGCTTTTCTATTGGTGTCAGCACCATTCTTCTGTATTTCCTTGTTTGTTGGCTTTCAGTGCTTACTCATCAGAAACCACATGACCCAAAATATACTATTCAATTCTTAGTATGCACGTCTCTGCCATAGGTATCCCCTCTCTGTGTATCTTAAATATGTTTAAGTTCTTGGGAGAGAATGGACTCAGTCCAGCTTGTGGTGGTGATCTCTTTGTGTCAGAGTCCCACAACCTGGTTCACTGTGTTGTGGCCACAAGAAAACAGGGGTCCTGGAATACTCAGACATCCAAGCTTGCAACACCTGTAAGTGGGGGCAGATTCTGGAGTAGGGGCCATGGTTTAGGCAGATACCCCAAAATGTGGTTTTTAGGAAAACTTTAGCTAAATGATATGCTCTCTTATTGGAATAATTGAAATCCTAATTTCTCTTCCCAGAGCACATTAATAGATGGATGTTAAATTTATTTCTATATTTAGCAACCTAGCCAAATATGAAAAGTTATTGATAATGCTTTGCATTCTTGCCAGCATATCAAATTATTATATGATTTACTTGACTGTCATCACACATAGAAAATGTTTTCCTTTATTGTTTTCAAAATACTTTCTATATTCTAGAATTACAAAGTGACCTAATTAACTGAAAAACTATATAATCAGCTCTTTAAAAATCCATAAAGGAAAACAATAAGCATAGTAACCCAAGAAATAATGAAGTATAAATTAATAATACAGAGCAGTGGGAAACATGCCTAAAAAACATTATTAGTTCAAAAATAGAAATTTCATGTTCGTGGTACTAACACATAATTTTTCAAATAATACTTCTTTCTTGCTGATAGAGATCTAGTTTGGATTTATTTCTCTGCTGTGAAGTAAATGTGAAAAACTGCCAAAATGTTCTAAAGTTTTTCACCTCGGTTTTCATCACTGAGACTGTAAAAATATCATTTTCTTTTCCTAACGGAGCTGTTGAGGGAAAGCACCACACTATGGCCCCTTTTAGAAGACAACATTTCAGAAGGTTGGCCAGAGGTGTTGGCGACCTGAGGCAAATATTTCAATATACGGGTTTCTTTCAAATCACATTTCTGTTGGTCTCATCAGTGCTTTACTTTAGACTAAATAGCTTTTTAATCATTGGGTTTTTAAAGAAAAAGGAAAAACATGCCAAACTGTGGGAAACGGTGGTGTTTCTGGGTAAGGGAGGACTTGGTGACAGCCAGGTCCTAGGACCCCAGGGGCCAGGCTCCCAGCGGAGAGCACGAGGGTGCCCCCTGTCCAACCTCACAAATGTGGAAGCGACCCAGGGGCAAAGCGAGGCTCTGGCACGGGCTTGTGCTCTTGCCCAGTTTGGGGGGTGCCCCATTATCTCGAACTGCATGCTTCCTGTGATCTTTGGAAGTTACTCTGTTCCATTAGGAACCAGAGGAGTTTTTCGCGTGCAGGAGTGTCTTCCCTTCCCTCTGCGGGGAAACACAAAGTGATTGTGATGGCATCTGACTTGCATGCTCTCCCGCTGAGAAAAGGGCTTTGAGCATGGCTTTTTTGAGGACAGAGTAGAATAAGATAGGCCAGAACGAACAGTGAAGCAGATCTAATATTTCTCTAAGGGAATGTCTTCGTGTCTTTTCCAGAGGTGGAGTTTAGCTTAGGTGACAGAGGCGGTTGCCCCAAGTGTTTGGCGCTCTCCTTCTGCCACTGTCCAGGGAATGCTGTGCTCCAGGTGCTGACAGAGGGACTCTTCATCTGGCTTGGGGGGATCGTGGGGAAGAGGGGAATGTTCTGTACCCACTGGCTGCTGACACGAGTGGATATGAGTATGAGCCCAAGAGACATTTCTTCTCCTATTTGTTTCTCATTACCAGCTTTAAAGAAGTTACAGATCTATATATAAAAATCTTTGCTGAAAGCCCAGAATTGCTACCTCTGTGAGGAAACCGTGAAAGTGGGACTTAAGTGTTAGGGGGGAGGAAAGAGGAAGATGCTCAAAATTAAATTTTCCCTTCTCTCTCTCTCTCTCTTCTTCTTTTTTTTTTCTTTTTCAGAAAAGGGAATAAATTAGAAGTGGCTTTCAATTTTTTTCTTCCATCAGAAGTACTGAAAACATTAAAAATGCATCAAAAACTGGACTGTAATTCTTATTTCTTTTCATTTCAGGTTAAAAGCATGATACACAGGACCTGTGATAAATAAGGCACACATGGCAAAGGAACTTAAAATCTATCAAACGAGGAATTAACCCCATAATATAAGTCAAATTTGTTGGATGAGGTGTGGGGAGAAGGGGAGAATGCAGCCACAACATTTAGTGGGTGGTCGGTCCTTAGCTTCATGCGGAGTCAGAAAAAGCCTCCCTGAGGAAGTGGTGTTTCAGTTGAGAGGAGAGGGATGTTTTCTTGGTGAGGTGAAAGAGCGTTCCAGTCAGAGGGAGCACATGTGCAATTTGGGAGCAAGGGGATGGTGCATTCAGAATCTTTGGCATTTAGCCCACCCAGGAAACAGTGGGAGAGGTGACAGAAGCTGGCTGAGGTCCCATGAAGAGGTCTGGATTTTATCCTGAGGACAATGGAGAGCTTCTGAAGGGATTTAATTAGGGGTACAAGATGCCTGAATTTTTATCTAGAATATCCTTCTGGCTACTGTATGGGGAATGGTCTGGAATTAGTCTGAGGGGCTGTTAAAATGGCTGTGAGAGCAAAGAACAGGGATCTGTGGCTGTGATGGAAATGAGGAGGCAGACAGATTAGAGAGGTATTTATAGGCAAAATTCACAAGATTTGGTGCAGTAGGAGGTGGGGAAGAGGGAGACTTCTTCCAAATTTTCTGGCTGGCCCCAAACCTGCAGAGAGCAAATGATGTGGCTTACAGTCTTGTTCTTTGTATTACCTCCACCTGGGATATTTTAAAGATCATTTTATATGTTTATTTTTAATATAGAATTTTAATGAATAATGGCCTGGTGCTCTATGGTACTTCCCATGTCTTCATATCTCACCTGTATCATCCCCACTGGTGGACCTATTTAGAGATCTGGAAGCGGGTCTAGAAAAGTCTTAAGTGACTTGCTCAAGTTCATTCAACAGGTCAGTGCTGGAGCTGGGATTGAAGCTCAGGTGTTCTTGACGCCAAAGGTTTTGCTCTTGGAACCACAAGAAATGTACTCACAGTCTGTTACATGACAGAATCCCTGACAGGAATCGGTACTCATGGTCTCATTTGGCCCTCACAATCGCCTAATGAGTTCGATAGTCCTGTGCTCTCCCATTACAGATAAGACAACATTGGCTGAAAGAAGGTAAAATTATTGCCTGAGTTTCTGTAGTATAAGGAGACTGGAGTTGTGGTTCCTGGACTCCAGAACTTAATTTTTTAACAGTTACCTAAACTGCCAACTCTCAAGTGCCCAGTGAAGGCAAGTCCTGTTTTGGAGCCAGTTAGAGCTGTGATTTTTCCATTTTCGATACCTGTATGATCTCACGAAGTGCATCTTAAACATAGGGAAGAACATATGGGTGTGATTTTTGTCCACAGGTGATGGAAGGGGTGTATGTGCATGTTGGAGGGTGTAAGAGTGTTCATTCTGGAGGCATCTGAATAGAGTTTTAAAGTTTCTTTCCAGAGGGCAGTCTTTCTTCATTTTGTACTTAGGGGCATCTCTTGATAACCTCTATCTACTGATGACACTTAGTAAGTATTTAGAAGGAATCTACTGATAAAACCAAACAGAGATACTTGAAGTAAATGTGAATATATTTAGCTTACAGGGTAATGAAGCATTTCATGAAAATTGTAATTCTGTGAGTATGACTTGCTGGAGTCTAGTAAGCCTGTCATTGTTTGAGAGTGAATTGCTGATATCACAACTATGGGGGGATTGGTGAGGGAGCATGGGGCTTATGTGTTTCTTCAAACTATGTGCCTGATGTTCCTCAGGAGCTCTGACTCTGCTCATGGTCCCAAGGTCCTCCCTCAAAATCTGGTTTCTAGAATGGGAGAAAGGTGAGAGAGGAAGTGAGTTAATGCAGAATATAGTTTCTATTTGTTCTCTAGCCTCCTCCTCTAATTTACCCACCTATTTTGTCTCCTCACCACCTTTTTGATTTTTATGAAATGATTGCCTTAGCCTGTGGTTCTGGCAAAGAGACTGTCTACAATTCCCAGTAAGTAACTTCACAAGGTGCATTCATCCTTCCTGATAGACAAGAGTGGTTTACTAAATGGCACCTTAGTGTCTCATTTTCAAAATATCTACTTCACAGCAAGAGGGATAGGGAGCAGAGATTTTCAACTGATCCTGTCCTGAACCCTGTTCCGTTTCCACTTTATGGCTGGTGAATGTTGTCCTGTCCTACTATGGATGCCAATGAAGTAGGATATTGATGCAGATCTCTGAAATCATAAGAAAAATCATGCAGTTGAATTAGTTTATGGACGGACACTGCCAACAGGAATCATGGCAGAGATGTTTGGAAGGATTAATAAGTGTGGCCCTGACCCAGTAGAGTGATAAAGGGTCTTGAAGGATGGGTGGTCAGAGTTTTATGGGGAGTGGTTTGGGAAGACAAAAAGTATTTATTTTTCTTTGCTGCCTGCATTTTGTTTCCAACAACATCAGGGGATGATATATGCCGTCCTTATGTACTATAGACATTAATGGGGAAATGACCTATTACTCTTTAACAAAAATGCTCTTGCACTGTTATAATCTGATGATGATATCCTGTTAAAACTTTTGATTTTTGAGCTACTGGCATCCAAACGGCAGGGTTTCTTGCCTATGTAACTTAAAATAGTTTGCAAAAAGATAATGCGTTGCAGTTGCCTGAGAAATGGGGCATTGGAAGAAGTGGAATAGATCCTAAGCAGTCAATTCTTGTAGGACTTTCAGTTTCTAGAATTCCCCAAAGCAGTTTATATAATAGAAAGTACTGACTCGTGTGTCATTCTGGCACAGGTTTTGACCACAGCATGATTTGAAAAAACAGACCATGACCTGGGCCTGACCTAAACTACAAATTCTTTATAAGAACATGTTCTCAAACACACACACACACACACACACACACACACACACACACACTTTTTTTCTTTCTGCTCATAGTACTCCTAGTACATCTCTGCACAGTTCTTTGTTTGGCTACAAACTAAAAATGTACACTAAAATAGATTGAAAACTTGCTGTTACATTCAGATGATTGGCTTTATTTCTGAATCTTATCCCAGGTTCTGTTTCTTTCCCTCTGTCTTATCTGCAGGTCTGTCATGAGAATCTTCCCTTACGTCTCTCCCTAGTCTGTCACATATTCCTAATGTGCTTTATCTGGCACGCACACACACAGGCCCCCATGTGCACACAACAGGAGTCACCCTGCTCATAGAGGCGTGGGTAATCGAATGCGTTATATCTACATAGGATGGTAATGACTATGTTAGGACTCATTGGCCCTTAACAATCAGAAGCAAGAATAGGCACTAACTTCTCTGTCCTGTCTGGTTAGTTTTCCCCTTCTTTCCTTGGTCATCGTTTTATTTTCTCTTACTCCCATGTTAGGGAAGCAGATTATCAACCTCTTAGTGAGCCCATAGGAAACACCAGATAGGAACTAGCCATGTCTCCACTGCCTCCTTCATCTCAGCACAAATGAAAGGGATGTAGGACGAACATTTGAAAGGAAAGAACATTTAAATGTCAATATATTTTCCATCTCCTTTTGATTATCCCCCTCCTTTCTCCTTCTCCATCTGTCTTTAACACATAAACAGTCATGCTCATTTAAAGTGTTATTTCAATCTAGAGGTACTTTTTAGGAATATGGAAAATTGCTGAAGGAAGAGAAAAAACATTAGCAAACCCACATTCTGATTAATGTTGCAAATGATAGGAGTTGCTCTTCTTTTTAAAGTGGAAGTGAGAATCTCAAGTGTGAACCAGAGTTAGATGATCATATGATCCTCTTAATTCCTTCTCTTTTAGGGAGAGAATATCAGAAGAAAAAGGGGGAAATTATGAAAGTAAATATAGTAGCATGCAAAATCTACACCTGCCAGATACTCAGATCTTAACCGTTCATCAACTTAATAACTTACGCATCCTAAAGGAAGCAGCAGAACTTAGTCTGAATGTGTGCATAGTGTTAGCCTGACTTTGTAAATATAAGAAAACATTTTTTTGTGCATGTATATACTAGTTGTTGACTCTTTGAAGTTATTAACTGATATTAGGAATTTTTAAAAGTTATAAAAATAGACTTGTTTTATTAGGATCCACCACCTAACGCAATGTGTGTAAATTTGAAAAATATTAAATAGGCATATTCTAATACATTGATATGTATTGTTTCTTACAGAATAATTTCATATACAATGGGATATTTTCAAAGCGGCTTTTAATTCTCATTGGAAGGTTTTTCCCCCACTAAATTATCAGCACACTTTGCCAATTTGAGTTGGGGCTTAAATCTGGGAAAGAAATGCTCTAGCTTTTTCAAGTATTGCAAGATCATTTTCTGAGGCACATGGTAATTATGATTTGTGAGTTACATACTAATGCTCAATGGGAGTTTACTTTCACAGAATGAATTTAGCCAAAATCTTGAGTACATCATGAACAAAGATACCTTTTTCTTTTTCAGGTGAAATTTTGACTTTTATATTGTTGTTTTGCTGAGCTTTCTGAATACAAGGATTACATATACACTAGGAAGGAAAACCGAATTTCCTAATTGCCCTGAATGTGCAATAAGCATCAACTGCAGAGAGAAAAAACATGAATCAAGCATTAAGCCATTAAACTGTACCTAATAGGCATTTATTCAATGGGCCTTATGAATGCGAGTCGTGCCCCATTTAAAATCTAACCAAAATGATTGCACATTTCATTAGTGGAGATAATTACCAATTTGTTCCTTCACAAAAAATCATGTATGTATGAAAAACACTGTTAGAAGGTAAACAGTATTACCTTCAGAATACAGAATAAAGATAGTCTATTTAAATAGGGTGGGTAGAGTAACAGGCTTTCTGCCCTTTTTTTCTTTATTATTTTTTAGAATGGAGACTTTGGAATAATCCCAATTTTATCTCAGAACTCAATTTATAGTGATTTATTCTTTATAATTTTCCAATGTGTTCAATATCCATTTCTTAATATTAAAAATAAAACTCATACTTAAAAATACCCAAATGACTTATGGTATGACCTTTCAGTATCTTCATTTACAAAGATCTGATATGTCTTCCATCCCTAAATATCTGGTTGGGTAATCAGGAGGAGGACCAATGTCCTTGTTAAAGTTTTGCAACTAGCTAGCCATGCGACTTGGACAAATAACTGAACCCTCTGGGCTTCAGTGGCTTTTTCTGTAAATTAAGAGGGTCCAAATAGATGATTTCTAGACTCTTTCATGTTAATATCATTCCATTGTAAAAACACTAATTCCACACTTATGCACAGACCAGACATATTCGCTGCCTGGTCCTTCCTTGCATGAAGGGCTATATATTCATTTCCAAGATAGAGGACACTTTTTTTTTTTTTTGGTAATAGGGGGTTTGCATTAATTTGCGTGTGATTCCATTTGGCCTTTTTGGGGGCTTGATGTGATTATTTCCTTACCCAAAATGTAATAATGAGCTGATATTTTTTAATTGCCTTTTATATGCCAGGCACAGTGCTATGTTTCAAGGTACAAGGCCAAGCAGTACTGACTGTGAACCATCCCTCATTGTGCTCATACTCTAGTGAAGAGACAGGTGGTAATCGAGTATAACCTGGTGATTAAGCCCTACGGTGGCTGAAAAAAACTGCCCGTTTAGTCTGTTACCAGAAACCTCAAAAACAAAAATATACAACAAAGAGTTAAAACAAAAAACTTTCTTGCACATAATCAGAAATGCCCTCAGAATCCAGGAATGGCGCATACATTTCCACACTCTTGGCTTTTTTGCTTGGTGGTATTCTCTTTTATGGAAGTCGTCTTTACTCCTCCTTTTTCTTAATCCTAATTCCTAGGATTCAGACTGCTTAAGCAAGAAGCGGAGTTCTGCTTCAGCTAAGTCCCAGGTCCCCTTTTCTGCCTTTCTGTCTCAAATCTGTAAGATAAAAGCGCTCTTTTGTTTGGCATCCTTATTTTTATTTTATGTTTTGTTTTTTGCACACATGGTTTCCATAAAAACAACCAAGACTTGTCAATATGGGTGACTTTTATAACATATATTTTTGTGTTTTTATTCAAAAAGACAATCTTCCCTCTGCAGATGGGTAATAGGGACAAGTCAGAAGTGCCTGGGGGTGGTATACATGAGTCCACTACTGTATTGTGTGTAATAATCCTAAATCTGAAGCTGTTACCAGAAAGTCAAAAAAATTAATAGTAAAGGAAAAGGTCAATGTCCCTGTTAGTTAAGAAAGCTTCAGTTCTAAAATGTGCTTGCTTTTTACATGTAAAGTATCTTTAAATTCTAACTGAATATTGCACTCACAGATACTAAAAATGTTTTTAGTCCTATGCAATTAAAAATAATTTGTAGAAAGAAAAATAATTTGTAGGAAATTATGAATTCTAATAGCAATCTACCTTTTCCCCCCTAGTCCTGTGTTACCTTATTTTCCATCCCTAATTCCGTTTTCACCTTTTGCATTTCTGGGACTAGTGTTCCTGCGCCCCCCCCCCCCCCCGGCAGTGAGATGTCTAGAACGGGATGGAGAGTGTTTGTTTGGTATTCTTATGTTGTACCCAATTCTATTTTTTATTGCTGAACTTCTGCGATTCTAAATGTTTATATGTTTTTTTATACGAGACTACCATATGAATTAAAAGAACTCCCTCCCACTCTAAGAGTTAAAAAAAAATTGTTCTCACCCCCATTTTTTTTTACTAATTGCCTTTAAAGTTTTTAGCCATGTTTGATTGCTTTTTTATATTTTGCATTCATAATCAATAACAGATGCAATCAATGAACCAGTGCTTAATGATGCTAGTTATTTAGTAGTGTATTTAAATCTGTGTTTATGTAACTTCTGGGATCAGACCTTTCACATGAGAAAGAGCATAATCCAGTTACTTTCTGGACATAAATTGGTACTCTGGAAGAGGTTCTCTGGGAACATACGGAGACCTGCCTTTTAAAATATTTTGGTGAGAGTTTTAATATAAATAGGGATAGGCTCTGAAAACACCTGCACATGATTATTTAAAAAAAAAAAGTCATTTGGAGCAGATGAATTTGGAGCAGCAGTTGGCCCCAGCTAGAGCCTAGGAACAAGAAAGACTTGGAAAACTTGAGCAAAAGTAGTAAAATGGGGAAAAAAAAGTTGTAGCAAATTAGATGACTTAACTCAGTATAGTTTAATTATTGTGATGATTTCCTTCTGAAGAATTCTGTCAATATTGAAGAATTATAATTAGATGTCTAAATGTTTGGATAAATTAATCAAAAAATAACTTAAGGCTTTAACAGTCTTTAGTCAAATACATATCTATATATCTATATCTCTATCTATCTATATTCCCTAGAGCAGTCAAGTAGTAGCAAATCCTTAATTTGTATTTTCAAACTTTGGACTTCTGGAAACTTGAAACAGGGAGATACCATAAAATCAAAAAGGGAATAATTTTGAAATTCAGAAAAATTAGAGAATCCATATCCCAGATCAGTTTCTAATATTGAACTTGGTCTTTCTACCTTGAAAATCCAAGATGCGAGGTGAAACACTTCAGGAAATGTGCTAAGAAATGGCCAGCTACAAAGGCAAGCCAGATAGGATTAAATTGCTTATATGGCGAATGCTCGTGGAATAGTATCTGGCATATAGAAATTGTTCAATAAATACAGAATAAATGAAAGGGACATCAAGGTTTTCTATCTGACTCCCTCTCTTGCTTACTTTTAAAACTGTGCATGTTTTCCATGTGAAAATTCCTAAGTGATTTGAGGTATTTGTCAAATGGCACGTACCTAGATTTTCTGCTTCAGAGCATTTTGTGTGGCTTTTCTAAGTGAAAATAATTTTAAGTGGGAAGTATAGAATACTATTTGCTAAAATATAATTGAGTGCTTTTAATGGAGACACTATGCTAAATACCAGCTCTCCTCATACATGGGGACATGGAACTCAAAGTTCTCAACCTCTTGGGGCTCCAGAGATGGACATGGAATGAACAATTATACGGGAAATGAGTACTATGGCAGAAGTGTTTTACAAGCCAATGATTGGGAGGCTTGAAAGTATTACTTAGAAACCTATTGGCCTTCCTTTTTGATATTATTACTTTAAGGGAGTGGTTTTCAAATATTTTTTTGAGGTATTTCTCAAAAGTATTTTGAAAAACCTTTGTGCCCCTCCTTCCTTTGTAAGTTGATATTTTAACTTTTCCATCATAAATGTAAATAGTTGCAAAGGATGTAATTTTCAGGATACTGTCAATATTGATATTTCAAAAAATATTGCATTCTTTGTATATCCAGTGTTATCTAAATGCACTAATATTTTGATTTCTAACTTTTTCACTTCTATTTTAATGGATCAAGAATTTCTTTAAAAGTCAGACATCCTTTTTTCCCTTTTTTCTACTTTGAGTTAATAAATTTTATAATATTTATCTTTGTCATACATATGTTTTGTAGCTTTTTATTCATCACCCCAAACTTAGAAAATTCCTTCGATTTAATTGAAAAAATTTAAACTGGTTTAAGATGCCAATTGTCATTAATACACAACTGATCAAAAGAACATAGATATAAATTTAGATAAAGTATTAAATATAAAAAAATGCATGTTTCACTGAAATGAAAAGATCTAGTATTTTTAATTAGCTCATAAATCTTTAGTTGAAAACTTGGGGATGGGGAGGAGCTCAGAAGCAGCCTCAATTCTGGTTTCAGTGTTGAGGATATAAGTCCTAAGGAACCATGGAAATGGGAGTTTTTCTGCAGTGGTATCACTAACTACTTTGACTTTTTTTTCAAGTTAAATGACTGTGATTTTTATTTTGGACATGTATCAGTAAAATGTTTATCAGCTGACAACACTGATTAGATCTTCTAGTTTTATTAAAAGCAAAACATTTGGACATACCTGATTTGTAAGACGGTTACCTGTTACTAAAGTGATTCATTTTCTTAATAGTCCACATCAGAATTTTAATATTCCCTCTTGTTTTGTGCCTAAGAAACTTTTTACACACCAGGACATTATTTCTTTCTTTCGTAAAATAGGAAAAGAGATTGTAAAAGAGGAAATAGGAAAATCAAGTGTGAAGGATGCTTTTATTTTTGGGGATGTGTGGGCAAATCAGGCTTAGGAAAGAGTACATATGGTTTAGGTAGGTTTGAAAGTTGATTTCCTTAAAACTGACTGTTTTCACATACTAACTTGAAAAGTTCACATGTGCTTCCAGGGCATTTGTACACCATTTGAAAGACAGCTGCATTAAGGTATCAAGAAAACGGACAACCGAATTCTATTATAGACAACTAGTAATAAAATATCAGGTATTGGCTCAGTCTTTTATTTGTATCACCTATCCATTATAGTAGAACTTAAAATATCAGCCATATTTCACTTCTTTATGAATTCCCCCTTGTGCCTCTTATAAGAAGCAAAATATTTTCAATGGGTCAATAGAATACATGGCAAATATAATACATATCCAAAGACATTATAGTTATAAATTCAATAAATGTGCTGTGAACACACTGGGATCATTCTGTGGCTCTAAATTAAACATCTCCATTTATAAGATGAAGACTGCTGTAAAATTGTATTTCCTATAGGAAAAGAATTATAAGATTCTGAGTTCTGATATGAAAGCTGGAATAAAATGGAATATGCTTTTACCTCTTGAGAGGTCTCATGGATATTGCAACATCTTAAAATAGGAAACATTTTTTGATGTTGATCATTTCATAATGAAGAGATAGTGATTAAAGAAAATCTATACCAGTATTTCTAATAATGGTCTAGTATTCTACCTTCCTATAAAAAAGGGGATCAGTAATAAATTTCATCCTCAGTAAATTTATATATGGACTTAACACAATTCTTAGTACTCATATTTGAATGTACATGGGTTCATTTACCTCTCTGGGTCTTAGTTTTCTCATCTGCCAAATGAGACCGATGATTTCTAACCTCCCTAGTAGCTTGAACTATACTATCAGTCTATGATATTACAGAATCTTGTACTTCAAATGGTAATGAAAGAAAGTTGTGGCTGATTTCCTATATCTCTGGATTCAGAACCCAAACTCCTCAGTATAGTCCACTATAAGAAAAATCCAAGTGAGACCAAAGCTTTGTTCTCTTGGCTTTACTAAATATTTCATGACAGCTAGCTTCTCTTCTGTTTGTAGGTTGGCTTAATATACGATCAAAGGCTTCATAATTTTATTTTCTCTTAAATGCAAGGAAAAATAAAACCTATGCATAATGTAGGATTTGATATGAAGTAGGAGTAAGATAATTAAATCTAGTTCAGATGAAGTGTGATGGGGTGTGTGTGTGTGTGTGTGTGTGTGTGTATGTCTAAGATGAAAAAATTCCAGTTGTGTGTCAGATCCTACTTTTTCTTCCCCAGTCTGGGCATGTCTCAAGGGAATATTCCGAAGGGGCTCTTACCTTAAGGCTTTGAGGAGCTTCTTTATTCCAAGGAATAGACAAGCATATGTGAGTTCTCTAAATGATAAGGCCTCTGCTTTCAAGGGAAGGGACATTTTTCAGTGTAACAGGTATCTCTTCAACATTGTCTGCTATTCTGGGTCTGTGGATTCATAGCAGAGGCCACTGAACAGGGTCTTGAAATAAAAGCATGAGTAAAATCTAAATGGACTGTTTGATTTGAAGCACCTTTCATCATTTTGTGGAAGAAGAGAATCAACATTGGAACCCTAGATAGAAGGTGTCTGTGGTTTTGGCTGCATCGTGACCTTCCTGATGTTCTATCAACATTATGGCAAAATCAGCATGTTCAAGGTGCTCCTTAAGTGAGAATGGTCACTTTTGACATGGTCTTGCAGCAGCCATGGTGGTGGATAAAGGGGTGACAGTTACCAGAGGTTAGCCAGGAATGCATTCAGATGTAAATGAGATTTGCCATGGGAGCTCCCAGAGAGGTGTGAGGAGACATTTGAGGAGACGGCATCTTCCACAGACTGTTCGACCAATCAGAGAGGTACTGTTTTTTTTATTGATGTCTTTCTGATTTGGTGATTATCCTTGTTCTGGTATAGCCCAGACTGCTATAAAATTGTTACCCAGCGTACAGTTGTGTAGCGATAGGAAGCTGTAAAAACACAGCTAAAGGTTACAAGTCCTCTTAATGTAGGTGAAGGATATAACTTAATGCACAGAGGTAGCCCCGCTCTTAGCTGATGGGCAAGCTTTATTACTTTCCCACCTTCCCCAGAGTAAACAATGATGCTGGATCCTGTCAGGGTCTTGGAGAAGCTCTTTGTGTCCTCTCCTTAGGGATGTTAAATCCTCCTGGCCCCTCCCAATTTTTTGGAGATTTTGGCTATGTGCCTGATTGCCGACCAGCTGCAAGGAATTTGGTATAATCCAGGCTTTTTTCTGAGTGCCTCTTGAGAGTTTCAGGTGTCCGTTTCCTGATGTAACTTTCTTTAGCAGATGGAGGTGTCAAACCTACTAGAGATACAGTCTCACAAGGCTGATTAATTTTCTGTTTTCCTTAATATTAAGTTTAGAGTTCTGTGTTCCTAGCATTTATCTGGGAGGTATTGATATACAGTTGACTCTTGAACAACATGGGGGTTGAGGGCACTGACCCCTGCATATAGTTAAAAATCCATGCTCGTGGTCCCTGGCTGGTTCATTCGGTACAGCGTGCAACTCTTGATCCTTGAGACTGTGAGTTCAAGCTCCTCACTGGATGGAGAGCTTACTTACAAAAATCCTGTATAAACTTGGATTTCCCCAGAATTGAATAGCCTACTGTTGATCAGAAGCCTTACTCATAACATAAACAGTTAATTAAAGCACATTTTGTAGTTCTATGTATTATATACTGTATTCTAAAAGTAAGCTAGAGAAAAGAAATTAAGGAATGAAATCATGAGGAAGAGAAAATCCATTTGCAGTATTACACCGTATTTATCGAAAAAAATTCTGCGTGTAAGTGGGCCCACACAGTTCAAACCTATGTTGTTTGAGAGTCACCTGTGCAAAGCTGAGGGATTCCAGGACAGAATATAGAGTGTAACAACAACAAAACCCTGTTACAAATGTATGAAACAATTTCACCCAAGCGTGTGGGGGAAACAGGTGTTGACCTAAGTACCTAGTCTGTAAGTCCAAGGTAAAAGGGACTGTATGTAAGCACTGTACTGTAGTTGATAAAGTTATCTAAAGTTGTGGGCATGTACGTGAACTATTCTGATATTGCTCTACATGTGCATGGGAGTTGAATAATTGACTAAACATATAGCAGGTGATGGAATCTGGTTTTCTCCCTGTTGTAGTGGAAGGTTACAGATAAAGATGAGGTTGAAATGATCCATGTGTTAATGGCTAGGAGTTGGAAGTCTTAGTATGCACCTGTGTCTAACGTATAGATGGTCACATGTAGATATATTTACAGATATGTTCATTTATCCAGAATAGTATACATATATGTCTTTTTTTTTTTTTTTGCCAACTAAGAAAGCCTGGAAGCAAAGACATTTCAGTGGCAACCAGCACACTTAATGTTCAGTTCTTGGTTTCTAGTATTATTTTCTAGTAAATGGAACTGGGGCTCCTTGGATGAATGTCTAATTCTAAGCCTAGGACAAGGAGTATATAGAAGATGAACCCGAAGCGTCTTTTATTTTTTTATTTATTTACATTTTTTTATAAGCCTTTTTTAGTGCCAGAGGGTAAGGAAGTTCTTAAGAAAAACCGGCAACGATGGGGATATGTCAAAGGTACACAGGAGGTAGCTGAAAGAGCTTCTAGCAGTGAAAGGTGGAACAATTTGACCATCAAAATAAAGTATTACTGGAGTATAATCCAAAGTATAAAATAAATATCCATAAGTCCACATTAATAAAAATGAGTAAATAAGTGTGCTGGAGAAGGGACAAGGCAGAATTCCAAATAATTTATGTAGATACTCCACCTTCAAGGAGGAAGAATGTAATGTCCCACTCCTTAAGTACGGGCTGCGTAGAATAACATTTCTGAAGAAGACAGTAGGGAAAGGGGAAAAGGAGTCACTTCATAGTGGGGAAACGGAACATCACTACTTCATCCAAATGATCAAGGTTAACAATGTTAAGTCCTATTGATAGCATTTACCCTTGATCTGGGATGAGAATCGTATTTCACTTCTGTGGTCTTCTTCCCCAAAACTGTAATTTTAGTCTAATTTATTGGGTGAAAAACAGACAAACCTCAGTAGATGAACATGCTGAAAAATATCTGACTCTAAACCTTTGAAGTCATTGAAAATAAGGGAAGTCTGAGATACTGTTACAGCTGCAAGAAGTGTAAGGAGACATGATGTCTAAATGTATTGAGGTATCTTAGACAGGATCCTGGAACAGAAAGAGGAGTTTAGGATAAAACTAAGGAGATCTGAATAAAGTATGGACTTCAATTAATCACGAGGTATCAGTATTGGTTTGTTACTTTTGACAAATACACTGCACTAAAATGGTAATAATACAAACTGGGTGGGAGTTATACAAGACTCCTCTGTATTTTTGTAATTTTTGTGGAAATCTGAAACTATTTAAAAAATTTTACTAAGTAAAAAAAATCACTCTTTTAATGTTCTTGGGAAATACCAGCTTTATTTGTATTAAAAGTCATCAGCCATCTTTATCACAAGTATCAAGTTAACCAAATTGCCACAAGTGAATTAAAGGAAGGTTGCTACTGTATCAAAACACGCTGTTGTTTTTTCCTAATCCATGTGGAGAGAGCATATAAATTTATTATAAGCACATTTGTGTTACAGATAAGTGCTGTGCAGTTAATCTCCTTAAGGATAATAGAGATGATAGATGCCTTCAATAGAATATGTGCATGCCTATTGTCTGGTTGTCACCAAGTTAATTTGTAGGAGGTCTAGTGTACAGGAGGCTCACAAGAAACAAAGGAGATTAAAGATTTCAGGAAATGACTTCGAATGCTGGTTCTAAGTGGCTTTCCTCTATGGCTGGTTCTGACAGAGCTTCCTGGAGGAAACTTAAAGGATAGAGTCACGTGAAAGTGCTTTGCCCTTCACCCAGGGCAGATTCCCTTTCACTTGTTTTATTAAACTTTTCTTCTGTTCCTTCCTTTCTGGTATTCTCATGTACCCATAGTTTACACCTTCCGTAATTGTCCCACAATTGATGGATATTCCATGGTTTCATTCTGTTTTCTTTTTGCATTTTGATTTTGGAAATTTCTATTTACGTAACTTAAAGCTCACTGATACTTCTGATACTTGCTTCATTTTCCCAGACTGTGTACGCCTTATATTCTGTTGGAAAGCAGACAGTGAAGGGTTTGGTAAAAGCGACTCATGCAGATAACCTTTCAGGGTGTGGCTTTATGTTTATCTGGTTAGGAGTTAGGCTGTGTTTGCTGTAGCTGTGGTGTCAACGGCTAGAATTTTTTTTTTGAAGATTTCATTTAATCATTTGAGACAGAGAGATACACACACACAGAGCGAGAGTGAGCAGAGGGAGAGGCAGAGGGAGAAGCCAGACTCCCTGCTGAGCCCGATGTGGGACCTGATCCCAGGACCCTGAGATCTTGACCTGAGCCGAAGGCAGACGCTTAACCATTTGAGCCACCCAGGAGCCCCCAACGGCTAGAATTTCAGTTAGCATCTTTCTTTTGTCTTCTCTGTTGTCTTTGAATTTTTCTGGAGACTGTTTAAATAAGGGGTCTGAGGCTCATTCTTTTAGCTTTAATCTCTGTGATTGTACCTGAGCCCTTCCTGATGTGGAAAGGGGGAGAGGAGCCGTTTTATCTGATTAGCTCTCAATCTTTTAGTGACCTTGAGTTCTGTATTTCCCTTCTCCCACATTTAAGGCTACCATAGGCTTAACATGGATATTTCCTTGCTCCCATGTGAAGGGCTAGGGGGAGCTGGAGTTGGAGATTTTACTTCCCCAAAGTTAGTTAGGCTCTGGAAAAATAGTTTTCCTTGAGGCACGCTTGTTCAGGAGAACAGAGAGCTCTGGGTGTATTTCAGAATGGTACCTTTCCCCTTCCCCTGGTGGGAGCAAAATGAGATTTCTCTGTAGTTTTCAGGGAGCACCTCAGGAAAGTGGGGGGACTTCCCCAAACTAGGTCTCCTCAGAATGTTTAACTCTCAAATTCATCCACACCGAGCCTCTAACAACCTTTCAAATACAGTTGAAAGCGTCCCCATGGATATTGGCTCTAGCCGTGGGCTTCTGTTCCCCGTGAGCTGTGATTCTCTGTATCTCTGCGGATTGTTTCAGTCTTGGGGGCAACAGTTTGCTCCGTGACCTCAGTTGTCTGAGAGATCTAAGAAAAGCTGTTCATTTTCAAGGTGGTTTGTTTGTTTTCTTTTTCTTTGTTCTCCCAGTTTTTTTCTTGTGAGGATGGGAGTGACATCTTCCAAGTTCCCTGCTTGTTGGGCCAGAAACTGGAAGAATCATTTGTTTTAAATATTTGAAGGTGTTTTGTTTTTGTTTTGTTTTAGTCTTTTTTGGGGGGGGTACAATTTTACTTGAAAATGAAGATTTCAGGACTAAAATTTAACATTGGAAACTTAGACTTGGCTGTAGGTCCGCCCTAGTTTTGAATCAATGGATGCAGTTTATAGCAGTAGCTGTGATTTCAGTGTGTGGTGAAGTAACTCCGTATTAGATAGGGCATTTACTAGAGATAAATCTTTGGCTTTTAAATAGGCTTTAAATATTAAATGAATCCCTATGTGTGTCGTGGCAATACCTGAACAACATCTAAAGTAATTATCATTTTATCAAGAAAGCGAATTTGCAATTGTTAAATGTACTCAGCAGCAAAATTAATACAGCAGCAGTTGTCAGATAATTTCAGCGGTGAATTTATAGGAGTGATTTTAATTTACATCCAGCAATGCAGGCAACTCTTACCCAGCGATTTATATTTGACTGTTTAGGCTTAGGAAACACCATGGACCATGTCCTATGGAATTTTTTGTAGCAGACAAAAATGAACAAATGAAACTCAAAAAAAAAAAAAAACAACAAAGGTCTAAGAATTTTATGTAGTATATTTGTCGTGTGAGAGGTAAACCCAAAGAATACTTGGCTATAATTTAAAAATACAATGACAAAATTTTTACTTGTCTGTTGTATAATTGTAGCAAATTATTTTGTCCCTGATGAGGGAATTGTGAGGTTTCATGCCTTAGACTTGCCTGTGCCTCCCAAGTTAGTGACGCAGATGCTACCGTGAGATGTCTCTTTTTCAGATGTTTCCCTATTCAGGGCACAATTATGCCTGTCTTGAAAAAGGAATTATCTTTTAATGAACTCCATTTAAATTTCTTTTCCCTATTTTTGTGCTCATCTCATTGAATAACATAATCTCAGAAAGTATTAACTTGTATTATTTCACGTTGCGTCTCCCAACACTATCTTAATGTAATCTTGCCATATTTATTCTGCCATTCATTGGTTTGCACTATTTTTCTCAAGTCCTTGTATGCAAGGGTAATGAAAAAGCTCTGTTTATTCTCTTTTTCAGATCATTAATAACATGTTAAGAACTGGCTCAGCACCAATCCCTGGGCACTACAGTAGATACCTTCCTTATTATGTGACAGACTGTTATTTATCATTCATGCCCTGTTGTTTGCATTCCTCTTGACAGTTTGCAATCTTTGCAGGAGGCATCCTATCAAAGTCAGTTTGAATGGATTTTTAAATTAAAGCTTTGGGAGGCACTGTATTCAATGTTTTACTGAGATCTAACACCCATGGTATCTATTTAGTAACCCATAGTCCTTAATTAAAAAATGCTTACCAATCGTATTCATCTAGAATGACTAAGGTTTCCTGTTCCTGTCTATTGGTAGGAGGTGACCCTCAGGGATGTCATTTTAGTGTCCTGTTTATCAAAGATAACTCCATAAAGTCAGATGGTTTATATGAAACCTTCCAGGTGATTATAGCCAATTTATTGGAAATGAATGATAGAATCCCTAAAAATCCTCTGTGCTTTGCCTATCTCTATATCCTTCCTAACCAGCCCCCCCCCCAACAACATTTACCAATTTTTAAATAAACAATGTAGAATCAGGGTTTGGGAGATTACATCCTAAATCTCTCCATCCCTGTTCATGTGCATGTGGTTTATGGCTGTTTTCCTCCTATGATAGCAGAGTTGAATGGTTGTAGAGACCCTATGCCCCTGAAAGTCTAGAATATTTACTATCTGGCTTCTTACAGAAAAAATGGATTCCTGTTTTAGATTATGATTAATACTAATAATGTTTATTATACATTGCCACCAATAAGAGAAAATTGTGGATAAGAGGAGATCTGGGACACATAATTGGACAACACACTGTCTAGGCTGCTGTGAAATGAATCCTTTCATGAGGTAAAATTTCCGGGGTCATGTACCAGTACTGAACTCCAGCATCTATGATAGCAAATGGATTCAAATTTACTCACCTGTCTAATTCTGGAATGAATCCGAAGTCCAACTCCTAAAACAGTGCAAATACAATGTCATTGCTATCAGATGAGGTGGTACATATTAAAATACCTGTCTTAAGAAATGGAAGACATAAGTATAAGTTGACATGCAAATATAACGTATGCCAGATAAACTCATCCATTCAGTCAGTTGATACACATTTAAGTGGCTGTTAGGTTCCAACCATTCTTTTCCTGTCTGAGGGTAAAGTATCTATTCTTGCTGGGCCTTCTGTATTACTGGTGGAGGGAGACCAGCCATACAAGTTAAACATAAAAATGTTAAGTGTTGGGTGGTGATCAGTGTTACTAAGAGGTGTAAGTCTTGGTAGGCTGATAGAAAAATGACAGTGGATATGAACTGTTTCTTATTACCTGATAAGAGTCTTGAAGGAAGGATTGAGAGCAAGCCAAGCATGTATCTTTGTAAAGAACATTGCAGTTTGAGTTAACAGCAAGTGTCAGTGTCCTGAGGTGGTAGTGGATTTGGCATGATGGAGGACCAGTAGGAGGATTATGAGATCCAAGGAATGAATAAAGGAGATGGTGGTCAGTAATGAGGTTCTTTTTGGCCACTGTAGAAGCTGGAGTCTTCTCGGAGAGGGAGCCCATGAGAAGGTTTTAAGTTGAGGGAACACCTGATACAACTTGAGTTTTATCAGGAGTCTGTTGTGTGGAAAATGACACAGGAGTTTTGTGGAAATGGGAAACCAGTTTGGAGGAAGTTAAAATAGTCTGGTCCTTTCTACTCCCTGCTACCAAATGGTGATTTGGTGGAAAGCTGCAAAGGTAGTGGTGGGGAGTGAGCATTCTGAAAATATTTTCAAGATAAATGTCCCATAGAATTTCTGATAGATTAGTTATAGAAAATGATAGAGGAGTCAAGGATCTTACCAGAGTTTTTGGCCTAAATACTGGAATGAAGGAAGTGCAATTTACTGAGATGGAAGAGACTGTGGGAGGAGCAGGGTGAGGGGGAGAATTAAAAAATATATACATATTTTTTACTCTACTGCATAAATTTGTGATAAAAGCAGAACCACTTTGTTGGTCAGTGAGGTAGTTCGTTTAGACACTCACCTAGGATTCAACAATGCTACTGATTGTTTGCAAGATAGAAATCATAGAGTCAGGATATCATGACTTGTCATGGGGATTATTAAGTATTTTTCTAATGTGCCAAGATAAGACTATTTTAAAAAATGAAAATATATGAACGTTAATTACCATCTGTCAAAATGTAGCTTTTTCGGGAGACTGCATTATTATGGGAATCTTAGTATCCAAAAGGATTGCTTTTGTGTATGTTAGCATTTCAGGTAAAATGTACATACTCAGTTACACTTACACAATTCAATGTAATAATGCTTATATTTTTGGTGAGTGCATTCAGCTCATTTTAAACATTGATAATTGGCACAGTGTTGAATTTTAGTCCGTTTTAGTCTCTTTCCTCAGGGAATCTGCAATCAAGAAGGAAATATTGGAAAAGGCTTGTTTGACTTTTAGTGAGTTCCTCTTTCTTCTCACATCAAAGTAAGAATCGTCTCTTCTTGGCTCCTTTAGCTTAAAAGGGTCCAAATAAAATGCATACAAAAAAATGGATACAAATTGTTGTCGTATGTCCCCTATCCCCAGATATTATTTTTATAGATTAGAATCACGACTGTTCATATGCACTGTATTATTATCTTTTAAAGATTTATTTTAGAGTGAGTGCAGGGAAGGGGCAGAGGGAGAGAAAGTCTTAAGCAGACTCCTCGCTGAGTGCAGAACCCAATGCAGGGCTCAATCTCACAACCCTGAGATCAGGACCTGGGCTGAAACCAAGAGTCAGATGCTTAACATACTGCACCACCCAGGTGCCCTGGTATTATTTTTAATAGCTTTATTGAGATATAACTCATATAAAAAGAATTGCAGTATTTAATGTATGTAGTTTGATGAATTTGGAAAAATACCCATGATGCCATCACCACAATCAAGGTAATAGACATAATACCTCCCCAAATTTCTTTGTGTCCTTTTGTTGTGGTGGTTTTTGCTGTAGGAACACTTAACGTGTTGTCTACCCTCTTAGCAAATCTTTAAATGCACAATATCATATAGGCTATGTGTTCAGTACAGTAAATCTCTAGAACACATTCATATAACGTAACTGGAACTTTATTGGAGGTTACTTTTTGACCTTGAAATCCCTGGACACACATGAATATAAAGCATAAGAAGACTAAATATTTTTATTAAAAAAAAAAACAACAACACCACCACTCATTCTTGTTTTAATGAAACAATAGTATATTTCCATTTTGGAAAATTGTTTTTGGGAAAGACACACCAAGTTGTATATACTGTCTTTGAACCAGACCAAACTCTGTTGGGGGCTGCCTGAGCAGCACACAGAACTAGTGATTGAGTCAAGACTTGCAGGTCAATGTCAGCTCTGGTGTTAACTTGCTTAGTCATGTTTGGCAAGTCACTTCCCCTCTATGAACTTCAGTTTGCTCATCATTGGCTCAGAGAATAATTGGGTTTTAATAAGCAGTCAAATTAAATGACCCCTAATATTCTCTCCATTTGTACAGTGCTGTCATTTCATAATAAGTCTTTGGAACAGTAGAAAACTATGCTGTGGCATGTATCCTCAGGTCTCAATATAAGTGGTTAACCTGGAAGGATTTTCCAGGAGAAACAGTTTTCCAGAAGGACAAACCAAATTCAAAAATGGAATAACCACCTTACACCAATGATGGATCAGAAGTGTTACATAGGGGCGCCTGGGTGGCACAGCGGTTAAGCATCTGCCTTCGGCTCAGGGCGTGATCCCGGCGTTATGGGATCGAGCCCCACATCAGGTTCTTCTGCTATGAGCTTGCTTCTTCCTCTCCCACTCCTCCTGCTTGTGTTTCCTCTCTCGCTGGCTTTCTCTATCTCTGTCAAATAAATAAATAAATAAAATCTTAAAAAAAAAGTGTTACATAGGTATTCATAAGGTGATATAGATAGATAATGATTTCTCAGGAAGACTTTTAGTTGCTTGTTTTTTTGTCTTTTGTAAATTACAAGTCATTAAAAGTCCACTTGCTCTGTCTCAATACTCTTAAGTATTTCACTCTGAAATTTGTAAATTTCAGAAGCGATAATGTACAGACATTCTGGAAAATTTAATGATTGTCTGGTTTACTGAGAATAATGCTGTGTTTCCTGTATCAACTTAGAAATAGTACAAATTTTAGTATGAAGAAGTTTGGACTGAATCTGTCTCGAAGTAAAACTAGTGTGGATAAATATGAGCGCATGGTATGGGGCTTTCCACCCAGAAATACTTTCTCCCTCCCTTCCACTTAGATGATTTGAAACTCTTTAACCTATGTTGGTGTGATTACAAAAGTAGGGCATTGCCATGAGAAAGGCTCCATTTAATCATACTTGCATTTCCAAAGAGTTGAAGGGCTAAGTTGTTTTGAATATTGGCTCCTGTTCAACACTTTCCCTTCTGCATATTCATATGGATGGGTTTGGAAAATTGGCTTTTACCTTGTATACTTTGTACAGGAAAAAAAAAAGGACAATATTTGGAAAGTGTATCAATGGAATGAGAACAGCATGGGGTAGTAGAAGAGGAATGTGTAGTGGGTGCAGCTGGGGAGGTCAGGATCCGTTGGTTGGATGCTCTTGAGGTGTACTAAAAATGGAGAGGCATTGAGAAGTGTATGTGCGTGCATGTTGAGAACTTTGTCTACTTCACTGCTTTGTCTACTACATTCCTGACAGTAGTCTTTGAATTGCAATTCCCCTAAGCTATTATTCATTCATTCTCCTCGAGAAAAATGAGAGTACCCACTTTTTATAGCAAGATTTGTCTGACATGGGGAAGATATATCAAGTGAAACTGACACAGAGAAAAAAAAATTCTGATTTTTAAAGGAATTTAGAAATGGATAGAAATACTACTAAATACAATAAAGGGGTTAATTCTCCCTGAACTAACTTATAATTTTATACAAATAAAAATACCAAAAGGTTTTTTGAAGGGAAGTAACTCAGCTAATTACATGGCTTATAAGGAAAAATCAGTATATGATGGGAAAGTTATTCACACAGGGATTAGTGCAGTATTAGGGTGATCCACAGTGAAGCACATGCAGTGTGTCAGAGCAGCCTAGTGCTTGGTTGGATGTTTGGGCCCTGGAGATAGAGTGCCTGGATCTGTGTCCTGCCTTTGCCATTACTGGCTATGGGATCTTGGGGAAATTATTTAATATTTCTGGGTTTTGACCTGCTTTTTTCATCTAGCTAATAAATACTGTTCATCTCATAGAATTGGTGTAGAGATTGAGTCAACACATGCAAAGTGTTTAAAGCAGTGTGAATTAGCAGCATTACCACCTTCACTGGTACCCCACTAATGGAACAGAAAAGTTCAGAAATAAATCTAAATACATAGGACAGTTAGTGTGTAATACGGGTGTATGGTGTCCGTAAGGGAGGAGTTACATAATGTATTTAGAAAAACTGACCAGCTATGGGAAAACAAATTGTAGAAACTCCCTCCTTAACAAAAAAATAACTGATAAGCCAGTTATTTAAATAATAAAAGACCTACAGTTTCTTACACAGTTAAATATATACTTACATATGACTAAGCAATTCAAATTCTATGTATTTACCAAAGATATGTAAAAAGATAAGTCAAGTCTACATGAGTATTTATATGCAAATGTTTATAACTTTATTCATGATAGCCCAAATAGGAAGCAACACAAATATCTATCTGGTGGATGGATGAACACTTATGATCTGTTGATACAATGAAATACTGCTCAACACTAAAAGGAATGAACTACCAAACATATAACAACATAGATAATCTCAAAAGCGCTCTGCTAAGTGAAATAAGCCACTGTATAGACTATATTCTCTGAGTCCATTTATAGGAAAATCTAGAAAAGGCAAAGTAGAGTGATTGAAGGTAGGTCAGTTGTTTGGAGACAGAGATAGAGGGTGGAGAGTGAATGCATAAAGGGAAATTTTGGGGATAATAAAAATATTTTATGTATTGGTTGTGGTAGTTATATGCTTGTAAACATTTGCCAAAATTCATCCAATTGGATACTTAAACTGTGTGAATTATATGCAAATTACACCACCATCAAACTGATTATATTCAAATCAAGCTATTCAAGATATGGTAGTTTTATAACATGTCTCCAATATTCTTATACACTCCTCCTATCAAAGGTAGAATCTATATGCTTCACCTTGAATCTGGGCTCTGATTGCTTGACCAGTAGAGTATGACCTAAACCGGCAGCTTGACTTTCTCTCCTTTGAGATGCTTACATTTTGGAACTCAGCCACCAACCTCAGGGGAAGTCCAAGCCCCCAGGAAAGGTCTCTTTCAACACTTAGAACCACCTGTCAGACACATGAGTAAAACTTTTGAGATGACTGAAGTTCAAGTCACTGTCTGACTGGAACAGTGTGAGAGGTCCTGGGTGAGACCTGTCACATGAGGTAAATGTCCAATCATGAGAGACAATAATGACAGTTGTTGCTTTAAGCAACTGTGGTTTGGGGTGACTTATTTTGCAGCATCAGGTAACTGGAACGAAAGATCTGGAAGAAGACATAGGATATTAAAATAACTTATGAATGGGAGAAACTTCTGTGCATGGTACAAAGTACATAAGGTATGGGAGAAAAGATTGATAAATACATTAATAAAAACTAAATTTTTCCACAGTAAAGAAAGTATGAGAATTAAAGGACAAACCAGGAAAGATGTTGGCCACACATACAGTGTAGTGGTACTTGTTTTGCTATATCAATATTTGCAAATCAAGAAAAACTAGCAACACTGGAAAATAGAATGTAAATGAAAAAGATAAATCGGTATGGTTTATGTGAAGGTGGCCATCCTCACACTACAAGAAATACAAGTCAACGCTGCAGCACAATACCATTTTACCTGTAAAATTGGTGGAGATAAAAAGATTATCCAGATTTTTAGAGTACTTAAATAAGTTCTCAGTATATTCTGGATGGGTGTGTAAATCAGCCTCCTGGGAGGATGATTTAATCTTAACCATCCAAAATTTAAAACGCTAGTTAAAAATAGTGGTTTCACTAACTAAAGATTCATTTTTTAAAAAAAATGCTGTATGTATCAGGATTCAGTTGGAGATTCTGTGCCATAAAGTCATTCAAGGATCTAGGCTCCCTCTGTGTAGATTCTTTGTAACGTTATAGGACTTTCAAGGCCTTCACGGGATTGTCTGAATCTGATTGCTGGAAGACAGAAGTGGGAGTGTGTGTGTGTGTGTGAGAGAGAGAGAGAGAGAGAGAGAAAGAGAGAGAGAGAGACTGTGGAGGAGAGTTTATGGCCAGGCCTGGAAATGGCATGTATGTTTGTGTGTGAATGTACATATGTACTACGTTGGTTAAATGGTGCTGGTAAGTTGCTGGTAGTGTGGTATAGAAAGATTCACTGCAAATGATCAATTAAGTTTGGAAACTGGATTTTAGAGTGTCAACATTTACACAAAGCTTTTTGTTGCTTTCAACCAACTCTGTCAGACCCTGTCTCTGGATTTCTTCCACACTATCTAGCCAATTTTTAAAAGACGTCTATAATGTCAGAATTCTGCTTCAGCCATTTCTGCAACTTGGAAGTTGTGCATTTTTAAATAAAAAAGGAACAGTAAGATATTACTTTCATTTGTGTTAGAAGAAATAAGAAGGAAAAAATCACAAATAATTTAAGACTAAATATTAATATTTCAGGCCAACATCTTTCAACGAATAGAAATTACTTGTACATTTCTTGTTCTTCATGTTTCTCAAATAATATGCATGGAAAACATACATTGAGATTTATTTGCATAATTGATTTTTTTGATCATTGTTATTAAAAAAGGCAATCAGGAAAAGGAGATCTGAAGTACCCTTAGTCAAACATCATTAGGTGCCCCAGTGTAAAAATATTTCTTGCTGCTCTCTTCAGTAATACCTGTGCTCCAGTTAAACAGACTTTCACCCAAGTGCACATTGCCAATATCCTCTCATCTTTGTGGCTCTGAATGTGAATGTTCTTCCTCACATTTTGTACCAGAAAAACAGAATTTCTTAGGCAGTGGCGGTTAAATACAAGAGGATTTTACTAGCGTATCTTATAAAATGTCAAAATAAATAGTGTTACTTCTGCTCATCTAGAGCTTGTATTTATCACCCTCCCTTAGATCTTGTGGCTCCGATGCTAGCCTTCCCTCACAGTTCCACCCTGATGCCATGTAATGCTGGATTACTCACTTTACTCTCCTCATTTGCCACTGGCACCCAGATGGTCTTTAGTCAGGTCACATGGGTTATGGTAAAGGTATGAAACTTGACAAATTTTTTCTTTCATCTTTGAAATATTGAGAAGTCAATTCCACATATTACATAAGACCGGAAAGTAGTGATTCCTAAGTAAGTTGATAGTTGTACAGTCTGCTGTACCAGGATATGAGCATCCTAAGTTGTCAGGTACCAGGGAAAGAACCAGAATTGAAGAAATAGAGATATTGAGTTAAGTCATAAATAGACAAGATTATAATGATGGGCAGAGCAAGGTATATAAACTTTAATGTCTGTCCATAAGGTTAGGCAACTGAGATGCATAGAAGAGTAACAGGACCAGGTGGGGTGACGATATGATTTTTTTTGCCCAAACCAGGACATTTTGAGAGTGAAAGGGGGATGCTGTTGATAAGTATGCCAGGATTATAGGCATAAATTAGGACATTGTGAGGCAAGCTGGTTCCAGATGAACATATGGTCACCATAAATTAGATGCCCAAGGAACTAGATGACAGCAAGAATCCATTTTACCTTAAACCAAAGGTCCTGGGGAATTTTTGAGTGAAGGGGGCAACAGAAACAAGGAAGCAAGGGTAGCCAGTTATATAAGCATTATTAAGCTAGCACAATGTGTAACCAGAGTTCTATCTCCCAGGAGAACTTTGTGAAATGGAGCACCACATATGTATCAGAAATAACCTATTAGGTGAGGGAACTGGATATTTACACACCAATTCTTGAGTCACTGAGGGCGGCTCCTGGGAGTGAACTCTTCTGTGTCATAGAGGTTCTGAGAGAAAGCTTGCTGGCACAGGCAGCTAGAAGTCAAGGGGAGGGTGATAGGTGCAAGGGCTGCGAACATCAGCTACATATTTCATGCTCTAAAATTAAGTGCCCATGGAGGCTAGTTTTAGTTTGGGAAAGATATTCTAGGTAAAATGATAGCTTCTAATCATTTCTGATTGATCCGTACTTGTGGGAGGAAATTGTGCTAAGTGGTTCTTCTGTATTATTGCTCCAGAAATCAGTCCCAGTTTGAGGAGAGTTTCAAGTAGATGGGTAAACATTTGAAAATATTTCAAAGGAGCTCTAAGCTCACATTTCCTAATTTTGTCACTAAATGTGAGGCAGTTTTCTTGGGTGATTCTTTAGAGTTTTGAAAGTAGTTGTATATTTTTATTACTTAGAACCAATGGCTAGGGATTGTATTGGAAGAAAACATGCCAGCTGTCTTAAAGTTCTCATACTCTGAGAGGTTGTTTGGGAAGCTATTCTACAACATACCCAAACTGATAATTTGAGACTGTTCTGGTGGTGATATGTATATGCATACACATATGTTCAAACCCATCAAACTGTATCCATTAAATATGTGTGTTTTTTGTGTAGGCTTGCTTTGTAGATCTTGCAGGTTTGGTTCAAGACAACCACAGTAAAGTGGATACTGCAATAAAGTGAGTCAAATTTTTTGGTTTCCCAGCGCATATAAGTTGTATTTATGCTATTAATCTATATTGTGTGCAATAGCATTATATCTAAAAAATGTACATACCTAAATTAAAAAATTCTCTATTACTAAAATACTCTATTAGTAAAAAATTCTCTATTACTATTCTCTATGCTAAACCTCATCTGAACTTTCAGTGAGTTGTTATCTTTTTGCTGGTGGGAAGGTCTTGCCTCAGTGTTGATGGCGGCTGACTAATCACGGTGGTGGGTGGTTGCTGAAGGTTGGGGTGGCTATGGCAATTTCTTAAAATAAGACAAAACTGAAGTTTGCCACATGAAGTAACTCTTGCTTTCATGAACAATTCTCTCAGTAGCATGAAATGATGGTGGATAGTGCTTTACCCACAGGAGAACTTCTTTGAATACAGGAATCCTCTTACACCCTGCTGTATTTTATCAACTAAGTTGATGTAATCTTCTAAACCCTTTGTTGTCATTTCAAGAATCTTCACAGCATCTTCACCAGGAGTAGAGTCCATCTTAAAAAAACACTTTCTTTGCTCATGCATAAGAAGCAACTCCTCATCTGTAAAAGTTGGATCATGGACGGCAGCAATTTAGTCACATCTTCAGGCTCTACTTCTAATTCCAGTTCTCTTGCTATTTCTACCACATCTGCAGTGACTTTTCTCCACTGACTTCTTGAAACCCTCAAAGTTATTCATGAGTGTTAGAATCAGCTTCTTCCAAACTCCTGTTTTGGCCTCTTCCTTTGAATCATGAGTGTTCTTAAGGGTATCTAAAATGGTCAATCCTTTCCAGAAGGTTTTCAATGTACTTTTCTTAGATACATCAGAGGATCCATAGATCCAATCTATGGCAGGTATCACTTCACAAAATGTATTTAATAAGATTTGTAGGTTGAAATTACTCTTTGATCTATGGGCTGCAGGATGGAAGTTGTGTTAGCAGGCACGAACACATGAATCTTGTCCATTTCCATCAGAGCTCTTGGGTGACCAGGTGCATTGTCAACAAAAAATATTTTGAAGGAAATCTTTTTTCCTTAGTAGTAGGTCTCAACAGTGGGCTTAAAATATTCAGTTAACCATGCTGTTAAACAGATGTGCTGTCATCTAGGCTTTGTCACTCCACTTAAAGAGTACAGGCAGAGTAGTTTCAGCATAATTCTTCAGGGCCTTCAGATTTTCAGAATGGTAAATGAGCATTGACTTCAACTCAGAGTCACCAGCTGCATGAGCCCCTAACAAGAGAGCCAGCCTGTCCTTTGAAGCTGTGAAGCCAGGCATTGACTTTTCCTGTCCAGCTAGAAAAGTCCTAGATGGCATCTTCTTCTACTAGAAGACTGTTTGGTCTACATTGAAAATCTCCTCAGTGTAACCACCTTCATTAATTGATCTGAGCTAGATCTTCTGGGTAACTTGCTGCAGCTTCTATGCTAGCACTTACTGCTTTGCCTTGCACTGCTTTGTGACAGAGATAGCTGCTTGAATCTCATGACCCAACATCTGCTAGTTTCAGACTTGTTTTCTGCAGCTTCCTCATTTCCACGTGTAGAGAATTAAAGAGAGTTCATGGTTTGCTCTGGATTAGGCTTTGGCTTAAGGGAGTGTTGTGGCTGGCTTGATCTTCTTTCCAGACCACTGAAAGTTTCTCCATATCAGCAATGGGTGTTGCACTTTCTTATTTGTGTGTTCACTGGAGTAGCACGTCTAATTTCCTTCAAGAACTTTTCCTTTGCGTTCCCAGCTTGGCTAGCTATTTGGCACAAGAAGCCTAGCTTTCAGCCCGTCTTGGCTCTTGACCTGCCTTCTTCACTAAGTTGAAGCATTTCTAGCTTATAATTTAAGGTGAGAGATGTGTGACTCTTCCTTTCATTTGAACACTTGGGGGTTATTGTAGGGTTATTAATTGGCCTAATTTCAATATTGTTGTGTCCCAGTGAACAGGGCCTAGGAGAAGTAGAAACACCGGGGAATGGCCTGTGTGTGGAGCACTTAGAACAGATACAGCATGCATCAGTGAAGTTAGTCACTCTATGTGGGTGTGGTGTGTTGCCCCCCAAAACAATTACAATAGTAACACAAAGATTATTAATCACAGGTTATCCTAACAAACATCATCATAATAAAAAGTTTGAAATGTTGAGAATGACGAAAATGAGACACAAAATGAGCCAAGTGTTGTTGGAAAAATGATGCTGATAGGCTTGCTTAATGCAGGGTTGCCACAAACCTTCAATTTGCAAAAATGCAAATCTGAAATGTAAAGCAAAGCATAATAAAACAAAGTATGCTTATCTTTCAGTTACACTTCAGTGAAGATTTAGACAAATGAAAATAATTTGGCTATTGTCTTTACTATAGAAAAAGATTTTGAGCAGAATTTTTTAGATGGCCATCTCTAAGATAGTGATATTTAATGTTCTAATTTTCTAGACTCTTTTTTCCCCCAGTACAGTTGTTAAAGTTAGAAGTTATTGTGTTCTTATGTTTGCTGGTTTTCTTTTTAAAAATCTCTCTTTAGTGCCAGGAGCATGGCAGCTTGGGTATTAGAAGAGTGTAGGACAGCTTTGGTCAGGGAGACCTGGCGTCAGGGACCTAGACTGGACTCAGTACAGTGAGAATATGAATTAGGGGCAGACCTTGTTGCTGGAACTCAGAATCCAGATTTTCCAGTAGAGCCTGATATTTAAAGAATATGGAGAAGGTAATATAGAATTTGCAACTTTACAGATAAAAGTACCAGTTATAGCAAAGGTAGACCAGCTAATATGTGGAGATCCAGAATTGTAGTTGAGAGTATATAGGACTCCAGCTCAGCTAGGATTCAGTTTGTCTCTTGGCTGGGTCACAGAGTTGAGAAGAAATGGTAAAAGCAACTCATGGTCTGGTTGTGAAGAAAGCTATTTGGAACTTGGAACAAGATAGCATGACAGGAAGCCATTCTTGAGACTGGTTTTGGGCTCAGTAATTCGGCAAAGGCTTAAGACCAGGACTGGGGCTCTTGGAAACGTCAGGAAAGAGCAGCAAGATGCGTTGATGTTGAGTCATCTGAGACCTCTTAGTACCTTGAGCCTCAGGGTAGGGCTGAGTCTGCCTTTGTGGATTAAATGTTCCAGCTGAGTGTAGAAGAGAAATATAACAGCAGGGAGCCAGACACATCCGTATATTTAGTTTCAGAATAATCGCTTAAGACAGTGTTTCCCAAGGATGTTTCATGGATCACTATTCTTAAGAGATTCTTTCTGCAGTGAGCACTTCATTCCTGCAACCAGACTGGGAAATGCTACTTTTCTTTCCCCTTCATGAAGAAACACACTGCACATTAACATGTTAACACTGATAATTCTGTTGTAAAGAAAGATTTTTCCATCTGGCACTCATGGCCATCCCATGGAACCAGACCACCATAACACACATTTGACAGTGGTGGGATTAGAGAACTCTCTTTGCAGCAGTAGGCACTGAAGGCTTGAAGGAACTTGGTGAAACTTTGTGAAATTAAACTCCTTCAATTGCATCTTGAAGAAAGAGATTTGGTAAGAGTTTAATGAGGAAAACAGAATTTGGTTCAAAATAGCTTTTGAGTATATTGTTCCACTAAAGATAAAGGCTGTGGAGAGGGAAAGGATCTAGGGCATCCTTGCTTTATTCCTTCGTTAACAGAACTCAGGAAATATGGGGTGCCTGGGTGGCGCCGTTGTTAAGCGTCTGCCTTCGGCTCAGGGCATGGTCCTGGCGCATTCTGGGATTGAGCCCCGCATCAAGCTCCTCCACTGGGAGCCTGCTTCTTCCTCTCTCACTCCACCTGCTTGTGTTCCTTCTCTCACTGGCTGTCTCTCTCTGTCAAATAAATAAATAAAAAATCTTTAAAAAAAAAACAACAAAACTCAGGAAACAGAAGACACCAGGTTGATGGCATTGGTGTGGCTGTGACTAGGGGTGACATGAGCAGGAGTGGAAGAGGGCAGGTGTTCGAGGTGCTTTCATTTCTGCATTTCACTTCTATTCCTATGAAGAACCAGTCTTAGGATGTACTGGGCTGAACACCAGAAGGAAACAGTAACCAGAATGGAGCCTGTGTTGCAGGTTGAGGGTTGGGGGCAGTTCGAGGCTCTGATCAGAAAGCATTCTCTATTAGTGGTGTTTATAAGAAAATTAAGCCTTTAAAATTGGATATTACATATTGAACTAATGGGTCTCTAGCAATAGCCCAATGTTTAATTTTTATAGGCTGTTACTATTAAAATACTGTGATCAGTATTTCCTCAAAACATACAAGTAAAAGAATTGTTTGATTCATGGGACCAGTGGTGTACCGTGTGGAACATAAACTTTTTATTTTGACTGAAGATTTATTCTGCTTCAGTTTATCTTGCATAAACAAGATGAAGATATGCACCTTCAGAATCTTATAGTTGATCACGAAGCACCAGAGATGCAGATATCATGGGGTCCTGTACCTCTACATTAACTCGATAGTTATATTTGCAACACCTCCATCTCTGTTTATTCACAAGCTGAATGATTATATTAAAATTTGGCTAGGGGAAAACTCTTTATATTCCATAAAAATGATTTTGCCTTATATTTATGTATCTTTTTTTGTCGAATCTTCACTATATTACTTATATCTTGCCCTGATTTTTAATAAAATCATTTGTAAGTATACATGTGGACTCTCTCTCTCTCTCTCTCTATATATATATATATGAGATCAGATAGAGGTTAAGGTATGTACATATATACTTAAACTTTACCAGGTAATTTATAGATTTTATAATGTTAACTAGAAAAGAAGCATCTGATTCACCTAGTTGGAGGCTGCTATTATTATTATTATTATTATTAATTTTGATGAAGAGCACTGCATTTGTGTGCATTTTTAAAATTAGACATTAAGTGAACCCAGTTAGAAGCCACTCCTTTATGCAGTATGGTTTCAGAAATCTTCATGGGAGAAAATATTTGACTTTTGTGCTAACATCTGAGCTATAATTCAAGGAAATTGTTCCATAACTCAGAAGTCATCTCTGCTTTAAATAGACTTTCAAAATACCTACTAAAATGAGTATCTCTAAAATCTCAGGAGTAAATGCTTCCAAGGTTTTCAGCATTCATAATGTCTTTTATATGCTCCCATTCTTTATGTCCTTTCATTGTTCATTGTAAACAGACAAACTAGACCACTCTACTATTACAGAACATAATAAAGGTATTTTGGAACCATAAAATATCTTTAAGAATTTTAAGGTTTTCAGCAAATATTAATTAAGTGTACCTCCTACCAGCCCTGTAGTCACAGTAAGTATATCATAATACCTACTTTGTGGGGAATGAAATTGAATAAACAACTTTAAGAAAACAGATCCAGTACATAGCTTCTTTGGCTGTACAGATTTTCATAAATACAGTTGTACTTATTTACCACACTGAATTTCAAGTCTGTTACTTTTTGCATAAATTAAAATGCTTTTATAACTTCCGTTAAAAATTTACATTTTTATTAAAAAATGTGGTGGAGCCCATATTATACATAAAGCAATATACTTGGTAATGTAGAAATTATAAAGCTATTGGTCAGTTTCTACTTTCAGACAGTTTAGTCTGAGGATGGAAGTGGTTGTGGCCAACGTTGAGAAGTAAAACACAAGACAGAAGAGGGATTGCTATGAGGTAGAAAATGTATTCACCAGGTAGTCAAACTACCAGAAGAAATGCAGTCATCCCTTGAACAACATAGGTTTGAACTGAGTGTGTCCACTTACACAGATTTTTTTTTGTTTGATAAATACGTTACTGTACTGTATGTTTTCTCTTAGGATTTTCTTAACATTCTCTTTTCTCTAGTTAGTTCTAAGAATACAGTGTATAATACATACATCCTACAAAGTATATGTTAATACTCTTAGTAGTATGGCTTCTGGTCAACAGAGAGCAATTAGAAAAAGATTGGGGGGAGTCACAAGTTGTACATGAATTTTCAACTGCACATGGAGAGAGGTCTGGCATCCCTAACCCCCGAGTTATTCAAGGGTCAAGTGTACTTCTTAGGAAGTTGGGCAGATGGGGAGGTTTGGATGTTAGATGCGACAGCCTTTGAAGGTTTAAATGTGATCAGCACAGTGTGGGGAAAGAGGGAGAGTTGGGGGTTATAGCAGGGATGGTTTTAAAGAACAAAGAGCTAGATAGAGAGCAAAAAAGGTGCTAGTGATGAGGGAGGAGAAGGGAGAGAGGGATATCAACTGATGTAATGTAAATCTCTGGAGAGAGGATTTTAGAATTTTCTCGTTTGTGTTGTGCTATATAATTTCCCGATCATTTCTACTTCAAGGAAGATCACTTCTCTCATCACCTTTTGTTATTGTTGTGTTATAGGGGGGTCTCTTGAGTTTTTTGGCCATAACACCATTCCTACTGAGATATGCTTTCCAAGAGTTCAAGTGATGAGCATTTTATGAATTTGTTAATGAAGAAAGCCAAGGAAGCTTGCTTATGATGCTTCAGACTGGAAATTAGATTCTTCTCCAGCCTCTAAAGCCTCCCCAAATTTTAAGAAATGGTGGGACTTCTGAAATGGGAGGGGAAGAGGGTGAAAGTCATACTTGAGTAGTTCAGGGATTTTTGTTTTGTTGTTGTTGTTGTTGTTGTTGCTCATATTCCCCTGGGAAGGGTTTATGTGTTGTTCCATTGTTAAGCAAACATTAGAACACCTGATAGAAGTCTTATTCTGTAGGAAATGAGATGGACTTGTGGAGAGTATAATATAGGCAGAATAGGAAGGGGGGGGGAAAGAGTTTCAGTTAGAATACCCCACTGGAATGTAAGAGAGGAAGGAAGTCTCAGAGTTGGAAAAATGCCAGAAATTTAGTGAGAGTCTCCAGTGTCCGTCACTATAATTTTGTGACCACAAAGACACAGAGAGCTTTCATTATGTGCCAGAATGCCTGATGATTCAAGAAATCTTCTAGAACAACAGAGTTATTGAGATTTGGTGAGGGATAAGTGTGGGATTGAGAATGCCAAAGTGAGAGCAGTGTGACAGGCACAGTAATGGCTGGCAAGATAGTCATGTTTCTTCTCCCCTACTTGAGGACTACAGGGATTCAGCTTTGAGTTTGGGTTGTGTCATTGCCTATTGATTGGATATAGGAAATGAGACAGAAAGAAAGGGAGAGAACCCAAAGAGAACTCTGATATTTTTTGGAGCATTACAAACGAGGATAGTAGTGTCACCCTTGAGCAAGCATGGAAGAGAGGCATAGGAACACTTCTGCTGAGGAATTACGATTTTGATATTGAATAGATTGCTTTTGAAATTCTGGCTGACTTTCAAGGGAGATCTTTCCAGCAAGTAGAATTTGGAAATCAATGAAAGAGTTCAAGCTAGAAATCTTGTAAATGAGATACTTGGAGCTAGCTATCAGGTAAGACCAACAAGGGATGATGGGAAGATATAAGTGGAGGAAAGCTGTCTCAAGACCCTTGGGAGGAGCTGCCTTGTGGAGGTGGGCAGAGAAAGAGCTGCCACTGAAAAGAGTGATGTTTAGAGATGAGAGGAAAGTGTGGTCAGTGTCCAATAAAGAACAGAATATTGAGGAATATGGGACGGTCAAGTGTTACGTATACTTTCTCCCCAAGCAAAGTTATTTGAAGGATGCCTATCTTATTCCTGCATCCAGCTCGAAGTCAAGAATCTTTGGGAGATGTGGTCTGCACCTTCAGGTTTAGATGTCACTCCTTGTCATCTGGCCATCTGTGAACTCACAACCAAGTTGTCTCCTCCCTCATCCTCATCCAGTGGTGGGGCATGGACAGGATAACCATACTGAGAACTCCCAGTTAGAAGGAAAAGAATGAGAGACCCATAGCATTCATTTCCATTGTGATGATGAAAATTCTGCCAGGCAGGCATTATGAGATTCCTCTCTCCTGACTGAGGGAGAGAATCCAATCAGATCACGATTCTGCTTTTTTAAAGTTCAAAAGTTTAGGGAGGAGAAGATATATTTATGGATGATGTGATTGTGTTAGAAAGTTTGAAAGAATCTGCAAAGAAGTACAATTAATAGATTTAGTAAAATTGCTAGAAATGATATTAATGTACATAAAATTTCCATATACCAGCAGAAAACAACTACAAGTGGAAAGGTTTTAAAAAAATCATATCCAATAATAAATACCTAGACATAAAACTAATGAAAACAAACCTGCAAAATGTTCATGAGAGAAATTAAAAAGACTTAAGCTAATGGAGGGAAATGCTGTGTTTCTGGAAGACTACTGTGAATTTGTCAATCCTCCACAAGTTGATGTATAGATTTAATGCAATTGTAATAAAAATCCCTGCAAGATTTGTGTGTTTGTGTGCATGCATGTGTGTGTATAAACACTGGCAAGCTTATTTTATAATTTTATGAAAATTCAGAGTACAAGAAAAGGCAGTCTTTAAAAGATGAATAAAGCCGTAGTATTGACACTACCAAGCATCAAGTCATTATAAAAGCTGTAGTAATTAGGATAATGCAGTTTTATAAAGATAAATCAATGGAATGGAGTAGAAAGTCTGAAAATAGACACCCAGGTACATGGGCTTGATTTATGAAAAAGTGGCATTGATGTGTGGTGAAGGAAAGGATAGTGTTTTCAACATCTGATATCTATCCATATGAAAGTATTTTAACCATGAAAACTAGTTATGGATAGATTATAGATCTATAGGTAAAATAATAAAGCTATAAAAGGAAGACATCAGAGCATCTTCAATGACCTTGCCATTGGAAAGGATTTCTTAAACAGGAGGAAAAAAAAAAAAACTTACACAGAAAAAGTAAAAAATGGGACTATGTTAAAATTTAAAATTTTAGCAAAGGACAGTTTTAAGGAAGTGGGGGATAAAAACAGTCAGAGAAGATATTTGTAATACATATAACCAACAAAGGATCCTTATCCAGAATATATAAAATTCTCCTAGAAATGCATAAGAAAATGTAAACTCAATAGAAACAGGGTCAGAACTTTTCAGCACTTTACCAGAAGAGGATAACCAAATGGCCAGTAAACCTATGAAAAGGCACACAACTTCATTAGTCTTTAGGAAAGTGCAGCTTAAAATTACAATGATATATAATACTGCACATTCGACAGAAAAATGATATAATACTACACATTCAACAGAAAAAAGAATCAAGTGTTAGCAAAGATGTGGGAAAAATACTCGTATGCTTTTGTAAATCGCTGTAATCATTGGAAAACTGGCATCCCCTCACAGCTGAGCATTTGTGTGCATCATGACCCAGCAGTTTTCCTTAGAAGTGTATACTAAATGACCTAGGATTATGTTTATAATAGCACTCTTGAAACTGGAAATGACCCAAATGCCCGTTAAGAGTGAAATGGATAAATTGTTTTTGATGTATTCATACAGTGACGTCTTTGAGAGTACTGAGAATGAACGACTATTGCCTCACAGAACAACATTAATGTGTCTCAGAAATGTAATATGGAGGGAAAGAAGCCAGGTTTAAAAAAAAGTAAACAGTATGTACATTTTAATTAAAAACAAAAGTGGGGGTGCCTAGGTGGCTCAGTCAGTTAAGCATCTGACTCTTCATTTTGGCTCAGGTTATGATCTCAGAGTTGTGAGGTCGAGCCCTGCATTGGGCTCCGCGTGCTGGGCATGGAACCTGCTTAAGAGAATCTTAAACTAGGCCAGATTAATGGTGTTGGACTTGGAATACTAGTTACTCTTGAGAGAAAGCAGGACTGAGAAGGAATATGGGAGCTGGAGGGGTCAGAGTGCAGGGCCTGGTTCTGCTGGGTTCCTATTTTGTCTGTTTGATCTGTGTTCTGGTTACTTTGTTGAGTTTGATTTGTGACCATCCATTGATGTCTCTACTTATGGGTAACTTTCTCTATGTTTTGCTTCAACAGAAAATTACTGTGTGATTCCCCACAAGGTAAATGTAGGAGATGGAGAAAACTGCACACAAGAAAAAAAAAATCAACCTTGGTTACCTTTTTAGAATTGTAGTAGGGAACATGAATTCACATCCATGCATTCACTGCATAGTAAAACCAAAATGAATAAATGTGATTTTTTTTTTCTCGCCAACTCTAAGGAATGTCAGTAACATTTATATGCAAATATCTGGACAATATGAAGATCCAGCAAGTAGGTGGCTATCCACAAGTCAGAAAGAGTGTTTTTACCACATCAGCCATTAGTGGCACCTTGATTTCAGACTTTCAGACTCCAGAGCTGTGAGAAATAAATTCTATGTTTAAGCCACCCAGTCTATAGGATTGTGTTATGGCGGCCTGAGCTGAGTAGATCACGTTCTACTAAAAGATTTAATGGAGACACTAGTTGATAAATTGGTTAGATAGAGTAGATTAAAATGTGAATCAAAATTTCCTGTGGGCAATGAGTGGAGTTAATTGAAAAATGTGCCTCAAATTTAAAAACTGTAAGTGGCAGCATGGACTCCGTTCACTAGCCCTTTGTAGACAGTTGTGTCCCTCATTAGATGCTGCCAAGTTTCCATAAAGCCATAATTACTAATGTTACTTAAAATAATCCTGTGATGATATTGGTGTATAATTTATTTATTCAGCTTCAGGACTTGTGTGATTCCTGGGTTTATGCCTGGAAACTGGGCTGTCCCCGGTGTAGTGAAGGAGGTACTTGTGGGAATTCATTGGGTGGGGGTATCGCTAAGTGCCCTCGGTGCTTGAGTTCAGACTGCATCAGGAAGGATTGCCAAGTTCTATATCATTGTGTCTCCTTGAGGCCATTTGCGCTTTCCAGAGCCTTGGGAGACTCCGTGCACAAGGTTCCTTCCTCAGATCAGACAAAACTGGCTTGGCAAATAATGAAAAGGATTAGTTTACTTCTTTAATAAAACTCTAGGAGTGGTGAACAAGTTCTTTAAAAGAGCTGTTCCTTAATAGATGCATTAGGTATTGTTGCTCTTGTGGAAATGTTCGGCGGAAACGTAACCATGAATTGCTCCCTAGAGATGCAAATTGCCTGGGGTGTTCAATTGCCAATTGGGTTTTTGAAGCTGTTTGCAGCTGCAAGGGAGCATTAAGACACCGAATAAATCTGATCATCTCTGCTTCCCCTGAGCATTGACCAGGATGCTGTGGTACCAACGTGTCTCCTGGGGAGCAGATAATGCAGTGTATGTCTGCAGACCTATTTTTGTCTGCTGACCCCCAGCACTCTCCGCTCTACTATTATTTTACTAGAAGGGTTGGGAATCAGCCATCTTGACTTTCTTCACATTTAGGGGTTGGGTTGAGCTTATTAGTCTTTCATTCTACTTTTCACTGAAGAGAAGAAACCAAACGTTCTCAGGAGAAAATATTGTGTTGGAAGCCAGTAATATCTGACAATGGTTGGACACTGACTATGTGCATCAGGCACTGTTTTAAATCTTACATCATTATCCTCTAAATCCTAAATTTTAGTTAGTATTTCATTTTTACAGATGAGAGGTTGAAATGGAGGGGTTAAGGTGCAAGCTGTATGGTACAGCTCATAAGTGGCAGAGCTGGGTTTTCTGTCCAGGAGATGTCTCCCCACGTGGTGCATGTCATGTGTGGTGCCTTTGGGTGGAGCCGTGGCCCTCTGTTCCTCGTCCCCACAATTGCTGCAGAGCACAGACGATGACACCACAGGCACATTTGTACCTTTATGATGTACGTCAGGTTATACATATTCTGATAATCCAGAACAGTGTTTAGAATGAGGAATTCAGCATGTGGGGGTTTTCTTCTGTGGAAAAGGCCTAGATGGTTCTGGAATCCATGACTGTCATTTTAAATACCTCTTGAATCCCAGGCTTACACAAACCTCTAAACTCTATTTTTTTGGGGGGGAGGGGATGTTTGATATTCAGTGAGAATTACTGTGTACATTAACCTTCTTGCTTATGTTACCACTTGGGTTTCTAGCACATTGCAAAACAAAGTAGCACCCCATATTTGCCATCCTTTAAAGAAATGATTTTTTTCTCTAGTTGCTGAAATAACTTTTTCTTTTAAAAAAGAAACTAGTTAAACTTCCTTCTTAGTTACAGCTTTGCTATTAAGAAGCCATTGTTGTGTTAGTTACGGCTCCTGCTGAATCATTTTGATGTCTGTGCCTTGGTTAGCTCACAGACTTGACAGCCTCATTAGCTCTTGATGGTCTGCTCTCTCCAACGTGGGTCCCATCAGCTTCCTGTTGGGATTCAAATCACTTTTATCCCCGAAGGCCTGTCTAGTTTACACAGAGCCTCCTGCAGAGCTCTATGATTTTCAGAAACTGCTTCCAGAGCCTGTGGGAGTGGCACACACAAGAGTTAACATGACAAACTGACCTTCGGTTGGGCTTTCTCTTCCTTATCTCTCTGCCTCCTTTATTCTTCCCTTCCTTCTTCCTTCCTCACTCTTTCTTAGTAAAGAGTATAGATACTTAAATGTTCATTTAGTCAGTAATAACTTAATATTTGCCACTTAGAGACAACATCACAACGGGAAGCCCTGCTGGTATTTTTTTCTCCATTATTCATTCACTCTTCCCCTCTCCCTCCTTCTTATAACAAAACCTTGGTGTTTTTCATGCATTTCTCCTTATACACACCCTTTAGAGGAAGTTTGCTTTATTTACCCTTGAGAGTGGTGGCTACTTCTGGGCTCAAGCCAATCATCATTGGCCCCATTTTCCTTGCTAGCAATTATTTAAAGCAATTGGCCAGTGAAACAGGAGGGGAAGCCTGCTCTAGAGTTCCTAGGGAAGCCTTCTGCAATGCTGAGAAGTGCCTATTCTTCTTTTGAGTGTTACTGTTCCTGGATGTTTGGGTTGGAATTGCTATGGTATGTTTGGTTTATGAAGGAAAGTAGCCTGAGGATCAAAACTAACCTACTAAAAAAGGCAGAATGGGAGGATGAGTACCTGGTTTGATGACCTAATTGAGCCACTGAATTAACTAGGCATGGAGTCACCCTGCTTCTGGATTCTTTGTCGAAGTAATAAAATCCCTTTTTATTTATGCTCTTGCCTAGGGAAGAGGCTCTTCCCTAGGCTTTTGCTAGGGAAAGCCTTCTGGGTCAGTGTGGAACTCTGCTTCCCTGTCTATATCTCCTTACAAATTTGTTGAGGAGATTAAATAACATAATAATAACAGTGTTTATTGAACCCTTTTATTCACAGAACTGTGCTGCTTTGCATCTTTCAACTTGATAGGCTTGCAAAAGCCTAGGTATGTGTCTGGCATCTAGTTGATGAAGGAAAGCAGTTTTCTCTCCTTTCTTCCCTGCTCATTAATGTATTTGATACCACGGAGAGAATAAATGTGTAACATGCCCTTGTTTTCAAGAATTATTGTAGGCAGAAGGGAGCTAGTTTGGGGAGCTACTTTACAAGACATCACAGTATTATTAAGAAACATACAAGTAACTGATATAATGGACTAAGCTGATTTGAGGAGGGCTGGGAAATAAGATTGGGAAGTAGGGGACACAAGCTTGGAAGGTGTTGAAAACTGGACAGAGGAGGCAGGACTTGATATATTATAAACTAGGGGGCCATTGGAAGTTTTTGACTCAGGAGGTGACATGAAAAAAATACTACGGAAGATAAGTCAAAGTGAAAAGAAAGGCTAAAGTTACATAAATTGATTAGGAAGCTCTTTCAATATAATCTGGATAGAAAGTGATAAGGTCTGGATTATGTTTCACTCAAGTCTTATTAACTGAGGTTTCAAAAAGCAGAAAGCCTCAGTTAAGATGAGTTTTGTGTTTTAGTGAAAGGACTTATTGATGTTCATAATAGATAAGAGAATTCAGAATACTTGAATGATTTCTGGTTCATAGGGATAGATGAATTTGTTCAGTCATGTTTTGAAATTTTTTAAATTTTAGAAAACAGTCCTTATATATATTATATAATATATATTATATATAATATTAATATATATAAACTTAACCCATTTAGCCTTTGTAACAATTTTTACCTAGATTATTAAAACTGGAGTTTGTTCTTCCCTATTGTTGTGGCCAAATGGGGAGTAATTTCAATGTATTTAGAGATTAAGTAGTTTCTGTATTTACTAATTTAGAAAATCCAGTGGTAACGTAGAGTATTTTTGTGCTTTTTTTTAAGTAAATATTCCCCCCCCCGGGTTTATTTAGTATATCTGGCCGTAAATATTCTTTTTTTTCCTCTATATTAGAAAAGAAAGCAGGCCCATATATTTTAGATGACATTTTTTCTGGTTAGTGGGAAAGTAGAATTGTGGAGAGAAAGTACCTAGAAAAAAAGCTATCTGTGTCAGATAACAACAGAGTGGTTTAAAAGAACAAGCCCTAGCAAATCATAGACTGAAACAACAGAAAGGAAACAAGAAAGAGATAATGACATGCCACAGAACAGAGGAGACAAAGACCAAGGCTGGGCAACTTCTTACAAGTACAGACATAAAACCTGGAATGAATACAAGGTCAAAAACAGAATTGTCACTTAGGACCTCAATTTCAGGAAACAAATCATATGTGGCCTAGACGTTGTCATGAAAGGTTATATCTTGCCCTCTAATCAGATTTTTTATTGTATTTTTGATTGATTGTCTCGGAGGTACAAAACAACAGTAGGAAACCAGGCAAAATTACTGGCCACATATTTAAATATGAGTCTGACTCTAGCATTTCCAAACACTAGTAACCAGAAAATGAAGATTTGTAAAAACATCAGAGTCCCCCTTGCCACGTGCCACTGTAACCAGAATTTTAAAAATTATGCAGTAAAAAAAAAAATCACATGTCAATAGAAAAATAGACATATCCTTTTTTTTCTTCCTTATGCTTTTAATAAGGAAATGTTAAATTATATCCAGCTCTTTTGATGCCCAGATTTTTAGAGCGAGCACTTCAAATTGCCAAGATGGATGTTGAGGATAGTAACAATTTCCATAACACTTTATTTTGGAACTGTCTTTTGTAATTCATTAACCCAAAGTCTAGGTGGCTTTGCATGACTTTCACATTTTAAGCATTTTTTTAAAATAAAATATCTCATTGACCAACTACATTCTAATTCATCATGTAAATATTTATTGTGAACTCTTTGCATTTTACATGTAAGATAGATATTGCCATGTCCTTTTGGAGTTTACAGGGAGGAGAGATCGTTGACTAGGCCACGAAGGCATTAACTGGGTATAGATGGGTGGTGGGAGACATTGATGTTTAAGACAAAACACAAATGGCGCGTGGAAATTGTCAGGTGACAAGAGAGTCTCTGGGTGGATTAAACGGTATGTGTAGGAGAGACGAGAAAGCACAGGCTTTCCCAGAAGTATTAACCTCATTTGGGAAGAAGTTTGCAGAAGTATAAGTCTCATTTGGGAAGAAGTTTGCAGGTGAAGAAATAAATGGGTAAAGATGGAGGTGGATAAGTAAGAATTGCTCTTCTTTTACTTGGTAGAAAGATGGTAAACAAACTCCACCAATACAGATACTTAAGGATGTTTGACAAGAGGGGCCAGAAAAAGCCAGAGTGAATTCTTTCTTGTTTTTCATTAGACTAATTACTTGATTTCCTTTAGGCAGGTCTTGATTTCTGTTAATCCTTGGGCTCTTGAGACACAGCTTCTGCTCTACTCCAGTACCTACTTCCGTAGTATATTTCCTTTCTTAGCAAATTAAGAAGCCTCATGCCAAGACTCAATTTCCAATAGGAAATTTATTGTTCTCTAAGGAAAACACTTGGGGAAGAGAAGCATTATATTGAAAAGAATGGATATACTTTCTCATTTTGAAACATACTTATGAGCCTCAAGAGGCAAAGCAGAAATTCCCCAGAAGAGAACTACAGAATAGAGGAGGAATGAAGACCAGCTCTTTCTCTCCGCAGGTAACCTCATTAATGTGCTATCTGTGGAATAGAGTGAAGGTTGACATTTTGTTTTAAATACTTTCCTTCCAAGGGGTTTCATTTCATTATATGGTTCATTTAGGGCTTCCCAGCTTCACTCAGGGAGATCCTTAAGGACGGTATATCTTCTGAAGTGAGTGAGTCAGTCTTCATCTCTATATAAATACAGATGCATCTGATGGGCTCTAGCGTTGAAAACATTTTCAGTCCTAGGATAGTGATTTGAGTTTGGCACGTACTTCATGCCAGATGGAATTTGGTAACTGGGAAGATAATGGTATTGTTCCCGAATCAACAGGAACAAACTTGGTTTGTAAGTCTGGTTTTAGGTACTTTATATGCTTGAAAAGACAAAATATACAGTATAGAGTTGAAAGTGTTAAAAGACCTCAATTTGATGTCTAGTTGTGTTGGTCATAAGCCACACAATCTCGGAAAAAGTGTATCTGAGTTTCAGATTCCTTAATTTTAAAGAAGTAATAATTTTAAAAATTTAATTGCTGCTTATTTTAGTACTTACTATGTGCTTGCTTCTGTTTTAAGTGCTTTATAAATATTAACTCATGGATTATATAACAAAGCTGTGAGATAGAGACTGTTAACTGCTCTGATGTTAAAAATACCACCATCAAAGGTTTAATGAGGATAGTTTGAGAAGTAAGTGTTTCTGCTCATCCTTCATTTATTGCTTAACCAAAAGTGTGCAACTGGTTGATGTGCGAGAGCTTACCAGGAGTGTGAGTTATTGCTTCCTGAGGTAGTTTGCTGATTGGTATCCTGGCCTGCTTCTTCCTCCTCGTGAGATAAGAAATAAATTTCTGGACTATACCGTGGCCTGAGAATCTAGCTTAGTTCTTTAATGAACAAGACTTTAAGGTTGGTAGGAAATGGCTTCACTTCTACACAGGATTCTGCAGGGAGAGATTAGTGTCATTCTGGACGGGATCATGGTAGCACATGGATGTGTTAGATCTGAGTTGTTGCCTGAATATGTAGCCAACATTCTCCCTTGATCTGGCAATTCCTTCTTTAGGTGGTTTACTAAAGTAGAATGCGTAATGAAAACAAATACGTAATTTAAGATAGCTCACATACAGATAAAATGTCAATTCCTGGAAATGGCTGTGAAAATCAAAAGCGAGGGTGTCTTTAGATTTATGCACTGAATTAGACAGAATAGGCTCACCCCTGAGAAAAACAGCAATGAAAATTTCAGTGACACAACATAGTAATAACTCACTCTCACTTCCATAGTGGTCTGGCTTGGGCCTCTCAGGCAGCTCTTCTCCAACAGTGACTCAGAGACTCTGGTTCCTTCCATCTGTGGCTCTCTACTCTGCTAGGTCCTTGGAGGAAAGAGAGTGAAGGGCTGTATTTGGGAGCATTTTATAGGGCAAACCTACCAGTGGGTTACATCATTCAGCTTTTATGTCATTAGCCAGAACCCAGTAGCATGTCATTTAAGGGAGCCTGGGAAATGTAACCAAGCTGCACCAAGGAGGAAAAGAGAAATGGTTGGGGCGGGGGGCGGTGATGACAACTAGTTAGTCTTGCCTAGGAAACTAAACTAAATAAGCAGGGAACCAAGGTTTGCTTAAATTTCCTGATAGAATGCATTTTTGTCCCTAATGATTTATTGGACGTTTCCCTCTGAGACAGTAGACATTATCCCTGATTCCATATAACTTGCAGAGTCTCCCACTATAGAAGGAATATATATTCTGTCTCCATTGAAATTGAGCTTGGCTGTGCTACTAGCTTTGGCCAATGAGATGTAAATTATACTACCTTCTGGCAGAAGCTTAAAGAACAAGTGTGTGTTTGGCTTTTCTTTCTCTGTACCATAAGAACAACTAGGTCTCAAACGTGGCCTGTCCTTCAGTCTGTGTTCTGGAATGAGAAGACCCGTGGAGCAGAGCCAAACAGCTGAGTAGAGTTGTCAGGAGCTGCGTCCCACAGCTTCTGTCATAGCAGGAGCAAGAGATCAGTGCTTGTTATTAAAAGCCATTGAGATTTAGGACTTGTTACATCAGCAAAGCTGACTAAAAAGTCTTCATCAAGCATATGTGTAATTCTGTTATAAGGACGATCATAAAGTTAGTGCAGAGTTGATGAGTGAGATACAAAAACTGAAGTTCTTTACTACTTAGAGCTGACTCTCGTAACTGACAGTAATTTGTATTCTGTGATTTGAGGTGTTATGCATAAGGCCTTCTACTTAGTATCCACGCAATCAAGTAGTCACATTGTTTTCCTTCTGCTTTTTTATGTCTAACTGAAATGAAATTTCTAGCCATAAGATCACAAAGGAGTTAAAAATGAGCATGTTGCTTTTATGTCCAAATGGTCACTCAAAATAAATGTACATTATTGGGGAGAGTGAGAAGTTTTTGAGAGGGGAATGAGAAGAGACCGTTTTCCATTAATTAATAGCACGTACTAAAAACTGATGGAAAATGTGACACCTTGTGATACTGAAGGCAAAGATTTGAGCAAGTGGAACACAAAATAGTTCTATTTTAATAGACGATGAAGAGGGAACTAGTGAATCTAGAGCCGTGAGGACTGCTGGCAGGGAATAACACAGGGACAGTAGGTGAAGGACGGTAAGTCAAAAGATTATCTGGGGTGTCAAAGGAGTACTTTATCCATGCAACCCCCCATTTACTATTATTGACAGAGCTTAAAGGTAGTTGGAATGTATACAATGGTAAAACTTGCATGAGAGTTCAATAAATTTATTGGCTATTGGTTATATAAATGAAATCATTAGTAAAGGTATACACGAAATTTGTCACTGTTATTAAATTTACTTAAAATTGTAGGCTACTGTATGTAAAACATACAAATCGATGTTTTATGGGCACAGTGCTTATTAAAATGGATAGTGTAGCTACAAGTTTGGGTTTGGACTTAGATGGGCCGTGAGGTTTAGTTGAGCAGTAGGTCATCTTAAAGACAGCACTTTTGTTTTGAATGGGATACAGTATTGATGAGGGGTTGGCATTAGGTTGGACTCTTCGTGGTGTAAGAGGTAGGATCCTTCTAGTGGTTGCAAATAACAGAAGATTCAACTTGAACTGACTTAAACAGTAAAGGAAATTTGTTGGTCCGATTGCTGTAATCCCTGGAGCCAGGTCAGGTTTCAGGCATGGTTTAATATAAGGCTTTGGCTCAGGTTTTTCTGTGGTTATCTCAGCTCTGTCTTTTGTCATGTGTCTGCTTTAATCTTAGACTGATCTCCCTCATGCTTATGGTATGACTGCCAGCAGTAATCAGGGCTACATGCTTTTTCATGCACATTCAGGAGGAGCAAGGTGATTGTTCCCCATACTTAGTAACACAATTGTTGAATTTTCTGCAATTGTTCCAACCTGAACTTGTCTCTGTGTCCAGAGGAAACGGATCTTTTTCAATTGGCTTTGCTCATTTGTGAAGCAAACACTGTGATAAAATGAAAGAAATTGTATATTGTCCAAAGTACATGGCTGTTACACAGTGGGGAAAGGGTGTTCCTTAAACAAACAAACTTATGGGGCTTATGGGGCGCCTTGGGTGGTTCAGTCGGTTGGGCATCTGACTCTTGATTTTGGCTCAGGTCATGGTCTCAGGTCATGTGAGATCAGCCGTGCATTGGACTCTGTGCTCAGAGGGGAGTCAGCTTGACATTCTCTGTCCCTCTCCCTATGACTCTCTCCGCCTCCTTCCCTGCCTGTAAAATAAATAAATCGTAAAAACCAAACCAAACCAAACCAAACATTCTTCGGTAGAGGCGGGGCGGGGCGGGGTGGGAAGGGGCTGGGTGGGAGATGGGTCCTGGGCAGTCAACAGATGAATGTCCTGTGTGGTGACATGGACCCTGTTAACTGACTAAAACATTCAGGCTGAGTGCGGGAAGCAGAACATTTCACGGCTTTTGTGCCTCATTTATGTCACATACTAGTATGTGAACTTACATAAGTTTTGTGACTCCTCTTGAACCTCAGTTTTTCTATTTATAAAAAAAAAATTACCTGCATTTCCCTGACTCCTGGACTTCAGTGCTTTTTGGATGCACCACTGACGAATGAGTAGAACACAAAAATAGACACGGTATTAAGTGTGCTCAACAATTGTAAGATGCATCTCCATTTCAGAAAATGCAAAATACCTTTTAACAAAGATGAATCTCAGATCTGGGGATGTACTCATGGTAATGCTTGACGTGGAGATTTGTTCTAGAAATTAGAGAATATGGCATTGATAGGCAAGAAAATATTTCATCATTATCTTGAGCTTGGTTAGTTATTTTGGTGGAAATTTATCTTGGTTTTAGTCTTAATTTTTTTTCAACCTAGACATAAGTCCTTGGGTTAACACTTCTGTGTTTTTAGTAAAATGAGCAACATAGATTAGATAATCTCTACTGTCTCTGGCCCTAATTTTTTTGTAGCTGTGAATGCTGGTACTGACCCACATTCCTAGAACTAATGTGAAATTTAAGTAGCCTCTGAGATTTCAGGGGCAAATGGCTGAGTGATTGGGTGAGTGGCCTTTTCCTTCTAAATTATGCTCAGTGTTGGCCCACAGACCTGTGAAAGCCAAATCACCTCTGTTAGGTTTGCTGTATTGCTGGCATTAAGCCGCTCACCTTTTAACAAACCAATGTGGAAACCTTCCAGTGCATCTGCTGCTCTAATTTATACATTAGAGGATAGGGCTGACCGGAAAGGCCATGGAAATGACTAAATTTATTCCCATTTGTTCAATTACAGTGTCTCTCTCAGAAAAGTAGATTTGTTGTTGAAGATTTTGAGTATTCACCCTGTTTGCTGGAAGAGGCATATGTTGGTCATAAAACTCGCAAAATGAAAGTAGTTAACTCTTGGAAGACATCCGTAAATTATTGTCTGAACAGTTTTTCTAGAGAAATGGAAATTGAAAAAGCTGTGTATCAGAGACTATTCTGCTTTTCTGTTCTTCATCAAACATGAAGTGGGGAGAGAGAAAACTTGTCTACTTATCCTAATCCTTTTCCTCATCCCGTTCTGCTTGGAATGGATGATGGTCTTCCTGCTAACAGTGAGATCATGCACGCTCTTCATTTTCTTTCTTCCTTTTTCCTCTTTTTACTGAGCCCTGTTCTCCAACTACACTTGTAGGAAGTTAGGTATTTTGGGAAATGAAATTAATACTTTCAGGCCAGCGATCTCTGAGTCAGTGTAAACAAGCAGCATTTTATCAAGGATTATATATGATACAACTTTGTGAATGACCCACATGGCTTCTGGAGAGTTATTTGTTCTGGAAGGAAAGAGGAGAAGAAAATCTTTGCTTCGAATGACTATATCAGGCCCCTACTCTACATTTTCACATACATAAATGCATTTTATAAGAATACTATGAGATGTGTGGCATTGTCCCTGATTCTGTCTGAAGAAATGTAGTTTCTGGGCGCCTGGGTGGCTCAGTTGGTTAAGTGTCTGCCTTCGGTTTAGGTCATGATCCCAGGGTCCTGGGATGGAGTCCCGCATCAGGCTCCCTGAGCAGGGAGCCAGCTTCTCCCTCTCCCTCTGCCTCTCTCTGTCTGTCTGTCATGAATAAATAAATAAAATCTTTAAAAAAAATGTAGTTTCATATGGGATAATTAAATTCATGGCCAATAAGTCAAAACCCATAATTATAAATATGCATATTTGGCTACAAAGCTGATTATCTTTCTTGCTAATGCACTGTGATAATCTGGATTTTCATTTTATAAAATTCTTTGTTGATCATTATAACAACACTTACTGAATATTTACTGTGTCAAGCATTATGCTATTACTTTTACATGCATTATTTTATTTCTTATAACAAACCCTTCATATTACTATATTTTGGAGGTGGAGAAATCGGGCTGGCAAGGATTGTGTTTTCTATTTACCAGTGTCTCCACATTATAGCCGAGGTTTTTTTGTTTTTGTTTTTGCTTTTTAAACCTGAATGAAAATCAGGTCATGTCACTCTCCTGAGTAAAACGTTTCTGCGCGTTCCTCTTCCTACAGGGCATTGTGTGGCCCGACCTTGGTGACTCTCCAACGCCATCTGCCTCTCTTTTCCACTGTTGTCTGCACTGTAGGTATCCTTGTCTTAGCTGTAGCTCCCTCTGCCAAGGATGTTCTTCTCCTCACTACTTGAGTCACCATTTTACCAGGTTAACTCTTATTCATTCTTCAGTTCTCATAACTTTGGTTATAGTAATCTTCTAGATCCAACATATGGGATTAGGATCATCTGCTTTCATAGCATTATTCACATTATATAACTGTATATTTCTGTGATTTTTTTTGAATATTGTAAGATCCATGAATACCAGGTGCTGTACTTGTTTTTATCATCATTCCTGGTGCCAGGTGTATTTTCTGTCACTTAGTAGACATGTTTGTTGAATGAATGAATGAGTAGGACAGAAAATAATTTTATATTCAAGAGAAGACATCTATGCAGGAGGATAATATATAAAGTAGTAATATATATATATATATATATATATATATATATGTATGTATTTAAATTTCTTTTTCCTACATTCAAGGATTGTACTCCATTTGAGCAACATGGGTTAAGGCCTCATCCCAATTGAGAGGAGGGGATGGATCTTTGGAGAAACTATGGACCTTGATGTTACAATATTGGCTGTTCACTTCTAAAGCCTACAACCACGTGTAAGAAAGGAAATAAAAGGGAAGAAGAAGATATAGGAAGCACAAGATTAGAGAAGGGCCTCTAAAATAATGGTAAAGTAAGAAAAGTTTGGCCATTTGATAAAACATATAGGTGTTGGTATAGGTTGCTCTACATTTACCCCCAAGCCCCTGGGAGAAGATTGACCTTTTCAAGTCATGGGGATTGAGAAAAGGAGATTATTAGCTTACATTATGCCATGGTTACCTAGGAAGCTGTGTGGCAGAAAAAGACTTGTACCACTCTAGGTGGAGAAAGCAGGGTGAAGATGACTGCACGGTGTAGGTAGGCAGATGGGCCTGAATGCAGCCTTAGAAAACACCCTACTGGGGGAGAAAGAACACTTAAATATCTTTTCATGTGCCCAGGGAGGCATAGATATGCTGAGACCTGGTGGTCTGAAGAAGGGTCACAGCCGTGGCACAGGGATGCAGGCATAGATAGAAACATAGGTCGTGAAGGCTGGAGCCCAGGTGGTGGACAGACCAGCATCTGTGGATTCTTGTGTGGGAGAGTGAGGGACACCGGAACAGTAAATGTGGAAATCAGTACAGCCACGACAGTGTGATTGAACATACCATAATGGAGTGATCACATGTCTAAGTGATGCCAGGACAGAACACAACTAAGAAGTGGATATAACCCCACTGACCCCACACCACCCCCCAGGAAGGGCAAGAGAAGGAAGGTTTCAAGTTTGGCCGGGTTTAAACCACAGGTAATAAAACAGCCAGATTTATCTGAATGTGACTAGAGAAAGTTTTCTTCTCTCAGGGGAAATGAAGGCTGAAGGAAAATTTAAGTTCAGTTACAGGAAAAAAATATACAATTTTGCACGCCTGAGTTTGTAGTTTGTGAGAAATTGTACCTGCTGAAACTCAATTGTATTTTTCTTTTTCAGGCATGTTTTACAATAATCAAATGGCCATGCATTTTTAGGTTGTGTGAAATCAATGTGGCTAAAACCTACTCTGCCCTTCTCGAAATCCCAAAGGAAATGTACTTTGCCTTTGGTTCCCTGAATCAGTTAATCCTGTGGTCTTCTTCCATTATACCAATAAGACAATGGGAACTGCATAATTCATGTGAAGCAAGTTATTCAGCCCCCAAAAGTAAATTGCTCACAGTAAAGGAGAAACACTGCTTTTTATTATTTTTCCATATAACCTGATATTATTGCATTGAAGATAAACTGCCTCAAATTCCAATTTACCAAACCAGAATACTCTAATAAAAGCAAGATCTGTCAGGTGGCCAGATTTAGCCTTTTCATTACTTTGAATCACTGGCAAATAGAAAAATTTTCTAATATAGTAATATTTTGATATCACATTCTGTTCTGAACTGTGACTTGGGAAAAGTACAAGACCTCTAGATCCAATTTTGCCATTTGGAATGTTGTCCATTTTGTTGTTCATCAGTTTTTTTTTTTGTTTGTTTTAAATGTTTCTTCAAAACATGAATGACCTTTTAAGAGCACAGTCTGAATTTCTGTATTTTGTTGAATGTTCTTCGAACATATCTCTACTTCTTGAAGGAATATTTTCTGGGGTTGTTTGGCAAAATAGGCCTATTATATTTCATGTCAGAGGGGGCGCCTGGGTGGCACAGCGGTTAAGCGCCTGCCTTCGGCTCAGGGCGTGATCCCGGCGTTATGGGATCGAGCCCCACATCAGGCTCTTCCACTATGAGCCTGCTTCTTCCTCTCCCACTCCTCCTGCTTGTGTTCCCTCTCTCGCTGGCTGTCTCTATCTCTGTCGAATAAATAAATAAAATCTTTAAAAAAAAAAAAAGAAAGAAAAGAATTGTTTGATTTTTGTTTCATTTAATTGCTTACTAATTTTGTATGATAAGCCCATATTATTAAAAGAAAACAATTTTGCTCTTTATTTTCCTCTTTCCCATCATGAGCCAAGTTCATTTTGCATTTGAGAGTAACTTAGGATTCTCATGCTTGTTCTAATTTGAAGGGGAGGGGGAGAGAAGTTATATAAAGTGGTTTTAAATCAACATTAGAGCGTTTGTTCTTTATTTTAGTACAGAGAGGGTGAATTTTCCCCTCCAACCAGCAATGGGGAAAAACTGCAATACGCCATTGATAAATAATAAAGGAGCTTTAAGTTCAAAATCTAATAATTAAATATTTCTTAAACAATGCTATCTTTAAGCCTGAGTTATTTGCCTTGAGAATCTCAATTGATCAAGTTAACAGGATAATTTCCAAATACTTCTTGTACAGATGCACTGCCCGATTATGCATGTTGACTCTTCAAGATTGATCTGGATTTTTGTTTCATGCAAATGACTGAGGAAACCAGGTGAAGTGAGTTCAAAATTACTTATACTGTTAAGTTTTGCCTGGTTTTGGCCCCTGATGAAAGTGATCCATAGCCAAGCTTAACTGAGATCAAGTAGATGGGTTTTTTTTTTTTTTACTTCTAATTTTTTCATTAGTTGGTAGAACGTGTTTATTTTCTATTTAAAGTGTTTGAAGCAATTAAACTAATTCTGACATTTCTCATTTAATGGTTGCTATATTGATTAAGATGTATTTTATAAATAATACAAGGTACAAGGGAGTAGCATCTTAGGTGGGATTATATGGTAATGCCAATTCTTGAAAATCCTTTATATCTCAAATTTATATCAGTCCAGACATCTTTCCTGTATTCCAGTCCCATATAGCCATTGCCTGCATGTCCACTTAGAAATATAATAGACAATTCAGTCTTAATAATGTATGTTCCAAATCAAGTCCCTAATCTGCCTCTCCCCAAATCTTCACGTGAGCTTTTCCAACTCTACTGATGATACTCCATGTTTATTTTCAGTTGCTCATATCAGAAAGCTTGAGTCATGCTTAGGTTTTGTCTTTTTCTTATCCTTCATGTACTTGGACATACACTTCATATAATTAGTCAAAAGATCTTGGTGGCTTAATCTTCAAAATAGATCAAAAGTCTGACCTCTTCATCACCTCTACTGTTATTAGCCTGGTAGCTTCGTCTTCACCAGAGTTACTGCAACAGTCTATTTTCCTGATGCTACTCTTCTATCCCTTCAGTCTATTCTCGTCATTTAGTTGCAGTGATCTTTTTAAAACAAGTCTGATCATTTCATTCCCTGTCCAAGTCTCCAGTGCCTCCCTGATTCACTCAAAACCACCTTACACACACAGACATACGGACAGACACACACACAACTTTACAGTGAAGCTTTAAGACCCTACATGACTTAAAAGATTAGAGGGGGAAAAAGAAAAATACCATCATTGCCATGAGATCCTGAGAAATAAGTGATGTGACATGGAGAGGGAGAGATGCGGGGGAGAGCCAGATTCCAGCCAGGACAGGTTGAAAGAAACTGGACACATGTCCTTCCATGGACCAGCAAGTAATGTCACTGTGAGGGAGCATGGAAATCAAGGGCTACCACTGAAAGAAGGTGCTGTTTTTCTGCTCAAATTAAAAAGTTTAATTAAATTTGAGTTTAATCAAGAATTCAAGGTTTATGCTGGCATGTTGAATATAGATCATGTAGTAAGCCAGAGGATTAAAATTCTTTAGAGGTGATCCTTTATTTCCTTTTGAGTCCAAACAGAGCATGACATTTCACTGCATAGTGGTCTTCTATTCAGGTTGCAGAACATATCTTTAGGGGCTTTATGGAGTCTATTTAATTTCTGTCCCTTTAATCATCCACACACTCAACTGGATCACCATACAGGATACACACCTGCATTATACAAAATCACTGTACAACCTGAGTACTGTGCAAAATGCCACCTTATTGGTAGATGTAATTAACTTCAAAGGGATATTTTTGTGTTAAGACTCTTGAGGGAAAACATACCAAAAATTAAAAAATAGATATTCTAGCTATAAGTAGGCTAAATACATTACATTGAACATTTACAGTAGTACATTGGTATTTGGGAAAAATAGTTCTTTCCGTGTTCTAATGCTTCTTTTGTGCATTAAAGAAGACTTTTCTCTTTTTAATTTTGTCATCAAAAAACTGTTTTGTATGGAGACTAATCAATCCATGAATTTTCCATAAAGTATGGCACCAAGTTATTTAAAATTTGAGTTCATAATGTCCACTAGCCACAAGTAATTTACCTTAAAATCAGTTAAATGTTTCAATTAATAATGGTCTGATTGATTTTACAAACTGCATGTTGGCATTTCATATATACCGGTATATAAAAAATTTAATATCTGTAGTCTTAAAGGCTAAATATATAGGAAAAGTTGTGATACGTTGCTTCATGTAACTGTCTAGTTCTGTTTATGAACTACCAAGGTGGTTTTAAAATACTGAAATGTATTAATCAAAACCCTTTACTTAGAAAAAATTTGGTCTCAGCTATTTAGAACCAAATTATATATGCAGGCATTCATTAAACATAGATTTTTCAATTTTATAGACATATTTCTGAGAGGAAAAACCATTTTTAGAGTACTTTTCCTATTATGTTAAATAGCCCAAACAGATAAGCAGAGTAATGAGTGAATAATGAAAAGCTCTGGAATGCATTTTTAGGGTCCTAAAAGCAGAGATTGACAATAAAATAATTAGATCAATGAGAATAAGTGTCCTGGTAAACAAAAATTACTCGCAGTACAGCATATGCTTTAAGTGTCGGTAATAATATTAAGACAGTTATGATACAGCCAGGCTTTGTCATTGTTATCCGACGCTAGGTGTAAACTAGGTTAGCTGGGGTTAGAGGTGCAGTGTAGGAAACTCCTGGCTCATGCAGTGACTAAATGGGAACTTTGATCTTCTTAACATAATATTCTAATCATAAACGGTTTCATAAGCAGCCAAATGTTATTACAATTCCCCTACCACCACCAAAATAATAGGTTTCTGTGTTTGGAATTATGGCACAGAGAGAGCTAATGGTGAATTATAGTACTAATTGCCTGAAGTGAAATCAGTTTATCTCTAGGGTTCTAATTATGCACCAGGAAACACATGCAGAACCCCTCCTCCCATCTTGTAAAAGCATTACTAACTAATCACTGTGGTGATGATCAATTGTTCAACATGCCAAGTTTCTCACTTCCCAGCCCACTTGTTATTAGGTGGGGTTATTTGACTCATTTTGGACATTAGATTGTAGGTGGGAGTGGTGTCTATCACTTAGGTGCCAAATCACAGAATAGTATCCAAACCATCGGTCATCTCTCTTGGCATAGATAGGAGGAGGCTGCATAATCCAGGTGGTGTAATTATAGTTTGCTGGGATCTGGGTCAGCCTGGGTCCCATGTCCTGCAGCCTCTTCTACTCTGCACTTGGATATTAGGATCTATCCTAATGTAAACACATTTCACAATAATAAGTGCTGGTAAGTGTTAACTAGTGAAAACACCTACATTCCTAATTACTTCACAGACTTATATCACCAGTCCATAGGGAAGGGTTTAGGCAAAAGCATGGAGTCACGAAGTGCCATGAGTTCTAGGGGAATTGCCCCTTGACAAGATTGGCGACAGTACATACACTGTGAGGGAAGGTGAAGTAGTAAATGAGGTCACAGGGGTAACCACAGATCCTGCCACTTTTAAAGCTTTTGATTCTAGCATGTAATATCCGGGTGGGAGTGGGGGTCACTGAGAACTGTGAACACCAATTAATGGTTATCTGGTTAGACTATATATGCTTGTATTTGTGATAAAGTCAAGGGAGGCTGCATCATCCAAACTCTTATTTAAAGCTAACCGGGTGGGTAAAAACCTTAGAATATTAACCACCCATTTATTAGTCATGATCACAGTCCATAAATACTATTCGGTACTATTACCCCTGACTCCCCAGTACACTAGCTAATGACTTCCGTAAGGCATAAGGTTGAATGTCCGCACAAGCAAAGTATTGTTTTAAGAGCAGTAATCCTCAACCTGGTCTAGACTTGAGAAGTGCCCAGAGGGCTATAAAACATCCAGGATACTTAAGCCACCTCCAAGACTAATTAAGTCAGAATCTCTAGTAGAGGGCCCAGACATCTGCATTTTGTAAGGTACAGATAAAAAAAAAACCTTTCTTTGATCTGGTCACAAAAATTGGTTTATTTCTACGTTAGTAATAATTTCCTACTGGTTTATGGGGTATGTAACACATTGTCATTTCTAATGACTGTTTTCTTGTATGATTTAAATGCCTTTTTATTGGTATTATTTGTAAAGAAGAATATAATACCTCTGGGGAAATCTTAGAAATTCCAGATCTCCTTAATGTTTCAAGGGCTGGATTAGAATTTTCCCAGGTTTTGATCCATTAATTTATTTCCTCAAGGCCTTAGCTAGACAAGGAAAGTGCCGTGTGGGAGCTGACATTCAGATAAAATCACTACATGTGTTTGTTTGAAGGTAATTATTGAAGTAAACACAGTTGACATTATTCTAGTGTACCAGGTGCAGGATATATGTATGTACAAATGTGTGTGTCTTGGGAACAGCAATGCATCTTTGGTGTATTAAAAAGTTTGTAAAGAAAAATACTTGATATTTACATACTGGAAGAAGAATTTTTTAAAGCTTTTGCTTCTTTGTGAAGGACTTGCAATGCCTAAGTGAATTCCATCTGTTGCTCTTAGAAACTGACTTCCTCTTCATATTTGGAAAGATAAGGGTGAAATAAATTCACGTACAGGTATACATATGAATATGTATTTATTGCTCTATAACATGTGGGCTGTGCACATGCTAAGAATCTTTCTCCAGTAATCTGTTTCATGAGCCACTGACCTGTGATACGTTCTTACTTGTAAACATTCCCTAAACAGGGAGCACTTTCAGTGATTGAATGATGGACTTTTACAGCCAGACTGGTTGGGTTTGAATCCCAGTCAATACTGTCCAGTATGATTTGAGGAAATTTACTAAATATCCTTGTGTCTTAATTTCTTTATCCATAAAGTTCTTTATCCATAAAAGGGGTGACTGGTGGTATTTATATCTTAGCCCTGTTTTGTGAAGCATGAATAAGAGAATATATTTAAAGTACTCATAAGAGGGCCTGACACACAGATAATGCTGAAACATATTTGTTGTTACTCTGAAACAACTAAAAATACAGGGTAAGACCTCATGTTCCTAATATATGTAAATAACTGTCAGTTAAAAACCATTAAGTGAAGAAACCACATGTAGAAAAAGAGAATGCCTGGGTTACATCTGTGCTGAGAATGCATTGGCTTTATGCATATTTTGATCCTGAGCGGTTTTCTGTTTTCTGCCTCATGGTTTTCACACTATTAGAAATCCTGCCACATGTTCTGTTAGCTCCCTGAAACGACTTCCCTGCCTGCTTGGTCAGTTTCTCGATTGCTTTATTTGCGCAGTTACGGTGGTTTCCAGCTGAGAATTTATGGCGTTGTCTGTTGACCCTGGTTGTGTTACCTGTTTTTCCTCTTCTGTAGTTAGATGTCTGTTCATCCCTACTAATACTGTGGGGAGGTTAGAGGGTGTATTCAGTCCTTTCATGGAGGAAGCTGTTTCTTACATTCTCCATGGTTTCCAAGTACTGAGGGCTCGATGGTGTATTCCTGAAGGCTGATCTACACAGGTAATTGATAGAAAGCAAAGAAGGCCTCTGCCATAGATCTGCTTTCTCTTGACTTTTACTCAGAATTTACCACTTCTAAAATTGACATGCCTCGTTCTTTTATGGACCTACTGGTGACTAAGTATGCAAGGAGAAGGTGCTTTTAAATGAGACCTTTAGACACCAAATACCATAATTCAATCGGATGAACCTCTAATGAAACTATGGACATCATGGCCCTTGAAGAAATCTGAGGGTAAGAAACATAAGACAGCAATGTCCAGCTCTCCTGGTCACCTACTAAAGCTCTTCAGTTTAGGTAAAAAACCGTTGTGCTGTAAGATTGTGTTGAACTTTTAAAAACATCTGAGTTAATGAACAGAACTTTTTAAATTGTGTGTTTTCTGGAATTTTTAACAAATATATCTTCTATAAGGGTTTAAACTAACCATAGAAAAGCAACCATATACCAGTGGGGTCCGAGTCTGTAAAACAATCCAACTAGGAGATGGGTTTAAAATTTTTTTTTTCTTCTAATCATAGCCATTTAATGTACCATGAGCTGTAAAAAGTCCTCTACTAATCTGGTGATTTGATACTAAGAATTAGGGTAATGTTGGCAGCTTTAGCAGAATTATAAATAGGCCACATATCTGCTAATGGATATTTTATATCAGCATTGCATTTATAATTTTAGTCAATTAGAGCTCTTTTGTTACTTGCTCATAGGATGTAAAAGGAACATATCAAATATAGAGATTAATTATGGCTAAGTCAAGGTTGTTTCATTCAAACTGAATGAGAATTTCTTCTGATAGAGAAGTAATACAGCAAGTTGAGACAGTCTCTCAGTATGATGCTTTAGAAACAGTCATCTTTTTTTTTAAAGATTTTATTTTATTTATTTGACAGAGATAGAGACAGCAGCGAGAGAGAGAACACAAGCAGGTGGAGTGGGAGAGGAAGAAGCAGGCTCATAGCGGAAGAGCCTGATGTGGGGCTCGATCCCATGACGCCGGGATCACGCCCTGAGCCGAAGGCAGACGCTTAACGACTGAGCCACCCAGGCGCCCCTAGAAACAGTCATCTTAGTAAAGAGAAATCATAGTTGTTTTTAGCCAGAAAATTCTGACATTTAAAACTTGTTTTAATACTCTGGTTTAAAAAAGGAATGTCAAATGGGGGCATGAAAAAGATGCTAATGTCATGGCATCTAAAAGCTGATATTTTAATTTAGCTTGTATCCTCTGTGTCTTATAATCAATTTCTGTGAACATTCTCACAAGAATAGTTCTCAGGTTACTCTTCATCTTATCATACAATTATTAATCACATTTTAAACACTCCATAAATCCCAGCGTGGAAAAGGGTTGCCTGTTTGTCAGGAGCAGGTGGAGGCCTGGAGAGCTGCAGGTTGGTTCAGGATCTCCGCCATTTTTGCTGCCACCTGTGTTTGCTTATCATTACATTTAATTACTGTCAGCAAGTAGAAAGGGACTGTGAAACTAGTAATATGTTATTGGGAAACAGTTCTCCGTTGGCCTCTCACGTTTCTTCATGCCTCAAGAGGCACTGACGGCCTTTGTTCTGGACTGTCTTTTAATAGGTGTGTAGTCAGCAGCTTTGGGAGATGTAGATAGTGTCTCCCCCTGGAGCAAAAGATAAGCATTCTCGTTGCCTGTTATGAATGGTTCATTAACCTCAGTGATGTGACTACAACCCCCCATGTATGCTGATGTCGCCTGAGCCCCTTTTTATTGCTTTGTTGGAGTTGGGGAAACTGTGCAAGTGCTGACATTCTGGCTGCTGCTATTGCAGGGATAAACTGTCCTTTGACTTTGACCCAGGAGTCTTCTATCAGCAGCCATGGGACTATGGTAGGTTAACTCCTTAGCTCATAAGTAGAGTAAAATCTCAGACTTTTCATGATTCCTGACCATTCAAAAACCCTTTTCTTGGATCTTCTAATATTATTCAGTTGATAGTGTTTTTAGTTTCTCCTCCATATTCCTTAATTTAGGATTTGGGATTAGCCAGCTATTTTCATTGAGCCTAATTTACTCTTCTGTAAAATAAAGATAATTATACCTATTTTATGATGTATTTGGAGAACTAAATGATATGTGTAAGGAAACTCTGCATAAAGAGGTGTACTTCTTTTAGTAATTTCAGTTTTTCATTCTGTGGTTCACATTGTTTGGTCTTGTACTAGTGCTCATTGACATGTTAAAAATTATTGTAATCTGTCATCAGGAGACTCTAAAGCATCCTTATGAAGTAAGAAAATTGGGGCAGAAGTTTTGTCTTTTGGTTTCAGTTGGAAAATGTAGGCAAACGTTAAAGTAAATTTTCCGTAGTTGCACAGGTTTTAGGACTCTGGTATCTTGGGAAACAGTCACCATTAATGCATGGAAATCTGGATATTTTTGTCCAAGAAACAGTTTCCAAGATATTTTTAATAAATATTACAGACCATTGAGTTGTAGCTGTTGAAAATTTTCTGAAAACAAAGGAAAACAAAAAATTTCTAAAAACAAAACACCCCCAAAATATTATTGCTGGGCAACTTAAATCTTTTCAACATCTGCACCAAGTAATGTTCAAAATATCTATAAAAACTGAAAATGGCAAACTGACCTGGATGGATCTGTATTATAGTCCACAAACTAGACTCAAATGTAGATGAAAATCCTTTTAATTAATATGCCTCTTAGAGTTTTACCTAACCCTAGCTCTGCCATGTGGGAGCATATTTTCAAAAGTTCAGGGATGGGTTGATGGAAGATGGGACAGTCGGTCCTGAGGATCCTGTAGGATCCTAACTTCTGGGACTTATTCCAGGAAGTCATTATCATGAATCTGTTAATGCTAGGTTTACTTTCTATAAGCAGTTCATAACTAGGGGCATCCTGTTAAGAACACTTAATAGATAAGATCCTTCCTCCTAGCTAATATCATTCCTGTATTTGCTTCAAGGTCCAGTTATCCTCCTGACAGAGATTATCAGATCATCTGCTTTCTTTTCTCTTCCCCTGGGACTTCTGATAGTAAACACAGTGCATTGATCTTAAATGAGGTACATTAGCTCTTTTCTCTCCAATGAAAAGAAAAACTGAGTCACTTTCTGACAACTGAAATATTTATATATAAGACCAATCCTGATGTTGTTGCTGAAACTTTGTGAAACATTTTATACATGTTAGAGCATTTCATCATAGAAGTAACCCAACAAGATTGAGGTACTGTTTAATGTTCACAAATGAGGAAATTAAAGGTCAAAGGAAAATTTTTTCCAAGTTTACATAGGTAAGAGTGTCCCAGTAAAGATTTGAATCCAGATTTCTCTTAACACATAGTCCAGGCACATCCCATGTATCACACTGGTTCTTCTCAAACCTCAGACCCAGGTATGTGTTATCCATGTATTGGGAAATTGATCTTGTTTAGTCTATGCCTGGGGGTGGTTGGATTTCCCCAGAGCAGTGAATGGCCTGGCAGAAAACCTTCAACTGGTTTTTGGGGAGTAGGTGCTAAACCTCTAAAATTCACCACATAGACCCTTCTTTGATGCTAGAACGTACTGAAAGTGAGTCTACCATTAAATACCTTAAATTCTTCCACACACCTTATTTCAGTACCCTTTTACTCGCTTGAACTAACTAAAATGGCAGCTACTGAAACGTAGACTTTAAAATCCTTAGGATCAAGAGGATGGAGAAGAGAATGACTTGGGGGTACTCAGAGAATAACAGAACTCCCCTAGTGTATTCTGACCAAATTCTAAATTCAGATAGCAGACAGAAGCTGAATGAGATTCTCTTCGGGCCCAAGTGCCTTCCTTGGGTGGATGTTAAGATCCCCTTTGTCCTCAAGAATGCCTCTGTACTTATTATGTTCCCTTTTCTCTCACCCAAGCACAAAAGAACCACTTTATCAGTTTTGTATTATGTGTCGAGCACTTCTAGCTATTTTCTACATTTCTCATTCTTGCAGCAACAACAGAAGTCATGGGCCAAACCTATCCTCTCTTTACCCTTTTTTTTTGAGGGTAGCAAAATAGTTTAGACTGTAAGAAGGAAGTTAGTAGGTGTGTGTGTCTTTTGTATATTTGTGTGGAGGGGGATGGCAGGTGACGGATAAATAGCAGTTTACAAATTTTGAAAATCTGTATTCTGGTTGTTCAAGTACTTGAAGATATAATTTGAGGGTTCTCAAAAACAGGTACTTATTTCACCAGTGGGTTGAAAGTGATCCTACCTAGCATGCTAGCAATTTATTATTTTGGTTTTCTTTTTGTAAATCAGTGAAACTGAACCATTTATGAAATAAATTGTATTTATAAATATAAGATTTATACATTTAAGTAGTTACTTTATAGTGCATTTTCCATACATCATATATAATAACAAGTGCATTTAAGTATTTAAAATGCAAGTGATTTCTTGTTATGCCATAGTCTGACAGTCATTAATACAAAGAAGAATTAATAGGATAGCAGAAATACGACATTCTAAAACTAAGAATTATAGTTTTAGCTTACTGTTTTTTATTGGTTGTCCAAAGGTAAGTCCCCACAAATCATTTAGAGGATGATTCGACCTTTGAGTATAGTTATTCAAGGTATAAAATAAGCTTTTGGGTTATTCATCTGTTTTCTTGAGCCGTCTGGAAAACCACACGTGGAAAAGTAACATGAATCTTACTGTAGGTAGATGTTTTATTATTGAGAATTGATGAGAGAGCGAGTGAGCGCTGGTTGCTATGAGTCATAGTTCCTGCCTCATCTTTGATAGGTACATTGATTGGTTGGTGGCTTTGGGTAAATCATTTAATGTCTTGAAGGCTTAATATTCTTAACTGTGAAATGTGTCCCTTCCTCTAAAATGCTTATTTATTGGGTCACGTGGAGGAATAAATGAGGGGAATGCCTGGAATACTGTTTCCCAGCCCCTCTAATGGCTGGCTCCTTTTCACCCTTCAGATCTCAACCAAGAGGCATCTTCTGTGTAAGCTTGGCCCTATCTGTTCTCTGCCACCCCACATCCTATCTTATCTCCTCAGTCATTGTTTTTCCTTTCCTGTCACATCACATGGTTTCTCTCCTTCATAGCACTTACTAGTATCTGAAATGAGATGCTTGCATATTTATGTACTTGTTTTCTGTCTGCTCCTATAGAATGTACATTTCAAAAGGTTAAGGAATTTTGTTTCTTTCTATATTCCCTAGGACCATACCTAATACAAGGTCTGGCACATAGTGGGAATTCAACAAACATATAGTGGCAGAAGATGGGCAAAAAAATATGAAGTGTGAAGCACATGCAGGTTGGCTACTTTGATTTCACATTAGAAGTACTTGTGTATTTTTTTTTAGAACCATTTTTTCCCCTGTAGGCTTTATGGGTATTATTTGTTCTTCACTCTTCTTATGGAAATTATTGGCTGGTGAACTACGGTGCAGATACAGTAAGTGAAGCTGTTGAAACAGGAGCCAACTTTGCATTTTGTGAAAGGAAAGGACATAGGAACGATCCTGTTTGGACCAGGCCCTCACTTGATATGGAAATCCTCTAATTACTAATGGGGTTGAACAAGAGCAGATGAAGAGATAAAGCTATGGTCAAAAGGACTTCATCTCTTGGATTGTAATGGGACACTTTAGATATCTTCATCCTACCTGCTGTGACTTAAACCAATTAAAGGTGGTCTTTCATGGAGATCAGCTATTTTGGGAAAGCTCAAGTTTACCTGAGAAAACTTCACTGTTAATAAGTTTATTCAGTACACCCACACGGGGAATATCCCACATGGGGAATATCATTTTGATGGGAGAGATAATCCTCAGCCACTTAACCAGCTAAAAATACTCAACTCCTGGATCAAAATATGCATACAGAAGGACAGAGGAAAAAAATCTTTTTGCTTTGGTTTGAAAGGCTGGATGGTTGAATCCTTGCCCCGGTGAGGCTGTAGAGCCTTGTGTTAATCACGTCAGGTCTGGAATCACAGTAACCATATCCCGGTCACGGGAGATAGTTAACTCAGTGATCTTAATTCCATGTACTTCAGTTCCCTTATCCATGAAATGAAGACAGTGATGACAACAGTCTTGTAGGGTTGTTTTGAGGATTAAGTGGGATACACACACAGACACAAATGTGTGTGTGTATATGAACTGTATATATATATGTGTGTGTGTGTGTGTGTGTGTGTGTGTATACACAAACTAGGTATAGAGAGAGTAAGAGCAGTATCTGATACACGCTAGGCACTTCAGAGTGGTTAGCTGTTACTATAATCTGGCTCTCTTATCGGTCACCCTAAAAGGAAAATAAAGATCTGACTGTTTCTGTGGGGGCTCTATGGTTCTACAGCAGGGCTCTTTGAAGTATAATGTTTCTACTATTCTCTCAGAGCTCTGGAGGAGTAAGAATTATCACACGCCTTTGATATGGTAGTGAATAAATCAAGTGAAGGGAGACCCAGTTCTGGAATCACAGGGAAAGGGAGCAGGGGTTGCTCAAGTTGCACTGCGAGGCTATAGCTTTCTATGGCAATTATTAAATATTACTAGTTTTCTCTGCTGCTGCTTCAGAGGAAAACTACTGTTTTTGAAATGTATTCTTTTCACTAAAGACTCACATTAAAAAAAATCTTATCTTTTGGGAGCGTTAATGTGAACAGAATATGAGAAAACTGATTTATGTCTCTGGGTTCTTAAAGACTTCTATTTTTATTGGAGATAGAACTTAATATTTTTTACCTCAAAAATTAGCAGTATAATTTTTATGTAAGTAATTTGAAATAGCTTAGGTTTGTTAGCCACTAAAACCGAGAGGAGGAAATGTGTAATATATTAATTAATATATGTAACATACACACACACACATATATAACATATATATATATATAAATATAACACACACACTATTCTAAGTAGTTAAATAAGAAAACATAGCTTGGTTTAATATTTTTCTTGATGAAGTCTTACGATACTTCCCTTGGCAACCCTGTTGCATGACTTTCTTTCACGGTATTGCTTATTTATTGGCTTAAATCACAAGACATGGTGATTCCTCTGCATCAGCCAGTTCCGTAAGCTGTCATCTGTGTACTCTATGGGAGGTGTGAAGCTGTAAGAGCAAAAAAGACAGTTTTCATATTTAAAAAAAATGATGAAGATTTAGGGGGAATATTAAAAAAAAGAGTACAGGGTCTCATAAACTTTAATTCACACATACATTAAATATTGATTAATTTCCAACCATACATCAGGTTCTCTCCTGGGGTGAAGATGCAAGAATAAATCACAAGGTACCTGTCCCTAAGAGAACTTACAGTTTGGGGATGGGGGTGGGGAGGGGAAAACCTGGGGAACATAAAAGCACCATGAAATATTTTTGAGTAATTCTCATTATTTCTCAGCATAGTCCTTGTGGGTAGCCGGGTTTATCTAAGAATTGGCTATGTGATCCCTAGACAAATAAGTATTATTGGCAGCTTGTTCACCATAGTTGTCATCAGTAGTATCTGCGGCTCTGTATTTTGCTTTAAAATTATGTATCTGTTGTTTTCATTTGGGACTTTTTTTTTTCCCCCTCTGCTATCTTGAGTTATGACTGGGTTTGTACTTGCAGAATACATGCCCATATTCTGGTCTAAGATGCTCCAAGTCGTCTGGAGGTGACCTATGCTCAGAAGCTGGATTGGGAGCTCTTTCTGCTCTCCAGCCAGAATTTGGTTGTTTCAGTTAAGCCTCTAATAGATTTAGATAAGCTGCAAACCACAAATGTCTTTTCTGAAGTTGATACATCTGGTGGGAACTCTATTGATGTAACAAAACTTATAAGTACATTTCCTTCCCAAATTATTTGACTTGTTACATTCGTCAAGTACAGATTACTTAGCTCCATTTGTCCATTTTTGTTTATTCTCTTCAATTAAGTTCTTTTTTAATGTCCCTGTTACAGAACCTTATTATTATTATTATTAGATTTTATTTATTCCTCCACAGAGAGAGAGACAGCCAGCGAGAGAGGGAACACAAGAAGGGGGAGTGGGAGAGAAAAAAGCAGGCCCCCAGCAGAAGAGCCTGACGTGGGGCTCGATCCCAGAACGCCAGGATCACGCCCTGAAGCTTAACGACTGAGCCACCCAGGTGCCCCAGAACCTTATTATTCTTGACTCCACAAGTTTAACCTGTTTTAATATGTAAGATAGCAATTGTAAAGTTTTATCAAAAATTTTAAATCCTTACCCTTTTTTAAGAGATTTTATTTACTTCAGAGAAGGAGAACAAGCACCAGTTGGGGGAGAGGGAGGAACAGACTCCCTGCAGAGCAGGGATCCTGGTGTGGGGCTCTACCCCAGGACTCAGAGATCATGACCTGAGCCGAAGGCAGATGCTTAACCATCTGAGCCACCCAGGCACCCCAGTCCTTGCCCTTTTATTTTTCGGATAAATTTTAGAACATTTTGTCAATTTAAAGATATCTATTGGGATTGCATTAAATTTATAATTCAGTATGAAAATTACTGCAACTTAGCAGTATTTATTAAAGTTCCTGGAAGTAATATATATCTCTCAATAAAAGTTTGTGGTTTTCTTCAAATAAGGCTTCACCTAAGCAGGGCTTTGAAGGCACTAGGAGCAAACTGGAACATTATTGAAATTATCAAGGCTTTGAATTCAGTGGGTCCACTTTATCATTTCAGCTGAACATTAATCACAATAATAAAATTAGATTTTGGGAAGTAGTTGCATAGAAAGTATCATATTTGATCCTCTCATTTACTGTAAAGTAGATACTCTTAGTAATCCCCACTTTTCCATATTCCCTCTGCCCACGATGCTCCTTTTTCTTCACTGATGTATTTTCAAATCCTGTATATCCTTCAGAGTCAGCTAAAAGGTTACCTCTTCCTCAGAGCATTTTTTCCTCCAGTTTTATTGAGATCTCATTGACATACACTGTTGTATTTAATACGTACACCATTGTAATTTGATGTATGTGTATATTGTAACATGATCACCATGGCAAGTTTAGTTAACTCAGAGCATTTCTTTCTTTTTCTTTAATAAGGGTTTTTTTTTTTTTAAGATTTATTTGAGAGAGAAAGAGAGGGAGTGAGCATGTACACACAGGGAGAGGGAGAAGCTGATTCCCTGCTGAGCAGGGAGCCAGATGTGGGGTTCGATCCCAGGACCCTGGGATCATGACCTGAGCCAAAGGCAGACACTTAACTGACTGAGCCAACCAGGTGCTCCTAACTCAGCATTTTTTGATCTCCCCAACTCAAAGAAGTACTCTTTTCTCCCAGATGCCTTTATCTATGTCTGTTATAGGGAATGTATAATTTGCATTTTATTATGTCTGAGTCTCTGGATCACTGTAGCATCCAGCATAGAGCTCAAGTGGTCGTTTTGATAATGGTCGCCTCTGTGCCTGGCTGCCCAGCTGTGTGGCTTTGAGGCTGGAGAAGCTGCCCTGAAGGCTGGCTCTCTGCGTGGCTGACACCCAAGTATACCCACGCCGCTGAGCTGCAGCGTTCGTGAAACCCACACTTTAGGCTTAGGATACCTTCTTCATTATCAGTTTTATTTCATGTTGTGTGTTACAACTTTATGTTGCAAAAGAAAAAGTGATAGTAATGAGTCCTTCCCTGAGAGAATATTAGAATTATCATAGGTGCAAAATAATCATTACTTCTGATCTCCCATCCCTCTTTTCTTTTTTTCTTGCTACTGTGCTAGGTATTTTATATTTTTATAGAAGTGCTTTGTGAAGTCTAAATCTGTTTATATATGGCTATGTTTTTATCACTTGAAGAGGATTAAAAAAGATCTGGGACTCCAGTGTGTTTCATTAAAAATGCAGTAATAAAAAGTTTTAAGTACATCCAAATCTTAAACACACAACAGAGGATTCACATGCTTCTGCTCATGGACATACATACAAACTTAGAAGTCCTATGACTTTCAAATCAAGAGTCAGACTTTGATGGCGTGAACAGATAGGTGTTGATACAAGGCTGTTGGTTACAATAAACAGCACCAATTTTTTAAAGCTTCTATTCATCAGAATAAAACATTTTGAATACTTAAAGACAAACAGAACCATAATCAAGCATTGAAATATTTATTGTATTAGCTTTCCCAGCTTTCATGAAACTTGTAAAGAAAGGAACATTTCTCATCTGTAAGAAAATATAGAGGGAAATTCACTGCAGTTTGCATTTCTAAGCATAATGAAATAAAAATAGAGTCCTGACCTGGGGAGAGAGAGAGAGAGAGTGTGTGTGTGTGTGTGTGTGTGTGTGTGTGTGTGTGTAATCCATGTTGCTATTTTATGTCCCAATTTATTTTGTATTCTACTGTAACCTTCGATCAACACCAGTTTCTTTCCTCTCCAAACAAAAAGAGGTCAACATAAACATGCCTGTCAAGGATCTGACAGAACAGATTTATTGTGCAAGTTAGATTTTGTTGGAGTGTTCTCTCCTTAAATTTTGCCTCAGGTGCTGGATATATTTTTTCTTTCTTGAGATCTATATTTCCTTTCCTGAAAGAATGCAAACATAAAACACATAGGTTATTCTAAGAACTTCGAGATACGGAATACTGGCTTAAAAAATTATGAGAATATTCTTTGCTGCTAGATCTACAGTGATAATGGAAACAATATGTGAAAAGTGAGACATCTGAGAGCTTTAATGGATATCCTTAAAAAATAGAACTTTTGCATATTCCTTCTGTGAAAACTTTTATTTTTTTTTTAAATGGAGCTGGGTGTGTGCATTAAAAGTCACATGAAAATTGAAGCATTTTTATACACAGGTCAAGAGAAAATACCACCGTTCTTCCCTTTTATCTTTTTAAAAATTTATCACCTAGATGATTCAGGTTAATTATTTTTTCTGACCTTAATCTTCTAGGAAATGGCTTTAATTATCTAGTTAACCTTGTATGTGTAACAACGTTTAAGTAAAGCATATGACAAGAAGAATATGTTTTTGAAGTGTAAATTCAGTTAACTTGTTTATTGACATCATGTGATGAAAAATACAAAGATGAATGATTTCTCAATTAAATTTGAATTAACTCAGGCCTTTTGCTGAATTTAGACCATAGATATCCAATGACCAAGAGATGATGTGAGAACTAATCAGGTGTGTCCTAGTTCAGAACTGTTCCCTTACCTCAGGGTTGAGCTTTGAGCTGTATCTGTTTTTCCAGGACTGCTGTAACAATGCACCACAAATGTGGCTTAAAACAACAAATTCTCTCACAGTTCTGTGAGGTTAGATGTCTGCAATCAGTCATAGCAGGAACATGCTCCCTTGGAGACTTCGGGTAGAAACCTTCCTTAGCTCTCCTTCCTACCTTCCTTCTGGAGGTGGCTGTCAATTCCTGGTCTTCCTTGGTTTACACTGGGCCACCCTGGTCTGTTTCATTCTCTTGGTGTTCTCCTGTCTTCATATGGCCCTTTCCTGATTTTTTATTTTTATTTTTTAAAGATTTTATTTATTTTTTTGACAGAGAGACAGCCAGCAAGAGAGGGAACACAAGCAGGGGGAGTGGGAGAGGAAGAAGCAGGCTCCCAGCAGGGGAGCCTGATGCGGCGCTGGATCCCAGAATAGCGCCAGGACCACGCCCTGAGCTGAAGGCAGATGCTTAAGGACTGAGCCACCCAGGCGCCCCTGGCCCTTTCCTTATAAGGCACTAGCCATAAGGGCTAATCCTGATCTAGGGATCTTAATTTTATCTGCAACAATCCTGTTTCCAAATAAGATCTCATTCTGAGATACTGGACGTCAGAGCGTCTACATATCTTTTTGGGAGGAAACACAGTTCAACCCATAACAAGTGTCCCTTTTGTATTATCAGGATGCTTGTTCTGTCCACCACCACTAAATTCAACAAAGACTTCCACAATGCCTAATGAACATTTTCATGTGCCAGTAATACCTTCCTCCTGGTGGTATGGCCACTGCTCATTACTTCTACCAACTTGAAATTCTCCCCACCCTTGGCTGCTTGGGAATGTTCCTGCTATGTAGAACTGGTAATTGTCTAAATTATCAGAAATGCGAGGCTGTCAAAATGACTAATTACCTCCTACCACTATAGTTATGTCAAAGCTTATCTGATGAAACAAATCTAGATCACTTTTTACTTCCCCATTTTGGTATTCTGTGGTCTTATCTGTATTCTGCAGGGTCTGGCTATTTTTCTTTTTGAGTACAGTTTCCTGGGGTGGCTTTACCCACCTGTATGCCTTCAACTGCTACTTGAGTATGCTTGTAATTGGCTCATTCATTTGTCCAAGATCTTACATCTCGACTGCCTATTGGAAACTTGCTTGTGGGAGTACCCTAGGTACTTTTAAGTTTCTCATCTCCAGACTGAACATGTATTTCCCTCAGAGGCAGCAATTGCGGTATCATTCTAGAATCTTCTTTTTACCTTGTCCATATTCAGTTGATTGTTAAGTTTCATGATTCAACTTTTTAAACAACTCTCATCTGAACCTTCTTGACCATCCCAGTTATTGCCCACGTCTAAGACTTGTTTCTTTACTGGCTGTTGGTTATTCTGCAAGTCCTTCTATTTGCCGACATATCCACTTTAATCAATCCTCTCTGCATGATACCTAGGGTGATTTTAGAACAACATTTCTGAGCACCTCTCTTTCTTGCTTAAAATTCATCACCAGCATAGTTTAATGATGCACTTTTAGCTTTTTAATTCAGTTTTGGAACCCGTGTGCAGCTCTCTGGCCACGTCTTCTGCTTTGCTCCAACCGTGCTGACCTATGTGCTATTCCCTGGGTATGGTCTGCTCTTTCATGTGCTTATACCCATGCTCTTGAAATCTGCTCTGCTAGGAATAAACTCCCACTGCATCTTATCCTGATAACATGAATCCTTTAAAATACTTTTTAAGGGGCATCTTCTTAAGGAAATCTGCATAACTCAAGAGACCCCTAGACTGTGTTACAATTGAACATTGCTTTGAAGATCTGGATTACTTGAATTTCACTTAATTTTGATTTTTATCAATCAACATAAAGATGTGATTCTCCCTCTGACCATTGCACAATTAATTGGAAAAATTAGTTACACTTCTAGAGTTCTTCTGTCCCACTATTGTCTAATTATTTTGAAGCCAAAACACATGTGGAGGTGGATTAAAGCAGTCCCAGGATTAAGTCAGATTGATGACATTTCAGCCAGCATTTCCACTCAGTAGCTATTAAAGCTATTTGGCCTCAAAAATTATTACTTACTCTGAGACAGTTTCATTTCAAATGGAAAAGTAATGTACTGAATGGTAAACAATGGGGTTGATGTAGGCTGTCTCAGAACCGAATGGAAAATCACCTAATCAGTCACAAATTTTGGCTGTCATAATGACTGAATTACCTGGGTGAACTGTAGTGTGATGAAAAAGAACCTAGTTATATGGACTGTCTGACCTCTGTGTCATCAATTGTACAACAGTCTGATTGATTACTCTGTGACTGGCCTAAACTATCTGGAAAATGATCAATTTTCTGTCATGTTTAATCCTGTCCATATTATAATGCAGCCTATTGCTAAGACTGCATTATATTCAATTCTTCATCACTGGTGAGCAAGGTCACTGTAATTGGTGATACGTGAAGCCTTTTCTCATCATGTGAATTGCGGAATTCAGATTTAAACAGTGCCTTAAAGGATGAATCATTTAATTTAATCAGAGTATTTGCAGTTAAGTGGTAGTACTTCTCTCAAGTAGTACTTGAAAAACCTGGGCTTATCATTTCAGCATCTCCCTTGCTGACTTTTCTCATGATTTTGAAAATATCAGATGTTTTGCCACCTGCATAAGTGTGACTTTTTCTTCTATTTTATTCCTGTGTTACATTCTAGGGAATAAGTGTTAATTAAAAAAAAAAATAAAACTGCTACAGCTAGACAGTGGGTGACATAATAAGAATCATATGGTACATGATTTGCAGGCTGGGCTGCAGAATCTCTAAATAATCATTGGTCTACTGATAATAATGACTATAAATACTTGTAATGAAGTCTTAGTCTTTGGATTTCTCTAAGTATATGCTTGCATACTTGTTTTAACAGTGGGAGCCCACACGTTGGACACAAGCTAAGAAAAAGGCTAATATGTAAGTGCTGTAGTGGCCAGATGACTAGAACTAATTTCCTCTTATGGATTGGAAATGCATTGTTGGGATTCATTGAAATTTAATTCATATAATCCTAAAGTAAGGATTTCTTTCAGAGTTTAAGAGTAGCAATTCGTTTCAAAAACTGTGACTGGCATTTATTAATGATTAAGGAATACTGGTATTTTATCTGCCACAATCTTCAATTCGCTATTCCAACCATTGTAATATCAGAATACTTTAAAAGAGATTTTACAGAGGTAGAATTGAGAATAACTCTGATCATCTTAGATGGGGGGGGGAGAGTCTACAGGGTGCTTGAGTGGCTCAGTCAGTTGAGCATCTGCCTTTGGCTCAGGTCGTGATCCCGGGGTCCTGGGATTGAGTCCTGCATCCGGCTCATTGCTCAGCGGGGAGCCTGCTGCTTCTCACTTTCCCTCTGCCCCTCCCCCCTGCTTGCACACGCTCTGTTTCTCATGAATAAATAAATAAAATCTTTAAAAAAAAGTCTTTTCTTTTTAAAACTAAGCAAATGTAGAAACCAAAAGTTTAAGTGTATATCAAGTAATGGGAGATGGTCAAAATTAAGTTAACTTGAATTACAAGAATTAAAGAGGTAGTTCTTAAAAATTAAGAAACAATTTGAAATCACTGAAATTTTAGGATTTAAGAATCTTACAGGGTTATTTTAAAATGTTGGCCTTTGATGACTACATTTTAAGGTAATGTCAGTTAACACCTTAGAACCTAATTCAAATTGAGGTATGTTTTTGTGTTTTTCCTTCTCAGCATCAGTTACTGCTTAAGGATTCTGATTGCTTGGGTTAATTATTGTCTTTAAATTATTACTTAATTTTGGAAGTTTTAGTTTATCAGAAACACATGAATTCAGGAATCTATTTAGGATGTAAATTAGTGAAAGGAACAAAAGCCCTCACAGACAGAACTTTCTTGCTTTAAATTAATGTCTAGCATGTTGTCTTTGATGTATATCCAAGAAAAATTCATGTACCCGTGGATCAAAGAAATTGGTGTAAGAATGAACATAACTTAATTTTTCATGTTAGCCCTAAATTGAACATGACCTAAATGTCCTTCAAAAATAAAAAATCAATAAATTGTGATGTGTTGGTACAACGGAGTACTCTACACAATGAAAAGGAACAAGTTAAAGTTACAAGCAACAATGTGGATGAATCTCACACATAAACTTTTGGACAAAAGAAGCCTGACAAAAGACATGCAGCATACTTTAATTTATATAAAATTCCAATTGTAGTGAGTGTTAGAAGTCACCATATAGGTCCTTTTAGGGTGGAGGGAAAGACGTAACGTTTGGGAGGGTACACAAGGAAGGCTTATGAGGGCATTCTTTCTTGATCTGAATGGTTATTTACATAGACTTACTTACCTTGTGACAATTCCTGGATGATTTATAAACTTTTCTGTAACCATGTTCAACAAAACAGTGCATAAAATAAGAATTTTTTAAAAAGGGATCCTTGGGGATGCCAGGGTGGCTCAGTTGGTTAAGTGTCTACCTTTGGCTCAGGTTATGAGCCCAGGGTCCTGGGACTGAGCCCCTTGTTGGGCTCTCTGCTCAGTGGGGAGCCTGCTGCTCCCCCTGCTTGTGCGCATTCTCTCTCTCTGACAAATAAAATAGCAAAAAAAAAAAATCAGGATTTTTTTATTTTTAAAAATTTTAATTCCAGTACAGTTAAGATAGTGTTATATTAGTTACAGATGTACAGTATAATGATTCAGCAATTCTATACATTATTCAGTAATCATTGTGATAAGTGTACTCTTAATCCCCTTCATGTATTTCACCCATTCCCCCCACCTCTGGCAACCACCAGGTTGTTCTCTAGGGCTAAGACTCTGTTTCTTGGTTTGTCTTTTTCCCCCCTTTGTTCATTTGTTTCTCAAATTCCACGTATCAGTGAAAGCATGTGGTATATTTGTCCTTCTCTGACTTATTTTGCTTTGCATTATACTCTAGCACCATCCATGTTACAAAGATTGTAACAAGATTTCATTCTTTTTCATGGCTGAGTAATAATTCAGTGTGTGTACCACATTTTTTTTTTTAAATATACACCACTTTATCCATTCTTCTATTGATGGACACTTGGGTGGCTTTCACAGTTTGGTTATTGTACACAATGTTGCAATAAACATAGGAGTGCATATTTCCCTTCAAATTAGTGTTTTTGTGTTCTTTGGGTATATTGTCAGTAGTGCAATTCCTGGATTACATGGTAATTGTACTTTAATAAGAATTACCACTGTCTTCCACAGTGGAAGCACCAGTTTGCATTCCCACCAGCAGTGCAAGAAGGTTCCTTTTTCTCTACTTCTTCACCAACATTAGTTTCTTATGTTTTGGGGTTTAGCCATTCTGACAGGTGTGAGGTATTTCATGTGATTTTGATTTGTTTTTCTCTGATGCTGGGTGATGTTGAGCTTCTTTTCATGTGCCTGTTGGCCAGCTGAATGTCTTTAGAGAAATGTCTGTTCATGTCTTCCGCTCATTTTTAATTAGATTATTTGTTTTTTGGTATGAGTTGTATAAATTATTTATATACTTTTTCCTTTTTAAGATTTCATTTATTAGATAGCACGAGGGGAGAGGCAGGGGTACAAGAAGACTCCCCGCTGTGTGGGGTGCCAGATGTGAGGCTCAATCCCAGGACCCTGAGATCATGACCTGAGCTGAAGTCAGGTGTTTAACCAGCTGAGCCACCCTGGAGCCCCTCTTAATATATTTCAGATACTAACCCTTTCTCAGATACCTCATTTTCAAATACCTTCTTCCATTCAGTAGATTGTCTTTTAGTTTTATTGGTTGTTTTCTTTCACTGTGCAGAAGCTTTTTATTTTGATGTAATCCCAATAGTTAATTTTTGTTTTTGTTTCCCTTGCCTTAGGAGACATATATAGGAAAATACTGCTATGGCAGAGAAGTTACTGCTTGTACTCTCATCTAGGACTTACGTGGTTTCAGGTCTCACAAATAGGTCTTTCATCTATTGAGTCTATTTTTGTGTATGGCAAAAGAAAGTTGTCCATTTTCATTCTTTTGCATGTAGCTGTCCAAGTTTCCCAACACAATTTGTTGAAGAGACTGTCTTTTTTTCCATTGTATATTCTTGTCTACTTTATCAAAGATTAATTGACGATATAGCTGTGGGTTTATTTCTGGGCTCTCTATTTTGTTTCATTGGTCTATGTGTCTGTTCTTGTGTCTGTACCATGCTGTTTCGATTACTACAGCTTTGTAGTATATCTTGATATCTGGGATTGTGATCCCTCCAGTTTTGTTCTTTTTCCATTGCTTTGGCTGTCGGGAGTCTTCTGTGGTTTCATGTAAATTTTAAGATTATTTGTTCTAGTTCTGTCAAAACTGTTTGTATTTTGATAGGGATTGCATTAAATTTGTAGATTGCTTTGCATAGTATGGACTTTTTAACAACATTTGTTCTTATCCATGAGTATGGAGTATCTTTCCATTTGTTGGTGTTGTCTTTCATCAATGTTTTATAGTTTTCGGAGTACAGGAATTTCACTTCCTTGTTTATTCCTAGGTATTTTATTTTTGGCGCAATTATAAATGGGGTTGTTTTCTTAATTTCTTTCTCTTACTTTATTAGTATATAGAAATAGAGTAGATTTCTATACATCTATTTTGTGTCCTCCAAACTTACCGAATTGATTTATCAGTTCTAATAGTTTTTTTGGTGGAGTCTTTAGGGTTTTCTCTATAGAGTATCATGTTATCTGCAAATAGTGAAAGTTTTACTTCTTCCTTACAGTTTTTGATGGCTTTTCTTTTGGTTGTCTGCTTGCTGTGTTTAGGACTTCCAATACTATGTTGCATAAAAGTGGTGAGAGTGGACGTCCTTGTTACTAATCTTAGGGGGAAAATCTCTTTGTTTTTCCCCATTGAGTATGTTTGTTGTGCATTTTTCATATATGGCCTTTATTATGTTGAGGTATGTTCTCTCTAAATCTACTTCATTGAGGGCTTATATCAAGAATAGATGTCGTATTTTGTCAGTTGCTTTATCTGCATCTACTGAAATGATCATATGGTTTTTATTTTTTCTCTTGTTGACATGATGTGTCACATTGATTTGTGAATATTGAACCTCCTTGCATCCTGGGAATAAATCCCATTTGCTTGTGGTGAATGATTTTTTTCTTTATCTTAATGTATTGTTGGATTGGTTTGCTAGTATTTTTGTTGGAGATTTTTACATCTGTGTTTATCAGAGATATGGGCCTGTAGTTCTTTTTTTTCTTTCTTTTTTTTTTTTTTTTTTTTGGTTATGTCTTTATCTGGTTTTGGTATCAGGATAATGCTGGCTTCATATAATGAATTTTAGAAGCTCTTATTTATCTCATTTTTAGGAATAGTCTGAGAAGAATTGGTATTAGCTCTTCTCTAAATCTTTGGTAGAATTGACCTGTGAAGCTGTGTAGTCCTGGACTTTGGTTTCTAAGTTTTTAATTATTGATTCAATTTCATTACTGGTAATTGGTCTGTTCAAATTTTCAATTTCTTCCTGATTCAGTTTTGGGAGGTTATACTTTTCTAGGAATTGATCTGTTTTTCAAGGTTGTCCAATTTGTTGGCATGTATTTTTTCATCATATTCTTTGATAATCCTTTGTATTTTTGTGAGGTCACTTATTTCTCTTTCATTTGTGATTTTGAGTTCTCTCTCTCTCTCCCCCTCCCTCCTTCACTCCCCTGCATGTGTGTGCATATATATATGAAATGTTACTCAGCCATCAAAAAGAATGAAATCTTGCCACTTGCAATGCCATGGATGGAAATCAAGCGTATTATGCTAAGTGAAATAAGCCAGAGAAAGAGAAACACCATATGATCTCACTCATATGTGGAATTTAAGAAAGAAAATAGATGAATATAAGGGAAGGGGGAAAAAGGAGAAAGGGAAACAAATCATAAGAGACTTAATGATAGAGAACAAATGGAGTTGATGGAGGGTAGGTGGGGAATAAGCTAGATGGGTGATGGGTATCAAAGATAAGCAGTGGGTGTTGGACATAGTGATGAATCACTGATTTCTCCTGAGACCAATATTGACTGTATGTGAACTAAAATTTGCATTAAGTATAACAATTTTAGATATTTATTTATTATCATTGTTTGGATTGTTCTCTTTATGAGTATATAATTTCTCCTTTGTCTCTTGTTCCAGTGTTTGTTTTAAAGCATGTTTTGTCCAATATAAGTATCACTATCCTGGCTTTCATTTGACATCTATTTGAATGATAAATGCTTTCCATCCCTTCACTTTCAAATCTGTACGTGTCTTTAGGTCTGAAATGAGTCTCTTTCTGACAGCCTATAGATGGGTCTTCATTTTTTTTTTGTTTTTTTTTAAGATTTTTTTTTCATTTGAGAGATAGAGCACAAGCAGGGGGAGAGGCAGAGGGAGAGGAAGAAGCAGACTCCCTGCTGAGCTGGGAGACTGATGTGGATCCTGTCGATCCCAGGATCTGTAGATCATGACCTGAGCCACCCAGGTGCTCTAGATCTTGCTTTTTTATCAGTTCTGTCTCCCTGTGTCTTTTGATTGGAGCATTTAGTCCATTTACATTCAAAGTGATTATTGATAGGTATGCACTTATTACCATTTTGTTGCTTGTTTATGGCTGTTTTTATAGTTGTTCTCTGTTCCTTTGTTCTTTTGTTCCCTTTCATGGTTTGCTGCTTTTCTTTGGTGATATATTCTTTATTTTTTGCCTATCTTTTGCTAGTTTTTGATTTGTGGTTACCATTAGGTTTATATATAAAACATCTTATGGATGAAGCAGTCTATATTAAGTTGGTAGTTACTTAGGTGTGAACCCTTTCTGTACTCCTCTCTCCCAACATTTTAGGTATATGGTGTCATACTTTACATCCTTTTGTGCATCTCTTGACTAATTTTTGTGGATACATTTAATTTTACTGATTTTGTGCTTTCTACTTTTCTTTTTCTTATGGTCTTTCCTTTCCATTCAAAGAGTCTCCCTTAATATTTTTTTTTTGTAGGGTTGGGTTAGTGGTAATGAATTCCTTTAACTTTTGTTTGGGGAATTCTTTATCTCTCCTTCTATTCTGAATGATAGCCTCTGGATAGAGTATTCTTAGTTGGAGGTTTTTTTTCTTTTCAGCCTTTTAAATATATGATGGCATTCCTTTCTGACCTGAAGTTTCTGCTCAAAAATCTGCAGATAGCCTTATGGGGTTTCTCTTGCATGTAACTGTTTTCTCTTGCTGCTTTTAAAATTCTTTATCACTACTTTTTGCCATTTTAATTACTGCGCATCTTGGTGTGGACTTCCTTGGGTGTTCTCTGTGCTTACTGGATCTAGATATAAGTTCTCCAGATTTGGAAAGTTTTCAGCTTTAAAAAAAAATTATCTGTCTCTTTTTCTCTCTTCTTTTTCTGAGATCGCTATAATGCATTTATTATTATGCTTGATGGTGTTGCTGAGTTCTCTTAGTCTATTTTCATTTTTTTAAAGGTATTATTTACTTGAGAGAAAGAGAATGCACATGTGAGCATGTGTACTTCTGAGAGCATGAGCAGGGGGAAGAGAGAGAGGGAGAAGCAGACTCCTGGCTGAGCTGAAGGCAGATGCTTAATGACTGAGCCACCCAGGTGCCCCTATTTTCATTTTTTATTACTTCTTTTTCTGTGTCGTTTGCTCAATTGCTTTCCCTTGCTCTCTCCTCCAGGTTGCTGGTCTGTTCTTTTGCTTCCTCTAGTCTATTGTTTATTCCATCTACTGTATTTTAAATTTGTTAATGAGTTTTTATATGTATATACATATATATTTTTTAAAGATTTATTTATTTATTTGACAGAGAGACAGCCAGTGAGAGAGGGAACACAAGCAGGGGGAGTGGGAGAGGAAGAAGCAGGCTCCCACCAGAGGAGCCTGATGCGGGGCTCGATCCCAGAACGCTGGGATCACACCCTGAGCCGAAGGCAGAGGCTTAATGACTGAGCCACCCAGGCGCCCCCCCACCCCCCCTTTAATGAGTTTTTTGTCCTTGATTGCTTTTTTGTTTTCAGTCTCTTTGTTGAGGGTCTTACTGAGGTCCTCTGCTCTTATCTCAAGTCTAGTGGCTAGCTTTATGACAATTATTTTAAATCCTCTATCAGGTATATTACTTATCTCTATTTTATTTAGTTCTTGTTGTGATTTTTTTTCCCTTTTCATTGATTTGGGATATACTCCTCATCTCCAGATTTTTGTCTGTCTGTCTCTGTGTTAGGAAAGTCAGCTATATTGACTACTTTTGGAAGTAGTGGCCTTATAAAAAGGTCCTATAGTATAATGTCCCATGCTCACCTGGATCTGGTGCTTAGTGGTGTCTCCTGTGTGTGTTGCATGTGATCTACTGTTGTTGTAGAGCCATGTTTCCCTTCAATTTGGTCTTGTGCAGTGGCCCTCTGATGGGCAGGGTTTAGTTCCTGTGTTATTAGTAGGCTAGGCTGGGGCTGCCTTGGGCTTGAGTTGAGTCAGACTAGGCAGTTGCCAGAGATACAGTACCACCAAACTGCAGGGTACTTTCCAAACAGTGTTGTCACCTGTGAACCCTTTGTTGGTGGGCAGGGCCTGTAGTCAGATCAGATGTCTGCCCCCAGCCCACTGCTAGGGGCACAGTTGGATTGGTGTGTGTTTGTCTCTTCCCCTCTCCCTGGGATGGGAGTCACTTTGGAGTGGTGCTGGCTCATGTCAGGAATGCTCACACACTGCCAGGCTGGTGGTGCTGCTTTTCTTTAGCTCTGGCCAAAGGCATATTGGGGGGAAGTTCTGTAGGAGAATGTGGGCAAAGGACATGCAGTGCACGTTGGTGCAGTAGGGTATCTGCATCTGTCTGGGAAAACTCCAGCTGAGGGCTGCAGGGTTGGAAGGAGTGGGTCCATGGAGCATGCAGAGGTAGGGCACATGGTGCCAGCAAGGACCATGCAGATGGCCCTTTCTCAGGTCCTGTAGTAGCCTGGGAAAACTGCTAAGGCCAGTCAGGTTGGAGTGGGTAGATCCATAGAAGCACATGGGGGCGGGCATGCTTTTGGCAAGTTCGGTGGAGATGTTGCACTGTGCTGGTTCCTGCAGGTATCGGTGTATCTGGGCTGGGGGATGGGCAAGTGAAGTGGTGCCTTCCAGCTCTTTTGTTCTTGAAGAAGTCTCCCAAAGATCCATGTTCCTCCAGCGCATGTTCTGAGAGTAGTGAATAAATCTTCCTGTATACCCCAGGTGTTTTTCAAACTGCTGCTTCTATGTCCTTCATTCACTTCTTATTTATAATAAAGATGCTGAATGAAAGAACCAGTAATGTGGAATGGTGCAGTGGAAACAACTTAGTCTAGTGATTTTTTAGTGAAATGATATGAGTTTTGCCAGTTGGTTGCTGTGATAGTGATCTGCAATTTTCACGTCCATCAATTGGTATATGACCAATTTTGTATGCATGAAATATGTATGTTGAAGCACTTTGAATTTCTAACCAAGAATATTACTTTTTATCAACCCCACTAGTATTTTTTTGAAATAGAAATTTTCATTTCTGTTTCCACAAAGACTAGACAATTGACTGGAAAGAATAATTTAGCATGTCCTGAAAGATACCTTATCAAACAATGTATTAAAATCCAAATAATCAGTGCCATTACCTATTCTTTAATGTGTCAGTCCTGTGGTTTTCTTTTTAAAGATTTTATTTATTTATTCGACAGAGATAGAGACAGCCAGCGAGAGAGGGAACACAAGCAGGGGGAGTGGGAGAGGAAGAAGCAGGCTCCTAGCGGAGGAGCCTGATGTGGGGCTCGATCCCATAACGCCGGGATCACGCCCTGAGCCGAAGGCAGACGCTTAACTGCTGTGCCACCCAGGTGCCCCAGTCCTGTGGTTTTTAAAAGGAGTTCATTTGATATGATTTGTTTCTACCTCATAGACTATAATATTTTGGAAATAGAAGCAATCTTAGCTATTATCACAAGCTCCTTATTTTACACATGTGGAAACTGAGGGTCTGCTGTCATGAAGAGAATTGTTCTAGTTTCATTCACTGCTATAACTTTGTGGCCTAGCATGATCTCTGCCACAGAATTGATTCTCCATATTCGTTGGCTGAATTAATGTAAATAAGCTATTTATTGACAAAAGTACGGTAGTGAAAGATACAGTTCTGTTTCTCACATTTCTCATATCCATGCTGTTCTTTGCTTGGCTTTGACTGTCCGTCTTAAAAGTTATTTCTTAATAGTTTTGTGAAAAGAGTAGTAAAAAAAACCAATCATATCATAGAAAGGTAATAAAGCATCTTTTAAATAACTATGCCCAAATATTTTAAATTAATAAACTCCACATTTATGAAAACATTTTTATTTAAAAGTTTTACAAATATGATTAATTACACTTATAGAAAATCTTGATAGAACAGTGTTGTGAAATGCCTTCAATTGGCATATGTTTTGGTAGTAAAATCTTCATTTATTTCAGTCTGAATTGCAGTTATTTTGACAAGAGATGGTCCTTCTTCTTGAATGTTGGAATGCTTTCCACTTCTACCAGTTCAATTAATTTTACGCTCATGATACTGTACCCATGCTAAGGTCCTGTACAACTGTGTGTAACACAGTCACCTTTTTGTTAAAGCATTTGCTTTAAGCAAACTTTTGAAACCCTACTTAGAGAACTGCCAGAGATGAAGCTGGCATGCATAAAGAAAATAATTAAGTGCCAATACTGTGGTAGATGAAATCCGGTAAAGCTCAAAGCAGGAAAAGAGACAACAATCAGAGGAGGGAAAATTAAGTTTTCTGAAAGGTTTCCTGGAGGAGGGAGAAATCAAGCCCTTCATGACCAAATAAATAAATAAATAAATAAATAAATAAATAAATAAAAATTAAAAATAAAACGTTGTGATATTTGGAAGGTCTACAATGGGTTTTTGACCTCAGAATACAAAGTTCTATCTGGGAATCATAGAGGGGTGAGCGTCTTTAGTAAGTCACATTAAGTGGCTAAGAAAGACCGATGATAATGGTTTTACTTTTCCTTTGAAAACCTTATCCCTGGGTGAGGAGACCTGGTGTGCGATATTTACCAAATAAAAATATTCCCCTGACTTCCTACCCCTACCTCACACCCAAGGACTAATTTATGTTTCATAAAAATCCCAAAATGTTGTGAAAAACCACCCTTTTTTTCCGGAAAGAAAAACAAAATGATTAAGAGTTCTAGAACTTTCAATTACAGCCTAATCAAGTCAATTGAGCATTATCTTTAGAAAAGAACTTGGCCAGGTTACATCTTTTTTTTTTTACAAATGTTTTAAAACTTTAGAGCTCTTATTTGATAAGGTGATGACACTATTATAATGCTTTGTTAGCCAAATTAGGGTTTTTTTTCAATACAAGTTTAATGAAACTTATATATGCCACTTTTCTAGGTGTTCTATAAATATGTAAAATCTTTAGTATTATGCAATGGTAGGCTTTGTTGATTGGCCCAGGTAATTCAGTCTTTAAATGGAACCATAAAAAAACTTAAAAAATCTTTAAATTGAAGTATATAGAATTCTTAAAAATCCTTAAAAATTCATTTGTATCTGTAATTGTTTGAAATCTGTTTGCAGGATAAAATATTTCCATTGAATATTTCTCAAAGAGCTAGTTATAGTCTGTTACTGAATATTTTGTTTGTGGAAATCTGGGTGGGAACAATGTGGGATCTTTTTTTCAGAGCAATATTAATTGGTTTAATGTTTATTTCACAAGTACTTGAGTACTCATGATGTCTGGTGCATTTTATTATGCATTGCACTTGCAAAGGTTATTAAGACCTTCTTATGTTGACCAACAAGACATTTACATGCCGATTTGCAGTTTGATATGCAAGACTCTTCAGCCAAAACTAGAAACAATGTCTTGCATTCTGCCCATAAAAACATTGAGAGCTTGTCAATTGATTGTTACTTCCATAGTGACAACCATTGAGTATATATTCCTTTTTCTAGAGATGTTAAATTCCACGACTGTGTGTGTATGTGTGTATGTATGTATGTATGTATGTCTGTGTGAATGCCAGGGAGTAGGTGAAGGTGAGGGAGGTTTTTTTTTTTAAGCTTTCTTAATGAAGGTTCTTTTTCATAAAAAGAATAAAAGTGCATTTATACTTTATGCAAAATACAGACTGACAGCAGTGATGTGCTGGAACTGGCTTGTACCAGCTCATGAAAGGTGACTTGTACCAGCTGGTAGGAGATGATTGATTGTTAAATTTTCAGAAATTTTGTGAGGTGATTGTTAAACTTAGCCATTATTAAAAGCTAATAATAAGTCTATAATTAAATAAGTTGTATTATCCAAATTAATGTTAAATACCATCACCTCCTAATTTTACTGCATTTCATTTCAATGTTCTTGAGTTCAAGTACATGTATAGTACCTGTATGGAGGAGAAGCTGTAATACAGTGTTCTACTCTTCTCAACTCTGCATTTGGTGACATCAGGGTAATAGCTTGAAATAGGCTGTGGGAGTATTTACACTTCAAAAATAGGCAAACACTACAAATCAGGTCCCCCACTTCAGTCTTCAAAAGGCAGTTGTTAAACATTTGCCAGCACACCACTGACTCACATTCCAGGCTCACCACTCTTTCCTTTTGGTTTCAAAGGGTAGAATCACAACCTCATTAACATTCATTTTCTCTTAGTCCAAATTTGTCATTTCTCACCTTGTAGGACTTGAATGAGGCAGATGGCAAATCTTTGAACTAATTAATCACTGTTCTCAGAGTTGTATTTTGTGTTTAAGGGAGCTAATATAGGACACAGATGAAACTCATGCTTCCCAAGTCAAGCTACAAACAGAATTTACCTTGTCTAAAGTCAAGGCAGTGGAGAAAGTGAATACACCCAGAATTAAAAATGGGCATGAAGAAACTTATTTATTGTCCTGTCAGTTGGGAAGCTCCTTGTAAAGGCATGGATTAAATGAATATTCATCACAGATAAATATTCATTCAGTGATTGTCCCTGGTGCTTTGTCATTATGAGGACAATTTAGGAGTATTTCATCAATAACTGGGCATTTGGGGGGCAAATAGATATCTCTAACAATTCTTTGAGTATACAACATAGTGAGTCCAAAGTACAGCATATGAAAGCAAAACTGGGGGATACACACATACACACACCCACACACTCTCACACACACACTTCTAGATATATTACAGCTAAGTATCATTTTTTATTTTACATCTACTAAATTCTTTGTAATTATTACTTCACACATAAGGTTATGGTGGTTCTTATTGAGGAAACTGAGAAGGCCACGTGAGCTTCGAATTTTGACAACACACCACATATGGGATTTGAAAAGGGAATAAAATGGTAGTTAAAAAAAACAGTTTTGTGATATTCTAATTAGCTGAGAAAAATATTTTACAGAATTAACATTTAGCTTTATTCTGCAGAGAAAAGTCCGTTTATAAAACTTACGTGTTTGTCTATGTAGATCAGAGGTTAAAGTTTTCTTTAAAAGGCCAGATAGTAAATATTGTAGGCTTTGCAGGCTGTAGAGTCTTTGTGACAGTGATGCGGTTTTGTGGCTGTTGTGATACTGGAGACTGTGTAACTAGAGACAGTATGTAAATGAATGTTAGTGGCTGTGTTCCCATACTGTTAAGAGGTCAAGATTTGGCTCATGGGGCTGTGGTTTGCCAGGCCTTGATCTGTAACAGTAGGGATTTGGTAATCACCCCAGCTGATTTTCTCAAAACAGAAGCTCTCTTCTAGAACCTGAATTACTTCACTAGGAATTCTATTTTGATCACAATACTTGGAGAATTACCAAATTTCAATGCATATTTGTTACGAAGACTTGATGTGGCAGCGTAGTAAGTGAATATTCTCACAGGTAGGGTGGACTTCTATAGTTATCCAGATATTTTACACTCCAAAGTATTTCCTCAATAATCTGCATGCCATATATGAGACTGTTACAGGATATCTTAATAATCCCAACCTTTTAATGTAACTTTCACATGTTAGAGGCACATGTCAAATTTGCTAGTCATGTGACTACCTTCATTTAAGGATCTTTCTTTTTCAACAGGAGATCCTAAGAGTAAGATAAAAGTTTGAGAACTGAAATGAACATTTTTGCACAGTGAAAGGACAAGATAGTACTTTCCAGTTCCTTTTTGAAACTACACTGAGAACAAGCCAGTAAAGCTTAGCTCTTAGCTCCTGGAGGGTAACAATGTGAACCAACTGGTTTATTTATTGAGGGTGATTATTAATTTTATGTGTCAACCTGATTGGGTCATGGGGTATCCTGACATTTGGTCAAACATTATTCTGGGTGTTTCTGTGATGTTGTTTTGGATAAAATTAACATTTTATTTGGCAAACTGAATAAAGCAGATTGCCCTCCATAATGCACGTGGGCCTCATTTAGCCATTTGAAGGTCTGAATGGAACAAAAATGTGACCTATCCTTGACTGAGAGAAATTTGTTTCTGCCTGGTGGCCTTTGGACTGGGAAATTGGCTTTTTCCTGCCTTTGGACTCAAATGAAATATCCGCTCTTCCTGGGTCTTGAGCCTGTTGGTCTTTGAACTGTAGCTACACCATGTGTCTCCTTGTTCTCAAGCGACTTTTGTCTCAGACTGGAACTAAACTATCAGTTTTCATCTCTAACTTGCTAGGACTTACCCTGCAGATCTTGGAACTTGCCAGCTTCTATACTTGGGTAATCTCTTGCCAGCTTCTATACTTGGGTAAATCTCTTTCTATATATTGGTTCTGTTTCTCTGGAGAGCCCTAATGCATTAAAATAACAGTTTGCTTACCAAGAGTTTTACAAGATGATTGCCACACTGCATCCACCAATCCAAACTGTTCTGTCATAAACTCTGTCCAGTTCTAGCCAGTTCCCTTGCTTTGCAAGACTTACCGTAAAATCACCCAGCCTTGGCCATAACACTCTATAAATATGGTTCATGGACTTTCCCTTTTGGACACTGCCACAAATCGATCCTGGAGATACTCTCCCTTAATGTGGTAGGTCTAATAATCATAGCTTCTCTCATTTTCAGAATATATTAAAGAGTTGATAGTCAGAATGTACTGGTCATTGAATTAGGTACACATTCATTATCCAACAAATGTTTACAATGGACCAGGCCTGGTTCTTGGTGTCTGGGAGTATACTGGTCAGCAAGAGAAATGCAGGCCTCATGTCCATGTCCTAACAGAACTTAGATCCTGGGACACTCTCTCTACTCTAGCCACAAAAACCCAAATTTATTTCTCACCTAGTCCTGACATTCTTTCCACTGGTAGTTGACAGTTTCGCTTGAACGTTTTCTGTAGGAACTTGTAAGTAAATAGGGATGTGCTCACACATAATAGGACCTGCTTGTCATATGTCAAGAAGGTACTAAAACCATTTCTGAGATCAGTTCTGTAAAGCCATTTTTCTTAAACCATTGTTGAGTTTTCTGTCCTTCTGCCTTTGCCATACACTTAGGAAAAGGCAACCGGGATTTGCTTTACACATACGCAGACTTACTGACTTGCGATTCTGAAGAGACTTACTGGCTTTTATGTGGGCCACAGTCAGATATAAACTGCAACCCTTAGATTTAGTCAGATACTGAAATGAACCTCACTTTGGCTCCAGTGTATCACAGTTCATTGGCATTTAATTTCTGCGAATGTAATCAAGATAATGAAAATCTCCCATTCAAGCAATGCATGATTTTTTTTTGGTTTTATGGAAAACAAAAAAGTCCTTCACTTTATTAAAACTAAGAACCCAATTTCATGAGAGTTATAACTTATAGAAAAGAAAGCTGACATTTATAATGAACAGAGTAACTCCCTTCCATGCAAATGTCTATCCCACTTTTTTTTTTTACAAAAAGATCCTTAGCAAGCAGAATAAATCTTGTCACTTATTTATACGAATGGTGATTATGAAAAGTAGCAGGTGTTGGGGAGGAGAAAGCATCTCATTGACATATCTGCTGTATTTATTAAAGGCGTAAGTTATTAAAATATATGTAGCTTCGTTTGAAATGAGATACAAATCGCTAAGAGATAATTTTTCAAAGCACCTACTGTTTTTACACTTGTGACTCTAAATCCACAGGTATGTAACTGCTCAAGTGCAGCTAATTGTGCCTGTATTTGGTCCTACAGCAAGGCAAGTGGCCAGCTACATACCTAATTAATTACACAAGGGAGCAATTATTTCAATATACAGTTTTTGTTGGGAAGCTTGCTCTCTCTCTCTCTCTCTCTCTCTCTTTTTTGGCATGTAGTTGTTGGGAAACCTCTTGAGGTAAGATGAGTTCTTTTCAGCTAACATTTGGCCTTGCTTTTGGAACAGTTGTGTACGCAGCTTAGCACACCTGTGCTAAAAACCCAACGGAAGGCATTCCTTTTTTTTTTTTTTAACAGACTTTGCAACTCAAACATAACCAAACATATCAGGCTTCATTCTCTCATAAAATGAGTGTAACTAATTAGAAAAGCAAAAACGTTACTTTTTATTACAAGACTGTGTTAATGCAGTTGCTTTAGTTTGCCATTATTCCTTAATAAGAGACAATAAAATCACCATAATGCATGGAAAACAACTATCCTCCCTGGGATAAAACTGGATTAATGACGTATTTTGTGTTTATAGAAACAAACACAATTTAGCAGCCACTCCTCTCAAGAGATTTTTCTTAACCAGCAACCAGGTACTTATTTTAGACCTAAAAGGAAAACATAGTTAATAATATTGAAAGGTTATTAGTGCAATAGGAAACTTATCATCCTTGCATAATGGAGAAAGCAGGTTCGTTTAAAAGAATCATAAAGAAAATTTGCATATTTATATGAATCGTAGGACTGTTGGCTTTTTATCTTGCAAGGTTTAGAGTTATTTTTAATTATGAATTCCCTTGCTGATTAGGATCTAACAAGGAAGAAAGGAAAGTAGTCATTTCTAAATTGAAAATCTGAAGTATTCTTTGTTAATCATAGTTTGAATAGTGAGATAAAAAACTTTCAGATGGCAAGATGGCATTTTCAACTTAATTAACTTTGACTTAAAATTCATAGATGAATAGATTCTCCCTTAACATGAGCCACACCTCCCACATGCACAGTTAATCTGCATTATATACCTGATTGGACTGAGTAGTATTCTTTAAAATGGACAAAGTAGAACATTTCACAAATTTCTTTGTGTTCTTTTGCTTATACTCTTACCTTTCAGTGAAAACGACTCTTTTTAATTGAAAGCAGATTGAGAAATTTAAGAGTAATGTTTAGTCCAGTATATTGACTTTCTGCTGCTGCTGTAACTAACTACCATAAATTTAGTGGCTTAAAATAACACAAATATCTTAAAGTTCTGGAAGTGAGAAGTCTGAAATGGAATTTACTGGGCTAAAATCAAGGTGTTAGCAGAATTGCATTGCTTCTGGAGGCTGCAGGGGAGAATTTGTTTCGTTATCCTTTTTAGTTTCTTGAGGCCGCCTGCATTACTTAACTCATGGCCCCTTCCTTCATTTTCAGTACCGACAATGACATCACTCAGACCTCTGCCTTTACTGTACCGTCACCTCTGATTTTGATACCCCTGCCTAGGTCTTAGAGGGATCCCAGTAGGATGATTATGTTGGATACACCTGGATAATTCAGGATAATCTTCCCATCTCAAGACTTCTAATTTAGTTAATTAATCATTTTTTTTCTGTCATTAAAGTAACATATTCATAGTTTTTGGGGAATAGGATATGGATATTTTTGGGTAGCTAATATGGTAATCACCATACTCAGTCATTGCTTATTTAATTCCTAATTACTCCTTTTATTCACTTGTACTATTTTTTTCTTTCTCTTTCTTTCTGCTTTTGTTGGAATATGACATTTCTCTTGGATTCTTGGTGGGTTTCTGGTGAATATATCTGGTTCTAGCAATAAATATTGTGATTCAGTCAGTTACCTTCTTCTTCATTTTTATTATTCATTCATGAAACTAACATTTACTGCCTTTTGGTGCAAGATGCTGTGTAAAAAGAAATGAGTCTTGACTCGATCAAATTCTTTAGATGCAGACTGGTCTTGTTTTGTTTTGTTTTGTTTTTTCCTTAAATTATTGAAAATCATTTCCAAGAGACAGAATGTGGGTTGACTAACCATTACAACTCTCTATTACTTTGATTTGTGAAGTTACCCTGGTTAAAATGATAAAGGAGAGAAAACCTAAGTAGGTGTTAAAACTTTATTTTTTAAAAAACAGAAACAGTTTGCTACAAATGTAAAACAAAACGTCATTTAATTTCTGCAGTGTGTTGCCTTTTCTGCACCATCATTAACTTAAAATTGATTTTTAAAAAAACTGAGTTTTGATCCAATGGGAGGGTAGACCTGAGACTTTTTTTTTTCTTAAAGATTTTATTTATTTATTTGACAGAGAGACTACAAGAGAGGGAGCCCAAGCAGGGGGAGTGGGAGAGAGAGAAGCAGGCTTCCCACTGAGCAGGGAGCCTGATGTGGGGCTCAATCCCAGGACCTTGGGATCATGACCTGAGCTGAAGGCAGATGCTTAACTGACTGAGCCACCCAGGCACCCCAGACCTGAGACTTTCTAACACCAAACATATTGAATGAAATGAAAAAAAGTTGCAATGCTACATGGGAGGAGGCAGGGGCTATATTCTGTGTATGGCTCTGTGCAAGACCATTATTTTAACATCTCACAAGCCCTATTTTTCTATTTCCTCTTACATAGATACTTTTAAATATGCTTTGATATGCTATACAATGTAGTAATGTTTTCTGAAGGGCTTAATGCATTTTGCAATGTTCCATGTATGTTGAATTTAATAGAGAAATTTATGAGAAATGTTAAATCTTAAAGGTGACTGTTCAGTGGATCTGTAGGAATTCTTTGAGTTTCAGTCAGATGTAAACGGATTGAAGCCCCTTCTCTGATAAAACTGCAAAGCCCTGCACTTTCTGTTCCTTTCAAGCATGTAGCTTTGTCTTCCAGTCACTCCACTAAAAGCTTCCAGTTCAATGGATGAACTTCTTCTTTTACTTCACTAAGAAAAGGTCAAATTCTATTTCCCCCTCCAATCACCTCTCACCACTTACCAGTGCTGTGATGCAGGGTGAGTTATTGAAAATCCTATTTTACCTTGAGATGCTGCAGTTAGTGCTTTCAAGGCTTCTAATCAGAGTTGGCACTTTCCTGTCCCTGCTGATTTTTGCCCTGCTGAAACCATTTCTCCTTTATTCTGGTTGCTTAAAGCAGCTTCAGAAAGACCTTTCCTCTGATGCGTCATGTATATTTACATGTTCCTACCCGGACCTCTATTACAATGGACTGATTTGAGGATTGCTGCTCTTTGGCAAAACGATAAAGATGTAAAGTAACTTAGTAGAAAAATAGCATCAGAGAATATAGTCAAAGACACACTCAGCACCTAGTGTACTTGGAGGGGGGAAAAAGTAGTTTTGTAATATTTTTAAATAGTATTCGTGTGCAAGATTCTGTGGACAATGTGAATTTGCTTTTAAATTTATAAACCGCTACATGTATGGAAGGTATTATTAGATAATATAGAACATGTAATGTGTACGTGTATGAAGAAATGCAGTGGTTATGAACATGATCATTGAACAACCTCATGTTTTCTGTAAGTAGCTAATCATATTTTCAGCATTAAAAAACTCAAGTCTTTATACATTGCTTAAACATTAGCTTTCAGAATTTAACAAATGACACATATAGAGTAAGATTTAAAGCAATAAGATTTAGCTACAATTAACCCTAAGAATATGAAATTATTCTTATTCTAAACCCATTAATTTCTCCAGACTTCATCAGAAAGCTTTCTTTTTTTTTTTAAGATGTTTTTTACTTATTTTAGAAAGAGAGGGAGGGAGAGAGGGAAGGTGCATGTGTGCAAGGAGAGGGGCAGAGGGAGAGAAAGAATCCCAAGCAAAATCCCTGCTGTGTGAAGCGCCACGAGGGGAGGGGCTCGATCTCATGACCCTGAGATCATGACCTGAGCCAAAATCAAGAGCCAGATGCTTAACAAACTGAGTCACCCAGACGCCCTTAGAAAGCTTTTTCTAAAATGCACCCCCAGTGCTTATCATGGAATTGTGACTTTTCCAGGAGTTGGGAACAACTTCACGACTCTACACCGTTAACTGGGGTAAGTGTCCACATTCTGTAGTACAAGCTGAGCATCCATTTCTGTTGTTTCTTTCTCACTTTTTCTAGTCTTCTAAGCACATTGCAGAAACAAAGCAGAAATGAATATGTGAGAGTAACTAAGACATGTACAAAGTGTTATTACATGGCCTTGTGTAGACACTCTTTGGCCGTCTGCCTGAGACCTGTCCTTAACTGTCAAGAGTGATAAGTAAATTGACCCACGCTCTTAATACAGAATTTTTTATGATGAAAACTTCCAGTTGTGATTTGTATAAGCTTTGCTGTGACGTGGTTCATGTCAACGTAATGCTCTTACTGTAATATAATCTCATGCCTGTAATGTGATGTTATTTTACAAACTGTGGAACATGGCGAGTTCAAAGAGCTACTTGAAGTGTCATGAGCCCTGGTTTCTGGCTTCCAGTGAGATTGGTTATTCAGATGAAAACTGAGGCTAGGTAATCAGTTGCCAGGATATTGAACTAACAAAGTAGAATTAAGAGGTATTTCATGGTATCAAAGAGGGAGTGGAATGAAAATTTAAAAATTTTGTTTCTAGTCTAACTGCCCCATTTTAATTCATGTAGTGGGATTTATCTGAAGTTTCATCATTTCTAAATTAAGGCATTAGTGATATCAAAATACATATCTTTGCAGAAGATACTGAGAAGTATCTTCAACATACATCACAATAGCTACATAGCAAAGCTGGCTAAAATTATATCCTAACATAAGTTTCTTAGCAAAACTTCCTAAAATTTGTCTTTAGATATCTGGATATTTTTATTCTTCGAGGAGTCTTTTGGTAGTGGTGTTCTCTGCCTCTCATCTTTTACCAGTATTCTGTTTTTATGTCCTATCTTAATCATTACCACACATTCCCTGGTACAGATCAACACAAAGAATCCTGGGCAGCCTGGAGAGGGAGAAAGCTGTTAATATTATTTACACTTGAATATTTTTACCTATGTCATATATTCTACTTAGCCCTGTGTTAGAGGTACTATTTTCTTCCCGTTAGAGACTCAGGAAGGTGAAGGTTATGGATAATATATAATTGGTCCACAGGTACTATGCCAGTTAATATTGCTCATAACAAATCATCCAAGAGGTTCACGGTGTACAACAACCATTTTATTAGTTGCTTTCCAGCTTTCCCAACACCATTTATTGAAGAGACTGTCTTTTTCCCATCGGATATTCATTTCTCCTTTGTCAAAGATTAATTGGCCATATAATTGTGTATTTATTTCTGGGATTTCTGTTCTATTGATCTGTGTGTCTGTTTTTGTGCCAGTACCATACTGTTTTAATTACTGCTTTGTAATATAACTTGAGGTCTGGGATTGTGATACCTCCAGTTTTGTCTTTCTTTTTCAAGTTTGCTTTTGCTATTTTGAGGTCTTTTGTGTTTCCATACAAATTTTTGTTTGTTGTAATTCTGTGAAAAAAGCTGTTAGCATTTTAATAGAGATTGAGTTAAAGGTGAAGATTGCTTTGGATAGTCTGGACAGGTAACAATATTTGTTCTCCTAAGCCATGAGCATGGAACACCTTTCTATTTCTTTGTGTTGTCTTAAATCTTTCATCAGTGTTTTATAGTTTTCAGAGTACCGATCTTTCACCTCTTTGGTTAAGTTTATTCCTAGGTATTTTATTGTTTGTGGTGCAATTGTAAATGAGATTATTTTTTAAAATTTCACTTTCTGCCTCTTAATTGTTAGTGTATAGGAATGCAACAGGTTTCTGCACATTGATTTTGTATCCTGTGACTTTATTAAGTTCATTTATCAGTTCCAGTAATTTTTTGGTGGAGTCTTGAGGGTTTTCTATGTATAGTATCATGTCATCTACAAATAGACTTTTACTTCTTCCTTACCAATCTGTATGCTTTTTATTTCTTTGTTGTCTAATTGCTGTGGCTAGGATTTCTAGGACTATGTTGAATAAAAGTGGTAAGAGTGGATATCCTTGTCTTGTTCTAGGGCTTAGGAGAGAAGCTCTCAGTTTTTCACTACTGACTTTAACGTTGGCTGTGGGTTTTTCATATAAGGCATATATTATGCTGAGATATATTTCCTCTAGCCCTACTTTGCAGAGGGTTTTCATCATGAATGGGTGTTGTACTTTGTCACATGCTTTTTCTGCCATTATTAAAATGATCATACATTTTTATATTTTTATCCTTTCCCTTGTTATGTTTTGAGAATATTGAACCACCCTTGTATCCCAGAAGTAAATCCCATTTGGTCTTAGTGTATGATTTTTTAAAATATATTGTTGCATTTGGTTTGCTAATATTTTGTTGAGGATTTTTGCATCTATATTCATTAGAGATATTGGCCTGTAGTTTTTTTTTTTTTTTTCCTGTTGTGTCTTTATCTGGTTTTGGTGTTATGGTGATACTGGCCTCATAGAATGTATTTGGAAGTTGTCCTTCCCTTTTGTATTTTTTGGAATATTTTGAGAAGAATAGGTATTAACTCTTCATTGACTATATGGTAGAATTCACCTGGGAAGCTGTCTGGCCCTGAACTTTTTTGGGAGTTTTTTGATTACTAATTCAATTTCATTACTGATGATTGGTCTGTTCAAATTTTGTATTTCTTCCTGATTCAATTTTGGCAGGTGATCTGTTTCTAAGAATTTATCCATTTCTTCCAAGTTGTCCAATATGTGGTATATAGGTTTTCATAATATTCTGTTAAAATTGTTTGTGTTTCTGTGGTTGGTAATTTTGCTCATTTGGGTCCTCCCTTCCTTTTTTCTTTTGCCTTTCTTTTTTTTTTTTTAAGATTTTTATTTATTTATGTGACAGAGAGACAGCCAGCGAGAGAGGGAACACAGCAGGGGAGTGGGAGAGAAAGAAGCAGGCTCCCAGCGGAGGAGCCCGATGTGGGACTCGATCCCGAAACGCCGGGATCACGCCCCGAACCGAAGGCAACCGCTTAATGACTGCGCTACCCAGGCGCCCCGCTTTCTTTCTTTTTTTTTTTTTTAATGAGTCTAGAGGTTTTAAAATTTTGTTGATGTTTTCAAAGAACCAGCTCCTAGTTAAAGTGATCTGTTTTTATTTTTTTGGTTTTGTTTTCTTTTGTTGTTTGTTTGTTTCTATATTGTCTACTTTTGCTTAAATCTTTATTATTTCCTTCCTTTTGCTGGGTTTGGCTTTTGTTCTTTATCTAGCTCCTTTAGGTGTGAGGTTAGATGTTTGAGGTTTTTCTTCTTGAGGTAGGCCTGTGTTGTTATAAATTTTCCTCTTCGATTAGCTTTTGCTGCATCCAAAGATTTTGGGCCATTGTGTTCTCATTTTTATTTGTTTTCATATAATTCTTGATTTTTTCTTTGATTTCTTGGTCGTCCCATTAATTGTTTAGTGGCATGTATTTGTGCTCTTTCCAGATTTTTTCTTATGGCTCATTTTTAGGTTCATAGCATTATGATCATAAAAGATGCATTGGTATGATTTCATCTTTTTGAACGTCTTGAGACTTGTTTTGTGGCCTAATATGTTATCTATTCTGGAGAAGGTTCCCTGTGCATTTAAAGAATGTGTATTCTGTTTTAGGGTGGACTGTTCTGAATAGGTCTGTTAAATCCATTTGGACCAGTGTGTCATTCAAAGTCACTGTTAAACCTTGTTAGTTCTGTTTGGATGATCTGTCCATTGATGTAACTGGAGTATTAAAGTCCCCTACTGTTATTGTATTACTATCAATTGTTTGTTATTAACTATTTTATATATTTGGGTGCTCCATGTTGTTTAAATTGTTATATCTTCTTGTTGGATGTCCCCTTTATGAGCGTCCTTTTTTATCTCCTGGTTTTGTTTACAGTCTGTTTTGTCTTATATTAGTACCGCTAACTCAGCTTTCTTTTTGACATCCCTATTTATGATAGATGTTTCTCCATCCCCTCACTTTCAATCTGCATGTGTCTTTAGGTCTGAAATGAGTGTCTTGTAGGCAGCATACAGGTGGGTCTTGCTTTTTTTTTTTTTCTTAATCCATTCTGTCACTCTATGTCATTTGGAGTTTTAGTCCATTTATATTCAAAGTAATTATTGATAGGTATGTATTTATTCTCATTTTGTTACTCGTTTTGCAGTTTCCATAGATTTTCTCTGACCCTTTTATTGCTGTTTTTCATGGTTTGTTGGCTTTCTGTAATGATCTACTTGTATTCCTTTCTCTTTATTCTTTGTATATCACTCTGATTTTTGATCTGTGGTTACTGTTAGGTTTGTATATAACATCTTCTGCATATAGCGGTGTATATGAAGTTGATGGTAGCTTAAATTTAAACCCATTCTTTATTCCTCTCCCTCCCATATTTTAGGGAAATGGTATCATATCTTACATTCTTTTATTTTATGAATCCCTTGACTATTACAGAAATATTTATTTTTCCTACTTTTTTTTTTTTACTTTTCATATTGTCACTTATGGTCTTCCTTTCTACTCAGAGTCCTGTTTAATATTTCTTCTGGGCTGGTGTAGTGTTCATGAACTCTCTTAGTTGCTGTTTGAGAAACTCCATCTCTCTTTCTATTCTGAACAATAGCCTTGAAAGATGGAGTATTCTAGGCTGTAGATTTTGCTCCCAGACTGAGTCTTTGCTCTTCCTACTTTGTTTGATGTGGCCTCTTCCCTGCCTTTTAGTTGTACAGTTTATTCTGCCGGTTTGAGTCATTTACCGGGCTACTTATGCTGATATGGGTGTTACCTAGTTGTACCTATGGGAGAGGTGAGCTTAGGGTCTTCCTATTCCACCATCTTCCTAGCTGCCCAGAATCATGTTTTTTTCCTAATTTTAATTTCCAGCTTTTAGAACAGCATTCTAAAATCCATTATCCAATGTTAGTAGAAATTCTGTCATGATGTAGAATTTTATTCTTTACATTTTAGAGATCAGTAAACATCTAAAAGTATGTGCATTTGCAAAAATGTTGGATTTTACAACAAAAATTTTTCAAGAAATGGTTTTAAATTTACCATTGTCCAAATAATAATGGGGAAGACTTTATTTTTTTTTTTTCAAAATCAATCTTTCTAAAGTGAGTGTGGGGTTTGGCTTCCATTAGTTACTGATATTTTTAAACAAGATGTCAAATATAATTTAGTGCTTGAAACATGAGGCAAGCCTGACTAGATTTAGAATTTGACAGCCTTGCTGTGTTTCTGTTAAGCTATTTATCCATAGGGATCAAATATTATATTTGGTGGAGAGACCTATTAGTAGATATCTGTTGATGCATGTACATGTATGATTGATTAATAATAACTAGTCTTTATTGAGTACTTATTATGTGCCATCTTTCTTTTATAGTTTATTGTTTTAGATGCCCTCAGTAACCATATAGGAAAGATGCAATCACTTCTTTTGACAGATGGAGAAACTTAGAAATGTTTTTTCCAAAATCATACAGCAGGGCAGAGCAGCATATGTAAAGTATTATATCCTGCTTCTATAATGTCTGAAATATGAAGTAGTCTTGAGACATTCACCTTTTGATTCTGTTAACTCCAAATATTCCAAAGATGACACTCTGACATGATCCACCCTTGCCTGGCCTGCCTTGAGGACCAAGGTTGCACAATATTGATAATGATATAATGCTCGTGAACATATCTATGAAGTCAATCCAGTATAGGAAATGCTGGGCATATACAATTTCTCTTCTTACTCATAAAAATCTGAGTTTTCATCTACATTTCATAGATAAGGAGTGGCTTCAGAACTAATAACACAGTTTGTCACTTTCATTTCACTATAGGGAAGCATGCCTTTAAGTATTTCACTTCTTTTTGACCTTTAGTGCCTCTTCTTATAGTACACACACACACACACACACACACACACATTCTCTCACACTCACACACACACATAAGAATGAGCAGTGAGAATTAGGTGGAAGGAATGCTGGGACTAATTGTTTCCTTTAATGATGATTTTTAGTCTTAAAAAATTGTGCTAATGGAAGACTAAATACATATAGTTTATGCTGTATTCTAGGTTAATCTGACAGTTAACTGTTAATGCAACCTTTGGTAAACCATGAGCGTTAACATAGGGATGAACTGAAAACCATTTCTTTCTTTCTCTCTTCCTCTCTTTCTCCCTTTTTCCCTTCCCCTTCCCTTTCTTTCCCTTCCTTTCCCTTCCCTTCCTCCTTACCACCTCCCCTCCTTCCTTTTAAACATTTTATTTATTTATTTGTCAGAGAGAGAGAGAGAGAGTGAGAGCACACAAGCAGGGGCAGTGGCAGGCAGAGGGAGAAGCAGGCTCCCCACTGAGCAGGGAGCCCAGTGTGGGGCTCGATCACAGGACCCTGGGATCATGACTTGAGCCTAAGGCAAACGCTTAACCAACTGAGCCACCCAGGCATCCTGAAAACTATTTCTTCTTTAATTTAAAATTTCTGAGAATAAATATGGACCCAAATATGTAAGTGATATTCAACGTCATTGTAGGGAAGTGGCCTGTAGAATACCACTCCTGAAGTGTCACAGAGGAGTTGGATTTCCTCCTCTTTTATGTGGTCTAATGGGAAGCTATCCCCACATTCACTTTAGTTGGCAAGAACCCCTTTCTTCTTTCATGTGTACTCTTTGTTCTAAAAATCTGTTTCCAGTGGTTTAACCATGGAAATCTTCACTTGGACCATCAATGATTTTGTTGATGCTGGGAATTGTTTTCTGATCACCTTGACTGTGAACGGTCAGGCTGTCTTCACACCTGGTACTTGAAGATGATGTTCTGGTTTTTACAATTCCGAGCTTTTAACTCAAGATACCACCTGTGGTACTGTCTGCGATACTGCCTGCAGTTTGGCTGCCACATCCCACGAAAGCTTAATAGCACTGAAGCAAGTTCAAGTAAAGACAAAAAAAAAAAAAAAAAGGAAAGAGAAGGTTCTCCAAATAAGGACCTAGTAAGAGAATCAGAACTAAGTTTGGAAGTAAAAGTGTTAAAAGGTACAATGAACTGGGATAAATTGTTGAAGTGTAGAAGTGAACAGTAAATGAATCCATAGAAAAGGTTGCTCCATTAGAAGAAGGTAGACTTAGAAGTGTTTAAAAAACAAAACAGGTTTGAAATTTGAGGTTTCTGCATCAAGTAAATAGATAAAGACTGAAAATATAAAAAGGTGAAATATTTTAAAGTAAAATAAAGACTATTTCTAAGGACTTAAGTGAGTTGCATTTTGGGCATATTTCTCGCTTTGGGAGGTTGACAGCATGGTGGATAACCATTACAGTGCATCATGGATTGTCTCTTGGTGGTACTTTCAGACGGAAATCTGGCCATGTTGTTCCAGTGTGACATTGCTTCTGTACTCACCTGCCTTGTCTTTTTCTTTGTTCTTCTCTGTGTGGGAACATTTATAAATTATCTGTAGCCTTATTTGCTGTTAGCTCTTAGGAGTTCTCATAAAGGAACCCATGACATTTTTTTATTGACTCAAAGACCAGAATTAAGAAAAATCTCATAGAAATGATTATAGGCAAGCTCTATTGCCAAAATAATTCAGTCTAGTATATTTAATCTATGTACATATATCTGTACTTAAATCCGTATCTTTATCTGTGCCCGTAATCTTTTAACCATATTATTATGAGACCTATTTCTTTGGCTTATGAAATCAGTCTTGCTACTTTCTACCCAGGCATTATGTTCTGATCTGACTTCTTCTTTTTTTTTTTTTTTTTGCTTTCTTTCTTCTGAATCTGGCTGACTGGATGCCTAGAGTATACGTGTGCGTCAAGAGACTGTGGTTTTGGGACATTTGATATAAGAAGCTGCTGAATGTGGCAGCAAGGAGCTAATGATTCAGCAGACGAGTCATGAATGATGAAGCTAAGCTTGCCAGTTACTGTGCTTTACTTTTCCTGTTGACCTTGAGTAAGTTCAGAGTCCTGAATAGGCAATTCAGCTTTTACCTGCTGAGTTCCGAGTGCCCACCTTGTTATGACCTCATGCGATACGGTAAATTTGGCAGTTTGTCTGCTCTAGTTTGGCATTTAAGGAAAATCAAACTATAATCTTGAGGACTAGGAAAGATATTAGAACTGTAGAACACATTCCAGACTTTCATACATAAAATAATGCTGATCTGATCTCATGGGAAGACCCAATTTTATAGACAAGACAAACGATGTATATATGGAACAAAACAAATACTGAATAAAAATAAGTTCCAGCGATTTAGTCAAAGCATTTTTGGTGAGTGTCAGGGAAGATAGTCACATGTTGACAATTGAGGATGAAAGCTGGGACACAGTGGAAAATTATGCTCGAATCTTATGACAGGATATTACATTTGCTTCACTTGCTCCTTATGTCTGAGACATAATTGAATGTTCTTTAATATGTCTTTCTTCCCCCAAGCAAGTATGACCTGACCCAGTTACGGAACATTTGTGGCAATTTTAGATGAAGGGCTGAGGGAGAGGGTCACGAGTCTGAGATAGTAACAGAAAATTTAATTTACTTTGTAGATCTCCATGCCTGTTAGAAGGCTTCTGGCATAGTATTGATACAGTTTTGCTTGTCCTGAGTCTTTATTTTAGCCTGGAAAATAACATTTGTTAAAATAACATGGTCTTTGAGCTGATCTTTGGTGAAGGATTTTATTTGAAAATAAGGATTAATCCAATTTTACTTAATTTTTCAAGTGCTCAAAAATGAACTAGAATTATGTACTGTATCATTCAATTAAATACAAGTAAACAGCTGTTACTAGGTTGCAACTTTGTGTGCAGTCTCTTGGGGGAGGGGCTTTGGAAGGAAGAGAAGTACCTCCAATAAAAACAAAAAACAATCATTTAACCTTCTGTGAAAACCATAACATTTTTTTGTCTCTCATTTGTTTTTGTAATTAAAATTATTTGAAGACGGTAGTATCCATCTCTAATTTCCAAAAAGCTAGATGTACATGAAATTCTAACATGACCTAGAATAGAGCCTGCAAATTGTTTTGGCTTGGGAAAAATCAAACCACACATATATACTTCCTAAAATTCACACCCCAGCCTGAGTGAGAAAGCTGCTGAATTGTGCGGAAAAGTGAATACTAGTATTCAAATTGGTGGGGGGAAGAAGTTCACTGAAGTTATTTGTTTTTAGGGAGGCCCAGTAGTGTGGGGTGGTGTTTCTCAAACTATAGTTCTCACCTGGGAAATCTGTGATTTGTCTGGGGATTTTGTGAAAATGCAGATTCTGATTCAGTAGGTCTGAAATAGGACCTGAGTCTCTAGTCCTAACAAGCTCTCAGGGGAGAACAGTGCTGTTGTGGATCTGAGGATTCTACTTGGAATAGGAAGGGATGGCAGGGAATGTCACCTACATGAACCCGAAGGTGAAATCCTAGTTCCATATACTGGATGATTTGCTTTGGGCAGTTCAACTTCTGTGAGCTCCAAATTGCTTACCTTTATAAATTGAACCCGTAGGAAAACTGTAAATATATAACAGATGATGTAGATAAAGCCAGGTTGCCTCCCTGCCTTTCTTTCCTTCCTTCCTTTTCTCTCTCCCTCCTTTTTTTTTTTTTTTTTTTGGTATTACAACTATGGACCTTGTTGTCAGTAACTATAAATATAAAGGTTATTGAAATTAAATAAAATCGACCATTATTATTATCATTCACTATTTTTGGTGGGGTAAGACCACTTTTAGCCTGTAATTTGTTGAATTTTTCCAAATATAGGGAAAAAAATAGAAATATGAAGTAAGTTGGATGGAAACAACAGAAACAATAATTAGGGATTCGTTTAGAGCCGTTCTCAAAGTGTGGCTGGGCCAAGCAGCCTAGGCCTCGCCTGGGAACTTGAAAGAAATGCAAATTCTCAGACTCTGCCCCAGACTTATGGCCCAGTCATCTGTGATTTAATAGGCTCTCCCCGTGATTTTTTTTTAAAGGATTTTCTATGGTTTTTTTTTTTTCCCAAAATTTTTAAAGTAAGCTCTACACCCAATGGTGGGGGCTTAAACTCATGACCCTGAAATCAAGAGTCACATGCTCTACTGATTGAGCCAGCCAGGGGGCCCGATCCTTATACGTGAGAACCCTGAGAAAGAGGAAGAAACTGTGTATTTGGAAGGGTTCTGTGATGGGTTTAGTGAACCATATCTGGCTCTGTGCTCTAAAGGGACCCCATCCCATTTTCTGAGTCCACCTCCTCACATCGTGAATGGCTCTGCTCAGAAAGTATTAAATGCGCATTACTAATGAAATAGCCAGATGTTAAATAATCAGGAGCCCAGACGAGAGGTACTGATGGGGATGGATTCAAGAAGGAGAATAAAAAAGAGTAAAGGAAAAATTGACAGAGTCTAGGGGTCGAGGAAAGCTAATCTGAAGAGAATCAGGTCAGTGACATGCATCCAAAATATTTAAACTCAACAGGCACAATATGCTTATTCCTTTGTATTTCTCTTGTATATAGTAATGAGGTAGAAATTGTTATGTGGGCAAATGAAAGGTTTAAGGAAACCATCAAAATTTTCAAACTATATTGGAGTATAGAGAATGAGTCAAACTAAAATATCTGTAAATTTAGGAGCCTTCAGTGCACCCAGAGAAAAAAAATAATACTTTAAAAATTGTAGATGAGCACAGTCTCTACAAGATTCAACTATTGATGCACCTGTAAATTCAAGTCTGTGATGTCTGCATTTTAACATCTCTCTTGAAATCTTGAGTTTGTCACACACTGCTTTCACTAAGGCACCTACTTGTATCTGTCTATTTCCACCCACAAGGCATGACATTGTAAAGAAACATTTCTCAAAATAGAAAGAGAAAACCAGCTTTGTGGAAGATGATGTAACGTCTCTTGAGTTCCTAACAGAATGTTTTGCATTTCAACAAGGCTTAAGAAGTCACTATCACTGTATACAGGCAGTGATTTGAGATAAACTGTGTTACCAAACATTTTAAAGTTTTCGTATTTGGTTTGTTACTGGGTCCGGGGCTGGGGGGGGGAGGGGGAGGGAAGCGAAAGGAGGGAGGGAGGGAAGAATAAAGGGACAGCAACGCGTACATCTTTTTATCTATGTTCACTAAGAGTTAGACAATAATACTGCGTGTGTCTTAATTAAATGGGCATCATAAAACTTACCAGGGCCCTGTTTGCTTGTGGCCCTTTGTGAAGGAGCTGAGTGAACAGTTTGTTTAATCCATGGAGATGAGGCTGAGGTTGGGGCATGCTCACCACTATTAGCTTATTTCCAATCACTGAAAAGAAGGGAATTTGATGAAGCTCTGACTGTGGTGGTGATGACCCACAGATTGAAGGCAGGACCATGCCTTGTTCCTTCAGCTGTGTTTCCTCTGTGGTATGTGCTGTCATTTTCCTTGGTGATAGGTTTTTCATTTTTCTAGAGGAGAAGAGGGAAGGATGAAAAAAACAGAGACCTCATTGTTGAATCTCTCTATCCCTAAAATCCCCACTGCATCTTGCCCTGAAGATGAAGGGTATTTTTCTGGCTTCATGAAAGGGAGCCCTGTCCTACTTGGCCAACATGAATGAGAATTTCCCTATTTTCAGTGAAGAAGAGATGTTATGATGAGCACGAGTGATGCTTTTGTGGAGGACAGGGTCTGAAATCTTGTTTTTATACTAGAAAAACAAGTCCAGTTTAACTCATATATTTTGAGTTTTGCCTCCCTGCATCAATTAGGTCTATTTTATGTACTATTAGACAATGAGGTTCAGAATTCAGTGTCTTTTTTTTCTAATATTTGTATCTTTATTTCAGGCATATTGACTGGAACTCAATATTGGTTGAACAAGTCAATACACAAATCCATAAATTACTGTTTCTTAAAATGGTATTGTAGAGTTAGATGATATGCCTGTTTTTGATATCAATTGTGATGAACTTTGAGAAACCAAAAATCGAATTATTTGGAGTGGGAGTGAATACTATATCTACTGAATGAATGAATTAAATTGGATTTCATCTGTTTTACCACTGAAGAAACAAAAGGGGTTAACTGATTTTTCTCATGGATTTCTGATTAGTCACAGAACTGGCATTAGAATACATTTTTGAAATATAGAAAATTTTAAACATTTGTAAAACTAGAGGAGATAATATAATAAATTTCATGTTTCCATTAGCATCTTTAAGCATTTTTAATTCATAGCCAGCCTTTTATCAATACCTACCCCTACCCTCCACTGTTCCCAGATTATTTTTATAGCAATCCCAGAAATCATATAATTTTATTTGTAAACATTTCTACATTTAACTAAAAATGATAGAAACATTATTGCACCTTAGTAATTACTTAATATTTAATGTCCAGTCAGTGTTCACATTTTCTTGGCTGTGTTATACATTTTTTAGACTTCATTTGTTTGGACTGGGATTCAAGTAATGTCAATACAGTGCAATTAGTTCCATCTCTTAAGTATCTTTTAATCTGTAGGTTCTCCTGCTTCCTCTCTTCTCTTTTTTCCATTTTATGAAGCTCCGCCATTTGTCCTGTTTTCCCAAGTCTGGATTTTGCTGGTTGCTTAGAATGCAGTTCTCTAACAAAAAAAATTGTCATTTAGACCTTTTTTTTTTTTTTTTAAAGAGAAACTTGTGGATAAAAGATACACATATACTAGATCTTTTCATATGTATGACTTTTTAAAGTACAGAAAATTGTGCTACCATATTTATTTGTGTTTGAACAGAATTAGGAAAAAAAAAACTTCAAAAAAAATCTTAAGAAAGTTTTACCACAGGATTCCTCAAATGACCTTATTAATTTTCTAAAGTGTTTGTTTCTCATCTTTCTCTTTGATACTTGGATTAAAACCAACTTTTAATTAATGCAGGAAAAATACAAATCAGAACTGTGACAGGAACTTTCATAATGCTTAAGTGTTTCTTTACTGATTAGAGCAAATCCAAAGTAGTTATATTAATTTTTGTAATTATTCAGTTTTTCATTAGCCATTCAGAATATGAACAAAATGGACGTGAAAATCCCCCGTCGTCTGAGATCTTATGTAATGAAACTCTCTGTAATACTACTAGTTGGTGATGTTTCTGGGTATAGAAGCATCATTATTTGACCTCTCCAGTTTATATAACCCACATAGCTTCAGATTTTATCTCTGTAGGCTTGTGAGAATCCTCCTAGAGATTTATAATGGTAAATTGGAGTCAACTCATGAATTTTCACTTTATGCCATAAAAACACAGGGACTAAAATATGTATTAAAGGAATGTGGACTTTAAACTATAGATCACACATAACTAGAAATAGTTGATCCATCTAAGTTGTAGTAATATCTGAACAGTTGATGCTGCACTTAATACTTCCTTGAAAATAAGGTTATCTCTCTCATTAGAGATTTTTTTCTTTGTTGTGCCTTTGCTGACCTGACTTTCCTCTGGGCATTTTAATTTCTGCAGCTGTGAAAACACTGGCATCTTAAACAGAACTGCTAGAAAGCTGTGGCAAAAGCTTATGTTGATTTCTTTTCATTAGAAACACTTGAGAGGGAAGGCTGGGTGAAGGGTGTATGAGGACTTTGAATTATATTTTCAATTTTTCCCAAAAAAATATTCCGAAGGAAAAAAGTACTTAAAGATTTCTTGAGATACCTTAATTTCACTATATATTACTAAAATCTCATTAAAATAGGAAATACATATTAACTGTATTTCTATTGTGTTACATCAAATACTGTACTTTTTTAGCTATTGAGTTTTTATGTTATAGTTCTGGACATTCTTTCTCTTATTCATTTGTCTCTTCTTGATCCTTCAGTGTATCTGCCTATCGTAGTTATATCTTTTTCTGATTTGATGATTTTCATATACTTCCTGTCAAGTGAGAATGTGACAATATACTATTTGTGGCTAGAAATGTTTGCTTCTAACCACAGTAACTCTTTTAAAAAATTAATTGATTAAATGCTCTAACACTATTGGTTTGATAGGTCTTCTTTTAATTCTTGCTTATCTAAATCAAATCAACCATTGTTATTATTCAACAATAGTTTCTATTTCTTTTCTGGAATAAGTGAACTGCTATCAGGTACTATAAGCACGAGCTTACTAACATAAATTTAACCAGGTCCATTTCAATGTTAAAGATAAAACAAAGGCAACAAAAACTTAAAATTCACAAGGATAAGTTAAAACGATTGCAGCACCAGCTTCAAATTTTGTTTATCAAAAGATAGTTACATCATAATTACATTATCTCAAGTAATTAGAGTATTTTATTTTCAATAAGAGTTGGAATGACATTTATTGTTAGAGTCCATGATGACCAGTTTTCTAACTGAAGCCGGGTGAGTGTTGAGTATTTTCCTCCTAGCTCATAGATGAGAAAGCAAGTACACAGGACATAAATATTTGTATTGCACCTCTAATTCTGACCATTTTTAGTGGTAACACTACCCCTTTTTACTGTTTCTAAGGCAGCAGTCATTTAATTCCCTCCCCTCCCATAGCCTTTTTTGTTTGTTTTTTTTTTATAAAAATAGGTTGATGTGCTTCATCACACGATAGATTTAGGTGTCACTTTCCTTGGAAGTCTTGTATTCTTGTTGGGACTGTGGGACTTAAAGTCAGCTTCACAAACAGTTTTCTTGTTAAATGTTCTCAGCAGAGTGTCCTGGATTGGCAAACTGAAATGCATTTTGGTCAGGCAACATGAGCAGAAGGAGTGTGGGGGGAGTGCTGTATAAATTTGTTTTACTCAACCTTGAAGAAATGTTAAGTGTTAATTCCCTGCTTGAAGTAAAGTACACCAAGTGTATATGCAGTGTTCCTGAGAGCTTCCTAATGAACTGAAAAACAAACAATTAGAGGTGGGAAGAAATATATTTCATCAACCCCCTGAGTAGCAATGATTTGCCTCAGCTTTTCATACATACTTGATTCTGATTAAAATAAGGCAAATGAACTAGTTTAACCTTTCTTGATAAAGAAATTGCATTCGTTTTTAATAAAGTCTCAAATCCCATACAATATGTATTGTGTAGGTTGGCTGTCAACATGCAGGCTAGCAGGGTACAGGAAGACAATTAAGTTGAGGAACGTGTTTAAGTGGTCCTGACTGGACTGAGAATTAATTGTTTTTAAATGACCCAGATGACAAAGGTGACAGGTTTGGATGTGATATGCCTGGCTAAAGAGGCTTTCAAAACTTGTAATTAAAGTAAACTCCTCCACAAATTGCTCCACTCCTTTTCAACATTTCTTGTAGTTGGGTTAATGAAAGTCATGTTGGTGGCTGATATTAAAAAAAAAAAAAAGGTGGTTGGGGGGGTAAAAACAGGCAATGCAGAGATTTCTGGATTAGAATTCCTGTGCTGCAAACAAACAAACAAAAAACAGATGAAGGGTAACAAGACAAAAAGGAAAGGCTAGTTCCCAGGCCCCATTTACTTTGCTGTTCACACTGAAGGCATGAGTAGGAGAGAGCCAGTTTGAGGCTTTATATACTGCAGGGCCCTGGTTGACAAGCTAGCTTCCCGGCTTGTGACATCAGCTGGCATCTCCTGGGAACAGCAAGATTTTTGAGAAATGATCTACATAAGTTTAACCAAAACCCTGTTCTTCCTAACTAAGGATAGAGGTGATGTTATAGTTAGGATGATGCTTTATGTTTTACTTGAAAAACTTTTTTTTTTAACTGAGATATAACTGACATAATATGAGTTTCAGGCATACAACATGATTCGATATTTGTGTATATTGCAAAATGATCACTGCAGTAAGTCTAACATTTGTCACTGTACATGGGTTACAAATTTTTTCTTTTGGTGATGAGACTTTTTAAGATTTAATCTTAGCAACTTCCAAATATATAGTATTATTAACTGTTGTTGCAATGCTGTACATACATCCTCATGACTTAACTGGAAGCTAGTAGCTTTTGACCCTCTTCACCCCTTTGCCCATCCCCTACCCCTGGCAACTACCCGCAATCTGTTCTCTGTTTTGTGAGTTCATGTTGTTGTTGTTGTTTTTAAAGATTCCACATGTGAGATCATAGTTTATCTTTTTCTGTCTGACTTATTTGACTTGGTATTTAAAACCCTCAAAGTCCATCCCTATTGTTGTAAATGGCAAGATTTCATTCTTGATGGCTGAATAATTCATTGTGTATGTATGCCACGATTTACCTATTCATCCATTGATGGACACTTAGGTTGCTTCTATGTCTTGACTACTATAAATAATGCTGCAGTGAACATAGTGTACGTGTATCTTTTGAGTTAGTGTTTTGTAATTTCTTTTGGATAAAAGCCAGAAGTGGTTGTTTTCTGTGTTTTGGGGGGAGCAGGTTCAATGTATAGTCTCATGTGGTATGTTTCTAAAAATGTGGAGAGGCATGATCATCCTTACTTTATTGGTGAGGTTCACAGAGATTGTTACTTGCTGAGTAATTAGAACATGAAATTAGATTTCCTGATTTTGAATCCAGAGCTATTCTGCCATTTTACTATCTGGATTTTTACCTTAATGTCACAGTGGAATTCTTGATAAAGAGCATCTTTCAGTGGTCAGATATTGTTACCTGTTATTAAATCTGTTGTTGGTTCTCTCAACTTGCCATAGTGTGTGACTTTTTCTCTTCGTGGGAATAGATTGACACATATCCTGCATTTCAAACTCTGTAAAATGTGATACAAAAGTAGAATATTGACTCTTTTGTTTTACCTTATGTATTTTAATATGATGTAATGGGGCCCTTTATAATGCTGCCCTCTAATTTCATGCTGGGATTGTTGTGTGTGTGAAATCAAGTAATTCCCTTTCTTTGGGAAATTCTGGTTATGAAAATGTTGGTTTCTGGTTATAAAATTGTGGTACAGATAGTGGCTCAGTGGAACAGAAAAGGGTGCAGAAACAGGCCTGTATGAGTATTGATGTATGTGAAGGTGGCATTTCAATTCAGTGGAGAGAAGATGGTCCTTTCAGTAACTAGTAAGGGGATACAGTGGTATATCTGGAAAAGCAAAGATCGATCTCTAGCCTTACAGTAAGTGAAATTTTCCTTTTCACTTGTCCTGTCTTGTCCTAGGTTGTATTTGTACCGTGTTTTTGTTTTATTTTTATAATAAAAATAGCTAACTTTTAAAAAACTGGGGACCTTATGATTTGATTCTCTTTTGCTGTGTTAATACCAGTTTACTCTTGTTACCATGAAAAATGACTAGTTCTAATATTTCATGTTTTGCTCTTTGTAAACCTTGCATATATATTTTTAAATGTGTACTTTTAAGTTAATAACAAAGTACCTTAAAATGCAGGTATTTTTTTAATAGGAAAGACCTATATATTTACATTAGAAAGTATTGTCATGTATTGGTAAAATAATTCCAAAGAAGCCCACATTAATTGATGTATTCTTAAAAAACATATCAAGTCCAAAGAAAAGGGATTCAAGGCAACCACTCACACAGCTCCCTGTATTTCTTCATAAAACACAACCCTTCTTGAACGTACTTATTCAGTGTTTGTCTTCCCCACTGAGTTATTAGCTCGGTAAAGAAGAGACCTCTATGGTGGGATCTCAGTAAGATGACTTAGCTCAGATTATAGACCTAATATCACACACACGTGCACATTCAAGCCAAACTATTGCACACCCCCCCACGTGCACGCACTTTCTCACTCACACAGGTAAACCATTTCAGAGTGGGATCACTTCACTGACAGCATGCCGTTTCAGACGTGGGGCACAGCTTAGTTACGCAACCCTCTCCCCGAAAGACGCTCAGGAAGCTCCAGCGTCCTCCCTAGCAGCCACCTGGTGAGATGCATCTCAACAGCTCTGTCTCAGCCTGGGCTGCTCACAGAATCCTCTGAGGAACCTTTACAAATGCAGGTGCCCAAGCCCCACTCCAAACCCATGACATCAGTCTCTAGTGATGAGGTCTTGGAATCAGGGTGTTTGCAGCCTCTGGGAAATTGCTTGGGCAGAACAGGTGAGAGACCACCACCCCAGGAGCCTTCTCAGGGCGAGGGCTTACGGGGTCCCAACTTAGGGGTTCCTCAAGGGGCAGGGGCACCTGCTTGGGGAGCATCATCTCTTGGAACTGCTTCCCTTGGTGAGGGGCCAAACCCCTGAGCTCTTAGGCTGGATTCAGTTGTCGTCTCATCAGTTAGTCCCTGGATGAATGGAGGATCATGAATGGATGTTCATGTTATAATTTCTACAGGGCATTCCTTCCTGTGTGTAGAACACTGACCGTTTTGTACTGATTGTGCTAGTTTGCTCTTGCTGCTGTTACAAAATACCACAGACTGGGCAGCTTAAACAGGCATGCGTTTTCTCATGGTTCTAGAAGCTGGCAGTCCAAGCTCAAAGTGTGAGTAGGGTTGGTTCCTTCCAAGGCTATGAAGGAGAATTGTTCAAGGCTGCTCCCATGGCTTCTGGGGGTTTTCTGGCAATCTTTGGCATTCTTTGGCATATGGAGGCATCATCCAGTCTCTGCCTTCATGTTCATATGATGTTCTCCCAGCTCACCAGTTATAATAGGCTGTAACTCAGAAACAGCCCAGTGGAAAGAGATGCACAGGTTGAAGTATGGGGAAAGGGCTAGGGGCTTCCCTGCTCTCTGACTTGTCATCTTCCCTGTATCTCCACATGTTTGCCAACCTGGAAGGAAGCTCCCAAGCAGGTACTTTTAGCTTTTATTTATTTTGTTCTATTTTAATTTATTTAAATTCAATTAATTAACATACAGTGTGTTATTAGTTTCAGAGGTAGAGTTCATTGATTCATCCATTGTATATAACACCCTGTGTTCATTGCATTACATGCCCTCCTTAATGTCCATCACCCAGTTACCCCCGCCCCCTCCCCTCCAGCATCCCTCAGTTTGTTTCCTGTGGTTAAGAGTCTCTTATGGTTTATCTCCCTCTCTGATTTTGTCTTGTTTTATTTTTTCCTCTCTTCCCCTATGATCTTCCGTTTTGTTTCTTAAATTCCTCATATGAGTGCGATCATATGATAATTGTCTTTCTCTGACTGACTTATTTCCCAAGCAGGTACTTTTAATACATAGTTTTAATTCCCCAATTTCCTTGTGTTGCTTCTTGAGAGCTTTGATTTTCCTTTAAATTTTTATTTTATAAATCTCAGCATTCCCTTATGATGCAATTCCTGTAATTTTCATTACAGGCAAAGATGATTTCTGCTCACCATTTTATTTATGGCTTCCTTATCTGAGCTGAACTTCTTACAGCCATGACTCAGTTGTCAACATCACACAGCTTCTACTTCATTAAAATCTGGATGCCGCTGGGAGCACCTCAGAAATTCTATACCTTTATCAAATAATTTGAAATGAACTTGCATAATTGAGGTTGTTATATGATCACATAACACAGGAATCCAAAATGAAGGGCATGATATATTACCTGTCTTTTTTGGTGATACATTTAAGTGGGGTGCTTTACAATACCTCTAATTAATCCTGTAGATAAACAGATACAGTTTTCTGTGGGATTGAGATACATTCACACGTATTCATTACCTAAAATAGTGTTTTACATTATAAAGAATGCTTAATAGATATTATAAGAACATTTAGAATACAAAGTGAACAAGCAGTTTATTGCAGGATTCTGACACCCACCTGATTTTCATTAAACTGGACATTTATATTGCTTTAACTAATTTCGCATTTGCTTTTTCTAATACTTCTTTCTTTCACCTAACCTGCCATCTCAGTGTATCTTTGCGGTTACAGAAGGGAATAAACATGCTGCTGTGAAATCTTAACCTGTTTTTGTAAGACCTCTTGATGGTGTGGACTTTTAGTGGAGAGTAGCTAGGAAAAGGCAGACAGTTCAAAGATTGAGAATAAGGTCAGGTCTGCTGCTACAAGTAGATGTCAGCTTCTTACGGACTTACCTTTCAGAGAATCCTCAGTGTGTGTGTGTGTGTGTGTGTGTGTGTGTGTGTGTGTGTGTGTATAATTTATTTATGGTTCACAGCCAAATTGTGGGAAAGGTATAGAGATTTCCCCTGCCCCCCACAGTGCATATCCTCCCCCATTATCAGCATCCCTTGAAGTATACATTTATTACAATCGATGAACCTACTTTGATACAGCCCGATCACCCAACATCCACAGATGACATGGTTCACTGTTAGTGTTGTACATTCTGTGGATTTCAACAAATATATGATGACAGGTATCCATCATTGTGGTGTCAGAATTCTCACGGCCCTGTGAAAATCCTCTGTGTTCCCACCAACCCTTAGCAACTGCTGATGTTTTTACTGTCTCTATAGTTTTGTCTTTTTCAGAACATCATATAGTTGGAATCAGTATGTAGGCTTTTCAGATTGGCTCTTTCACATAGTAACCTGTGTTTAAAATTCTTCCCTGTCCTTTCATGGCTTTGATAGCTGTTTTTTTTTTTAAGCATAGAATAATATTTCATCATATGGATGTATCACAGTTGATGTATCCATTTTATCCATTTGCCTACATCTTGGTCACTTCCAGGTTTTGACAGTTTATGAAGAGCTGTTATAAACGTGTGTGCATGTTTTTGCATGAACATAGTTTGCCGTTCTTTTGGGTAAACATCAAGGAGCACGACTGCTGGATCACTTGATAAGAGTGTATTCAGTTTTGTAGGAAACTGCCGAACTATTTTCCAAAGTGGCTGTACTATTTTGCATTCCACTCAGCAAAGCCTGAGAGTTTCTGTTGCTCCATATCCTTACTAGCATTTGGTGGTGGTAATGTTCTGGTTTTGGGTCATTCTAACAGAGGTGTGTAGTAATGGCTTATTGTTGTTTTAATTTGCATTTTCCTGATGATTTTGAGGTGGAATATCATTTCATGTGCTTATTTGTCATCTGTATATCTTTTTGGAGTAACTGTCTATTAAGGTCTTTAGCCTGTTTTTTAATTGGGTTGCTTTTTTATTTTTGTAAGCTTTCTTTGTATATTTTAGATAACGTTCCTTTGTCAGATATGTCTTTTGTGAACATTTTCCCAGTTTATGTTTTGTCTTCTTTCTCAACATTGTTTCTCACAGGACAGAATTTTAAAATTTTAATTAAGTCCAGCTTGTTCAATTATTTCATTCATGGATTATGCTTTTGGTGTTGTCTAAAAGTCCTTGCCATACTCAAGGTCTTCTAGGTATTGTTTATGTTTTAGGAGTTTATAATTTTACATTTTACATTTAGATCTGGAATCCATTCTGTGTTGTGAAAGTTGCAAGGTTTGTGTCTAGATTCTTCTTCCTTTTTTTTTTTTTTTTGGCATATGAATATCTGGTTCCCTAGATAGGTTCTTTTTTTTTTTAATTAGAAGTTATGTTCATTTCTGAAAAACAAAAAAGAAAATTCACATCTAAATCACAACATTTGGTAAAATAATCTATTTAAGCCTGCAGTATCTAGGAATTGTTCAGTTATATACAATTATATACAATTCATTATATAGAATAATAGCACACAGCACCTATGAGGTAGAATATAAGACTAAACTTTCTAGGCTAACAGCTGTAAATATCAGTGAGAACTTGTAATTCTATCAATAATTTTAGCAATATAAATTATATTTTCATAAGAATACACTATATTTTGTTTTTTATTTTTTTCTTACAATTTCCAAGTTGAAATGATTACTTTTCCAGAAAATTCAAGATCAATTACGTGTGTAGCATTAAATTAATAAATATATTATAAATTGTGTAAACATTCTTTGTAACCAGAACACTGCCTAACACAGATATGTAGTTATTAATTTTTGTTGAATAAATCAATACATCCTTATATTTGTGGTTGATGACCCATAAGTGAGTCAATAAATAATTAAGTACTCAACATTTTCACTGCAAAGTATTATATACTGCTAGGATACAAAAATGAAATACGACCCTTGTTTCAGGTTCATAGTAAAATCAAGTAGACATGAAAAGTTTCAACAAGGAATAGTTTTTTTTACAGTAACCAGTATAAAGAGATGAATTATACATTTATTTTCTTCTCCATCATTAAATTAGTTGTGATTTCTATGTATAAATGAATGATTAGTTCAGATGAGCTCCTTGGTTTTAAATGATTCCAGTTGGGCTCTATTAATTATAATCCTAGACTATATATACAAATGAAAACAGTATATACCACATGCAAGTAAGTGAAAAAATACTTTCTGCAGAAATTCTAAAGTTTGGGTTGATCACTGAGAATTGGATGGTTGGGGAAGGCTTAGCCCAACTAAGTCTTGGATCTTCAATAGGTAACTTCTATGGGGAGAAGGATTTCAAGCCTTGATAGCTTAGAACCAAAGCAGGCTGAAGGATTTGATCTTTTCTGCTCTTTTAACATGGATCTCAACCCTGGTTATGACTATTTCAGTGCTAGAAAAGATCAGTTAGTCATATGGCAAAAAGAAGAAATTAAATAACACTTGTCCATGTGTTCATGGAATCACCTGTGCCAGGTTTTCTATTTTATTATTTAATTTTTAGGGATTGTCTTAGTCTGTTCAGGTTGATAAAAGAAAGTACCATAGACTCGGTGGCTTATAAACAATAGAAACTTTCTTCCCACAGTTCTGGAGGCTGTAAAGTGTGAGATCAGGAAGCCAACGTGGAGGAGTCCTGGTGAGGGCCCCCTCCACGTTGCAGTCTGCCAACTTCTTTTCCTATTCTCATATGGTGGAAAGAAAGTGAGCTTGCTCTCTGGCCTCTTCTTTTGAAGTCACTAATCTCATTCATTAGGGTTCCACTCTTACAATCTAATTATCTCAAGTTCTTACTTCCCAATACCATCACACTGGGGTTTAAGTTTCAACATATGGATTTGGGGGGAGGAAAACATTCAGCTATTAACAGGGATGATGACGAGTAGGTGGCTCTCAAGGCTGTTGCATCTGGGATCCAGGGCTAAGACACACCCAAAGAGAGCCAGTTCAAGCCAAGTGTGATGTGACCCATAAAATGTTTTAAAACGTGTTCAATCAAAGCAGTACTTTTTCTCCTTTTTTTAAGAAAAGATTTTACTTATTTAAGTAATCTCTACACCTAACCTGGGGTTCAAACTCATGACCCCAAGATCAAGAGTCACATGCTCTTCTGACTGAGCCATCCAGGCACCCAGATTCTCTTTGGAGGTAGAATGTTGCATGGAGGACAGAGTACTGCGTGGGAGATAGAATGGTCAGAGAAGAGCCATGAGCTTTCCTTTGAGCTGTGGTCCTCATTCAGTTTCCCAACAGACACACACAAAAATAGTATGATATAAAACCATCAGTAAAAATGGATCTTGGTGGCAATGATTTCTAAATACGACAAAGGAAAGAAAGCATTTTCCCTCAGGGAAGTGAATCAGACTCTGAGGGAGAAGTAGGTAGTTTGAAAAAGTCCCTTCCTGCTCAGGGGATTCTGATGCACCATGCCTTCTCATTCATTATGAATCTTACCTTAATTTCATCCATAGTGAAAACACAATATAGGGAGGGTGGTGAATATGGAAGAAAAAAAATGTGATCATTATCATCCTTCTGGTTGTTACCGATACTAAAGCTGAGAGGAATATGTGAAAATATAAGTGATAGCCTGAGATGGAGGGAGAACAGTGAAAATGGAAAGATAAATAATAGTTCTGACTATCTGTGGTCTGAAAATATACTATTCTTAATAAGAAAAATGAACTGTGGAAGGTGTGTTGGCATTTGTGGGTAATTGAGGTATGGATCACTGAACAAGTCAGTATGATTTCTGTCATGTCTGACAGATGGATCAAGTTGATTCTACAAGAAATCCGACAATTCTGTGAAGTCTGGATAAAGATTTTTCTAGATTTATTCTGTGGTCCCGTTGAATTCTTTAAAATATTATCAAAATTTGTTATTTAAATTATATTTGTCCATTTTGGTCATTAAAATATTTTATAAGGACATTTCCCGCTTTTAAAATTAGGGAAGTGCCAAGTTAAAATCACATAAGTACATTTAACTGGAACTCAATAGTTTCTGCAAGTTCTCATTCTACAGAAAAGTGGTAATATGCAGATACGGCGGAACTGCCCCAGGGAAAGTTTGTAATACTAGGAGATTTCCTGTGCTCATTTGGATTTACCCAGTGTTGTAAAATTGAATCATTGTGAAATATCAGACATTCCCTGAATGATTTCATCTTACTAGAAGATTCCTCACCAGAGCATTTCAACCAATTCTTGGCTGATGTTATTACTTCAGTGACGTTTGAGAAGGGAAATGGAGCAAATTTCTTTGTGTGTATTTATGGACCTGAAAAGACAGTTCTCTGGGCAAAACAGGATGATCTTGAAACTAGAGCTTTCCATCTAGACAAGTGGCAGCATTTTGGAAATAACACAACTTACCTGGGAGACTGTTCTTAAAGTCTGTATCTTGTAAGCCTCTAAATATTCATGTTAATGGATTAGTAATTACAATATAGAAAACTTTCTTTTATGTGGTTTATTTTGACTTTTTTTTAAGAGAGTGGGGGAGGGGCAGAGGGAGAGGTAGAGAATCTTAAGCAGGTTTCATGCCTAGTGATGAGCTTGTCATGGGGCTGGATTTCCCAATCCTGAGATCATGACCTGAGCCAAAATCAAGAGTCAGAGGCTTAACTAGCTGAGCCACGCAGGTGCTGCTTAGTTTGCTTTGGTCAATTCAGAGCATACTCTGGTAACTGGCACTTTTGTATCCTTACAGTACAATGATGAATGATGTTGGTGTAATATCTCATAGGTACCATAAAAATCAAGTTCTTCTGTGTCATCAGAGAAGCACAAAACTAATCAAGATAATTGTGTGAAACATGCTTTATTATGTTGATTTTTCATTTTGAAAATGTAAGCTATTTAACTGGAATTCTCCACTTCTCAACCACATCATATAATTTACTATACTGATTTGTTTTATTTCCTATATTTATACATTACATGTTCAAAATTGTATTACTCGTGTACATTGCTAGCAAAACAACATGCAAGGCTTTTCTTTTTGAAGAGGATAGAGGCTAATAAGACCAGCAGACATCTCATAAGGAATTGAAAAAATATAAGATACTAAAAAATGTTACATTGCATGATTCCAGAAGTACTTATGTATGTAACTAAAAGGAATATAAATTTAGTACTATTTCCATCGTGATTTTTATGTCCAATTGGATATTTCTTTTTTTTTTTTTAAGATTTTATTTATTTATTTGACACAGACAGCCAGCGAGAGAGGGAACACAAGCAGGGGGAGTGGGAGAGGAAGAAGCAGGCTCCTAGCAGAGGAGCCTGATATGGGGCTCGATCCCAGAACGCTGGGATCACACCCTGAGCCGAAGGCAGACGCTTAACGACTGCACCACCCAGGCGCCCCGAATTGGATATTTCTATATAAACATCCTTTAGTCACTTCAGGAACACAGTATTAAATAAAATCATGTACCATTGACATTGAAGATTAGTAACCCAGAAAAAAAAAAAAACAAATCTTGTTTAAACACATTCTGTAAGAGAATTGTTAATTTATCCCTCACCCACCTGCATAACACATACTAAAATCTGGCGTGGTTTATTTGGCAATATCTGGGTTTTTGGATTTTTTTTTTAATGCTTCATGAAACTAACTGAAGGACTAGAATAAAAGGCATGAATTTACGATGTGGAATGGAAACTATAGGCATTTTCTCATACAATTAAACATAATTATACACAACTATATATAAACTGTATTCAGTGAGCTTTTGTTTTTTTTCTCTCAGTCATTTTAGGCTAAGTTCTGCTTTGGAAATAGGCAACCCTCAAACCTCAGTTGCTTCACATGCCATAGTTGATCTAATTCTTGTCTTCCTATCTGACAGAGGTTGGCCTTTTCTCTGCTCCATGTTATCTCACACAAGCGCCAGACGGACTGACTGGTTCTCTCTGGAAATTGCTGGTCTGAAGGCAGAGGGAAAAAAAATGGCAAACGATGAACTTTCAGGTTCACGGTTTGGCTCAGAAGTAACACACTTCTCTTCAGCAAGCGTCTCACATTTCCTGTCAATGTGGCGATGAATAATCCTCCCACAGGGAGGGCTTCCCTGGTGGGGTAAACATACAGAGAGGGGCAGCAAAAATTCTGAACAATAATATATTCTAACAAAATCCACAATAATATTTTAATTACATATTCCAATAAACTTCTAGTTACTTCTCATTAAGGAACCGATGAAAATCCTTAGACCAAATGTGGTTAAATGTGATTTAATTCATATTAATTTGTGATTTTGTTTTGTGAATCCACTGCTTTTACTGCCAAAATGTTCCATAATGGATTTTTTTTAAATCACTTTTTCTTATTATATAAAGCTTTAGTATCCCATATCTGTAGCTGCTCCAAGTTATTTTATTCAGCCGTTGCTTAAGACACGCTCTTAAATATTCACAGATATGGTAGAGTTCCTACCCCTCAGAAGAAGCTCACAGTTTAGTTGGGGGATATAATTACGTTGGCTATTGTGATGATAATAAAAAGAGAGTATATGTAAGTTCTGGTGAGTATTGCAAAAATTGTAGAATGTGCTTTATGTAGATTTTCTCATTTAATACAACAGTGCTGCCATGTAGATGTCGTTAGTTTTTCATAGTTACAGATGAGGCTTAAGGTAGTTAAGGGGCATGCCGGAGGTCAGATAGCTATGCTCAACTCACACCAGGTCACGTGCCTAGAGCCTAAACTCTCTTCCACCACACTCTCCTCTCAGCCCCAATTTTAAGTCTCTGAAAATGTGTTATTTTCAGTTTGTGTGATCCTAAGGTTATTTACTTTGTGTTCTATATCTGGGTAACTGACCATTCAGATGGCTATTTCCTAACACTTCGGATAGGATAAGTACTTGTCTTCTCTGCTTTAGGTTCAAAACTGAGATGTACATCCCATTGGGTAAGACATGAGAAGTACCTCACCTTCTGCACATTTTTTATTCAACTTCCCCTGTGGGAACTGTTTAGGAGTCTTTTATCATTTACCCACTTCAAAGTGGATCAATTTATGTTCAATGTACTTATTCTAAAATGAAAAAAAAATATTTTATGATGAAAATAGGTTTAAGTACATATAGTAGTTTTAGATACTCTCACTTTAAATTACTAAGCCTCAGCTTCATGGACAATAAATTTATCCAAAATATTTCTATTGAATAGAGTACAATCTACTTTTTAATAAAACTGTTGTACACTTTTCTGGTGCTCTACATGAAGCTTTCATGCTCCCAAAAGACTGATGAAAGTTGTGAAAAACTCAAAATTGCATTTATGAATTCTAAAGATTTGAGGACTATAATAATTTCCTTAGTATATTTTTTAAGAGAGAAGGTAAATTGTTTCTCTGTAACTATGGAGAATAAACTTAGAGTCATATAATGCCTAAATATAAGGAAAATAATTTTCTTTCTTTTTTTTTCCCCTTAACATTAGAGCTTTTCACCAAAAAATTGAACACTTTTGGAGGTGGAGGATTTTTTTAAATCATTGCAGATGTCTGGGAGAATCCAGATACCCACTTGCAGAGATGTGATGGAAGGAATGTAGCAGTAGATAAAATGCAAAAGATTTTGTAAGTCTTTCCATACAGCCTTTGTTTTTCATCACTGAAGCAGGACTCCTCTGTCTTCTACCCATTGCATCTTAATGTAAACTTATTCCCCAGACACAAATGAGTGATGGACATTTTTTTTTTTTAGTTTTTATTTAAATTCCAGTTAGTTAACTTACAGTATAATATTAGTTTCAGGTGTACAATATAGTGATTTAATATTTTCATATATCACATGGTGCTCATCACAACAAGTGTACTATTTAATCCCCATCACCTATTTAGCCCATCCCCCCAGCCACCTCCCCCCTGGTATCCATCAATTCATTTTCTGTAGTTAAGAGTCTTTTTCTTGATTTGCCCCCTTTGTTTATTTTTTTTCTTAAATTCCACATCTGGGTGAAATCATATGGTATTTGTGACTTTGTGACAGTGACTTTGACTATCATGCATGCTGTGTGGTCCTAGACTTTGGTTTTTATTATTCACTTTCATTGCTGGTTATCAGCCTTTTCAAATTATCTATTTCTTCTTGCTTCATTTTTGATAGGTTATAGATTTCTAGAAATGTATCCATTTTTTTCTAGGTTCTCTAATTAGTTAGCATATAGTTTTCCAAAATACTGTTACAATTGTTTGTGTTCTGTGGTGTCAGTTATTTCTCCTCTTTGATTTGTGATTTTGAGTCTTTTTTTTTTTATGAGTTTGACTGGAGTCTTATTAATTTTGATCTTTACAAAAACCGGCTCCTGTTTCAATGATCTGTTCTTTTTTTTTTTTTTTCCTGTCATTGATTTCTGGTCTAAGCTTTATTATTTCCTTCTTCCTGCTGGTTTTGGATTTTTTCCCTAGCTCCTGCACATATGAGGCTGGGTTGTTTATTTTAGATATTTCTTGCTTCTTCAGGTAGGCCCGTATTGCTATAAGATTCCTTCTTGGAACTGCTTTTGCTGAATCGTGAAGATTTTGGATCATTGTGTTTTCATTTTCATTTTTCTCCATGTTATTTTTGACTTCTTCTTTGATTTCTTGGTTAACCCATTCATTGCTTAGTAGCTTGTAATTTAACCTCCATGTATTTGTGCTTTTTCCAGATTTTTTTCTTGTAACTCGTTTCTAGTTTTATAGTGCTGTCAGAAAAGATCCATGGTATGACTTTGATCTTTTTGTATTTGTTGAGACTTGTTGTGTGGCCTAATATGTGATCTTTTATGGAGAATGTTTCATGTGCACTTGAAAATGATGTGTATTATACTGTTTTAGAATGGAATGTTCTGAATATGTCTGTTAAATGTGTCAGTGTGTCAGTCAAAGTCACTGTTTCCTTATTGATTTTCTGTCCGGATGATCTGTCCATTGGCGTAAGTGGGGTGTTAAAGTCCCCTACTACTATTGTATTACTATGAATCAGTTACCTTAGGTTTCTTATTAACTGTTGTTATGTATTTTGGTGCTCCCTTGGTGGGTGCATAAATATTTACAATTGTTATTTTTTTTAACTGGATTTCTCCATTATATGGTGTCCTTCTTTGTTTCTTGTTACAGTCTTTGTTTTAAAGTGTATCTTCTCAGTGTAATTATTGATATCTTAGCTTTCTTTTCACATGCATTTTCATGATAAATGTTTCTCCATACCCCCACTTTCAATCTGTGTGTGTCTGAAATGAGTCTCTTGCAGGCAGGGTATACATGGGTCTCACTTCCATTCTGTCACCCTTTGTTGTTTGGAGCATTTAGTCCATTTACCTCCAAGGTAATTCTTGATAGATATTTATTGCCATTTTGTTATTTTTTTGGTTTCTATAGATTTTCTCCGATTCTTTCATTGTTTGTTGATATAGTTGGATTTCTTTCTCTTCATTGTTTGCATATTTATTAGTGGTTTTTGTTTGTGGTTCCAATGGGTTTGTATATAACATGTTCAGCGTATAGCAGTCCACAGGAGCTTGATGGTTGCTTGAGTTTAAATCCATTCTTTACTCCTCTCTTAGGTATATGGTGTTATATTTTACATCCTTTTATTTTATGAATCCCTTGACTGGCTTTTACAGATTTATTTATTTATTTATTTATTTATTTATTTATTTATTTATTTACTACTTTTGTATTTCCAAATTTTCTTACTCTTGCTAACGGCTTTCCTTTCCACTCAAAGAATCCCCTTGAACATTTACTGTAGAGTTTGTTTAGTGATTATGAACTCCTTTAGCTTATGTTTTATTGAGAAATTCTTTTCTTCTCCTTCTATTCTGAGCAATAGCCTTGCTGGATAGAGTATTCTTGGGTGCAGATTTTCCCCTCTGCAGTTTGAATACATCATGCCACTCTCTTCTGGCCTACAAAGTTTCTGGTAAAAAAAAAAAAATTGCCAATAGCCTTATGAAGTTTCCCTTATGTGTAACTGTTTTCTCTGGTGTTTTTAAAATTCTCTCTTTACCACTACTTTTTTTCCCATTTTAATTAATATGTGTTTTGGTGTGGATCTTTTGGTTTGATTTTGTTGGGGGGTTCTCTGTGCCTCCTGGTTTAGATATGTTTCCTTCTCCAAACTGGGGAAATTGTCAGCTATTATTTCTTCAAACAAATATTCTGCTCCCCTTTATTCTGAGAGCAATGCAAATGTTATTATGCTGGATGGAATTGCCGAGTTCCCTGCGTTTATTCTCATTTAGCATAATTTTTTTCTCTTTTCCTCTAATTGATTACTTTCCATTACTGTCTTCCAGGTCATTAACTCATGTCTCTGCTTTTAGTCTATTTTCCATGAAGTGTATTTTTAAATTCCTAAAAGATTTATTTATTTGAGAGAGAGAGAATGCACACTCGAATGTGGGGAGGGCAGAGAGAGAGAGAATCTCAAGCAGAGTCCCTGCTGAGCACAGAGCCCAATGTGGGGCTCAATCTCACGACTGTGAGATCATGACCTGAGCCAAAATCAAGAGTTGGACACTTAACCAACTGAGCCACCCAGGTACTCCTGTATTTTTAACTTTATTTGTTCTTCATCTCTGATTTTTTAAAAAATCTGTCTTGAGGGTCTTACTGGTGTCCTCCACTCTTTTCTCAAATCCAGTGATTAATCATTACATTAAATTCTCTATGGGGCATTTTAATTATATCCATCTTGCTTATGTCTCTCGCTTATGTCCTGTTCTTTCATTTGGAACACACTCCTCTGTCTCCTCATTTTGTCTCTGTTTGTGTATGTTAGGAAAGTCTGTTCTGTCTCCTGCTGTTGAAAGTAATGGCCGCATGAGGAAGACGTGCTATAGTGCAGTGTCCCCCCTTCAACAGAATCTGATGCTTCAAGGGTAGCTCCTATGTGTGTTGTGTGCTCCCTGCTGTTGTGTCGTGGCTACTTTTCCCTTCAGTCATCTGCAGAGTCTGTCTTTGCCTGTTGTGGGCAATGTTTGATCTCCAGTTGGGCTTGGTAGGTAGCTTTAACAAGGTACACATGGATCTGTTTATGAAATGAGACTTGCCATTGTGAACCCACCAGGACTGGGGAAGTCTGTGTGGAACTGCAAAGTGTGGGATGTGGGTAGGGCATGCAATTTTAACAAGGTGTTGGGGCTTTCACTGGGCCTGCCACCTCACCAGGACCAAGGTCCCACAAAATGCATGGGTCAGGAGATTACACAGGTTTTCTGGGGGAGGATACCTGCAGCACTGAGACTGAGGCAGAGGTAACTGGGAAGGGTAGATCCACAGAAGCCTGGGGATTGTGAGGCTTGGTATAAGCAAGTTAGGTAGTAAGTGTCAGTGCTTTGCTGGCTCCCACAGGTGGCTGTGTGTTTATGCTGGGCGGGGGGAGGCTGTGCACAGGTGAGGGAGATGGTACTTTCCAGCTCCTTTGTTCCTGGAGAAGACTTTTGAGATCCCTGTCCCTCTGGGACAAGCTCTGAAATGAGTAAACTATTCTCCCTTTGGTATGACCCAGGCATTTTTCAACTGCTGCTTCTAGGCTGTATCTTGGATGGCTGTTTGTTGTGCTCTCTCTAATGGTGGGGATTCGGCTTTCTGTTGCCCCCAGGGTTCTGCTAGAACTCAGCCTGATGATTTTAAGAATTCCAGGCTTTAAGTCGCTTTGGTTGTAAGAGCTCGTGAAATCCAGCCCCTCTCACTTTCAAAGCCAAATGTTATGAGTTTGTCTTCTACACATGGGTTCCCTGGTATGAGTCTGTTTCTCTTCTCTGTCCATGCCGGCAGCTCCCTGTGCACCTCCTCACCCCACCTGCAACAGCTTTCTCACACATGGCCATTGTCCACTTTGCTCCCGTGGTGTCTTTGCCCTTCCTACCCTCCTTGAGGTGACCACTTCTCTACCTTTATTTGGGGAGTTTGTTCTACCACTTTGGGTGTCATTTTCTGGGTTATTTATGTTGACGTGAGTGTTACCTGGTTGTATTTGTAGATTGAGGTGATCTTAGGGTACTCTTATTCCACCATCCTCCCAGCTTCGTTGTAGAATTGTTTTTAAAGAATCCCAATACAGATACTTGGAACATTTAGAAATTAGACAATAGATTTTGTCTGCAGTAAAACACCTGTCATGTTAATATTTTGTGATATTTTTATAGTATAGGTTCATTATTTGTGTTCTGTATATGAAATGCCAATATGAAGATTTAAATATAGATTTCATGGTTAGTTTCTTCACTGAAACATCAGTATTCAGAACCTTCACACTTTGAAATATTTTGAAATAAATTTATTTTCTATGCAGTTGAGGCTTACTAATTTAAGTGAGGGTATATAGAACTATTATATGTATTTAATTTTATTTAATACACCCTAATATTTTCAATTCTTTTCCATTGTAGAACACACTGAACATAAATTGGTATTTTATTTGAATCTCAAAGATAGTATAAACATACCACTTCAATTTGCTGCTTTTTGAGTTTGAATATTAGATTAAGCCTCAATTGGTTGACTAGGTCTTGATGTCAACTCTGGCTTTAAATCTTTCCAAGTGATTCTTTAAAATAAAAATTAATGAAGTATTGTTTGGTTGATTGATCTTGCTAGGTAAAATTATTGAACATCATCAAATGGGAACCAGTTATATCTAAATTATAAAGATAATTCCTTTGACTAGACTAAAACCACCTGACTCATGATAAATGTTTGCATAAAGATTTATTGAATGAATGAATGGATGAATGCATAAAATGATATAAACCTATTCTATATTAATACTTAAACCATTTTTCTTTCTTGCCATTTTCAAGTCCTATATAAATAGCCATGTCCTTTAGATGATTGCTGCATTTTAAAAGCACATTTGTTTTGGGAGCCTGGATGGCTCAGTTGGTTAAGCCTCCTACTCTTGATATCAGCTGAACTCATGATCTCAGAGTTGTGAGATGGAGCCCCACATCGTGCTCCACACTGGGCGTGAATCCTGCTTAAGATTCTCTCTCTGTTTCTCCCTATGCCCCTCCCCTCCCCAAAATATAATTTGTTTTGCTTTTTATTAAAATATGTATTCCTCTGTTATGTTCCTATTTTTATACTACAGTAAAGGGTATGGAACTACTGTATTGTTTTATAGTTATTTTGTCTTAATTTACTCACTAACCTTATGTGCTTGATCCTTTGCTAGGAGGGGAAGATACATGAATAAGACATATTCTCAATAAGTGAGAGACATAGAAGTGTTCATATTTAATTATAAAATAGTCTGTAGCATGCATACTGTGTAAAATATAGGCACATTAGAGAAAGGGTGACTTTATGGTAGAGGAAGTCAAAAGAAGATTAGTAGACCTTTCCCAGAAACAATGGAAGACAATAAATTCCAGGTCCACAGGATTGAATAAACAGAGATAATCAGAAAAGTGGGAGTGAAGGAAAGTAGAAAGAATCAGCTTTAAGTCTGAAGGAGGGAATATGGACATGAGACACTGGAAGGGAATGAAGAGACCCAGACTTGTAAGAGAATATTCCAGAAGGGAACTAAAAGACCAGTGTCTTTCTGTAAAAAATGGACCCCCAGGTGTTCAGGAGACTTTGCCTTAGCCATAGCCTAGGAGAATGAGTAAACATTCTGTAGGACACTGGATAGTTTCTCTTCTCCAAGTTGTATTATGTTTCCATTTCTTCTAACCGTTTACAAACCTTAATGAAAACTTAATCTTCTGATATACATGCAGTCCAAAGAGTGCCCTCACTAGCCCTTTCCTCTTCTCGTATGGCTTGACATTGCTTTCAATCTTCGGATGAATTCAAGTTCTGGTGTGCATCTGAGTTGGCAAGAGTGAGAGAACCAGGGTGGTAGATGTGGTAGGAGAGCAGCTGTTTCTCATGTTAATTTTCTTTTCCTTAAGTTAGCTTTTTTTTTTTTTTAAAGAGCCATGTGCCCTCAGTTGCCTAAGCAGAGATTGAGGTTCTATTTTTTTTAAAGATTTTATTTATTTATTTATTTATTTATTTGATAGAGAGATAGGCAATGAGAGAGGGAACACAGGCAGGGAGAGTGGGAGAGGAAGAAGCAGGCTCCCAGCAGAGCAGGGAGCCGCATGTGGGGCTTGATCCCAGCACCCTGGGATCACACCCTGAGCCGAAGGCAGACGCTTAATGACTGAGCCACCCAGGCACCCCTCCTTAAGTTAGCTTTAGATCATTCCCGCCACGGAGATTTTTCATCGTGGTCCATGGATGTCTCACTGTTGACATTGCTCCCTGCTGGAAACCTAGTGCTTAGTATTTGGTTTCTGCTTCATAGCGTTAACTGATATAACGTACCTGTTCTTCTTCACCTGACTGCCAGCTTGGTCATGATAAAGATCTTGTGCTGCTTGAGACATAATAAAATTTCAAGAAAGGCAAAAAAATTTTTTATATTAATGATTAGATGGGTGAACACATGAAAGAATAGTGTCTATTATCCAGGCCCTGGAATATTATAGAGTAGAATCTAGGTTTCCGATTCCCAGCCCACTTTTATTCTCACTCTTTTTCTGTTTTCTTTCTTTCTTTCTTTCTTCCTTTCTTTCCTTTTTCCTTTCCTTTCCTTGATTTTATTTATTTGAGACAGAGAACATGAGGTAGGGGAAGAGGGGCAGAGGGAGAGGAAGAGCAAGAAGCAGACTCCCCACTGAGCAGGGAGCCTAATGTGGGGCTCAATCCCAGGATCCTGGGATCATGACCTGAGCCGAAGTCAAATGCTTAACCGACTGAGCCACCCAGGCACCTCCTAACAATTATTTCTTATGAAATGCTCTGCATATTTATCTTTTAATATGAGTGAAGCTAGGTATTCTTACACGCTTAAGAAGCATGTGTATTATCTTCTCTGTAAACTGTTTATGTCCTTTATGCATTCTTTTTATTGGCTTTTTTTCATTCTCATTTTATGGCTCACTTTATATTTACATTAGCGAACGTCACCTTTTGGCAAAAGTATTTTCCCAGTTTGTGGTTAGTGTTTTGACTTTTCTCATGATGTTTTGCCATATGGAAGCTTTCATTCACTGCTATGAATTTATCAGTCTCTTCTTTTGTGACTTTTGGATTTTGAAGCATGATTATGTTCAATGTTGACTCCTCAATAGAGCAGGAAAAAATCTGTTAATCAAGTACAGTTAAGCTAATTAATTAATTAATGCAGTAAGGGAGAACAGCAAGAGTTCTTAAAGTAATATCTCGAAATGAAAAAATTAGGGAAGAGTATTTACAGGATTTTAGGGTCTGGGTGAATGAATTTAAGGCAGGTCTTAAGAGAGGAATTGGCTGAGATTTGGGCAAGATACATGATAAAATTGTTTTGTGTTGGGACTACTGAAATGAGGATTTTGAAGTGAGCCTTTTAACATCTGTTAATCATGATAAGTAAGTTTATAATCTTATCTTTTAGTAGCTATTTCCTGGAGAAAGCAGCCAGGATATTTTTGCTTGGTCCTAATATTTAGTACAGAGAGAATAAATTATGTCCATTCCATATTGAATACAAAGCAAGGATTGTTAGATTCATTTCTCACTTAAAAAGAAATTCACTCATTTTACCTTTTATTACTTTTATAATTTGTTTTTTTACACCTCAGTCTTTGTTGTTAATGTAATTTATTCTGGTGGATTGTACAGATTCTGACCTAGCCAGTCTTCTTATCACAAAATAACTACTTGGTTATCTTAGTACTGTTTATCGAATAATATAATGTTACCCCAATGATTTGAGATGCCATCTTTATTATATACAAATATTCACACATATTTGCCTCTATTTCTGCACAGTGTCTCTTGTTTCATTGCTCTGTTATTTGCCTTTGTATCACTGTTACACTGTGAATTATGGAAGCTGTGTATATTTTGAAATTTGGAAATGATCATTCTCCTTCATTGCACCTCCTTTTCAGACATTTTCCTGGCTATTCCTGTTTACTGTTCCACAGGACCTGGGGAGTCAACTCTTTTTCTAAGCTGGTATTTTCAAGAAATTTTAGAATAGAATTAGAATATTTTCTAATAAAATACTCGTTTAGAAGAAATTGACTAATTTTTCACAACTTGGATTCTGTTCCCTCTATACCCTTCAGAGTGTTTTGATATTTTCTTTGCATAATACTTGCATTATTTTTTAAAACTTGTAGCTTGACTGTCTTGTAGCCTTTGCATTGTAAGTGAAGGGCTTTTTCTCTAGCTCTATGTATATATTCAAGTTCATGGTTGATCTCATTAATTAAAGCTATTGTCCTTTATATGTCAATTACTCTTAAATTCTCTTATAACATTTTTGAGTTTATTTTGATTTTCAAGATGTACAATTACATCGTTAGTGAATACTGTTGTTTTCACATCTAATCAATTTATGTATACCTTTTTTTTTTTTTAAGCTACCTGGACTAACTAGTTCCTTCAGTACTGTGTTAAATAACAGTGGTGGTAGTGGGCATTGAGTTGTTCTTGACTTCTGTGGGAATGCCTCTAGATTTTCCTCATTAAACATAAACCTGCCTTTTAGGCCACATATCAGTGTTTCAGAGTGTTAAGAATCTTTCTATTCCTATATTCATATCCAGTAACTTAACTAGGTTATGTCTTCAAGTAGAGAGTTTTAGGTCCATTTTCTCTGCCATGTGTTCTTTTTAATAGTGCTGGATTCAAGTCGTCTTTCTTTCATGGAGCTATTTTTTTTTCTTCTTGAGATACAATTGACATATTACCTTAGTTTCAGTTGTACAAACATAATCTTTTGATGTATGAATACATTGTGAAATGATCACTGCAAAAGTCTATTTAACATTTATCAGCACACATAGTTACAACGTTTTTCTCCTGTGATGAGAACTTTTAAAATCTACTCTAACAATTTTCAAAAAATACAATACAGTATTATTGACTATAATTAATGGGACTCTTCTTAAATTATAAATTGTAATTTTTTCTGTGCTGTACTTCTTGTTTTTTTTTTTTTTTTGAGGAATATGTTGGGTCTGCTTTATGTACCTTTTATATATTATTTCTGTTTTCTCCTCCTTTCAATTATTTTTCTTTATTCTCTCAATTTTTCCTCAGTTATGACCATCTTATGCTTCCTGTAGTAGTTATTCTTTATGCAAACTCTAGGTATCATCTTTATTACTGTGAATTTGTTTTCTTCAAGTCTTTTCATGTCAGCTCAATTTCTTCTCCTGTTTTATTCATTGGTCTTCATACTGAGTTCCAGCATGCAAGTGTTGCAGTCTGTTCGCAGCAATTGCTTTTTTTTTTTTTAATGGTATAATTTATATTCACAGATTTCATCTGGTCTGTAGCTCATATTTTCTCTTCCATATTTCTCCACTGTAATAATTTTATTCTACAGTTTTCTTAGAGTAACTTTGTGTTGAATCTGTACCACGTTACTATATATTTCCCTTTCATAGCTTTTTGAAAGAGACTCCTTTGGTGATGTGTGGGCATAGTTTTCTAATCTTTACAACCCAAACCTGCCTCCTACCCCAAATGAGATGACAGAGACAGACTGGTTCCTACATATATGGTTCTACTGTGTGTGTGTGTGTGTGTACGTGTGCGATGCACCACCTTTTCTGTTCTCACCTGAACCGATACATTAAAGAGCACAGCTCCATGTGTCAAGGTAAACCTCTATTTTCAAAAAACATGTTTTTTTGTCACCTTTTCAATTCTTCTGACGGTGATCCCCTGCACAATCCTCTGGACCTCTTTACTCATGGATTTTGCCCTGTCTGAGATGTGCCATGCTGCTCCTTTCTGTATTTTGAAGTCTGAAGTTTTAATTGATGTTTGTGGAACTTTAAAAATTCTCCTTGTAGCTCTATATATTTTCCGGAAGAAGGAAAGTTTTTGAATTATGATGGTATTATGTTTAGGTCAGAAATCTGAATGACCTTTTACTGACTGTAGGAGAGAAACAACTAGAAAACCAAATGTTCATTATTATAAGATGTGACCAGTATAGGATGGGGTAGGATGTATTACTCATAACTAGGTTAAAAGTTACTTGAAAATTTTTCATCTTTCACACTATTAGTATTTTGACAGATTGTATAAAACGGCCACTAATTCCTCCCATCTCTCTATGTACACACCTTTTTGCCTAGTACTTTGTCTTCCCTTCAAGAGGTGGAATCTGTTTCTCTACCCCCTTGCAACTTGCTCTGGTCAATAGATGAGAGCAGAAGTGATATCATAGGAGTTCTAAGCTTAGAGCTCAAAAACCTCTTAGCTTCACTCTGTGCTGACAGAGTTCCTTAAGACAACAGGCTTTGAGGTTTTCAAAGACATAGGAGAGTGGCCCAACTGAACTGCCAGACAAGTGTTGGAAGCCATTTTAGATCATTCAGTTGCATTGGAACTACCAGGTGATTACAACTGTATGAATGACCGTAGGTGTGACCAGCAGAGCATCTGCACAGTTAAGCCTAATGCAAATTGCTGACCTACAGAACTGCGAGCATATAAAATGGTGGTGGTGTTTATCCTATATATTTTTAGGTTTTTATTTTAGAGCAATAGAAAACTGATGTAATAATTTAGTATATTTAATATTTTACTATCTATATATGGTACATCCTCATGATATACAAGTAGCTCATGTATTATTACTATTTTTAAATAATAAAATATACTACATTATAGAATACAGTCTAATGATGTGTGGAAAATAAGCCCTTTGACAGTAGATAAAATAAGACTTGTTAATGTATTCAGAATTGTTTTATGAAAGATTCAGCAGCATTCCAAATTATTGCTCTCATTCCAGTCCTTTGGTTGGTGCTATGTGGCAATACATGTAAAAGTGTCAAAAATTTAATAATTTATCTAATAAATTTTATATATGATTAAAAATATTCTAAGATTATGAAATAAATTTTATATTTACTAGTTGGGATACATTTGTCACTTTTTAACTTGACTCCAGAGTTTTTCAATCATTTCAAATAGCAAGGTCTTAAATTGATTTCTAGGCAGAATTTCTCTGAAGGTGTATAGACTCTGTGGTGAGTAAATAATCAAAAGTTTTAGTTCCAGGTGAAAGATGAGCAAGTTCTGAAAAAGAAAGCTAGCCTTCTCTCTAATAAATCTCCTTCACATAATAATTTGTATTTAAATTAGGTTGTTTCTTTTGTTGAGATAAATTAATTTTTAAAAGGCCAACTGGGGGCACCTGGGTGGCTCAGTCAATTAAGTATCTGACTCTTGATTTTGGCTCAAGTCATGATCTCAGGGTTGTGAGATCGAGCCCAGGTTGGGCCCCATGCTGGATGTGGAGCCTGCTTGGGATTCTCTCTCTTCCTGTCTCCTCCCCCAACTTGTACACACACACACACACACACACTCTCTCTCTCTCTTAAAAAATAAAGTGTTTAATGTATAAAATATGTATATAATGTATTTGTATAATGTATATAAAATAAACTGTATTCATTTTTAGTGTAGATTTTGGTGAGTTTTGATAAAGGTATACACCGTGTAATAATTCAATCAAGATCTAGAACATTTTAATCACCTTGAAAGTTATACTTGTATCCCTTCCTAGTTAATATTCACCCCAGTTGTTAGCCTTAAGCAACCACTATTTTGTACTCCATCGCAATTGATTATATTGTCTTTCTTAGAGTCCCATTTAAATGGGATCATGTGGTCTTTATTCTTTGTGTCTGAATTCTTTCACTTACCATAATATTTTAAGGATTCATTTATGTTGTCATATGTATCAGTAGTTTGTTCCTTTTTGTTGCTAAGTATATTTTGTTGTATAGATATACCCCAGGTTGTTTATCCATTTACCTGTTGATGGGTATTTGAGTTGTTTCCAGTTTTTAACTGTCAATACAGCTTTTATGAACATTTGTGTGCAAGTCTGCATGGAGATAGGTTTTCATTTCTTTCAGGTTTAAGTATCTAGGGATTGGAATGTCCTGGTCAAAGGTTAAGCATGCATTTAACTTTGTAAGACGTTACCAAGCTGTTATCCAAAGTAGTTGTACTAGTTTACATTACCATCAGCAATGCATGAAAATTATGGTTGCTCTATGTCCTTGCATTGTTATTTGTCTTACAAATTTTAGCTTTTCTAGTGAGTATGTAGTGATGTCTCATTGTGGTTTAACTTGAAATTCTGATAGTTTAAAAGATTTTTAAAATATTCTTTAGGTCAATCTTATTTTGCAAAGATTCCATTGAAATGTTTTGCTCTGTTTTTACTTGGTGTTTGTCTTAATGATTTGTGAGATTTTTTTTTAATGTTTTCTGGATATAAATCTTTTGATACTTTTAGAATGTTTTCTCCCTGTCCGCGGCTTACTTTTTATTCTCTTAGTGTATGAAGAAGAGCTGAAGTTTTAGATTTTGATAAAATCTGGTTTATTAATATTTTTCTTTAATGGCATATGCTTTTTGTGTCACATGTAAAATATCTTTGGTTATGCCCAAGATTGCAAAATTTTTCTCTTATGTTTTCTTATCTCTTTGTAGTTTTAACTTTTACATTTGTATCTTTATCCACACTAAGATATTTTTTGGTGTATTATGTGTGGTAAAGGTCAAGATGCATTTATTTTTTTCCATATGGTTGTGCATATGGCTTCATATAGTTCTTTGCTCCATATGGTTGTTAAAGCACTATTCGAAAGCTCTCTTTCTGCATTGAATAACCTTGACCACTGTGTTGCAATTGAATATCTATGTATGAATCTATTTTTGCACTCTTCATTAGAATAGGACACTTAAAAAATAAATATATTAAATACCATTTTTATTTTGCTTTTATCCCAATTACCTTTTAACACTTAATGATAATTTAGAGACGCTGAGGAACAAACTAGCTAAGGGAATGAGAACCGGAAAGGAGGCATTGTAAAGACTGAAATGTGGTGGGGCAGCCTCAGTAAGTACTAACAACCTGCATGCATTGAAGGCTGGCCATTAGAAGGCTACTCCATAACAAAGACTTGTCTAGATTAATAGATTCTCAATAAATATGTATTTTAATAGTGAATGATAGGTGAATAAATGTGGGAAGTAGAGTGGCAGATTTTCTCTCCTTATAAATTACTGGTATTCCTACCTTTTTTTTTTTTTTAAGGCTTTCAACAGGTTTTATTCTAAGGCACATTTTGCATAGTGTCAATAACTAGAATAAATTTAGATGCCATCTGGTAAAAGTTTTACATTTTACATAATTAGAAAACATTTCAGCCACAAGGGAAAATAGTGTTCAAGGCACTCCATGAATGGAAGGTAGAATCTTGATCGAGATCTTTGGACTTTTTGTGCAGGTTTTCATTTCCTTCCACTATACTCAAAGTTCTGTTTCAAACACCGTCAGTGGTGCTTTACAATAAATAATTGAATCAACTTTGGTAGGCTAATTTTTTTTTTTAAATCTCTAAGGGAAATATTTTAGAAAGAAATGTCCAGGGAGTGAATGTATTGCTAATAGTTAAATCTATTTCTTCCACCCAAGATTAGTTTGGTTCTAAATAATGCTTAAAGACTTTGTAGGACTAAATGTTGATATAATCCTTAATTGTCTAGTGCCCAAATCAAGCAAGGGATACATGCACAATCTCAAGGAATTAAACTCTTTGTATTTCTTAAAAGATTTTATGTATTTATATGAGAGAGAGAGAGAGAGAGAGAGCTTGAGCAAAGGAGCAGGGGGAGGGGCAGAGGGAGAAGCAGACTCCCTGCTGAGTTGGGAGGCCTGATGTGGGGCTCAATCCCAGGACCTCAAGATCATGACCTGAGCTGAAGTCAGACACTTAACTGAGGCACCCAGGTGCCCCTCCTCTGTAATTTTTAGCAGAGTTACTCTGCCGAAATCAAGCATCTATGGTAGTAATAGGAAGGTGAGAAGTTGTGAATAGTTGTTTCTCTCTTTTGATTGTATCTAAACTGTTACATTTACTGAAAAAGAGATCCCCACTTAAAAACATGGAATTAATAAGGCTTTCTGCAAACTAAATTATATAATCATTATAGCATATCAAAACAGAGATACTCAACATTAGATTAGGGAACACAGTGGCTTTCATAGGCAAAAATTAGTTTTGAGACTAAAATAATTTGAAGGCAATAATCTGTTAAAAGAATGACTTTGTCATTCAGGAGAGGGGCTGGTCAGTCATGGAAGGATGCACAAAAGAAGCTGGGGATTCAGACACGTGCAAAGACCCAGTCAGTGGTGCTAGAGAAGAGAATGTTCTTTTTCTTTCTTTCTTTTTTCTTTTCTTTTTTGATTAGAACATGTAAGTTCTACTTTCTTAGCAAATTTCCGTTATACAATACAGTGTGATAAACTATAGTCTCCATATTATATGTTAGATTGTCAGACCCTATTCATCTTATAATTGGAAGTTGGTACTCTTTTATTAATCCCTCCCTATTTCCCCAAACTTCCAGCTTCTGGAAGCCACTTTTCTCCTCTATTTCTCTGAGTTAATTTTTTTTTCTTTTTTAGATTTCACATGTAAGTGATAACATGTGGTACTCCCCTCTCTCTGGTTTATTTCACTTAGCACAATGCCCTTGAGGTTTATCTATGTTGTTGCAAATACCAGGATTTCCTTCCTTTTAAAAGGCTGAATAATATTTCATTGTATATATATTTTCTTTATCCATTCATCCTCTGGACACTTAGGTTGTTTCTATTACCTTAGTTACTGTGAATTATGCTGCCATGAACATGAGAATACAGATATCTTTTTGAGATGATGATTTCTTTTTTTTTTTTAAGATTTTATTTATTTATTTGACAGAGAGATAGGCAGCCAGCAAGAGAGGGAACACAAGCAGGGGGAGTGGGAGAGGAAGAAGCAGGCTCCCAGCAGAGGAGCCTGATGTGGGACTCGATCCCAGGACTCTTAATGATTGAGCCACCCAGGTGCCCCTGAGATGATGATTTCATTTCCTTTGGGAAGTGAGATTGCTAGAAGTGAGATTGCTGTATCATATGATAGTTCTATTTTTAATTTCTGGAGGAACCTCCGTACTCTTTTTCACGGTGGCTGTAACAGTTTACTTTCCCACACATGTTACATGAAATCCCATTTTCTCCACATCCTTGCCAGCATTTGGTTTCTCTTGTCTTTTTGATAATATCCTAACAGGTATGAGGTGATATTTCATTGTAGTTTTGTTTTTCATTTCCCTGATAAGTGATGTTGAACACCTTTCCATGCACCCGTTGGCTTTTTAGATGTCATCTTTGAAAAAATGTTTATTTAGGTACTTCACTTATTTTAAAATTATTTGTTGTTTGGGGTGTGTGTGTGTGTGTGTGTGTGTGTGTGTCTGTTGCTACTTAGTTACCTGAGTTCCTTGTAGATTTTGGATATTAACTCCTTATCATGAATTTTTGCAAATGCTTTCTCCCATTTCATAGGTTGTCCTTTCATTTTGTTGGTGGTTTCCTTCGCTGTGTAGAAGCTTTTTAGTTTGCTGCAATCCCAATTGTTTATTTTTGACTTTTTTTTTTTTGTCTTTGCTTTTGGTGTCAAATTGTTGTTAAATGTCAAGGAGTTTATCCCTTACGTTTTTGTCTAGGAGTTACTGGATCTCGGGTATTACATTCATGTCTTTAATCCATTTTGAGTTGATTTTTGTGTATAACATAGTGGTCTACTTTTACTCTTTTGCATGTGCCTATCCATTTTTCCCAGCTTTATTTATTTGTTTACTAGGATTCTATTTATTTACTTGAGAGAGAGGGAGAGAGAGAGTGCACTAGCAGAGGCAGAAGCAGACTCCCTGCTGAGCAAGGAGCCCAATGTGGGACTTGATCCCAGGATCCTGAGATCCTGACCTGACCCTAAGGCAGACGCTTAACCGACTGAGCCACCCAGGTGTCCCCCCAGCACTGTTTATTGTAGTGACTGTCCTTTCCCTATTTTTGGCTCCTTTGTTATAAATTTATTGATTATATATGTGTGCGTTTGTTTCTAGGCCCTCTATTCACATTGATCTGTGTGTCTGTTTTGATTACAATAGCTTTTAGTACTGTTTGAAATCAGGAAGTGTGATACCTCCAGCTGGTCATTTTTTTCAAGATTGGTTTTGATTATTCAAGGTCTTTTGCTCTCCCATACACATTTTAGGATTGTTTGTTGTATTTCTGCGGAAAAAATGCCCTTAGAATTTTGATATGGATTGCATTGAATCTATAGATCCATCTCAGTATTAAGGAATTTAAGCAATATTTATTCAGTACATGGACATGGAATATCTTTCCATTCATTTGTACCTTTTTCAGGTTCATTCATTAATGTCTTATGGTTTTCAGTGTACAAAACTTTTACCTTCTTGGTTAAATTTATGCCTAAGTATTTTTTCTGATGTTGTTAAGTGGGATTACCTTTCCTAATTTCTCTTTCTGATAGTTGTTGGTGTATAGAAATGCGACTGCTTTTTGTATGTTTTTGTATCCTACAATTTAACTGAATTATTTTAATTTTTTTTTATATCTTAGGGTTTTCTATATATACTACCCTATGATCTGTAATAGGGACAGTTTTACATCTTCCCAATATGGATGCTTTTTATTTCTTGCCCAAGTGCTCTAACATTTCCAATAGTATGTTGAATAAAAATAGTAACAATGGAAGTCCTTGTCTTCTTCCTTGTCTTAGATGAAAAGCTTCCAGCATTTCACCATTGAGTGTGATGTTAGCTGTGGGTTTGTCATATATGGCCTTTACTATGTTGAAGCACGTTCCTTCCATAGCCAGTTTGTTGAGAGTTTTTTGTTATAAAAGGATGTTAAATTTTGTCAAATACTTTTTCTCTGTCAGTTGAGATGATCATATGATTTTTATTTTTCATTTTGTTAATGTGTGGTATATCACATCAGTTGATTTGCAGATGTTAAGCCACTCCTGTCTTCCTGGAATAAATCCCACTTTATCATGGCATATGTATTGTGTTGTTTGATATTTTGTTCTAAATGTATTGTTAGGTTTGGTTTGCTAATAGTTTGTTGAAGATTTTTGCCTCTGTGTTCATCAGGGATATTGGCCTGTAATTTTCTTGTGGTGTCCTCATCTGGCTTTGGTCTCAGGATAATGCTGATTTCAGAAAATGAATTTGGAAGTGTTCTTTCCTTTTCTGTTTTGGAAACATTTGAGAAGGATTGACATTTATTCTTTTAAAAATACTTGTTAGCGTTAACCAGTGAAGATGTCTGGTCCTGGACTATTTTTGTTGAGAGGTTTTTGACTAGTGATTCAGTCTCCTTACTCATTATTCTTCAGATTTTGTGCTTCTCCATGATTTATCTTGTAGATTATGTCTATAGGAATTTATTCATTTTTTTAGGTTGTTCAGTTTGTTGCTACATATCATTCATCACAGTCTCATGATTTTTTGTATTTCTGCAGTATCAGTAATGTATCTTCTTTGATGTCCCATTTTGAGTACTCTCTCTTTTTATCTTAGTCTAGGTAAACACTTGCCAGTTTTATCTTTTAAAAAAAACAGCTCTTAGTTTCATTGATCTTCTCTATTGTTTTTCTCATCTTTATTTCATATATTTCCTTTGTTATGTCCTTCCTTCTGCTAACTTTGGGCTTAGTTTTCTTTCTAGTTCTTTGTTGTGTAAAGGTAGGTCTTTTTGTATGAGATCTTTCTTGTTTCTTAATGTAGGTGTTTATCACTATAAACTTCCATCTTAGAACTATTTTGCTGCATCCCAGAAATTTTCTTTATAGTTGTATCAGATAAAGTAGACTTTAAGCTAAAGACTATAACAAGGGACCAAGAAGGTCATTATGTAATGATAAAGGGGTTAATTCATCAAGAGGATGTAACATTTGTAAATATTTAATGCACCCAACATATATAAGCACCTAAATATATAAAGTATATATTAACAGATCTGAAGGGAAAAATAGACAGCAATACAATAATAGCAAGAGATTTCAATACTCCACTTTCAGCAATAGATAGATCCTTGAGACAGAAAATCAATAAGGAAACATTGGATTTAAAGTACACATTCAAACCAAAAGACCTAACAGACATATACAAAACATTCCACATAACAGCAGCAGAATACACATTCTGCACATGGAATGCTCTCCAGGATAGATCACGTTATGCCACAGAACAAATCTTAATAAATTTAAGAAGATTGAAATCCTATCAAGCAACTTTCTGACCTTAATTGTATAAATAGAAATTTATAACAAGAAAACTGGAAAGTTCACAAATACTTGGAGATTAAACAGCATGCTCCAGAGCAATGAATGGGTCAAAGAAGAAATCAAAAGAGAAATAAAAAAAATACCATGAGACAAATGAAAATGGAAACACAACATATCAAAACTTTTGGGAGGGTGTTCTGCTCTGTAGGCATTGTGTGTCTTATTTGGGTGTCTAGTATGCTTTTGTGAAGAGGGATGCGTTAGGTTGCCTGATGCTGTTTAAACATTTGATATTTCTATCTCCCTTCCCTTGCTCTGATTTGTGAATATCAGGTGATCTTCAGTTTATATTTTGGTTTCCCAGAAGCACACTCACATTGTCAGTGTACTGGGCAGGGGATATTAGTTTCTGGTTCTATGAGTCATTAATATTCTAAAAGTTATTGAGGAAAGTGCGAATTTGATTTCATATCTCTACTTACAGTATTTTTGGGTAGAGAGTCTGCATTCATGAATCCGATATGCCGCTGAGGAGATGAACAACTGTGAGTCAGCAAGGGAGAAATTGGGATGTGGTAGAAAGAAACTTTACCTTGTGGGGAATAAATCATGGCATCACGTAAGATGTTACATAGCCTCACAGGGGAGGGTTTGTCTGTGAAGGGATTCTGAAAACAGTAATATTTGAGATTCAGTTTTAAATTTTCCTTATCTGTGTTATAGTTCACTTACATGATCTTCTGAATTTCAATAGAGCACCTTATGTAGATCTGTATTGGAGAGAAGGGAACATAACTCTGTTCACCTGTGTAGCAAAATGGATTCAACTCAACCACAGAAGAGCTAGGAATTGGTTATGAGCATAGGAAGGGACTGAGAGAGAAGCCTGGAGCTGCTATCTGTTATAGCCCCAAATCATTAGGTATAGATTTGCCAAGTAACAAAGCAAAAGAGTAAGTGTCCTTTCATCCTCAATAAGGTTGTTCAACGCAAAGAAGTATTGGATATATTGTTTTCATTATTTCTATTTGTGCAACAATTTTCTTTTAAGAACTAAGTTGAATTGATAGTCACATAGAATTATTTTTAAAATCTCACGTAGCATTTATATTCTTTAAAAATGTAGTTGCTTGTAAGAAAAACATGCTTATAAGGTTAAGATAGAAGCATAGATGACTTCTTTTTCTCAAGGGTGTCATTAGATGTGTGGAAAAAAAATATTAAAGTTGTTAGCTGACATTGGTGATGGTCCTTTGTCACCTCCCTGGCTCAAATGGATATGTTTTAAACTTAGATTTTGGAACAAGAAAGACATAGCTATGAAAAATGATCTCATCATTTCCAACAGGATAATCTCTAGTGACTTTCAATAATGATAGAGTCTGACAAAGTATTTCCATTTAAACGCACTTTTGTGAAGTAATACGTTACAGAGATTCACTATCATTCTCCTATTAAGCAGGATTGAAGTTTCTGGTGAGTGCTTCCCATGGACTGAGTTAGGTTACATATTGGTAGTCAAATGAGGGATATTCTTCATAGTTAAAAACAAAAAACCAAACCAAAACAAAAAACCACGTATGCCTCATTCTGTTTGCTCACTGCAGATGAAATCAGGCACTCTACTATCCCCTTAATAATGTATAGACAGTACCATGTCATGGATTGTGAGAAGGTGTTTGGTAAATTAATGAAAGCATAAGCTTTAGCACTACTTCTATGAAAATTAAATGTGGAATTCAATAGAGTGTGTCTAAACTGAACGGAGCATTAAATTAAATTTGTATTCCTTCATTTTGGTTTAAGAAAATAAAGGAATTATTGGTGGAGCATAGAATGTGGATTATTCATAGAACTGGAGCAAATTATTAGTTTTAGATGGAAGACTTATTCCTATTTAAAAGAATGCTTGGATATTTAATGTAAGCCATAATTTGTGAGCTTAAACATACAGCAAGAAAAAAAAATGTTAAGCCTGAAAAGTTGGAAATTGATTTTGTGTTTATTATTTATTTGGAGGAGGGAAAGTTTACAAAGAATTGGAATTAGAAAACACAGATTCTATACGGAAAATACAGATTACTGATTGGGGAGGACACTTAAGGGAAAAACTGGGTCTCATATAAAAACTCTCAAATACTGAGGGAAAAGCAGCTGCTGATGAAGGATTTGTTGTAGACTGGCCTTCATGCCACGAGACATCTAGAAAACGGAAGAAAGCGTATGACACATCTATTTGATATATAGAGCAGCCAGTGCATGATTTTGATCCCTAAGAGAAGGGAAACAAACATGATGAGCTCTACTCACCATGGCTTTCTGACTAAAGGACATATCTGGACTGCAGTGCCACACAGACCCTGGCATTCTTGCTGAATTGAGGACATAGAGATTGTAGCTCAGGGAAGTCAAAGTAGGTGGGTTTTGTGGGGCAGAGTGTTAGAGAATTTAGATTTACCCCGAGAGCTCCAAAAGCCAGGAAAGTGGACCTGTCAAGTGTTTTTGTGGGGGGAATTCCACAAGGCCAAGCAAAGAACAGTTGTGAGGAAGCTATCACTTACACCTGCCAGGGAGATATCTGCATTCCCATTGGTCAGAGTCAAGAGACCATTTTAAATACCACAGGCCTTTGATAGGGGAACCTATGAAGTCTCACACCTTAGTAGTACAGCTAAACTTGTTAGAGAGGTTATTCTAGAACCACACTAACATTGTTTAAAACACAAGCCTTGAAAAGATTAAGCTGATTTGCAAGAAACTTAGTGTCACAAACTCTGAATTTTTGAGTGGAATTTTACCCTACTTGTATACTTTCACAGAAGCTGGCAGGAGACACACGACTACTGGATTTGAGACAAAGGACAGTTTATTATTTGTAGCAATAATAGTAACTAGAATATAAGTATTTTTGTGTTGGTTTTCTGACTCTCCATTCCCAGAGGCAATGCAGAGAATTATCTGTAGCAGTGGGTCATGGTACAGGAGAGGAATCTAGATATTAAGGAATCAGAATCTTTTACAATGGGAAATAAGCATGCCTATCTATTCTTGGCTTCACAAGGAGACACCTTTATTTATAGTGGACACTGAGGATACCTGTCATTTGCTCCAGAGGGAGACAATTTCTCTATCTTCCAAGGTTGGTTGCTGTTAAAACATCACTGAAAAGATAGAACAAAACAAGGGGCAGTTTGTCCTCACTCACAACATTTGCAGAAATGCGAGAGATCTGTGGAGAATCATGTCCCAACAATATTCACCATCATTTTTACACCATTTTGTCTTCCAGTAAATTTTTACATGAGTAAGCAACTCTGTTGGCCACTCTGAATTACGTAGCTATCAGAGTCTGGGACCAAATTCAGTCTATTTATCTCACGGAATATTTAATTTAATATCAATAGGACTTAAAACAACAGAATATGGCCAACTTGCTGTTTTGACCTCAGTCACACCCCCCAACCAGTTTAAACAAATTTTCATAAGCCATTAGAATCTGCTTTAGAAAGCAGTTTTGAGCAGCCTATAGCTCTAAGAAGATACCAAAAGGTATATTGAAAAATATTTGGAATTGAATGATAATGAAAACAAAATATAAAAAAGGTACGAAGGCAGTTAAAACCATATTTGGACAAATTTATAGCTTAAATGCTTATGTTAGAAGATAAGATCTTAAGTCAGTGATTTAACCATCTGTTTAAAAAAGTTGAAAGGGCAAATTAAACTCAAAATATGTAGAATAAGGGGAAACAGGGATAGCAATAACATAGAAAACAGTGGAGAAAAAGCAGCAACACTAAAAACTGGTTCTTTTTAAAAAAGATAATTAAAATTGATAAACCTGTAGCCAAACTGTTAAAGAAGAAAGAATACAAATTATGAACATCAGGGGTGAAAGAAGGGATAGTCCCATAGATCACAGAGAAGTTAAGAATATTATGAGCACCTATATTATCAGTAAAGTAGACAGGTCAGATGAAATAGACAAACTCTTGAAACAGAAAAATAACCAAGCTGATACATGGAGAAATAGAAAAGCTTAACAGAAATTTATTTTCTCACAGTTCTGAGAGCTGGAAGTCTGAGATCAAGGTGTAGGCACATTTAATTTCTTCTGAAGCCTTTTTCCTTGGGTTGTAGATGGACGTCTTCTTCCTTTCTGTTTTCGCATGATCTTTCCTCTGTGTGTTATCTGCCCTAATTTCCCTTTTATATAAGGAAGCCAGTCATATTAGATGAAGTCTAATGATCTCATTTTAATTAAATTACCTCTTTAAAGGCACTATATTCAAATGCTGTCAAAAGACTACATCCTATGAGATTTACATGGAATTCTGAAAGAGGGAAAATCATCTATGGTAACAGTATGCAGATTAGTGTTTTCTTGGAGTCAGTTTTGGGGAATGAGACTAATGGCAAAGGAGCCCTAGAGGACTATTTTGGGTAATAGAATCGTTCTTTGTTGTGATGGTTATTATATTTATACGGATACATATAGATACACGGACACTTTTCAAAAACACATTCTATACTTAAAATTGGTGCATTTAGTTGTATATAAATTATCAATAAAGTTGATTTTAAAAAACTATGGAAGAGTAAAAGATTCTTGGTGTTAGGAACACAATTACCTTGAATTATTCAAAATATTTTAGAGGTAGAATTGAACTTTTTCACTCATTTAAATTTAGAGTTGGCCAAGATTTTCTTTGGTTAAGGAAATGTGAGTGTAGGTTGCACGTGTCATTTCTTGTTGGAGGATTAAAACACATTAAGTGCTTCCCCATGCTCTCTTTTTCCTCTTGTATTATAACCAGTACAATTTGAAATGGTGGTTTCTTCATTTCTGAGTGACTAGGATGAGCAGAGGCTTCCTGTTGATATAGGGTGGATATATATATATAGTTAAAACTTTATGGTTTTAAACTACTAAGATTTTTTTGTTTGCTTTTTGTTTTAGATTAAAAATAACCTACTGGGATGGACACAAAGATTTTTCCTTTCTTAGATGTGTCTGGCCTAATCATAGTCTTACTATGTATATGAGCCCATAACTTCCTTTAGGGAGTATAATCTACTTATGTAGTTTTGGCCATGATTTCTATTCTTAGATGTGCATTGTTGGTGTCTTTGTTTCATGACTATGCCCCATAATTCTTACATTCATTGTGGTAGAGAAGGAGATGTGAGAGAAAATGGCCGAGTCAGCCAAATGTATCTTCATAACCATCATGTCCTTCTGATGGTCAGCTGGTGTAATCATATTTGTATAAAACAATTCTCAGTGTCAATTATATGAATTCTTAAAGTGGAAACTTTTATAATGTATAAGTGGATAGAGTCAAACAGTATTTTGGCTACCTAGAAATCATTCTGGGATATTATATATTTTTTGAAAAGCTAGGTTTCCTGAGTTATAATTTATATACAGTAAAAGTCACTCTTTTTTTTGAAATTTTTATTTAAATTCCAGTTAGTTAACATACAGTGTAATATTAGTTTCAGGTGTACAAGATAGTGATTCAATAAAAATCCACTCTTTAGGTTTCTAGTTTTTACCAAAGATAAAGTCCTATAGTGACCACCACAATTAAAATATAGATTATTTACATTACCTCCCATGTTTCCCTTGTGTCTCTGTCATCTGTCTCCTCTTTTCACCTCTAACCCCTAGAAACCTGTGTTCTTATTTCTGTCCCCATAGCTTTGCATTTTAAAGGATGTCATACAAATAGAGTCATATAACATTATGGCCATTTGTTTTTGACTTCTTTTACTTACCACAAGGCTTTTGAGTTGTATGCTTCTTGTTATATATATTGTTGGTACTGTCCTTTTTTATGCCAGAGTATTGTTCTATTTTATAGATGTGCCACTGTTTATCCTTTCTGTAATTCATGGACAGAAGTTTTCAAATTGCCTATTTAAGATTTTAAGGAACATTTATCTTTTAATTATTCATATTATTCAGCATTGTTCATTGTACGGGGTGATGTCAGATCCAGAATAAGGAAAATACGGTAGATTCAAGATGGATAGGAATTTAATATAAGAAATTTTGCAGTATTTACAACAATGATATAAATTTTAGTCTCTACTTCCAGAGGCCAAGAGTTACTGACTTTTTTAAAATGTTAAATCATGGTAAAACAGTGGTTGAGAGGATGGATTCCCAGGTCAGATTTTTTCAGTTGACATCCCAGTTGTGGCACTGACTCATCAATGAACCTTATTTTGGTTGATTAAACCTCTCTTTCCTTCATGCCTAAAATAGACCTGAGGTCTCTACATCTTAGTATGGTCTTAAAAGCATCATAGTGGTGCTATGGTGGATTGAATGAATTAACACTTAGAAAGAAATCAGAACAATGTTTCTATTAGCTATTATTTTTCTTCTCTTACATTCCGGCAAGCGCACATTTCCAACCAGCACCACTCATCTCAAGCCTGCTTCCTCAGCACTTTGTACCATTGCTCGAAGCTATTTTTCATCAGCAGTCAGATGATGAGTAAAGAGTCGTCTCAGTTGTTGCAAATTTGTTTGCCTTTAGAATACTGCTGATGGGTTCTGCCTGGATGGACGTGGAGGTATTTATACACTTTGAAAGACCAGTGTTTTGTGTACTCTAAATTGGAGACTAACTGACTAGATATTCTATACACACAGAAAATAGTTTAAGCTCTGAGGATATGTAAATCTGTTTTTCGGTCTATTTTATTTAAAAAGTTAACAAGTTTGGGATAAGGCTGAGCCCTGGAGAGCACTTTTACTTTCTTTGTAACATATGGGGACAAACTGCCAGGAATAATAGATTTTTTCCTATATTAACTTGTACTCAGTCTTTGATTCTGGGGAGAGAGGGATTGTTAGGGGCTAAGTTCAGTTGGCTTAACATAAATTCATGACAATCAATGTACATATGGAACCTGAATCGTAATAGCTACTGGAGAGTCAGGCTGTGCCTGCCGTCTCTTAATCAGTTAGTGATTTCCAGTGACATAAAAGAGGGATATTTTCTCTCTTTACCTCAAAAACATTTTTCCTTAGTAAAGTCAATACTGTTTTTTTTTTTAAATGAATTAGACACTGTTGTAGTGAACAGAAAGAGATGGATTCTCTTATACCTGACAACATGAAGGAAGAGACTTGGAATTATGACTGAGGCTCAAATAAAGAAAATCAGGGGAAACATACCTGCATTCAGTGCACTTAGGCTTCTTGGAAACTAGAGAAAAAAATTCTTTAGTTCAGAGGGCTTCCCCAAAAATCTATTTAAAAACACTGGTCAATGAGTAAGTTTCTCATGGAAGTTCATTTCCAAGGCATCTGATCTTTCTAATATTTGATTTCTTTTTTTTTTCTTAGTCAAAGAAACTGATCTGAAATAGAGTTGCTTGCATATCATTACAAAGAAGACATCCAGGTTTTTTTAAAGATTACAATGACATGTAATGAAACCTGTAATTGCCTTATAAAATGGTGTCTTTCTGGCTCACTTCAGAGATTGCTTTCTCATTAAAAGGGGACACAGTTCTTTTAGTGTTACAGCGATAAAGCCTTGTCTTACCTTCTAATTCCCAGCATGAACTGGTCATTTCCTCTTTCAAAACTATTAACTGGGCTTAAGTTTTGGATGTTAGTGCCAGAACCAACTTACTCTTAGGTTCCCGAAAAGGTATATAAAATTTTTTCTCAAAAATTCTTTTGGACCTGAGTGATTGACACTTCCTTCTTTTGGGAGCCAGCATATGACTCACTTTCACATTATATCCCGTATGTTTGATTTTTCTCTATTTTATTGTCCTTTTTGTCTGAAATAAAGGTTCAAGTAACCTGGGTACAGAAAAGGCCTTATGATTGATTTGGGGTGCTGGTGGTTATGAGCGGGGAGTCTCCTCTTAATCCTGTTGAAGTGAGAATTGGATCGACATGGAGGAAAGTAGTCTCAAGGAGCTCAGTTTTTATTTTGTAAAGTGTGAAAATTAGGTGGGTATGGAACTTTGTGAAAAATTAAAAAGAATTTTGCCCTTGGAATAATCGAGAACTCTTGATGACCCCAAACTGTCTTGGCATGTAGTTACCTTGTAAGGCTTAATTATCCAGGTCTAAGGATAAATATGTACTAAAAATTCTTAGATTGAAAATCTAAAATTAAATTCTTCTAGAGCTGTTTTTATATTGCAGAATTAGTACTCTGTTTTCTACTTTATTTTTGAATATAAATCTATAGAATTTGTGTTAATTAAGTTTCTAAAAAATCCCTTGCATTTCAAGTATTCACAGAACCAAACCCATGGCACTTTCCTCTCTTGGCTCTGCTAAGGCTTCTGTATCTTCTCTGGGGCTAGACCTTTGAGAAGAGGCTCTTACCGGGGTCAAGTCCTTGGAAAATAAGGTGATTAAGTCGTGTGCCTAGGTTCAAATGCATTTAAATGTTTGTTGCCTTTCTATAATAGCCACTTGATTATTACAAAACTTCACTACTTATCTTCCAAGTCAAAGGAGTAGTATGAAATATGTTAAATAAAACCTGTAAAAATCCATTCAAAATAATATAATTAATAGAACATACCTGGTATAAGAAGCCATTAAACTGTTTATCAATTTATTTCAAATTGAGTGTCATTAATTTCTCAAATAAGTCTAAATTTATCACTAGTTAATCCCTCCTGTTATGTCAGACTTCCTAGAATGAATTTTGAAGTTTTACTTGTATTTTTTAGAACAGTTTGAAAAGAGTAGGTATTAACTCTTTTTTAAATATTTAGTAGAATTCACCTGTGAAGCCTTCTGGTCCTGGACTTTTGTTTGTTGGAGATCTTTTGATTACCGATTCAATCTCCCTACTGGTAATTGGTCTGTTTAAATTTTCTGTTTATTCCTGCTTTAGTTTTGGCAGGTCATATGTTTCTAGGAATTTATCCATTCCTTGTATGTTGTCTAATTTGCTGGCATATAGGTTTTCATAATGTTTTTTCTAATTGTTTGTATTTCTGTGGTCTTGGTTGTTAGTTCTCCTCATTTGTGATTTTGAGTCTGTTCTCTCTCGCTCGCTCTTTTTTTTTCTTTTCTTTTAATGGGTCTGGCTAGAGGTTTATCAGTTTTGTTGATCTTGTCAAAGAACCAACTCCTGGTTTCACTGATCTGTCATATTAGCTTTTTTTATTTATATCCTTCATATCTACTCTAGTCTTTATTATTTCCTTCCCTCTGCTGGTTTTGGGTTTTGTTTGTTGTTCTTTTGTTAGCTCCTTTAGGTGTAAAGTTAGGTTTTGACATTTTTCTTGCTTCTTGAGGTAGGCCAGTATTGCTATACACTTCCCTCTTAGAACAGCCTTTGTTGCATCCCAAAGATCTTGGACTGTTTGTTTGATTGTTTTTCATTTTTGTTTGTTTCCATGTACTGTTTGAATTCATCTTTGATTTCTTGGTTGACCTGTCATTGTTTAGTAGCATATTATTTAACATCCATGTATTTGTGCTCTTTCCAAATTTTTTCTTGTGGTCGATTTCTAGGTTCATAGCTTTGTGATACGAAAAGATGCGTGGTATGATTTCAATCTTTTTGAATTTGTTGAGACTTGTTTTGTGGCCTCATATATGATGCATTCTGGGGACTGTTCTGTGTGCACTTGAAATGAATGTGTATTCTTCTGTTTTAGGATGGAACGTTCTGAATATATTAAGTCCATTTGGTTCAGTGTATCATTCAAAGCCACTGTTTCTTTGTTGACTTTCTGTTGGGATGATTTGTCCATTGATATAAGTGTGTTAAAGTCCCCTACTATAATTGTATTACTATGGATTAGTTACTTTATATTTGTTATTAATGGTTATATTAGGGTGCCCCCATGTTGGGTGTATAAATATTTACAATTGCTATATCTTGTCTGATTTTCCCCTTCATCATTTTATAGTGTCCTTCTTTGTCTCTTGTTACAGACTTTGTTTTAAAGTCTATTTTGTCCAATATTGGACAGTAGTATTGCTACTCCAGCTTCTTTTCACATCCATTGCATGATAAATGTTTCTCCACCTCTCACTTTTTTTTTTTAAGATTTTATTTAGTTGACAGAGAGCGAGAGGGAGAGCACTAGTTGGGGGGAGGGGCAGAGGGAGAAGGAGAAGCAGACTCCTTACTGAGCAGAGAGCCAGATGTGGGGCTTGATCCCAGGACCCTGAGATCATGAAATGAGTGGAAGGCAGATGCTTAACCAACTGAGCCACCCAGGTGCTCCTGTACCCTCTCACTTTTAATCTGCTGGTGTCTTTATGTGTGAAATGAGTCTCTTGTAGGCAGCATATAGATGGGTCTTGGTTTTTTTTTTTTTTATCCATTCTGTCATCCTATGTATTTTTTTTATTAGTTTTTATTGTTATGTTAGTCACAATACAGTACATCCTTAGTTTTTGATGTAGTGTTCCACGATTCATTATTTCTAGGTAACACCCAGTGCTCCATGCAATATGTGCCCTCCTTAATAACCATCACTGGCCTGTCCCAATCCCCCACTTCCCTCCCCTCTGAAGCCCTCAGTTTGTTTCCCAAGTCCATAGTCTCTCGTGGTTCATTCCCCCTTCTGTTTACCCCTCCTTCATTCTTCCCTTGCTTCTCCTACCAATCTCCCTGCTCTTTCTTATGTTCCATAAATAACTGAAACCATAAGATAATTTTCTTTCTCTGCTTGACTTATTTCACTTAGCATAATCTCCTCCAGTCCCCTCCATGTTGCTGCAAATGTTGGGTAATCGTTCTTTCTGATGGCTGAGTAATATTCCATTGTATATATGGACCACATCTTCTTAATCCATTCATCTGTTGAAGGGCATCTCGGCTCCTTCCACAATTTAGCTGTTGTGGACAATGCTGCTATGAACATTGGGGTGCATATGGCCCTTTTCTTCACTACATCTGTATCTTTGGGGTAAATACCCAGTAGTGCAATTGCCAGATCATAGGATAGCTCTATTTTTAACTTTTTGAGGGACCTCCACACTGTTTTCCAAAGTGGCTGTACCAACTTGCATTCCCACCAACAATGTAGGAGGGATCCCCTTTCTCCACATCCTCTCCAACATATGTTGTTTCTTGCCTTGTCAATTTTTGCCATTCTAACTGGTGTAAGGTGGTGTCTCAATGTGGTTTTGATTTGAATTTCCCTGATGGCTAATGATTTTGAACATTTTTTCATGTGTCTGTTAGCCATATGTATGTCTTCATTGGAAAAATGTCTGTTCATATCTTCTGCCCATGTTTTGATTTGATTATTTTTTTCTTGTGTATTGAATTTGAGAAGTTCTTTGCAGATCTTGGATACCAGTCTTTTATCTGTAGTGTCATTTGCAAATATATTCTCCCATTCCGTGGGCTGCCTCTTAGTTTTTTTGACTGTTTCCTTGGCTGTGCAGAAGCTTTTTATCTTGATGAAGTCCCACAAGTTCATTTTTTCTTTTGTTTCTCTTGCCTTTGGAGATATGTCATGAAAAAAAAAGTTGCTGTGGCCAATATCAAAGAGGTTACAGCCTATGTTCTCCTCTATGATTTTGATGGATTCCTATATTACATCAAGGTCTTTCATCCATTTGGAGTTTATCTTTGTGTATGGCGTGAGAGAGTGGTCAAGTTTCATTCTTTTACATATAGCTGTCCAATTTTCCCAGCACCATTTGTTGAAGAGACTGTCTTTTTTCCACTGGATGTTTTTTCTTGCTTTGTCAAAGATTAGTTGCCCAAAGAGCCGAGGGTCCATTTCTGGAGTCTCTATTCTGTTCCCTTGGTCTGTGTGTCTGTTTTTATGCCAGTACCGTGCTGTCTTTGTGATCACAACTCTGTAGTATAGCTTGAAATCAGGCATTGTGATGCCCCCAGCTTTGTTTTTCCTTTTCATCAATTCCTTGGCAATTTGGAGCCTTTTCTGGTTCCACACAGATTTAAGGGTTGTTTGTTCCAGCTCTTTGAAAAATTTCTTTGGTATTTTGATAGGGATGGCATTGAATGTGTGGGTTGCTCTGGGTAGCATAGACATTTTAACTATGTTTATCCTTCCGATCCATGAGCATGGAATATTTTTCCATCTTTTTGTGTCTTCTTCAGTGTCTTTCATGAGTGATTTGTAGTTTCTAGAGTATAGCTCCTTTACCTCTCTGGTTTAGTTAATTCTTAGATATTGTATGATTTTGGGTGCTATTGTAAATGGAATTGATTCCCTAATTTCTCTTTCTTCAGTCTCATTGTTCGTGTATAGAAATGCAACTGATTTCTGAGCATTGATTTTGTATCCTGCCACATTACTGAATTGCTCTATAAAGTTCTAGTAATTTAAGGGTGGAGTCTTTTGGGTTTTCCATATAGAGTATCACGTCATCTGTGAAGAGAGACAGTTTGACGACTTCTTTGCCCATTTGAATATCTTTTATCCCTTTTTGTTGTCTGATTGCTGTTGCAAGGACTTCTAGTACTATGTTGAATAATAATGGCGAGAGTGGGCATCCTTGTTGTCTTCCTGATCTTAAGGAAAAGGCTTTCAGATTTTCCCCATTGAGAATGATATTCGCCGTAGGCTTTTCATAGATGGGTTTTTTTTGTTTTTTTTTTTTAAAGATTTTATTTATTTATTTGACAGAGATAGAGACAGCCAGGGAGAGAGGGAACACAAGCAGGGGGAGTGGGAGAGGAAGAAGCAGGCTCATAGCGGAGGAGCCTGATGTGGGGCTCAATTCCATAATGCCAGGATCACGCCTTGAGCCGAAGGCAGATGCTTAACTGCTGTGCCACCCAGGCGCCCCCATAGATGGTTTTTATGAGATTGATGAATGTACCCTCTATCCCTATACTCTGAAGTGTTTTAATCAGGAAAGAATGCTGTATTTTGTCAGATGCTTTTTCTGCATCAATTGAGAGGATCATATGGTTCTTGACTCTTTTCTTGTTGATGTGATCTATCACACTGATCGATTTGTGAATGTTGAACCACTCTTGCCCCCCAGGGATGAATCCCACTTGGTCATGATGAATAATCCTTTTAATGTACTGTTGGATCCTATTAGCTAGGCTTTTGTTGAGAATTTTGGTGTCCATATTCATCAGGGATATCAGTCTGTAATTCTCTTTTTTGATGGGATCTTTGCCTGGTTTGGGGATCAAAGTAATACTGGCCTCATAGAATGAGTTTGGTAGTTTTCCTTCTGTTTCTATTTTTTGAAACAGCTTCAGGAGCATAGATATTATTTCTTCTTCGAATGTTTGGTAGAATTCCCTGGGGAATCCATCAGGCCCTGGACTCTTTGTTTTTGGGGAGGTTTTTGATCACTGCTTCAATCTCTTCATAATTAATTGGTCTGTTTAAGTAATCAGTTTCTTCCTGTTTCAGTCTTGGTAGTTTATAGATTTCCAGGAAGGCATCCATTTCTTCCAGGTTGTTTAATTTATTGGCATATAGTTGTTGATAAAAGATTCTAATGATCCTTCCTATTTCATTGGTATTGGTCGTGATCTCTCCCCTTTCATTCGTAATTTTATTAATTTGGGTTCTTTCTCTATTCTTTTGAATAAGTCTGGCCAGTGGCTTATCGATCTTTATTTTTTCAAAGAACCAGCTTCTAGTTTTGTTGATCTGCTCTACTGTTCTCCTAGTTTCTAATTCATTGATCTCTGCTCTAATCTTGATCAACTGCCTTCTTGTGCGTGAGTTAGGCCTATTCTTCTGTTCCAGATCCAGCTTCTTGAGGTGAGAATATAAAAACTGCATTTGAGATTTTTCTATTCATGGGGCGCCTGGGTCGCTCAGTTGTTAAGCGTCTGCCTTTGGCTCAGGGCATGATCCCAGCGTTGTGGGATCAAGCCCCGTATCAGGCTCCTCCGCTGGGAGACTGCTTCGTCCTCTCCCACTCCCCCTGCTTGTGTTCCCTCTCTCCCTGGCTGTCTCTCTCTCTGTCAAATAAATAAATAAAATCTTTAAAAAAATAGATTTTTTTCTATTCTTTTAAGTGAGGCTTGGATAGCTATGTATTTTCCCCTTAGGACTGCCTTTGCAGTGTCCCATGGGTTTTGGACCAATGTGTTTTCATTCTCATTGGTTTCCAAAAATTGCTTAATCTCATTTTTAATTCCCTGGTTTACCCAATCATTCTTAAGCAGGTAGGTTCTTAGTTTCCAAGTGTTGGAGTTTCTTCCAAATTTTTCCTTGTTTCAGTTTCAAAGCATTGTGGTCTGAGAATATGCAGGGAATAATCTCAGTCTTTTGGTATTGGTTGAGACCTGTTTTGTGACCCAGTATATGTTCTATTCTGGAGAAAGTTCCATGTGCACTCGAAAAAAATGAGTATTCAGTTGTTCTGGGGTGTAGTGTTCTGTATATATCTATGAGTTCCATCTCGTCCTATATGTCATTCAAAGCTCTTGTTTCTTTGTTGATTTTCTGCTTAGGTGATCTGTCTATTGCTGAGAGTGGAGTGTTGACGTCCCCTACTATTAACGTATTATTATCTATATGTCTCTTTATTCTGGTTAAGAGTTGGCTTGTGTATCTAGCTGCTCCCCTGTTGGGGGCATAGATATTTATAATTGTCATATCCACTTGTTGGATACATCTTTTAAGAATAATATATTGTCCTTCTGTATCTCTAACTACAGTCTTTAGTTTCAAATCTAATCTGTCGGATATGAGAATTGCTACCCCAGCTTTCTTTTGAGGTCCACTGGCATGAAAAATGGTTTTCCATCCCTTCACTTTCAGTCTGGATGTATCTTTAGGTTCAAGATGAGTCTCTTGTAGACAGCATATGGATGGGTCATGTCTTTTTATCCAGTCTGTAACCCCGTGGCATTTATAGGAGCATTTAGGCCAATCACATTAAGAGTGATTATTGAGAAATATGATTTTAACGATGTCATGTTGCCTGTGAAGTCTTTGTTTCTATAGATTGTATCTTTCTGTTCTGTATCACTCTTGGGGCCTTTTTACTTTTATAGAACCCCCCTTAATATCTCTTGTAGGGCTGGTTTCATGGTTACAAAATTGGTCAGTGACTGGGGATCTTGGAAGGTCCTTGTCTCTCCATCAATTCTGAGTGACAGTCTTGCTGGATAAAGGATCCTTGGTACATGTTCTTCTCACTTAGAGCTCTGAATATGTCTTGCCAACCTGTCCTGGCTTGCCAGGTCTCTGTAGACAGGTCTGACGTTATTCTGATGTTCCTCCCTCTGTAGGTTAGGATTGTCTTCCCCCTGGCCGCTTTCAAGATTGTATCTTTGGATCTAATATTTGCGAACTGCACTATTATGTGACATTGTGTAGGTCTGTTCTCATTGATCTTGGGAGGGGTCCTCTGTGCCTCTTGGACATGAATACTTGTTTCCTTTGCCAGATTAGGGAAGTTCTCTATTACAATTTGTTCAAATATATCTTCTAGGCCCCTCTCTTTCTCTACTCCCTCAGGGATGCCGATGATTCTGACATTGAAACGTTTCATTGAGTCAATAATCTCCCATAATCTACATTTTTGAGATTGGATTTTTTAGAGCCAAGTTTCTGTTTTTTCCTTCTTTTCTAACATCCCATCTTCCAATTCACTAATTCGTTCTTCTGCCTTATTTACCCTGGCCGTCAGAACATCCAGTTTAGACTGCATTTGATTCATAGCATTTTTAATTTCTGCCAGATTTGCTCTCATTTCTGCCCTTAGAGATTCTATGTTCTCGTTAATATTTTCATTAATGTTTTTTTCAAGCCTACACATCATCTTGACCATTGTTACTCTGAACTCTATTCCTGACAATTTGATTATATCCATATCCATCAGTTCTGTGGCAGAGGCCACAGTCTCTGTCTCCTTTCTTTGCTGGAGATTCCTCCTCCTTGTCATTCTGATGAGGAGAGGTTGCGGGGATGTAGAGAGCCCAAATTATTGATCAGGACCCAGGCAATGTGCACTTGTTTTATAGGGACCTTAGAGATGTGGGTTTCTTGATTTTTCAGCCTGCCTTCTGGGGGAGGGGCCTGCTGTGCTGATACTCAGGCAACCCTGTTTGGGTAGAGTCGCCCTGTCCCCTGCGAGGGGGTGGGTGAGGATGGGCACAATGTGAACTGATATTTCCAGGCTTTTGTTCTCTGGCGGCTTTCCCTGGCAGTTTTCTGTGACTCTTCTGAGAGTCAGAGCCACAGTGACCCTATCCTAGCCTCTGTCTCAGAACAGAGAGATCGCAGTCCGCTCTCCACTGAGCTTTCTTGACCACTTTAACTCTGTTTCTGTCGGTGCTGCTAAATACCCTGCAGTATCCCGGGATGTGCGCCCCACAGCCGCTCTCCCAGCCCTCGCTTCCAGGGCTGGCAGGTCTCTGTCCTATGTGCCTCTAACACCGCCAGCTGCCCCTGGTTCCTGCGCGTGCTACCGAGCTCCCTGTTTCAGTGTTGTTCGCATGCTCCAGAGCTCCCGGTTTTCAGTCTGGTCGTGCGCGCTCCTGAGCTCTGGGTTTCAGTCTAGTTTGAGTGAGCACTCCAGAGCTCCAGTTTTCAGTCTGGTCGTGGGTGCATTCCAGGCTCACCGTCTCAGTCTGCTTTCTTGCAAGTCTCGTTCCACGAATCCAGCCCGCTCCCCAGTGCAGGTGGCTACTGCCTCCAGGGTGCCAGAGCGCGGCATCTCCCCCCCATTCCGTTTATCTTCCGATATCTGTGTGCGGATTCATGGCTTCCCCACTTCGTACCTCAATACTCAGCACTGGAGATGTTTGTTTGTAGAGATCCAGGTGTATTTTCCTATGTCTTGTGCTGATTTCGTGGGTGTTCAGAATGATCTGGTAGATATCTAGCTTGATTCAAGGGAGCAGCTGAAAAAAGGTCCCCTACTCCTCTGCCATCTTTTTCTGACCAACCTATGTCTTTTGATTGGAGCATTTAGTCCATTTACACTGAGAATAATTATTGATAGATACATATTTATTGCCATTTTGTTACTTGTTTTGTGGTTGTTTTTGTAGCTTTTCTCTGATCCTTTCATGGTTTACTGATTTTCTTTAGTGATATGTTTGGATTCTTTTCTCTATTATTTGCATATCTATTAGTGGTTTTTGATTTTTAGTTACCAGCAAGGTTGTATATAACATCTTCTGCATATAGCAGTTTATATTAAGTTGATAGTCACATTGTAACCCATTCTTTACTCCTTTACGCTTTCATGTTTTAGGTATATGGTATCTAAGATACTAGTTTTAATAGAATCATTTATTCCAATAGTTACCTCAAATGTGCTCTAGATCAGATTTCTGTTTTAGGGCCCTGGTGCACAAATTACTTTTATCATATGATAATCTGGTTGTATTATCTCAATTTAGGAATTGCTTTAACACATCGGTAGACACAATGTCTATTATTTGCTATTAGGTTTGAAAATAAATACTAAAAATGATAGTTCAGTATTGTAGGGAGCATTATTACATCTTAAATTAATTCTTGGAAGATAGTGACATATCAGGTCTCCTTTTCCAGGTATTTTTATTTTCCTCAAAGAAAACTGTCTTGGAAGGCTTAGTAGGAAGTAACAATGTTGTATAAGCTAGGTATTCTATGAATGCTTTATAGGTTTTTTTTTTTTAAGATTTTATTTGTCAGAGAGAGAACACAAGTGAGCACAAGCAGGGGGAGCTGCAGAGGGATATATGCAGGCTCCCCACTGAACAAGGAGCCTGATGTGGGACTCAAACCCAGGACCCTGGGATCATGACCTGAGCTGAAGGGAGATGCTTAACCACCTGAGCCATGTAGGCATCCATCTAGATTGATTTTTATAGCTGAGTAAGACATTTGGTTGTTCTTTTCAAACTTTAAAGCTAAAATTAATCTCTAAATAGTGATCTATATATTATAAATTTGTGCAGTGTTTTATTCCTAAGATTACCTCTGCAGATAATCCCTAAATTTAACATTGAAGAAAGTTCTAACACCCCAATTTCAATATTTATTCTCTAGTTTCTTTAATCCTCATGCAGCAATATTACTTCTATTCTTGAATTTAAATGACAAATAGTAACTGAAGAAATTCAGTTCATAGGAAGTTTTGTAAGGATTATCATGTTCTGATTTTAAGTTACTGGCTCTACTTCATTTCTTACCTTTCTCTTGTATGTAACTTATATCTGGTTATTCTGAAATATTTGTTGTCTTGGTAGAAGCCATTGATTTTTAAAAATATTGTCATTTGTTTGAAATGTGCCTCCCGCAGCTGTTGCCCCCCATAGCCCTTCCCATCTTCCCACAATCGTTCATCTAGATAACTGCTGCATACTCTCCTACTAGAGTCCTCACTGCATTCAGGACATTATAACTCTTTACTCCTTCTCTTTGGTCTGGATTAAGTGTATGTGCTCCCTTGATTAAAATGATCATATAAGTCATCTCAGCTGAGAGACAAAGGAGGTGCTAATTGGATGGGGTACTGGAAATTGGGCATAAAAGTGATTTTCTAGGTAAACTGAGAGGTATGGTCATGCTAAAGTGTATTTATCCTGGGATGGCATTGAGTGTTTTATGTTTTCCAGTATCCTGCTAGCTTTCTATGGGTCGTGATTATGTCTTTAATTTTTGCTTCATTACCTGGCATTTTATAATACTTATTGAAATGAAATAAAAATGAATGAAGATATAAATAAGAAAAAGAAGGAGCTGGAATAGAATCTAAGGCTCTCTTTTAAATTATAAAGGAACCTAACAGTCATGCAGGGACTTAGCACTCACATCTCATGTTGCAGGTAGCGGTACTGCCTGCATTCCCCAGCTATTGCCCTCCTGGATTCACCCTCACCTTTGCACTGTGTTCCTAGGACTACTCCTGGCCAGTGGGGATGCTGATGTAGGCATATTCCAGAAAGACAGTTTTTATATGTATTCATTCATTCCTTTAACAGACAACTTCGGGGATTCTCCAAAGAAAGACCTGGAAAAACTTTCTTGGCACTGGTCTGCAATCAGGTTCTTCCCTACCCAGTTTTCCTTCACGGGTCAGACCTCTGTCACAGTTTGATGGAGATCTCTCACCACATGTTTTGTTTTGTTTTCTTTTTTAATCCACAATTGGCATTTCTCCCAGTGAAGCTCTTGTAAATTGCTGTAGGTTGAGTAGTACCCTTTGAAGATGTCTGCGTCTGTGTCTAGAACCTATGAATAGGTTATTTGACATGGCAAAAGAGACTTGGGATAAGTTAAGGATTTGGGGGGATGCGAGATTGTCCTGAATATCTGGGTGGATTTGCACAGTGACAATGTCCTTGTGAGAGGGAAGCCGAAGGGTCAGAGAGAGAAAAGGCAGTATGACAACAGAAGTAGAAGGAGTGATGTGATGATGGCAGTGGAGGTTAGAGTGATGTAGCCAGGAGCCAAGGAACTCAAGCAGCCTGTAAAAACTGAAAAAGGCAATGAATGGGTTCTCCTGCAGAGCATCCAGAAGGACCACAGACTTTTTAATTTTAGCCAGAAAGATCTCTTGCGGACTTTTGACCTGCAGAATTATAATAAATTTGTGTCTTGCATCCCCTACATTTGCAGTAATCTGTTAAAGCAGCAACTGGTGACTGACACACACACATCTAGTTGTGTATTTTGACATCTTCTTGGAGGAGCCAAACTAACGAAACTATGAGTGTCTAATGTTTTAGTATCAGATGAAAAAATACATATAAATGACAGCTTAAGAGATTTTTCACAAAATCATTTCATTGTTTTGTCACTTTTGAAAGTCTTTAATTTTTAAATAAATAAAAGTTCCCTGATGGAATAAAGTTCCAAAAGGAAGATACTCTCTAACTTCCAATGGCAGCTTAAATCATTCAGAAATATTATATGTAATATCTGTTTTTGAGGAAAAGTTTCAGACATATATATTGATAAAATATTAAGAAATCATTCTGAATAATGGATGATGCCAGTTAGAGGGACAAAACAATAGTCTAAGTCTTGGTCATGGAATATATTGTAGGGTTTTGTCTATATTTATTAGACTGAAAAGCCTAAGTGAGTTCTATGAAGGCTTTTATTGTTTTGAAATGCACCGGAACAAAGAGAATACGAGACAGTGTCTGCCAACCATTAGGCCACATGTCTGCAGCATGCACAGTGCAGCATTGAGCTTATCCTACAATGCTCTTATTGTTCAAATTTGTGCTTTTACTCCATTTGAGAACTTATGCAATATTGAAAACATTGTATTCTCACAACAATCTTTGTTATTAGCCAAATCTAAGATAAATGAGTCTGTTGGTTTTTCAGGTTTCCTTGGAGACTTAAGAATCAAACTTTCCATTAAATCTGAAGTAAAGGCTATAAAACATGTTGTCTTCATAGCTTTCCTCTTTATTCAAACTTGGCATATCTTAGCTTGTTATCTGCTCTGCTTGGGTTACATGTATTCCGTTACATTCTGTGGAGTGTCCCTTTTACTCTGAGAGTCTGAATGGAATTAACTAATCATTAATGGCTCATGTTGTCTGAGAAATTGGAATTTAAATTGATGGGAATTAGTAAGAATAGTCTTTAAAAAGAGGAAACAAACTCCAGGAAAACTAATATTCACTCTTGTGGTCAGGCCTTTTGTGAAGTCTTTCAGTTCAGTTTCCCATAAAACACAATGCTAATGAGGCAAAGTTCAATTTTCCAAATAGCATTTCGACATCCCTATAACTTCCTATTAGCTGCTCACAGTTTCAGTATGACGCGGCACCTACATAGTCTGTATAACAAGAGGAATTGTGAGAATGGTACAATGAACAGAGTCTGATCCATCCTATTATATATTAATTTATTTGGTGATTAACTTATTTGGTGATCATTAATTTATTTGGTGATTCAGTATTCACATTTTTGAAAAGATTTTATTTATTTATTTGACAGAGGCAGCCAGCGAGAGAGGGAACACAAGCAGGGGGAGTGGGAGAGGAAGAAGCAGGCTCCCAGCCAAAGAGCCTGATGTGGGGCTCGATCCCAGAACACTGGGATCATGCCCTGAGCTGAAGGCAAATGCTTAACGACTGCGCCACCCAGGCGCCCCAGTATTTACATTTTTTAAACATTGTTTTGAGGATTGGTTTCCAGATCATATAAGGTAGGTACAGAGAAAAAGAGTTATAGCCTCTGCCCCCAACTAGTTCACAGCTGAGTGGAAGTTAGACGGGTAAGCAAATGTCGCAACCATGGTATAGAAAGAACTACCATGACATTATGGGTAGGTGGAAACACAAAGGAGGGTGCCAAAATCTGGCCCAACAGGTGAGTTAGAAAAATCATCTTGGAGCGGGGAGCAGTGCCTCAGCAGAGAGGTAGGTGATAGTGAGTTAGGCAAGGAAAGAGGAAGGAGGAGTTTGTCCACACAGTGGGAACAGAATATCTAAGGGGAGCAATCCTGCTCTATTTGGAAAAGTAGTTCAACATTCCTGTTGCTACGGTAAGGATGCTTCTAGGTCATGGCGATAGATGAAAATAAAGTGGTAGGCAAAAATTAAATGTACTCCAGGCCATAGAAAGCTCCTTTTCTGAACCTTTTGCCACAAAAATATTATCTCTCAATACCTATTACTACCTCTAATTTTTTTTCTCCTCATCTCCTAATTTTATTTGCTTTTTCCTTTTACAGAAGACAATTTAATTCAGATTCATTTCTTTCTGGCTTCTCCCTTGGGGGACATCTTTTGCAACTGTTTTTTTTTTTTCTTTGAGTTGTGGATTGTGACTTCTGATTTGTTTCATTTTCCATTGCATAATGTTGGCACCATCCACGTCTATATTTTCTCAGATCTGAGAAGTCAGCTTGGGTGCTTGCTATGAAACAGGTTACAGAGTAGAGGAAAGTTCGAGTTTACTAAAGAACATGGTATGAGATTTTAATTTTAGAAACTTTTTCCTGATAATGATATTTGAGAGTCAGAAGTGATAGAGCCAGAATAGAGGAAAGCAGAGGAAATAGGAGGTCAGAGAAGACACTGAATCAAGAAATAACAGTAGGAAAAGTGAGGAAAGGATAGATTTTAAGGTGCAACTAATGAAATTGCTTACAAATTACATTTGTGGTATTTTGTAGTTTGGCTATCTGAGTGGGTGCTGACATGATTACCTAAGCTAGAAAACACAGATCGAAAAGCAGGTTAGGGAAGAAAGATTGTGACTTCCTTTTGTTGATGCATTGAATTGGAACTGCTGGAGATATCTTCAGTGGAATTAAATATATGGTTCTGTAACCAGGAAGTCCATTCTCAGATTGTAACATGGATTAGAGTGTCATCAGTGAAGGGATAGTAATGAACACTTTGGACACCACTATATGTGAGTTGGTAGAGACAGAAGAACCTATAAAGAGGTTAGAGAAAGAACAAGGAATAGAGGAGAACAAGGATAAATTCCTTTATAGAAACACATGGAAGAGAGCCCTACAAGAAGGAGGGAGTCATCAATGACATCAAATACTGGAGGAGAACAGGGAGTTGAAATTGAATCATCTGTTAAAGTAGCTTTTAATACTATTCTTGTCTTGGAAAGAATACTCCTAAATACTCAATTTTTATTTTTGCCGGGCACTAGAATTGTGCTTCTCTGCTATCTTTGAACACAGGGAAGCCATATGATTTTCTTTGAACAGTGAAATATAGTTAAAATGATTCCTGTCGCTTCAACATCTAAGTACCTTTGCACATTTCACCATGTTCCCTTTTTCTGTCTTGGCAAGCCTGGAAGCTAGAGGTGCTCCTGTTAGCTTGCTTTGAATAGGCCCCCTACCCCGTGTCACCCTGTATTGGGCATGTAATATGAGGTGTATGTGTTAAATCACTGTAATCTAGCCCATCTTGATTCATCAGTAGATCAATGGCGTCTTCACCTCATGGGTATTTTGTTTGTTTTAATTCCAAAAGTCATAATAAGCCTGTGCAGGAGAATATATCAGAGAATAAGAGTAGATAGGATTCTTATGCTCTTGGGAATTAAAATTAAGTATAAAAATATTTGACTAATATCCAAGGAATTAATTAAAAACAATTTAATAAATAGACCTATTTCTAAGTCAAAGGTTATTTTTACTCTAAGTTTATAAAATCTAGTAAATGGAACCTCAGGTTTATGGAGCATCATATAGTTAGAACAAGCCATGGTACAGCAAAAACTTTTATAAAGCTGAGCTTATAACTTTAACAATTTGTAGTGATTTTATAATAAGTTAAAAATCCATTCTAATGTGGATATCTGTTGATACATAAAAACTTTACTATAATTCCTACAATTATATGAAATGCTACCAAATAGATAAAATATTAAAAATGCTTCTTTTTCTTCCTTTTGATTTACATAGAGCTTTTAAAGTTACAAAACACTTTTAAGGTACGTTATTTTGGTTTATGAACTGACATATGAGGTACTTTATTTTTTTAAATGAGGAAACTGAGGATAGAAATTCACATGTTTTGTTTAAAGAGATTTATAATTTGTATTTCAAATTCATATTTACTATCTTATAGACACAAGAAGTCACTGTAGCATATTATGATACAGTGAGTATTCTCATCATGAGGGAAAAGACCAGAAACTATCCTATCATGTTGTAATGGTATAGTTGGTATTTATAATTGAGAAATTTAGTCAGATAGAGCTTTAAAATATATATAAGAAATGCCAAAAGGGTGATTACATTAAGTGCCAAAAATGTAAATAACATGTAGTCCTGTTTCTTAGTTTTCTATTCTGTGTCTCTCTTCTCCCACCTGTGTGTTCTAGAATTTAATTTAAATGAGCATTAGATATGGAGACTGAGGGACATGAATGTTAATTTTATCAGTTGCATTTTTGTCTCCTTGTTTATAATATGATCTTGATTTTTCTGGGTTCACATTTCTTTGAGAAATCTACTGAGATTTTTCTACTGTAAAAATGTGAAAGACAGAGATTTGGCAGTTGTGAAATGTCTTGCGGTAGAAGTAGTCCAGGGGATTGGTTGTGTGGCAGACCTTGAAAGGGGAATATGGGGAAAAAAGTTAAGTGCAACCAATGAAATTTCTTTAAATAGAACCTCCTGATTAGTTAAAGGTAAAGTTAAAGTTAAGATTTGAACAACCTCAAGGACAAGGAAGAATACCTTGGGTCTATAGATAAACCAATGACAGAACATGTATCCACACAGGACTCTCATGTCTTTGGGGGCCACACTGGTGGGGAGGCAGTGGGTATGACAGAGTAGTAGGAGTAGAAGATAACTGCAGATGAGAATAGATGCAAGTTTATAATAGAGGACCCTGTGGGTCCTTCAGGCACTGAGATTATTTTCACAAATTTAACATCAGTGTGGTATGTGCTGGGATAAAAAGGAGTCCCGGGATTGCTGCCCCCATTATAGCAAGGGAGCTCCTGGCAGTAGAGACCATGTCTTGTGCATCTGTAGATTTCTAATTCTTAGTACCTAAAGCAAGAAACTAAATGTCTGAGGATTTGACTTTTGTAGTAGATCTCCTTCAATACAGTGGTAACAATAATGCTAAAGAAATGGAGGAAAAATGAGAGGTGCCTCAGTGGCTCAGTCGGTTAATCAGCCAACTCTTGATTTCAGTTCAGCTCTTGATTTCAGCTCAACTCTTGATTTCAGCTCAGGTCATAATCTTAGGGTCATGAGATCCAGCCGCATCAGGCTCCATGCTCAGCGGGGAGTCTGGTTGAGATTTTTTTTCTCTCCCTCTGCTCCTCCCCCTGCTCACAATGCTCATGTGCCCCCTTCTCTCTCTTTCTAAAAATAAATAAATCTTTAAAAAAAAGAAATGGTGGAAAAATGAAAGTTTCACTAACATTTTTCTTATCTAGGTTTGCTGTGTTCAAAGCAAATACAATAAAAATAATAGGATATGTAGTTAAATTGGAATTTCAAATAAACTTGAAATAATTTTTTAGTATCAATCTTTCCCAGCTATTGCCTCCATGTTTTATCTAGTGATATTAGACTTCTCTAAACCACTTTGACCCCATGTCTGTTTGACTGAGTTTACTACTTTCTTTTCTCTAAACATTTCTTAATTAAAACTGATGAATGGATTATAGACATAACTTTAAGTTTTATTTTTACTGACAAAGACTCTTTTGAAATTTTATTATATCTTTTCTCTCTGTAATAGTATCAGGTGTAATAATATTTTGAGAGCTGTGCCTGTAGAACATGATAAAATCTACATTTTTGAGGACAATGTAAATTGACATCTTACTGCAGTTCTCATGGAATCAGACTGAGTTCACTGAATACAAATAGCAATATCAAAATAACGTGAATCATCTCACATTATCCTACTCAAGCTGACAAAGCAAAGGGATTTATAGCTGTAGCTGCCATTCCTTTATTTAGACATTTATTCATCTTTTTTTCAAATATAAGTACCTACTCTCATTATTTTTATCATTTATCTTGAAAGCTGAAACTGGTAGGACCATATTTTTTTGCACTTAGAGCATACATAAGATTTTCTGAATAGAACTTAGAAATACATATTCAGTTTCGTTTTAATATTTCTCTAGTTTCTTCCTGTAGGGTGAATTGGTTTATGAAGATTCAGGCTACAAGAATCAGGGCTATGTAGATCCTTGTGTACAATCTTGGCAATTTAGTTATAGAAGGCATTCTGAAAGTATGTTGTTGATAATGATGAAGTAAATGAAAAATGAATTGCCTTAATGTCTAACTCAGACCATTTCTTGTTATTCAGTCTTTTATGTCTTGACCTATTCTAAATTATTTTCCTTCACATATGCATGCAGACACAAGTCAACAACAAAGCAAGTGTGATGCAGTCTTTAAATTCAGGCCTTTTACCAGTAATATTATAAAGCAGCTCACGTGTGCTTACTCTTTATGAAAGTTTTAAACTATTTAAAAAGCTTTATATTTAAAAACGCTTTTAATATTGTTTCCATTATAGTGTAACAACTTGTGATTTTGACTGGTAGCTAGATACTACCACTTCCTATTTTAAGAAAATTGGGCTGCACGTAATAGTATAACAAAATAAACAGCGGCGTCAATGACTGAAAGATAACGTTTGATGATTCCATAGAATGTAGGTAAAGTAGGTGCTTCTAGTGCTCACCCACCAGCTCCGTGACAGCCTCCTGCACTGCGGTCATCAAAGCACTGGCCTTGTGTTCTCAGGTCTGATGTTCCGTGGTTGCAAGTTGGCTCTTGTATCTCTAGACATCCCGTCTTCCCAATACTAAGCTCAAAGGCCTGCAGCTGTAGGGTCAGAATGGCTAAAGAACTTGCTTTTATGTTTTAATCGGGGAACAAAATGTTTCCCCAAATTCTCCCTTAGATTTCCCTGCTTTTCTGCAGAATAGATTGGAGAGAACATGCTTAGTTTTTTCCATTTTTGAGAGGCCTGCCACTTCTGTTTTATAGGCTCCATTAAGCTGCTTGTCTTATGTTCCATTACTGAGGTTTAACTGTTAGTTTCATATTCATAGACTTGAGGAAAATGGGATGGTGGGTGAAAAGTTGCATTCTAAGTGTTAATAGATGTTTTTGTAGTTCCTGCATTCCTGTGTTTATTTTGTTTTAATTTTGAATGAAGTGGAGAATGTGATGATGTTGTTATGAGTTTAACTTGATTTAGACATGTCTGTATTACTGCGCAGAAAGAAGCCCAAGCTTACAATTTCAGTGGGCTGGTATTTTATGCTTACGTGCCCGCCATAATTCTGATGCAATTTTAGGACATTAGGAGAAGCAAATTATCCAGAAAATGTTCTTTGTACTGGTCAGTTCACAGCAGAACTGTTTTGGCTGAATATATTCTAAAAGGTGATTGGTTAAACTGAAATGGGTTTAAAACCAAGCGACTTGGAAAATGACAAGATAAAAACTTTGGCTGTTGAGAAGTGTTTAAAGAAGTTAGAGATGCCTAGCTTTGAGAAGGTCAGACTCATGCAGATAGGAGAATTTTCCTTTGACACCACAGGTTTGCCCTGTAGAAAGGAGAATGGGCCTCATTTAAGCAGCTCCTGACTGTGGGTGCAAGTTTCAAGGAAGCAAGATCTGGCTGAAATCTCTCATTTTCTATCAAATAAGAGAGTACTTGGAAGATGGTGAAGACCTCTAGAGGTTTTAAAACATTGATTCAGTAACTGTCTGTAAGTGCTATTTTAGAGGACACTCAAGCAGCAGATAACAACTAGGAAATCTCTAAAATCTCTCCAGACCCTGAACTTTTAAATCTTTTAATTCTGTGATTTCAATTATGTGATGGAGTCCAGATCTCTGTGGAAAGGTGGGCATAGCCCTGTCAAGATAGTGGGCCTTGTTAATGGAAGGCTCCTGAGCTATCCTTACTGCTGGACACCATTGTTGGCTTCTAGCCCAGTCTGAGCCTCCGTTCTGCGTAGCAGACACATGGCTTTATCATTTTGCCAGTGTTTATTACACTCTGGGAACCTTGCACATGCCAGTGACGTTTACATGAGATTGACGTATGAAGCCAGAATGCCAGTTTATTCATTTACAATGAGAAATAAGCCTGGTAATGGGGAAAAAATATATATATACGTATATATATCAGTTTTTCTAGTCAACACATTGCCTTGTATGTGCATTTTATTGGAAGCCAAGTTAAAAATCAGACTATTTTTTGACAAGCATGGGATCATCACAACCTGCACTAACTTATAGGAATTTAATATTGGATGATATCAGAGTCTGATGCATCCGTCTTGGTACCGGGGGGTGTAAACTGTCACCTGGACATAGCAGACGTTCTTATATTACTACCCTTTCCATTGGTTTACATTTACTGGAACTGCCTGTATTTCTCAATCAGCTCTTCTTTTTCCTGGCGTCCCGGAATGAGTGATTGCCTTTAATTTGCCTTAGTGGTTAAGAGTATGGGCTGTGTGGATTCTGATTCAGGTTCTCACACTTAACTACTAAGGGTTTTCTGGCAAGTTGCTTAGTCTCACTACCGCTTTTGCCACATCTATAAAAAAACATTATAATGCCCATCTCTCAGTATCATAAGGATTAGTGATGAAATATGTCTAAAAGATCTTTGAATAATGCCTGGCACGCATTAAGCACTCAAATATTAGTTGTTATTAATGTTATTAGCATAATTAAAATTTCTGTCAAGTTAGTCAAGTGATTTTGTTCTGAAGGACATTGCTTTTATATAAGTTAATTTTTCAAAAAGTATTTTGGTTGTTTTTTGTTGACATTTTGTTTTAATTTCATGTGATAAGGTTAATGGCTTTATTTCAGTGTTCTTGGAGGGCACTTCGCTATTTTCTGCCTACCCACACGTACCAACATCAAGCATGCAGGTAGTCAAAAAGTGTTACTGTATGCTATGATTAGTCAAGAGAAATTTCAAGATTAAATGAGTGTAAAATTTATGAAAGAATTGGAAAATACCAAACAAGTCCTATAAATTGCATCAAAAATTTAAAAAAAAGGCATTTTAAGCGTAAGAAAAGATTGTGTTTAATGACACTGAATTTTTCTCTAAACACTAATGCCGTATCTGAAAATCGTTTACCTGGAAAATGTGAGGTCCTTTTGGTAATCATTTTTCATTTAGCTCAACTGAGTAGAAAAAAAATTGTCAAATTAAAAATCCTATGAAGAGTTTCTGTGAACAGATTATTTAATCTTACACCTGATAGATCAGGTACTAGCCTTGTCAGCTTGTTTGCCTCTTTGACCCTAGGAGTATGATGCTTCCGTCTAATGTGGGTGATATGATTATACGTATCTACTGTGCCAAATATAGAACATATATTATAAATTACCGTTAACTAAGTGGCTGAAAGCAACAGAACTTTATTTTCTCACAGCTCAGGTGGCCAGAGATGTGAAATTGAGATGTCAGTCAAGTTGTTTTCTTCTGTAGGCTCTAAGGGAGAAATACTCTGATGCTTTTCTTTCAGCTTTGTGGCTCCTGGCGACTTTAGTGTTCTCTGGCTTGTAGCTACATCACTTAACATTTCAAAATTTATCTAGCATCTGACTATAACCTAAATCGGTAGCCATTGTCACATTTTATGGTATTTATTACAGCAGCTCCCCACTTCCTGGTACCAAAATCTTTATTAGTGTTCCAGGCTGCCATTACAAATTACTACAAACAGTGACTTAAAACAGCAGAAATTTTTTCTTTCACGGTTCCAGAGGCCAGTTGTCTGGTTGGTTCAGTCAGTCAAGTTGGTTCTTTCTGAAGGGTCAGAGGACATAACCGTCCCATGCCTCTCCTAGTTTATGGTGGTTGCTGGCAATCCTAGGTGTCCCTTGGCCTATAAATGAATTATTCCCATTTCTACGTCCATCTTTCCATCACTTTATTCTCTGTGTCTCTTCTGTCTTAGATCTATATTATCTTCTCCTTTTAGAAGGACACCAGTCATTGGATTTAGGACCCATCCCACATCCAGGATGGGTTCATCTCAAGATCCTTAACTAATTATGTGTGCAAAGGCCTTATTTCCAAATAAGGAAATGTATCTGTGCTTTTGTTGTAAAGTAGAAATGAAATCCCACTTCCTTAGCTTCCAGGACACTTTTCAGATGTACTAGTGGTGTCTGACTTATGATGGTTCCACTTAGGATTTTTTGACTTTATAATGGTGGGAATGTCCGTAGAAACCAGATGTGGAATTCTGAATTTGGATCTGTTTCTAGGCTAGGGGTAGGCTGTACGATACTCTCTGCTGATGCTGGACAGCAGGAGCAAGCTGCAGGTCTCAGTCAGTGACAGGATCACCAGGGGAAACAACCCATACATTTATAATCCCCCTGTACCCACACACCATTCTGCTTCCCACTTTCAGTATGGTATCCAACAAATTACATGATATACTGAACACTTCATTACAAAATAGGTTTTGTGTTAGACGATTTTGCCCAACTGTAAGCTAATGCTGGGCTAAGTTGTGATGTTTGGTAGGTTGCGTATATTAAGAGCATTTTTGATTTAATGATATTTTCAACTCACAATGGGTTTATCGGGACATAACTTCATCTTAAGTCAAGGAAGATCTGTATATAATTTCAGGGGACACTGTTCAACCTACTACAGCTTCCATTGTACAGATGGGAAATAGAGAAGATGAGGGTGGATGAGAGTAGTTGCATTGGTGGGAAGTTCCATTCTGACAATTTGTACATTTTTTTGAGAAGTAGTTCCATCAGCTGTGTCTAAGGAGCACGTACAGCTCAGTGTAGTTAACGTAGGATTGACATGGTCATTATGGAAAATGGGAGAGTATAGACTAACAAAATATATTGGCATCGAATTTTGAGGTAAATTCATGAATTTATATCTGCTACTAAGAACTTGAACTTGAGATTCCATGGAATGGCCTTCAGTGCCTGCCATGATCTAGCACAGATTACATCTTCAGGTTTGCTGTTTGGCCTTCAGCCCGTAATATAGCTGCAGAAAGTTATTGCTGTTCTATAAAATTTCCTATCAAAATTCATACCTGTAAGCTATGGGTCATTTAAAAAAAATTCTAGCATTCCTTCTGTACTTTTTTCCTTTATTGACAGTCTATTTAAGACGATCCCTCATGTGTAGTTATCTAAGGCTGTTGTAAAACTATCTCATTTTCTGTGTTCCTAGAGCGTGGCCCTTTTATATTTAGTTTATTTAATTCTTACATCTGTTAATAGTTGGTAGTTAGTCTACATGTCACACCAGCTAGACTGTTAAGATCAACTAAGTGAAGGAATTGGACACATCGAGTTTTGAATCTCCCTTATATCTAGTACACTTCATTGCATAGAATAGACATTTGATAAATGTTTTTAGAACTGAGTTGGTGACAGCTCACTAGTATATTTATATTTTATAGTTCATATAGTAAGGTAAACCTACTGACACAAATGGTTATGATTATTTGCTTTTCCAGTAAAGGAGATAGATTAATAATAAACTCTATCTTCTCTCTTGCCAGTAATTTTTGATTATATGGCTGGCCAGGTTTAACAGTACAGACCAAGAACCTTGAAACAGTGCAACAAACTGGTTTACATAACAGTTTAATTAGTGGCTTATTTGGATAATCTTGCCATGAGACTTAACTTGTTGCTAGCAGTAGGCTTCAAAGATTGGCATTTTTATTATCATCAGTACCCTGTTTATTTTTTCTTTTATAAATAATATCTTAAAAAGCTATATTTTAAAAGACTGTATCCATACTCTTGAAATCATTTACTTAATGTCTACTTGTATCCACTACTGTGCTTTATGTCTCTCAAGGTGGGTACAGGTTTGAGGATAAAGTGCAAATCCTGCCCTCTGGGAGTTCATGGTCTTAAATATACAAGATGACAAAGAATGATACCAGAGAGTTTGTTAATATCTGTGTGCTAAACAATATGAAAGGAATTCTTTCATGATGAATATAATACAAAAAAATGATTTCGATCATCTTAATTAATTAAAATGTGCCTTGCACGTTGTTATAAAAGGCAAGTTAAAATTTTTATTTGTATTGCTCTAACCATCATCTGTTGTTACTCTTAGGCCATATCCAGATTTTTTTTAGTTTTCTGGAAAATTTTCTTTAAAAAATAAAAACATATTCTCCATTTGGAATTCACTAAAAAAAGGAAGATGCTAAGTTAAAACTTGAAGAAAAAGTTGATAAAAATCTGTTATTTTGGGGGCGCCTGGGTGGCGCAGTCGTTAAGTGTCTGCCTTCGGCTCAGGGCGTGATCCCGGTGCTCTGGGATCGAGCCCCATATCAGGCTCCTCCGCTAGGAGCCTGCTTCTTCCTCTCCCACTCCCCCTGCTTGTGTTCCCTCTCTCGCTGGCTGTCTCTGTCAAATAAATAAATAAAATCTTAAAAAAAATCAGTTATTTTTGCTATAGGTCAATTTAATCTAAGCCTTTAAAATAAGTGATAAACTATGAAAAACCTAAAATTTATTCCTTAAAATGAATGTGTGAAATTTAAAAATAGACTGTTATTTGGGAAAATAGATGCATTTGGATACTAATGACTAATGGCTAACAAATTAGAGCATGGAAATTTATGGAAAGCATTTTTTAAGGTTTAAATTATTAGGGAAAACAAAGGAAACTAATTTGAATAGTATTTAGTAGTTTTGATAATATTTCCTTGAAAATAATAAAAGGCAATTTCTGTCTCAAAATTTGTCCACTCTGGGCCAGGCAAGATCCTGGTCTTTAAGAATTCAGTGGTGAGGGCTCCCCAAGTTCCCTCACTCCCGGGAGCCTGCATTTTAGTGGCAAGAGGTGGTATAATTACAGATTACAAAAATATGCTCAATAAAATAAATAGGATTATGTGGTTGAGTGTAATGAGGAGACTTAACCTGATAGGATGGTCATTTAGCGCTAAGCCGAGACCTCAAGGTTGAGAAAGAGTCGTCCAGGCAAAGAATCCATGAAGAACAATTCTGTCATGTTCCACAGGTTATAGCTGATTATGTTAGATGTTAGATCCAGAAATGTCCATGCAAAAATGTACTTGTTTTTATTTGAAAGTAGACATCGTATTTCATTATATACCTAGCTTTACTTGGTATGAACACTTTTTTTTTCCGAATGAATCATATAGTTAATAAGGTGAAAAATATGCATTTTAAAATGAAGAGTAATTTGCATTAAAATGAAGCTTGTAAAGTTCAATTGCCTATAATCTCACTAAGCCATTCCAAAACGTACTTTTATTGAGTTTCAATGTGTTACAGCATGACTACGTGAAGAAGCACATTCTCAGTGGGGGAAAAAAGCAAACCTTTTAAAAAACACATCCAGAAAGATGGCCTATTTAAATGTAATAACACAAAGAAGGTTGAGGTTTGAATTTGGAAAAGAATATTAGAAATAGGTTGTCCCTTACTTATGACTTTTTCTTATAGTGTGCTCTTCTGAGTATAGCTTTGGGGCAGCATTGTGTATCATGATTCTAGTTTCTATGTTACTCAGACTTTCTATCACAATAGAGTTATTTTAAAAAGTGAGAAAAAAAATTATGGTAGCCATGATGAGGTTTCTGAGAAAATATCTGCCCACTATTTCTCATCGAGAAATTTCATGATACACTTCTGCACAAGATGGTGAAATAAATCCTGGGTAATGATAATGCTGATAAAAAACAAACAAACAAACAAACCTGATTGTGTCACCTTACATCAGATTGAGGTTCATTGCATTGATGTCCCTCCTTTGAGGGCTATTTAAAAGTTTTGACAATTATTACGGAAGTTGAATATTGTAGTGGTTTTTGAGCACATAGTTGTTTTTTTTAGCACATTTCTGTTGAGTGTCTGCTATGTTCAAGGCACTTTTGTATGATGTTTCAAATTAGTACATAATCTTTTTTTTTTTATCTGTGAAAGTCAGGATTCTTTATTATCATAAACATATTTTCCCCCGTTTCTTTTTTTTTAATTTTTTTTTATTATATTATGTTAGTCACCATACAGTACATCCCTGGTTTCTGATGAAAAGTTCAATGATTCATTAGTTGCGTATAACACCCAGTACATAATCTTTTGTATCATTTAATCCACAGAACAAATGTGTGAGATAGGTAAACACTCACACTTCATACTTAGTTTGCTAAGCCACTAGATTCTGCTAATCTCCCCAAGCCCATGTTTGTGCATCATCATTTTTTTTTTTAATACAAGGATTTAAAAGAGAAACAGGGCTCTTTGAATTCTCTTTATTTCTTATATTACTTCTAAAGACATGCTGTTGAATTCTTCCTCCTTGGTGTTATTTGGACACATATTCTAACCTCTCAAGTAAATTTTTTCATCTTTAAAATATGGATGTTAATCTCTACCATATAGATTTTTATTAAAGTTTATTATAAAGAATATATAAAACAGTGTATATAAAGCTGTTATTACAGTGCCAGTTATAAAGTACAAAGTACACAAAATAATGATTATAGTGTCTAACACAGTGTCTAACATACTAGTTTGTAGTTTCAATTTTTTGATGATGCTAATGGTATTGAAAGGAACTTAATGGAATGGCATCAAAGACTCTTCCCACCTATCAGTCTTTCAGCACAGCATTTGAAATGGCTTTTGGATTTGCCTGTTCCTCTCTGTTACCACAGTCAAGTGCAGAGTGCTATGTATTAGGAATGATAATGATAATGAATGCTCTTTTTACTTAGTCACCCAGGTACTTTTAGCATACTAGCCTGTACTATACCACCTCGCTCCTAAACCATATCTTTGAAATGATTCCAATCTCACTTCCTATAGAAAAAGACCTCCAAAATCAGCCTAAGCAATTCTGACACAAATGCTTTTTCTCTGACTGTGGTCTTTGAAAATGAAATAAATAACCATGAGAGTATCTTACAAAATGAAGCAAGTACCTCTTGCCTCTATGGTGTATCTTCATTTGAACTCCAAACAACAAAAATAACAGATTCACAAACGGTTTCAAAAGGTAGAAAGATGAAATGCTTACATTCAAGAACACTGTATATTAAAAGAATACCACTTAGTTTAATCCATAAAAAAAGTTTTTTTTTAAAGATTTTATTTATTTATTTGACAGAGATAGAGACAGCCAGCGAGAGAGGGAACACAAGCAGGGGGAGTGGGAGAGGAAGAAGCAGGCTCATAGCGGAAGAGCCTGATGTGGGGCTCGATCCCATAACGCTGGGATCATGCCCTGAGCCAAAGTCAGACGCTTAACCGCTGTGCCACCCAGGTGCCCCCATAAAAAAAGTTTTTAAAAACATTTGAAATAACACTTACAAGATAGACGAAACATTTTTTTTCTTGAGAATAGAACAAAATATATCTGGCTGTTGACAGATGGGAGAAAATTAACAGATTATGGGTCTATGGTGATTTAAGAAGTACTGAATGGCCAGTCCAGAGATCTGGAGCTGTGCTGTCTATATTAGGCCACTCATATATGAGGCCACTAGCCACGTGCGACTACTTCGCCCTTGGAATGTGCTAATGCAAAAAGAGAAGGGTTCTAAGTGTGAAAAACACTGGATCTTTGAAGATTTAATTCTAAAAAAAGAATGCAGAATAATTTACATGTTATGTTGATTGCATGATGAAATAACATTTCGAATATATTGAGTTAAATATATTACTTTCTCTTTATTGTGGATATTAGAAAATTTAAAATCACTTCTGTGACTTGTATTAGGTTTCTTTTGGGCAGTGCTGTTCTAGAGTCTCATAATTGTATTTGCCACTAACGAGCTCTGTGTCGTGACCTCAGCATCCTAAGTCTGTGGGTAGAGCTGGGCTCTACAGCCCTTTTGTTTTCTGAATATTCCGTAAGTCTAGCTTCACACTCTTACAGCTTAGAGAAGTCAGTACTTAATGTATGTTTTACTCTCCTTGTCTATTTGTTTTCTTGTCCTGAAATAGTTTGCCTATGCAGATCATTTTTGGAAAGATCTTTTCCAATCTGACGTATTTTATTTTTTTAAAGATTTGTTTATGAGAGAGAGAGAGGGAATCTTCAAGCAGACTCCCTGCTGAGTGTGGGAGCCTGACACGGGACTTGATCTCAAGACCCTGAGATCATGACCTGAGCCAAAATCAAGAGTCAGCACTTAACTGACTGAGGCACCCAGGCACCCCCAATCTGATGTATTTTAACAGAATATTTCTCTTGTGGTGCGAGACCGCTTGCATAGATTAATGAAATGACATTAATATTATTTACGCACTTTGGAATTGTACCATGACAAAGGTACAGTTACTCACTTAATACTTTTCACAGGATTAATATCAGGTACCACTTATGATGATATTCAAATATTACCAAAAACTTTTTTTTCTGTCTTCTGTATTTGATATTTGAGCCATTAATAAGAAAGGTTGGTTTCTTTGATGGCTGTGGTAAAAACAAAACTCTGATGTAATTGTCACTTGAAATAGAGGCCTTCTTTTAATTCTTGATAGGTTTCAGTTAATGAAGATCTGTGATTAAGATATTCATTGACTGTTTAGTAATATTTGTGCAATGGGAGGAAAACATCAACAGATTATATTACCTATGAAATTCAGAGACAGTTAATAGATTTCTTAAGTGGATAATAATAAAAAGAATATTGCATGGGCTCGGCTTATGCCTGCATAATGTGAATTCTACTGCTTACTCAATGTCATTATTCGAAGGAAAAAGTCAAGAAGATAAATTGAAACAATTAGATGAACTAAAGTATTTGGAAGAAAAATGTTTCCATTAAGTTCCCTTCTAACCCTACTTCTTTACTTATTTCCTGTTCTTTCACTTTTTAGTAAAAAATGAATGAATGTGATCCCTCAAGCATCTGTTGATAATTGAAGATGTCAGCACATGTAAACTGGAATCATATGGATTAAACATGCTCTCATTTGGGGCTTAAAAATGCCATAGTGTATGCATGCTCTCATTTTAGAAAAATGTCTTTATTAAGTTGCAAGGGATCGGATTAGATTCTCTAGGAGGAAGCAGACTCTGAGACAGTTCAGTGTGTCAGGTGTTTATTAGGGTATGCCCTTGGGGACATATCCCAAGAGGGAGAGGCTGCAGAGTTTAACCCAGGGAGAAGTTGAGCTGAAATTCAGTCCTGACAACCCTATTAGTGGACTCTCTGGGAGCTAAGCTGAAATAGCTGGTCCTTTATATACCTGTGTCAAATACTCATTGGGTATGGGCCACCCTGGAAGGGATGTGACTTGGGTGAGAGGGCCGTGTTCCAGAGGACATCCCTGAAGGTACTGACAATACACTCAGTAGTTGGGGGCAATCAGCCTCTCCTTAAAGGAGGTTCTGGGCAAAGTACCAATGAATCCCCAACAGAGAGCATTTATATAATTTACAACAAAGACTGTGGCACTTGATGATACTTACATTTTCATAAAATAAACATATATTGAGATCTCTGTATGTGCCAGGCTCTATGCCAGTATTTCAGGATGCAGAGAAAGTGGATGGAATCTCTGAATTTAGGGTTCTGTCAATCCAGCTACCTCTCTCTGGCCTTCCACTCCAGCACTTTGCTGACCCCACCACTTTGCTGTTGATTGAACCCATCACGTCCTCATGATCATCATGTCAGTAATCTCATCTTTCCTGCCATGCCTACCGTGTATTCTCCGGTCCAGCACTGTTACTTTAATTTCTTAGCTCCTCTGTACACAGCTGATGAAATCCTAACTCTGCTAAATTCAGCATTCCGAAGTCTCACCGGAGTAGTTAGACATGATTTCAGAAAGACACACACACATATACAACTCCCACTCCTATACTGACTCTTGTCACCTTGAATCCAGGGCCACGGACCCCAAGTGAGCCCTCAGTGCTTCTTGGAAATCCTTTTATACTGTATTTCCCTAATGAGTTCATTTTGCTACTGTTATGGATGACTAATTCCAGTGGTGTGCTGGTAAATGCTTTAAGATTAGCTCTCCAGGGGGGGAAAAACCCTGATTTGTAACTTTTGCTGATTTCTGTGATGTAAATAGACTGGTTTCAAATTACCAATATGACCTCACTGAAGGTGGAGTTGGGAAGAGAGATGCACACTGAACTCCAGCACACACGGAGTGTGAATCACACTGTTTCTTTCTCCTCCAGCCTACAACAGTTCCCCTCTTCTTTACTTTCAGATGATGACCTACCTTTTTTCTTAGATAATAGAAACACTTTGGAGGAAAATCTATATCCTTATGTTACCAAATTGATCAACTTATCTCTTCCTGCATGTTTCTACCCACCTAGCTTCCCTCCCATTGGTATGAACGAACTGTTTTTCTTGTGGCCAAAGCTAAACTCTTCATGTGTGCCTGGCTTCCAACCCCTTTTTCCTCCTCAGTGACTCTGCTCCTGCAGTGTTGCATCCCCCTCTTCATCAGCCGTGTTTTCCTCTCTACTAGATCCTTCTCATCAGCATACATACGTACTGTAATCTTCTATTGAAAAATACTCCTTACCCAACAACTCCCTGCAGCTAATTACCTCCCCCACCCCCTTTTTCACAGAGCAGAACTTTAAAGAGTTTACCCACTGTCTCTGGTTTTTCTACTTAAAAGTTTTATTAAACCCACTCCAATGAGAGGTTTGCCCTCACTTATTGAAATTACTCTTTTCAAGTTCACCAGTGACTAGCATGTCACCAGATTTGGCCATCAATATTCAGCCCTCTTGTGTATCAGTCTTTCAACCTTGACCTTCGAATAGCTGGTCATTTCTCCCTTCTTAACTACAGCGGAGCCTTCCAGCTGTTCTCTGCTTCCTCCCATGCCTTCTATACTGTCTCCCCCACAATACAGCCAGGGTGTAACTCTAAAACATTTCAAGTCCTGTTTTTCCCTTATTCTGTGCTCTAATAATGTAAATGTTGGTTGTGGTAGGTAAAGTCCGATGTGGCCAGAGGAAGAAACAAGAATGAAGCTTGGAAGGAAGTTTAATACACTCACATATCCCATAGAGGCAGGGTCACTGCATGTCATTCAGGGCCACAAGGGAAGACACCAGTGTTGGTCAGGAGGCAAAAGGGTTGGGAACCAGGGGGGAGCCTCAGCCATGGCCTTTATTGAGGTTTCCATGGGAAATGCAAGGCAAGGCAAGGTAAACAGTTTAAATTTAGCTAATTTGAATAATTTTGGTGCATTCTAAGCTGTAGATGTGTGTGTGTGGGGTGTCTCTAGTAATCCAGTACTTGGCTCTGGATGGTGAAGGCAGAGGAATATTGTCTTGTAGGGAATGTGGGCCAGGTAGAGAAGGTTATGGCTCTCTTTTGGTTAGTTTGCATATCAAAGGCGTGGTCCCAGCTGGACGCTTTGCTGTCTCTAAGAATTGGCTAGCAATCTCTCAGCTGGAAGGTTTTGTGAGATGTCAGAACATCATAATATACAGAAAATAAAAAATATATACAACACACTCAAATTCCAATGGTTTCCCATTTTACCTAGAATAAAATCCCAGTGCTTAGCAGTGGGCTCCAAGGAGCTTAATGATTTGGCTTCATTTCACCCCACACTTCCCCTTGCTCACTCAGCTCCAGCCACAGTGGCTCCCTGGCTGTCTTAAACATATGAAACACTCTCCTGTCTTTAAGTTTTTACTTGGCATTGTTCCCTTTACCTGTTAAAACTGTTGTTTATTGCAGTATCTGTGTGACCCACTCTCCCACTGAATTCAGGTCACTATATATAAACTGTCTCCTTAGTGAGGCCTTCCTGACCAACTTGCTAAGATCACATATTCTCCCCCATCTTCCTTTGTCCCATTACCTTTATTTCTTGATGGTATTCCATATAATTTTATATATCAGACTAAAATTTTGTGATGTACATAGTTCATCATGGTTCCTGGATAAATTAGAAGTACCAGTAAGAGAGGATGTTTTGAAGGTTAATAGTAAAATCATGAAGGACGGTGTGTGCTCAAAGTCATGAGGAGGTGGAAATCTACCTAGCAAGACCTCAATTTTGGAATTTTCAAACCACTTATGGCTGTGGCTACCCCTGTAAGACCTTTGACAAGGCTCTATTTTAGAGGACAAGGCAGGATGAAGAGAATTCCAAGAATCCTACATGTTTATGCTGTCCTGAAAAGGGGAGTTCCCAAATTTCCATCTCTTAAGAGGGAGGAGCCCTGACTCTTCAGTTTGTTTCCATCAGCCTCCTTTCACATTTTTCCTAGATTATTTGCCGGAACTAGTATACCCACAGCCCTTTCCTCCGAGTACCAGAAAAGGCTCTTATCTCTGCCTCCAAAGTGCATCTCTTATTTGTGCTTTTTCTCAGGTTCCTAGAATCCATGCAAGACTTGAGTAGATTTTACATTTCAAGAATTCATCTTTTCCTTTCTTGCAACATAAAGGCTAATTGTCAAGAAATTCCAAATTGTCTTCAGGTTTGGCTTTATCCAGCTGGCAATATTTTTCTTCTGGTTTTTAAGCACAAAAGCAACTCTGTTTCCGATATGCAATGAAAGTCAAAGGACCCAGAATCTTCTCCAAGTTGAGGGTCAAAATACTGTTCAAAAGGTGACTCAGAGGCCACCAAGGAGGGACAGGGTTCCATCCCTTGTTGAAGGAAGCACAATAAAAATATAATTTAAGTCTTGGGTACATATTTTAGAGGGAAAAACAAGAGATTTGCTATATTAGATCTCTTATTTACTCTGTGACTAAAGATGTCATGATTATTTGTTGAGGTGTGGGGGAACAGTAAGAGTGTGGAGAAATTCTCAAATCTCTGTTATGTAGGAAAAATATCATAAAAGGTGACTATGGAAACATATTAGACTTCTTGGTCAAGATTCATAGCAAGGGGGGCGCCTGGGTGGCACAGCGGTTAAGCGTCTGCCTTCGGCTTAGGGCGTGATCCTGGCGTTATGGGATCGAGCCCCACATCAGGCTCCTTCGCTATGAGCCTGCTTCTTCCTCTCCCACTCCCCCTGCTTGTGTTCCCTCTCTCGCTGGCTGTCTCTATCTCTGTCGAATAAATAAATAAATTCTTAAAAAAAAAAAAAGATTCATAGCAAGGGGAAGTTAATGAATTTTTGGAGGCATCTAAATGCCTGTTTTATTTTCTCCAACATCATTCAAAATTTTAGATTTAGCAATGCCTTCTAGTTGGGATTTTGCCAGGAGTGTGTATGGCAGAAGCAAGAGGGGAATTGAGGATGTTGGCATGTATAGGACTGATGTGACCAATTATAAGTAGAGACTAAACAGGGAAGAGAATGTTTAACAGGTATGAAGAAAATGAAGCATCTGAAACTTAATGAAAATGAGTGGCTGAGAGAGAGGAGGTTAAGAGATGACCTTGACAAGACATTCTGGGAAGATGGCTTGAGCCTCAAGGTAACAGATTTTAACTAAGTAGAGATAAAATGATCAGGAAGTGGTAGGGTTGATACACAGGGTTTAGTAGGATGAGCAGCTTCCATTAGAGAAGGCTGAGGGGAACACCAGCTTTCAGTTGGGCCCTGAAGAGATGGAGGTGGAGAGGTAAGGATTGGTAAGCACTAATTGAAGGATTTTCAAGACACTGAAGAGGTTTGGGGAAAGGAGGAAGCAATGATAATTTGGGCCAGGTGAGAGGAACTACAGAATAATGTGGAACAAATTAGATAACAACAGGGGTGACCAAGAGCAGCATTTGACATCGGGGTTCCCAAAGAATGAATCTTCAGTCCCCTGGTCCTTGAGAGAATGCAGGGAGTAAAGTTTAGGGAAACAAAGAAACACTTTGCTCTCTCTTAGGTCAGCTGCTGTCTGATAGGACTGGGTGTTTTAGGAACTCAGAAGAGCAAGTAGGTCATGAGATTATTTGCTTCTCCACTTTTTCTGTCACTGTGTTAGAAATAGCCATGGTTTTTGGTACTACATATCTTTCTGGACAGTCATCCTGGCTTCACTGTTAGGGCACTGATCCCAAGCAAGTCCATGTTTCTGCTTGTGCATATTTCATTTGGGTCCTTTGATTTTTTCACTGTGTTTTGGAAACAGAGTTGCTTCTGAGGAATTTTTTTCTGTGTATTTTGATCCTAATATAAATAATACTGAATTATATAAGTGGTAGAAATTGACACTTCTGTCTCCCACCTTTGTACCTTTAATTTTAGGGACATTGTAATTGGCAGCTGCTTTACCATACGGTTTCAGAAATGCTGGAAGTTACCTTCTGTGTACCTACCTCTTTTGCTACGTAACTCTCTAAACAATTAGAGAGTAACTTATCCCTTCTTTAAGTACAAACTCAACATGCAAGGACTAGTCTGTATAGCCTTATTGGACATGCATGCTCTAATGATATTTAATCTTTTTTTGAGATGGAGATGTGATTTTGAGGATACTGAGGAGCATGAGGATTGGGTGGGGAATAATAGTGCAGAAAATAGAAGATACAGATTATTAAAGATAAATTCAATTAGATAACAAAGGGTAATATAGTACTTAGTGTGAGGCTTTTTTCTAAATGTTCTACAACATTAACATATTCAATCCTCATAACAATAATATGAGGTAGATACTATTATTACCATTTCCATATTACAGATGAGGAAAATGAAGCATAGAACAATTAAGGAACTTATCCAAGACTGCACAGCTGAGTGGGCTGGAGTCTATCTTAGGCTAATTGAGAAGCAGCTGAGCATAATGGGTAGCTAACGCCATTCTCAGCATATTCACTCATTCTGATGGTTAATCAGTCTTGGGTTTTTAAGCAATTTATAAGGGATGATGCAGAGGCCTATTTAAAAGAACCAATAGCATTTGCATAATTTAGAAGAGAATTGAGAGTGATAAAACTGTCAGTGCCCTCTCTGGTGGTGATTAGGCAAGGCAGAGAAACTCAATTACATCCAATCAAATCTCAAACTGTAGCGTGGAGTTTTCCTTAGTAGCGGTGAAGGCAGGAATGTACACATTCGATTTTTGTGTAAGAAGTTGAGTCACTAAAATAAAAAAACATAAGCAGCCTATTTTAAAGCCTGTGTTTTAATTACTTTTCTCATTCTGTTTTAACATTGTATATTTCTAGATAGGGCACTAAGTGATGGCACCTGCAACCTTAAAACATTCTGAATGGTTTGCAAGATCCCACCTGGAATTAGTATTTTTTTTTCCAGATCATTTATAAAAGAATCTAAACAGTGGCATTTAGTCTAAACAGAAACTGTTAAATTTAGTTCCCTATATATAAACAAATTTAATGATTCATGTAATTTATATGATAATCATGCAATTTCATAGCAATGAGGAGAGGAGAAATTACTCAATAAATGGTGCTGAGACAATTGGCTAGCCTAAAGGAATTTGGGTAGGATCTCTAATTACACACACCGAAACCTATTTTATACTCAACCACGTTTTCCAAATGGCATCATGGAAGTTAACATATTAAAAAAAAAATGAAGCTTGGCCTGGTCCCCAGGACTCAGGGACATAGGTTATTCTCTCTTATTTCTAATTCAGTCTCGTAGCGTGTGGTTCCTGATCTAGCCTGTCTAGCACTCTACACTTCACGAAAACACACGAATGTGAGCTGAAAAGGTCGTAAGCCCCAGAGCTGTAGCACCAGGGGTCCCAGCCATCTCTCAGTAGTTACTCTTGGCTGAGGTAGCACTGAGGGAATGACCTGGATAAGCCATCATGGGCCATCTTCCAGGGATGCAGCAGCGGCAAAACAGATGTCAGGCCTGTCCCATGCGCTGCGCAGTGTTAATTTCTCTCTGGTTTTGACCAGTGTTTTGTTTTTGTCTTTGTTTTTTAAGATGTATTTACTTGAGAGAGAGAGAAAGAAACAGAGAGAGAAAGCAGGGGGGAGAGGCAGAGGGAGAGAATCCTCAAGCAGACTCCCACTGAGTGTGGAGCCCAACGCGGGGCTCGATCTCATGACCCCAAGATCATGACCTGAGCCAAAACCAACAGTCAAACTCTCAAAGGACTCTGCCACCCAAGTGTCCCATGTTTTTGACCAGTGGTTTGGCAGAGTGAGTGACCACTGCTGTGCCATCAGGAGTAGAACGGTAGCCCTCAAAGTCATGTGGTAAGAAACATAGTTACTTGACCTGGATGGAGATTGATTGTTGAAGGCTTTACATCTGAGTGTGAAAAATTCTGGCAGAAACAGCAGGCTACCTGGAGGGGGATTGATTCATGGATTATTTTTGTAAAGAATTCCCAATAAAGTTCTAGACGCCCTCCTAATTTGATCATTGTAATTGGGTTTTGAAGGAAGTGTGATTTCACTTTGACTTGCAGGACTGTATAATGAGTAAGAGTCAAGTGTCAAGAGATGGACTTGGATTTAAATTTAATCTCTACCTCTTATTAACTATATGCTTCTAAGTTCTCTGAACTAAAAATATATTTAAAAATTTAAATGTTCAGCCATTCTCCTCATTGCTCTAAGAATCATTAAAAACAGTGTTCTCCTTTTTTTTCTCTTGTTATTCACTAGGGCAAACAGAATTCCAATGTGACTATTTTTTTTTTTTAAGATAGAGAACCATATAACGCTATTGATGATAGCCCAAGAAATTGGCCATCTCTGTCCCACTGGTACAGTATTTCATTTTGTCCTTGTCCCACCATGACTCCCCTCTCATCCCCACCAGCCTTGTTGAGATGACATTGCATTGCATCTTCCAGTGCCCACAAGTCCAGACCTAACCTTGCCTCTGATGCATTGTTCTCTCCTGTCTCCACCAGGCTGGTACCTGGCCCCCACACTGTCCTCACCAGAAACACTTCAGTTTTGCCCATTCCCTGGATTTTTGCCCCAGGCCTTGCCACCATAGATCCTTTCCCCATCTAAGCCCCCTGTCTTTCCTTTTGTCATAAAGATTATTTCACAGGGTGACAGTAGGTATCTCAACTTCTCTTCAAAGGCAAACATCATCATCATTTAGTTCAATGGCTAAATGATTAAACTTTGGTAATTGGGTACAAAAACTTAATTTTTCAGTTTCATCTATAGTTACCTTGTTATTTTCAATTAATAACTTTGATTTGCTTACTAAATGTCAGAGATGATGTGATATATTCATATACATGATACCTGTCCTATGACCGTCCTGCACAATGGCTGATGTTCCCATTTTAAAGGTGGGAGGACTGAGGCTAATAGTTTCAGTATCTTGCCTAAGATTACATGTCTATAAATATCAGAGTGAGGATTCAAACCAAAGTAATTTTTACTTCAAAATCTATGCTTTTTCCACTTAATAAAATACATTATTATTATTTAACTTGAGACTGTGAAATATTTTGGATTTTTTTTTACATCACGTATTTGTAAAAGCTTTACTCAACTTTAGGAATCAATCATTAGTTTTTTGTTTTACCATCAGAGAAAGAGAACTGAAGTTATAGTTAGGTTTATGTGACCAAATTACTTTGATTATTTTAACTGACCTTAGTGTTTAAACAGAAAAATAAATAGTAAACATTTAAGTCTGATTGTAAGGAAACTTTTCTTTAGATTACTTAAATATGAAGTTAAGAGATGTACTTTTATAAAAAGAGTTTAAGAAAATGTTTCCAATTTTATCAGTATTAATAATCAGAAAAGTTTTCAAAATGACAGTATGCCCAACTCATGTATGTCCCATGTATATTAAAATATTTTTTCTTGCAGTGATTAACAACTTATTCTAAATACTTGTATATGAATTTTATGTACCTTCCTTTAAAATGTGTAGAGAGGTTTTCACTGAATAAATTTGAAAAAGAATTGTTTGAAATATGCTTCATGTTTTACATTAATTAAGTTTTTTACTTTTATTCTAGTATAGTTAATATACAGTGTTATATTAGTTTCAGGAGTACAATGTAGTCATTCAACAATTCTATACATTTTTTAGTCCTCATCATGATAAGTATGCTCCTAATCACCTTCACCTCTTTCACCCATCCCCTAGTCATCTTCCTTCTAATATGCTTTATTTTAAACAAGCACCCTTGGGGCACCTAGGTGGCTCAGTTGATTAAGCTTAGGACTCTTGATTTCAACCCAGGTCACGATCTCAGGGTTATGAGATCAAGCCCCCTGGCTCTGAGCTGGGCATGGAGCCTGCTTAAGATTCTCTGTCTCCCCTAACCGCCCCCCCCAAACACGTGTGCTCTCTCTCTCAAAAATAAATGAGTACCCTCAGTTAAAGTTATTATTTTTTTTCAACAAGAACATTTTTTACTTGAAGCATACTTCAGAATACGTGCTTCTAAAAGATAGACATAAAACATTCCATCTAAGAAAAGTAAAATACACATTTCCTTCAAGTACACACAGAAGAATCCCCTGGTTAAATCACAAAAAGAGACTTAACAAATATTGCAAATTTAAGAAGACTGAAATCATACCAAAGATATTTTCCAACCACAATGATGCAAAACTAAAGATAAATAATAAAGCTGAAAAATCTACAATGTAAATATTAAATATTTAGTATGTAAATATTAACATATTACTGCATAAGCAATGGGCCAAATAAACAGCAAATCAAAATATGTCTCAAAACAAAAGAAAATGAAAACAATATTCCAAAGCCTATGAGATGCAGCAAAAGCAGATGTTAGAGTGAAATTTATGCTGTAAATGCTTGTATTAGGAAAATATTCAAGTAAACAACATTATACCACAAGGAACTAGAAAAAGAAGGAACTTAGCTGAAATTTAGTACAGGAAGGAAATAACAAAGGAAAAAACAAATAGAGACCAGAAAAAACAATAACATAACTTAAAAGTAATGACCAGTTTTTCAAAACAAAACAAAATTGGCAATGCTGTAACTACATTAAGAAGGAAAAGAAGACTGAAAAACCAGAATGAGAAAACAATATAATAGATAATCACAGAAAAATCTTCAGTCAAGAATACTCTGTTAAGTAAGGCTGTCATTCAGAACAGAATGAGAGAAAAAGAGTTTCCAAGACAAAAATTAAGCAAGTTTGTGACAACTAACCCAGCCTGCAAGAAATATTAAAGGGGGTTCTTTGAGTGTGAAGGAGAGAACAAAAGTGACAAAGAATAAAAAGGATCAGAGGAAATCTCCAGAAACAAGTAACAAAATGGCAGTAAATACATGTATATCAATAAATATCAATAATTATTTTGAAGGTACCAGGACTGAGTGCTCCAATCAGAAGACATAGGGTATCAGAATGGATTAAAAAAAAAACAAGATCCATCTATGTGCTATTTTATTTTATTATTTTATTTTATTTTATTTTATTTTATTTTTTAAAGATTTTCTTTATTTATTCGACAGAGAGAGAGACAACCAGCGAGAGAGGGAACACAAGCAGGGGGAGTGGGAGAGGAAGAAGCAGGCTCACAGTGGAGGAGCCCGATGTGGGGCTCGACCCCATAACGCCGGGATCACGCCCTGAGCCAAAGGCAGACGCTCAACCGCTGTGCCACCCACGCGCCCCCATCTATGTGCTATTTTAGACCTTAAGACACCTGTAGATTAAAAGTGAGGGAGCAGAGAAACATTTATCATGCAAATGGGTATCAAAAGAAAATTGAAGTAGCAACACTTATATTGGACAAACTAGACTTTTTTGTTTGTATTGTTTTTATCCTGGTTTGGTATCAGGTAGTACTGGCCTCATGGAATCATTTTGAATGTGTTTTCCCTCTATTCTATTACTTGTAAGATTTTTATAAAGATTGTCATTAATTTTTCTTAAAATGTTTGGTAGAATTCACCAATGAAACTGTATGGTCTTAGGCTTTTCTGTGCTGGGAGATTTTTGATTCCTAATTCAACTTTCATTCTTATTATTCATCTAAGATTTCCTATTTCTTGCATTCAAGATTTATCATTCAGTCTTGGTAACTTGTACATTTTTAGGAATTATCTGTTTTTTTTTCCTAAAGCATCTGATTTCTTAGTATATAATTGCTTATAGTAACCTGATGTTTTACATTAATTTTTTACATTTATTTTACAGTATATTCCTAATGAGAAATTTTAAAAATCTTTTGACCTTTAAGACTGCTGAGTATAGGAAAATGAGTGCCATTGTATCTTAAATAGTGTCTAAAGGATTAGAACAAAATTTTATTTGTCAGAGTTGAAAATACTCCAGTGTAATCTCTTTTGATTTATGGACCCAAAACTCCCTCGAGATTTTGTAAATCAAAGTAATGCTTAGAATGTTCAAGTTTGCTTTTGGATTTCTGATTCAGATAAAGATTTGTAATGTCACAATTGGACAACTTTTATTTTGACCCATCACAGAAGATGCTTGAGTTGGTATATTCCTTTTTATATGTGTCCACTCTAATTAAAGTGGGCAGTTTATATGATCTGTGGAGCCAGGGAATATTAAAGCATGAAAGGAAGAAAAGAGGATATTTAAAAATTGTATCCTAATATTCTGACAACAGAATTTTGATCATGAAATGCCTACTTATAAATTATATTTCAATGAATTTTCAATTTCATAATAAATCTCTGGTATACCTTTCAGGAATTAAAAAAACAATAGTTGATGCTTTTCCCATTGCAGACCCTGATAAGGACACTAACACCTAATGAGTTCCCTGCTGTTTAACTGTAGCCAAGTTTGATTTAAATTAGAGATTAGGTGGAGTTTTTGTTTTAGTCATTTGCTTTTTCGTTTTTTATAGTTAGCATGGTTAGAGTTCACTTAGAACATTTAGAAATATATTAATCCTCCTTCAGGTACCAGAGTATGATGAATACTGAAAGCCTGTTAAGTGCAAAGAAGTATGCATTGTACTTGGGAAAATGTGCATGAATTTAGATATGCAAGAATAAGCTCTAACCAAAACATTAGCTTCTTGGGTGACTTCCTTGAGACATTTTATCTTCAAAGGGAAGTAAATTTCATCAGTGAACTGGATATGCCAATAACATGCACATGGATGGCATGTGGATTCCAGGTTGGGAATGAAATAACTCTTTTGACAGTGACAAGTTTTAATTTCATTATGACTTCCCAAACCTGTGATTTTTTCTATCAAAAGTGACACATGCACTTTTTGGCTATTTAGAAAGATTTCTTAATTTGTATGGAAAGCCAAACCTTGTTCTTGGTTTTCCTTTCATGTGGTGCTGTTCCTTTCAGTGAAGTAACTTGTTCAACATGGTGTCCACTGCTTCCCTTCCCACCTCATGGAAGTAGGAGATACAGAAGAGAGCTATACCTTAACAGATGTAAACCACCAGTGTTCTCAGTGAAGGTTAGTTTGTATGGTCCTCTGCCCAGAATGTCTCTACTGCGCTAGGCTTGAAGCTTCCACATCAGTTACTCCTGTAATTAAAGCTTTTAAGGACTGTGTTCTACTTGTAAAGAGTATTACACTCAAAAAGGGTAACATTAAAGCTACTCTGAATCATTAATACTTTCAATAAAATGTGTCAGATAAGCTGCTGTAACTAGCAAGGCCTTGGGCAAATGAAGTAAGGAGTGAAATATTTTAATGGGAAAGGAGATCGTTTATTAACCTCAGAGTCTCCTCACACACTCACCTCTTTTTAAAACTAGGCTTCCAAGTTCTTCTGGGTCACATTTTCTTTCTTACTCTGCTGTGATTCTCCCCCAAAACAGTCGAAAATACCGTCAACTCCTTCACTTTCTGGCTCTTGAATATTTTCCACATTGGAAAATTTTAATCTAATGTCTACCTTCTGCTACTTCATTTGGATTCCTCTAAACTTTTTGAGAACATCCCCAAAGTGTGTGTGAGTGCATGTGTGTGTCTGTGTGTAATTTGTGATTTCCAATCTCATGGACCCTCAGATCCACTCAGCAATCCTCAGTAATTTTGTGGCCAGCTTGCTCTGCTATTGTCTGTGGAGATCATTCCAGCTTTCATCGCTTTTCTCATGGTCCCTACCCCAACTATTCTATCAGCGCATGCTTTCGTACTTAGTATAGAACTTTCTCAGTCACCTTAATTTACTTCACTTCAGCCTCCAAATGTATCTATATTACTTCCATCTTTACCTCTTCTATTTAGTCTTTAGGGAAGAGAGCCTTGCCTACATTTTCAAAACTTTATTGGCTTTTGTTTTTGAGATACTAGAGTAGCTGCCATCCAGATACAGCTCTTCTCAAAGCTGACCAGCTCTAAGCCATCAACCTATTGCTCCTTTCTCTTCACAATTAACTACTTGAAAAGAGAGTCTATCTCATTGTCTGCATTTTTCAACATCCATTTCAATTACTGTAATTCAGCCTCTGCTTTTATTACTGCACTAAAATTGCTCTTGCAGTGTCAATAGTGACTTGCTCATAGCTGCTTCTTGGTCCTTATCTTACTTGACCTCTTCATAGCATTTGGCCTTATGGTCATTCTCTTCTCACTAAAATAAATTTCATTTTACAGGCCATTTGTGATTCTTTGGTTAGTGCTCCAACCATCCAGGCACCAAGGAACCTGGTGGAAATGCTCAATTCTTTTCTCTCCATTACCACTGTAATTCAACAGAATCCTAAGTACTCCTGGTTATACTCCGATACAAAACCTTTCACATATACTTCCTGTTCATCATCAATATTACTTTTTAGGTAAATATATTACCATCTTTTTTATTAGCTTACTAAATATTCTAGTAACACTTGCTCTACTTCAAGTAGAAAGGATCTGACACCTAGTTGTATCATTCTCAAAATGCCCACTGATTTTTTGAAAATGCCAACCTAAGCATGTTTATCTCTAAACCACTAGTATCACTTACGCAGTAGTTCCCAAAGATTGGTCCAATGACCTTCTTTATGACTGATACTGTCGACTGCCCAACAGCAGTATCTTACATTTCTGTTCTGTCAGCACTCTGATAGTATTCATTTATATTATTTAGATATTGGGTGCTTATGTATTTCATGGTAGCCCATGTCTCTACTCAGAAATAAGGAATGAGTATTGAGTATTGATTATGAGTATTGATTAACTGTCATGATAAATCCATTGCCTTTGACAATGACTGGTTTAAAAGTGACTATATAATGACATTTTGGTAGTGAAACATTAGGAAATATCTGTCGGCAGGGGCATCTCTGTGATAGTTTTCCTTGTTCACAAGGAGAGAGATACAGAGAAGAAAAGATTTCTTTCACTGGGTATTGTCATATGAAGGTAAAAAGCCTAAGGCTATTGAACCCACCTCAGAACAGAGAGGTGGAGTAGCTGACATACTGTAATGTGTAAAGCACAAAAACAGAAGTCCTCTGAATCCTTGTTGATATCATTGAGCTACTAAATTATTCAGTAGTGGAGCTATCCTGTCGTGAGACTACTTAATATGTATATAATACATCTTTTAAAGCTGTTACTTGTAAAGTTTTCTGTTACCCGTAGCCCTAAGCATCCTAAATGATAAAATTAATATCAGTTATCTGAAAGCTTGTTAAAATCGTTTACCCTAAGGTGATTCTGATTCAGTTATTTTGAAGATTAGGCTCAGCAATCTATATATGTAACAGTGTCCACGGGAAATTTTGATAGGCAGCCAGGTTTGCAAACCACTGTTGGAAAAGCTTCTTTTTAATTTTTGTGTGTGTGTGTGTGTGGTGAATATCTTCTAAGATATGATCCTTGCCTGTTTCCCTATGCTTTCTCACGGCATTGTACACTACTCTGTAAAATGTAATATGTCTTCAAGTTATGTTGAACTACTTGGAATTCATCCTTTTTCCTGGAATGTGATTTTAATTTTCTCTCATTTGGTGAATTTTACACATTTTTAGAGTCTCAGTATGAGCTTTTCCTTCTCTGTGATTTCTTTCCTATTACACCCAAGTCTAGCACATAACTGTTTTTATGTTACTATTTTACTCAGTAACAATGTTTTATTATTGCCTATATGACACCATAACCTAATTATATTTACATGCTGTATTTGCTCTTAGGTTCAGAGTTCTTTGGGGGTACAGGTAATGTTTTATTTAATTTAGCTTTCTTTTAGGTCTAGTAGATTAATTGCATAGATGGGTATTCATTAAAAGTTTGTGAAGTGGAAATAAATTGAAGAAACCAGAGCCCATTCTACATGTCAAGGTATATGTCAGGAAATGATGGTGACGTGGTACCTGAGCAAATCCTGACAACGGGGAAGTGGCTGGAAGACAATTTATCCTTTGATTTACCTATGCTAATGAAAAAGCAAAGATGAAAAATATTTTTAGATGAAACAAGGTAAACTTACTATGATCAATATACACACACATATAAAATCACTCTATAAAGATTTATTTGGTTATTAAATTTCATTTTTAACTGAAATTAACAGGTAAGAGCCTTTAAAAAAAACATTGCTGTGTCATCCATTTGTGGTAGTGTAGTGAACAAGTTATCCTGATCCACTTTTTTCCAAAACACCTGAAGTTAGAAAAACTATAAAAAATACATTATTAAATGTATCTGTCAGTGGGCTGCCAAGAATGTAAGAAGTAGGCAGAATCCAGGCAAATATTAGTCAATTAGGAAATGTAGAGTGGTAAACAGAGCATTGATCCAGTTTTAGCCTTGAAGTCATTTAACAAATCTGGTGAAACTGAACTTCACTCTTCATGATTTTTAGGGCTTGCAGGACAAGAGAGAAAATCAAGGGTCCACTCAAAGACAAAACTCTAAGAAGAGATCTTCTGTGATAGGCAGAATAATGACCACGCTCAAAGATATCTATGTCCTAATTCCTGGTACCCATAAATATGTCCTATGGCAAAGGTAAATTAAGATTGCTAATTAGCTGATCTTAAGGTGTGCTCAGTGTAGTCAAAATGTCCTTCAAAGTGGAAGAGGGAAGCAGAAGAGTCAGTAGCCAAGTAAAGCAGTGTGAGAAAGCCTTGACCAGTCTTTGCTGGCTTTCAGGTGGAGGCAGAAATCCAGGAGCTGAAGAATCTGGACAACTGGAAAGGACAGAAATGTATTTTACCATCGAGGTTCCCAAAAGGAACCTGGCCTTTGTGACACCTTGATTCTAGCTAGATAAAATTCATTTCAGATCTTAAAACTACCAAACGATATGATAATAAATTTGTGTTGTTTTAAGCCCTTCCATTTGCAGTAATTTGTCACAGTTGCTATAGGAAACTAATATACCCTCCTTGACCCCAGCCCCAATTAGAGCTTGAATATAAAGCATCTCTTCAAAGTAAGAGTGAGCTGGAATTCTGCTGGCCCACTTAATGTTGGCAGTCAATGAATGAAAATAATGATCTTCCCACTTATTTGGTAGCCAGCTTCCCCACCCTCAGTAATGGATTCATGCTACTTGGGTAGCAGGCCCGAAAATCTTGAAAGCCGAAAATTAATTGTAATTGGATGTGCTATTGCTTGGCAGAAGCAAATGCATATCCTCTTGGGGAGAGACCCCCTTTAAACTAAATCTTGAAGAATCTTAAGAGTAAAGTTCCAATAAATATGAGCGCATTATCAAAGATCACAAAATAAACACACAAAAACAATGTTCCCATGCATAGGAGTGAGCAAAGGGAGTAGGCAGGAGAATCAGATACAGGATATTGGAAGTGTAAGCTAAAGAACACAGAATAAGTAGGTTAAAATGTTAAAAGACAGAAGAAATTGGATTCCGAGGAATGAGCAATATGATATAAAATTAGATTTGAAGGAAAAACAAATTATCATAGAAAACTATATTGAAAAAATGCAATTGAAAAATTAGTTAAGAGTATCTTATGAAAGAATTGGTGAACTAAAAGATTTAAAGAACATGTCCATTCAGCACAGAAAGATCATGAAATGAAAATATGAAAGAAATGTTAAATGGAAGAAAGAATATGAAGATTTAATTACATAGGCAGCATGGTTATGTAGTACAGAAAACTGGTAACACCCTACTGTATTCAAGGGAGTGTGCTAGGTTTTGTGGTAGGCATGAAGCCATGCAAGACTGGGTCTCAGCCCTCAGAGAACTTCCACAAGGACCACAGTACTAACTGATGTAACAGCTGAATGCATCATTACTTAGAAATAGACTTGGAATTCTGGTAGGAATGTCTTTTGCCAATTCAACATGAAAGTTTATATTGGGTTTACAATATTATTTATCAATATATAGTTTGTGTACATGCCAAATCATTCTCTAATCTGTAATTTCTTTGCATTTTTTTTTTGGCCACTTTGCTGTTATTTCTACCCTTTCAAAAATGGTGGGAAGTACAAAGGGAAAGAGGTAAAACGCAAATAGTCATTACAGAGCTTAACTGCATCAGATATTGAATTTATTGACCAAAGTGAGTATTTGAATTATACATTTATTTATGCTATCTCTGTGGTTTCATTTTTTCCTATTATATGTGAAAGTGGACTATTAAAAATTTTGTACTGATTATCACTTTTGATATATTCTTAGCACCACTGATACAGTTAAAAAGAAAAAAATATAAATATAGCACATGTAACTAGTTCAAGATAAATATGATTTATACAGTTTTGTTTTCATAGTAATTTGCAGGTATAAGGATAAATTGTCACACAGAGGATGATAAAGTATACATTCAGAGTGTACATTCAGCAAGCTAAATAGAATTTTAGTGGATTATATTTCATATCGATCAAAATCTCTTTGCATGATATTGCTGCATATTGAATTCAGACCAGATATTTAAATTTGTCCCTCACTTAATTAAAAATAATTGTCAGCTACTTGCAAGATAACACAGAGAAGATTAGTTGTTACTGATGGTCTTCCAACTTACCATGCATTGCACAGGGCACTCACAGAACATTGTACATTCTCTGTCCACCTTTCCTCTCAGAATCTAAAATGAATTAGATGTTTTTGCCTGTACTCCCCTAGCTTCTTCCAAGCAATCCTTGCATACCTTTCATAAAGCATTGCAATTACTCGCTTATTTGTCTCTGCAGCTAAACTGTAGGCTGCTCAGTGACAAGAGTTATTTATCTTTGAACTCCCTAGGGCTTAGTCATTTACCGGGTATATCAAATGACTTCTTAATATTTAAATCAGCTGTATTTACAAAAGATTATCCTGAGAATTAAAACTCAGTAAACATTTAATTTGGAAAAAAGTATAAGTGCTGGATAGGACTGGTTTCCTATGTAAAAGAAAAAAAAATGATAGAGAATGAAGTTACTTTTGAAGACAGGTATAAATGTCTCCAATTTCTTGCTGTGATCCTGGATGTTCAGTAGCAGACTGGTTTGAAGGTTGAAGCAATCCTGAAGCTCAAAATAAAGAGATGATGTGGGACAGTCCCAGGACAGTGGGAGGGAAAGGAGGCAAAGGCTTCCTGATTACCTGACTGCTGTATTGTTATGAAACATCCCTTTTTATCTGTGCAATATCTGTCGTATTGAAGTTGACTTTGGGTGTTATTTACATAGCCGTACTGCATTTCTCGTGACTAGTACTTGTGTGGTTTTCTGTTATTTTCCTCTAGGGCTTTAGATTTAAGTATGTCTCACCAATAGCATATAATTGTAACTACAATCTAATAATCCCCATATTTTAGTTGGAGTGTTTAGCCTGTTTATATTTAATATGATTAATGATACATTTAAGTCCACTCTCTTTGTGTGGTCTCTGCTTGTGTCACTTAATCTCAGTTTCTTTGTGCCTCTTTTTCTCCTTTCCTTTGGATTAATCCGCTTTGTTTGTATTCCACTTTATCCCTCCACTGGCTCTTTTCCTAAAGTCTTTGCATTCTTAGTTATTATGCAGGAGATTAAGTACTTACCATAGAGAAATTGAGCTGCACTACCATTCCTATTCTTTAAGCTATTGTTGCCATATAATTTACTCCTACATATGTTGTACATACCACAATATATTTGTTTAACGCAGTCAATATTCTTCTAAATAAATTTTTAAAGTAATAGTCTATATTAACACATTTATTTTCCCTTTCTGATTGTTTTTGCCATCTGGGCTGTCATCTTGTATCTTCTTTCTTTGACAGATGAATATTCTTTGGGATCTCTAACAATGTACTTTCTGGAAGCAAATTATTTCAGCTTCGATTGGCCTGAAAATTTCTTCAGCTACTCTCATATTTCAAGGATATTTTCATTGGGTATAGAATTCAAGATGAAGAAATTTTTCTTCCAGCATTTCAACGTTGTAAATTTCTTGTCTTTTGACTTTTATTCTCATTACCCTGTACATAATGTGAACCCCTCCCAGCTACTCTTAAATGCCTTTATTTTTGGTTTTTGAATTATGATATGCTGATGGGTTATTTTTAGTTTTATCCTCCAAAGTGTTCACTTAGCTTATTGAGCATATGGTTTGATGAATTTTTTTAATTTTGGAAAATTGGAAAAATCATGGCCATAGTTAAAAAAAAAATTTTCCCCACGATCTGTTGCTCTTCTAAATCTAAATCCATTATAAGCCTACGTCTTGTACCACAGGTCTCTGAGGCTCTGTTTTGTTTTGTTTTCCTGTGCCTCCATTTGAATAATTTCTATTAGCCTCTCTTTGGGTTCACTCTTTTCTTCCACCTTATCTAGTCTGCTGTAAGCGTATTTATACAGTGATTTTCTTATTTCAAATATGCATTTTATTTAGATCTATAACTTCTTTTTGGTTATTTTTCAGATTTTCAAGTTTCAGAATTTGTGGAATTCTTTTTAATCTATTTTGAAAACTATTCTCTCTACATATAAACACATATACACACAAATTGCCTGCCAAATCCATCGTCTGGGTCATTATTGGATCTGCTTCTGTTAACAGTTTTTTTCTCAAAACAAAACAGTTTTTTTCTCTTGATTATAGGTTATGTTTTTCAATTCCTTCCTTGGTCTCATAAATTTTTATTGTGTGCTATTGATTGTGTCTAAAGGAATAGTAGACTGAGGCAGATGTTTTCTTTCAGAAAGATCTTGCACTTTCCTTTGTCTGATAAGTAGAGTGAAGGGTCGATTTTTTTGATCTGATGAGTTGAACTGAGTTTGGGTTGGATTAGTGACTATCAATTCACCTTGGGTTTCAACTCTCTTAGGAGAGAGATCAGGCTGCTTCCACTTACATGATTAAACTATAAGATCTCTTTATGTCCAGCCCTTCTCTTGGAATCCAGCAATGTCCGTTATTCTACAAATGTTCCTTGAAGTAAAATGGACAGAAAAGACAAACTCTGTATTTGGGATTCCTTCAGATTCCTATCCACCGTAGCAGCAAATGTATGGCTATTAAAACTCCACTAGTTCCTCCTGTTTACCAGCAAATTTTTTCTTAAAGAAGGCTAACCCCTTCTCAGTGTGCCCTCAGAATTTGCTAATACTCCATGCTTAAAGGCTGCCTTTTAAGGGACAGCTCATCCATCTCTGGGATTCTTTGCACTCACAGTTCTTAAATGGCTTTAAAGAAATATATGATACTTTATATTATCTAGTGTTCTCTCAGAATTAAGGCAGAAGTGGTGTTTTCTTGTGAATTTCTATATCCTGGCTAAAAGCAGAAATCTCAGTGTGGCATTTTAAAAATTAGTCTAAATTGGAAGAACATTAATATTTTTATTAATTCAATATATTTTAATGATCATTGACTCTCTACCAAGTATTTTTCTAGATTTAGGGAATATATCAATGAACAAAATACATAATTGTCGATTCTGCAGTGGACCAAAATATTGATTATTGAAATAGCCCCTTAAATAGTATATTTAGATTGTTTGGCTCTGAAGAAGAACTATTTTCTTTCTATGATTTTCAGTGGATCTGCAATATTCTCTTACTTGCTATTTTTTTCAATGCTGATTTAACTGGAAAGTGTATAATACTGGAGTTAACTATGTTCTGATCAAAATTTCTAAGATATGAATTCTCTTATTCAAATAATATATGTTGCTCAGAAGTAAAATATATAAAGTTATAAAGGCTGAGCTGTCCTGGTTATAGTGGATTTGGGGGATCTAAAACCTCACCAACTTAGCTTCTCTTTTCTGCCCTCCAGTTTTTCCTGCCTCAAGGCTACCTCTGAGGTAGCTCCAAGGTTTCCCTCTGTTCCCAAGAATCTGAAGAGCCCAATTTGAAAACCATTTAAGTAGATCACCCATGCAAATAAGGGATTTTTCTGTTTCCTTTTTTATGACCATTTTCTTCAAATTTCTGAGACAGATTAAATGCTTAGATGAAGTTAATGGTTGGTTTGAAATTAACTGCTGATATATCTGTATATATATTGAGTACACAGAGTTAGTTAATAGTTCTTTGGGGTTTTCTTCAAGCTCTACTTCATTGAGTTATAGAATCTCAGGAGTTGGAAATAGCCTTAGAGATAATTTAGCATAACCTCCTGCTCAATGAAAGTCTCCTTTCTACAATATCCCTGACAGATGTTCATTTAGCTTCTGCTTGAGTACTTCCCATCATTGGAGTTCATTACTTTTTGAGATGATTTCATCTTGAACTGCTTTAAATATTAGTAATTTCTTCCTTATACTGAGCCCAAACACGTGTCATGGTGATTGTCAATGATTGATAAAATTATTCTCCCATTTTCTTAATCCCTTCCTCACCTGTCCTGATTTACAGGTCTTAATATACCTATATTCCTCCATTGTATTCTACTACTGAAAGATTTCTTTATTCTTAGTGGGGAATTGTGAAGAAGCATCAGATTCAAAAAATGTGCCTGAGGAATGTACATGAGTAGGCACTCTAGTGTGCCATTCCATAGGAATGTTTCTTGAAAGCTCAAGACCCAGCACATCTGATACCCAAGACCTATAAGAGGTTCCTAACTGAGGTTCTTTCAGTGGGTTTCCTTTCAGACTTATGATTTTTTTTCTTTTTCTTTTCTTTTCTTTTTTTTCCTTTCATGTGTGTGTGTGTGTGTGTGTGTGTGTGTGTGTGTGTGTATGGAAGATGGGAGAACCTACTGTATACAATAGTTAAGTTATTCACTAAATAGTATTTGTATAAGTTGTCAACTACCTATGTTAATCTTTCTTATTTATATTTTTAATAGGAAGGAAGGTAGGGAGGGACATGGGAAATATGCCAAATTTCCAGTTGTGTTTACTATATTGTAAATAGGGAAAATAAATCCTCTGGCTCCTTAGAAAAATTTTCTTTATGCTTAGTCTTTTTTTTTTTAATTGTAGTTGACAGGCAATGTTATTTTTGTTTTAGGCATGTTCTATACTCCCCGAAAGCGTAGCTACCATCAGTTACCATACAAGACTATTACAGTGTCATTGACTATATTCCGTATGCTGTACTTTATACATGCTTATAGAGCCTTTTAAAGATTAATGTAATATCCAAAGTTTAGATAGTTATCCATGCTAATGGTAGCTAAAGATGGAAAGTGCCATAGAAAATCCAGACGTTTGACCATTTTTATTATTTCTTCATGTTGAGTGCCTTCATTCACTTCTAACTTCAAAATCTAACTATGCCTATGAATCTGTGCAAGCCGTAATATTTCCTTAATGCTTTTCCTGAATATTGTAATTTCCAATGAGTTCAGTTTTCCAAACTCCCACATTTGTAGTCTTAAACATTTATTGAGTAACTAATGGTTTGCCAGGCTTTGTGTCATATACTACAAATAAAGTGATGAAAACAGTCTTTAAATAGCTTACGTTCAGAAGGGTACAGTAACAAAGCAATCAAACCTTACAAACTGTGTGGAAAGTGCTATGATAGAAATAAGTACAGAGCCATTTGTGAAGAGGCAAAGGACACTTGCTTTTCTCTCTGTGTGTTTTTGGCAGATATGGAGTGATGTAGCGGTGCCAGGAAGAAGTCTCACATCCTGAAGGGCAAGTGCGAATTTGCTCACTGAATTGTGATCATTTATTTATATATCTATTTTAATATGTTATTGCTAGCATTAGAATAGTGGTAGTAAGTAGAGACCCTGCCCCCTAATAAGTATAATTTGTAGATTGTCTTTTTATCTTTGGAGGTCTTTAGGTTATGTTTGCAAACATATTAAGCAGTGGCTATGACATTGAAAAGATAACCTTCCAAGTCTTTTCCAAAAATAAGCAGCTGTAATTTTTCCATTCTGTATTAAACTAGAGTTATATGTTATTTGAATCACATTATTCTGCTCAGAAATTTTTATAAGTTTTATCCTTTATATAACAATCCTGAGGGATTGTTATTTGGTCTAGTTTCCTAGCTTTTGCTAAAGTTCAGTTGTTTTACCTTTTAATGGTTTATATTTTATGCCTATAACAATTTTTCCTTTTTTTGTTGATGTTTATACTTCTCAAATATTTGTAATAGGTGATCATAATTTTTAGCTTTTACTGAAGCCATACATGAAGGTTTAATTTAATTTAGAAATCAGTCATTCTTCACAAAGTCATTTTTGCTGTGCCTCTTTGAAACTCCTTCAAATGTTTTCCAATTTCCTGGTTTTGACATGCCCCAGTTGAATGTATTTCAGCTCATTTACACATAACATGTATTTTGCATATTGCTTCCTGCCCTGTGGTTGTTTGGTTTGGTTATATTTGATTCTATACTACAGAAAGGCTTATTTAGTTTCCCAGTCAATATCCACAGATAGACTGGCATTTCTAAAACAGATGGTGCCAAACAAACCCTTTATATACATTGAACCCCAGATTAATATTATAAAACCAAGTAATATCCAATATAAGAAATTTAAAAATTAATTTATAGCCACTAGCTAACTCATGCATTATCAAATCATTATACAGAAATGCTTTATATTGTATTTGCTGGAGCTCTCAAGCAAGCTTTATTTGAAATCAAACTATATTTCCACAAATGTTTGTTGTGCTCATCTGACCAAATAAAAAGTGCAAGTTAAGCTTAAGCATCTTTTTTCCCCCCATAGCATGGCCTCTACTCAGGAATGCCCCTTCAAACAACAGATTTAAAATTTAAAACATGTTTGCCAACATTGGAAATTCCCCAAAGCTCAGATTAATTACCAAAAGCTCCTGCAAGCTCAGCAGCAATGGCACCCTGAGCTCCACAGACCTTATTTTGTACAAAATTGGCATGTTTTTGAACTTTGTGAACTCTCTGTAGACTTCTTATTCACAGCATTCAGGCTACTTTATGAAAAGTTCATTTTTCAGTAATTAAATGTTAGTCTTGGTCTATAATCAGCAAACTTTAAGGGAGTGTTAGCAATTATCAAGCAAATTTGACCACTTATAAATGAATTGCATAATTTATATGGCTTTCTTTAAACGGGGATATAATTCATAGTTAGACTTGGTTATTCACTCAATCTCATGTCTACTAATTCCCCACAATGAACATTTCTTACATTTTAGGAATTTAGAAGGTATCCATCACTGAGGATACAGCGATGGTTAAGACTCAGTTCTAGGACTCATGAAGCTCATATTTGTAAAGCACAATTGAGTGGTAGATGCTGCAATAGACGTTTTTACAAGTTGCTAAGTGGGCATTGAGGGAAGGACACAACATTTCCTGAAAAGCAGGATGGATCAAGGAACACTTAAGAGAGCGGTCAAGATTGGAGCTGATATTGAAGAATAATTGTTAGGAATAGGAGTTTAGAGAAGGGACTATGGAAAAGGGGCGGGGGGAGAAAAGGAAAGACTAAAGGGCAAGTGCGCAGTGGTCTGAGAAAGGTTGGGAAAGTCATCGGTGGTAGCTAATTTGGTATGGTTAGAGCTGAAGGTTTATATTGAAAAGTGCTACGAGTTGAGTGTAGAAGATGAGCAGGGATCCAATAATACAAGATTTCTAATTTTATGCTAAGAAGATTGAAATTTTTATGTGATGTATATTACAGTCAGGGATATATTTTTAAAGCATAATTACCTCTTCAGTGGATTGTGTTCAGGTCATCCCAGTGAGCTACTTACCTTTTCTCTCCTTCCTGCTATCCACTCTGCCTTCCAGACTACTTATTCTCTCTCCTTCCTGTCCTGTCTTCTTTTCCTTCACTCCTACCCTCCTTCCTTTGCTCCCTTCTGTACTTTTATTGTCTCTCTTGTCCCTTCTCCCCCTTCTCCTAATTTTTTCCTGCCTTAATGGATTTATATTGCTTTGATTTTTTGCTATAAAATCTGATATTTAAAAATATTTTAAACATTTAACATTATGCCAACATACCTTTTGAATTTGACAATTTCAAGTATTTTTGAACCTATTAAGTTTAAACACTAGTTACTTAGCCATTGTAAAATGTGAGTTCTTCCACCTGTAAGCAAAACAGAATGGAAAACAAGTTATCCATCCAAACTAATCATTTGAAAATACAGAAATAAGAATTAAATATTCTCTTATTAAAATGTTATTTTTCCCCCTGACTTTAAGCAAAGGACTTAAAAAAATTCTTCAAATACAATACACTACTTTTATATTTTTCTAGCATACTTTATTTTCAGCTGCTTATTTTTGTGTTGGTTCTTTGAGATCCAAACATTTAAATGTACTACTGATTCACTAAATATTTTATAGACTATCAAGAAGTGTACTTGAAAATGTATTTCTGTATTGTACAAATTTTTCTCAGGTATTAGTATATCTTCTTTACAGATGACTATTCCAATAAAGGGCTAAGAGAAAGGATAGGGATTTCTGTTAGAATTAAATCAATATGGGTTTAAAGACTGTCTCAAGTACTCTGAGGATTTAGTGGGAAGTTTGGAAAGGAAAATTTCAAGGTTGGAGAAGGTGAATATTATGGCAGGGAAACTAAGATGTTATTTTTGAAGGATTGTGTGAATTTCAGTTATTAATTATGAAGTCATTTATTTACTGCTGCCCTCTTATTCACCCTGATATCTGATTTTATGCATAAAAATGCCATTATGGTTTTTTATTCAACATTTATTTATATGGTACCTCTCCTCCAATTACTATTTCTGAGTCTTAGAGCATGTTCCTTGGCAAGTTTGATCCCAGATATTTGATTTCCAAAGCCTCTAATGAAGTTGCCTGTTAATGAGACAACAGTGCCTGATAGGAACTGGATAATGTCTAAATATTGATTGTGGTGTCTGTCATAGCTTTTGAAGTACTTCTATTTAATTCAGTTTAAAGAAATAAGGAGTTAGAAACTGGCAAATAAAGACTACATTTATTTTTTTAAACATAATTCATATTTATGTGTAACATTAAAAACAAAAGCTTACAAAAATTATATTAATGGCATTGTATTATAAAGCCAATGCTATTATACCTGTAATATATGTGCTTCTGAGTGTTCTAAATTTTTTATAATAGGATTTTTTTAGTGATGTCAGCAAGGTGGTAGAATAGGAGTTTTCCACTGTTATCCTACCACAGACATCAATTTTGTCAACCACTTATAGATGAAGAATACTTTTGTGGGAGTCCAAGAGTCTAGCAGAGAAGTCATAGCACATTTTTGGAGCAAAACCCCAAGAAAAGACACCTTGAAGAGTCTAAGAGTAGTTTTACTTTACCTGCATCACTCCTTTCCCAAGGCAGCTCAGCTCAGTGCCAAGAGACCCCCTTAGCCCAGTTTCTCCCTCAAAGGAAATTGAGAGCATAGTGAATGAACACCTGCCTTCCCCAATGTGCAGAGCACTCACCAAGAGGCCCACTTCTTTCCTGCTTCACCAAGAAGACTGAGATATGATCAGCATAGCTGAGAGGTTCGGAGAGGCTGGAAGCATAGCAACCAGGACTTTGGAACTCATTAGAGCATGATGGAAGTGTCACAGTCTCCATCAAGAAGCCTGCCCATGAGTTGTTTGGGATACCTTTTCTATGAAACCCTCAACTGGCCCATGGGCACCCCCAATACTCCATGTGCTTCACCAGTCCTACCTCGTGGCTGACTCCCCGTGCACCTCCACAGATGGTGAGAACAAACCTTTGCAGATGGATTGTGTACATGTGCAGAAAGCCTATCCAACTTTGCAGGCTTGGGAGAAAACACAAAAAAATTGAGCTCCCTAGGGAAAACAAATAGAAGGCTCTCAATGCTTGGCCTGGCTTTGCAGGATTGGGAGAAGACATGCAATCTTGAGAATTCCCCTGCAAGAAGGAAGAAGACTTGTAGAGAAGACACAACCTTAGACAAGGTCTGAGAAAGCCTCAGAGTCCGTAGTTGGACTGACTGGTGAAGAAGGTATATCTCTCCTGAAGCTCATTAGTGAAGACTGGAGGAAGTGACTGCTTCTTCAGATGCAAAGACAGCAATGCAAAACTTGGAGGAACACTAAAAATCAAGGAAACCTGATACCACCAAAGGAACAGAGTTTTCCAGCAACTAATCCCAAGGAAATGGAGATCTATGCCTGATAAAGAATTAAAAATAATTGTTTTAAAGAAGCTAGAGAGCTATAAGAGAACATAGATATATCATTTTCCAGATTTTGTTGTCTATGAACAAAATGAGAAGTTCCACAAAGATAGAAATTATTAAAACAAATTCTGGACCTGAAGAATACAATGAATGTATCTAACAACATAAAAACATATGAAGTGTAAAGTTGACTGGTGAAGTATACACACTTGGAACTGTAATACAGTAGTTTTGATATGTAAATCACATTTAATGGTAGAATAAGGTTAAAGGACCAAAGTCTTGAAAATAAGCATAGCTATAACAACTTGTTAATGGATATACAATATAAAAAAGATGCAAATTTTGATATTAAAATATAAAATTAAGGGGAAGGTGAAAGAGTAGAGTTTTTGTATGTGACCAGAGTTACCAACTTATATTGTTATAACATGTTTTACGTAAGCCTCATGGTATCCCCAAAGCAAAAATCTATAGTAATTAACCTGAAAGAAAAAGAGAAAGAAAGAGGTATACTACTAAAGAAAATCATCAGTGGCGCCTGGGTGGCAGAGCGGTTAAGAGTCTGCCTTCGGCTCAGGGCGTGATCCCAGCGTTCTGGGATCGAGCCCCACATCAGGCTCCTCCGCTATGAGCCTGCTTCTTCCTCTCCCACTCCCCCTGCTTGTGTTCCCTCTCTCGCTGGCTGTCTCTATCTCTGTCGAATAAACAAATAAAATCTTAAAAAAAAAAAAAAAAGAAAATCATCAAATCACAAAGAAAGGAGGAGAGGAAGAAAGGAAGAAAGAAATACTAAACAGCCAGGAAACAATGGCAGCATAAGTCAATACCTATAAACAAGTACCTTTTCTGACTATAATGGCATGACACTAGAAATCAGTAATAGGAAGATACTAGAAGATTCACAAATATGTGGAAATTAAACAATACACACCTGAATACTCAGTGAGTCAATGAAGATCAATGGTCCAAAGAAGAAATCAGCAAAATATAAAAATATCTTGAAACAAATGAAAATGAAAACACAGCATACCAAAATGTAGGAATGTAGAAAAGCAGTTCTAAGAGGGAAGTTTATAGTAGTAAAGGCCTACATTAAACTAAGAGAAAGATTTCAAATAAACAGCCTAATTTTATACCTCAAGGAATTAGGAAAAGAATAAGCCCAGCCAAAATTATATGAAGGAAAGAAAAAGAAAAGATCAGAGTAGAAATAAATGAAAGAGACCAGAAAAACAACATAAAGATCAGTGAAACTAAGGGTTTAAGAAGATAAATAAAATTGACAAACTTCTAGCTAGACTACAAGAAACGAAAGGAGGAGATTCAATAAATATAATTATAAATAAAAGAAGAGACATAGTGACAGCAAAGAAATACAGTGTATCATAAGAGACTACTGTGAGCAATTATATGTCAAGAAATTGATAACCTAGAAGAAATGGATAAATATTAGAAACCTATAACCTACCAAGACTGAATCATGAACAAATAGAAAATCTGGACAGACTCATAACAAATAGAGATTGAATTGGTATTCAAAAATCTCCCAACAAAGAAAAGTCCAGGGTCAGATGGTGTCACTGGTGAATGAACTATCAAATGTTTAAAGAAGACAATACCAGTCTTTCTCAACCTCTTCCAAAAAATCGAGGAGGAAGAATCACTTTCAAACTCATTTTACAAGTCCAGCATTACCTGTTTATCAAAGCCACATAAGGATAGTATAAGAAAAAAATTGCTGGCCAATATCTTTGATGAACATGGATAGAAAAATCCTCAACAAAGTACTGGCAACCAAATTCAGCAGTATGTTAAAAGGATCATATATCACCATCAATGGGATTTATCCCTGGATTAGAAGGATGGTTCAACATACACAAATCAGTAGAAGTAATAAACCACATTAATAGGATGAAAGGTAAAAATCATTTGATTATTTTAATAGATGCCAAAATAGCATCAACAACATCCAACATGATAAAAACTCAAAAGAAATTAGGTGTAGAAGGAATGTACTTCAATGTAATAAAGGGCATATATGACAGACTTGTAGCTTACATCATACTCAATGGTGAAAAGCAAAAAGTCTTCCTCTAAAATCAGGAACAAGACAAGGTGCCCACTCTTGTCCCTTATACTGAACTTAAAACTGGAAGTTCTAACCGTAGCAGTTAGGCAAGAGAAAGAAGTAAAAGGCATGCATATCAGAAAGAGAGAAGTAAAACTGTCTTGTTTACAGATGACATGACCTTATATATAGAAGATCTAAGGACTATAAAGAACCCATACTAATGAATGAGTTCAGTAAAGTTTCATGATATAAATTAACACACAAGATCTGTTGCGTATTTCTGTACACTAACAATGAACTGTTAAAAAAGATTAAGAAAACAATTCCATTTACAGTAGCATCAAAACAATATATTTAGGAATACACTTAACCAGAAGGTGATAGACCTGTACAATGAAAACCATAAAACATTGATGAAAAAATTGTAGAAGACACAGATAAATGGAAAGATATATTCTGTTCATGGACTGGAAGAATTAACGTTAAAATGTCCGTATTGCTTAAAGCAATCTACAGATTCGGTGCAAGTCCTAACAAAATTCCAAGAAAGCTAGGGGAAAAAAGAGAAGGGCAGAGAGATATTGCATACACAGAAGAAAAAGCAGTGTGAAGATGGAGGCAGAGATTTGAGTCAGGATGTGGTCACAGCCAAAGGATGTGGGAAACAGCTGGAAGAGTGAAGGGACAGATTTTTCCCTTTAGCTTCTTCTAGCAATGTGGCCCTGTCAACACTCCAGAGATGGGGTGGTTCTTGATTTTGGCTCAGGGAAACTGGTGTTGAACTTCTTGCCTTCAGACTTTGAGAGAAAAATTTTCTGTTTAAGCCAAAAAAAAAAAAACCCTTTTTCTTCTAAGAATTGGTGTTGAGTGAATAGAGAAAGTTAAACCAGCATAGTAGTTTTGATGTCTGAGTATATGCATTAGCTTATTTCTGTTAGCAATGATGAGTTCTATGCTCAGATTTCTAGATTCATGTAATTTACAATGGTTTATTGACCTACATGAATTTAAAGTGCATCAATACACTGATACCAAAAGCTTCACTTCATCAAAGACATCATTAAAAAGTAAAAAGGACAAGTCATATGATAGGTTTGTATACCAAAATTGTTAAGAATTATTTAAATTCATTAAGAGAAAGATACTCTCATAGATGGACACAAAACTTAGTACTAGGTTTTGGGTGTTATTACAACAGATTGAAAATATAAGTCCTTAGCTTACCAGAAGGACAGCATGTATCAGAGTCAGATTGATGTTTATTCAGTGGAAAATCATATGGTAAAATAGTTATTTTTGGAAATATAGGACACAGGTCACGTATGAAATGAATTCCTGGCTTTGGGGGGAAGTTAAAGAACAGTATTGTTTGTTCATCTTGTTTGTTGTTGGATGTGTTTAACATAGCCTAGAAAGAATTGGCCAATTTGCAAGTAAGAATGCAAAAGAACATAGAACATTCAGCATTGGGCCTTGAAAAAGGCAAGTCCTTCTTAAACCCAAGTAGTAAGAGAGTATGAGAACCAATTGAGAAAACTTTGAGTGACCTCTTATTAAAGTTCACCCTTTTGTCAAAGACCAAATTAAGAATATGCTTTCAATACCTCTTGTTAATTATCTTCAGTGCATTATGGTCCCTCAGGCAAATTTCAAGTTAAGACAATGGGGCCAAATAAAAGTTCTTAATTAGGTAAAATGACTTAAGGGCAAGAACTCAAGTTTGTGGTTCTACTGAAGCCCAGAAATTCAAAGTGACTGACCATTAATTTGAGAGAGACACATGAAGACAAGAGACCAAAGAAATAAAGCTGTTTGTGTGTCTATAAAAAAGAAAAACAGAATTCTGTGTGGGTTTATAGGCATATGAATAAGATTGGTATTAGGTAGAGATGAAACCTGTTTAATTTCTGGGAGAGTGGTACTTCCAAAAGAACTAGGAGTCTGTGACTCAGACTTCAAGTGATTGTTGGAACGCTGATCTTTCCTTCACCATCTTAAAAAACATCGCTTTTTCAATATTCAGGAAAGACTGTTACAGATGCTTATTAGTGAATGCATATAAGAAAATGAAGTGTAAGTTGATCCAGTGATCTGAAAATTTTCGGAACAGTTATGGAATTGGGTAATAAGAAGAGATGTAAAATACAGGGATGTTGTGAGGTATAAGAACTAGAGTAGAAATCTGTAATGTTGGGGCACCTAGTTGGCTCAGTCGGTAGAGCATGCAACTCTTGATCTCAAGGAGGTTTTGAGTTTGAGCCCTATGTTGGGTGTAGAGATTATTTAAAAATAAAATCTTTAAAAAAAATCTGTAATGTTGCCTTTATGGTTCCATATATAGCTCTGTGTTCTTGGCCAAGAAATCTTGTCTTTCTTGCAAAAATTTAGTTAATAATATATCAATTAACCATTTCAGAATTTTGTTTTGAGAATAAAATGAAAGGGAACATTCTTTGAAAATGTTACAGAGTGATATAGAGAAAAACTGAGTCACCTAGGTAATCAGAGGATTATAGAAACTGTTAAACTGATACATGATGTAGCAGCCTTCAGTCACCTAATTTGTTTAGCTCATTTGAATAGCCAGCCACCTTGTTCTGATCCTGTAAGATATGTGCATCGAGAGCATGAGTGGGAGGGACAGAGGGAGAGAGAATCTCAAGCAGCCTCCTGCTGAGCGTGGAGCCCAACTCGGGCCTCAATCTCACAACTCTGAGGTCAGGACCTGAGCCGAAACCAAGAGTCAGACTCAACTGACTGCACCACCCAGGTGCCCCTAGTCACTGAACGTTTAAACAAAAATCACATCTAATTCTTTTTAGATAGCTTCTGGATGGGATGGTTTTTATCACCTACAGTAAATAAGAAAACAAGAGACTGTTTTCTTTCCAGATTTTTAAAAAATTTAATTGTGGTAGGTCAAATAAGTAAGAATAAAAGTGAAATTTTAAAAATTAGAGGATTTGAAGATAAAAATCTAAGGACAGCCCAGTGGCACATGTCATTTAAAGTGAATTTACATTCTGGGCACAGCAAATTGTAATTTTTTTAAACCACAGACTACGTGAAGCATAAGATGTGAATGTGTGTATTTCCCCTAGTGCCTCATGAATGTTTTCTGGGCCTCCCTCAAAGGTCACAACCACTCAAAGCAGTGCCATGTCAATTAAAACTGTCTACAAATTTAAGTGCATTTTGGCATTTGTTCAATTACTGAATAATGTGAAATGCCTGAAAAGGGTCAGTCATCTTCAGGAATCTGAGCTAGGGACCAATTTTCCAAGTTTGGTTTATTATTCAGAATAGAGGCTATGCTGTCTTGACAAATTTAAAACAACAACTACAGTGTTTCTTGACGGTGCCAGATGCCTGTGTGATGAGCTGGCCTGGGGCTTCTGCTCAGTCTCATTGTAGTGCTCACTCTGGAATCCAGAATCATCTATCAGCTACAATCTCCACATTGGCAGTAATGATACTTGAGGCAGAAAAGAAATCGTCCAAACATGCACTTGACTATTATAGTGTCGGCTAGGAAGAGACATAGTCATTTCCACCTTCCTTTATTTGACCATAGCAATGACGTACACAGCCATGTGCAAGGTATATACACAAAAAGTGTAAGCCTCCTGTGGGTAGGGGAACTGATGGCACATAATATGTCTAACACATTTGGCTTTTTACAGTACATATTTGTCACTTATATTCCAAATGACTACTTCCGCAAATAGAATATTTTTATTTAAGCGTAAAAACCTAACGCCACTTTACCCATGTCCTAAACTTAGCATTTACCAAATTTTTGACATGCTAAGTTAAAAAAAAATTCCAACAATCTGTGAAGTTTGTTCCTAAATACTTTTTATGCTTTTCTTTTCATTTTTATGGCTACTTTATAGTTCACTTGGGGTACTGATTAGGTAATTAGAAAACGCTACATGTGGTAAGGGGGCCCTCTCATCTCTGCCAGAAACTGGTGCCACTAGAAGCTCACCTATCAACACTCAGGCTGTCTTGGCAAGGACTAGGATCCCTAAAACGTTGGCTCGTAGGCCACTTTGGGGTATCTCGACTTGGTCCCAGTATGTCAGGCAATCCGGACTTTACAGAGTCACCACTGAGATGGCATCTCTCAAAAGAGTTCCTTTTTTTAGCTTGTGGAACTTCAGATCAGTGATTCTGCCATTTTCATTTCATTTTCTGAAAGTCAGGGTCAGTTTGTGAAAATTATTAAACAACATGCTAAATGTGAACTGTTGTCAACCTTCACTCTACACTTTCCCTGTTCAGAGAAACATGTGAAGACTTCATTGGGTTTTATAGTGGCTTCCTGATTTTGGTAGTCCGTTGGAGAAGGGAGTTTGAAAGTTGTATATTTTTAACGATCATCTGCCCATGTCCTGCCTGAAAATACCGTGATTGTTTATGAAAAATATCTTTGATAAAGCTGGATACAGCTTGGCTTGGGGAAAAAAACAACCCATGAAACATATCACATACCATATTATGGACTTCATTAGAAGATAAAAATGACGTGGAGGAAAGAGAAAGTAGTATAGGTAAGGAGGAGTGCCTGGATTTGGAAGAGCGGAGGGGAGAGAGAACAGGTTGCATTTTTATATAAAGTGGCAAAGTGAAGCCTCGCTAACAAGGTGGTAAGCAATTAAAACACACACACACACACACACACACACACACACACACACCCAACAACAACAACAAAAAGAACCAGAAAGCCACTTGAAGCCCTCAAGGCATAAACTGTAAAAAATCCAGGAGGAAGAGCATTGCAGGCCAGAGGAACAGCCAGTGCAAAGGCCAAGCTGGAGCAAAGTGACCACAAGAGAGAATAGTACATAAGAAAGCACAGATGGGAAATGGGAGACACACAGATCATGGGAGGTTTTGTAGGGTGTTGTAAATTTTGAGCTTTAAGGGAATGGAGAGTCATTGGAGGATTTGAGCAAAAAAGTAAGGTAAATTAATATATATGAGAAAGACCCCCTTAAGAGTCCCTTTATATCTTTTAAATTTGAATAATTTTCTACAAAGACACAATAAACTTACTCATTAGAATTATTGATATTTATGGAAGTTTGACTTATTGATGGTGCTCTGTTCTTTCAAGTAGAAAATAATAGGACTGTTACCAGTAAGTCAAAATAAATCAGTTCATATTAAGGTCTTAGGGGATTGTTTTTCTTTTCCTTTCAAAATACTTTATTGCTTTTTATTGTGAAATATGTATATAAGGATATATATATGTAATATATATATATGTAGAGACTATTATTAGTAAAAAAATATGTACCCAATCTATATTACTTGGATTTTCCAGTTTTGTGAAATCATATTCTATTTTTTATAACTTGCTAATAATTTTGTTGTTAATATTCATCTATAGTTATCCATATAGCCATAGTTCTTTATTTGTTCTTTCTTTTGTTCTTTGTTTCTTTGTATCTCTCTCTCTTTTAAACTAGGATATATTTTATTTTTTTTTAAAGATTTTATTTATTTATTCGACAGAGATAGAGACAGCCAGCGAGAGAGGGAACACAAGCAGGGGGAGTGGGAGAGGAAGCAGCAGGCTCACAGCAGAGGAGCCCGATGTGGGGCTCGATCCCATAACACCAGGATCACGCCCTGAGCCGAAGGCAGACGCTTAACCGCTGTGCCACCCAGGCGCCCCTAGGATACATTTTAATACCAAATGTTAAAAGTTATCTCTGGGTGGGGATTAAAGGTGATGGTTTCTTTTCTTCCTTTAATTCCAGCTTTAACATTTTAATTATGTACTATATGTTAAGAAACAAAATATTGATTGAAATGATGTACCTAAATAATTTTTTATATATGATCTATAATGTCACTTATTTTGCCATTCTCCTTTTGGGATTTGAGTACCCTAGCTGACATAAGATAGCTGACATAAATACACATAATTTTTACATTTTGTTTTTGTTGCTGGGGATGCCTATTAATGACTGAAACTGTTAGCAGAATCTTTTTTAACAGTTTTACCGAGATATCTTTGACATATGAAAATTATAAATATTTAAGGTGTACAACTTGATGTTTTGATATATGTATACATTGTGAAAAGAGCACCACAATAAAGCTAATTAGCATATCTGTCACCTTTACATATTTACCATTTTGTGTGCACGTGTAAAGAAAATTTAAGATCATCTTTTTAAAATTTTTCAAGTAAAAACTAAATCTCTCTATCCTCACATGCTGTATATTACATCTGTGTAACTTGTTTAGCCTGCATAACTGAAACTGTGGAACTTTTGACCAGCCCGTCAATTGCCATTCTACTTTGCTTCTATGAATTTAACTACTTTACATTCTGCAAAGTGAGATTGTATAGTATTTCTTTCTTTGTCTTGCTTATTTCATTTAGTATAATGTCCTCCAGCTCCATCCATGTTCTTAAAAAATGCAGGATTTCTTTCTTTTTTTAATCCTGAATAATATTCTATTGGTTATACAATTTTCCTCTGCTATCCAAAAGTAGTGTGTTCCTATGAAAACTTTCGTTAAGCCAAATGGCATAAAGTGTAGAAACAATTGCTATTAATTTATATGGAAAAAATTTTTGAGCATTTCCCAGACCCAAAAGTAAACTCTCTTAGGCCAACGCTATTTTCTTTTCTTTTTTTAAGATTTTATTAGAGAGTGTGTGTGTGTGTGGCGCACGTGCGCGCGCGCGCACACACACACACACACACACACACACACACACACACACAAGCTGAGGGGAGGGACAAAGGGAGAGGGAGAAGCAGACTCCCCTCTGAGCAGGGAGCCTGATGTGGGGCTCAATTCCAGGACTCCAGGATCATGACCTGAGCCAAAGGTGGACACCTAATCGACTGAGCCACCCAAGCCCCAGGTCAATGCGTTTTTCATTTTTTGCCTTTTTTCATAGAAATGAAAATTGTTTTCAGATTTAAGTTGGTGAAAACAGGTACTAATGTAGGTCTTTTGTAAAAGTGAAGTGATGTGACACAAGCTTTTTGAAATGCAGGTGGTACATATACATAGATGTATATGTACACATATCTCACATTTTATTCCTTCATCCATTGATGGACACTTTGGTCGTTTCCATAACTTGGCTATTGTGAATGATACTGCAGTGATCACAGGGGTGCAGATATCTCTGCAAGGTACTGATTTCAATATTTTGGATATATTCCCAGAAGTAGAGATTCTGGGGTGCCTGGGTAGCTCACTTGGTTAAGTGTCTGACTCTTAGTTTTGGCTTAAGTCAGGATCTCGCAGTCTTGAGATCGAGACCCAGGTCAGGCTCCTTGCTGAGCATGTAGCTTGCTTAAGATTCTCTCTCTCCTTCCTCTCTGCCTCCTTCCTCCTCTCTCCTGCTTGTGCATTTGCACGTGCAAGCTCTCTCTCTTTCTCTTAAAAAAAAAAAAAGGAGTTGCTGGATCATATGGTAGTTCTAGTTTTAATTTTTTGAGGAATCTCCATACTATTTTCCATAATGGCTGTACCAGTTTACACCATTGGTGTATAAGGCTTCCCTTTTCTCCGCATCCTTGTCAATATTTGTTAACTTTTTGGTAACAGCTGTCCTGATTGGTATGAGGTGATCGATCTCTCAGTATGGCTTTGATTGGCATTTTCCCTGATGAATAGAGATGTTGAGCACCTTTACATGTACTTGTTAGGGGTTGGAATTTCTTCTTTTTGAAGTGTCTATTTGGGTCCTTTGTCCATTTATTTTTTATTAGGACTTTATTTTTTAGAGCAGTTTTAGGTTCACAGAACAATCAAGTAAAAGGCATAGAGAATTCTCATACACTCTTTCCCCCACACGGTCATTGCCTCCCCCATTATCAGCATCCCCTACCAGAGTAATACATTTGTTGCAATTAATGAAGCTACATTGACAACTGATAATCACTGAAGTCTATAGCACACATTTTGGTTCACTCGTAGTGTTGTACATTCTGTGGATTTGGACAAATGTATAATTACATGTATCCATCATTATTGTATCATACAGAATATTTTCACTGCCTTAAAAATCCTTTGTACTCTGCATGTTCACTCCTCCTGCCCTTATGTAACCCCTGGCAACCACTGATCTCTTTACTGTATTCATAGTATTGTCTTTTCCAGAATATCATAGAGTTGGAACCATATAGCACATATCCTTTTTAGATTGTCTTCTTTCACTTAGTAATATGTATTTAAGTGTCCTTTATGTCTTTTCACGGCTTGATAGTTCATTTCTTTTTAGCTCTGAATAATATTCCATTGTCTGGATGTATCACAGTTATTTATCCATTCATCTACAGGCAGACATCTTGGTTGCTTCCAAATTTTGGCCATTATGAATAAAACTGCTATAAACACCCATGTGTAGGTTTTTGTGTGGACATAAGTTTCCAGCTCTTTTGGGTAACTATGAAGGAGCGTGATTACTGGGTGGTATTGTAAGGCTATGTTTAGAGAGCCAGACAGAGGTTGCCATTGGGGCCATTGCACCTGCACTGGATCCCAGGGCCGAGGTTCTTGGGACGGTACTTGTTGGGGCTTTTCTGGCCCAGAGAGGGGATTAGGACCAGCTCAGGTAGCTGAAATCTCTTAAAGGCAAAAATGATGGTACCCTGGGTGGTGAAAGCTTGAGGGAACCTCTCCAGTAGATGTGATGACTGTTGCTTTCCTCAGTGGTGAAAGCTGCTGGGTTCCTTTGCAAGCAGGCAGCTGGTGTCCAGAGCTGTGAACACTATGTCCTTTGTGGTAAAAGTCACAGGGCATCTATGGTGGCTGCTTTTCAGGCCGACATGGGGAGGACTGCCAGGATCTTCTGAGATCAGGCCTTTGTGGCCCTTGGTGTCACTTGCCATGTGGTTACTACTAATAGCCTTGCCCTCCTTTACTTCTAGTGTCTCAGCTATGCTGAACTCCCCAGTGATCTGGGTAGGGTAAACTGCAGCAGGTCCGTCAGGCAGCATCCAGAAAACCTGGGGGAGTCTGATGCTCACCCTGCGTTGCTTTTCCTCTCCTAGGACTTGTGGGTTGATCCTCTTGGCACTGATCTGTGCTTGCCTGGGGGATAACCGAAATGAAATTTTTCTTTCTGCATGTCTTTTCTTACTTTTTTTCCCCCACCCCCGCTGTATTGCTGTAGCTTCTTGAGTAAACTCCAAGGTTCCTCCAGAGCTACTTCTGTTCATGGATGGTTGTCCCATTGTTGTCTTTTTGTGGAGTGATGAACGTGAGATCTCCGACTCTGCCATCTTGCTGACATCACCTAGTAGAACTTCTTACTCGTTTTCAGTGCTGTGGAGTGAATCAAATGCCCCCATTTGATTATAAATACAATTATCCATTCTACCGTGACAGGCATCTCCCCTTATGTATTTATTTAGCTTTTGCTTTTATGAATATTAAAGCTATGAATATTCTCTTGTCTGTCTTTTGGTGCTCAGAGATGAAATTTTCTTTAGGGGTTTCTTCTTTGTATTAGTTTTGGAAAACTCTTGTGTTTGCTGTCATTTGACAGCTCAGTTGGGTCTGCAGGGCCCACGATGATCTCCTTTAATCTGTTTGGCAATCAATGTTGGCTATTGGTTAAGACAAACCAGTTATTCTCCATATAGTTTCACCTCTTCCTATAGTCTAGACTCAGCGTTTTTCACAGCAAGGAACTCTGAGGGTTCTAAGGAAGTAAAAGCAAAAGATAGAAAATCTCTTATGTTCCATGTTATTTAATTACCACACATTCTGTTGGTCAAAGTAAGGCAAAACGCCAGTCTGGATTTAAGAGGTGGAGATGTAGACATCCCCTCTTTGTAGCCATGTTTTCAATCTAGCACAGCTCATTTTCCAGCCAAAACAATTGTTTTTGTTATTTATTGCTACATAAATTTGTTATTTCCTGTGATTCTTGTGGTTGGCAACCTGTTCAGCTTTTCTGTTTTTCTAGCTTGGGAGTAGTTATGAGGTTGGAGTCATCTGGTAGCTTGAGTGGTTCTGGAAGATCCAGGAAGGCCTCACATTGTGTCTGGCAGTTGGAACAGGCCATTGACTAGAGCAATGTGGATCTTCTCTAGGTATAGCACTTTATCCTTCAGTAAACTGGATTAGGATGTTGACACACACACACACACACACACACACACACACACACACACACAATGTTAATATTTTCCTGGTTTTGTTTTGGTCATTTCAATTTTATTCTTTCCTTTTCCATCTCCTTTAAATAACATGTGGTTTGGCTTTTAAAATCTGTCCAAAAATATATTTGTTTTTCAATTTGCCTTTGTTATATTTAAAATATAATATTTTAAAAACTCTATTACTTTTTCCTGTGGACTAGTTTGAGTCCTGGAACATTCTTATGTGATGTGCTATGTCTCTGTTGTTTGGATTCACCAGTATTTCTAATCTGGCATTTGATTGGACAGAATTTCAGGGTAAATGTCAGTTGTGTTCTGGGATTTTGCCAACAAGCTTTCTGGTAGAAAGCACAGAAAAATGAAGGTAAGTATAGTCTCAGGTAGTATTATAGAATTTCTCTTTTATCTAGGAAATAGTACAAATAAAATTTTTGTTGGATATTTATTGGCAGTTATTTCCAGAAAAACTGTCATGATTTTTAATACTATTCTCAATACTCTCTTCAATAGAAAATATTATCCTTAATATAAATTTCTGATCTGCTGGAAGTTAACTTCATTTAAATATATTGTATTAGTAAACATCAAATTTTCTCATACTAAGTTTTCAACACATAAAATATCTTTAAAAAATAATTTTCTTTGATTTCTTTAATTTTATCAGAAATGGCCTCTTTGATATTTGACAAATGTAAAGTCTTATTTTTGAGGTTGAATATATTTTTGCCCCTATTTCCTGCTATATTACATTTTGACAGGAATTTTTAGCAACTGTTTTCTTAAGTATTTATAAGATATTGGGCAACATACTGTTTTTGTGATCCCCAAACTATTTTTGAATGTTTTTTGTATTTTCTTAAACCTATAATTCTTAATTTGTAAGCAGTGACTATACTAAAGTAAACAATTATGGTTGCAAAGCCAAATCTGTTAGCACATGAACTATGACAGAATTGTCTCATTTGGCAGGGAAATTAACTGTGTAACAATAGTGCCGTACACACTAACAAAATACCAGGGAAAGAGCAGCACACTGGAGATCATAAATCAGTATTTTCTCTTGAATACTACTGAAAACAAATTAGACTTTTTTTCTCAAAATACACTTGAATATAGTCTTTTGTTAGATATTAGTCACTAGTAACATCTGTGAAGTCTTATTAAATCATGGACTTGAGAAGATCACATGTCATGGAAGATCGGCTAAAATAAAGTCAACACTGTTTTCTGAGGACATATTTGGGGTGGATTAACAAACCTGTGGTTTTACTTTGCACGAGGCACAGCAGAGTCACGGGAATTTATATTTTTTGGAGATGTTCAGAATTTGTAGTGACTGACAAACTTGAGATCAAGTAACTCCTTTTCCTTTCCTTCTGGACACTTAATAGGTATTAAAGCCAAGCCTCTGGCTTTGACCTTCTCTAGGAGAGAGGGAGCATATGGAGAATAAGGCATCTAGGTAGTCTGGACTTCCCAGCATCAGCCAGAGAGCTCCTTCTGTGTCTCCACCCCTTGTCTGCTTTCTGACCAGGTGTTTCAAGCATCCTCAATCAGCCTCCGGCTGACTATTAAGCAGCAGTGGGAAGGTAAAGAGGCCCCTGCCCAAGTAATTGAGAGTTAAAGTATTTACTCTCAAATTAGGCTGTTAGGCTCACAATAGCCTTATTAAAATGATGCTCTAATAAACTCCACCCCAACTAGCTTCAAAAAACATACACAAGAGCCAACTTCATTATCAGCAAACTGCAGGCTTTGCCTGAGTCTGTGGAGCAGGTGACAGTTTGATTTTTAAGTGGCTTACTGATACTTTGCATTGATATAGCACCATTCAAATGAAATCTAAGAGTGCTCTACAAAACATTAATTAATGACAGCTCATAATATCCCACGGAGGACGGTACATTTTGCAGCTACCCTTTCAGAGATGAAGTTTCCAGGGGTTAAGAGACTTGAGAGAAGTCACACTTGAAAAGCAGTTGTGAAGCTATGAACTGAGTTCAGAATTTGAAACTATCAATTTCTAGCACTATCAACCAGGACTCCTTTCTTCTTATTGCATGTTAATAACCACAGTGATCAACACGTTGTTTTTGAGGTTTTTATTTAAGGCAAAATTAGCATAATTCAGAGAGTAAAATGATCAGTGCTGCAGAAAGGCATTCTCAATCATTCTGATAATGGCTGTAACTTTCTACTTGATGCAGAAATAGTTAAATTTAAAAAATGGGGTTGTATACTGTAAAAGACACTAAATTATTTGATGATAGTGCATTGTTGGAAAAATGTAAAGTTGAATTTGGCAATTTGGCATTGAATACCAATTTAAAAGTTCAAAACTGACATTGATAGATACCTAGTTGTAACTAATCTCTAAAGAACATGTGCAATGTGGTGGTTAAGACCACAGGCTTTGGAGCTCAGTGGAGTTGAACACAACGTTTGGTGCTGTCATTTATTTGCTGGGACACAATTGCTGGAGACAATTACGGAACCCTTCTGAACATCCGTTTTCTCATCTGTAAAAATAGACAGGATCTAACATAGTTAAGACATGCATACATACACACACAAATGTATGAAGAATGCCAGGTTTGGGAGAAAAAAAACAAGAGGGAAACAAACCATAAGAGACTTTTAATGACAGAGAAGAAACTGAAGGGTGGTGGAGGGAGGTGGGTGGGAGATGGGCTATTTAGGTATTAAGGAGGGCACTAGTTATGATGAGCAGTGGGTGTTATATGTAAGTGACGAATCACTAAATTCTCCTGAAACCAATATTACACTGTATGTTAACCAGAATTTAAACTAAAATTTGAAAAAAAAAATGTACTTACAAGGAAAAAAAAAGCCAGGTTCTTATCACAAATGTATTCCATTTCTCTGGTGGCTCTGGAAAAATCAACTGGAGTTTTCTGCCTTTCTAAGCTTAATTTTTAAAAATATATCATCATGTAAATGGCATAAAATTTAAAATTTACCGAGAGTATAAAACTGAAGAAGTGTCTGCCTCTTCTGCTAGTTCCCACGCCCCCTATATATCTTCCAAAAAGAACCTCAGAATTTCTTAGTTTTATTTCCAAATTAGGCTAAGAATTCACAGACCTATTTTATTTATGCATTTGCTTATGCAATCAAAATTGTTCTAATAGTTATTGTTCTAACATTTGTTCTTCATATTATGTATTGGAAATTATTTCCTATTAGTATGTTTAGAGCTATTCTTTTTAGTAGCTGTGTATTACTTCTTTTTAATGAATAAATCGTTAACCAGTAGCATATTAGGGGCAGGGCTCCCTCCCCACTGCTCTTTCCTATTGTGACTAGTTTGGAATGGATATCCTTGTACGTATTTTATGTTGTATATATACATGTTGTATATATGCAAAAGGATAAGTAACTGTAGCAAAATTATGTCAAAAAATGTATATTTTTGACAGATATTGCTGAATTGTGTTATATAGAAATTATCAAATTTGACAGTATCACCTGTTTCTCCTTACCCCTGCCAATATTCTATATGTCACTTTTTTTTTTTTACTTTTGCCAATCTTTATAGGTAAAAGGATATTACACTTAAGTATAAAGAATAAAAAAACTAATATTAGGAGACATGTAGATAAACAATAATATTACCAACAACAAAAATAGTAACTTCTTTTAATGCTTAATTTTGACTTCTGTGTATAATACTTAATAACTTCAATGTGCCGTCTGGCTAATATCATCCCATGAATCCAGAGCCATGTTGGTTTATATTGTTTAGGTAAATAGAACTAAGTTCTCAAAATCGCTATCTTAACACCATCAGTTTTATATATTTTTTAGAAGTTGGAAGTGGTATTTATATAAGACTGTTTAATCATACCTCAGCTATTATAATGTTCTTAATTTCACTTAGAGAAAATTAAGCACTAATCTAAAGTATATTATCAGATTTCATATTTGTGATATGTGGTGCAAAATTTTGGCTACTTCGTTGAATTGTTGCAGGCATGCAAATTTAGTTCTCGTGAGTTGGGTTCATTTGTACATGGTGATTTGCTGAAAAGCAAGTTATTTTTTTACTTGGTCACAAATACAGTTGGAACACGGTATGTGTGTGAGTGTGTGTGTACTTCTGTGGAGTGAGCACTGTTTACAGTATTCTTGGCTTCCAAATTGAAATAGTAAAACGATGTTCACCAGTGTCACCTACGTTTTCATGAGACAGCATTTTAATTTAACATTGCTATTCTACTAACAGATTAGAGTTGACATTCATGAAATTGATGTTTATTTTACATGCATATGAGTTGAAAGTTTTAAGCAATTATTACTGTAATTCTTTGACCTCAATTATTCTGATAGTTCAAACATAGTATTTTTTATAGCCTGGATGAGCTCTGTAATTGAATTAGTCCCTACCTCATTTTTTTTAATAGAGTGCTCACATTTTTCTATCTTTATCCTACTGTTGATAAAAGAAGCTTAATATGAGCACATGGCGGGGGGGGCATGTGCAGAATGGTTTGGTGGTAAAGCTACAGTGGCCCTACACCAGCATGAGGTTTCTCTAATTCATTTAAATCTTGCCTTACTTGTAATATCCCATATAATCTCCTTGTTTTAAATGTGTTTCTGTTCACATCATTGTGTAAAATTGATGTTCCATTATTTTGTGCCGTGCTTGTTGGGTGACTTCTGAGGGCCTTGCCACAACTAAGCCCACAGTTTGAGAAGGGTGAGTTAGGTGAGATAAAGGGACAATTCATGGGATCATTTAACGGATTTCGTCAAAAACCTTTTTAGGTATAGAGCTACCACTTCTTTTTTCTTTTTACTGAATAACTAAAACACAATTGATTTAAAAATACATTTGAAACCAGTATGACACTGTCTGTCAGTTATGCTTTGGGTCAAATTTGGCACATTTAAATAGAGAACAAAAACAGAATAACCAATTTCCCTGGATATTTGCTTTAATCTAGTGTACCCTACCCTTGTATTTCAAGGTAGTTTATCGTGTTGATAATGGGTGCTTGCTCTTCCCAGGTTTCATACTTCTTTGTCTAAGAGGTGTTTTATCCCATAACAGGAATAGATGCCCCTTGAAGTCCACAACTGCTTGCTTTTGAGGTCTCCAAGACTAAGTTCCTAAAGAAAAGGGTGGAAGTAGCTTTGGAGAAAAGAATCCAATTTCCTTTTGTGGTTCTGGGTCAGTGGTTAATTTGACGGGGTGGGGAGGTGGGTGCTGTGCAGTGCACTCAAACTACGTTATCTCCCCCCGCCCCCCATCAGTGGTTTCACTCTCTGTGGTCTCCTTTATCTAGTCAGTTGCTGTCTGGAAGCAGGTGGTCTTCTGTCTGGCGTATCATCAAAAGGTTAATAGTCACCTAACACTGCATCACAATGCTTATGTCATTTCTCTCACTTCATCTCATCATGTAGACATTTTATCATCTCACATCCCAAGAAGGGTGAATGCAGTACAATGAGATCCTTCCAGAGACCACTTCATATAACTTATTACAGCATATTTTTACAATTATCAGTTGTTGTTAATCTCTTACTGTGCTTAATTTATGAATTAAACTTTATCGTAAATATGTATGTATAGGAAAAATCCTAAGATATATAGAGTTTGGTACTATTCGGAGTTTAAGGCATCCACTGGGGATCTTGGAACATATCCACTGTGCTTAAGGGGGACTACCATAATATTCTCTTGGCTCCTTAGCCTCCTTATACATTTTTCTGGTTAGTTTGGCAGAAAAATACTGAAGACCTGGAAATTCCAGGGAACCCATTACCTTGGACAATGGACATAATTGCAGTAACCAGTTGAAAGTAACTAGAGTGAACCCCCAGGTGCTTTGGTCACCTGTAACATCTCTGGAAATTATTAGCACTACCTGAATTAAATTACTGTGATCTTTGCTTGGTGCTTGGGTTTGTTCCTGCAGAGATTCCAATTTAATTATTTTGGGTGGGCAGAGGACGTGTATGTGGGGTAGTATGTGTGTGCACATTCACGCACATGCGTGTATATGTGCAAATATATCACAGGTGGTTCTGATGATCTTCACAACAGCTTTTGAGATTGGTGTTGTTTCTGTTGTTTAGTGGCTCTTAAACTTTAAGATATATTAAAAATCACTTGGAGGACTCCTTAAAACACAGAATGGTGGGTCCACCCCCAGAGTTTCTGATTCAGGAAGCCTGGGATAGGGTATTTTTAACAAGTTCCCAGGTGATGCTGATGCTGTACGTTAGGGACCACACTTTAAGAACTACAGGTATGGAGGAAGCTCATAGGCTTGAAGGGAAATAATGACCTTTCCAAGTTCACCCAGCAGCTAAAAGAGCTGGGACTTGAAACTCTCATTCTAATTTTAAGTCCACTGATTTTTTTTTTTAACTAGACTAGTGAGTTACACTTTATAAATTACTTTTGTATCTATTATCTCAAATGATGCTTGAAAGAGTAGGTCTGACAGGGGCTATTGTTGTGTAATCATGAAGAAATTTAAGCTCAGATTGCTGAAGTGACTTCCGCATGACTACATAGCCAGTAAATAAAAGAGAGTAGAAATTCATCAAGATACCTATCTTTAAAGTCCATGTTTTTCCATTATTCTAAGTTGTTCTAATCAGCCAAAATGAAATTGTCTCCTACTTTAGATACTTTCTTTTTTTTTATTTTTATAATACACAACTGTTTTGTATTAACTAAATTCTGATTGATGGGGTGACATAGTATTAGAACCATTTAGATGACTAAAATTTGCAACAGTATTTAGTGACAAATATTTATCTTAATTTCAGATTCTTTATTAGAATAAATTATGCAGAATCTTCCTATATCCTGGAAATATGTTTATTTGGAATATTTGCAACTTTTAAAATATTGTCTCTGTTGAGTTGATTAGAAACATAAAGATTGCCTAATTTATTTTTGAACATACGGATTCTATCTTTGAAATGCCAATATATAGGTATATGTTGTTTCCTTTCTGGCTATTGTATAGTTTCTTCTAAAACATTCAAAGTATGCATATCATCTAGGAGAGATGTCAGTTGAGGAGGTAAATTTTTGTTTACTGGGGGTTTTTCACTTATTCTTTGGATTTGGCAGAATAGGAGTGTTATTCCTTTGAAAGACTGTTTCATTGCTATGCCTGCCTGAGGCCTCATCTTTCTGCATGCACTTTAAAATGCACATTTGTCCCTTTCAAGGGCTCTATCTTTTTGCCAACATCTGCAGAACATTTCAGTGAAAAATATCCAATGGTTATTCAGTCTTCTTCATCTATATAGAAACTGCCAGGAACTCAGCCAGACTGACAGCTGCTTCTTAAACATCATCAAAAGCGAGTCATATTAGTGTGTATTCTCTCTCTCTCTCTCTCTCACTCACTCAATCTCTCTCTCCCCCCCACACACACTTGCACAATTATGGATCCAGAAAGTTATTTACATTTTGATGACCCAGAAGAAACACTTCTGCAAATAAAGTTTGAGCTAGCTATGTAGTTTATACAACTCTGTTTTAACATTTACAATTATAAATGAAGAGGTATTACCTTGCCCAAAACAAAGATAACTATGACAAAAGAGTAACACACTCAGCAAGAAAACAAACATACCAGTAAAAGGCCTGCAAACTCAAAGCACAGGCTTTTGAGAAGGAGCAAATAATTTAAAAATAGAGAAACACAAACACATTTAATTTGAATTAGGTAAGGATCAGCTTTAATACTGAACAGTTGTTATTTTCAACCACAAAGAACTGAATTTTCCTTAAGATCTGACTGTACTTATGTGCATTCAGTTCTATGTGGAGCTTAAATAATTTTATCCACCATTAATATCTTTGCCTGAAAAATACCAAAGAATAATATTCATATCTATAATGGGATACCAAGGTGGGAAAACCATGGCTCTGTTGACGTGATAATGTAGACTAGCTCCCCAGTGGAGCCATTCTGCCTGCTGAGCAGGACAGTTTCTCACCTGAACACCCCTCACTCTCTGCCAGCTATGTCCATGAGGCTCATTCTCCCAAATTAAAGTTGTTTTTTTCTGACTACAGAAGCCGGTTTTTCCACTTCAGGTTTTTTTTTTTTTTAATGACATGTAGACTCCTGATTTCAGGTAGTTATCTTGTCTTCTTCCTAGATTGTCTTCATCTTAGGCACCAGACTTCATCTTACTTTCTTTGCATTCTGCCAAATCCAGGAGATGCTGGGCACATGATAAACAGCCAACAGGTGGATGAGACAACATTCCATTTTATTACTCTGGTCTGAGAAGGTACTGTGGCTTGGAAAAGAGATCACTAATAGAAAGACTCTGGAATCTGTGTCAGTCCGGTTTAAATGTCTACATATTTTCAGTAATGTCTGAAATAAAATTTTAAGGTGAAATTACTAAATCTTTGCAACAGGCAATTATTGTTTGTAGTAGCTAGATTGCCTTTGTTTCAGTTGTTCTTCCATAAAGGAAATAAAATTAGTAATTAGGAAAGTGTCCTGTAAAATGTTTCAAACTTACAAAAATATTCTGTTTAAAATTGATTAACTTCATAATTGTTCATTGATTGGAGCAATCATTTGAAATAAGATTTTTAGAGGTATCTTATTTAATCCTTTAGGAATGCAACCAGAGGCCCCCAAATGAAATTACTGATGAGCCTATACACAAATTATCCTAATTGACCACCCAATTGTGTGGCAGCTGAGAATTTAAAGAAAAAAGTATTTGAGGACAATAGACATGATTTGTAAAATTACTCGAATTGGCAGATTCTGTGGCCTTCAAGTCCTCTTTTTAGGTAAAATTGCATTTATTTCACTGTCATTATTATTTGAGACATCTTTCTCTCTAAAGCCCTTGAAACTCTTTACTTTCTTTCTTTCTTTCTTTACTTCATTCTCCCCTCCTTCCCTCCTTCTTTATTTCCTCCCTCCCTGGCCTGAACAAGACCAGATTTTGATTAATATGTCATACCTATAATGAGGTACCAAGTGAGATCCTAACTTTTGTGATGATACGATGGACTGGCTCCCTAGAGCTTAACTGGTAATTAGCTGATTTCTTCCTTCCATCCTTCCTCCTGCCCTCCCTTTCTTCCTTTTTTCCTTCTATCAATCCATTCTTCTAAAACTTATTCTGATCTTCTGGCAGGAAAAGAGAACTGTCTCTTTACTAATGCTGAGCTTTTGGATTAATAAAACTGAAATTTTAATTTTTCAGTTTTCTTTGGAGTCATTTTAATAAAAGAGAAGAAAATGGAGAATGATTAAAATGATCTACTTATAGTTTGGAATGAGGGATGATGGGGTTTAGGGCAGGTCACCCCAAAGTATGCCATTTTGGCATATTGATTATTTTGAATTAAAGATACTTAAGAAACAGCCCGTGGAAGAAGAACACACTGACTCTCTTTTGTCCCCGTGAAAGCAGGAAATAAATCTCCCATGTGAAAGGTACCCTTCTCATAGCAGGAGGCCAAGAGACATCCTTATCACCATAGATAAGGAATTCAGGACTAAGCAGGCTGTGTAAACAAACCCTGTTACTTCTTCACTAACAAACTACCCTAAACCCAAACTTCTTTGTTTGGTCAGTTCTCCACAAATTTATTGTTTCTTTGTCTTAACAGCATAAAAACTGCTGACTTTGGCCACCTCTTTGAGTGTCATATTTTTATGAGCTCCTCTATGTATGAAATTAAATCTTTCTCCTGTTAATTGGCTTCATGTCAATTTAATTATTAAATCAGTTAAAGAATCTAGAAGGAAGAGGGAAAGGTTTTCCCCTCCCATACAGGAAATTAGCCAAACTGTTTTTGGAAGAGTCCAGTTCTCTGCACAGAAATCCTCTCATTCTGTTACCTGAAAGTGTGTTTCCCTAGACCAGCATCATCATCACCCAGAACTTGTGAGCCATACAGATTCTGGGGCCCTGACCCAAAGCTACTGCTTTGTAAACTCTGGAGACAGAACCCAAGAATCTGTTTTTACAAGTCTTCCGGGTGGTGGTAAATGCATGCTCAAGTTTTAGAACCTACTGATTTCTTCTTGGTAGAATAAAGGACCTAGTAGGCCTTATTTTAAGATTACTACCACGTTTCTCAGCATCACAAAAAAAATTGCAAAACTGTGGTGAAAATGCAATTAACATGGCTGATCATAAAGGGAAACTAAATAATGCAATTTTGCCAGTTGAGATTCGGTTCTTCTGTTTTGTTCCAGGGGTGATTCTACTCATTCCTTGACAAGTCTAAAATGTTACTGTATTGATTGGAATCTGATGGCAGACAGCATTTATTAAAGTGTACAAAACAATATTCAAATAATTCATGCTTCTGTAACTTATCTTTGGATTCTAGCGTGGAAAAGTTTGAGAAGAGATGAGACATGGCAGAAATTTTTCTAATTCTTGGGTAATTGTTGCTAGAGGGAAATGTATACAAGTGTTTTCAAATTGTGTTGAAATATGAACACAATTTCTTCCCCCCCCCCCAGTAAATTTCCTTAGTGATTTTTTTTAATTCTCTCTGTCATAGAATGCTTTTATTTGAGAACATGTATTATGTATAGCCAACAATCAAGGCTTTCAGAAATTGTTGATTCTAACAAACTTCAGAGTTCTTAACATATGGTTGTTGCTGATTGAATTTATCTAGCACAACAAGAAACTAAGATAAGATTTCATTCAGCAAAGAACACTATGAAGTATTGCTTTATGGAAATCCATTAGCTAGGACTCTGACGTATGAAGTAACATGAGAAATGCAAATAACAACAATATAATTAAACTGTCAAATGTGATAGAGAAATTTATGTGAAAATGCATGTAGTGCCAGATTTCTTTACTCCCCCCCCCCTCTTTTTAAGGCAACATCAAAACAGTTACTTCTGAGAATATTTATAACCTGTCAAGAGGAAAGACTAGAGACTATGTGGCTATGAATCCCTGAGGAAAAATGTTAGTTTCAAAGCACCATTGATGTAAATATTGCCTCTTTTCTATTTTGTGGAATGGGTTGTTATGCTGATAAATTTGTGTTAAAAACATAATTATCTAAAAGCCACTGGCATTAAAAACACCAGTGCATTTTTGTAATAGAATTATAGATGTGGGATCATCTGTAATATAGGAGACATAGTCTTAATACAATGATTGTTTTTTATGTGAAGAAAAAAGCACAATAACAACACAAAGATGTTTAAGAGGAAGTTTGATATGGTTGTTGGGAGATAGTATTAAAAGACATTCTTGCAGGGAAGTATTACTATTTCTGCTAAGCTGTGCAAAATTGGAACATGTCCAAAATTTCAGTGTCATAGCTACACATACGTTCTTACACACAACTCCCTCATCCCCAAACATTTCCTCTGTTCCTCTCATTGGCTTTCATTTGGTTTTAGATATACACTGATAATATTTTATATATATTAAGTAGCAAAATATCTCTGCAAACAAATCAACTACAATAAAAATAACTAAGTGATGTCATTCATAACTGAATTAATAGGAAATATTTTTCTAAAAAGAGGGACTCACTCCTAATTAATGGGAATTAAATATTGTTTGTCCAGGGAAAGTGTTTAGAGTCAAAGATGAAGGGGCGGTTTTGAATAACAGTAGATGTAGGAGAAAGGAGATGTGTCTATCTGTGACCATGTTTTTCATTTTAAAGTAGAAAATTATTTTACAGACCTAAGAGAAAATTTCATTTTAGCAAACGGAACTGTTTTTATGGAATGAATATAACATTTGTCATTTCAAGTTGTCCAGTAATAAAAACTCTAAATAATAGTTGTTTTTATAAGGTCACTGTGAAGAATAAGTGAGATATTATATATATTGACATATGGTATGATTTCAAAAGTGTAGTTTCAAATATCTCCAAACTTTAGAAATTTCTCAGAATTTCTAGGTATACAGAATACCCCTGATACAACAGTATATCAAGTACCTGGTAGATGGGCTTGTTTTAGTTCTGTGTCTGTTCCATGTCAAAGGCATTGACCTAGATCACATATATTCATTGATTCTATTTAGGTGATCAGTGATACAGCACAGTTTCCAGAAGAAATACATGATTATTTTTCATAACAAAATCTGTTGATGTTAAAAAGGAAGGAAGGAACAGATTTTGTTGTGCCATCTTGATAAAAAAAATAAAGAACACATGCATAATCGCTAGAGGTTGGGCCTATTTAACTTATCCAAACCCAGGAGTCATTCTCAATTCCTTTATTTGCTTTATACTCACCTCCATTTTATTTCCCTCACACTCCAACTCCATTCCATCATAATCCTGCCTTACAAACCCTGAAACCCAGTAGCTTAATACAACATGCTTGCTCATAAGTGATTTTGTGAAAGTAATTTATTGTGGCTTCAACTGGGTTATGTTTTATTTGTTTTTTCCAAGAGATTTGTCACCAGTTGTCTCTTATTTCTCTTAGAGAAGGTATCACTGGACCCTGGTTTACTATAAAGGAGAGAGTAAGAATCTTTCCCATGTTTTTCATAGCAATTTCATACTGGCTTTATTCTAATCAGCGTGTTGCTTGTTGTGTCAGGACAGGAGGGGGTGGGGTGAGAATAAGGATCCAGGATCTTAATAGGTACAGTCAGCTAGCTGAGTAACTCATGTCCTGCCAATTCACTCCTGTAGCTTACAGATATATAGCCTCTCCCCTCTACACTAGGAAGTAAAGAGGAAGCTCATATCCTCTGAATAGGGTATGGAGCTGATGCATGTACATATGTTCCACTCTCACCCTTTCTAGTAAATACACCAGTGTAAGGAGAGAGAGTGTGAACTTACCCAAATAAGTCTTACAATAACTCTTCGTAATATTTATGTGATTTATGTGAGCTCGTGGCTGAGAACTTTAGATAAGTATTAGAGTTACTTTTTGGGCTTTTGTAGTAGTCTGGATCCTCACCACTTGTTACATGCATGTTGTCAGTATCAATAGGAGAGACACAAAAATTTCTTAGACTCTGAAGAAATCTGTTGATCTTTGTTTATTTTGAAATCTCTTTAGAAACTGAAATTTAAATATACTCCTAGAACATATGGTCTTTCCTGAGAGGCACCTGGGTGGCACAGTCAGTTAAGTGTCTAACTCTTGGTTTCACCTCAGGTACTGATCTCAGGGTGGTGAGATCAAGCCCTGCCTCCGGCTCTGTGCTCAAGCATGGAGTCTGCTTAAGATTCTGTCTTCCTCTTGGGACGCTGGGTGGCTCAGTCATTAAGCATCTGACTTTGGCTCAGGGCGTGATCCCAGCGTTATGGGATCGAGCCCCGCATCAGGCTCCTCTGCTGGGAGCCTGCTTCTTCCTCTCCCACTCCCCCTGCTTGTGTTCCCCCTCTCGCTGGCTGTCTCTCTCTCTGTCAGATAAATAAATAAAATCTTAAAAAAAAAGTTTCTCTCTTCCTCTCTGCCCCTCCCCAATGCACACACGTATTCTTTCTCTCTCTAAAATAAATAAATCTTAAAAATATATATATTGCTTTTCCCTTCAGAGTGTTACAAAATCAGTAAGGCCCCGGTAATAAGTCTCCAGCAATTAATGGTTAAATTCTACAAAGAAGTTCTTTGAAACATATATTGGGTGATAATATCCCATCTCCAAGTGCTACAGTATTACTAGGAGGCTAAAACTAGTAACACAGATGAAATGAAATCCACCAAAAAAAAAAATGACAGGATTTTTAGAACTTTTGAATAGTGTATTTGACATTTTAGTGAGAAATGCTAAGTTGACTTACAAAAAGTCAATCCAATTTCTGTGCTCTCTGTTCATTTGGTTTGCCTTCTAAGTGAGTCAAGATCAATAGGATCACCATGTTCCTCTAATTCAAATCCAAGATATTGACCTGCAAATAGATAATTCCACTTTCCTCATGGGCATGATACTGAGGCTCCTTGGAATTTCTACTGTAAAGTTGTGATAGCCTGTGTTCAACTCAATCAGGATTTACTAAATTCCTCCAACCCTATCTACATGGATTGTGTAAGAACGCATGGAAATAAAATCAGTATTATCAATGTGCAAGAAAGGGTTACAAAAGGAGCTCCAGGACTATATCAGAGCTATGCAGAACGCTCGCCACAACAGACACGATCAGATGACAGTTCTTGTTTGGGGTTCATGCACAATTTTCAAAACAGCAGGCCTTTGTTCTCAGCTCTTCAGTTCTTGTGGGCCTGTGAACTCTTCGTCAGATGGGAAGTATGATGTTTTTGCTCTTTTTGAAAATGTGAAAATCTTTGAAGCTGAGTTTGCTGGTAGTCAATGTAAATGGTAAAGCAAAGGAATGAAGGAATTCAGTCAAGTATTTTTGCAAAATGTTATGTAAAGAGTTATTTAAGAGATTGTTTTACTAGTTTCTGGGCCTTTAGGAGGATCATTAGAAGGTTTGGTAAAAATTACCAAAGTAATCTTGAAGGAAGTACAGCAATAAGCCATTACATAAATAATAATTCTATAAAAAACTATGTAACAAGGGAAACATTTGTGTTTCTGTTCTGGAAGATCTCTTGATATTGGGTTTTAAAGCAATTTCCAGGGATTTCTATATAAAGATAATACTTATGGACAACAGCAGCAACAAAATGTGTCTTCTTAGATTTTTCAATTCCTACTTCGTGTGGTTTATTTGGGTATTCTCCACATCACAGTCTACTCACATCAAATTCAAAATTGTGAAAGTGGTTGATGTACCCTTCTTCCACATTTCTCAACATTAAGTCTATTGTGTATTTATCATTAGTTCTCTTTTTGCAGACATACTGGAATTTTATATTTTAGACTGCAGATTTGGAAACAGTAAATTTGCTGGTTTGTCTCCTTTTTTTATTTTTTTTAATTTAATTTTATTTTTTTAAGATTTTATTTATTTATTTGACAGAGATAGAGACAGCCAGCAAGAGAGGGCACACAAGCAGGGCGAGTGGGAGAGGAAGAAGCAGGCTCATAACGGAGGAGCCTGATGTGGGACTCGATCCCAGAACGCCGGGATCACGCCCTGAGCTGAAGGCAGACGCTTAACCGCTGTGCCACCCAGGCGCCCTAGTCTCCTTTTTTTTTTAATGTTTTTTTATTATATTATGTTAGTCACCATACAGTATATCCCTGGTTTCCGATGCAAAGCTCGATGCTTCAGTAGTTGTGCATAACACTCAGTGCACCATGCAACACGTGCCCTCCTCACTACCCATCACCAGTCCATCCCATTCCCCCACCCCCTCCCCTCTGAAGCCCTCAGTTTGTTTCTCAGAGTCCATAGTCTCTCATGCTTCATTCCCCCTTCTGATTACCCCCCCTTTCTTTATCCCTTTCTTCCCCTACCAATCTTCCTAGTTCTTATGTTCCATAGATGAGAGAAATCATATGATATATGTCTTTCTCTGCTTGACTTATTTCACTTTGCATTATCTCCTCCAGCACCGTCCATGTTGCAGCAAATGTTGAGAACTCATTCTTTCTGATAGCTGAGTAATATTCCATTGTATATATGGACCACAACTTCTTAATCCATTCATCTGTTGAAGGGCATCTCGGCTCCTTCCACGATTTGGCTATTGTGGACAATGCTGCTATGAACATTGGGGTGCATATGGCCCTTCTCTTCACTACGTCTCTATCTTTGGGGTAAATACCCAGTAGTGCAATGGCTGGATCATAGGGTAGCTCAATTTTTAACTTTTTAAGGGACCTCCACAGTGTTTTCCAGAGTGGCTGTACCAACTTGCATTCCCACCAACAATGTAGGAGGGATCCCCTTTCTCCACATCCTCTCCAGCAATTGTTGTTTCTTGCCTTGTCAATTTTTGCCATCCTAACTGGCGTAAGGTGGTATCTTAGTGTGGTTTTGATTTGAATTTTCCCGATGGCTAATGATTTTGAACGTTTTTTCATGTGTCTGTTAGACATTTGTATGTCTTCATTGGAAAAGTGTCTGTTCATATCTTCTGCCCATTTTTTGATTTGTTTATTTGTTTCTTGCATATTGAGTTTGAGAAGTTCTTTGTAGATCTTGGATACCAGTCTTTTATCTGTTGCATCATTTGCAAATATATTCTCCCATTCTGTGGGCTGCCTCGTAGTTTTTTTGACTGTTTCCTTGGCTCTGCAGAAGCTTTTTATCTTGATGAAGTCCCACAAGTTCATTTTTTCTTTTGTTTCTCTTGCCTTTGGAGATCTGTCATGAAAAAGGTTACTTTGGCCGATGTCGTAGAGGTTGCTGCCTATGTTCTCCTCTAGAATTTTGATGGATTCCTGTCTCACATCGAGGTCTTTCATCCATTTGGAGTTTATTTTTGTGTATGGTGTGAGATAGTGGTCAAGTTTCATTCTCTTGCATGTAGCTGTCCAATTTTCCCAGCACCATTTGTTGAAGAGACTGTCTTTTTTCCACTGGATGTTTTTCCTGCTTTATCAAAGATTAGTTGCCCAAAGAGCCGAGGGTCCATTTCTGGGTTCTCTATTCTGTTCCATTGGTCTATGTGTCTGTTTTTGTGCCAGTACCATGCTGTCTTTGTGATCACAGCTTTGTAGTACAGCTCAAAATCCGGCATTGTGATGCCCCCAGCTTTGTTTTTCCTTTTCAACAGTTCCTTGGCAATTCGGGGCCTTTTCTGGTCCCATACAAATTTAAGGACTATTTGTTCCAGTTCCTTGAAAAACGTCATCGGTATTTTGATCGGGATAGCATTGAAAGTGTAGATTGCTCTGGGTAGCATGCATATTTTAACTATGTTAATTTTTCTGATCCATGAGCATGGAATATTTTTCCATCTTTTTGTGTCTTCTTCAATGTCTTTCAAGAGTGATTTGTAGTTTCTAGAATATAGATCCTTTATGTCTCTGGTTAAGTTAATTCCAAGGTAACATATGGTTTTTGGTGCTATTGTAAATGGAATGGATTCCCTAATTACTCTTTCTTCAGTCTCATTATTCGTGTATAGAAATGCAACTGATTTCTGAGCATTGATTTTGTATCCTGCCACATTACCGAATTGCTCTATAACTTCTAGTAGTTTGGGAGTGGATTCTTTTGGGTTTTCCATATAGAGTATCATGTCGTCTGCAAAGAGAGACATTTTGACTTCTTCTTTGACAATTTGGATACCTTTTATCCCTTTTTGTTGTCTGATTGCTGTTGCAAGGACTTCTAGTACTATGTTGAATAATAGTGGTGAGAGTAGGCATCCTTGTCGTGTTCCTGATCTTAAGGGAAAGGCTTCCAGCTTTTCCCCATTGAGAATGATATTTGCTGTAGGCTTTTTATAGATGGCTTTTATGAGATTGAGAAATGTAACCTCTATCCCTACACTCTGAAGGGTTTTAATCAGGAAAGAATGCTGTATTTTGTCAAATGCTTTTTCTGCATCAATTGAGAGGATCATATGGTTCCTGTGTCTTTTCTTGTTGATATGATGTATCACGCTGATTGATTTGCGAGTGTTGAACCACGCTTGCATCCCAGGGATGAATCCCACTTGGTCATGATGGATAATCCTTTTAATGTACTGTTGGATTCTATTAGCCAGGATATAGTTGAGGATTCTAGCGTCCATATTCATTAGGGAAATCAGTCTGTAATTCTCCTTTTTGATGGGGTCTTTGCCTGGTTTGGGGATCAAGGTAATATTGGCCTCATAGAATGAGTTTGGTAGCTTTCCTTCTGTTTCTATTTTTTGAAATAGCTTTAGGAGAATAGGTATTATTTCTTCTTTGGATGTTTGGTAGAATTCCCCAGGAAAACCGTCCGGGCCTGGAGTTTTGTTATTTGGAATGTTGTTTATCACTGACTCAATTTCTTCATAATTAATTGGCCTGTTTAAGAAATCAATTCCTTCCGGTTTCAATCTTGGTAGTTTATAGGTTTCCAGGAAGGCCTCCATCTCGTCCAGATTGCTTAATTTATTGGCATATAGCTGTTGATAAAAATTTCTAATAATCCTTCCAATTTCATTGGTGTTGATTGTGACCTCTCCCTTTTCATTCATAATTTTATTAATTTGGGTCCTTTCTCTATTCTTTTGGATAAGTCTTGCCAGCAGTCTGTCAATTTTATTGATTCTCTCAAAGAACCAGCTTCTAGTTCTGTTGATCTGCTCTACTGTACTCCTGGTTTCTAATTCATTGATTTCTGCTCTAATCTTGGTCAGCTGCTTCCTCGTGAGTGGATTAGGCCTGTCCCTCTGTTGCTGTTCCAGCTTCTTGAGGTGAGAATATAAAAACTGCATTTTAGATTTTTCTATTCTTTTGAGTGAGGCTTAGATGGCTATGTATTTCCCCCTTAGGACTGCCTTTGCAGTATCCCATAGGTTTTGGACCGTTGTGTTTTCATTTTCGTTGGTCTCCATAAATTGTTTAAATTGATTTTTGATTTCCTGGTTTATTGAGTCATTCTTGAGCAGGATGGTTCTTAGTCTCCAAGTGTTTGAGTTTCTTGCAAATTTTTCCTTGTGGTTGAGTTCCAATTTCAAAGCATTGTTGTCTGAGAATATGCAGGGTTGGTATCGGTTGAGACCTGTTTTGTGACCCAGTATACGTTCTATCCTTGAGACTGTTCCATGGGCATTAGAATAGAATGAGTATTCTTTGGTTCTGGGGTGTAGTGTTCTATATATCTATGAGGTCCAACTCGTCTAGTATGGCATTCAAAGCTCTTGTTTCTTTGCTGATTTCTTGCTTAGGTGATCTGTCTATTGCTGATAGTGGAGTGTTGAGGTCTCCTACTATTAGTGTATTTTTATGTATATGTCTCTTTATTGTGGTTAAGAGTTGGCTTGTGTATCTTGCTGCTCCCCTGTTGGGGGCATATATATTTATAATTGTCATATCCACTCATTGTATACATCCTTTGAGAATAATATAGTGCCCTTCTGTGTCTCTAACTATAGTCTTTAGTTTAAAATCCAATCTGTTTGATCTGAGAATTGCTACCCCAGCTTTCTTTTGAGGTCCATTGGCATGAAAGATGGTATTCCATCCCTTTACTTTCAGTCTGAATGTATCTTTAGGTTCAACGTGAGTCTCTTGTAGACAGCAAATGGATAGGTCATGTCTTTTTATCCAATCTGCAACCCTGTGGTGTTATGGGAGCATTTAAGCCATTTACATTGAGACTGATTATTGAGAGATATGATTTTAATGATTCCATGTTGCCCGTAAAGTCTTTGTTTCTATAGATTGTGACTTTCTGTTCTGTATCAATCTTGTGGCCTTTTTACTTTATAGAACCCCCCTTAATATTTCTTTTAGGGCTGGTTTCGTGGTTACAAAATTGGTCAATGACTGGCGATTCTGGAATGTCTTTATTTCTCCATCAATTCTGAATGACAGCCTTGCTGGATAAAGATTCTTGGCTGCATGTTTTTCTCTGAAAGAGCTTTAAAAATGCCCCCCTAACCCTTTCTCTCATTCCAGGTCTGTGTAGACAGGTCTGACGTAATTCTGATGCCTTTGCCTTGGTTCGTGAGAAATTTCTTTGCCCTGGCCGCTTTCAATAGTGTATCCTTGGATCTAATATTTGCGAATTACACTATGACGTGACGTGGTGTAGGTTTATCGTGGTTGAGCTTGGGAGGGTTCCTCCCTGCCTCTTGGACACGAATGTTTGTTTCCTTTGCTAGATTAGGGAAGTTTTCAGCTACAATTTTTTCAAATATCTCTTCTAGACCTCTGTTTTTCTCCACCCCCTCAGGGATGCCAATGATTCTGACATTGGAATGTTTCATTGAGTCAGTAATCTCCCGTAACCTACATTCCTGTGCATGGATTTTTTGGAGTCCAGATTCCATTTTAGCTTTTTCTTCTACTAACCCATCCTACAATTCACTGATATGTTCTTCTGCCTCATTCACCCTTGCCGTCAGAGCCTCTAGTTTTGACTGCATTTGGCTCATAGAATTTTTAATTTCTGCCAAATTCTCTCTTATTTCCGCCCTTAGAGATTCTATATTCTCATTAACATTTTCGTTAATACTTTTTTCAAGTCTACACATCATCTTGACCACCTTTCCTCTGAATTCCATTTCTGATAATTTGGTTATATCCATATCCATTAGTTCTGTGGCAGAGGCCACAGACTTATTGTCTTTCTTTGCTGGGGGGTATTTCTCCTTCTCGTCATTCTGATGAGGAGAGGTTGTGGGGTTGTCCAGAGCCCAAATTATTGACCGGGACCCAGGCCATGAGCCCTTGTTTTATAGGGATCTTAGGGATGTGGGCTTCTTTTTTTTTTTTTAAGATTTTATTTATTTTGTGACAGAGAGACAGCCAGCGAGAGAGGGAACACAAGCAGGGGAGTGGGAGAGGAAGAAGCAGTCTCCCAGCAGAGGAGCCCGATGCGGGACTCGATTCTTGAACGCCGGGATCACGCCCTGAGCTGAAGACAGATGCTTAAGGACTGTGCCCCTGGAGGTTTGAGGTGCCTCTTCTGAGAGTTGAGCAGTAGTGGCCAAATCTCAGCCTCTGCCTCAGAACAGAGGGATTGCGAACCGTTCTCCACTGATATTCTGGCCACTTTAACTTTGTTTCTGTTGGTGCTGCTCAACCCTGCCACGTCAGGGGATGTGCGCCCCACACCTGGCGTTCCAGCCCTTACTTCTAGGGCCGTTGCATCTCTGTCCTTTGTGTTTCTAAGACCACCAGCTGCCAGCCACCAGCCACCCCCACGCATTCCCGGAGCTCCCGGTCTCAGTCTGGTTTCAGTGAGCTCACCGGAGTTCCGTGAGAAGTCTGGTGTCACACGCTCCCAGCTCACGGTCTCAGTCTGCTCTCTCACGGGTGCCGGTCATTGAGTCCACCTACTCCCCCGTGCAGGTGGCTACCGCTTCCTGGCGCTGAACATGGCAGCTCCCTCCCCCTTCCATTTATCTTCCGATATCTGTGCAGGGTTTCACAGCTCCCCGCTTCATACCTCAATACTCAGCACTGGAGATGTTCGTTTGTAGAGATCCAGATGTATCTTCCTGCGTCTCAGGCTGATTCCGTGGATGTTCAGGCTGGTCTGGTACCTATCCAGCTCGACTCCGGACCGGCTGAAAAAGGGGTCCCCTACTCCTCCGCCATCTTAACCCCTCCTTCTGCTGGTCTGTCTCCTTAATGAATTAAATAATTATTTTCATCTGTATGATTTGGTACTTCCAAGGAAATGTAGCTGACTGTAAGAAGTACAGATTTTTTAGGGGCGCCTGGGTGGCTCAGTCGTTAAGCATCTGCCTTGGGCTCAGGGCGTGATCCCGGCATTCTGGGATCGAGCCCCACATCAGGCTCCTCCGCTGGGAGCCTGCTTCTCCCTCTCCAACTCCCACTGCTTGTGTTCCCTCTCTCACTGGCCGTCTCTCTCTCTCTCTGTCAAATAAATAAATAAAATCTTAAAAAAAAACAGAAGTACAGATTTTTTTAATTTCAAGAGTATATTTAATTTTTATGTATTTTAAATTCACGGTTATTGTCCTAACCTCAAATTTTGAATGTGCTATTTTTTTTTCAGAATATTTTTCTGGGGTCAGGTTTTCTGGGCTTTCTGTTCTTGGTTACTTGACAACTATTTATTGTTTATGTCATCTTGATATAGTTCTATATTCCTCTGTGAAGTTACGGTTGTAAAAGTACTTACTTGACCTGCATTAGTGTGAGGACTAGCAAAATAAGTCATAGAAAGTGTATTTGCAAAGGTATTCAGTATGTTATTGAGAATTTAGCCTTTACTAACATTTGTTTTGCACTTTATACTTTCATAAGTTTGTTCACATATATTTTTGACCTTTGTAACAGCTTTATGAACAAGATTGGAATATGTCTATCCTAATTTGAGAGTGTAAGAACTGTTTTCTTTATTTCTGGGGGATATGAATAATTTTATAAAAGTAGATTCAGTAAAATGAGACTCACAGCAACATTGTGTGATTTCCAGGGTCAGAAAATTAATTAGTGAGAAACCTAGGGCAAGGTTCAGGTGGCTTGAGTTTCATTTTAACTTCTACTTTACCATTATCCTTTCCAAATAGGTGTTTCTCAAAGGATGTAACTGTGCTTTATCTTAAAATATAAGAAAAGTTGTATAACTGTAAGTGAACTTTGATAAAAATTTTTGATTAAAGAATTCTCATTTCACCCTTTGATCCTAATAAAGACTTGAAAAATATTTTTGGACTTAATCTCCTTCATTGAGCAATAATGATTATCTTTTAGGTGAAGTATATAAAAAAATGTAAAAGTTTCTTGATTGGCGATAAATTAGTCAAGATCATATTCCCAACGTATAAACATTTTTCTGCTCAAAAATTTTAACCTGTTGACTCAGAGGAACTCAGTTGCTTCTTTCCAATATAGACACTAATTTCCACTAATTTCCACAAATCAGATCTTAGTATGGTTCCTGGATTCTTAGGTATTGTACAACTTGATGGTGCCCAGGCAAGGATTTGGTGCTAATGTTATAAGTGATGACAAACCTAATAAAACGCAAATTCTTTTTCATCTCTTTTCTGATCGCAGGGCAGAGGTTTGCCTCCATTTTCTGGCGGTGTGACATGGCTGTTCTGCAGGGATCTAATTAGAAGAAAAGATCAGTAGCAGAGCTAATTTGTGTTACCTGTTTTGCTAGCTACTCTTGTCTTCAGCGGTGATAGCACCTGGGATGTATAAAATGGGAAATGACAAAGATACAAAACAGGGTATAGTCCCAGTTTAAAATAAGCATCTTGCTCTAGGCAGAAATTCCCCCAAATGTAATGATGACTGCTGTGTGAGAGAGGATTCAAGAAAAGGTAGAATATAAAGTACTTTAAGAATGGCCTAAAGGGATTTCAAGAATTGCAAGTATAAACAACAGGACATATAGTATGTAGATAGAAAATGCTTTCATTTTCTTTGGTCCATTTTAACTCATTTAACTGTGGCTATTTTTTTTCTGCCCTTGGACATACCCAATGCTTGTGTGTGTGTGTGTTGGGGGGGCGGTGGCAGCAGCAGTGGTGGTAGTTAGGAGTTCACCCCAGATAGTCAACAATCCAGTGTTTATTTGTAGTTCCATAAAAAATTCCCAGTTTAGTAATCATCATATAAAGTCCAGTAAAAAATAACTACTTTTTCATTTAAAGTTAAATCTTCTTCCCTCTCCCAACTGTTACAGGCTAAGAAACTGTAGAGGGAAGGGAAAATATGTAGATTTCTTATCCATGTTCTCATCTAGCATTTCTAGTGCTCTGCCCCAGTGCATTAGGCTACTTGGGACTTCTCCAGGATTCTAAATGAGGAAAGGAAGAGGGGCTATAAGAGGCAGAGAGTGGTCTTCATTAACTTGAATCAGTCTGTTACTGGTTTTCTCTAGCTATGGAAGTATTGATTTCTTTTTCTTTTGTCTCCTTCCCCTCCAAAACAAAAATACATCTCCTGGAGGTATCTTCTCTTCAGTTACTTTGGATAAGTGCCTCTGTGTGGTCTCCTAAGACATGTCTCTTCGCCTTGGAGCATCTGGTGGAACACCTCCAGTTTCTTTCTTCTGAGGTGTGTTACTTCTTCAAGCCAGCCTTCTTGAGTATGATGTAAAATAATGTCAGGCTAGGTAGTTTTCTCTCTTTCTGGCCCTTACCTTCTCATGGCCTATATGAAAAACATGCACTTTTTTTGCTCCTACAAATTATGGAGGAATAAAGGCTCCTTTTCATTGCTCATCATGAGAGAAACTGGCTTGTGGGTATCAGTCATCTCTTTTTCAGTCTCTGTGATAAGTCTTTTCTTCCCTCTCCCAACTGTTGGAATAGAAGGAGAATTTGTCATGCATTTATTGGGAAGGACTAATGGTTTGTGTATTAGGAAAGAATATAGAAGTGCTTTCTAGTGTATCACTTTTCATTATTAGGTTTATCTGAAAAACAAAGTTCTCACTATAGAAGATAGCCAGGAATTTCATGGTTCACAATTATATAGTTCCAAAGAATAAAATGTGCCAACTGTCTTTTACTGAGTATTCCCATTAGTATTGTCTGTATCATTCATGTCACTGCTCACTGGAAAGAAAGGTTATTCTGCCAGTGAGATCTGCTGCCTTGCAGGCTCCAGATGTTCAGCATGTTAGGCTTTAAGCATGTCCACAAGGGTTCCTAGTGGACTACATTTGGATATCTGGGAGGGAATGCAGGGCAGGAAAAGAATATTCAACTGATACCATTTAAGTAAACACTAGAAATGAGAGAATGACCTTTAAATCTTGCCATCTAGAAACATTCTCTTAAGTAAAAGCACAAATTTAAAGAGTTCATGTTTTGAGTTAAAAGATTAATAATCTATTTTTTTCAAAGGATTATTTATTTGAGAGAGTGAGAGAGTGTGAATGAGCATGTGCAAGGGGGGAGGGGCAGAGAGAGAGGGAGAGAATCTCAAGCAGACTCCACGTGAGCACAGAGCCTGACACAGGGCTTGATCTAAGGACCCTAAGATCATGACCTGAGTTGAAATCAAGAGTCAGATGCTTAACCGACTGAGTCATCCAGGTATCCCAAGATTAACAATCTATTAATGAATTTTGATTTTTTCCTTTTCAGCAAACACCAATAAAATAGAATATAAGGAGCCTGAAAGAAGATGTATAGCATCCCCCATAACAGGTTTATGGACAACTGTAGGTAGGTCTGGATTTAAATTTTGGCTTAGACATATACAAACCAAGTGACATACTTAAGCAATTTGACCCTTCTTTATCTTGTTTATAAGTGGAATAGAATTAATTCATTAGGCTCTGGTTAAAATGAATTAGGACAAATGCAAATTCTTGGAATATGATAAGCATTTAATAAATGGTAGTTATCACCATCATTATCATCATTTTAAATGTTCACCAAGAATAAGATTCTGAATCGTGTCTATTATCCTTCCTTCCTTCTTTCTTTCCTTCCTTCCTTCCTTCCTTCCTTCCTTCCTTCCTTCCTTCCTTCCTTCCTTCCATTTATCTTCTCCAATATTGAAGATAATCAATACTCAGCTCTAAAGGTATGAATATTTAGGGAATAGAGCTCAGGCAGTTGTCGTATAATCTTAGGCAATAAGCTATGAGATATTTGAACTTTGAACAGTAGCTTAAATAATCGTGATTTTTTTGGGGGGGGAGAATAACAAATAATATTTATATTAGGAGCTATGGAGACTTGAAAACTGTACGTGTAGCAAGTAAATTGACATTTCAAAGTTTAAAAAAAAATTCCTTCCTGAACCAGTGTCATTTTTTATGTCAGGAGACCTCACCCCTCATTTCCTTATGCTTTTTAGAGATCTTAGTGACCAGAAATAAACTGATCATTAACTACATTCTTCTTCTGTTGATTTCCAGTCCCCAAAAGAGCAGCTTCAGTAAAATGAAGACAAATCTAAGATTTCGGTGACAATTAACCATATTTTTTGGCTAATTCTAATTAGACTTCATAAACATTTCTTTCCATTGCACAAAGGTTTTTGAGCTTGAGTAACATGATTTTCAGAAAAATTTGTTTCTTTTAAAATAATAGTTGTAGTCTTAGATGTTGAAAGCAAATACAAAAAGTCATGGTCTATTTATGAGTATCTTTTGTGGCACATTGGCCTCTTTAACCAAACACATTCATAGTTCATAATCACCATAAGAACACTATTTTGGGGAGAAACAATTAATTTTCCAAGGACTTGGTAATGATTCAGCAGGAGAACAAAAGCAAAAATTAATGATCCCAAACCTAGACATGAACTTGTACTTAACCTTTTTGGAATTGGTTGTGAAATAATTGTATACAGAAGAAATTTGTTGAACTATTTGGCTTTAATTAGCTTTTGATCATAAAAAAAATGTTGAGTAGATTTGCTTCTTCCTGAAACATATTTCTTTAATATGGGCAAGAACACAAATATGTACTGTGATTATACTGAGAATATATGAATTCAGTTAGCCAATTTATTTTGGGCAATGTTTTAATTGAGGATTATTTTCCCAAAGGGTAAAACCCAAGCAGTTTAAAACTTGAGAACATGAATGATGTTTTGAAAATATTTTTACACAATCTAGGTGGAATGATGCACCAAGACTTAACATAGGGAAAGATTTCCTATCTAAGACATCTAATGATGGATTCTATTCTCAGAATGACTCTCATGTTGACCAGTGAAATAAAAGGGCTGGATTATGGATGGGTTGTTTAGAAAAGACTGCTTGATTGTTTCATTGGTATAAATCTGTATCAAAATTGATCAAATTATCTACTTTGAATATGAGCAGTTTAGTATGTTTAAATTATACCCCAGTAAAGAAGAAAACATAGATAGCCACCAAATATGAAATAAAAACAATTGGGGATCATATGAAAAGAGGACAAAGCTGCTCCCACTTCCCCAACACAAGATATGATATGACTAAGTCTCAGGTTGGAGGATGAGGAGAAGGAATTTGGAAGAGAGTTTATGGAAAAACAAGTTAACTGCTTTCCCTGCCTCCAATTATCCTTGGGTTGGGAGGCAGGGAACAGAAGGGAAGAAATAGAAAAGAGAAATTATTTATGTTGGGGAGGCAAAAGAGGTAATAAGATCCTGGTGCTTGGCTGCCTGAAACCTTAAGACAGAAGTCTTGTAGACGTGCCCAGCAGCTCTAACATGAGGGAAGGAACAAACAGGATGGAAGCATAATATTCCTATGGGCCTGAGAATGGTATGGATTAGACATGAATGTTTCTGAGGTGCCTGGGTGGCTCAGTCGGTTAAGCATCTGTCTTCAGCTCAGGTCATGATCTCAGGGTCCTGGGATGGAGCCCTGTGTCAGACACCCTGCTCAGCGTGGAGTCTGCTTCTCCCTCTCCCACTGCCTCTTCCCCTGCTCATGCGCGTGCTCTCTCTCTCATGTAAATAAATAAATCTTAAAAAAAAAAAAGACGTGAATGTTTCTATGTGACCAAGTAATGAGGAAGTTGGCAGAAGCAAGAGACTGGATAAATCAGATGTGTGCTATTTAGGTGTAAACACAGCTGAAACATTAAAGTGGTGGTTATTTTGAGGGGTCTGTGAAAAGTGAGGTATGACTGTAGAAATGATTGCCATTTGTCAGAGCCAGCACCAGATGCCAAGAGAATGGTCTACAAATGTTAGCAGCCAGGGACCTACAGACCCTGTGAGCCTCATAGTCACCCATCATGCCCGATGGTCAGTACGCCTCACCTCCTAACTTCGAGAGGAAAGGCAGGAATCGTTAAATTGAGAAATGTTGAAACTTGGATTTTTAAAATAATCTTAAATGGGATTTTTATGTAAAAAACAAAAAAACACTTGAATTTTCATTACTTACCTGGATTCCATATAGAGAGATGAAGACAGAATTATTTCTGAATTCTGAGGACAATTGTAATTCAGAATGCTTGCTGACTACCAATATTTTGATCTCAGAAAGAACTGGGGAGTAAAGAAAAAAAAAAAACCAAAAAAGCAAAACAAAATAAGTAAAAGTAATCCCCGCTGAAATAGATACTAAAACAGTTCCATTGTTTGCATCTGTGTTAAGCTATATTATCTTAACACTTGTTATAATTCATAGCAGTAGTCCGTCTTTCCTTGCTATGTTTATAGTTGCAGTTATGTGAAACTATATTTGGAAGCAAATCTTATATCTTAATTTGCTTGTAATAAGGAAATGAAAGAATAACATATGCTTTTTTTAACAAAAAATATCAGTAATAAAATTAGGAAGGAAATGAGCAAATGTGAATAAATTTACTTAGGAAATATGCTATTCATATCTCAAAATTCCATTGTAATTATGCTAAATATTTTGAAAGTAGTATTTTGATAATCTTGTTTTTAATTTTTGTATTTATATGAATATGCAAAGCTACATAGATTCATATATATGGCCTGTGTATGTATATTTATATATGCAGATAAATTATTTTTTAAAAGTCTATATTATGATGTGTTACATTTAAGTTTTGCCTTAATATTTGCCAGTATTCTTTTGAGGTCTTATTTTTTTTTAAACAAAATCAAAATCAAAAGTATACTAATACAATGAAGTTAACACATCCTTTAGTAAATGTATACAAGAGTTTGAATTCTATGGTAATCTTTTTTTTTAAATCAAAGATAATAAATTAGCTATTTATGTATCCTTTTATGCTAAAATTTTCTTCACATGACACTGGATTAGTTCCCTTAAGATTCAAAGCTCCTATGTTTTGCTGTTACTCAGTTTATGAAGCTTTAAAGCAGCTTAGTATTCTCCTAAATCATTCTGTCACTTGGGATCCATCCCTAATTTCTCACATCTATCCATTAATGTGCAGCTTTTCAGTATAATAAGTCCTTGGGAAATTCACACTGAAATTTTCCTTTCCTGTATTTCTCTCACTTACTATAACAGTTTTCTGAAATTTACCATTTAAATAGGTAGTTAAAGTCCAGAGCTGTTGAAATTTTGATGACTAAAACAAAAAGCAAAACAAACCCCCCCCCAGATACTTATATCCAGAATTCTTCTTTCCTGTGTCCTATGCATAGAAAAGTAGTGAAATCAGTATCTCTTTCTAACTTCAGCAACTTTGTTTGCAAAATTTAAATTTAGGAAGTTAAAATATGTCCTTAAAGTACATTATCAATGTTAATGCTTTTTTCCCTGTCAGATGTTGTTCCTTCTTTCTGATGACTGAGAAGAGAACTTATGTTGATGGTCACTATCAGTCATTTAAATATTAGAAATTTTCTCTCTCTGCATTATTTTTTTTGTTCAGTGGCATCCAAACAGATTTTTCTAATAGCAGGGATATATGTCCCTATGGATAAAATAGGACCTAACATACACTGAAAATTTTCTAAAAGTATAAAGAAATACAAGCTGGAGAGTTGTTTGTCATGAAAGGATATTAGAGAAGTAGATCAGAAAAGGCTTGATTTTGTATGAGTGGTGTCATCCTCTAATGTCATGCCCGAGAAATCTTCCAGTTTCTATTTAACTCTCCTCAGCCGAGAACATTTAGGTACCTCTCAGCTTTTATTGGGACATGTTAAGGGCAGGGGTATTTTGGTGATTTTTGTGCTTGGCTCATAATAGATGTTCCATAAATGTTGAATGATGGCTAAGCAGGCTCTTGAGTGTGGGGAGGCAGAGTGATTACGAAAGGGTTAGGATCCAGGAGTAATATCGTAGCTGGTTCACCTGCAGTGGAAAGAGATTTGGGTCACTGAAGGTGAGGTACTTCATCATGTGGCTTGAGGTCAGTGCTGGTTTTAGAAATGAACAGTGAAATGGGAGCATTGCATGAGAGTGTTTGTACTTGGCTAGGCTATTCAAGTGTCGTATTTCACTTAGAACCTGTGGCATTAATAAACCTGCAACTGTTCTCCAGAGTGGCTGCACTAGTTTGCATTCCCACCAACAGTGCAAGAGGGTTCCCCTTTCTCCACATCCTCCCCAACACCTGTTGTTTCCTGGGTTGTTAATTTTGGCTGATTTGACAGGGGTGAGGTGGTCAGTAATGATGATAATCTGTAATTTACAAATGAGAAAATTAAATTCTAAGACTCTCCTATAGCCGTGGAGGAAGTGTTCTGCAGACTGGGTTCATTCTTCTTGTTTTGTGTGGTCCTCTCATTTGTGGAAATTCACTCAGGAAGTGTCAGGAGGCCTCTCTCTCTTTCCCAAGGACAAGAACATCAGCAATACCAATAATATAACTACTTAGAGTTATACACTGCCTACTGTTTATAAATCATTTTCACATAGCACATTATCTTAAATTATATAACAACTCTATGAGGTTTACAGGACAGGTAATTGTTACCATTTTATATATGACAAAAAGTAGGTTAAAAAATATTAAGAGAACAGACCAAGTTTATATGGTGATAGTAGAAGATATTGGACTCAGACTAAACTTCTGGCTGTAAATCTAGTGCTCTTTCCATAATACCAAGATAATTACAGTAATTGAAGAGTAACTATTAGTTGTAGGCAGCATGTTAAATGTTCTCATCATGCAGATAATGCCCTATGATAATCATTTGTATGATTCTTGACTGTTGATTTTCTTTCCTACCTTCTCTTCTTCCTCAGATGTGTCTCAATAGCTTGGCTAATGTCCACTAGTAGGAAGCAAATGCTAGAATATTTATTGAATTACTATTTTTTTTGTTTAAATGAAGATTTATACTTTTTACAGTCTAATGGCATCCTAGGAGTCCAGTCAGCTGCCAAGGTTTACAAAAGTGTAAACACTATGCTTTTAAGACCAATGCAAATTGACAGAAATTAGTGACTGTAATGCAGTTGAGAACTCTTAGGGGAAAAGGTTAGAAGTGACACAAAACATAGGTAGGATCCTGTTTGTAGTTGTTTCTTATGTACAGCTCTGAACCTTAAATGCACTGGTACAGAGCATATTACTGAAATAGAAAGGAAGAAAAATGAAATAAAATCAGAAAAGATTAGAGGTGAAATTCTCTTTACTCATGTGTAATTGAGAGACCACTGTGTTCCAGGCTATGGTACTTAGATAATCATTTAAGCTTTAGATTATCTTTAAAACACAGATACGTTAATATTTTACAAATAGTGAAACTGAATCCCACTGAAGTTCTGTGATGTTCTCAAGCCCTTCTAGATGGTATTGGAGCTGTTATCCAACCTAAAGTTTCTGATTTGCAAGACTACTTCTTTTTGCTACACTGTACTTTATTATATTATGTGAAGATATAATAGTTTGGTGGTTTTTCTGTTATTCACTGAACGAGTTGTCCCTATTTTTCTGTTATTTACCCAACAACTTGGGACAGTTTGTGAATTTGCATATTTTCTCTTTCACCCTCTTGAATATAAGCTCTTACCTGTTCTTCATTTTGTGTGTGAGAGTTAATGTGCTCGAGTCAGGAAAGGTTTACTTTCCTTTGTACTTTTTGCCATAAACTGTTCTGAATTATTTCATCAGATGGCATTCTTATAAACCTAAATTACAGTGAATGAGGAAAACAAATTTATTTTGTCTCCTGCGGAAGAGTATACAGTAAATACCGATGAAATTACTAGACCTGTCAACTGGCTGCTGAGTAAATATGTGAGATATTCAGGCCATTTCCTCTCCTAAAGTAGCATTTCTCATTGATTTATGGTTAAGTATATCACTAATAAGAAACTGCCAAATAAAAACACCTGAAAATATTCAAAGCAAAAAATAAAGGCACTGAAGCTTCACAATTAATGTAGTCATGGCTGGATACATTTAAAATAGAGAACAAGCTCACATTTTATTATTTTACTTGAGGTGATGCAAGGTGCCTGATCCTGACTGAGTTCTGCACCGCTGAAATAGAGGCTTCTGGGAGAAAGACACATTTCACACTTGAGTGGCTTTTTGCAAATTGAAATTGGTGCTTCTTTCTGTCACAGAATTGTGGTCCTGAAGGTTTATCCTTGCCAAAAATATCCCCGAAATGATTTCATATCTTGATTTTGAGTTCAGCTTCCTACAGAGATTTTAAGGGTGTATTTGCATCAAACTACTTATTGCCTTGATTTTATTCTTTTACTATTTAGACCATTCTGAAGCCAATACCGTGGGACTTTTTTTTTTTTTTTTTGATGAACTAAAGAGAAGATGCGTGTATCTGCTGATGATCAGGAAGTAGACGGCTTCTCCATGTGATTCTTAGCTTGAAGAATTTTAGTCTGTCTTATTCTGTCCTGTAGGAAATATTTGTAAAAAACTCACACTTAGTAGCACTTTGTATAGCTAATCACTGACATTACCATAGAAGCTAACATGAAATTTGAAACAGTAAATTGATCATTCTTTTTCCTTTTTTAATTTTATTGTATTTTTTTTCATCATGATAAGTATGCTCTTTAATCCCCCCCCCCATCCCTTATTTCCCCCATTCCCTCACTCCTTTGTACTTCACCTCTGGTGACCATCAGTTTGTTCTCTATAGTTATGAGTCTGTTTCTTGGTTTGCCTCTCTCTCTCTCTTTCTTTTCCCTTTGTTTGTTTGTTTGTTTTTCTTAAATTCCACATAGAGTGAAATCATATGCTATTTGTCTTTCTCTGACTGACTTATTTTGCTTAGATTATACTCTCTAGCTCTATGTTGTTGCAGGTGCCAAGATTTCATTCTTTTTTGGCTGAGTAATATTCCATGGTGTGTATGTGTATGTATATATACACATACACACCCCACCCCTTCCTTATCCATTCATCTATCGATGGACACTTGGGTAGTTTCCATAGTTTGACTGTTGTAAATAATGCTGCAATAAACACAGGGGTGCATATATCCCTTTGAATTCATGTTTATGTATTTTTTGAGTAAATACCCAGTAGTGCTCTTCCTGGATTTGTAGGGTAGTTCCATTTTTAATTTTTTCAGGAACTTCCATACTGTTTTCCACAGTGGCTGCACCAGTTTGCATTTTCACCAACAGTGCAAGAAAGTTCCTTTTATTCCACATCTTTGTCAACACTTGTTTCTTGTGTTTTTCATTTTAGTCATTCTGAGAGGTGTGAGGTGGTATCTCATTATGGTTTTGATTTGCATTTCCCTGACGATGAGTAATGTTGAGCATCTTTCCGTGTGTCTGTTGGTCTTCTATATGGATGTCTTCTTTGGAGAAACGTGCTTATTTTTTCTGCCCATTAAAAAAAAAGATTTTATTTATTTATTTATTTGAGAGAGAGAGAGAGAGAGAGAGATCACGAGCAGAAGGGAAGGGTAGAGGGAGAAGCAGACTGCCTGCTGAGCCAGAAGCCCAATGTGACATTTGATCCCAGGACCCCAGGATCATGACCTTAGCCAAAGGCAGACGCTTAAATGACTGAGGCACCCAAGCGCCCTTCTGCCCATTTTTTAATTGGCTAATTTGTTTTTTTGGGTGTTGAGTTGTATAAGTTCTTTATATATTTTGAATAATAACCCTTTATTGAATATGTCATTTGCAAATATCTTCTCCCATTCCATAGGCTCTCGTTTAGTTTTGTTGATTATTTCCTTTGCTGTGTTCTTTATTTTGATACAGTCCCAATAGTTTATTTTGGCTCCCCCCCGCCCTTGCCTCCAGAGACGTATCTAGAGAAATGCTACTATGGCCAATATCAGAGATGTTACTGCCTGAGTTCCTTTGTAGGATTTTTATGGTTTTAGGTCTCACATTTAGGTCTTTAATCCATTTTGAGTTTATTTTTGTGTATAGTGTAAGAAAGCGGTCCAGTTTCTTTTGCATGTAGGTTTTTCAACAGCATTTGTTGAAGAGAATTTTCCCATGGTATATGTTTTCCTCCTTTGTCAAAGATTAATCTACCATGTAATTGTGGGTTTATTTCTGGATTTTCTGTTCTGTTCATCTGTATGTCTACTTTTATGCCAATACCATAGTGTTTAATTTACTATCACTTTGTAATGTAACTTGAAATCTGGAATTGTGATAACTCCAGCTTTGTTTTTCTTTTTCATGATTGCTTTGGCTATTCAAAGTCTTTTGTAGTTTTTTTTTTTTTAAGATTTATTTATCCATGTTAAAGAAACAGAGAGAGTGTGAGCAGGGGGAGGGGCAAAGGGAGAAGGAGAGACTCTAAAGCAGGCTCCTTGATGGGCACGGAGCCCCTGATGCAGGGCTCCATCTCACGACCCTAAGACCGTGATCTGAGCTGAAACCAAGAGTCGGAAGCTTAACCAACTGAGCCTCCTGGGTGCTCCAGTGTTTTGTAGTTCTATACAAATTTTAGGGTTGTTTTTCCTGTGGTTCATTTCTAGTTTCATAGTATTGTTGTCAGAAAAGACTCATGGTATGACTTTGATTTTTTGAATTTGTTGAGACTTGTTTTGTGAACTAATATGTGATCTGTTCTGGAGAATGTTCCATGTGTACTTGAAAAGAATGTGTAGTCTGCTGTTTTAGGATGAAATGTTCTGAATATGTTTGTTAAATCAATCAAGTCCAGTGTGTCATTCAAAGCCACTGTTTCCTTGTTGACTTTCTGTTTGAATAATCTGCCCATCAGTGTAACTGGGGTGTTAAAGTCCCCTACTGTTATTGTATTACTACTATATCTTTTATGTTTGTTAATAACTGTTTTAAATATTTGGGTGCTCCCATGTTGGGTGCATAAATATTTACAATTGTTACATCATCTTGTTGATGTCCCTTTTATTATTATATGGTGTCCTTTTTTTTTCTCTTGTTACAGCCTTTGTTTTAAAGTCTATTTTGTTTGATATAAGTATTACTAGTCTAGCTTTTTTTTTTTTTGAGATCTATTTTCATGATAGATATTTCTCCATCCCCTCACTTTTAATCTGCATGTTTTGTTAGATCTAAACTCTGTCTCTTGTAAGCAGCATATAGATGGGTCTTGCTTTTTTATCCATTCTGCCACCCTATGTCTTTTGATTGGAGCATTTAGTCCATTTATATTCAAGGTAATTATTGATCAATATGTACTTATTGCCATTTTTTATTTGTTTTTTTGGTTGTTTCTATAGGTTTTCTCTGATTCTTCTCTTTCTCACTTTCATGCTTTTTTGGCTTTCTTTAGTGAAATAGTTGGGTTTCTTTCTCTTTATTCTTTGAATATCTATTACTGGTTTTTGATTTCTGGTTATTATTAGGTTTGTAGATAACATCTTCTGTATATAGCAGTCTATAATAAGTTGATGGTTGCTTAAGTTTAAAAACCATTCTTTACTCCTCTCCTGCCCACATTTTAGGTATATGATATCATATTTTCATCCTTTTGTTCTGTGAGAACTTTGATTTTTATAGAAATACTTATTTTTACTATGTCGGGTTTTTTTGTTTTTTGTTTTGTTTTGTTTTGTTTTGTTTTTTGTTTTTTACTTTTCATACTGTCACTTATGGTCTTTTCTTTCCACTCAAAAAATCCCCTTTAATATTTCTTGTATGGCATGGTCATGAACTTTTTTAGTTTTTGTTTGTCTAAAAAATTCTTTCTCTCTCCTGTATTGAATGATAGCTTTGGTGGATAGAGCATTCTTGGCTATAGATTTTTCCCTTTTAGCATTTTGAATATATCATACCATCTCTTCTGGCCTGTGAAATTTCTGCTGAAAAATCTGCTGATAGCCTAATGAAGTTTCCCTTGTATGTAACTGTGTTCTTTTGCTGCTTTTAAAACTTTTTTTTATTACTACTTTTTGTTATTTTAATTACTGTGTGTCTTGAATTGGGTTGAATTTTTGGGGGACTCTCTGTGCCTCCTAGATCTGGATATCTATACCTTCTGCAGATTAGGGAAGCTTTCAGCTATTATTTCTTTAAATAAATTTTCTGCCTCCTTATGTCTATCTTCTGAGTGAGATTCCTATAATGTGATGTTATTATGCTTGATGGAGTCACTGAGTTCCCTACGACTATTCTCAATTTGCATAATTTTTTTTCTCTTCTTTGCTCAGCTTGGTTAGTTTTTATTACTGTCTTCCAGGTCATTAATTTATTCTTCTGCTTCATCTACCCTGTTATTTATTTCATCAAGTGTATTTTTAATTTCTTTTATTATGTTCTTGATCTCTGATTGGTTCTTTTTTATGTCTGTGTTAAGGGTCTCACTGATGTCTTCCACTCTTTTATCAAATCCAGTGAATATCTTTATGATCATTATTTCAAATTCTCAATCAGGCATATTACTTATATCTGTTTCACTTTGGTCTCTTGCTGTGGTTTGGTCCTATTCTTTCATTTGGAAGGTATTTCTCATTTTGTCTGACTTTACGTGTGTGTTTAGGTGTGTTAGGAAAGTCAACCACTTCTCTTGGTCTTAACAATAATAGCTTTATGAAGAAGAGGTCCTGTAGTGCCCTGCAGTGCAGTGTCCCCTGTTCCCCAGGGAGTGTCTCATATGTCTGTTGCATGTGCTTTGCTATTGAGTCTTGGCCTCTTTTTCCTTCAGTCCAGTTGTTTGCAGAGGTACTCTTTGCCTATCGTGGGAAGTGTTTCGTCTCCAGCAGGGGTGGGTGTGTTTTAACAAAGTATACGGTGGTCTGCTTGTAAAATGAGAGTTGCTTCTGCTGCCCCAGGACTAACGTCCCACGAAACATGTGGGTCAGGAGATGTGGTTTTGGCAGAACTCTGTTGCTTTTCTTGGGGGCCAGGTCATAGTGCCTGGGTTGAGGGCAACATGACTAGGAAAGGCAGATTTGCTGAAGGTAGGGGACCATGGGACCTTGGTGCAAGTAAGTTAGGTAAGGAGTGCAAGTGCTGGACTGGTTCCCACAGGTGGCCGTTGTTTGTGCTGGGTAGTAGGGGAGGGAAATGTGGCATGCCAGCTTCTTTGTTCATGGAGAGGTTTCTCTGTGATCCCTGTCTCTCTAAGACATGCTCTGAGATGAGCAAATCACTGTCCCTCTGGTCTGCCCCTGCTGGTTATAAGCTGTGCCTGCATGGTTCATTTGTCCTGCTGTCTCTTAAGGGCTTCCTAAACCCCTCTGCCACTCCTATAGCTAAGCCTGCCAATTTTTAAAATTCCAGGCTTTAAGTCCAGCTGATTTTAAGAACTCACAAAATTCAGTCCTTCAAATACAAATATTATGGGAATTCATCCTCTTCTTTTGTGGACTCCCCAGTGTGAAATCTGTTTTCTACCCTTCTCATCTCCCCCATCTCCATCCCCACCATGGAGAGCTAAAGATTGCCTCACTTCCAGACCATGTCTTCACCCTTCCTATCTTCTTCCATGTGGTCGCTTCCCTACCTTTAGTTGTGGAGTTTGTTCTGCCAGTGTTTGGGCTGTTTTCTGGTTATTTACACTGATGTGAGTGTTAGCTAACTGTGTCCATGGGATGAGGTGAGCTTAAGTTCCTCTTACTCTGCCATCTTCCAAACTGATGGTTCTTATACAAATATTTTTATACATTAAAAGTATCTTGAACTTGGAATCTAAGCTGTATTTTAATAGGAAGAGTGATTGGAGAACAATAAACACTTATAATTAAGACCTGAAAACTAGTTTAAGTAAAAATGAAGAGAATTCTGGGCTCTGATCCTCATCTTCAAAATTATATTCGAGGCCAGAAGGTTATTTTCATGGGATTTCTTTCTAGCAGTGAAAGGGGCAAGTGAAGAAATAAGCAATGGAGAAAAGACTAGATGTTAATTAGTGAGACCTTTTAGAGGGCTGCTAACTTTATGCAAAATCATAGTGCTAAGGACTTCATGATCTGGCTTTTACCACAAACCTCTAATGAAGTGATAGTATGTAGAAATTGAATGTCTCATTATTTTGTGGCCAAAAAATACCCTCTTTCTCACTGTTTTTGTACACTTCCAGAACTTTTAATCTTCAATTGCTTGAACTCCAGTTCTCCCATGATCCTTTTCGTCCCTCTCTGTCTCAGATCTCTGGCAAGGACTGTCTCCATGTTTTGACTCTTTTCCCTACTCCCTTTTGATCACTTGAGGTAACTTAATAACTACTCTAATAAATATAATAATTGATAATGTATTATTATATCAGATAACATATTTTGAATTTAATAGTAATTTTTAGTGTGAAGTTCTAGCAACAATCAGTTGTTTGGGAGAAATTCAGGCTGTAGATTTTCTCCTTTCCTCAAAATATACTGCAGGTAAATGAGGATTTTGTATAAACAGTTTTGCATTTAAAAAATATTATCATATTGACAAAGATAAATAATAGCACAGTATGGGGACAAATTTTAAACTAAATAAGCTTTATCCTGGCAAACTTCACCCTCATTTTAGGTAACTGTTCCCACCTGCATTCTCTTAAGACTACTCAGCCCTCTCCTATAATTTGTAGATCCAGCCCAGTTATGATGATCTGCCCCATGTAGACCTTCTTTTGTCCTGAGCCATCCTACTTCCTTCAAGTTTATGCTTTGGTTGCTGTCACTTTCCAAGGCAAAAAAAAAAAAAAAGTTCTCAAGCAGACAGAGCCTGTCATGATGTCAGAACCATGCAGGACAAAGCAGGAAAGCAGGGCTAGTGAGATTTTTATTACTGGTAGGAAATTTTTTTTTGTTTTCCTGACAGATTTATTTATTTGAGAGAGAGAGAGAGAGCAAGCAACTGCATGTGTACACATATGCTGAGGAAGGAGCAGAGGGAGAGGGAAGAGGAGAGTAGACACCCTGCTGAGCACAGAGCCTATCACGGGACTCGATCCCACAACCCTGAGATTATGACCTGAGCTGAAGTCAAGAATCAGATGCTCAACCAACTGAGCCACCGAGGTTCCCCCCTCATTTTTTTTTGAGATTTATTTATTTAATTATTAGAGAGAGAGATAGGAAATGGTTATTATAGAAATGATAAGGGGCGCCTGGGTGGCTCAGTCAGTTAAACATCTGCTTTCAGCTTGGGTCATGATCACCATTGAGCACTACCTACCCGCCCCCCCCCCCCACATCCAGCTCTCTGCTCAGCGGGTAGCCTGCTTCTCCCTGTTGCTCTGTTTGCTGTTCCCCCTGCTGGCACTCTCCCTCTCTCTCTTTCTCTGTCAAGTAAATAAATAAAATCTTAAAAAAAAGAATTATGACTGTAAGAGTGAAGTTAGGGTAATTTGGAATCAGTCATATTGCTGAAAGACAAAGGGTATACAAGCAGGGACATTCATAGGGATAAAGAATTATTTTCTGTATCATTTTAATACCCTGTGATTACATCTTTTATAGCACTTTACTATACTTCAGTATAATTACTGGATACTTGTCTATCTCCTTCAAGAGACAGTGAATTCTTTGAGTTCATCAACTGGACCTTTGGTCTTTGTAGTCCTAGTGATTATCACATATCATTGTCAAGTAAATGCATGCATGTTCAGTGGTTATAAAGGAATTATTATTTTTAAAAGTCTCTGCTGGAAAAGTTGCTTTATTCTGGACTCTTCAAAACCATTTTTTTTGGCCTTCTATCTGGAGACTTGACTTAATGTCAGTAAATTTCAAATGTTCATAGTTTATATATTATCAATCATACTGTGTGTTTGTTGAGGATCAGGGTATCTGGGGAAAAGGGATATCAATTTACATTTTTTTAGTAAATTCAATCCAGAAGGAGAAACAGGAAATTTGGCTGGAGCCTGGATTCCCTGTTCATTCAGTAGCCTTATAGGTAGGTTATATGCTTTATTAAAAAACTTTCTGCTTAAAAATAGTTAAAATGCAGATTGGAAGCAGTGGAAGTGATTATGACCTGCTGGAATTGGATTCAGTAGTAGAGATTTTGATCTGCCAGAGTAACCCCTGTAAATTTCCCTACTTGTTTTCATCCTGAGTGACTCAGTTGCTCTCTGGGCAACCAATCTCATTTGCTTGAAACCAGGTCACCCATGCCTTTTAAAGTAAACATTTTATTAATTTGAAGAAATTGTTCTAAGTTTAACATTGAAACAATTTCTTTTTTATATTTTTTATTTCTAGGAAATAAATAATGTCTGAAATATAGTTCAACAGCCATAAGAGAATTGATGAGGTCTTTCGTATCTTATTTCAAATTATATTTAGCTTTCTGGGACCAAAAACATATTTTCTATGCAATTTGAAAGAGTTATTCTAAGAGATTTTACTTCTGGAGAAAGGAAACCAGAAGGAAAGGAAAGGAAAACGCTTTTGGAATAAAAAAAAAATTTTTGGTAGGGTCAGTCCTTCTCATAGTACATAGTTTCGTCACCACTCCTATTCTCTACTTTTTTATAAAGAAAACCATTTCATGGTAGGCATGGTGGAGAAAAGGAACCAAAAAATAATGATCAAGGCAACTTCTGAATATTTAAGAAGTTGAGTGGAGGACAACAGACAAAATATTAGTCTATTCAAATTCCTTAATAAAATTGAATTCTAATTTAAAAAATTATAAAATTAGATTTTATTTGTCCTACTTATTTGAAATTAAAAAAGCTTTACACAAAAATTATACTTTAAGGATGTGATTGAATATTTTCTAACACGTCTCTTGGACATGAAATCTTGAAGATGTTTATTAGTTATTTATGTAAAAGTGAAGAGCTATGTTATTGAAGAACTGTGAGTAGGAACTAAATTCATAGCTAATGTGTTTGGTTAGGGATATACCTTTCTAACAAATTAAAAATCTTCAGTGCCTGAATTGTTCTCATAAACAATAGGTATGTTTTCATATGCTTTTTGACCCACTAGGGATCTAAGCAGCAAAGACCATTCATGACCTCTGAAAACATACTGTGTTTCATTGACACGTAAAGTGCTACATTCACAATCAACTCTACAGGGTGAAATGGAGGGGCGGTTTTGCCAAAAATAGAGAATGATTAAAGTCAAAGAAAATTTTAAATGAGTCTGTAAATCTGGCTTTTTCAGAAAAGACAAAAAAATTCAGACCCTTGTGTCAGGGAAAAACAGAGGAAAACAATCTACTTTCTAAAAAAAGTTTTAAGTCTCACTTTACAAATCACTGAATATCAGATTTTTTCGAGCAGATGTAATAGATATTTCATCTAACTGCACTGGGTATTAGAGCAAAGAATGAATTGAAAGTTTTATTCAACTTGCTACACCATGTTGGTGTCCTGGGAGACTTCTCTACTTAGAGGAGAACCCATTAAAATATGCCTGGATGGAAAGCAAAAGAGGAAAGCAGAGTTAACTAAAAATCCATTTCTTATAATTTTGGAATTCAGAGGCTGCTTTTTTTTCTTTTCCTCTCCTTTTCTTCCTTCTCCCTTCCTCCTCCGGTTCTCTTTAACTTTTTAAAAAATCATTTTATTACATTTACTACAAATACTCTAGATTTGATAGCTTTCTAAAACCATACTGACTACCTTACAAGAAGATCTTTTTGTATCTTTGCCAAATTGGTGGTTCATTGTTTCAGCGAATTGTCTCTCTCTATGGAAAAATATTATCACATGGTGAGATCTGAGCTTATAAAATAATTGATAAGTTATTTTTTTCTTTTACTGCTCACTCTTTTATTTGCTCACTGGTGATCTTGCTCTAAACATTTCACATTTAGAATAATAAATTCCATCTTTAAAAAATAAATGTGTTGGATGAATTAAAGTGATTTGTACTTAAAAAAAAACTTTGCTATGTTTTTGAAGTGTCATATGAAGCATGAATTACATTAAACAATTTGTTTGATTAAATTTATAATTAAATCTCTTGAAATATCCCTCATTATATCTGTATGCCTATTATATGCACAAAAATATAAAATGTCTGTGATTACAGTAGGTTACCGTCAATATTGAAAGTATACCTGCTTGTGTGTTTTTTTAAACTCAATAATTTTAGTAAATAAAGTATTAAATATTGCAAATATGCACACACACAGACATACCTTTGGTTTTGCTGATCTTTTCTATATCCTTTGTGCTTTACCCACATGTCAAGTTTTTATTTAACTTTTTAATTACTACATATTGCCCTGCCTTAGGTTGTCAGCTTATCAAGGGCAAGGGTTTTGTGCTATTCACATGTTATCACCAATGCCTAACAGTGTATCTGGCGCTTAGAAGGAGGTAATAAATGCCAAAGGAAAGCGTGGATTTGTACTCTTATGTAGACTGAGTATATCAGATCCTGTATGTAAGCTTGCTTAGCACACATTGAGAAGGAAGTGAGCAATGTGATTTAGTCACACGAGGGAAAACCTGATCTTCTAGAAGCACGATAGCTGTCATGTCCCATTTTTCCAAGGCAGCTTTGGTGAATTTCTGTTACCCAGTCCCAAATATCATAGGTCCTGAACAGCAGGGGTGTTTTATAGAATAGTTCTGTATTGTGCTTGCACATTAGGCCTGCTGGTATTTCCAGCTGGTTGTATGCAAATCAAATTGTCTGACCTTCTTGGAGAACCCTGAAGCTGCTTAATATATTTTTATAACTTTTTTCTGTTAAATTAGCCGCATTTAGATTCTGTCATTTGAAAATATGAACACTAATCAATCCCTAGGAATGCAATAATGAGATTACAGCACATCTCTGTGTACCCTAAACTATGAATTATTTTACTTTTCATTGGAAAATGTGGAAGGTGATAGAAGTGTGTGTGAATAAATGTGTCTGATTTATTTTTTCATAAATTCTGTGTCAAACAGATTTTAGTTCTGGAGTACATATATGTTATTTTGATCACTCAATATGTTTTAATTACAGAATGTAAATAGTAATGCCTTGTATTGTGCTGCATTTTCAACATTTCCCAAGTGCTTTCATATGTTATTTCATTTGAAAATTATAAAAACCCTAAAAAGAATAGATATTGCCCATGAGTTCCATGAATATCAGAGGAAAATTCAGGCCTAGACCTAAGTGTCTCATTCTTAATTCATGCTCTGTCTAAAGGTTATTCCCTGTAAGCTTACTTAAACGATAGTTGACTTCAAGTATGTGGACAACCATATGGCATTAGCATCTACTTTAGTTTTGACTTTTATTTAAGGGACAGCATTATTGAATGTGAGTATTTTCAGGTTGAATGACAGGAAGCCTCTATAAATTGATTAAATTATTAACCAGATATGTCAAGTCATTATCTCTAATATGTGAAGGTTGCCATAGCACTAGACATTCCTCCAATCTATATAGTTTTCAGTATATTCCTTAAAAAATTTAAGGATATATACTCTAAATATTTTCATTTAGACCATCTTATTTTATTGGATATGAAAATTGATTTTTAAATCTTGTCTGTTCATAAAGTCTCAAAAAACCCTGAATTCATTTCCCACTAGCACTGTCATTAAGAAAAGTGATGATATGACATAAAATCTCCATTAATAAGATTTGCACTAATCATTGCTACAGAATCACGATAATAAGATACAAGTGTGGTAATAGAATTCTGTGCTTACCTGTGTATTATGATACTCCACGATAAATTCACAAGAGCTTTTCTTAAATTACAAGCTATTATTTTGCAAGGACGTTTCTGTAATCTATGAAAATACCGTGTAAACACTGATAATATAGAAATTAGCATATGTGAGCAGATGTCAGATTCTAGTAAAACTTGGTGGTCATGTATATATTCATAAAGTCAGAAGGCATTTTTATGACTAGTTCAGATGATACTTGGAAAATGTACCAGTGATTGCTCTTTATTTCTCAAGACTTCACAATTAAACTTTCAGCTTTGATCTGAGTGATGTTATTTCCAGAAAGAATACATTTGGTGATGCTGAAGTCATATATATAAATTTCTGGATCATGCTTCTGAGTAATTGGTTTGCCAGGTTAGTGAGGGACATTCAGAAACACATTAATATTCTCATGTCACTAAGATGGGAATGATGCATTGTCATGGTAATTTCACAAATGATGCCCCGGAGTGTTCAAAGAGCTAATGCCATCCAGACAGTAATTAATTACATCCAAGAGAATGTGAAATATTTCACTTGATTATAAAGTATTTTTTAAAAATATAATTACTTCTGGGAAGCTATATGGAAAAATATGCCATTTATTTAAAAGGGCCTGAAGTCAGACATCCTGAATTGGCATAATGTTAAATGATTTTGAAAAAAAATCTGCAAACGTTGGCAGTGGGTTTGTTATTGTTGATGTGAGTTTATTCTTTTTTAGAGACTTGTTGAAACTTTCAATGGATACCATAAATATTCTTAAATTTATACATGGTAATATATAATATAGGTGATATAGGAAGCTTTGTTTACTCATGAATTCTGGTTCAAATACTCTATGTATTTGGATATTTCAGAGCATACAAGAGGTTGATGGTCCACTGATAATTTTAATTTTTGAAATGTTTTATTTTTCCTCAGTTTTAAAGATGTGACTATAAAGGCTTATATCATAAAACAAAAATTATAGCTCTATGACGAGAGTGAGAGAAGCATTTCAAAGATGTTACTTCAACTATATCAGGCATTTTATTATAGTCTTTTATCCCTTTGTATTATTGAAATCTAGTCTTGATTAGATTTATTTTTTAGAGAAGAACATTATCAAACAAAACAGTGTTCACTGGCTCAGGACATGGGTAGTATATAGGATACTCTGGCACAGGGTTGATGTTTGTAAGGTAATTGTTTACTCTGTTAGTTATATAGAATCAAATCTAGGTTAGGGGTTATCTTATAGGTAGATGAATTGGGGGTAGAATAACCGTAATGTTTTCAGGATCCTCATAAATACTGAACTTCTGTGTTCATCTCCTCTCCTATCATTCTATTACATGCCTCAAACACATCCACTTTTCTTATATGGTTCACAGATTTTTAAAAATTAATCATTTCTTACACGATTCACTGATTTTTAAAACTTAATCATTAAGGATATATTTAAAACGTTTGTTTTTCCTCATTAAAATAGGTATTGTTGGTAAAAGCACACTTTTCTACTAGGCATTTTTATTTAATACTTTCACGAGGGTATCAGATACTTAAGTGATGATGTAATGTAGGAGGTCATTGTTTCTGCATTGGAGACCAATGTTACTGGAGGTATTAGTGTGAAGGATTTGAGGTCAAGAAATTTTTAAAAAATGAGGAAGAAACATTGTGGGGAACAAAGAAATAATTCACAAGTCTGCCTAGAGGTCTCTAGTAGGGAAAGACATTTGAGTATTCACTGTAGAGTAAATGAGAATATTCCACCTAGCTCATCTATTTCAAACAATATTTAGACTCAAATTACTTAATAAAGTGAGACTAGGAGAACAATAAATAATTGGGAAGAAAAATAAAAAAGGAACTGTGTAGGAAAATAAGCAAATTAAATGGATTGTATTTTAAAGAAAATTTCATTACCTTATTTATTAGCTATCAGAGGAAGTTGTAAAAGCACACAAAAAATAGAATTAAGATGGAAAATATGACAGTAATACAAGAAAACTTTTCCAAATAAGTAGTCAAGTATTGTATTCAGTTCTTGTTGTTCCTTCTAATACTTGCATAGCTTTTCAAAATTTAAGGAGCCAATGAAGAAAGAATATTCAATATAAGTAAGAACTTTTGACTCCTTGAGGCATTTTAAGAATGACTTCTGACTTATTGATATATTCTAAAAAGAATGTGAACTACAGCCTTGGTGGTGGCAGCTTCTTTCTTTTTCTTTCTTTCTTTCTTTCTTTCTTTCTTTCTTTCTTTCTTTCTTTCTTTCTTCTTTCTTTCTTTTTCTTCTTCTTCTTCTTCTTCTTCTTCTTCTTCTTCTTCTTCTTCTTCTTCTTCTTCTTCTTTTATTAACTTTAAATGAGTTCATCGTAAATCTGTAAGGATGCTGAGACCCAGTCAAAGCAAACTGCTAGCTAAATAATTTGTTGCTATTCACCTATACTTTTTCTTTTGCAACTCCTAAATCCTTTCTAACCTTTGAATATATTCTTTATGATTTCATTAGCTTTTAACTTTGCTGTTATTTGTAGGCAGTTCTGTGGTTCCCTCTGTGAGATAGTTTTTTGTGTGTAGAGAACATGTGTTCAGAGATTAATGTTCAGTGTGTAGCTTAAGATTTAGCAAATATGATGAATTATTTCAGAATTAGGACTATTGAAAATAGTATGTTAGTGGACTTAAGTATCTCTTGATCATACAGAGGGATTAGTCTTATTAGAGTTGTTGGACCACTGAACAACCAAACTACAGGACAGCTAAACAAACAGACACTGTAAGATGTCAGAGAAACCAAGTATCTTTAAAAGTGACAAGACCTATCATTATTTAGAATTTCTTCACTCTCCGTTGAGCCATTGAAGTCTAACATGATTTTTTTTTAATGGTTACTTATTATATGCTCTTTCTGGTTAGGTTGCTCATTTAAAAATGAAAAAACAGTGTATTCGTGGAATAGAGTAATAATGCTACATCTCTGTTTCTTAGCTATTATGGAAATATTTCTGTTTAAATTTTAATTCTAGATATAAAGGCATATTCCACCTGTTCTTAGAATATGTGGAAGTTGTTCTTACTAAGGACTAATTACCTTCAAGAATGTAGTAAGTAGTTTAAACAAATAATGATACCAAAAAAGCAATTTTACAACTTTTGCAAGTGTGATTAGCACGTGGTAAGAATATACATATTTAAAGCTGACTATGTCTTCTCCTTTTCTCAAGCCTTTTGCTGCGATTATTTTTAATGTCATTTGAAATTCAGTTGGCTCACTATTCTACTAGCTCAGGAATAAGTTTGAAAGTGTTTAATAAAGTTTCTTACTTTAGAGCTCAGGAATATGTACTAATTAGATTTGTATCTGGAAGAAAGTGGCATAAAATGTTATGAGGCATCACAAAATAATTAGTGCATTTTTGTTATTTGAAAAGCAATATATTTTGACATATTAGACATAAAAAAAAATAAAGGTACCCTCAAAAATGACCATTTTATGGCCAAACTGTGATTGCTTTTAGGAGAGCAGATTCATCTTTTTGTTAGGTTAGAAGTGTGAATTATTCTTCCCCAGTCAGTTTTTGTCTCAGAATGTTTCAAGTGGCTGATTTTGAGAAGTTTATATATAGCCCTGGGCTGAGAGTTATAGCCCATGGATTTGAACTTAAATTTTAAAGAGAATTGACACTGATTTCTTTTAAGGATTCATACAAATATCCATGAGACCAGGACTTACAATTAATTAAAAGATAATCAAATAGTTGCGTTTCTGTATATAGCTACGATGTATAAAACTTTTGAATATCAAAATGGACCCAAATCTAAAAGAAGCTAATTAGTCTTAATTTTATCTCATGATACAAAAAGTCTGATTCAAAAATATTTATTACATTCCATGTATCAGCTAGGCTCTATGTCAAAGATTAGTATTAATCCAAACAACAAATATTTATCAAAAGCCTACACGTTAATCATAGGCATTCTGTCCACACTGAGAATACCACAGTAACCAAACTAGACAATGATTCTGAAGCTTATGATGCTTAAGTAAAACAAAGCAAGTAGAAATTATGATAAACATTTTAAAGGAAATGAAAAGGATGATGAGAGAGAAAAACAGAGGTTATAAGATAAAGTTTCCCTGGGAGATTATATTTAAGCTGAAATACAGAAGATGAGAAACTAGAGAATGAGGATGAGTGTTCCCTGGGGCATCATGCGGGAAAGGGCCATAAGAGTCTGAAACAAGCCAAGGAGTTGGAAGGACTTAAGAGTAGAATGGATGAAGATGGGCTTTGAGAGATGGGCTGGCTACTACAGCATTCAGACTTACTAGTTACTGACCGAAACATATAGTTACATCCTATATATTTCCTCGTAGTCATCCCACAGGCTCCTTAAACTCAAAATGTCCAAAACTTAATTAAATACGGTCATGCTCCTCCTCCTTTGTTATTGTATCTGAAAACAGAGTCGTATTCTCTTGTTGTTCTCAGCCCAAGACATTCTTGGAAGTTTCTTTCTATCATATCTCATGAAGTTTTCTCTATTTTGCTTCTTTAGTGTCTCTGAACTGTGTCCTCTAATTAGACCATCCTCTTTCATTATAGTTGCTTGGAATGCAACAACAGTCTCTTAGCTAGTTTTTGGTCACCTTGTGAAGGGTAGAATCAAACCCCAACTAAAATTTGGTTTGAATATAGAGACTGAACTACCACACGTGTGTCAAAAGGGTATGAAAAGGTGGTAACTCACATAATGAGGCTTTCTAAGGAGAGCAGGGTGGGTTCCCAAGTAGATACAAAATTGGCTTCAGAGAGCAGGGAAAGGAGACCTGATTTTATTGTCATTAGCCGGTAGGGCTGAGGCAAGGATTCCACGCAGGCTTGCTTGTATGGTTTATGCCTCTGCTGGTACCAGGGGAATAGACGTGGACTTTCTTACCAGCTTGCTCAGATGTGTGTGAAAGGGGAAGAGAGAAAGGTGAGACTTGCAGGTTGTCAGCAGTCAAATATCAAAGATGAAGTCAAACACTTAATTACACTGGTCCTCATGACTTAGTATTGTTTTCCTAAATTTATTCCCATGCTTCGGGCTAAGTCACTTTTCTAAAATTTAGATTATTTCAAATTTTTATTTGCTTATGACTCCATTGTCAAATACAGGAGTTCCCAAGTTTTTTAATGTGGCATATGAGGGCCACCATTACTTGTATTCTGTCACATTTTCAAGTTCCCTCACTATTCTCACCTTCATGATGCATTTTCCAGCCACACTGGATGAGTTGAAGCATCATAATGTGCTTTTCTTTCACACTTTTGGGTTTTTGTATGTGCTGTTCATGATGCCTGACAGATATTCTGTGTTCTGGTCCCATATACTTCTTTTCTAATTTTTTATTTCATGCTTGAGATATACTTTACATAAAACAAAATTTTTTACCCTTTTAACTGTACAGTTCAATGAAATCTGATGAACATATAGAGTAATGTAACTCTGCAATCAAATATGGAGTGTCTCATCCACCATAACATATTCTCTTGTGTCTCTTTTTTGGTCCAAGCACTCCTATATTCCCAGCCCCTACTGATCTGATTTGTGTCGCTGTAAGTTTTGCTTTTCCCATGGTGTCATATAAATGGAATTAAAAGTAAGTATTGCTTTGTTTCTTTTTCCATTTAGCATAATGCTTTTGAGATTCGTCAACATATATGAATATATTCAGTAATTCCTTTTTATTGCTGAATAGGTATTATGGTATAGATATACTACAATGTGTTTATATGTTGGTCAGTCGATAGACATACATATTATTTCCAGTCTAGGACAATTACAAGTAAATTAGCTATAAACATTGCTATACAGGTCTTTCTGTGTGGATATGTTTTCATTTTTTTAGGTAAATATGTTGGGAAGGAATTGTACATTCTATAAGTGTCTGTTTTTATAAGAAATTGCAAAACTTTTCCAAATGTTTGTGCCATTTTAAATTTCTACCAGCAAACTATGGAATCTCCATTTGCTCAAATCCTTGTATTGATATTGTTAACTTAAAAAATATATTCTAGGTGGCTTATAGTGTATCTTACTGCATTTTTTTAATGACTAATGATGATGAGCATCTCTTTACATGCCTATTTGTCACTCATGTATCTTCTTTGATGGAGTATCTGTTCAGGTATTTTTGACCACTAATTTTAATTAGGTTGATGGTCTTATTATTATTGAATTGAATTGTCAGAGCTTTTTATATTCTTAGCAAGATCCTTTTGCTCAGATGTGTTTGCAAATATATATATTTTTTTCCATATGGCAGACAAATTTCATTTTTACTCTCTGCCCAGCATCAGTGGTCCTTTGCTTGGATCTGCTGCCTGCCCCACGCACCATCAGGAAGCTTTTGATTTGATTCCTTCATAAGAGGCATTAGATTATTCTTTGGGAACACGGCACATGAGTGTTCCTGCCTTTCCCCCAGTAGCTTACTGTTACAGCTTGGTGTGAAAGAAGGAACAATGGAATGTTGGGACTTTTGTGTTTTTTGTATCATAGAAAGATGGAGGCAGGCACTCTCATGTCTTCTTTTCTGCTTCTTGTATTTCTCATGAGCATTAGTGAAGCTCTTGGAAAGAGCTGGCAAATGACCTTGGACACCTCTTCTGTCTGGGTTCCTGAGAGTTCCAAACTCTCCCTCCAGCTTAAACTTAGCCTTTATGTATTTGTTAACAATTAATCATTTTTCTTTCCCTGATACCCTGGTGGCTGCTGCTTTTTCCTGGACCATGCCAGAAGTGAAAACAACAACAACAACAACAACAACAACAAAAACTTCATGTATGTTCCCTCTCCTCAGGCGGCCTTGTGTTCTTTCCAAATTCAGTTTCTAAGTTGCTTTAGTCTTGCATTCTTGGTCTCATAGAGTAGATTTTTTTGATGCCTCACAACACAAAAGTCTTGTTGGTGGAGGAAAGGTGAGCTGATCAGATTATGTTGCTCAGACAACCCTGTGGTTGTGGGTGGGTAGGGGTAGGTCACAAGGGGAAACATGGCTTGTTTTTGTCTAGATAGATATCCTGATGCATATTTTTATATACTGCTAACAAAAGAGGGAGATTGTAAAGGTCTTTGTATTATACCGAATCTGTTATTTTACTCAGGTAAATTCAGTTTTTAAAATTCTAAATGAAAAGTTTATTAAAAATTTATTCACAATTCACTTGCTACTCATTTAAATTCCAACAGCTGAAAGCTAAGAAAAATAAAATGCCTAGTGGAACAGTTTGTTCTGTTGATATCTCAGCAATTTAGTTGTTACTGTATTAACCAAATAAAATTATACTGAAAATTGAGTTTCCATATTACATTCATATAGCATCATATATATTAAATTTATAGTTAATAAATACCATATATTTATAATTATAGTCACAAATTCATTAAAATGATATATTGGGTTACTTTCTCAGTAAAGTCTGATAAAAATAAATGTATTCTAAATAGTGAATCAAAAGTTTATTAAAAAATCCATCAACAGTTCATTTTCTTTTTAAAGATTTTTTTTATTTGTTTATTTGACAGAGAGAGACAGCCAGCGAGAGAGGGAACACAAGCAGGGGAAGTGGGAGAGGAAGAAGCAGGCTCCTAGCGGAGAAGCCTGATGTGGGGCTCAATCACGCCCTGAGCTGAAGGCAGATGCTTAATGACTGCGCCACCCAGGTGCCCCAACAGTTCACTTCTATCCTTTTCCTATAATGCACAATTTTTTTTAAAGATTTTATTTATTTATTTGACAGAGATAGAGACAGCCAGCGAGAGAGGGAACACAAGCAGGGGGAGTGGGAGAGGAAGAAGCAGGCTCATAGCGGAGGAGCCTGATGTGGGGCTCGATCCCATAACGCCGGGATCACGCCCTGAGCTGAAGGCAGACGCTTAACCGCTGTGCCACCCAGGCGCCCCTGTAATGCACAATTTTGAATCTCTCTGACTTCTAAGAATTCAGTCAGTCATTAAAATGTCTGATAATTTTGAATACATTTGAATACATTTTCTCAATTATGAACCTCCTCATAGAAGTTAGCCTCAAGTATATTTTGCTGCAGTCCACACAGATTTATTACTTGTTTACAAAGATGTAAGGGCCATGTAGAATTTATCAGTTTAGCGGCGCCGGAGTGGCTCCATCCATTAAGTGTCCTACTCTTGGTTTCGGTTCAGGTCATGATCTCAGGGTTGTGGGATCGAGCCCCCTGTTGGGCTGCATGCTCAGCGCAGAGTCCGCTTGGGATTCTTTCCCTCTCGTTCCCCTGCTGCCGCTCCCCCTGCTCATGCATGTTCTTTTTCTCTCTCAAATAAATAAACAAAATCTTAAAAAAAATTTGTTAACTTAGACATAGGGAGTAATAGTTACTACTACATATTATTCTGTAATAGTTAACATGTGACCTGGAGGAGAACAGAGATCAGAAAAGATGATCACCAAAGCAGCTACATAGCTCTCTAATTTAGAGGGTGGATTATCAGCACTACCATGGAATCCCTCTTTTCATTCCAGCAACTCTCCTCCTCTTCTGGGTCCTTTCATCCTTTGTGGATGGCAAACATGGGCAGCATTTGAGCCCTGGATGACAACAATTTTATTTCACAAGCCCTTTTCCACCCATTCCACTTTTCCACCCATTCCACTTTTCCTCCCATTCCACTTTTCCTCATCATGGCTTGTGTGACTCCTGGACTGTAATCTTTGTTCCTCTTTGAAGGCACTGGCAGGCGATTGAATGTGGGCTAGACTGCATTCATTTTGATATACTTAATACTTCACAGTATCTCAGGTGTATTCAGTTTTGCTGAAGACTTGGGGGACAATTAAAAAAATGCAACTCAAAAGGGGGTGATTTCTTTAGAGTGTATATTACATATGAGTAGTTTAGGTGGAAAGCATGGTAACCATTCATAGGTTCTCTTCACAGGCATCTGCTAGTTAAGGCTCATTTCTCTTCAAGTTTTCACCTCCACTTGATCCAGGAGAAAAACTCTGTCCCCAGATTTGGCCTTTGTGCTGTGATCACCGTACTTCCTCTTCCCAGCCACTGGTATTAAGTACTCGAAGGTCAGAATGGCTCAGTTCACCTTACTGCATGGTAATAGCGTGGAGAGTGGGGTAAAAAGACATGGAGACTATGTGAGGAAAGCCTGGCCACAGCAGGACAATCCCCAGTGAAGTGTAGCATTCCATCACCCAAAGAACATTCCAGGATGGGCTTTGTTATGCTAAGTTTGGCTCCCAGAGCTCTTGGGTGGCTCACTCATGTTAAGTGTCTGACTCTTGACTCTTGATTTCAGCTCAGGTCATCATCTCAGGGTCCTGGGATCAAGCACCGCATGGGGCTCTGCACTCAGCAGGGAGTTTGCTTGAGGATTCTCTCTCCCTCTGCCCCTCCCCCTGCTCTCATGCTCTCCCTCTCTCTTTCTCCCCTTTTCTCTCAAATAAATAAATATATGAAGTTTGGTTCCCTTTAACACCTATGATGCCACTACTGTGAAGTAGAGAGTAAACATTCTTCCCAATTCAAGTGGAACCAGTTTTGTTATACAGACACACAGGTCCACGTGCCCAAGTGTCGCTGCATAGAAACCTCTATACACAAGTACTTACATCTCCAAAAGAAAACATTAATTGTCCATAAGCATACAGTCTCAATCAGTAGGTTTTAGTTGGAATGAACACTGCACTGCTCATAGACAAAATAATTTTGGGTACTATGACAAACATTTTCATTCTGTTTTATTAAATATCCAAATATACTATCTGTTTTTTTTCCAGCTTTGAGATATAATTGACATATAACATTGTATACATTCAAAGTACACAGTGGTGATTTGATACACGCATGTATTGTGAAATGATTATCACAATAAGGGAGTGGGGCTTTTTAATTTACATATACCATTCTCTGGCCCAAATTAGTGCTGTTTCTTGTCTAGCTAAGACTGTATCCTCTAAACCTACTCCAGCGTGTAGTGATGGAGTGCAGCGAGGCAGGCAAATAGAGGCCCTGCTCGGGTGGCATCTTGTGGTGTCTTTGTGTGGCCTGGGCAGTGAGAGATGTGCTACTTAGAGGAGAAAGATTCTCACCTTAGCCGTGAACTCAGACACCCAACAGGCTCCAGGGCAGAGTTGTGAAGGCTTCAGGGTTTTAGTAAGTGGGTGTGTTGTGAGTGCAGGAAAAAATTACTGAAGAATCAGATTCATGGCTCAAATCCAGCAGTTCTGTATGTTAGATTTCTGGTTAGGATCAAAATTTTGAAGTAATATATTCTTGGTAATATAGGACTATCCACTTTAATAAAACTAAGGACCATCTTTAATAAAACTAAGGAAATCCAAACAAAGATGTATTGCTGATTATAAACAACTGCATTCTTCTCATTGAAAAAAAGCTTTTACAGATATCTCTATTACTTTAGTTTCATTTTTATTTTTAATTTATGCTTTTTTAATCTAATAACTTCTTTTCTATGTATTTATATTTATGGTGATCTTTTGTAAGTGCTACCTGTCTTCCCTTTGTGGTTGTAATATTTGTCTTAATTTGTTCAAATATAAAGATGTTATTTAACTAAAAAGAGTAATTGAATACCAATATATGCAAATACATATATGACAAAATATGAACGTTGTTTGAGAACTGTATCAATTTGAAAAACACTGGTTTTAGGGGGAGAAAGTTTCAACTGGGAGGTAGTCTGAGTACAATTCTAAGCATGTTGCCTTAGTTATGCAGGCCGGGTCATAAGGCTTCCCTGGCCTCTCTGAGTGTAAGACATGGGGCCCATTTCAGAGGCATCAACCCACTGAAGTCTCCACAAGAGTCTGCAAAGTTTAACCATAACGAGTTCTCTGTAACTTGGGTCAAATCTCATTTCTAGCTAGGGTGTCTTAAAACTATTCTTCCACATGGTGTTGGGAGGAAAAGTCATTGTATAAATTGTGCGTTTTCTTTGGAAAATTCTGCATTTTAGAGCAGAGAGAGTCTACTTTGAAACTAATAGCTTTGGTTTTGAATTTTAGAATTCCAGTTTCATGTCAATGTGGGGGAACTTGGGGAAGATTCTCAAACTCCTTGTGTTTTCCTGTGCTGCTTATGTATAAAATTAAAAAGTAATTTCAAAGGTAGTTAGGAGTATTAAATGAATATGTGTGTGTATATATATATCTGTGTGTATATGTGTGAGAATAAATGGGTATATATCATATATGTAATATATAATATGATATAATATCATACATATATATCAATCATACTTATAGTACATATTTCATTATGATATATATGATGTATATTTGCGATGTATATAACACACACACATCATCTTTATTAAGCTGAAGAACAAAGGAGTTGTTGACCTATTATTGTCATTTTTGTGAAAATGCTCTTGGAATACAGCCACACAGCCTTGGGGGAAAGAAAAGACTTCCTCCTTTGATTCATTAAGAGGAAGGTCAAATAGAATAATTATTAAGTTTCTTTCCATTTGGAAAGGATGACTTTTCCACCCTTAATGTTGAACATGACCTAGGAAAAAGGAAAATATGATATGATAGAAATTCTTGAGAGAGAAATAATATGTGGAGAGCTCATTGCCCTCTCGCCAGGTGGATTTAGGGAAGGGATAAAGTAGCAGTTTTGAGGCAAAGTAGGCAAAGAGATGCATATGGCACATCTCTAAGCCAAAGCTCTTTGAATGGGGGATGGGAAGTGAGGACCTTTAGTAACTTGAAGGGAAATCTGAAAGAAAGGGATTATGACTGCTGTCTACATAGAATATTGGGGGATATGTATCCTTTATTAACTTGAGTGTTGTCTAGGTAGATAAGACTGAGATGGTTTTCCTGCTTTCCTGTGACAGCATGTGTTGGGCATGAGATGCAGAATTTCCCCATGTGCCATTAAGCAGCTCCAGAGAGGCTGGAATCAGGACAAGGAGGCTGCCTTCCTTTTTTGACTTGGTGACTAGAAGCAAATGCTATGTGCTATTGGAGTGATCTTAACTCACATTTGAAAAGGCATGGACTGTAGGACCATAATGCTTTAACTGTACTATTTCTGGAACTAGACAAGGACAGTCTTCAACAGGCCATTAAAATTCCAGAAAACACTCAAGAATTCAAAACCTACTCTTTCCCACTGCTTGAGGTTTTGTAGTGACCCTCTTCCCCTACATTCAGATGCCATGTCTAAGGAGATGAGGGAAAGTTAAAAAAAATTTTTTTTTAAACAAAACATTTAAAATAGCACTGAGAAAGGGTTGAACTTTGAATTAGCTCATGCACAGCATAGACTATTTAAGTGTGAAGATGCTGGGATAATATTAATTGGGGAGCTTAAGTTTCTTTTCTAATGGTAGAGAGTTGTAAGAAAAAGATGAACACTTATGGAAGACAGACGCTACAGTTTCTTTGCAAATGCAAATAATGGTGTAGTTAAATTTAAAAAAATATTAGCGAGCGAGAGAGAGCATGAACCGGGAGAGGGGCAGAAGGAGAGGGAGCTGAGCAGGGAACCCGAAGTGGGGCTCTATCCTAGTACCCTGGGATCATGACCTGAGCCAGAGGTAGACACTTAACTGACTGAGCCACCCAGGCACCCCTACTATGGTTAAATTTTGACCATACTTCACATACATCACAGTGATAGGTTTATAACAATAATTTGTTGATTTCCTTTAGCCTATACCATGTTTAAAGGAACAATGAAGGTATTCTAATAAGAAGCTAATATGTTTATAGCACAGGTCATAAAGTCATTCCCCTGCTTCTAGTATTGTTAAGTGCATAAGGATAAGATATTATGAGTTAGAGAATGATAATAAAATGAGTTTAAACAATTCCTCTGTAAATTTCAAATGCCAATGGACTTTCCACACTGACAAGCAATCTTACCATGTTTCTGGGAAAAGACTTAACTCCTTCCTGTGGAAATGAAGCTGGGAAGATATAAAGGCTCTGCAGTAACCTCTCACCCATTTAGAGAGGGCAGATCTGAAAATGGAGCATCCATGGTAAGAAACTGAGAAAAATCACATCCTGATGACATTTTTTGAGCCAATGATCAAGCTGTGTTTAAAGCCACTCCTGTTGCTGGAGTGTTCAGTTAAGTGAAATAATATATTCCTTTTTGATAAGCTGGTTTAGGTCAGGTAAAATGTCATTTTTTTTTATCTGAAGCAATCTGAATGATAACAGAAAACAATCCTGTACATAAAAGTAGAGGGTCCACAATGGTGGTTGGGGAAGATGTCAAAATTGAGCTTGGAGGGCATAGTCTCACAGCCTATATTTCTCCAAATCATCCTTCTGGCAAGATGAAATCTTTTATGGTGTAACTTCAGGAAGGGAAACTAGGGGGTCTGGTCATTAGTCTTGCCCCTTGTGATCTCATTTAGATTTATACACATTTTGAAGGCATTTTGGAGTTTATAATTTTAAAAGAAGAAATGAATCACACTGGATGAAATTTATGGAAATTAAGCAGCCCAAGTTCATTCACTTGTACTTTGCCAAAAAATAAAAGCATAAATAACCCTATTTACACTTTACTATTAATAATGCTCATAAAAGCTATCATTTTCCCTCTTAATTCCATTATTTTGTATCCTTTTGTATTTCTCATTGTACCTAACCTGCCCTGCAAAAAGCACTTAGCTAAGAGATTTATTCTGTATTTGTTTGGGAACATTTTGAGGCTAGTTATAAACAATCACTCTTGAAGGAAGTGGAGGGTGCAGCCATATGCTAAATGTTCTGTGTTTCTCCATTAAGGAAGAGAACAGAATGGCATTTCAGAGTCCTTCATTCTTTCCTCCACCTCAGAATTATGTGCTTCCACCCTGGGAGATTTAATGAGAATGCTACTCCAAGAGAATGCTTCTACTTAAGCAGTTGAAGACAAGAAAACAATATAAAACACTTAAACTCTTTTTAAAGTCAACTTGTTATTTCTTCTTACTCTATACTTTTTTCCTTGGGCTATTTTATGAATGCTCATGGCTTTGCCAGTCATTGAGAAATGACTGTATAAGTCATTTCTCTAGCCCACTGTTCTCTTCTAAGTCCCAAACTGGTGTAGCTAGCCATGAAGTTTATTTCTCTTTTTAAATGTTTTAAAAGTAATCAAAGCTCAGCATGTCTGAAATTGAACTTATTTCCTTCTTCTTCCCATGAACGTATTCATATATTTCTGTATTTCTGTATTTCATATATTTATAGTTTTGAAATAGAACAAGTCTAAATTGAAATACACTGTTAATATAAAATACACACTGAATTTTCAAGACTTTGTATGAAGAAGTAAAGCATTATTAAACATACCATCAATATTTTTTATACTGATTACATGTTAAAATGATATTTTAGAAATACTGGTTTAAATATAATTAAAATTTACTATACTGATTCTTTTTTTACCTTTTTAATGTAGCTATTAGAAAATTTAAAACTATAAAAAGTTTTGTCTTGATATTTTAATTAGGTAGCACTTGTCTAAACCAGAATCCTGCTCTCACTTTTCTTCTCCAGTTTCATTGTACTTCTTTAAGTTCCTATAAAGTACAGTGCTTGGCCATTGTATGTTATTTCTTCTATCTAGAGCACTTAACTTTTTTCCATGTCTTTGCAATGATCTACTCACGCTATGTCCTCCTATAATTTCTTAAGATCTCAGTTCGGTTATCACTTAGGAAAGATTCTTTATGTGTCTGATTAGGTTAAATTCTTGGATTATAAACTCTTATAGCACCAGAGATTTCTCTGTCAAGGCATTGATCACGGTAAATAATTTTAGGAATTTCTGTATATTTTTTGTGTTTTGTCCACTATCTTAGTCTGTTTTGACTGTTATAATAGAAATACCATAGACCAGGTGGCTTATAAACTACAGAATTTATTTCTCACAGTTGTAGAGGCTGAGAAATCCAAGAGCAAAGCTCCAGCAAATTCAGTTCCTGGTGAGGACCCACAGCTGTCTTTTTGCTGTGTCCTCACATGGTAGATGGCAAAAAGGATCTCTCTGAGTACTTAAGGGCACTGATCTCATTAATAAAGGCTCACCTTCATGACCTAATCAGTTCCCAAAGGCCCCATCTCCAAATACCCTCATGTTGGAGATTTTCAGTATATGAATTTTGGGGGACACAAGCATTCAGTCTCTAGCATCCACTAAATTGTAAGGGCATAGGCCATGTCTGGTTTTGCTTACCATTATATGCCCAGCCTCCAAAACAGTACCTGGTCACACACCGAGAGATTAATAATATTTAGGAATGATAAAAAAAAATGGATCCAACCGTTAATATGGAAATATGGGAAACCATCATTGCTATATATTCTGAAAGAATCTGGCCAGAGATATAATGAAGAAATAGGACTTTCTTTTGCTACTTTCAATTGTTGTTATAGTAAATATGTACCTCACTCCCCCTTCTGTGGTCAGAGTATACTTTTGGGATTCTTGACTTTGAGATCAGTCACGTTACTTGCTTTGTTTAAAGGGGATTTAGGGGGACATTAGCATAAGCAGAAACTTGTAGCACAATGAGCTAATCTTTGTACTTCTATCAGTGACTTGTGGAAGACCTTCTAGGCAGCTGCTGCCTCTTCAGCCTGGCCCCAACTTTCAGGAAAACTCAACTTCAATCCAGTCTAAATCAACTATCCCATGAGTGACAATAGGTTGTTGTTTTAAGGCACTGAGTTTGGGGGTGGTTAATTACACAGTAATAAAATTATTATGTCTCCTATCTCAGGAGCCTAAAGGTAACTTAAGCAAAAACATAGTATCTTGAATAATGGAGTATTTGGGATAGATTCCTGGATTTAATATGGATAAAGATGGCCTTAATGTTCCCCTCAGCTTGACTGAACTTTGGGCAAGTTTCTTCCTAACTACAGGTCTTTGACTTCCCTTTTCTTAGAGCATTTACTTTAGGAAACTTTCAATTATAAATGCTTTCCTTGCCCCTTTGCCAAAGTACTACAACCTAGGGATGAATGTCTTTCACAGAGACCTGAGAGCCATCTTTTTGAAATGTAATCATCAGGAAATATAGGGCCCCATCTCCAAGTCTCTGTGAAAAGGTAGGAGTCTAAATGTCATAAGCACCAACTAGCAAACACACATGACCTGGTCACATTGATCAACTTCCCCACTAATATTTTCCAGTACTTTTCCACTAGTTCATGCAACGCTCAAAAACATTCCTGCCTTTAATTTCAACAGAGTTGAGTTCAGTATCTCCCCTAAAGCAATAGTCTTGAATTAAGTCTTCTTTACCTGTTTATCTCCTCCTGATGCAATGTGCCTTAGATAATACACATGGAATTGTTTTCTAGGGAAAAATTTAGAAGGACAGGTATGGTCATGAATAATTTAAAAGTAGGTTCTCATGCTTTATGGGAAATATTCATTTTGTAATACATGTGATACCTGTACTCTGACAAGTAATCTCTTTCATGTAATGATGAAAATAACTAATAATAATAGGGGCAGTAAAATCTATGGCAAATTTTTATTAGGTACCATTTTAAGGGCTTTGCTGTGTCTTGTTTTTAAAATTTTAATGTAAACAATATTTTGGTATAGTTAATATTGTGTCCATTTTATAGACTGATAAAATGAAGCTCAACAAAGTTAAATATAGTCTTCAGGTTACAGTTTATGCATAAAGAATTTCAAATTTTATTACCTTAGTCTCTACTTCCCTGTACAAAATGTTTTGCTTTCAACAACTATGAAAGTAAGGCAAATGAAAAATCAAGAGAAAAGACTGTTAAGAGATAAAATAATTTACAGAACTAGACCTAGATGTAACACAGATAAAGAAACAAATAGGAAGCATGACTTGGAAGGGCTTATTTGTAGACTTGCAACAGTCACAGGACAGAATCAGTGAATTTAAAATAATCCAAAGAAATGACCCAAACCAAAGTACAAAGTGGAAAAAAAGAAAATAGATCATTCAAGAGTTGAGGGACAATATGAAACAACCTAATGTATATACATATATATTTCCAGAAAGAAAAGAAAGTAAACTGGGCAGGAGTAATATTTGAAGAAGTAAGTTTCCAAGATTATTAATAGCCGCAAAAACTAATCGAGGAAGCTCAGAAAAACACCAAACTGAATACATACAAAAACATGAACAAACAACACATACACCCTAGACATATAATATTCAAACTTGTAAGAAAGGCAAAAACCTTGAGGCAGCATGAAGAAAAGAACCACAACATAAAGAGGGGAAAAAAAGATACAAATTATAGCATGGGTTGTCTTTTTCTGTCTGATTTATTTGACTTAGCATAGTACCTTCAAGGTCCATCTGTGTTATTGAAAATGGCAGGATGTCCTTCTTTATGAGTGAATGAATATTTCATTGTGCATATATACCCCATTTTATTAATCCACTGCTGGACACTTAGGTTATGACCATGTCTTGACTATCATAAATATTGTGCAATGAACATAGAAGTACATATCTTTTTGCATTAGTGTCTGATGATTTGCAATTTTTTAAATACTTTTTTTTAATTTGCTTGTCAGAAAGAGAACGGGGGGGGGGGCAGTGGGGAGAAGCAGAGGGAGCGGCGGGCAAAGGGAGAGGGAGAGAGCACAAGCAGGGAGAGCAGCAGAGGGAGAGGGAGAAGCAGACTTTCTGCTGAGCAGAGTCCGATGTGGGACTCGATCCCAAGACCCTGGGATCATGACCTGAGCCGAGGACAGACACTTAACCACCTGAGTCACCCAGGTGTCCCTGATTTGTAATTTCAATAGAAGATGAGGCCAGTTGAAAATGAGAAAAGTGAGGATTCAAAAATTTGAGAAGGGAGGCAATATGAGGTACACTTTGCATTAATCATCTTAATGCCAAAATAATCTAGTGAGATAAGTATTATTTTTAATCCAATTTCATAAATGAAGAAACTGACTTAGGGAAGTTAAGTAACATGCAAATACTCCATATTTAGTGAAATCTGGACCTGAAACTTGGGATTGTCAATTTGTGTCAATTTGTGTGTCAATTTGTAGGTGTTAAATAGATACAGTATGTTGCATTTAGCCCAAATACTTCTTTCATCATATTTGAATATTTATTTAGAAGAAAGTTCCCTAGTTAAAAAGAAGCAGTAAGATCATTCAGATGCCTTTAAAAAAAGTAATTTCTCCTAAAGAAGAGGCACAAAATAAAACCAAAAGGAAATGGGAAAGTGCAAAAAAGTGAAAGAACTCAGAATGGTTGCTCTTTGTTTTGTTGACAGTGATTCTGTTAAATTTCACTTTTTTTATTCTTGGAGAGGATACTATCAATAATGTTTGAATATGCCAGATAAAATTCAGTTGTTGGATTTTTGGTTAAAAGGAAATTTAAAACTAAAAGGTACAAATAGCCAGGAAAATATTGCATGCCATAACCTGAGGTGTCATATGCAAATTTCCTTTTTTAATTTGATTTTTTCCCTCTAGCAAATAATTTTTGTGGTGATCTGAGGTCATTTATCCAGAAAGCAGAAACTGGAACTAATATTCAAATGCCTAAATATTGGGATTTCTTTCTGACTTGCAGTTTCACATTTTAAATGAAGCTTTTTTCCTCCGAAATACCATGTCCTCCCCCGCCCCCCATCTCCCGCCTTTAGGAGGGTTGCCATGAGGTGTACAATGCTCTCTTAAATCTTTCATCTTGGATATAGATACATTTTAGGTGTACATTTATTTCATGTAGGTATTTTTTTTTCCATAGGTAATTTTTTGACATTTTATATCAACCGGAAAAAAAGAAACAATAGAGAACTAACAAATGATACAAAGGGCCAGTTCACAGAGTGGAAAACCAAATTAACGTTAGTAACAGTGGTGAAAGGATGCTCAAATTCATACTCATTTAAAAAACTGCAAATTAAAACAAGAGTGGCCTATTACTTTCCATCTATCAGATTTGCAAACATTATAAAGCAGAACAACACTGAATGTTGGAAGAGATGTTGGATTGCAGCAATCCTCACGTATCCTCTTGGGGATATAAACTAGAAAAGTCATTCTGGAGATTTGCCTGCCAGAACTGAGTGTAATAAATTAGGTGTATGCATACTCTGTGACCAACAGTCAGGCGCCTGGGTATATAGCCAAGGGAGATTCTCATACAGTTCCATATAAGTCATCCGTGAGAGGAATTTGATCACAGCAGGAAGTTGTAGGCAGCCCTGGTGTCTGTCTCCGGTGGTGGTGATGAATATAATGTTGTGGATGCACATTTTGGAAGCAGTTAACTAGAAGCACACAAGACAACAGTGATATATCTTAAAAATAATGCTTTTGGAAAAAAGGTCTGAGACGTATCATTTGTGCAACTTAAATATATACAAAAACAATATATATAAAACAATATAGTGTTTTATATAAAGACACAGAATAAAAAGGAAAAGCACAAAAGGCTTTAGACTAGTTTATAAAGGATAAAGGAAAAACGGGGAATTAGGACAAAAAGTAAAATAAATTCAATGAGAGAGGGTCTTTCTAGCACAGGCAGAGATTACAGAGTATCAAGAACAAGGGAGAATAATTAACTGAACCTGTAAATTCAGTTTAAAAAATGGCAAGAAACTAAAGTTACCTTCAGGATATCACCTGGCACTCACATGAAAATAAATACATAAATAATATTTAAATCTTTTGTTATTAATTGAAAAGATAGATTCTGGAGCATATACCGTGGAAAGTTAAACTAATAAGGCAAGAAAAAAATAAATAAAATATTGGGAAGAGTTCATTAATCAAAGAATTACAGGAGAAAATGTTTGAGATACCCTATCAGAATAAAAATTCTTACTAGTTGATTTAAAGGGATTAATGAACAAACAGACCTAATTCTTGTATATTTTCTGAATTCTAAGAACATTGTAAGCGTAAGGGAACATATTACAATAAAAAATAGAATCCTAGGGCACCTGGGTGGTTCATTTTGTTAAGCATCTGCCTTTGGCTCAGTTCATGATCCCAGGGTCCCGGATGGAGAACCACATAGGGCTTCCTGCTCAACGGGGAGTCTGCTTCTTCTTCTCCCTCTGCTGCCCTCATTGCTTGTGCTCTCTCTCTCTCTTTGTCAAATAAATAAATCTTTAAAAAAGAAAATATCATACCAGCTGTGGGCTTTTCTTCTGCAACACTGGAAACCAGAATAATGTTTTCAAAGTTGACAGAATTGCAAGAAGAAAATGTTCTATTCCTCAACTCAAGAGAAGCAAATGTAAGACAATTTAGAAATGCAGTTTGAGAATTTTTACAAAGTATACATTGGGTGACAAATACTGAAAAAACTGCCATATGAAAATTTAAACAAAAACGAGGCCAAAAAATAGCAAATTCACTAAACAAAACAAAGACCTGGTTAATTTTTAACTGACAACGTGGAAGAAACCATGGAAATCATGACCTAGAGATAAAGAGAAGCAAAAAATGTGGTCTATTAGTTATGAAAGAAAAGGTTGAGTCACAGATGGCATAAATAGGACAGTGTGTCTGCTCTCCCTTGCTGAAGAGTGTGAAAAGGCACTAAAGAGGTGAGCTGACTCTCAGAGAGTTCAGGAAAATTTAAAGAGACACAGGAGCAAAAAAGGTTTCCTCTTGGTGCTTTGCTGGGAGAGTGGCATTATGCCTCCTCCTGTACTTGCTGCCCAGAGGCAGAGAGCCCACAGGGCACCCTTCTCACCAGACTACTGCTGCTTAGAGAGCTCTGAAAACTGGACCTGAAACCTGATAAACAGACAAAATAACATCACAGTAATTAGAGAAGAGTCCAGTAATTAGAGAAAGGAGCGGAATATTCAAGATAGAGGACACCCTTAGCAAAGCAGTCCTACCGGAAGGGATAGAGGAATCAAACCTAAACATGAAGAATTTAAAAAAGAATTAAAACACACAGGAAGTCTTTCTAGAAGTAGCAAGTATAATTTTCAAGCTAATTAACAACAAAAGTCACTGTTGAGGTCCTAATTAGTGGCCTTGAAAAATCACGTGAAAGGAGTGTAAATATCATTAGTCATTAGGGAACTGCAAATTAAAACCACAGTGAGATACCACAGCGCACCTACTCAAAAGGCGAAATTAAATTAAAAAGACTGTACCAAGTGTTGATAGAGATGTGGAGACACTGGAACTTACTATATATAGTACTGGTGGGGATGTAAAATGGTCCAGCCATTGTGGAAAGCAGCTTGTCAATTTCTTAAATGTTAGGCACACCATACTATATAGACAGTGGACAAGGCACCCCTACTTTTTAAAGACTCCAGTCAAAAGTAACTTATATGACTTCCGCTCACATTCTGTTGGTGAGCACTAATCACAGTGAGGCAGGTGAGACACCTGAGGCGGGACGTTTAAGATGGCACTCACTCTCAGGTTTGTGTAAGTGCAGGGTTGGCATTAACAAGACCCTGAGAATAAGTGCATCCTTAAATTTTACCCTAGTGCTTGCCCAGCACAGGGCCAAACCTGAATGCAGGCAGCTGGGAAATGTAGTTCACAACCAGGCAGGTTGCTCACAGGGTAGTGCCCCGCTCCCAGGAAGGAAAGCCTAAGTTCTCATGAGTAACTTGCTGCTGTCTCTACCTCGCCTAATAGTTTGAGAGGTCTTTGAAACAGGGCCTGTGTATTACCTGTCTTGTCCTCTGGGCCCAGAATAGTGATCTATGAAAGAAAAAAAAAAGTTTTGAGGGAGGGGAGAGAGAGAGAGAGAGAGAGAGAGAAAGAAAGGAACAGTGGTTGGAGGACACTTTTGCTCTGTCATTATGTCGTCAAACTGACTGAAATATATTAAACTTGTCAGTGATAAAATTAAATATATTACATGTATAAAAGCAGTCTTTCTAAATTATTTCATTTGATTCTTAGAAAAATATACCATAAGTTTGCAAATAGGGAAGATCGAGATTGATTTCAGGCTAGTCATTCTTCCTTTAGAAAATCTATGATTGTGAATTTATGTTCCTTTGTCTGGTTTAACATCTCTATACAATTATATTTTTGAACAGTTGCAGTAATGACCTTTTATATGCTATATATAATGAAAGGTAGCCCGATTTGTAATTAAAATTTATCTTTTATTCTTGAAAATGCAATTATTAAATACTTTAAAATGTTATTCTTATCATAAACTTATTATTGTAAAATAAGTTTTCTATAGTAGGCACTGATGTGTATTATCACACTTAGGATTTCTCCATGTACTACATTGCTTCAGTTTTTCTCTAATATTGAAAAAAAAGTGATTTTAATTTTACCTGTTCAGTTATAATTTAGATAATTAAATATAACTTTTACAGAATGATTACATTAGTACTATCATTTAAATAATCAGCTTCCTTTAGTGGCTTTGTAGATATAGAAACATATTCATTCAAAAGATAGGTGGCAAGTTCCCTGGCCTTGTGGTCAAATGTATTTCATCTGTTCTACATCCAAAATGATAGGACGGTCTCAAGCCTGCTATAAGCCAGCACATTCCTATGCCTCCTTGAGTTCCATCTACTTTAACACAAAGGCTTTCATTTGTTTGATTTTTTTTGTTTCTTTTTGCTTGGTTTAGAATAATAAGCATACTGGGAAAATGTGTATATGCATATATTATGAAAAATAAATAATATAGACCTCATTATTAAAAATACAGCATTTAGATCATCTCTGCTTTGTGTTTATGGAGCTTTTTGAACAAAATCTTTTACCAGTAATTTGAAATCATTCTTCTAGTAACTTCTGTATACTGTGGGGAATTTAATTGTTATTGTCCTCTCCAGTAATTTATTCAACAGTGGGAGACATTCTTCTAAGAATCTTGATTGAAAACCTGCTTATTTTCTTAGCTGGAATCTCGTAACTAAAATGTGTTTGTGGGGTATCTTAGGGGAAGACCAACAGGAGTGCCATTTCAGAAAACACTTGGTAAAGGAAGTAATTTCATGAACACTTAATTGTGGACTACCTGCGTCATTATATAAATAATTATTTATGATTGAACTATTGAATTGAGGGGAAAGAAAAAATCTTGAATATACACATTTGCTTTAAAACATATTGTGCCCAGGACATTTCCGAGAGAGATTTGCGGTGACTACACGTTAAAAGCAATAGGTGTTTGTGCGTGCAAGTGTCCCTGTTTATGTGTATATATAAAGCGTAATTATATGCTTTGCATAGTATGTATATATGTAAAAAAAAGGCATTTTGTTAGGTGCTATGTAAAGATGTATAAAGAGATAAAACTGTGCATGTAAGAAGTTCAAAATCTAAATAACAATCTATATACAACTAAATGGTTAATAAGAGTAACCTAGGATATGTGCCAAATTTGTGGTGTGGACACAAGTTGTGCAAGGAGCTTTGAGAAAGCAGAGTTCACTTAAGGGTAAAGCAGAAGGGAGGTTGGATTAGGTCTGAAAGGATTTGCAGCACATGGGAAATGAGGAAGAGGCAACATGTTGGTCTCAGAGTAAATGCTGGGGTGAGAATGCGGGGGACGGCCTCAGGCAGCGACAGTGAAGGTACAAGGGCCAGATCAAGAGGTTTGCAGAGATCATAGAGGGGAGCTGTGGGTGTACTGTGGTTGAGCATAGTATCATCTGGACTCAAATGCCAGAAAATTAGATTGCCATGCTAGGCACTGTCCTCCCATTCATTCATGGTGCTTTGTAGCACTGTGGCAACACAAAAGCCATCTGCGATCGCAGTACCTATTTCAGATTTGTCTTTGGAACACTTACATGCTTTGTTGTTAAATGGTTTTTCCAGCTCTCCTGCCTTTAGCTTTGCTCTTTGCTTTAGGTTCCGTGTTTTGTTCTGGCCCTTGCCACTCTGAGTGACTGATTTTAAATCCTTATCTGACTTCCATCTGCCTCCTGCAAGGTCTAGGGAAGAGGACCTCTTACTGGCCCTGGGCTCACAGACTTTTCACTAACTGGTTCCACGGGTGGGGCATCCATAATATCAGACACACGAGTGATAGACTCATGTGTCTATAAATAACAGAATGAGTAAGGAATTAAGCAATTCCCATTTAATATCTATTGAGTGAATAAAGGATGAGGCAGAGAAGAACCTTTGGCCATTTTTTAGTGGCAGCCCAGATGCATTTTCTGCCTCTCTTTTATCTTCCATTCTCTTGTTTTCTCCTCCACACTGCACTGCTGACAAGGTAACCTCCTTGCTACAGCTCATGTTCCCGGCCTCTTCCCATCTGAAGCCCTTTCACAAATCATCACCTCTCTCCAAATAGCTTTCTCAATCTTCTTTCCAAAAATATGTCACCATCTCCTCCAAGAACTTACTGACTACTCCTCTTTCTTTCTGACAGTTTCTAAAAACCTTTCCAAAAAAGTTTGACTAACACTCCATTCATTCCAGGAAAGCCTTTTACTGAAGCTGTGCCCAGTTCCCACAGCACCCTCCCCACTGCCCTCTCCCCGTCTGAAGTTTGTCCATTTATCCGGCTTCAGTCCTCGCTCACATCTATCTTCATGGACCTGACCACCCCAGCCTGAAGTGATCCCTCCCTCTTCTGAACTCTTGTAGAATTTATTGTCTGAATAATTCATCTGGCAATGAATCATGTTCTGCCTTGTGACATCTCTTTTATAACTGTCTGGTGCTGTTATTTAAATATTTTGGGTTTTCTTTTTTTTTCTTCACATGGTTATGTGTTTTCTTTTCTCACAAGGCAGCATATATATAGTTTATATTTTGTACAGTTCCTAGCTCACAGCCTGGAAATGTAGGCCATTCAGTAAATATCTATTGATTTTAGTTGATTTCCATTTTATTAAAACTTAGTCAAAGTCATTCTGATCATTTTTCACTCCCCCCATCCTTGCTTTTTTATTTTACTTAAAAGATTGTGTCTGATCAATCTAGCCCCTCATTGAGCTCTTTCTGCTTGAATTTATCCTGTCTACAAATGGCATGATTTTTGAAGAAAATAACATCAATGAACACAGGGTTGGAACATTAACAGTAGTGAAGTTTCTCAGTGTAGTTGGGTCACACAACGAGGTAAAGAGGTAAGGTGATAGTTATGAGGTCATACGATTAGTAGTGTAATGAAAATCTACTTGAAAAAATATGTAAGCAAAAAAAGATACAAGAGAAAATGTAAAAGCCTCAGTGATTAGAAAATAAAGATTCTATTCAAAGTTGCACAGTTGTTTTAACAGCAAGTAAAGTTTTAGGTTTTTATAGTATGGATGAAGAACACGATCAAGACCTGTCATTCTGATGTGTTTTCATTTCGGACAAGAGTCACAGAAGTTTTGCAGGCAAGGTATATGTCAGTGCTAGCTTAACCTCACTGAGTAAGAGAGTGACAGAAATGGGGACAATAACAGCACAATTAGGTGGTTTCATAATAGCTGGTAAATTGTACCCAAAGTACTTACTGATGACTCAGCGCCAGCCTGGATGGAGGATTGTGGAGACTTTATGTAAGTTTCCTTTATAGTCTTGGTACTCATTATCATTTATTCAGTGACTTGCCCATCCTGAAAGAAAGTTTGTGATTACCTAGAAGCAAGGAGAGGTTGGAAATAGGGGTCCAACAGTTGGCACTTGTCCAAATTTACAGAAAGAAATTATATGTATGTATATATGTATATATGTATGCACAGACATAGTACATTTATTGTGGGGACTCTCTCTCTTTCTCTCTCCCTCCCTCCCTCTCTCTCTGTCTTTGACACACACTCTCGCAATGCATCTAGTTCCATAGTACAAGTTGCACCAAGGTTCAAGGACAAGAGAATGGAGGGTAGGATGGAACTATCTAGGAAAAAGACATGGTGTTTTAGTTACTCAAGTTCAGTAGGGACTGGACTACTGTCTTGAGTTTTATATACTGCATTAAACATTTTTAATTTCCTTCATTTTGTTTTAATTTGATTTTTTTATTTTTCTTTTAATTTAAATTTACTTATGGGAAATCCACTGGAATACTGAGAAGACTTAAAACTGGTCAAGTGGGAGGGAAGGAAGGATGGGAGGTTGTTTAAAAGGAGTGGGCTTTGGAGGCCTGCACTAACTGCCTTCAGATATTTGAAGCAAATGGTACAGAGAAGAGGGGTTACATTCATTGTGTTGCTGCTGTGGAGGGCAGAGCAATCGTCCGTGAACAGGAGCTATGGGGTAACGCATTGAGGCTAAATATAAGGAAGAACTAACATTTAGAGCCAGAATCAGACGAGGTAGCCAATGGAAGTTCTTACCTTCACTGAAGGATATCATCTAGGAAATCCGTTCAACAAAACCTATCAGGTGAAATGATTCTTCTGGTTCCTTCTATGTTTGAACCCCATCCTAGGACCCTCCTGGTTTTCAACTGCATGTTGGGTGGTATCCTCTTTCCTCTTGCTGGTTTTCAAATGCATGTTGGGTGGTATCCTCTTTCCTCTTACTGCTTGAAAACACGGCAAACCAGTCACATACCTAGTGAGGTTGTCCTTTTAATGTATCAGAGAGGCTCCCTACAGATAATGTGAGAAATGCATCTACTTTGTGGTTTTACTTTAAAATTGCTTCTGTGTCTTCTCTAAAATACGATTGTTTGTAGTATTTATAATTATCTATTTCAAAATATAAAGTAAAACAAGGAGTAAGATAATCTCTGTGAATTATCTTCAGGAAAATTTTCTGTTCAATTTTAAGGCTCTGGTCCCTAGTATACTCCGTGGCATCTGAACTTATTTTCAGAGACAATTATTGAAACCTGGCCTCTTAAATGTTGGATCCCTCCTAACTGCTCCTGCTCTATAGCTGAGGGCCTCATTACTTCCCACTCACACTGCTAGTTTTCTAGTATGGCTTGACTTCACTTATGCCTTCCTAAATTGACCTTCTTTATGGTGACCGTACTGATTGTCATTTAAATAGTACTACAGAATAAATCAACCCTAAAATGAGTGACTTAAAATAACAACCACTTTTTCTCATGAGTCCACCAGTTGGCGAGGTTGCTCTGGCGACCAAGACTGGTCTGAGAGTGACTCACTCTTGGGTCTTTAATCAGTTTAGGTCAGCTAGGTAGCTCTGTTGATCTTTATTGGGCTCTATCATGTGGACAACTGGACTGACTTGGCTCTGCTCAATGTGGCCTCCCATTCTTCAGTAGGCAAACTTGGCTTTATTCTCATGGGGGTTTCAGGGTTCAAGAGAGACAGTGGAAGTATGGAAATCTGCTTAAGGTCGAGCTCAAGCATGCTGTCGCTTCCTTTGCTTTTTACTGGCTACAACAAGTCAAAAGGCTAGCCCATATTCAAGTCACATTGTAAAGAGTATAGTTATAGCAAAGATGTGGAGAATTGGGGACATTTTTGTAAGCAGTTTGCCATATAGATATCTTGAGAATATACCAGTTTTGAGTAAAGAATTCAGAGACTGCCAAATGTCTAAATTGAATCAAATCCAAACGTTCCAACCTGGTACCAAGGACTTCTGCATTCCTACCTAACCTCTCACAAGTCAGTAAAACTGCTCTGCCTCTAGAAATGTGATGTGGTTTGGTAGGAAGAGAAGGAGCTATGGACTTAGAAAAACTGACTGTAAATTGGTAGTCATATTAAACATTATAACCTATGATTTATAATTTGTACCTTAGAACTATATCATATCTTTCTTTTCTCATTTTGTAGTTTTGCCGTATGTCTTGTTTACTAAATAGAAATGCATGGTAGGAAAGCTTTTAAGGTGGTCCAGAAGGTGTCTGCCTGCCTAGGCATCCGTGACTTTGTGTAATCCCCTCCCCTTAAATTACTTCTATCAGCAGTGATGGATGCCATTTCCATGATTAGGTTAGAAAACAGAAAAAAGACTGTGATGTCCACTTCGCTACATTAAGTGAGACAACCTCCTTTTCAGTCCAGGAGATGGGGGGCTGGTGGGGAGCAAGGAAGGGAGGATTTATTTACCAGCTCTTGCCCCACTGGTCTAGGTTTTGCCCTGTGGAGCACAAACTCACTTACCCCTCCATTTGTACCTCATATGTGAGTCCTGGGATTCCTGTGGTCTCTTAGGCACCAAGAGAGAAGCTTCAGAGCTGGAGGCAAAAGATGAGAAGCATAAAGGTAGTCAGAAGCCCTACCGGAGGAGAAGCCTCACCTGCAGTTTGGGACTGAAGATCGCAGAGCTGAGAGGACCCAGAACATAACAATATGCATGTAGAGAGAAAGGTGGAGAGTTTCAGAGGACAAGTTTCTGAAAGGGTTGTGCTATAGACTGAATATTTGTGTCTCCCCAAAATGTATATGTTGAAACCAAATCCTCAGTATGATGGTAGTAAGAGGTGGGATCTTCAGGAGGTGATTAGGTCTTGAATTAGATTGGTGCGCTTATATAAGAGACCCCTGGTAGCTTTTTAGCTTGTTTGCCACGTGAGGACACCATGAGGAGACCATGAACCGGGAAGAGGTCTCTCAACCAGACCCCAGATCTGCTAGATGCCTTCATCTTGGACTTCCAGCCTCCAGAAGTATGAGAAATGAATTTTTGTTGTTTATGAGCCCCGCAGTCTATGGCATTTGTTACAGCAGCCCAAACAGACAGACAGGTTGTTAACCCAGTTGGAGGTGAGTGGAAGCAAGGATAAATTATAGAAAGACTGTGGAGATGAAGATAGGATTTTTGCTAAAGATCAGGTAACAAAGTGAAAAGTGAAACATCAATCCCCATTAAGACTGGGGGCCACAGAGATCAGAGGTATGAAAATTACATACTCTAAAACACAGAGAAGCACTTTGTGTGTAGGGGAGCAAAACATCTTGGAAGAGGAGGAAAATTTGACACAAATCTGGGAAATAATACCAAATTAAATATACATAGCCTTCTCAGCTAAAATTAATGAGGGACATAACTGCTTCTAATATCTGAAGGGTGTTAACAGGAAGAAGGGAGCATAATTACTTAGCACCATACCAGTAAACATAATTAGGAATAATGGTATGCAATTAAGAAAAGAAAAATTTAGTCACAACATCATGAAAGTTCTTCTGTGCCAGTGACACCTATTAAACTATGGCATCGTTTTCCAAAGCAATTGGGAGGAGTCCTGTTCCCCGAAGCACACAGAATAAATGAAATTAGGCTGCAAAAAGAACACCTCATAGTGTCCAAAAAAAAAAAAAAAGAGAGAGAGAGATGCTGTAGAAACTTGAATAGGTCTGAATCACTGATTTTATTTCTTTGAACTGGGGACTTAAGAGAATAAAGTATCAGGGTTTCTCTTGTTATCTCATGTTGGTACTGCTGTGTGGGGCCTTACCGTGTGTGTACCTACAAAACCCAAAGCACTGGCCCAGCAGTCATTCCCAAGGCCGGACCTATCTCAGTGCAGGGCTTTGAGGTGTTTCCTGCGCTTCTAAGGTGAAAACTGGCAGTGGAAATAGCACTTTTAGGGCAATTAGAGTGTTTAGTATTCTTTTCTTCCATCTGAAACATCTTGGTGAACTCCTTTTAAAAACGGATGGGGATTAAGTAGCGATCTGTTTCTGGATAAAAGAAGGGCAAATAAGGGTGACTGGTCTTCAAGATTCCAAAGTGGTTACTGCAGAAGTGGCAGAAAGTAGAGGAATGAAAGCCCTATTAGGGAGACCTCAGGTTGTTAAACGGGAAACTAATGGTAGGGAGAAAAGGGTAAAGGGAATCGAATGGTAATTTTTTATAGTCTACTTTTAAAAATGCCAACGCTCCAATTTAGTCTTGATGCTTTAATAACTCATAAGACATTGAGGTTTTGCAGGGAGCCTGCACGCAAGTTTGAAGGAAGAGCAGTTGGCTGTAATGTAAATATTCTCTGATTAGTATGAAAATGGCCCTTCCTCCCCACTTTCCTTTGTGATGCTGACAAGAAAGTGACCTGATAGCTGCATGAATTATGTATTTTCAGAAGACAGAGCTGCTAGAAATTGAAGAAGAGAACGCTTACTTTATATTGTTTTGTGCTTTTCCTACAGTGGGTATCTGCGTAAATTGGCTCTGGTTAATTTATGAGGGAGGCTATCTCTGTTTAATATCCAGGGCACAGAAATTTGTTCTTCACACCTTTACTTCCAGAGAGTTTAGGGTATTTCTGGTAAACCAGCTGATCTGTGCCTCTTCAAAGGAGTAAAAAGCAATCAGAATTGGTTATGAGCTGGGTAAAACTAGAAGGTGTATTTCCCACTCAAATGGCTTTCCCATTCAGAATGTGATAGTGTTTAAATTCTGCATCTTAAATTCAGTTATTTTGGTGAAGGCATAATTTACTAATGCACCCTTTTAATATCTAAATAGTTTGTGGCTAATAATAATATTTATCTCATGGGATTCTTACAAGGATTAAACTGAATGACTTCATGCCTATAAAGTGCTTAGCATAGTGCTCGGAGCATAGTAAAGATTCAATAAACACTGGTTATTTTATTATGAGCATTATGATGATGATTATGACTGTAATTATTACATTACCTGCATAAAGTAACAACCTCACAGTGTTTTAATGCAACAGTAATCATTGACTTGTGACTTCTTTAGCAGACAATAGGGCCCTGAGAAGTAGGAGACAAGGTAGGAATATTTTTATAAGGATCCGAGATGACCAATTTGGATAGCCCTAAAGGCTGTTTCCTCCTCCTTTGCTAGGTTAGCCAAGAGCTGGCCCTGCAGGTGTTAGCTCAACAAAAGAAAACCTAGGCTAATTCCAGCTGTTGGGTTCCATGACTTGTCCTTTTAAATAAGGCCATTTCCTGTTGTTACTTTGTAGTAGAAATGTTTCCTGTCTCCTACCTTACCCTCCCTACCCCCACATCTGTTCCAGTAAATACATAGGCCATTACAAGTTTGGGACCTCTCTCTACAGGATTGTTGGCCATGATGCTTTCAGACCATCTGTGCCCTGCCTAAGCTGTAAGATAATGAGAACTTAGGGGACCACATATGTTCCATTCCTTCTCTGGTTTTGAGTTTTGCTCCAGTTAACCTTATATCTGTCCCGCATGGCATTAGTACTGTGGATCCATAGACGCTTTGTAGAACAGGTTGGGTTCATTAAGGAAGGAATACAAGCTCATTTTCCAAGGAAAACTGATGTATGAAATCTTAACTCAGTTTCTCTTTTTCTCTGATCTCTCTGCCCTGATGCAGTTTGTTCATTTCCATCCCCTTTAATTCAGTTGTCATCCAAGAGGACATTAAAAAGTTGGATTAATAATTAGTTCTTCTGATCAAATTGTTATTATAGTCATTTAAAATATTACAGAGGCATATAGTACTGTTATCTAATTCAAATTAGAAATTGTCTACCACTAATTAGAAATTAATGACACACCATTAAATAAGGGATTAAATATCATGAAGTCATATTAAATAAGAAATAAGAAAATACCAAAAGAAGTCCCCCAATCAAAAAAAAAAAGTTTAAAAGAAAGAATCAATATTGTCAGGTATCAGGGCGAATGGTGACCGGCAGACGAATGGAGACCACAAGGCAATATGGGCAATGAGGCAAGTTTATTGCAAGCACCCTCGGGGGAGGTTCCACGACTCAAAGGAGGAGTCGAGGAAGTCGCGCCCAAGGCAAAGTAACAGGGGTTTTTATTGGGTACAGGTAGGATGTGGCGGTCCGTGATTGGTCAGCGGGGGGGGGGGGAGGGGGGGTTTGGAAACTAACAGGGGTTTTTATTGGGTACAGGTAGGGTGTGGCGGCCCGTGATTGGTCACCGTGGGGTTTGGAAAGTCCGGATGGGTTTTGGCGGTAGGTTTCTGTTTCCCGCCTAGGTTTCAGTTTACTGGGAGTGACGTTGCCGCTGTTGGGTCCGTCCTTGCTGGGAAGTCTGGGGAAGTGCTCTGGCGGGAAACCGGCCATTTTAGGCGGGAAGTCGGCCATCTTAGGTGGCCCTGCTCTCAAGCCAGTCCATCAAATATGATCTGATATTTGAAGTGTGTCTGAAATAGAGGGAAGAGATATTTCTTTCAAAAGATCACTAAAACAGAAAATAGAGAAATAAAACCACTCCCATATGACATTGAAGAATGCCCATCTCTTAACAGCAAGTATGAAAAATAAGTAGGTCATAAAGATGAGAATGTAAAATGGTATGATATTGGCTCCTTATCTTTAAATGAAATTCTAATTTGACTCTAACACAAGGAAGGGGAATGAATATGGTATGTTTTCCCATGCGAGCTGTCAGAATGATAAAACGGTATATGCTCTAAATCAGCTTTTCCATGGACAGCTGGTTCATCATCATTAGTATGTATATCCTTATTAATATCTAGGCCACTCAACTATATAAAAACTAGATTGCTGTTCTTTGAAATTAAGCACTGCTCTAATCAATTGCAAAGGTCTGTATACAAATATGCTATAATGAACAAAGAAATATTATTTGTTCCTACTGGTTTCTTCTACAAAGGAAAATATTTTGCTACACCATTCAGCTTTAAAAATGTTCTAAAGGTTTCTTAATAGTATATGCCTGTTTCAAGCTTGCATATCTGTGTATTTCTTATCCCCTCACCTCCATGAGGAGCTCAACATGTCGTGAGTCAGAATGCTTTTTCACCTGGCGGAAGTGGCTTGCCAGGGAGCAGAGGTCCTTTAAATTTCAAGTGAACTGGATTAAAATAATTGACCATAAGATCTGAGTTCCTTTCTAGAAATTAAGTCATATTTTTGTGGTCATTATCAGACTGCATTTGGAAGTACAAAAATCATGTAAAAGAGCTTAAATGATCAATTCCAACATTCATTAGAAGTGCAGAAATTGAAACAAAGACAATTAAATGAATTACTGAAGGCACAGATTTAGGCCAAGAATTAAGATGAAACTCTCAGGACTCTTCCCTACTATCATTTTGGGTTGAGGAATATGAAAAATGTTTCCTGTGGTTCTTATCAACATGCTGGTATGATTTTCCCAGTGTTGCTATAGAATTTCTGATATCTGGACCCTTAAGAATATACAGTGGCTTAGGCACAATAGACAACTTCCTTCCTTCCTCCCTCCCTCTTTCCTTCCCTCCCTTCCTTATTTTTTTTTTCAACTAAATGGTAGTTGAGGCTGTTCGAATAGGTTATGCCTCATGTGTGCTGCATTCCTCTGATAAACTTTAAAATCAGAAGGGATTTTTTTTTTATTCAAATGCTCTCTCAGTCTTATTTCCTATTCCTAGGTTACAATTTACTTTTCAAGTTTAAAGATCCTGAAGTTCAGGACTCTGCTCACTTGCATCTCTGCTGTCAAACCAGGAACTCTTTTCTGAGTTCCCCTCTTTTTTGTGTTACATGAATATAGGGAGCAAGGAGTACATTAAACTCATAAACATTCTTACTCTTTCTAACTACCTCCCAAAGTAATTGATCTGTAGCGGTGTTCTCTCCTTCCATCATTATATTTCAAAGATAGGATTCTTAGGTCTTTAAGAATGATATTTTCAGAGTCCTAAAACTGGAAAGAACCTGGGAGAAAATTTACCTACATTTAAAAGGGGCAGGAGAAGAATTTACACAGATTCCAAGGTCAAGCTTCATCATCAGCTGAAGGAGAAAGAGCAGAGAGAATGATGCTGCAAGATGTTTATTGGCCAGAATGGAGCATAGCACTTTTGCTCATGGTCTACTCACAATAGTTCCACTACGTGGCTCTTTTATCTTCAAAGGCAGCTAGCTATTGTGGTCTTGCTCTGGTCTGAGGGAAGAGAGAACATGGATTTTGGTAAATAGCTAGCAGTTTTCACCACGATGGAGTGTTTGCAAGGCTCTATGCCAAATCAACAACTAGATATACAATATTATTCACATACTGTGAAAACAACCTGAGCATTAAGTATTTGTGTCCTCATTGTATAAAGGAGTTCTAAGGCTTAGAGTAATTAGTAACTTGCTCAAATTTCACTTGAATAATCAATAGCAGAGTAAAGATCCAAATTGTATCTTTATGACTAAACAATCCATGATTTTCACCACTCTGTTACACACACACGTAGAGACATGGAAAAACAGAAAATGCGTATGTGTGAAGATATGTGGAGAGTGAAAGGGAACAGATGAGGTTTTCCATTTAATTGTTTGTGCCTCATGGTAGAAAGCTGTATAGTACAATATGAATGGCATTAAGATCAATCGCATATATTCTGTTAGAGATTTCTCTCAATTCCCAACACAATTCTACCTCCCTAAATGCCTGCCCACCCCCACCCCCACTCTCTTAGGGTCTTTCCTCTCAGATTACCCAGACTTGATTTGAATAGTGGCACTTTTCAACTCAAAGTAATAAGCCTTCAGTAAATCAGGCATGTACAAGACAGAAAAGGGCTGTAATTTTTGGAGCATGAATCTCAAGCTTGCCTATTTAATCTGTTTTTCTCAGAAGACTTACACCACTGCACAATAATGGAAGAGGACATAGAAAAAGCACAGAAGGGAAAGAAAAAGGAAGAAGAATTTGAAAAGCCAGGGTAGGAAGGAATCTAGAAGGCAGAACAAGAATAGGAGAAAAGAGAAAGAAAGTTATGAATTAGATGAAGAGAATACCAAGAAGGGAGAACACATCTTCAGTTTGGACTAGACTGTGTATCTCCAGTAACTCACAAATTTGAAAATGAAAATAAATACAGAGTTACTCAAAGGAGGGAAAGAGGCATACTTTCTAATTTTTCCTGTTGAACTTGACCTTAGGCATATTTTATGTAATTGACCAGAGTGCATGCAGTCAAAGTGTATGAAGGACCTTTCTAAATTACATGTGGTGGTTATCTGCCACAGAGTAATGACGTACTGTATGACTCCAGATAAGGTCCACTTTTTATGTCAAGCCACAAGCATTGCTCAAATTTCCTGTCTCTGGGACTGATTTTATAGATGGCTCAGAGATGCTTGAGCTAAACTGCTAAGGATAAACAGAAGAAGAAGCTGTTGTTAACTTAAATCAGAGGCTATAACTATATAGCTGTATCTATCTATATGCATATACACACATACAGTTACATACTTTCTCAGTTATTTCTAATTCTGATTCTATGGAGTGTAGGTTTGCTTTTAGCAATCATGTGTGAGTCTGTATTTATAGAAATCCTGTGCAATGGAATACCATGAACGTATGTATTAATGGCAACTTAAACATTGATAGAAACATGATCTAGAATTGCCATGTGAAAATACTTCACAAGTTATGTTTTGTAAATACATGTGCATGTGCATTCATGCAAAAGTAATTATTGATTAAGCCGTGTTCTAGATGATGAGGAAGCACGGAGGCCAGAACAGACAAAATTTTCATAGAACTTTTATCATAGCCCATATATAATTATACTCCTGTGCTTTTAAAAATACACATTTATTGAAGAGGAAAATACTAAATTTGGTAATTTATATGAATATGTTTTATGCCATTATAAAAACCTCATTACAGTGAAAATGATAAGGAAATAAGAATGGTATTAAGCAACAGTTAAAAATAACAGGAAAGACAGCAAAGGAGTTTATTTTTTAAAAGATTTTATTTAAGAGTGAGAGAGAGCACTAAGGGGGAGGGGGCAGAGGCAGAGGGAGAAGCAGACTTCCCGCTCAGCAGGGAGCCCAATGCAGTGCTCAATCCCAGGACCCCAAGATCGTGACTTGAGCCGAAGTCAGATGCTCAACCCACTGAGCCAGCCAAGCGCCCCACTGCAAAGGAGTTTAAATCTCAATAATTTCCAAAAGGTTGGAGGAGTTGTATTCCAATGAAGTAAAAACATATGTGTTGTCTGTGTCGGAGGTTGGACACATGGACCCTACAGGTGGGGGAAAATGTTCCTGCAGAGTTACTAAAAGATTCTGTGCTTAGAGGTAGCAAGTAGTGCAGAAGGCACAAGAGAGGAAGAGCATTGAAGACAGGTGACTACTTGGATGTCTGTCAATAGAAACGTAGGATTTCCAGAGCTCTCCCTTTTCCATGCAGCCAAGCAACTACCCCCTCCCACACCCCAGGAAGTGAGAGGAGCTTTATTCTTTGGAAAAATTGGAGCGGAGATATTCTCAGCTTATGGGCACCAGACATGGCAGTGTTACCAGACTGGTTCCAAAGTCAGGTTTGGCTACTCACCGCTTGAAAATCAATATTTGAGAGCTGAGTGATGGTGGGAAAGGAAAGCTGGCTTGCTTCAGGAAGCTGGCAACCTGGGAAGCCCTGGTTGGACTGATGTTTCAAAGACCATCTTCCCCACCCAGGCAAAGCTGGAGAGTTTTAAAGGGAAAGCTTGGGGGAAAGGGACGGGGGTGCTACATGTAGGAGAAGCAGGTGCTCAGGCGGTGAGTCAGATATGGCTTCACCCAGACAGATGTGCTGGCGTCTGCAGCAGCTGTTTTCACATGTAGCACGCCCTATCTTCCGGGAGAGTTTGGTTCTTTACTCCTTAGGGCTGTGGTCTGTAATTCTCAAAGAAAGTTCTGCTGCAGTTCAAGGGAGTTAGGTCAGCAAGGAAGGAGTACATAAGCAAGTTGACACTTAGACATGGCTGGAGTGCTGTAATAGTAGAAGGCAGGAGTGAAACCAACAGTGAAAAGAGAAATAAGTTGGAGCGTCTGGGTGGCTCAGTCTGTTAAGCAACTGACTTCGGCTCAGTCATGATCTTGGGGTCCTGGGATCGAGCCCCATGTTGGGTTCCTTGCTCAGTGGGGAGTCTGCTTGTCCCTCTCCCTCAGCCCCGTGCCTGCTTATGTTTTCTCGCTCTCTCTCAAAAAATGATATTTTTTAAAAAAAGAAAATAGAAATAAGTTGAAATCCATAAGCAGGACTACGGGATCCTCAGCCTTCCCTCTTTCTGCTTTCCAGCGTAAAGGTGGCCGACTATAAGGTATTTGCCTTTTCCCTACAAGAGTAAATGCTTCTTCTCTGATGAATCTTAATTGCCCCGTAGAAAGACCTACGGCATTTGTGGTTCTCCTAGTTTTTCAGGGCTGCTCAGAATCTGGTTTTGGGGGTAGGAATCAGGGTCAGCCTCTTCTGCGCTCTGCTACACTTAATCTTTGTAATGGAAATGTGGGCTGGAAATTCTCTAAGATATCTTCTGGATCTTAAATTTATAATTCCAAGTTTTCTGAAGAGAGTGAGCATACAAAGACACTGTGCATAAAAAATGAAAAATTCTGTATTCTTCCTCAACTGCCATCTACCAATTAAACTAGAATTTAACATTCTATTTTTATTCCAGGCATTTACCTTCAGAATTGAGAGAGACATCATCAAAGAAATAATTTTGAAGGTGCCTTGCCTCTTTATAAACTCTCCACGATTGGAGTTCTGAAGACCCATCATGAAGGTCTGTGGGATAGAGTGAAATGTGACATATGGCTGCACCTGATTTCAAAGTGCAGGGTAGGAGAACAGAGGATTAAAAAAATACTTTGGTTACTTGACCAGATATGGTTTTATGTTTTGTTTAAAGGTATTTTTTCTTTTCTTTTCTGGATATTTAAATGTTTCTCTGAACACTCTATTAATAAAATGCAAATGATGGATGTCTTTTCCCATTAGTTTCTTTTTTCTTCTATCCCCTGAGGCATATAGTGTATTATTAGTTAAAAATATTTTGATTAAAGCAAAGAGCAATTTTCACAGAAAATTCCATAAAGGTTGTCACTGAAAAAAAAAAATAGGTTGCTTTACAAAATCTAATGAACAGTCTTCTCCTAACTAGTGAATTTTCCGATTATGACAGAATAAGCCTAGTTTTCAAAGCTTAAATACTTAACCCTTAATTTTTTCCAATTTTATTGAAAATCAAAGAGAGGGAAAACTCTTGTATAAGGTACTGTTGTAAAAGATAAGGTCTTAGTTATAGCTTTTTGGACATTTTAATTAGCACCCATCTTATTCACAACTATCATAACCTCACAACTATTAGAATCTTATCTAATTAGAGATTTTCTGGTTGACTCTGTTACCTTATCTGAGCACATCATATAATTTATCTACTCCTTTGAAAGCTGCTTTTAATAGGACTCTATGGCAAAAAATTGTCATTCTGATGTAAACAAATTCTGCATATGATGACTCAAATACAGTCATGAGATGGTATGTCCTGTTCTTTTCAATTTCATTTTATAAAAAGCCTCAATCTAGCAGATGGTTAATAACAGAATCCTTAATTGTTCTGCAAAGAAACATGACATAGAGGATGTTACCTTGATCTACTAAAAGTGCTGTTTCTGATCATTGCTTTAAATACAATCTTAGGCTCTTTTTCAAATGCTAGTATAGATCTTCTATTTGTAAGAGACTTTCATTTAGCACATTGCTATTATTTTATTAATTTGAGGCTTTGATAAGTAACATTGAATAAAGCTAGGGTTCTATTATACTATTTCTTTTATTTTTAAATTTTTTTTCTTTCTAAGCCCTAATTTTACACACAATCATATTTTTCTTGAAATAATCCATTTTAATGGGTGATTTTTTGGTTTGCATATTTATCTACATACCATTTTTCAAGATTCATATTGTTTTTCTCTTGCTTTGTGTACATGGTTAATAATTGAAACAGTCTTCAGTCCTGATCCATTTTTGAAATTCTTCAAGAATCCTATTAAATAATCTGTGCTATTGATCTTTCACCTAAATGTGATTTTTCAGAGGTCTCTGTGTTTAGCTAAATTTAGGTGGATTTTTAAAGCAAGGTTCAGGGAGTTACCTAAGCTGGGTACCTAAGGTGATGGGAGACCTGGGAAACTGATTTGTTAGGTAGCATGAATATCCAGAGCTATCACAAGTATCTTGGTGAGCAGGAGGGATAGGATGAGTTATATAGCCAATACGCCAAGGATAGTTGAGAGAAAAGAGGGAATAAAACCCAGTGAGGATGGCAGGGGAAGGGTGCATCTCAAAGATCTTGGGATCATCACCTTGATCACGTGTATCACTACAGGGGTGCATGGTGACACAAGATCCATTTACTTATTTATGGATGTAAACAACTTCAATACTCTATAAGTTAAATGAAAACCTCGAGTAATGCATGGACATAAGTTTTTAATGCAAATGGAGGGGAAGAAAGAACTTATCTAGTATAAACAGATTTGGAATGTCAGCTGTGTATATTCACTTTGCTTTTACCATGATGTAAGAGGCACTCAGGTGCCTTACCTTTACCCTTTTTGATAACTATTTCCTTGTGCGTTTCCTTGAGTATTTCCTCCCCTGCTTTCCTTGATTTATGTTTTCAAGTATTAGATAAATGGTATTTGACTTAGTAAGTTACTTTTGATTTCATTATTTCTGTTGGTAAAATTAAGTAAAAAGTAAATAGAGTTTAGAATTAATGGAAGAGAATAACAACAAACAAAACTATTCCATGGAAATGTCATAAGTTAACATATTTCTATTTCTATTTTTTGATTGGCCCAGGAATGAAGGATTTTTCCCCCCAGTTCCTCCCTATCACTTAGGTTTCTGACGTAGACCATGATAGTGATTCATTGTATTTTAAATATGAACTACTCTTCCACCCTCTCCCCTTTTCCTCATTCATCCCTATTTGTAACTATATCTTGGTTACTGTTTCCTTAGCAGAGTCCTAGGAAGAACTTAGAGTCATTGCAGTGCTCCATGATGTGCATTAACTTTCCTACAAATAAAATGGACAGAAATTATTGTCATTATTTGGTTGCTAAATTGATGCACAAAAAAAACTTCTCAGAGCGAAGTGTGCAGTTACCTAAAGATCAGGTACTTATGTAGAATCAGGGAGTTGAAGTCAGTGATTAATTTTATAATTCTTTTGGCAAAACATTCCTATCATGATATAGATGAAATGAGTGCTGTTTAACACCTTTTGCATCCATCACAAAGTAAAAACCATAAGGTACTCTTAAATAGTTATTTTGCCTGTTAGCACTTGTCTTAATTGTATGATTATAAAATCTTTTTTTTTTCCTTATCCAATGTTGGTGTTGCTTTAGGGAAGGCATGTGCTTTGCTCATTAGTATTCTAATACTTTTCATTTTATATTTTCATTCTGATTTTATATTTACTTGTCTAAACTTGGTTAATGGATCTTCTCTGGGTATGTTAACAAGTAAGATTTCTCATATACAAGTTTAGGAACAGATATTGTAACAGGGCAAGTTTATCAAGGTCTTGAGTACTAATGTGAGAAGCCAGATGGATCACTTATTACACCGTAACCATCTCAACATGGGCCTTTGGGTTCATGCATATGTATTTCTAATTTTTAGAGAAAGTTAAGATGAAGTCAAACAGTAGTAATATACTGTATTTCTGTGGGTCTGGCTCTTACTTGCTTTTTATAGGTTGTAACATTGGGTGCACAACATTCCCTTTCAAAGTCCTGCACCCCAAATTATTGAGAGAAGTTCCCACCAGGAATATGTGAGCTTTAAACACATCCTATGAGCTGCCATGTTTTGCCTTTTTATTTGTTTGTTTTTCCTGCATCTTCAGCTGTAACTCAGGCCCTCTTTGTAGACCCCTGACAATGAAAATCATTTGTTTGGGCAATCCTATGGACATCGTGAATTTATTGATACTATTTTTATTCTATCTACCACCCCCTCCTATTTGCTCTTTTTAAATTTGATTATTACTATTTACTACTGCCACTTATTACTCCTTTGTAAATATTCTGAAGTGTCTTTCCTTTTCCTTCTCTACAATCAGCAGGCGTCCATGAGCCCAAACTTGTGCCTTCTCTATGCTTGCACTTGTATTGCTAAATATTGTTGGAGAAAACAAAACACGTACACACACACACACACAACCGTGCTGATGTCATTATAAATGCATAACTGTCAATTTTGAAACAAGACTAACTTTCTCTGTAAGCTCATGAAAACCCTATTCTTTCATAACTTATTAAACTTCTTACTTTATATGTAATTTCAGCTGTTGCTTTTCCTTCATGGGGAAAATAGAACCTCTCATTTGTAAAGACTCTCACCTTGGTATCACCAAATTATTTATCTGTAAGCACCTGTGTACATCTTCTCCTACAGTTGTGAAGAAGAGCAAGTGTCCCTTTTCTCATCAAGGCCAGCGTATTCTCTTTGAGTTCTAACCAGACCCACTTTCTCATTTTCAAGGACTTTTCTCTTCCAGTCATTTCCACTCTGCCCTGCATCATCTGTTTCTCCCTCCCAAGAGAATGGTCATCCTCAGAGTCTGTATATGCTCCAGTATCCACCAATATAAACTAATTTTTTTCCATTCAATCCTCACTTTTTATGAAAACGTTATTTGCACTTGCTGTCTCCACTTCCTCAACTTCCTTATACTCTGTCTCCATCTAGCTTCATCTCGAAATCCGTTTTTGGTCTTTTCACGGGTAGTCATCAAGGACCCCATGTTGCCAAAATCAATAAATTACCACAAACTTAGTGGCTAGAATGACAGAAATTCCTTCTCTTTTAAGGATCAGAAATCCAAAATGAGCCTTACGGGACTAAAATCGAAGTATCAGCAGTTCTGGCTCCTTCTGGAGGCTCTAAGGTAGAATCCATTTCTAGTGTTTTCCATTTCATTCTCTCATCATGGTCCCACATCACTTTCCTTTTCCCTCCTCTCATTCCATCATCACAGTGCCTTCTGCTCTGACTCTGTGTCCTCTTGTGTCCCTCTTAGGATCATTGTGTTTACCTTGGGTCCACCCAGATAACCTAGGTTAATGCTGCATTTCAAGATCCTTCACTTGATCTTATCTGGAAAGTCCTTTTTTGCAATATAAGCTAACATTCACAGGTTCATGGATTAGTGCCTGACATATTTGGGGGGGAATCATTATTCAGTCTACCACAGTGTTCTTGATAAGAGGTATTTTCCCTTTAAGTGGTGATTCAGAAACTCAGGGGATCTTTGTTTTTCTCTTTCTGCCTCTGCTATTTTATTTTATTTATTCTATTTTATTTTATTTTTATTTATTTTTTTAAAATTTATATTTATTTTATTTTATTTATTTTTTATAATAATTTTTTATTATGTTATGTTAGTCACCATACAGTATATCCTTAGTTTTTTTGTTTTTGTTTTTATTATAATAATATTTTTTTATTATATTATGTTAGTCACCATACAGTACATCCCTGGTTTTTGATGTAAGGCTCGATGATTCATTAGTTGCGTATAACACCCAGTGCACCATGCAATATGTGCCCTCCTTACTACCCATCACCAGTCTATCCCATTCCTCCACCCCCTCCCCTCTGAAGCCCTCAGTTTGTTTCTTAGAGTCCATAGTCTCTCATGCTTCATTCCCCCTTCTGATTACCCCCCTTTCTTTATCCCTTTCTTCTCCTACCGATCTTCCCATTTCTTATGATCCATAGATGAGAGAAACCATATGATAATTGTCTTTCTCTGCTTGACTTATTTCACTTAGCATTATCTCCTCCAGTGCCTCTGCTATTTTAAACACGAGTATTCCAAAGTTGCTGTTCTTTTCTTGCATCAGGTAGGAAGGGGAAGGTGCATGGAAGCTCACAAATGGGAAGTGTTAAAGAGATGAGGCCTCTAAGTGACGGTTTTCACTCCTTCTCACATTCTATTGCTTAGAAATATTTTATATATCCAAATACAACTGAAAAATCAAGAACAAAAACAAAAATGGGAAATAACCTAGCTGTGTGCCCCAAAAGAAGAATAAGCAGATTTGTTGGTCTGCTTGAAATCTCTGCTGTATTATTTAAATAATATTTTTAATATGAAGTGAGAGTTTTTAATTTATACCACCCTGCCCTGCAACACTCCCCACCCCCGATAATGAGCAGGTGGACTCAGATCTATGTATTGTTTCTTCTATTCCTTTTAGCATATTGTTGTTACCAGTATTCATTCATTTACTTATTCATGCAAAAATACTGATCGCTTATTAGATATCAGGGACTATAGTAGAAACACAAGTATTTATTTGGTCTTTATGTCTAAAGAATAATGTTTGTCTAATATAAAGAAAGGATTAGAGAGAAGGACCATATGCATATTAATTAAAGAGTGTTTTAGTAATCCAGAGAAGAAATGATGGGCTAGAGTGGTATATGGAGGAAAATTAGAAGGATTTGAGATGATATGGCAGCATCCCAGAATGAATGTATGATCTGGGAAGGAGTAGTCAGCAAAGGTTCTCCTATTATTTAAAAACCAGGGGAACAGTGGTTACATTTGCCAAGAAACAAGAATGTCAGGATTTGGTGGAAAGAGGATAATGAGTTAATTTTTGGATGCACTGAGAACAAGAAAACTAGAAAACATCCAGATGGGCACGCCCCAAAGAGTGTTGAACATGGGAGTCTGAAGGTAAGAAGAGAGGTCTGGCCTGCAGGTGCAGGCTTGTGAGTTGGAAGTAATGAAGTGATTAGAGTAGATTAAATGATGAGGGAGAGTATACAGAAGAAGAAGAGAGGAAGGCTCAGGACAAAACTGAGGAATGATAATCATGAAGAGCAGGACCAGTACATTTTTTCTGCATAGGGCTAGACACTAAATATTTTAAAATTTTGCAGGCCTTATGGTCTCTGTTGTACTAACTCGGTTCTACCATTGCAATGTGAATGCAGCCATAGACAATATGTTAACCCATAAACAGGGCTGTTTGTTTTTTAAAATGAAACTTTTTTCTTCTTTTTTTGATAACAAAAACAGGCCAGGTTTACACAGTTAATAGCCATTGGTCAAGAAGATAGGAAAGAGCTGGTAAAGAAGAAAGGAGAGCCAAGAGGGTGTGATGTAGCGGAATAAATACCAGGGGAAAGAGTGCTTTAAGAAGGGGAGTAGTCTAGAATTTTAAATATAATAACAGAAGGTGTAAGACTTTCAGATCAGTGTAACATTCTTTGCCTAGTAGGGGATTTTAATCACATTACATCCAAAAATAAATCAATAACTTTTGGCTGTCCTTTATGCAAAATTGGAAACCTAATTATTCCCAAACTTCCATTTTGTAAAACGTGTAATCGTATGGATTATTAGGTACATTTAAAAAATTGTTTTTGTTCTTTTTTAAAGATCCTTTTTTATCTTTTGCATTAAAAAACATTCACAGTGTCTATTTAGAGATACTTTGTATTTTAGCTTAAGAGTTAACAATATCCTCTTTGGTTTGTCAGCTCCAGGCAATTCTTGCAAAAATATAGAAAACAATACATTTTGCAAGATTTTAAGTTGTTATTCATAGCTTATCTATGGCGAGCCACATGGGCTACTTAAATACTACCTAAGTCTATCTGGAGCACTATGGGAATAATGTGCACTCAGGTCCAGTCCAGATACACAAAACATTCTCAATGTTGCAGACATGTATGGTTCCTTCTGTAAGCATGCACAATTATCACAGATTTCTTTTGTGAGGAAATGGCATGGATAGTAACATGTCTTTGGATGTCCCCTGTGTTCAGTTTAAGGATTCTGCCTCCTTTAGGACTTAGGGGTTCAGATATTTTCTCAAACTGTCATTGGTTTCTCCTATCTTATTGTCACTAATGTTTTGTTCTAAAAGTACACATCCTCACATCTCATTCCTTTTACTTCTTTTTCTTTCTTTCCCTAACCAAAAAATACTTAAATGGTATAGATGATTAGTCTTTTAAAACCTATTTGATTCATTTCAAGATTGACAGGAGTGTCTGCAAGTAATTTTCATAGAGTCAGTACATAGCATATTTTCTGAACCTTTACGTATCCATGAGTATAATTCCAGTACTTTCACAGAAAAATGATAGCTTCACTGAGTATATATATATATATATTTTTTTTTTTTTATTTTCTCCATACTCTTTTCTGTACCTGTTAAGCATCATTCGATTGCAGTTTTTTTCATTTGGTTGTATTATTAGATGCTTAAGGCCTAATTTTCATTCCATTATAAGTAACCCATCTGCTTTCTCTTTTTTTGACCCCTGTAGAAATTTATTCTTTAAACATGCAACTCAAAAAAGATTTATCATCATGTTTTTCTTTCAGCTTTGTGAGGTTTTCTCTTATGTATTTATCATTAGTTTTGTTGACTTTTCTAATTTTAAAATACTCATTTTATTCCATCACTTTAACCTCTTTATCCATTTTACTCTGCATTTTCTGTGATGAGATTCTAATTCTTTAAAACTTTCTATAGGCAGATTGAAACCTAATTTAAAATTTTAGTTTCTTTGTGATCCCAGCTTATTTCAGTCAGCTCTCCTTGTATCTGACTTTATGTACCAGTCTGGCACTTGGCATTTCATAGTTTTTTTTCTGTGTCTTACAGTCCAGTTTTTTATTTTATATTTTTCTGATAACATATACAAATGATTTGTATTTTTCTTTGGTTTTTGGTATTAAATCTTTTAAAAATCATTATTTTCTCATATATATAGGATTGCCAAAATTTTTTTTCATACTCCCCCTTTTGTTTTCTGTTTGGTCTCCCTTGATTATATTCTCACAGTCAATTTGGGTGTTAACACAATATTTTTTCACATTTTAAGGTAGGCGTCAGGTTTATATGTAAGTCCCTATTTCAGTTAGGGTTATGCTTATGCTAATAAAGATCCCCAAATATAGTTGCTTGAATAAGATAGAAATGTAGTTATTCCATAACCATCTGGAAGGTAGACTGATGGGGAATCAACCTGATGAGACCATTCAGGAACCCAGGCTCCTTCCATCTGTTCATCTCTAAGAATGTTTTCCTTATCTGTCGAGTCAGAACTAGACTACTACCATACCATGTTTCAGTCTGAGAGAAAAGTAAGTAAGGAAGGGAAGTTCAGGTTAGTTAGTTATCTATCTATCTATCTATCTATCTATCTATCTATCTATCTATCATCTATCTATCTATCTATCTATCTATCTATCATCTATCTATTTTTCCTCCCTCCTTCCCTCCCTCCCTTCTTTCCTTCCTTTAAAGATTTTATTTATTTATTTCAGGGGGAGAGAGAGCGAGAAAGCATGGGGGGGGATGGGCAGAGGGAGAAGGAGAGAGAATCTAAGCATACTCCATGCTGAGCACAGAGTGCAATGTGGGGCTTGATCTCATTTGGTGAGATCATGACCTGAGCTGAAATCAAGAGTCTGATGCTTAACTACTGAACCACCCAGGCATCCCAGGTAATCTTCTGTTAAGCAAGTTACTCAAGTTACAAGCATCATCTTCACTCACATATCATTGTTTAGAACTTTATTACATCCCCACCAGTAGCTGAAAGAGAAGCTACATTAGCTAGATAACTATCTGATTAGTTAAGGCCTTATTGCTATGGAATAAGGAGAAATAGAATTGGATGGAAAATGGCACCAACTCTAGTGATTCTGTTCACAAGTCTTGCTTTTCTTTTTATTCTATAAGAAGAAAGTTTTCCTAAATAGTACATATCAACTGTCAATCTACTTTTCTTGGGAGCACTAGAGTAAATGTTTCCCTAAGCTCTACCTGTCTCTTACTCAACTTATTGTTGACTTCACATCTCAGAATATAATGCCTTACTTTCTGTCTCCTTGCACCATGCCCTGTCTTATTGTATTCCCTGAATGCTCATGAAAAGGAAAGGCTGATAGAATGACATTGTCATTCTATCATAAAAGAATCACTGAAAAATTTGCAGCAGGGACAATGGAAAGTGGGATATGGGAGCAAAGGGACATCTGCTTCTGTGTATTGAATGACAGCAAAATGACACTGTACACAATAGCAAAAGATATTATAGGTTAGATGGGAAAAAAAGTCAGCCTCCTTTCTACTAGAGATGAAGCCACATTATTGGAGTCACTAGGGAAAACAAGGAACGAGATCAAAACTTCATAACTTAGCATTCAGGAAGTGAAGTATTTTCTTACAGCATACCTGATCAGTCACTCAGCAATTATTTTTCTGTGTTTAGAAGACATTTACTGCAATGGGGCCTTTCAGAGTTACACATTTTGTTTTTGCAACTCTTAGAGCTACAGTTAGTAGTTAATTTATTCTCTTAGGAGGCAGTTTACAGAGAGAACATTGTGCTGACCTTCTCAGCCTACATGGCAGAGAGTTACATATTTTGAAACAAAAAAAAAATCACAAAAATTTCTTTGTGTTTTTGTTTAGATTATATTACTATCCCAAGGGTCTTGGGATATACAAAGATTTGCAAAGTGTGACAGTAAAGATACTAATTTTTTTAATAATATTTTTTATTATGTTAGTCACCATACAGTACATCCCCAGTTTTTGATGTAAAGCTCCATGATTCATTACTTGCATATAACACCCAGTGCACCATGCAATACGTGCCCTCCTTAATACCCATCACCAGCCTATCCCATTCCCCCAACCCCCTCCCCTCTGAAGCCCTCAGTTTGTTTCCCAGAGTCCATAGTCTCTCATGGTTCATTCCCCCTTCTGTTTACCCCCCCCTTTGGTTTTCTTTATAAACATGCCAGTATATGTATGGTTACATAAAAGAAATTTCATCTACAAAGTAACTTGCTAAGGAGAATTTAGTACAGATAATTCCAATAATACTATTATTTTTAAAATAACATTTTAGAACTTTTTGGAATTAGGTTTTGCATAGGAAGCATATAACTGTTCTCTAAAGACAACTCATCCTTCTTTTTCTTATTGGTGGTGGTGGGTTTAATTTTGGTCAATTTCCAAAATAATTTTTTCCAATTTCATTAAATATGATATACAAACACATTTAATAATACTATTTGTAGTTATATGTGAAGTGACAACAACATGAAGAAACTGGCTTACTTCATTGAATGCATGAGAGACAACTCCCATAATTGATGTTCTAGGTTAGGAAAACAAAACATGTTTCATATGTCAGTCTTTTTTAATTAGTTAATTAAAGTTAATAAAAATTCGAGGTAGTGCTTTTTGTTAAGCTTGAAAATTATACAGTATTTATCTAGGTGAATAAATTGCCAAGTAAATTTTGAAAAAAGGGTAACAATGACTGGGAACTAATTTAATTACTATGAAATTTTATATAAACATATATTAATAAAACATTTGATGCAGTTGCAGATATAAATAAATCTGATAGTACAGAATGGGAAGTATGGGAATAGAGCCAGGCATGTATGAGAATTTATTAAATGACAATTAGAATTGTAGAAAAAGATTTTAGATTATTTCATGCTATGTAAAAATAAATCCCTAAGAGGTCTACTTCTGAGCTTTTAATTATTTAAATTTTTCTTTTAAAATGTTGGGATGTTTTTGTAGATATAAAAGGCTTTATTCCAAATTATGCTTTATTATTCCATGTTTTCTGTATTTTTATAGTTTTTAAAATGTTTGTTTCTCAATGTGAATAGTATAATAAAATTTTAAAAATGGAATTATAAAGTTGAAAGAAAACATAACATGGGAAATAGATGCAACATATATTTACAGAAAATGAATTAATATTCATGATGTTAAAATGTCTTTTATAAAGGAAAAAATAATTAAGGAAAATATATGTACCTATAGCTTTTAATAGTATTTACTTATTGCTTATTCAATTTAAATTATTTCCTATTAAATCTATATTCAAATTCTAGATTTCATTCTTCTTTCTTTTCTTTCTTTTTACAAATAAATTGGAAGAAAATTGGATCAGATTCCTTTTTCCATAGTAGATAATCTGATCTGTGTATTGACTCTCCTTTTACTGAAATATTAAAAAAAAATAGAACTTACATATTTAAATGTACAAGTTGCTGAGCTTTAACATGGTGTACACTCATGAAACCATTACCACACTCAAGATAGTGAGTGTATCTGTCACCCTAAATACTTCCCTTACACTATTTTGTTATCGCTCCCTCCCATTCCATACTCTCCCTACCTAGGTAACCACAATCTGCTTTCTGTTACAATAGATTAATTTGCTTTCTATAGGATTTTAAACAAATGAAAGTATATGCTATGTATTTGTGTGTATATATGGCTCCTTTCACTCAGCAGACTTATTTTATTTATTTTTTATTTTTATTTTTTTATTTTTTAATAATATTTATTTAGTTATATTAGTCACCATACCGTACATCCCCAGTTCTTGATGCAATGTTCCATGATTCATTACTTGCATATAACAACCAGAGCACCATGCAATATGTGCCCTCCTTAATACCCATCACCGGCCTATACCAATCCCCCACCCCCCTCCTCTCTGAAGCCTTCAGTTTGTTTCTCAGAGTCCACAGTCTCTCATGGTTCATTCCCCCTTCTCTTTACCCTCCCCTTCATTCTTCCCTTCCTTCTCTTACCAATCTTCCTATTTCTTATGTTCCATAAAGGAGTGAAACCATATGATAATTGTCTTTCTCTTCTTGACTTATTTCACGTAGCATAATCTCCTCCAGTGCCGTCCATGTTGCCGCAAATGTTGTGTAATCGTTTTTTCTGATGGCTGAGTAATATTCCATTGTATATACAGACCACATCTTCTTAATCCAGGCATCTACTGAAGGGCATCTCGGCTCCTTCCACAATTTAGCTATTGTGGACAATGCTGCTATGAACATCGGGGTGCATATGGCCCTTCTCTTCACTATGTCTGTATTTTTGGGGTAAATACCCAGTAGTGCAATGTCTGGATCATAGGGTAGCTCAATTTTTAACTTTTTAAGGGACCTCCACACTGTTTTCCAAAGTGGCTATACCAACTTGCATTCCCACCAACAGTGTAAGAAGGATCCTCTTTCTCCAAATCGTCTCCAACAATTGTTGTTTCCTGCCTTGTCCATTTTTGCCATTCTAACTGGTGTAAGGTGGTATCTCAAGGTGGTTTTGATTTGAATTTCACAGGCGGCTAATGATTTTGAACATTTTTCATGTGTCTGTTAGCTATTTCTATGTCTTCATTGGAAAAGTGTCTGTTCATATCTTCTGTCCATTTATTACTTTGATTATTTGTTTCTTGTGTATTGAGTTTGAGAAGTTCTTTGTAGATCTTGGATGCTAGTCTTTTATCTGTCGTGTCATTTGCAAATATCTTCTCCCATTCCATGGACTGCCTCTCAGTTTTTTTGACTGTTTCCTTGGCTCTGCAGAAGCTTTTTATCTTGATGAAGTCCCACAAGTTCATTTTTTCTTTTGTTTCTCTTGCCTTTGGAGATCTGTCATGAAAAAGGTTGCTTTGGCCAATGTCGTAGAGGTTGCTGCCTATGTTCTCCTCTAGGATTTTGATGGATTCCCATCTCACATCGAGGTCTTTCAACCATTTGGAGTTTATCTTCGTGTATGGTGTGAGAGAGTGGTCAAGTTTCATTCTTTTGCATGTAGCTGTCCAATTTTCCCAGCACCATTTGTTGAAGAGACTGTCTTTTTTCCACTGGATATTTTTTCCTGCTTTGTCAAGGATTAGTTACCCAAAGAGCTGAGGGTCCATTTCTGGGTTCTCTATTCTGTTCCATTGGTCTATGTGTCTGTTTTTGTGCCAGTACCATGCTGACTTTGTGATCACAGCTCTGTAGTATAGCTTGAAGTTTGGCAACGTGATGCCCCCAGCTTTGATTTTCCTTTTCAACAATTCCTTGGAGATTCAGGGTCTTTTCTGGTTCCACACAAATTTAAGGGCTGTTTGTTCCAGTTCTTTGAAAAATGTCATTGGTATTTTAATCGGGATGGCATTGAACGTGTAGATTGCTCTGGGTAGCATAGACATTTTAACTATGTTCATTCTTCCGATTCATGAGCATGGAATATTTTTCCATCTTTTTGTGTCTTCTCCAGTGTCTTTCATGAGTGATTTGTAGTTTCTAGAATATAGATCCTTTACATCTCTGGTTAAGTTAATTCCGAGATAATGTATGATTTTTGGTGCTCTTGTAAATGGAATGGATTCCCTAATTTCTCTTTCTTCAGTCTCATTGTTCGTGTATAGAAATGCAACTGATTTCTGAGCATTTATTTTGTATCCCGCCACATTACTGAATTGTTCTATAAGTTCTAGTAGTTTGGGGGTGGATTCTTTTGGGTTTTCCATATAGAGTATCATATCATCTCAGCAGACTTATTTTAAAATTCATTGTGTTGTTGCCTATGTGGGCAGTTTATTCCTTTTCCAAAACACTTATACACTTTTACATTTCTTCTAGCAGTGTGTGCTGTTTCATAACTTCACCTATATTTCAAATAGTCAGTGTTTTTACTTTCAAACATCATAGTAGATGTATACTGATACTTCATCCTGGTATTAATTTGCATTTCTCCAGTGTCTACTGATGTTGAGGATCTCTTCTGTGTTGGCATTTCTTTTCTGTCTGTCTTCTTTCATGAAGTGTCTGTCCACATCTTTTGTCTATTCCTCCACTCCCCCGCTGGGTTTGGTTTCTTATTCCTGAGTTTTGAGAGCTCCTTTATATTCTAACACTTTATCAAATATGTCCTTTACAAATATTTTATCACTACATTCACTTGCCTTTCATATTTTTAGTGTCTTTTGAAGACCAGAAGTTTTTGATTTTGATGAAGTCTAATTTATAAATTTGTTCTTTTATGGATTATGTTTTGGTGTCATAGACAAGAAATTTTGCCTAATTGAAGTAAACATATCTAATATATATCTACCATGTTTTTTTCTAGAAGTTTTAGAGTTTTAGTTTTACATTTAGGTATGAAATTCATTTTCAACTAATTTTTTTATTTGGTATGAAGTATGGATTAAAATTCTTTTTTTTCCTTTTGACTATGAAAATCCAGTTCTAACACCTTTTTTGAAAAAAATTCTCTGATTTATTTTCAAATTCAGAAATCAGTTGTTCCTTTGTGAGTTTGTTGATCTATTTGCTTATCTGTATGCTTATCTGTATCTTTAAAAAAAATTCTTGACTCTTCTTCAGCTGTTGTAGGTCCTTTGCGTTTTCTTATCAATTATAGTTCCAGTTTTCCAGCTTCTACAAAAAAAAAAAATCTGAGATTTGAATTGGGATTGCATTGAATCAAGGAATCAATAAGGGAAAAATTGACACCATATCAATATTGAGTCTTCTGACCCACAACGAAGGTGTATCTCCCTCTTTAGTTAGGCCTTCTTTAATTTCTCTCAGCTGTGTTTTTTGTTTGTCAGTGTGTGGGTTTCATAAGTCTTTTTTCATATTTACTCTCATGGATTCCGTGTTTTTGATGCTATGCAAATGATACTATTTTTCACATGCACCCTTGTGTATATCTTTTTCTATCATTTTACTTTTAACATATTTATGTCTTTACATTTAATGTGTTTTGTGTAAGCACTCCAGATGTCTTGTGTTTACTGTTTGCATCTTATATATTTTCCCCATTATTTATTTTTATCCTGTGTCTTTATATTTGAGTTTCCTATAAATAGCATATAATTGATTCATGTATCCGTTTCCACAGTCTTTGCCTTTCAATTAGAGTACTTATGCCATTGATAATTTAATTATTGATATTTTGGGTTGTAATTTGTGATTTCACTATTTTCTCTATTTGTACCTTTTGTGTTTCCCTGTCCCTCTTTCCCCTCCTTACTTTGATTTATTTGAATATTTATAGAGTTTTATTTTACATATATATGGCTTCAAGCTATACTGCTTTCCTCTTTTTGTTTTTTGGGGGTTGCCTGATCATTACTTTTATATTGTTTATAAATCTAGTAATCTTTATATAAACAGTAGAACAATCACTTTTTCTTGATCCTTGATTAATGTTTGATTAAAATTGAGCTCATTTAATAAGTAGTCTTATTCATAATCTTGAATAATTAAATTGCCTCTAATACTTAAAGTTGCATTACACATTTAATGATTTCAATTTTCTTTTTAAGTACTTCAAATGCCAAACAGGTCCTTACAAGAAAACTTTACCTAAACATTTAGGCAAGTCTTTTAAATTGAATTAAACTTAGGACATTAAATTTGAAGTATTCTAATCCTCCTTACAAAATTAGACACATTGTCTTACCTCTTTCAACATCAAATAAGAAGTATAAAGTCATTTCTGTACTTCAAGTAAGAGTCACAAGTCTAATCTCTCAGATGCCCTAATACTCCAGATTTGTTTTAATTTTGCCACACTGTGCATAAATACACACATATTATTCTTACGTGGAAATATCTGCATTATGGGCTTGATATACTTTTTCATCTTTATATTTAAGTCTATCTTTCCAGGTTGAAACATTACTAACTCAGCTAGTAGGACTAATTTTATTATCTCACATGGAGGATTGAGTTAAAGATCTGGTTTGCTATACAACTGTGGACTGGGTGTAAGTTTTATGTGAGGGCGTAGAATATAGACACCATATGATTTCAGGAAGATCCTACCTCTCCAAAAGATGTGTGTGATGACTTTTCTATTTTCTTAATAACTTCTCTGTAAACAGGTGAACTCTAATATATTTCCTTCCATTGAGATAGGTTTCTCAGTTTCCTGGTTACTATTTAAAGTTGCAAGGCTTGATTGGATGCAATAGATCTCCTTAGGCTTTATTGAAATTTAATAGCATCATATTTTTGACATATTATTTTTTAATGACATTCCATTTCAATTTTACATTTCTATTCTGTATTCTCATAGCTGCATGACCTTGAGCAATTATTTAATTTCTCTCAATCTCATTTTCTTCATATATAAAATGAAGATGGTAACAGAACAGGTTCAGAAAACTGCTCTGAGCATTAAATGAGGCAATACATGTAGAGTGCTTAGCTCAAGGCTGACAGATAAGACATAATTTTAGCTAAAAAGGTTATTGTTACATAAATGCTGCTACTGACCTTCTTCATATTAAGGCAAGGACTTTGAAGTTTTTTGTGTTTTGTTTCCTAATGAGGGGACTAGATTTGTGATGATATCAAGTCTTACTGAGATCAACAATATATTTATAGTGACTTTCTTGTTAAGTTGCATCACTTCTTGGGTAGATTGCCCTGACATGATCTGAAAACACCCACTGCACATGTGTTTTTTAGTACACTTCACTCATTGAATCTCTGTCGTATGTCTACATTTGCTTTTACTGCTTACTGCTAGATGTTGCTCATACACAGAGAAAGTAAAAATGACTGTATGTACGTGTTTGGTTTGACCTTTTGAGATAATTTAACCAACACTGGCAGTTCCAAGCATCATTAATTGAAGTAGTAAAGGAGTGTGATGTGATGTATAGTGTTTGTCGGTAGTACCAAAGCAACGGAAAGTGATTGAATTAGTGAAATGACACGGGCTGTTATATTATAGGTTTTCTTTGTAAGATGCCCCAGAGTACAAACAAATAATAGCTACCCTAAAATCATATTTATCTTTGCTGTTTTATTCTTCATAACCTGAAGTAAATAAAATATTTGACTAAAGTTTCATTTAAAATAATAGTTAATTCCTTATGCTAGGATAGCCTTCACATTCATTAGAAATTTAAGTGATTCCTAGGGCACTGCAAAATGGATCCATGGCTATATGTATGAGATGCCAAATGTTTAACTTGTTAAAGCTTACAGAATTGGGAACTTTTGTGACTGGACAGGGCATTTGTCCAAACCAAATAATTTGCTTTCCACAGGAGCTAAGGGAGAGAACCTATCCGAAGTAGCATAATAATGAAAATTCTATTACAAAGAAGTTTTCATTAATTTAAAAACGTTTCCAGCATAGACTGTTATTACTTCTATGGGGATCAGTAGGGTGGAATACTTGTAAAAGTTTTCCCAGGTTTTTTTCTTAGCATCGTTCTTAAAATTATTATTTAATTAACAAACTACAGCAGTTCAGCATATCAATGGAACTTTATATTTAGATAACTCAGCTCTTGTTTCTTGGCATTTTAGGCTTCACTGGAGCAGAGCAGTGAAAGGATTTCTACATTTATGCTGTGTGTTTTTCTGTCCCCAGGTTTCATTAGAGTTTCACATTTTTAGTTTTTTTTGAAGTTATTCTTTTAATACTCACTTAACATACTGAACCTAATTAAATGTAGTCATGAGAATCTGTACTTGAGTAAAGACAGTGGAATTAAGCTCACAGTCAAAATTTAATTTTATTCCAATCATTTTACAAACAAAGCAGTAAAACTTCCAGGTCATTATAAAAGTTGGCAAATATACCTGTATAAAATATGTACTGTGTCATTTCGAGGTATGATATTTCTTTTGGAATTAAAATTTTAAAGGATTGTTTATCATTTATTATAAAAAAACAGATAAAAGATAATGATACAGAAGCCCTCTTCCAGTTCTTTGATCACTGTTATTTTGCTATTTGTATACCTTATTTTTATTTTGTATGTGCCTTTTATTCTTAATATCTTTGAATACTTAACAATTTATAATGCTATTTAAGCTTGGAGGGACATTTTTATTTTAAGTCCAATTAATTTTGGCTAAGTACATAGTATCTTTTCCCAAGGGTGGCTAATCAATTTTCATTTAAAAATGGAATCAACTGATAATTAATTCTATAGAATCTATCATCTTCAGGCAGAGAATTTACTACTAAGGTTGCATTTCCCCTGAAACGGAGTCATGCATTCACAAAGATTCATCAGTGCAAGTGATTGATGACAACAATGTCCTAATTGTTTTGGGAATAAAACTTTTCTACCAAGTGATTTCTGTAGCTGCCTTAAGGAATATCCTTCCACCATCCCACAGCAGAAACAGCATCCCAGTGATTTTATGTTACTCTTGTGGAAACAGAAACTATTTTAACTCATGGTTTCTTCAGAAAATATCTTTAGATGCTACACTGATGAACATGTTGAGGCAGAAAATATCTTTAGATGCTACACTGATGAACATGTTGAGGACAGATCATGTGGATTCATAGTTCAGATCCCATGTATGAACTTTTATACAGGTGTATATGAGATGATTTCCACATATTCACACATTGCCTGATTTACATTGTAAATCCCATGCCAGTTCATTCCCTTACCCATCCCTAATACATATCCCATTAAAACACTTTCAGGGTTTTTTGTTTGTTTTTTGTTTATTAATCAAGAGATAAAAAGGAAGAGCAAGCCCAATTTGGAGATACTGTACTTATTTTCTCTATTTTAGTCTAGCAAACTTTTTCTGTAGGCTTTTAGTATCTCATGGCACACAAATGTGCACGTGAATGACTTTATCTATAAAATAGGAAATGTGTAATATTAGAAAACAATAAAATTATACAGCTTAAACAAAAATATGCTTCCTACGCTGTGTGAATATGAATTGACCTCAATTATACTGTATTGTTGATAGCTACTTTCAAAGTTACATCTCAACATTTTCTGCTGATCTATATTATCTAGTACTGAGCTTCTTGACTGATAGCCTCTTAGCACATTTCAGGTCCATTGTTTAGATTTACTTGTATTGCTTTTTAAATCTGCAATTCAGTTATGTCTTTTGAGATGGTGTCAGTAGCAAATAATCTTGACTCAAACTGGCTTACATGATAAGGAAATTTATTCTTTTTTTTTTCAAGATTTTATTTAAATTCAAGGTAGTTCATATATAGTGTAGTACTAGTTTCAAGGGTAGAATTTAGTGATTCATCAGTTGCGTATAATACTCAGTGCTAATTACATCAAGTGCCCCCCCTTTAATGCCCATCACCCAATTACTCCATCCCCCGACTCTAAGACATTTATTCTTTTTCATCAGCTGTAGTTCCCATGTCTTCTTTGTGTTCCCATCCTGTTTGTTAACTTTATCCTCAGAAGGTTTTCGAGGTGGTAATACCCATTCTAATTCCAGGCTTCATTTCTGGACATAGCAACATCCCTAGGAAGATGGGACTGAGGCTGTTCTCCCCTATGTCTTAGGAACGATGGATACTTTCTCAGGAGTCTTGCCAAACAGGCTTTCTCTCCCGTCTAATTGACCAGAAATGGTTTATAAGCTCATCGTTTAACTGATCGCCATCCAGGGAAATGGAGTCCTGTGACTGAGACTCCTAATTAGAGAAATCAATTTGTCAAATTCCTGCCACCCACTTCCAAGAATACAAAAGCATTGAAGCAGCAATTGCAATTTAATTCATATATTAATTTGAGAAGAACTGTTTTTTTAATAATATTAGGTCTTCACATAATAGAAGATGACCCATTTCTCTTTTTTTTTTTGGTCCTGTTTTGCCGTTTAACATAATTGGGTAGTGACCCAACAGAGTTTTGTTTTGTTTTTAATTCTGTGACATTTTATAATTTTGCTGATTTTTGCCACTTCCATCTCTTTGGTTAATGATATCAAAAAGAAAATTATTTATAGTTGATTCTAATTATTCTGATATCTTTAGTTGAGTCCTTTAGGTTTCTAATGATATAATCTCATCTTTTCTCAAAAAAAAAAAAAAAAAGATATTGCCCTCTCCTTTTGTCCAGGATTTTGTAATTTAATTTCATTGCCTCTCTCATTGCATTTAGTTAGAAACTCCACATCACTGTTCAGTATCAGAAGAAATAGTGACAGTGCTGTCTGTTTCCTGATTCTAATGAAACTGCCCTTAATAATTGTATATGACAATGTATATTAAAATATTAAAAGTGTATTGTAAACATTTGATGGGGTGTCTGGGTGGCTCAGTTGGTTAAGTGGTTAAGGTTAGGCATCTGCCTTGCACTCAGGTCAAGATCCCAGAGTCCCAGGATTGAGCCCGCATTGGGCTCCCTGCTCAGCAGAGAGTCTGCTTCTCCCTCTGACACTCCCCCTTCTAGTGCTCTCTCACTCTCTGTCTCTCAAATAAATCTTTTTTTAAAAAAAGTACACTTCGACTTTGATATCTTTCTCAATACTAATTGAGTTTGGAAACTTTTTACTCTATCATGCTTAAAGGTTGCTTAGGTATGGCTGCTAAATCAAGTTCTTTCTAATGGTTCTTCATAAAGTTAATTCTTAAATATTTTCATAAAAGGAATTTTGTTGATAGATATTTTAATGATTGAACCATCTTTTCATTTGTGAATTAAGTCCTACCTAATTTGTCTCTGCATTATCCTTTTAAGTGCTGCTGGGTTATTGTTGTTGTTAATCATGCATTTTTAATTTATCATCCTTTTATAAATAAAGTGAGGTCTTATTTTCTTAATCAGTTTGTGATAAGAAGTGTAAGCCAGCATTGCAAAATGAAGTGGGAGGCAATCTGCCTTATACTGTGATATAGTTTTCATACCCAAGGAATTACCTACTGCTTGAAAATTAAGTATTATTAATCACCTTGCATTTATTAAATAAATAATAATAAAAAAGTCTTTTGCTGAAATTTTCAAATATTTTTATTTGTTTCTCTTAGTAAATCCCTTTGTATTCTTAAGTAATATAATTTTTTTTACTCCTTTTTTATTTAATGAGGTTAAATATTTTGGCATCCTCTATGGAAGATGAGTATTTATTATGCTTTCACTATCACCCCCACTTGCATTTCTCCTATAACCACAAAATATCCTGTATCACATGTATTCTTTCCTGCTTATGTTTATTTAAGAAATTGATAGGACCATGTAATAAATTAAGTCCTTATGTATTTTTATAAGATGGATTTTATTCTGTATGAAATGTGGAGCAATTAGAATTTTTTGAGTAGAGGAATGACATACACTGATTTTGTTTTTAAAAGATCATTTCTTTTACTGTGTAGATATATATAAGGAAGGCAGAAATGAGGGGTGCCTGGGTGGCTCAGTTGGTTAAGTGTCTTTTCTTTTTTCTTTAAGATTTAATTTATTTATTTGACAGCGAGCACAAAGTGGGAAGGAGCAAAGGGAGAAGCAGACTTCCCTGCTGAGCAGGGAGCCTGATGTGGGGCTTGATTGCAGAACGCCGAGATCATGACCTGAGCCTAAGGCAGATACTTAACCAATTGAGCCACCCAGGTGCCCCTCTTGTATAATTTTTGACTTAAAGTTTATTTCTTCTGATATTAGAATAACTATATAGGCTCTCCTTTGGTTACTAATTTGCATGGGATATAGGTTTATATTTTTTTCCCTTTTAATTTATTTATGTCTTTGGATCTAAAGCAAGTATCTTACAGAGAGCATATAGTTGGATAACATTTTTTTTTTCTTTTTAAATTCTGTTGGGCCAAATCTCTGCCTTTTGACTAGGGGGTTTAAACCATTTACATATAAAGGAATGACGTATATATACTTATGTATAAAGTAATTACTGATAAGGAAGGACTTCTGTCATTTTCCTTTTTTTCCCTGTATATCTTATATACTTATTGTTCTTTTTTCTCCATTACTGTCCTTCTTTTATGTTTAATTATGTTTAATTACTTTTTTGTATGTTTTTGTATATTTCTGTATATTTTTGAAGTCTTTTCTCAATGGTTAATATGGGAATATAGTCAACATCTATACTTATAAGAAGTTAGTTTGAATTAGTACCTACTTAAATTTGACAGTATACAGTATCTCTGCTCTTATGCAGCTCCATCTCTCCCTCTCTCTTGTGTGTAATTGCCATATAATTACATCTTTATACATTATGTGCCCATTAATATAGGTTTATAATTATTATTTACTCATTTATTTTTTTAAAAGGCTTTATTTATTTATTTGTCAGAGGGCGAGAGAGAGCACAAGCGGAGGAGGGGTAGAAGAAGAAGCAGGCTTCCCGCTCAGCAAGGAGCTCAATGTGGGACTCAACCCCAGGACCCTGGGATTATGACCTGAGTTGAAGGCAGACACTTAACTCACTGAACCACCCAGGTGTCCCTATTCATTTATTTTTTAATTAATATAAAAAACAAAGTGATTATGAACCAAATATACATTAATACTGATTTTTACATTTACCTAAACAGTTTCTTTTTTCTTTTTTTTTTTTTTTTTAAAGGAAGGTCTGGCCTCACCTTCTTTTTTTTTTTTTTTGAAGATTTTATTTATTTATTCGACAGAGATAGAGACAACCAGCGAGAGAGGGAACACAAGCAGGGGGAGTGGGAGAGGAAGAAGCAGGCTCATAGCGGAGGAGCCTGATGTGGGGCTCGATCCCAGAACGCCAGGATCACGCCCTGAGCCGAAGGCAGATGCTTAACCGCTGTGCCACCCAGGCGCCCCTACCTAAACAGTTTCTTTTGCTGATGTTCTTATTTCTTCATATGGCTTGGGTTCATTCTGTAGTGTTCTTTGATTTGCCCAGAGGATCCCTTTAGCACTTCTTACAGGACAGGTTTACTGCCAACACTTTCCTCTGCCTTTGTTTTTCTGTGAATGTCTGTATTTCTCCTTCATTGTTAAAGCTTAGTTTTGCTGGATACAGAATTCTTATTGACAGTCTTTTCTCAGCATTTTAAATATGGCATTCCACTGCCTTCTGACCTCCAAAATTTCTGATTAGAAATTGGCCACTAATCTTATTGAGGATCCTTTGGGCACAATGTGTCATTTTTTCTTGCTGGTTTTCAAACTCTTTCATTGTCTTTCAATAGTTTGATTATAGGTCTCGGTGTAGATACTTTTTACTTTATACCACTTGGAGTTCTTTGAGCTTCTTGGATGTATAGATTTATGTCTTTCATCAAAATTTAAAAGTTTTAAACTATTTTCTTCAATTTTTTTCTCTCTCCTTCAATGCTTAGCCAGATTATTTATAATCCTGCCTTAGCCCTCACTTCTTGCTTACCTAGGGACTAAAATATAGCCAGTGGAGGAGACTTATGGACTTCCTAGATCTTTTCTGAGTGTGTGCTTGGCCTTCTTGAATCCCTGGTGTTGGAATTCTTTAAAACCATTATTTCCTAGTGTATCTCCTTCCCCAGCTTCATCTTTCTTAGGCTGCTGCTTTCCCTGTCTGTGTGCCTTGCACCAGGTGGCAATAGGTATTATATGCCTTTCAGTGCTTTCTGCAAATGCCACAGAGAGATCACTCCAGCCCTGAGAGAGTTTCCAAAGAAGGTGAAGTAAGTGCAAGCCCCTGAATAGATTCACTACAGAAAGACAAGACAGAGCCCAATGGATAATCATAATTATTTGAGAACAAGGTCTGTGTTCTTGTTCTGACATTCAAAGATAACCAAGAAGCTTCACAAAGAAGAGGAGCTGCCATCCCTATGGCCATCTCTAAGCTAGATAATGGGGGATGGTAGGCAGGTAAGCAAAATGCCACAACATGCTCTTACCAAAACCTAGTGGATTCTTTTTTCATTAAGCACTCCCCTGATTGCTTTAAGATTCTTATTGGATTCCCAATATTCTGCAAAAGTTGTTTCAGACAGTTTTTGCCAGATTAGTCATTGTTTTGGAGGAATGGGAGTCATTTGTTGAGGAATTAGTCATTTGTTGAGGAATGGGAGTCCAGTGCTCCCTACACTTTCATTCTTAGTGACATCACCCTATTGCGATTTTTAACTACAGTATTATTTACATGAATGGTATGTATGTATGTATGTATTTGAAAGGCAGGGAGGAAACAGAGGGAGAGGGAGAGAGAAACTCAAACAGACTCTGTACTCAGTGCAGAGCCCAATGCAGGGCTGTATCTCATGACCCTGAGATCATGACGTGAGCCAAAATTAAGAGTCAGACACTTAAGCAACTGCACCACCCAGTCAACCCATATCATTTATTTTTAATTAACTGATAGACAAAGACTTTCAAAATGCTTAGAATGCATCAGATTTGGCCAGTACCATCAGATTCTCAAGATGCTTCCATGTAATTGCCATATTAGGAGCAAAACATAATGTAAAGAGGGGGTTTCTAAAGAGGTTAAGCTCTGTAATCTTTGAAAACACCACTAAAATAACATCGAGTAGATTTTTAGAAACAATCAAATCCACAAAGATGAAGGAAAATGAAGAGGAAAAAAATAGCAACAAAATCTTGGACGCTGAAATTCTGAAGCTAATGTTGTAACTGACTTAGATGACTGGAGAACGTGAAATAAAGCTAGCAATAAAAGAACCATAACACACTTGCTCTTAAAACCCACCAGATAATCAGGAGTAAGGGCACTAGGTCCCTCTGAAAATGAGGGATGAATGCCCATATGTAAACAGGAATATATCAGTTGAAGTAAATTGATAGACCACTGGTATTATCCCCCCCCCACACACACACAAACACACACAATGCCAGCAAAAGATTAGAGGTTTATTTTCTGGAGAAGCTGATCCAAATTGAATTTGAGCTGGTGAACACCAGGTAGGGATACCATATGTGAAAGGAAAATCAAATTGATTCTATGTACTGCAGAGTGGATCACTTATTCCTCTTTCATCATTAGGTTTCCATAGTCATGGTGGTTTCCAGGCAGGAAAGTGATAGATATTTTTCCTCTGGGAAATTTAGCCCTGAAAAAACAATGTAAATACACTATTGTTCAGTGTTTCCTCATTGAAGTGGCTTAGCAGGGTCACTCTAGTCAATTCAACAAATTAAAATTTCCTTGTTCTGTACCATAGAGTTTCCTTTGAACTGTTCACCACTGTCTTAAATATGAGAAGATCTACGTGGGGTCCTAAACATCTGAGAAAGGTTTTAACATGAAAGACCAAGATTAAAACACAAAAAATGTGGAAGGCATAGAGAAATAATTTTATTTCCTCTCTATTCCTTGATTGGTCAGGTTGGATTGATTGATTGATTTTTATTTTTTCATGTTTTGTTTAAAATGCATTGGTACACTCAGGATATTTTCCTATCAGTAAATTCAGCAATTGTTTATAGTGTATAAAATCACAACAAAATAGTTTAGGACAACAAAAGAAGGTCGCATAGTTAAATGAAACCACATGGTGAATTTAGGTGGGGTGAACATCATTACCCAAGTTGGAATATCTCCATTCTGGCAGCACTAATGCCTATAATCCTGAGAAGTCTCTGTGGTCTGTAGTAAAATTAGTTGGTTAGGTCTTTAGTTTGCTTTCTTTAAAACTTGCTAATTCAGTTCTGTATGAAGTTCAGAATCATTCAGGGTGAAAATAATTCTCATTCCCACAAAGCATTTGCTACAGAAATCCAATGCATATGGCATACGGTATCAGGTTTCAGTTTCAAAAGCAATTCTTCACATGAAAAATATAACTATGGTTTAAGAGTCATATTTGCCACAAGCTAATAGCATATTTCAGAATATATGCCCAACAGTTTCAAAGAGTATGAACATTTTCAAGTACTTTTCAGTGAGGAAGATTAAAATAATGTTGTCAGTTCTTAGAGTACAATACTGTGATTCAGCAGAACACAGAGTACAGTGGCACTTCCTTCTTACGTGGCTCATGATAGAAATGAGATATGCAATTATTTTATTTTGGAAGAGAAGAGATGTGTTAAATTGGAAAAAAAAGTTATTTTAATGTTGGAGAATTAATCAAGGTCTTACCATGATGATAGCTATAAAATATTAACAGATACCAGTTGTTGATATCATGTCATGAATGGGCTCTACTTGATTCAACTTTAACAGATACTGCTAAGGATTCATTTAATAGATTTAGAGTACCAACGTCTTCTCTTTAGTAGGAGCACTGAATGACCTCTTAGTAGGTAGGTGTAGTCTTAACTGTTTCTATCTCATATTCTAATGAGACGAGGATTATGGTAGAAGAGTGAGACTACACAATGAGGAAATGATAACTGAAATTTTCCATTTATTCAGAAATTGAGTCATTGTATACTCCTGAACTTTTTATACATCCCCAGTATTTTAAGTTAAATTCTTGTTCTTGTTGGCTAGTCTTTGTTTTATTCTGTCTTCCCTCAAGTCTTTGTAAAAGCAATGATACAAGTTGAGGTATAATACAGAAAATTTCAGATTTCATCCAAGTAATAGAAACCTTTTTTCTCTTAAACAAAATCTTATTCAAAATGTTATCTGGATGATAAAGGAGGACCCAATTTACCCTGCTTTTAGCCTTGCCCTTGTTTCCTTTAGTAGCCTTTCACGAACTCTAGGGAAGGAATCACTTGTCCCTAGTAGTCAAGAAGAGCATGCATTTTGGTTTATTTTAAAGCAGAGGCTTCTCCTGCAACTAATTACAACACTTAAATATATTTTTGGAAAGATATGTCTGATCTGACTTGCTACCCTTTATTTGATTCACATAGATTGTATGTTGGAGATCATATATTTTGGTGTAAATTAAAGTGTGGTACAACAACTAAATGGATTTAACGCACTTAGTAGTACGTGGTATTTCTTATATGATGCCAGCTGCTTGGTTGTTCGTAAATGTCTACATTTGGGTACTATGAACAGATAATTTGAATACCATTACAGACCTAAGCTCCATCTCCACTATCAAGGATTTTTACTTATGACAAATAGAACACCTTGCTAGGTCCAACTCATTGACAGTTGAAGAGTTTATTACTTAGAACTGTGTCATTGACATAGTCCCATGCATAGCGTGATGATAATGCACTTAAAACTTATCTGTTCTTTATAAATACTGGGAGTAGTTCTAATTTCATTGCCCATTTTTATGATTTAAACAAATCTACCATTATTAGCGTATTTTAATTATTAGATGGTGAAACATATTGCTAACATACTGTTAAAATAAAGTTTTAGCTGGGAATCCAAATGAGAAGTAATAAATGAAATTACATCAAGTTTCAAACTCTTAGATGACATTTTTAGTGAGATTTATGATGGAATCTCAGGGCCAGATATTATCTCATATTTATTTTCTGTTTAGAAGTATGGAGAAGGTAGACAAAGTTTAATAAAGTGATAGCTCTGGAATCAAATCCTTTGATGAATGACATTTGAAATTTATTATATGTTCTCTTTTCCCTTTGATCCATGTCTACCCCTCTCCTTATTTTTTCAAAGTGATCAAATCATTCATAGTGCAGATAGAACAACCTTGATTTAGCCTTTTCTTCTTCCAAGTGATTTTATATCAAGACTGATAAGATGAATAGTTTCCTACAGTTCATTCTTAGAACGGCACATCATCTGTTTTTGAATTGTTTCATTAATTATGCATCCAATATTCAGGAGAAGATATCAAGGAAAATAACATGTTGTTTAGTTTTAAAAATTCTTATTAACTCAGTGTTGGTCCAGTTGAAACCTCTCATAAGGCCCTATGTTGCCATAAGTTTCATCGACACTAACCAGATCCTATTTATAGTTACATAAATTATAGTGTACCATCTTTTCTAGTCTGCTAATTAAGATTCTGTGGTGGTGTACTCATTTCTTATATTCTGATTCCAATATGTTTGTATGTTCCAACATTTCTTCTTACAAATTGAGGAGTTACCTATACGGTCGTACATGAGTTTTGATAAGGTATGGTTTACACACACTCCTTCAAGTGTCAGTAATTGAAGCTTTGACAAAGTTCTATGTAATACTCAATTTACTTGAATTTCAATGACTTTCAGATACATGCTATTATTAAAAATTTAGGTAAGCTCATTACTTTAAAATATTTTAATAGAGAACATTTGTTTTCTTTATTTTCCTTTCTTTTTTTCTTTCCACACCAAGTGTGGAGCCCAATACAGGGCTTGAATGTACGACCCAGAGATCAAGACCTGAGTTCAGATAAAAAGTTGGACACTTAACCGACTAAACCACCCAGGCATCCCCAGAACATTTGTTTTCTTATAATTTAAGTTTCAAAGAAAAAAAGATAAAAATGGCAGAGATACAAAAACTGTAGAGGGCGTTTTTATTATTTTTTATATGAAGGGGATATATTGGAATTTCCTCCTTGTTTATGGAGTTGTAACATTTGATTTTTTGATACTAATTGATTAAGAAATATCTGACAGATGTTATATTTGTAAGGTTGGTAATACAGGGTCTATTTTATCTTTTTAGTTTATTTTTGTTTTGTCATTAGATAAATTCAGAGCTAGCCACGTGTTCCAAAGGCCTAATTTTGTCCAAATAAATGTATTAAATCTGCTGCTAGAAAGCTCAGTGAAAGTGAACACTTGATTGAGTCTGTGGGGAACAGTTCCCTACTGAGCCTTTACAGAAGAACAAATGTTTAAAGAAGAATGGAAAGTAGAACAGAGACAAAGTTAAAAGACAAATGTGCAGAATCCTGCTTTTAATGGTATTCAGGAGTTTAGCAAGCCATTAACTTTAGTGTTGTGGAATTGCTGAAAGGAAGGTTTAAAAATAAAAAGTGGTGGCTATCGAGGGACTAAGATGCTGAAGGATCCAGAGAGATCATTTGCTGTTGGAAATGATCTCCAAGCATGGATGGTCAGAGTTTATTGAAAAGAAATATGGAAATGCTAATTGATTCCCTCTGAAAAGATGGTGGCTATTGCAGAGAAGGACAAGTCAATTAGCAAATCATTAGTGTTTTAAATATTGGAAAAAATGCTTTGTAAATCTCCATAATCTATCTCAAATTTTACATTTAATAAGGACAATTGCCTTTGTGCAAATAAATTATCAGCAGTTATTAAAAGTGAAAAATGGTCAGCATTATTGGTGACTTGCTTATCATTACTGGGAAAAATGTTTCATGAAGTACCATATTTTTCTGCCAAAGAACCCATCCCTGGTACCCTTCTACATCCTGAGGACTGGATAACTTCAGTGTATAATCCCCAGTATTCTCCTACCCATTTTGTCATTCATTCTCCATCTCTGTCTTGTAAATTTTAAAATATCACAAAGAGCCAGATATCCTGATTTGTTGAAAATGAGGTATCCAGTTTTAATCCTGGGGTTGCTATCAAATTTTCTATCTGGCATGCCCATAGTATTTTTAATTTTTTAAAGAAAACAGTAAAAAGGGATCTGGCATGCCCATAGTATTTTTAATTAAAAAAAAAACACAGTAAAAAGGATCTGGTTTTCCTTTTAATTTACATCTTCTATTTATAAATTGGGGGGGAAATTATGCCTCAGTTTGATTAATTGGTAATGAGACATTTTGTTATAAATCTTGCATGTGATTTGTCTTTGTATGAAAGGAAACTGATTTGGAGCCAAGTTACCAAAAGGAAGTGAATGTGCTTTACTGTTATACTTATTTAGAGGTTGGATTGAAGCCACCTATGGAAAAGTTACCATCCATAGTTTGTGATGAGAGAGAGCATTGAAGATGAAAACAGAAACTTGTATCCTACCGAGAAGGTAAATGTGCAGCCCAGGGCAGAAAGGGGGGAAAAAAGTTTTTTTGACTTAATGCCTGCTAGGTAGCAGATATTTTTTATACACTAATCCACTTGATCCAAATTAAACACTCTAAAACACCAGAAAATAATACCATGTATAAAAACATGGTAGTATTATTAAGAGTATGGTTCTGGAGTCAGACTACTTGAGTTAGAATCCTCGCTCTGTCATATACTTGTTATGTGATGTTGGACAGAATACTTATTTTTATATGCCTTCCTTATTTGTAAAATAATAACATCAGTAAGTCTTGTAAGGGTTAAAATAGTTACTGTTTGTAGGCCTTTGGACAATGCTGAACACATGAGTACTAGGTGAATGTTTGCTACCACTATTAATAAAGGATAAAGGTTTAATATCCTGAAGCACTGCCTCATACTTCATTATAATCTTAAAAGATGTTATTTAAGCATCATTTGAAAAGCAAATGTTGTATCTGACTTAATAATATTAGCATCAATATTATTAACTAGTAATTAATCTTACTATTGATAAAATATTTCCTTTCATAAATGATATTTATAAAATTGTTTTCAGTATTACAAAATAGTATGTTTGCTGTTAATTGATTACATGTTATGGCAAGGTAATACGGGTCATGTTGAAGATATACCTAAACAACTGACTAAACTTTTAATTGCATTCTTACCTGGTTTTCAGTCTGCCTCATAGTACATGGTTTTTAGGACATTCAGATGCCTGTAAAAGGGAACTGGACTGCTTTGCCATATCATTGTTTCCAGGTATTTTGGCTTTGCAGATAAGGCCTGGGAATCTACATTATTAAAAATTTCTAAAGATTGAATAGCAGTAAGTTAGGACATAAGATATTTTAAAAAATAAAGCTATATGAGAAGAGTTTGCAGATGGATTTCAGAGAGTCTTGAGGCAATACTGCTGCCTGTAGCCATGGAACTACAACTAGAAAGTGTACAGTAGATACAAGTCATAAGCCATATCTAAATGTTCAGTGTGAGAGGTTCCATACTATAAATAGTTTCAATGCTATAAGAAATTATGATATATTCCAAGATTAAATGCCTTTGAATACCAGTGAATATTTAATTTCTCTTTTGTTGAACTGTTTTCATATATCATATGAAAATATTCGTTTTCACACGTCAGGTTTATATTCTTTTATTTGTATGCAATCTTTTAAAAAAATTTTTGAGCCCTATGTATTATTTCTAAAATGAGTCAAGAATGACAAATTCAAATAATTTGAAATATCTTTTGCTTTTGATGCTGAATAACTGCTGACATCCTATTTTATAAATAGATTTTATTTTAAATATGGAAATTCATGTCTTTGTAGTAGATGAAAGTGGGATCTTAATGTTTTATAAGCAACTTCTTTTTCCATTTATAATAGAATAGTAAGTAGGCAATGAATTGTTATTTCTCAGTATAGCTGGTATTTAGCACATTGGAACATTTATAACTTGCTTCTTTAATTATTCTGTAATATTTTAGGCATATAGATTAAGTTGTTAACTACATAAAAATAGATAATGATTATTTTAATAACAATAATGTACGAGTTGATATTTTTCTTGATTATACAGTGGAATAAAAAAAGGAACTGATTTAAAACCTTTAATGAAAAATTATATCTGTATTTAATATTCTTTTGCTTGTGCACTAGTAATTACATTCATTAAAATTTTAATTTCCAGCAATATTGCCTAGATAAAATTAAGTAAACATCTCCTGTTAGTATCTGTTTATATACTGAACATCATTACCTTTTAGCCTTCATTTCTTGCAATCTACATTCAATTATAATTATTTTTTCTCATTTAATGCTTACCCATTTTGTAATAATGCTGCAAGTTCTACAAAATCATATAGAGCTGCAAGAAAATGTCAAATATTTATTGTATGTGTAAAATATGCTTTATCTGTTCATCTAAACTAAGTTTCAAGTTGATAACAACTGTCTTCTTTGAAACATTTAAATTAGTATTCCTTGAGGTATATAGCCCTTGAACAGTAGCTGTTTTAGATAAAGGTTTACATATCACTTCCCAAATTCATTTCAATATTTTTTGCTATTATACAGATGATTCTTGATGTGTAATTCTTGATATTTCATTCAGTAATTGCTGAATTAGTTTTTTTTTATCCATGGAGTTGAGGCTGAGTGATGATCCCAAGGAAACACGATTCATCTTTAAAGATGAATTTACTTCAACTTTTTAACCTATATGAAAGAAGGAATTGAATATTTTACAGTTTCTTCCAGAATCTTCCCTGTGTTGCTTTGACAGTGACATCTTTATTATAGAGTGTACGTTCTCTACTCTGATGATGTATGTGATGAAAGGAAGATAAAAAACACAAGATGAGAGGAAAAGGAGATTTAGAGGGTGGAAGAGCATCCAATAATTGTAATAATGAAAGTTAGATATCTCTTGGAGTGACTTTTAAAAATCAGGTTAATATGGAGGAAACACAATTTAAAAAACTAAAAGACAAGACTAGAGATTTACCTCTCCTAAGGCAGGTCAGTTCATACTGACTGAATTTTTCCATCCAATTCTGATTTTACTTTTACTATCTAGTTACAATGAGTACCATCTTTAAGGAGATACCTGTATTTTGCTTTTATTTTCAATATGTTCATTATCAGTCAATCCAGGAAGGAGTCTTAATTGTGTGGCTGTCTAAATGAAATGTGAGACTTAGATTAATTGATCATATTTACTGTAGTTCCTTAGTTCCCATATTATTATTATCATTTTGCTTTTCTGCTGCAAAGTCTATAGAATTTTAAGTTTAATTTTGTCTAACATAAGAAATTAGAGCTTTGAGATGAGCAATATGTGTGTTTTTTGACTTTCACATGATTCTGAATATCAGTCAAAATAGATGTTGTGATATATTTGTAGATAGGCCATTCTCAAATCAATAAGGCAAATATGTTAGTCATGGATAATATAATCATAACCCAGAAATTAATATAAATCATCTTTCAGGCAGGATGAGTGGCTTTTTGTAAGTTAGAGAAATGAAGAAGGAAATAAAGGCAGATCTTTAGAGAAGAATTTGCCATGCCAACATAACGTCATAATTTTTGTTCCCTTTTTTTCTCTATCAAGTTTATAATATCCCAAAAGATAATTTCAAAATATCCAAGGATCCAAAGATATAGTCACATCTATACCTTAGGTATTGCAGAAATGCTTCTGTGATTTTGAAAGCCCTCATTTTATGTCCACAACTCAGGCAATGGGGAAGGGGATATTACCACTGCCTTAGAAAGCAGGTGACAGATCCCAGTGGGAGGGGAAAAAAAAAAAAAGCAAATATCGTCCTGCTAATTCAGCTTCTATGAAAGAGGTGAAGACTTTACAAAAGTTTGAAAATTGAAAAATAATGCTTATAAATTCCATTTGCTTAATATTTCTTTTATTTTTTTAACACTTATTTTCAGAGTGCCCCAAATATTAAATTTTATGAGGAATAGGGATAAATTAAAATGCTCATTAAGAAGATTATAGACATGGGATGCCTGGGTGGCTCTGTCGGTTGAGCGTCTGCCTACAGCTCAGGTCATAATCGCAGGGTCCTGGGTCCTGGAATTGAGTTCTACATTGGGCTCCTTGCTCAGTGGTGAGGCTGCTTGTCCCTTTGCCTCTGTCTGCCGCTCCCCCTGCTTGTGCTCTCTCTCTTTCTCTGACAAATAAACAAAATCTTTTTTAAAAAAAGGCTATGGGCAAGTATTGTTAGAAATTATAAATATAGCTGGCACAGGTTTATAAAAATCTAGAGTAGGATGTGATTTAAAAAATAGAAGTGATGTTACGAAGTCATTGGTTGCATTATGGAAGAAAAAGATGAGTGATGAGCTAAATGCAAGCAAAAGATGACAAAGAGAAGGCAGTCCCATGAGAGGAACATTAGAATGGATTTCATTTCTAATATATAATGGCATGATAGAGCATTGATGTATATATAGAGAGAAGATTGTTAGATAATTGGGCTCAGAAGAGATGTATATCATTCTAGTTTCACACATATCCTGCATACACATGAATAACATAAATGGCTTATCCTCATGCATATGGGAGAATATATATGCACACATACATGCACGTTCATGCATGTGAATGGAGGCATAAGTCTGTGGCTGTGTGTATTTGTATGCATTAATATGTCACCTAAATAGAGAAGCTGACGAGTTTTTAATGATATCTGAAAAAGTACTATAGATTAAGACATAGAGTGCTGAAGACAGCCTCAAAGCATGTTCCTTTTCAAGGAGTATAGGGGACAAAAGGAGCGGGAGTGGAGGCGTTTGATGATGTAGAAGGAATGTTAGTATAGTGCTGCTCGCAGTCCAGTCTCATGGAAACCATTTTGTTTTCAAAAACGCTGAATATGTTAAGGTAGGAACTCACTGGAACCTTCATCACCGCTGTTAGAGTCAACCACTGAGAGTCCAATCGCAGAGGATGAAGAAACAGGGACTGTGAGAAGTGGGGTGAGCTGAAGCGTATTATCAGTTTAAAAGTTTACCAGTGAAAGAAGTAACTGAAAAAGTACCTTTAAGGTTTTTCCTCGATTTTTTGTGTTTATATTTTATGATTTATATTTCAGAAGAAATACTATAAACTTCTTGGGATAGCCACTAATCTGAAAAGTTCAGATAAATAATGGAACAATAGACACAGAAATTAGGAGCGATAGCCAGCCTAGCTTGGATTTGTCATGGACTTCGTTGTTCATGTGGCTGTAGAGAGTCCACAGGTGTCTCAAGACTCAAGTTTCTCATGTGTTAGACATTAAATATGTCCAACTTTATTGTAGAACATTGATAAAAATTCCATAGATGAAGTTGAACATGAAAATGACCTGCATTGATAACAAGGAAATATATTTATCACATGGAACCTACAATTTTAAGAGTTAATGCAGAAGTAAGGAAGGGGAGATATAGATAAAGGCAGATTTTCTTAAGTTAGAGTGGGCATGACTCAGTTATAGGCAAGAAATGAAGAGCCCATGATGTGGAGAGATGACATCTTCAAGACTTAGATGGAATTTTTTTTCTTCTTTTCTTTTCTTTCCTTTCCTTTCCTTTCCTTTCCTTTTCTTTTCTTTTCTTTTCTTTTCTTTTCTTTTCTTTTCTTTTCTTTTCTTTTCTTTTGAGAGAGAGTGCGCTCCTGTGAGCAGGGAGAGGGGCAGATGGAGAGGGAGAGAATCTTAAGTAGGCTCTATGCTTAGTGTGGAGCCTGACTTGTGGCTTGATCTCAAGACCCTGAGATCATGACCTGAGACAAAATCAAGAGTCAGACATCTAACCCACTGAGCCATGCAGGTGCCCCAAGACCTAGATGGAATTTTAATGGATAAAGTTCATAAAGATAACAAGGGATAAGATCACAACATATGTTAAGAATTAAGACAACATTTTGTTAATTTATGTTATTTGCTTTGGTGGAAAAAATATCTGGAAAATATAGGTAGTATTTAGAGGGAGAGCAGTGAACTAGATGTGGGGTTCAGACAGGTGTTCAGGTTGCTTCAGCTCATATTTCCAGGGTTACATGAATATAAAATTGACCAGGTGGTGTAAAATTTTATCTATGTCATGCTGCTCTGTTGTTTTAAATCAGTTGTAATGAATTAGGCTGGCTACTCTATACAGTGAATGCCCATTTATAAGATACAAAAACACGGTTAGAGTTGGATGGCATTTCTGAAATTTAAAAGAAAAATGAGATCAAGAATAATGAAGTTTCTGGGGTGCCTGGGTGGCTCAGTCATTAAACATCTGCCTTTGGCTCAGAGTGTGATCCCAGAGTCCTGGAATCGAGCCCCGCATCGGGCTCCCTGCTCCAGTGCGAGCCTGCTTCTTCCTCTCCCACACTCCCTGCTTGTGTTCCCTCTCTCGCTGGCTGCCTCTCTCTCTGTCAAATAAATAAATAAAATCTTAAAAAATAATAGTTAAATTTCTTTAGAAACATGAATAAATGTGTATTACCTGTTAAGGTTTATATATGTATTTAATGTAGAGATTTATGAGTAACTTCTAGTAATTGTTCACTTTCATATTAATGAAAGGGAGACCTAGCAAATACTGATCATGATTCAGAGTGGTAATGGAGAAACTCCCTGTAATCATTAGTTTACATATCTCCTCCTACTCACCCAGCACCACAAGTGCTGGATAAACACTAAAATGGACAGATTTAAAGTTCAGTAGTGTCTACCTTTTGGAGATACTAGTTTTAAGGAATGAAAAATAGAGAACATTGAGGAAAAAAAATTACAGTGACTTGGTAACCAGCGAGCTGAGTAGACTCTACTAATCATGACTTCATTGCCTTTTTTTAAAAAGAAGTTATTATTAAACTGTTCATTTAAACTCAACATTTGTTGGCTAAACATATCTATGTATCTCTGTGTTTGCTTTTGTGTCTTTTAAACTATATATCCCACTAACATTAACCATTTATTTCATTCTAAAGCATTTTTTCCCCCTCACTTGATTCTATTTTCCCTATATAAACTTACCTTCAGCTGATGTTAAATTGAGGCATTTCAACTGAGGGAGATACTTGACTTTTATAGTTATAACAGACTGGAAGGAACAGCTTAATTCAGCGTATTGATTTTTTACTTAGATGGGCCCTCTTTCACATGTCCATTAATTTAAGTCCAATTTTGTAAAGGTTTTACGTTGGATTTTTTTTCCTCACCATGTGTTTTCCAGTAGAGGTACATATTAATTTATCTTGTTTCTTTTTTCTCCTGCTCATAACATGATTTATTTTTATTTTAAAACCTCTTAGCTCACATCCTAAAATTAGAACTTTTACTAGAACCTGGAAGGATAATGTTCTATTTATTTTATCACATTTTCAACTAGTCCCAAAATCATCACTTGTGTGGATTATTCATTCTGTCAATTGTATATGATTCAGTGTTACTTAATGGAAGGTTTTTACTCTGTTACTCCTAGATTTTTATTACGAAACATCAAAAGAAAAGTCCTACCAAATTTAGTATTAAATTTTCATTTAAAATCTATCACTTTTAGGAGGAGCTTTTATGACCTAAATTAAAAGGAAGTCTATTTTAAGCTGTGCCGTCTTATCTCCATTTCTGACACAAAATTAATTCACAATAGGATTGGTGAGTTCCCTAAGGGCAAAACAACTGAATCATAAAATACACCACACCCCTTAAAATTTCTCACAAAGTTGCCAAATTTTGGGATAACTATTCAGTCTAATTTGTAAATTTAATAAAAGTTACATGCCCCCCACCCCCCACCAGACAAAATATTTTCTGCAGAAGTATGGGCTCCTGGGTGAGGGGAATCATTTCAAAGAGGGTGAAGGAGGTAACTGTGACATATTCTAAGTTGATTCATGTGAGTTGGGTATGGGATGGCTGTTAGGGTAATAGCTTAGAGTATCTATATTAAGTCTTTGTGAATTAACACTAAGAGTTATTGCTTCTTACTTAGGTTAACCAATTTCTTAGATGGGATTATTGGGTAGTTGGTTCATTTTTTGTCTGTTACTTTTTACTTGAAAGGTTAATTCTTTTCTGAAAAGAGAGAAGTTTCTTGTTGCAGTAAGTGATTTTGTCGAAGATGTTTATTCTGGACAATGATGATTTCAATATTTCCTTTTGTGGCGAAAAGGAGATCAGTTTTAACAGTTGTATAGGTTGCATGAGGTGTTGTGATTTTTGATAAAGAAAATACTCTGTCTATATTCAATGTTGAGAAATAAAGTAAATGAATTTGTTTCACATTACAAGCAATTTTTTTCCCATGAACTCCTTCCTTTCTTCTGTTTAACACCATATTTCTTTTTTCTGTCTCTGCTGTCCCTGCTCTCTTGCGTCCTCTTGCCTTACAACACAAGCCTACATTATACACTTACACTGTAAAACTAGCACTTTAATGTGCTTTTGGTGTTTCTGTTCTAATGATTTGTATATGAACTTCTATTAATCTATATAGCTGATGATGCTGTTCATCTAATATATGAAATGTCATTTTCAATTAATGTGTTAAAATAACTTGTTAATATTAGTCATTTAAATAAATATTCCATAACTATCCTATCATGTCCACTAACAAGACAGTTATTATGTATCGTTTGAGTCTTATGTTTGATGTTATAGTGCTACAAGAACACCTTTGTTCATAAAATCTTGTCAAAATTCTAGTTATTGGTCTAAGACAGATTCCTAGGAATAGAAATCACTGGGTAAAGAACATGGTTGATTTTTAACCTTTAATACACACCACCAGATTATATTCTAGAATATTGGATTGATTTATGATTCCTCTAAAATTACATGAAATTGTCTTTTTATTCCACCTTTGCCAATAATGGTTTTTGTTATTTTCTAATCTTTAAAAATATATGCATCTGGTAGGTTAGGTGCTTTATTTCCAATTTGGGGAGCAATGGTGTGCTATTTTGTACGTCTATAGTAAATGATGGGGATCTAAAAATGTTTTTTAATATTTCTTCTAATGTGTTCTCAGTAGTGGGTACTGTCCTTATTCATTGATTAAACAGAAATAAATTATCAGAACCTCTGCTTATTCTTTTCTCTTATTTTTCCTAATTATTATGAAAGGCCTGATTATTTTGATATTGTGCAATCTGTTATTGCTGGAAATGGGAAAGGGAATTAAGTTATGGCATTGTTGACAAAATATCAGGAGTAGCCACATTTAGATGAAATGTTTTCAACACTGCTTAGATGGTACTAAGTATCAAAAGCCAAGAACATTTGCAGCTCCTTCTGTTTAAAGCACAGGGATCAATCTTCATTTATCTCTTTCCCTCACCATCGCATCCTCATTCAGTCCATCACCAAACCCTATCAACATGGCCACCACAACATACCCCAAATCTGTCCACTTCTCTCTGTTTCCTCCGCCATCACCCCCAGTCAGGTCACAGTCATCTTTTGCTAATCCTGCTTGTAACTGGGCTCCCACTGCTTTCCACTCAAAATCTTTATCTGTTTTTAGCCCCCATTTTTTTTTCACAGCACCTGTGAATGTAGTAAATTGTTCATCGTTCATAGCCCCTACCGCTAAAGGATTATAGATACTTCCTTACCCCACTCTTTCGACTTTGCCGTATGCTTACTTTGGCTATTCCAATGTGAGTAAGGTGGTGTGTGTTGCCTCTGAGAGGGAGTATTAAGAGACACCATGGCGGGGTTGGGGTACCATTGCTATTTTTCCTTGGCAGCCAGAAAAATAATGCCCTGGACGGAGCTTGTTCCTTCAGCCTGGATCTCAGAGTAAAGAAGATACGTAGTGAAAAACCGCAGTGAACCCATAGCAGATACGTAGCCTAAACAGATTTTGTGGTGGTAAGCTGCAGCTTCACCTGTTCCAAGACAGAAAATGAGTAATTCTTCTCTAATCCTGCAAAAGTTTACTACATCTAAAATCAACTGGAAAGTTCTTACCATGGCTTTTAAGACTGTATTATATGGACCCTGACTACTCTCAGATTTTCTCTTACGCATTTCTGTACTTGGGTCCCTGTGTTCAGGTACAGTGGCGTTCCTCACCAGCCACAGCCAGCCGGTCTTATGCCTGCCTTGTGGCCTTTGCAGTCCTCTTCTCACCATCGTGTCCTTCCCACGTGCTTCTCTCTCTCTTCAACCTATCTTGATTTCCTCACTGAGTTCTTTACTGTCTGTATTTTCCAGTTGATTATTTTCTTTCTCCTTTGTCTAGAACCTAACTCCCTATTAGTGTGTCTTGTATCCCTCTTTCCCAGAACGGGGCTTGCCCTGCAGTCGGCACTAAAGAAACGTTTTAAGTGAGTTAAGTGAATCTAACGCCCTCTACCAGGTCAAATTTGATGCTAGTGAAAATGCTATTATCCCCCATCTCTCAGCTTCTTTTCCGTGGTATTTCTTTTTCAATGAAGGTCTTTCATCATATCTTAAATTAGAAAATATTACCCAGTCTTTAAAAAACTTGAGTTCTTCTATAACACCGTAACCATGACTTTAACACATTATATACTAAAATCATTTGTTCTTGTAATTTTCCCCCTGGTTTATGTGTTCATTACAGGAACAAGAAGAGCATAGTGTGGTGGTGAACTGCTCAGTGTGGTGAAGCCATAACGCTCAGGTTCAAGTCTTGGCTCTGGTATTTATCAGCTGTGTGTCCTTGGGCAATTTTCTCAATCCCTTTGAGACTCCGGTCCCTCTCTGTGACACTTAATTTGAGTAGTGACAGCATGTTCCTTAAAGGTTACAACGAGGATTAAAAGAGTTATATTTGTAAGCACTGTGTTTTCAAAAGTGCTCTCATGTAGTCAGTGTTATATAAGTTTTGACAAAAATTAAACTGTCATATTTATTTTATTTCTACAATCCCTAGCACTTAACTGATGAATAAATTCTGCTTGAAATAAATTGATCACAGATTCAGTTTGTAGGTATTTAGGTAAAAACTTTGATTTTCCTAGTGATAAATTGTCTTTCCATTCATGTGTCAGTGATCCATATTGTGCTGTGAGGAGGACTGAACTAAAACGAGATAGGGAGAATTTGAATTTTATAGAATGTTTGGGAGGTAAAGCTGATATGACATGCTATTGAACAGTATATGGAGTATGAGAGGGAAAAAAAGTATCAAAGTATCACAGAAGTATAGTCTTTTATCCCAGGTATTTGGATGATGGTGCCTTATACTGAAAAGGGGATTTTGGTGAGGGGGGGCAGTTAGCATGTTTAGGGTATGAGGAAAAATATAATTGTCTTTTGAAAGCATCAACCATGAAATACCTGTCTGACTTCCATGTGGAGATAGTGAAAGCTATTATATACTGTTGTACATAGAGTCCTGGCCTCAAGAGAGAAGTTAGAGCATTAAAATCCATGAAAAAAAGATGACATGCTCTTGGAAAAGAGAATAAATTTAAAAGGGATCTGAGTGAAGTTCTGAGCGGTCAGCATTTATACATTTAAAGGCCAAGTAGAGAAGGTATAAGACACTAAAGAAGAATTGCCAGTGATGTTTGGGGAGTGGGTGTTAAAGAGGTATATATGATTTTGTGATCACCTTCAAGGAGTTAATAGTCTAAAATGGAGCTCACCTCCAAATCATAAATATTTTGAGAACACATAACATCTAAAATATGCAAATAGCGCTAACTTGTGTATTAAATTCTCTCCTTTTCCTCCCTTATTAGTATTCAACAATATAAGTTTTCCAAAGTAGAGGAAGTTCTTAAAACTTATTTACATGAATTTTAATTGGTAAAGTACTTTCAGATGTTTTGAAAGTTCTACAGTTTGTGTTAGTGTACAACATTGGTTTTCAGTGAGTTAAATCAGGGCAGTAGTAATTATTTTTCCATTAAAAAAAAAAAGTCCTTGTTTCTAGAAAAAAAGCCCTGGATGCTGCATGCTCCTTGCTTATTTTCCAGGCCATCACTTTCCATTTTTATAGCCTTTAGTGCTCTCATTCTTAGCTAAAATTGTGTCATGTCTATCAAGTGTAATTTCCATATCTTTAACTTCCCACTTCTGTAATCAGTCTCCTGTGAATTTTTCAATTTCAATTAAGGTCATTGTGGTCCAGATCACATCCAATTTACTACAAATGTCTCCTGCATCCTTTCCATGTAAGTCTGACATGTTGAATATGCCAGTTCCTTGCCATTTTAGGCAAAAGATCTGAAGTGCTGAAATGCCTTTAATTTTTCTTATTGATTTATAAAAAATTTTTTGTGACAAATGCAAAATTATGAATGGTTTACTCATTATTCTGATTTTTACACATTTTACTTCTTCATAATAATGATGTCATAAATTCATAATGGAAAATGTTTGAGGGTCTGTAGAGAAAACTAAATTTTGGTTATTTAAAAACAAATATTCCCTTTGATATTGTTGTGGACATGAATCAATTCTTATAATTAAGGATTGTGAATAGTAGTCCTCATTCAGCTTGGAACCACCCTTGCAAGCCTCGTGTAATCTCAGAATTAATAGAAGCATTTTGTTAATTTTCCAAAGAGCCAGGGTATAAGATATTTAATATTTTTGGAATACTTTTCTTAAAATTGTGGTCATAAAGGCAATTAAACCTGCCTAAATTAAGCAATCCTGTCTCTTTGCAAGGTTATTATGTCAAATAGGAAATCTCTTAAGTAAATTTGTTAAGGTTTAGATGCCTGGAGGGAATATTTTAAATTGTCAAATTAGCTTTCTCCCAGGAGCTAGAAGAAAAGTCAAATGAGTGTCTTTTTATTTATAAATTAAAATCTCTAAACAGAATTTCATTCTTTTTTACTATCCAGCAGAATTTCTGATGTAGAAAGATTTTATAGACAATTAAGAAACACAGTGCTAAGAGAAATCATAAACATAAAACTTAACATCAGACTTCATGATATTGACTCTATGTTAAGTACATACAGTTTAGTGAAAAAACTAAGCTACCAAGTCACTTTTATTTTTAATTTAATTTAATTTAATTTATTTAAGAGAGAGAATGTGTGCAAGTGGGGGGAGGGGTAGAGGGAGAGGGAGAGAATCTCAGGCCAACTCCATGTTGAGCATGGAGCCAGCCTGGGGCTCGATCTCATGACCCTGAATCATGACCTGAGCTGAAACATGAGTCAGATGTTCAACTGACTGAGCCACCCAGCTGCCCTACCAAGTCACATTTATTTATTTATTTATTTATTTATTTATTTATTTATTTATTTATTTTAAATCTCATTTGTTTATTTGAGAGAGAATGCGAGTGAGAGAGCACAAGCAGGGGGAGCAGCAGAGGGAGAGGGAGAAGCAGACTCCCCACTGAGCAGGGAACCCAAGGCCAGACTTGATCCCAGGATCCTGAGATCATGACCTGAGCCAAAGGCAGATGCTTAACTAGCTGAGCCACCCACGTGCCCCAAGACACTTTTAAAGTAGGAATCTCGTGTCCACAGATAAAAATTTGTCAAATGTTATTTGGGGATTGTATTTTCCGAGTTTAATTTAAATGAGAATAAAGAGGATAATGTAGTATTTTTAAGAGATGATTTATTATTGAGGGATTTTAACCCATTGACCGATCCTGAAATCCATCTAAGCCATAATGAAGGTAAAATAAATAGCTTTAATATTAAAGGAAATATGTCAGCTTTGTTCATTATTACATCTCCAGCACCTAACACAGAGTCTAGCTCTTGGAAAATGTAAAAAACGTAGTTGTTGAATAAAGAGAGAAGTGCATATGTACACACTCACCCCCCCACACACACTTTATGTAATTCTTCTTCTTCTACAAAGTTGTATTGAAGACCCTCAGCTGGCTTCAGTATTACTTTCATCAGAGCTAGCTATAACTGTGGAGAGACCTTATGCCTCATCCTTCCTCACTTACTTAGTAATTCCAACCATAACACTACGAACTGCCCAAGAGACCGATCCCAAGTGGAATTGGAATTCATTATCCATTAAAACAATAATCATCTCTAGGATGATAATGCCAACTAATCCTGTTTCCCTTAATCATCATAAAAAGTTAAAGTTTCCTAGGTCATTTCTCATCTCCTGGACTTTTATCCTCATATTCATGCCATAAACTGACCTGATTCACACCTTTTCCTAGCCTCTCAAAACTTCTAATGTGCTCTCTAGAAACTCAGATTTCCTTGTATTCTTAAATTCTTCTTTGAGCAATACCTTCCCTTCCCATAAATTACTTAGACTAAGGTTTGTAGAGACTCCCCTTGTGGATCATTGCCACCCCAGGCCATTGTTACCACCCCCTTCCTAGCAAGCTCATGCTCCTTCAATGTGTACAACACCATAGTCTGTCTTCAGCTACCATTTTACTAAAGTTATCCTGACTCCTTCCACTCTGTGTTTGTATCCCTTCTCCGCTTCTTTTCTTACATTCATTTAAATTAGGACTTCAGACATGGCCAAATCCAAAATTCTGTCTTCCAGTCCACAACCTACCCCACCCTCAAAAATATCCAGTTGATCACTCTGTCATTCTTGAAACTCTTTCTTCACTTTGTTCTGGGAGACCACACACTCCTCTTCTTCTTGATTTTTAATGATGTCTTCATCTCTTCTTGCACTTTAAATATTATCATGTCTATGACTTAGAACTTGGACTTCATGTCATTTCTGTCCAAATCTATTCTGTCAGTCATCTAGCCCCATACTATTAAATATAATTTGAAGATTGATGACTCCTAATTTTACATCTCAAATCAGAGCTTTTTTCCTGAGGTCTGCATTTATATATTCAATTTTGAACTTGGTATCTTTTTTTATTTGTTTAGTAAGTACCTCAAACTCAACAGGTCTAAAACTACTTTGTTGAAAAATTGTCTCTCACTACTCCCCATCTTAATCAAATGTACCACCATTCACCTAGTCCCTTGGGGAAAACACCTCAGTGACCATCTTGAATCCCTTCTTTGCCTCATTCCTTAAATCTAATCCACCAACAACTCCTGCTCTTTCTTTAAAATACTCCCCCAATCTTTCTCTTTTTCATCACTTCCATAGCTTTCATGCTTTTCCATGGCATCATCATTAATTGTTTGGACTATAACAAAGGACACTCCACCAGACTCAGCTTTTCCACCAATTTATTTGGGTGGTCAGAGTAATGCTTTTTTTTTTTAATGTTTTTTTATTATATTATGTTAGTCACCGTACAGTATATCCCTGGTTTCTGATGTAAGGTTCGATGATTCATTAGTTGCGTATAACACCCAGTGCACCATGCAATACGTGCCCTCCTTACTACCCATCACCAGTCTATCCCATTCCCCCACCCTCTATGGATTCTGAGAAACAAACTGAGAGTAATGCTTTTTAAAATGTGTTTATCACTTGCCATGATTTTTTATGATAAAAAAAATTACAATAGAGTTCTGACTCCTTGTGAAGGTTAGAAGGTCTTACGTAGTCTTATTCTGGCTATTTCCTCTATCATCATGTTCAACTTCTTCACTAGTTTATGTTGTTTACTTGGTGGTACCGCTAACAAGCCAATTGCACTTCCATATCAGGGCTCTGGCGGCTGCGACTCTTACCCACAGGTATCTTCATGACTCATTCTTTCAGTTTATTCTCATGCCTACACCCTTCTTCTCTGAACACTCTAACAAAATAGTAACACCCGTCACCAACACATAGCTTGTTCGCTTTTATTTTATTTTTTATAATCACTTTCCATGAACTTCATCTGATTTGTCCTTTGCTGCAACCCCTACACAAAGAACAATGCTCCAGATAAAGGAACTCAGTATTTGTTACAATAATAAATAAATAAAATTAAATATTTTTCATATAACAGAGAGAAAGGTTTTTTCATAGGAATCACATGGTGAATTAGTTTTACATTAAGTGATTTTTCTTCTGAAGCTGGTATTTGGCAGGTGTTGGTAGGAGGGGCTTGAAATAACTCAGATAATAGATCTTCAGTGGATCTATTGAGTATGGTATTTAGAAATCATTAGATGTATAAAATGTTTTAATTTTTCATTGACTGCCCTTGTTAGAAAATAAAACTTAACATTTAAAAATGACTCTATGTGACTGTTCTGTAACATACTATTGTTTTATCAAGTCATTTTGTCAAATGTTCATGACCCACATTTCTTCGACTCTTACTGAAACCTAAGTGGGTGTAAACGTAGTTTGGCTGCTGTTGTATTTAGGCAGCTGCTCCAAAGGCTGTGGACACCAGGCATTGTCTTAATTTTTTGTCTTATTTTCAAGGATGCAAAGGCAAGAATAATCGTGTAAATAAAAATGCCTTTACAGAACAGAAGGGAAATGGAATGCTGAAGAGAAATATCTCAGTCTTACATAAATACCTGGAAAGAAACATCCGCATTGTCACACACGATAGATTTTACAATTGGATCATGAATTCAACAGCCACATGGCAAGTGGCATGTTTTTCACATTGAAAGAATTTATCTCCATCTATATAATGGCCTTTCTATGTTATGCAAGATTAACCACATGCCTTTTTGACCCAACAGGCAAATTTTTTCAAGTGGTCTTTGGCTCATGGAGCTTTCTAAGATGCAAATGCAGTGAGCTTCCTCACATTATCTGTTTACATTTTATAAGATATAACAATATCTTGTAAAATATTTATGTTTGATCCAGTGAAGTTATTGGAGTATCAAGCAATTGCTTCCCTCTCTAACGAAGAAAATGATATTTACACCCATATAAATGAGTAGAACAGAAATCATGTGGACATTATTTTGGAATAAAATCAAGTTTACCTTTTTAGAACTAATGGATGTATTCTGTTATAATCATAAAATTTAGAACATGTGTTTTAGAATTTTTAGAAAAACATATGTTAGACAATGAAAGAGTTGTTTTTCTTCTACTTGCAGTCCAAAAAGCTTGTTTAATCAGTGTATTAGTTTTCTGTTGCTGCATTATCAAATTATCACAAATCTAGTGGCTTAAAACAACACCCATTTGGGGCGCCTGGGTGGCACAGCGGTTAAGCGTCTGCCTTCGGCTCAGGGCGTGATCCCGGCGTTCTGGGATCGAGCCCCACATCGGGCTCCTCCACTATGAGCCTGCTTCTTCCTCTCTCACTTCCCCTGCTTGTGTTCCCTCTCTCGCTGGCTGTCTCTATCTCTGTCAAATAAATAAATAAAAAAAAAAATCTTTAAAAAAAAAACAAAAAAAAAAACACCCATTTATCACCTCATCATTCTGTATATGGTCTCCTGGGGCTAAAATCAAGACTCCACAAGGCTGCTTTCCTTAGAGGAGGCTCTATGGAATAATATGCTGTCGAACTTATTCAGGTTGTCAGCAGAATTTAGTTCCTTGTGGTTCTAAGACTGAGGTTTCAGTTTCCTTGCTGAATGTCAGATAAGGGCCAGACTTTGCATTTTTTAGGCTGCTTGCATTTCTTCCCATGCTTTCTGTGATCTCCAAGAGGCTCCTGTTGGGCTGTGCATGTTGGCCTCTGCGTCTCAGAGCCTCTACATCTCCAGGCTCTCTCACACTCTGAGTGTCCCACTCCTCCTTGAGTCCTGTTTCTCTGCATCTTACACTGTATCTCTCAGATGCCCTCTGGTGAGAAAGGTCTCTGCTTTAAGGACTCATTCTGATTAGATTGGGCTCACCTGAATAAGCCACGACACTCTCCCTGTCATGAAGGCCATCATGTTAATATCATCTACAAAAACTGTAAACAAACTAGTGTTTGAATGATTGGGGGTGGGAATTTTGGGGGACAGTTCTGCCTACCGCGCTGAGTTTGCATTTAAAAATTAAAGTATATGTTTTCCAGGTTTGTTAGCTTTTAAAAGTAATACCATGAGAAAATGTATTGCACAGTTGGCTAAATTTAAAAAAACAAAGGCAGATCTACTCATCCTATGACTTGCTTTCTGATGCTTTGGCATGTTGAATGACTAAATAATACTAAGTCTATTGAATTCTGTTGAAATTGTAGTATTTTTTGTAATGTTATATAGTAACTTCATGAGAAAATGGTGTGTGCTCCCTTGACTTACTTATTTTGCTCAGTGTAGTGTATTTGAGAGCCATTCATGTTCTTTTGTGCATCATCACTTTGTTTCTTGTATTGATAAGTAGTATCCCATTTTATGAATATACCAAAATTTGTTTATTCATTCTCCTGCTGGTAGAAGGTAAGCTCTTACCAGTTTTTGGTTATTAGGGATAAAGCTATTCTGAGTATGCTAATACAAGTCTTTTGTGGGCATATGTTTTAATTTCTTTGGGGCAAATACTTAGGAGAAATTGCTGAATTATAGGATACATACATGTTTAACTTTAGAATAAAGTGCCAATGATCTCAAAAAATGATTGTATCACTTTATATCCCCCCACCCCAGGAATGTTCAGATGTCTAGTTGTTTCATATCTGTGCCAATACTTGGTTTTGTCAGTCTTTGAAAGTTTATCCATTAGGGTGACTAATTGAGAATTCCATAACAGTGAACGAAAGCATCCATATGGCAAAACACCATGAGAAAAGTCAAAACACTAACCACAAACTGGGGAAATATTTATGCTCTGAGTTCAGGTGGATTTTCCAATCTTTTCTGAGCTCATTGTCTTTCTAATGTATTATTTTAATTTTCCCTGTCTAGTTCAGCAACATATCATCTTCAGTCATGAATGCATTAACATCTTAATATTCATTTATTTTACAAAATCTTTTTTCAAAAAATTTACTTTCTGTAGCTTTTTAAATATGGAAGTTTCATTTATTAAATGTATTTTCAAAATCTCATTTGGGGAGAGTCTAATTCAAGAAGAAAACTTACTTCTGATACCAAATTCCTGAATGCAGTTTTTAAAAAACGGATTTATTTGCACAAATTGTAGGATTCCAAGTCTCAGTTCCTTTTCATAAGAGAGGTTTTTGCATAGACTGCTACTTGCCTACCCAATGTCATTTTTCATTTTCTTTAAAACAGATTTCATTCTAAGTAGTTATGATCCTAAGTAAAAACCTAAATTTTACAGCCTCCTTTGCATCTAGGAAAGATCAGTGGAGAAGCAAGTGGAAGGTTTTCCTTAAAGCATCCTTAAATGGGTTGGTTCACCTTAGTGTTATATTCTTTTCCTTTTACTCCCTCATATTATCTTGTTGCTTGGAATATTGATGTGATGCATAGAAGTTCCATAGCCATCTCTGACCATGAGTTAAGTGTGGAATCCAATGCTATAGATGATGGAACAGAAAAGAAAAAGGAAAGTGGATCCCCAAGGACCATGTAGCTGGTATGGCAACTCTGAATTGCTTATTCCCCAATGTCCTGGATATAAAAATTAAGATAAACCCCTACTTTTCTTAAACCACTTACTCGTGTTTCTATTAGCATCTGAGCCCCATCATAACTGAAACAAGGTCTATTAAAAAAACAAACAAATGAATAATAGTGTTAGGCACCTGCACATATTAAAGCAAAGCTTATCAGAGTTAAATCAATATCTTATTAATGTTTTTTCTTTCCTGTAAGATTTCTGTAAGATTTACCTCCTTTCCCCTAATTTCTACACACACAAACACATTTACTTTTTCTTTATGGGAGAAGCTAGGTAAGTTGACTCTGTATATGAGCCTTCCTCGGCTTCAGTCTCACCCCCTTCGCACATCTGCAAAGTTGCCAACTGCCAGGCTGGTGTTGAAAGCTTACTGCCCTGGCATACTGTCTCTGGTATTTCTACCCTACAACTTCAGGTCTGATTTCCTTTAAGTCCAGATTTCTTGTCTGCTGATTCCTTGTTCCCAAACAGCCTGTAAAGCTGTTAATGCTATAATTCACAAAAGCATTCTGAACATTTCAACTCTGGCCATTTAGGATTGTTATTTATTTTCATTTCAAGGTAATAAACAACTTGGGGGCAAGAGAGAAGTGGATTTAGGCTATGGAAGCAGTTTGTCCTTCAGTTCCCAACAGCGCTGTTGTGATCTTTTCACAAGGATGGCACAACCTCTGGTGACATCTGGTTTCCCTGTGATTTCCTACCGTGCCCCTCAAATCAATTGAGTTACTGTAAGTAACAGTAACAGTAAGTATTTAATATGTTACTATGGAGAATATTGTTAGTTGTTTATTTTGCAAAATTTAAATAAGAGTCACATTATTACCATTATCATCAGCAGCAACATCTTGCTATCAAAATATGTAGGTAAGTTAATTTTCTGTGACTCTAAATGGTTCTGCAAGGTTTTGCAGAAAAAATCTTGGAAAGGGTAGAAAGGGTAGAAACTATTTGGGGGACTGTTTCATCAAATTGTCTTATTTAAAAATGTGACTTGAAAATAGGAATAGGTTATGGGTTTTTGAATATTGCACCGAATACTTAAAATAAGTTGCTCATAACTATAATTTTTTTCTGAATCATTTATAACCAGGGCTAATATTTATGTAAAACCGTCTACTGTATTAAATACTTAGGATCTGAAAAATACAAGACATCTTGTAAGAAGATAGATTTATTTGTCTAGAAGGCATTTATATATCCAGAAGAAAAGATGAAGGAATCAGGGCCTTTCTTGCTCAAGGGTGTTTTTGTCTTGTCTTTTGCCCTAGAGATTTTGGGCTGTATACATGACCTTCAGATAATTTGTCTGAAAATGGGTGGCTATCAGAACCAGAAGCCATTTAACACTAAAGAAATAAGAGACATGGAACATATTGTTGTTCCTTGTACAAAAGTCTCAAGGTAGAGAAGAATATAAAACTTGTCTAAATTCTTAGGCATTAGAAGGAATCCATAAACTGCCTTTAACTGGCCTTATGACCTTAGAAATCTTGGCAAACTATTTTGTCTCATTTTACACATGGGAAATTTGAATTCTAATTAAAGTGGCTTATCAGAATTTAATATTGATAAGGGGCAGGCAGAGCCATGATTGATGTAAACCTCAGTTCTCTGGCTGCCAATTCAGAGCACTTTGTTTTAAATGAAGTCCAGGGAATACTACTTCCATGGTTAATCAGAATTACACTTGCTAAAAACATATCACTCTGTTCAGTAGTTTCCATAGATTATTACATTAGATTTTCAAAACAGCCTTTGATTTATATACTGATATGCCATTATACAGATGAAAAAGTTCATTACAAGAAATTTTAGTTAAAATTTTCCGAGGTCACAGAGCTATCAAGTGAAAAAGTTGTTACAATCACCAAAAAAGCAACTAACTTATTTATTAAAAGTTTAAAATTTAAGCGTATTTGAATTTAGAAATGCAAATATTACTTATTTAATTTCCTATGTAAATAATGGAGGAAATTCTAAAAATTTGTTATTTTGGGACAGTACTGCATTGCACACATAACTTTATCAGTCATGTGAGGGCTGCAGGAATGGAAAGTTGTACTGAGTTAATTCTGTGGGAATACCATTTCTAAATTTATACATGCTGTTGCTGAGTGATTATAAGCAAGCAAGCCACAGAAAGACACGCTCTCCTTCATCAAAAGAACCCCACAAACTTGTAGCACATGGAAGCATTTCTGCACTACAAGTTATTCTAAGGGGGAAACACATAATTTATGAACACTATCAAATAAAATATGCATTTCCAAATGCTGGTAATAAAATATATAGTATAGAAAAAGTGCTCTTCCATCGCTTCTTACAATTACATTCTGATGTAACAAATATACTGCCGTTGGATCAATTCAAGTTCAAATCCGGGTGCACTATTCATGATCTGTGTTGTCTGAAGTCCTCTATAGGGTTGTTGTAAGATTCAAACTAGGTAATATCTGTAAGGCAGTTCGCCCATTGCCTGATAACGAATATTCAAAAGCGTTGATTTCCATCTTTTTCTCCTCAAAGCTATTAAACATATTCCTCATGACTGTATATAGGAAAGCCCATGCTTAAGAATATAAAGTCACGGTTTCTAGTGGAAATCATGGAAATTTTTATTCTATTTATTAGCAGGATTAACAACACAAAAACATAACCAACAGTCTTATCTCACCTATCGGCTTGGTACACAACCAAAAGGTATTTGACAGAGGTACTGGTGGGTTGTGAGGAAAGAGGCACCTTCCAAGAGTGTTGGTGGGATGTAAATCAGCAGACCTCTCTGCAGGGCAGTTTGACACTTTCTAGAAAAAAACTTAGAAATACATGTATTTTTAGACTTAGTAATTCTATTTTAAATCTAACAGGAATTTGTATCAAAGCTATGCTTGCAGGTCTATGAAGTAAGAGATACAAATTTATTCAATTTGTAGCAGCAGTTGGATAAGTAACATTTTGGAAATGACCAAAATAATACTTAGTAATAAAGAACAGTTGTCTCAAAATTTTGATTCTGGAGATGTTGGAAAGAGTCAGAATAGGAGGAGCCTGAGCCCGCATTTACAACTAGGTATCATCCACATCCAAGTCGATAAACCAGAGACTGATCCAAAGACTGATGGAATGAACTCCACAACTAAATATAGAGAAGAAGCTGCATCTGAAAGGTCAGGAAGGTAAGAAAGGCAGAGGGAAGCTGCCTGCAGGAAGGAGGGAGTTGTGCATGGGGAGGGCAGAGATAGGGGCCCTCACATGGGTAAGACTAATCCCCATAACATCTGGCTTTAAAAACCAGAGGGGCTGAATTCCATGAGTTTTTAAAACTGGTGGGATGTGGAGCCTGGAGCTTTAAAGTCAGCTCACTCAGCCCTAGGCTAGCTGGACGGGCAAGCAATAGCCAGGCCACCACTCTTAAAGAGACAGCAGCCTGCATAGAGAGGCGACATAAAAATAGCAGTTTACACAATGCCAGGGTAAACAGAAGACAGATCTGTTAATACAGGTTTTTGGAGCATATTGGGAGAGTTCTCAAAAAATGAGAGACCTGGCAGGTGCCATTTTCCTCCCCTGCCTCCCTGCGTGCCCAGAGCCACCGGCCGAAGGTGGCGCTGCACAGATACTTGGTGCCTAACCCACTAGCAGTGCACCACAACCACAAGTAATCCTGTGGACCACACACTCCAAGCCTGCTAGCCTCTTCCAGCCACCAGGTAGAAGTGCTGAAGCCGCCCAACACCCAGCTGCCGTGCCATGCTGAGCCACTACTGCTGCATGCCTCGCCCAGCCATTGGGTACACAGCTGCCACCACACTCTGCCCAGACACATGTCCTGAGCCACTGCAGCACTTTAGGGGATCCAGCATAGGACTAGCAGCCCAGTGCAAATTTTGCTAACACTCTTACCCCATTCCCAAGTTCCCTGGTGGGCACACCCTGCTTACAGCTGGCCTGCCTGGTTCCCACTAACACCACAGATAGCAAGCACTGCTCCCAACAGGCAGAGAGTCAGTGCAGACAACTATACTGAAAGGAAAAGTGACTAAGATACAACAGCATGGGTGTAAGCAACACACAGAGGGTATTCTGAAGTGCCAGGTTCTGGTGAATAGGGGACACTGCACTGCAGGGCACCCTGGACCTCTTTTTCATAAAGTCACTACTTTCAAGAGCAGAAGACATAGATAACTTTCATAACAGAAACAGGCAGGCAGACAAAATCAGAAGACAGAGAAATGCATCCCATATGAATGATTACGACAAGGTCACAGCCAGAAATCTAAGCAAAACAGATATAAGTAACATGTCTGATAGAGTATTTAAAGCAGTGATCATAAGGCTACTCACCAGATTTGAGAAAAGAGTGGAAGACATGAGTGAGACCCTTAACACAGAGAAAAGGAATAACATAGCAGAGATAAAGAGCTTGATAAATGAATGAGGACCATGCTTAATGGAATGAACAGCAAGATGGAACAAGCAGAAGAATGAATTAGTAACCTCGAAAAGTAATGGAAAGTAATCAAGCTGAACAAAAGAGACAAAAAAGAATTATGCAACATGAGACTAGAGTTAGGGAACTCAATGAGTCCATCAAACATAATAACAATTCATATTACAAAGAGGAGAAAAGGGGACAGAAAATTCATTTGAAGAAATAATAGCTGAAAACTTTGCAGTCTGGGGAAGGAAGCTGATATCCAGATCTAGGAGGCATAGAGAACTCCCATCAAAGTCAACAAAAGCAGACCCACACCAAGATATATTATAATTAAATTGGCAAAATATAGTGATAAAAATTAAAAGCAGGGGCGCCTGGGTGGCGCAGTCGTTAAGCATCTGCCTTTGGCTCAGGGCGTGATCCCGGTGTTCTGGGATCGAGCCCCACATCAGGCTCCTCGGCTGGGAGCCTGCTTCTTCCTCTCCCACTCCCCCTGCTTGTGTTCCCTCTCTCGCTGGCTGTCTCTCTCTCTGTCAAATAAATAAATAAAATCTTTAAAAAAAAAAATTAAAAGCAGCAAGACAAAAGAAGTCAGTAACTTACAAAGAAACACCCATAAGGCTAACAGGAGGCTTTTCAACAGAAACTTTGTGGGCCAGAAGAGAGTGGCATGATATATCCAAAGTGCTGAATGAGAAAAGTCTGCAGCCAAGAATACTCTATCCAGCAAAGCTATCATTAGAAGGAGAGATAAAGTTTCCCAAAGAAACAGAAACTGAAGGAGTTCTTCATGACCACAAAATCAGCCTGCAAGAAATATTAGAAGGGGACCCCTTGAGTGGAATGGAGAGACCAAAAGTGACAATATGAAGGTAGGAAACACAAAAGCACTGAAAATGAACATTTCTATAAAAAGTCAGTGAAGGAACTCACTAAAGAAGGATATAAAATATAATAACATAAAAAATAAAAAAAATAAAATATAATAACATATACCTAAAACATGGGGAAGAAAGGAGAAAAGAGTGGTTTCAAACTTAAATGACCATCAACTTAATTTAGACTGCTATATACAGAAGAGGTTATATACAAATCTAGTGGTAACCATATATCAAAACCACTAATAAATATGCAAAGAAAAAAGAGAAATCCAAACATATCATTAAAGCAAATCAACAAACCATGAAAGAAAGACAAAAGATCAGAGAAAATCTTCAGAAACACCCACAAAACTAGTAATAAGGTGGCAATAAATACATATCTATCACTAATTACTTTTGAATCTCAAGTGGACTAAATGTTTCAATCAAATGACATAGGGTAACATAATGGATTAAAAAAAAAAGACCCATCTATATGTTGCCTACAAGAGACTCATTTTAGACCTAAGGTACCTGCAGATTGAAAGTGAGGGGATGCAAATGGTTGTCCAAAGAAAGCCAGAGTAGTGAAACTTATATTGGACAAAATAGATGTTAAAACAAATACTATAAAAAGAGACAAAGAAGGACATTATATAATAATAAAGGGGACAATCCAACAAGAAGATATAACAGTTGTAAATACACATCCAATATGGGGGCACCCAAATACATAACACAGTTGGTAACAAACATAAAGAAATTAATACAATAATAGGAGACTTTAACACCCCACTTACATCAGTAGATCATCAAAACAAAAAATCAACAAGGAAACGGGCTTCAAATGACAATGGAACAGATGGATTTAACAGGTATGTTTAGAAATTCCATTCTAAAACAACAGAATACACATTCTTTTCAAATGCACATGGAATATTCTCCTGAATAGATTGCATATTAGCTCACAAAACAAGCCTCAACAAATTGAAGAAGATCAAATCATACCATGCATCTTTTCTGACCACAACACTATGAAACTAGAGGTCAACCACACACACAAAAAATAATAATAAAATAAAAAAATAAAAATCTAGGAAGACCACAAATGCATGGAGGTTAAATAACATGCTACTTAACAATGAATGAGTCAACTAGGAAATAAAGAGGAAATTAAAAATACATGGAAACAAATGAAAATGAAAATACAATAGACATGTAGATCAATGGAACAGAATAGAAAACCCAGAAATAAACCCACAACTGTATGGTCAATTAATCTTTGACAAAGCAGGAAAGAATATCCGATGGGAAGAAGACAGTAACTTCAACAAGTAGTGTTGGTTGAAAACTGGACAGCAACATGCAAAAGAAAGAAATTGGACCACTTTCTTACACCATACACAAAAATAAATTCAAAATGGATTAAAGACCTAAATGTGAGACCTGCAACCATATAAGAGAACACAGGCAGTAACCTCTTTGACATTGGCCGTAGGAACTTGTTTCTAGCTATGTCTTCTAAGGCAAGGGAAACAAAAATAAAAATAAACATAAAAATAAAAAGCTTCCGTACAGTGAAAGAAACAATCAACAAAACTAAAAGGCAACCATCAGAATAGGAGAAGGTATTTACAAATGATATATCTGATAAAGAGTTAGTATCCAAAATATATAAAGAACTGATACAACTCAACACCCAAAAAACAAAGCAACTAAAAAATAGGCAGAAGACATGAATAGAAGACGTCCAGATGGCCACCAGTTAAATGAAAAGATGTTCATCATCAGTTACCATCAGGGAAATGCAAATCAAAACTACAATGGGACATTACCTCACACCTGTCAAATGGCTAAAATTAACAACACAAGAAACAACAGGTGTAGGCAAGAATGTAGACAAAAAGGAACACCTTATGCACTATTGGTGGGAATGCAAACTGGTTGTAGCCACTGTGGAAAACAATTTGGAGGTTCATCAAAAAAGTTAAAAATAGAGCTACCCTATGATCCAGCAATTGCACTACTGGATATTTACCAAAGAATTCAAAAATCACTAATTTGAAGGGACATATACACACCTTTGTGTTTATGGCAGCACAATTTACAATAGTCAAGGTTTGGAAGCAGCCCAAGTGTCATAGATGAATGGATAAAGAAGAGGTGGTATATATATATATATACAATAGAATATTATTCAATCATAAAAAAGAATGAACTCTTGCCATTTCAATGACATAGGTGGAGCTAGAGAGTATAATGCTAAGCAAAATAAGTCAGAGAAAGACAAATACCACATGATCTCACTCATGTGATATATAAGAAACAAAATGAGGAAAGGGAAAAAAAGACAAATCAAGAAACAGACTGTTAATTATAGATAACAAAGTGATAGTTACCAGAAGGAAGGGGGTAGGGGATGGATGAAATAGGTGAAGAGGATTAAGGAGTGAACTTGTCGTCACGAACACTGGGTGAGGTATGGAATTGTTGAATCCCTGTATTGCACACCTGAAACTAATATAATTGTGCGAGTTAACCAACTGGAATTAAAAACTTAATAGTTGTCTTCCTCTCTATATATTTGTCTCCACATATATACATACATGCATATATACACATCTGTGTTTATATAAATATACATTGTGTGTGTGTGTGTGTGTGTGTATGATAAATAATAAGGTATATACACACACGTCAGAGTTCTCTGGAACCATTCATAAATATATATGAAAAGCACAAGGGAAAGGGCCCAGGAGGCAGTGAGACTATTATAAGGGCCATCAGGGGAGTCATATCAGAAATTTGATTCCAAGACCCAAGGCATATCCTTAACCACTTCATAATAAATATAAAGCAGAAAGTGTATTTTGATTTGCATGAGTCAAAAAATATTTTAAAAACCAAACAGTTCATACCTTTTTTCCTTGGACTATAGTTGTAACTACTGTTGCTTAAAAGAAGATGGCTGTTAGTTTAGGTTAGGGATATTTGACGATGCTGTAAATTCTGCCCTCCACAGTACCTGTTGTAACAACAGTGGAAGGAGGAGATTCAGTATCTAATGAGGGCCACTTTGCGACTAAAATTATGCTAAGTATTTTTCATTACTATATCATTTAATTTTTACAACAATTAGATAATATTTACCTTAATGAACAGAAAATTGAGGGTGAAAGAGCCTTCATTATGACATATAGACTAGGTGATTAAGCAAGGGTTCTTTTAAGGCCTTGTTCCCCTCCACTCTCTGAGATCCTGTATACATATAGAGTAATATTGTTTCTTAATTTTCTACTCCAATATAAAATATGTATAATGGATGTATTTTAGATGTCTTTATTTAAAATATTTATTTATATTTTACCAAATAAGTAATTTTAGAGACCTAACTACAACATGTTTGCAACTAACAAGCACTGAGATTCCAAACATACTTTTGTGGGAGTTCTTAGAAACTTGGAACAACTTTTCCCAGGGGAAAAATATTACAACTCCTAATTAAGATTTCTGGTCAGTCCACAAGAGCTGATAATGTAGCTGGGCAAATAGTCATAGAACCATAAAACCTAATGACCATTTAGATAATTGTTTAAGTAGAAAATATTTTTGCATACTCCAGTTGCAATATCTGGGGACATGTCATTAACCTCAACTGTAGGTTTGGAAGCCCATCTCTCTCCCCTCCTCAAAATTTTAGGCAGGGAACAAACTCCCATTTAGCACAAGCATTAATGTGATCAGAGATTAAGCATCCATGGATAAGTGGAAGAGAAGCTGAAGAAAAAGGATTTCCTACTGATACTCATATTTTTAGACCTAATGGGTATTTCTAAAAATGTTCCTGTCAAAAACTATGATTATAAAAATGTTAATATATCCCAGAGGATAAGAGTTAAAGATTTCAAATAAAGAATATTTGTTCCAGCAGCAGTAGTCCCAGGCTTCCTTCAGAAAGGGGCAGGATCACTGGTAGGTGACGTGTTCATAAGAAGGGGTCTGCTTGGAGTAATTGAATCTATTTTAGGAACTTCTGTCTATTTTATTATTACCCAGAGGTTGGGTCAAGGAAAGCAATTTTATTATAGGTAACTGAATTTTGCTATTTTCTACTAAAGGAACATATTGAGGCAATTAAATAGATATATAAAATAGCTGAGAAACCACTCAACATGAAAAAAAAATTTGCTGAAGACTAGGGAAAACAGCCTTCTTCATTGCCAAATAGTTTTAAGTATTATGGAATAAAGGGCACTGAAAGCATTTCCTTTATAATGAACAGCTGCTAGCCGAAATCAAACTTTGTGTGTATACAGAAAGCATTTGCCATGGTCCTTGTGGGTAGAATAATAGTCAAAATGATTCTAATAATTGAAATGAAGTAGGCTGTACAGTTCCCAACTGCCACAACAAAAACATTTTGGAAAATTGGATCACTCACACAAGCTAAAACATGTAGCAATTTGTTTTTATGGAAATTACATTTATAAGCGTGGTAATAAACTGAAAGCAAGGTCCTAGCCTAGACCTCTCTTCGCGATTTAACATATCCAAGTAAATTAACCTATTGAAAATTCTTCATTTGTTTAAATTGGTTCACTTAAGAAGTTGTAAAAGGCTTTATTAAAGAACATTCTGTAAGGCTTAAGTTATTGGAGAGACTATATAATTCATTACCCTGGGGCCACATTTCCAAATATAGTTAAGAAGGGGCAAACCCTACCATCACAATTTAATATGTATAATTGGGGAAAAGGAATATGTTCACACATATATGAAGGTGCTGTCAGAATATTCATCAAGGGAGCTAGAATTACAAAATTTATAATATATGTGTAGTTTTTCATACAATTTCTTATTCTGGATATATATTTAATTTTAATTTATTTATTTGAGAGAGTAAGAGAGAGAGAGAGCATGAGCCGCCGGGGAGGAGCAGAGGGAGAGGGAGAAGCAGACTCCCCACTGAGCAGGGAGCCCAATGTAGGGCTTGATCCCAGGACCCCGAGATCATGACCTGAGCCAAAGGTAGACGCTTAAGCAACTGAGCCACGCAGGTGCCCTCTGGATTTATATTTAAAAGATATTTCTTTTTTCCCCCTTTTTATTCTGATTGATCATATTACTTATTTGAAATCACAAAATTGGGGATATAACTGAGGTTTTAAGTAGTGCTAATACTCAAAAAGATCTATTTATTCATAAGACATGTAGGTCATTTTGCTTGGTTGGCACAGGGAATGTTGTGATGAATAAGGCAGGTACAATCCTCTCATCAGGGGGCCTGCAGTTTAGTTTTGAAAATAATTGCAATTCTGTTATATAACTGAAAGAAATTTAGAGTGTTCAGGAAGGCCTTATTAGGAATACCCACCTAATTAAGAAAATTTTTAGTGGTATTAGTCTTTAGGTAGTAAAATTAGCAGTGTCTAGGAAAGGATAAAAAATTTAAAAAGTAAACAAAACACAAACTATTAGACAAGGAATAAGAAGTCTTGAGTTCTCATTCTACTCAACAATTAATATTTGTGTTACTAAGATCATTTCATTTAATCTCTCTGAGCTTCTATTGTCCTATTTCTAGTATGTGAGTAGGAATAGATGTCTCTAATTTTCCAACATAATTTAAAATTCTCCAATATTACAATTTTAAGAATCAAAGTCTTGTGAAAGGGAAAGGGTAGAGTTTCATAGATGTCTACTTTCATCATGTCATACAGGCGCTAACTTTTTTTGCATAAAAGCTTCATTCGGCATAAAACCTGCCTAACATGGTGGATCACAAGTTTTTTCTAGTTCAACCTAAATAAAAGAAGGATTCTCATGAGTAATTTTGACCCACTTTTGTTGTGATTCTCCCATTTCACTTCCCTAATTTTTAAGAAAGTGTTTCAGAACCTGGTTTGAGAGGGCATTTATAAGTTGAAAAGACATCCTACACAACTCTTCTCTTCTTCCCCTCATTCTGACCTGAAAATTACCCTCCGGGAGTTGGATGTGCTCCTTTGGCCACCCCAAAACCACTCTTCTGTTTGTTCTGTACCCTGCAAGAGCGAACTGTGAGGACAGAATCAACCAGGCCCTCTACCCCATGTTTCCCATGGGTCTTTGCCTATGGTCATTGAGAGGGGGATCCAAGGACAGGGTAGGAAAGAGGTAGGGAACCTGTTATCCTCGCTCCATTCTTACTGGGCTCGTGTGTGCCAGTGTCTGGCTCTCTCCTCTCCCCGAGTCGTCTCTCAAGTAACCACTCCTGCAGCTACAACCCTCTCTGGGTCTTGTATGTGTGCAGAAGACAGGCAATGGGAAGACACGTGAAGACAGCCATTAGCACCTGAGGAAAGAGGCCTAGAACAGATCTCTCTTTCACAGCTCTCACATGGAATTAATCTGCTTACACGTTGATCTCAGACTTCGGGCTTTCAGCCATTGTGAGAAAATACATTTATTTTAAGCCATCCAGTCTGTGGTATTCAGTAAGCTAATACAGAGTCTCCTTTTCCTTGCCCCTTCAGATCTGGGGATAGTAACTGCCTTCTGTCATTGGTTTCCTTAATCCGGCATATGAATTTGTAAATATTCTCTTCTTCCTGCTTTCTTCAAGGAAATGGAAAAGGAAAGGAATCTTTACAATGTGCCATTTCATCCTGCTAGTACCTTGCCTGAAATATAAAAACTGATTCTGAAACATACTTTTCTACTTTTCTGTAGCACTTTTCTCCGTATTCCCATCTTTCAGTATCTCTTTTTATCTTTATCTTTCCCACTAAGGGAAAAAAAAGGCTTTTAGTAAATTATGTCAAGTGTATGACTCACAGTAGGTATTTTTATCAACATAATAAATATTAACCAGTGACACAAATAACAAACAGCAATGTCACAGAATTCCAGTTAATCAGTGGGGGAAGACGTTTTTGGATAATGGATCCTTCCTAGACCACTGATACTAAAACTCCAGTTCTCTCAGTTCTTTCTTGAGTCCAGAAGCATAACAAGTCAACTCAAAATCAAATGAAACAAAGACCACAGGACTATAGAAAACAGATATAAACAGGCTATCATCATGTATTAATGGTTAAGAGCAGAGAGTTCTATAAAAATATGAAATATTCTGTGAGATTCTAACACTAGCTTTGAGGAGACCAAAGACTTAAGTTTGTAATTTAATGGAACTGCCATTTATAAATCCTTGACATAGCTTGTCCTTGTTTTGAAATTGGGGAATGGATTCTGAAGCTGGATTATTAAGTTACTTGAAGACAACAAAATAGATGAAACAAATGGTTGAAATGCATTGAAGCAGTATGAGCAAATCTGTTAGAATCGTTCTTACCCTTTGATAAGACAAAAATAGCCCTTTAGCTCCCAAAATAATAAGATATGGAGTTCTCCAAGGTTTATTTTTGAGAGATTTTTATAGAAAAAGAAAGGAGGTAAAATTCCATAGTGCCTAAGGTCGTGTCTTTTTTTTTTTTAAACTATGTATTGTCAAAACTGAAGTTGAGCTAGGCTGATGAATATATCGTGGAAGAGTGTTGAACAACTACAGCACACAACATGTGCATGTTTGGGTGTGCAGGGAGAATGTATGATAACCTAAGATTGTTTGAAGATTAAGTAGAAGGGCTCAAAATACCTGAGTATATTCAAAATAAGAAAAAAGTACAAAACCTTGTTACTTCCCTAGAGAAAAGCTTTGTGATATGTATAACCTACAATTATCTCTTCCTTTTCCCCCCTAATTTTAACAAATCACATTTATTCAAAGCAAGAAGTCATAAATTGCTTATAATATTTCCTAGAAGAATTTCTCATTCTATTATTCTGCTGCAGTGAATGAATATAGGGTGTGACCTAGTTAAATGCTCAATTTGAGTGAGTAAATGACATTTCACAAAAACTGATTAAAAGTTGTGAATAAGAGGAAAAATTACCACGTAGAAATTGCAATGTCAAACTTTCTACCTTATTTTTATTTTGGAAAATTAAGCACGTTTTCTGGATGATTTACTTATTTGAATTTTTTAAATTACAGTTGAAGTAAAAGCATGTAATCTGTATGTTATATTTGCTGCCTGACATTGCCCACAAAAGTAAAGATTTTGTGAATAGCTATAGTAAATAGGATTTTGAATATTAAAATACATTTAAATTTAAAACAAATATTTGTTAAAACATATCAAAACTTTGCACTGATATTTACTTAAAGACAGTATGAGGGACTTGATTTACTTAAGGTTTCTCTCATTAAAGTAATAAAACAAACTCTCGGGAAAATAAAAAATAATATTCTTTAAAATGTGTTGATAAGCTTACAAAAATAAGTTTAAAAACCCAAGGTGTTTATTACCTACCACTATAAAAGCAAAAGATGAAAATAACAGAGCAGTGAGCAGTAGGTGTTTTCACTTCCATTAGGTGACTGAGCCTTTGGACAGCAGCACTGTAAGGGAAGGCTGACTGTGAGACGTGCATAAGTCCAAAGAGACTTCAAGTGCTTTTACAGGAACCCAGTACACTTAGCTTTTGGAAAAAACAATTGCAAAATTTTTTGCATGAAAGAATCTTCCATTTAGATACTCAGCATTCACACAGATTAAGGTCAGCATAACATAAGGGCAAAGCATGTAGACTATAATGTAACCATGTATAAACTGTTAAAAAAGGAGAAATGAAAAAAAGATGCCAGAATCAAAAGGATATCAGATTTATCTGGAGATATTTTATAATGAAACAAATCAAACTCTAAGAAATACAAAATACAGAAGCATTGAACATGTTAATAAAGTTGTAGGGGCACCAGGGTGGTTCAGTTGGTTAGGCCTCTGCCTTCTGCTCAGGTCATGATCCCAGGGTCCTGCGGTCAAGTCCCACATCTGGGCTCTTTGCTCAGCAGGGATCCTGCTTGTCCCTCTGCCTGCCACTCCCCCAGCTTGTGCTCTCTCTCTCTCTCTGACAAATAAGTAAAATCTTAGGAAAAAAAAATTACAGATGAGGGGCGCCTGGGTGACTCAGTTGGTTAAATGTCTGCCTTCGGCTCAGGTCATGATCCCAGGGTCCTGGGATCAAGTCCTTTAGTGGGCTCCCTGCTCAGTGAGGAGCCTGCCTCTCCCTCTCCCTCTGTTGCTTACCACCCATCCCCCCCCAGCTTGTACTCTCTCACTCTCTCTCAAATAAATAAATATAATCTTTAAAAAAAAATTACAGATGAATTACTAATCAACAATGAGTAAAACACAGGTCAAACACAGGTGGACCCCAGAGCAAGTAATCCATCAAGGAATATTTTTGATAATAATATAGCAAGGGACAGTTGTAGAAAAGAATAAAGTTTAGTAATGTTGTCATCCACATTTAAAGTGTACAAAAAGAATAGTATTATAATGAAATAACAAATAATGATAATAAGAACAGAAAAATAATGGTATAGGAAGTGAAAATCAAAAGAAGAAGGAGGAGGAAAAGATGAGGGAAGGAAGGCAGCCTACAAGGTGGGAAGGAACCACGATAAACTGGAAGAGGAAGAGAAAGACAAAGGGGAAGTGGTGGGATCCAGGAGAGAGACTGTATGTGGAGTGGAGGACAGGCCAAGAGATAGAATACAAAAGTATTACACAGGTAGTTGAAATGATTGTTTCTGTTCATAAATTGACAGGTATTACTAAGATTCATATCTTAATATTCTAATACATGTAATATTACTTGGTTCTTTCATTACACATTATATTAAAAGTAGGAGGGCTTCCAGTTCCTGTCACTAAAGATCAATGAATATTGGACTGATTGACCCATGGTAAACAGATACGAAGTAAAACAAAACATATGAAGAGAAATGTTTTAGCCATTGAGCAATTGGCCTCACAGGACTGTGATCAGTGAGAAGATTCCACACTCTGCATATGTTGCATACTCATCTTGTTTTTCTACCTAAAGGCACAGGGTGATGGAGTCCAGCAAACAGTGACTACACTGAGCTGAAGCAAAAAAAAAGAGAGAGAGAACTACAGGAGAAAGAGCCCCGAAGTCTGCACAGGGGTCTCTTGAGTTTTGACCAACTGTTAGGCTGCATATGCGCACAGTCTTTTGTATATTTATGTACAGATACATATGTATGCATAAAAAGACTTTGAAAGTGTAAAAATATTTATTAAAATTGTACATTAATATAATATAATTAAAGACAAATACTGAGTTATTAGAAAGAAACATTCAATATTTAGAGATACAGTTCTCCACATTCATCTGTAAATCTAACTCAATCTCCATTAAGATCTTAGAGATATTTTTAAAATTTAAAAAATTTAAAAATTTGACAAAATGACTCTACATTTCATTCATAAGAAGAAATACATCTAAAAGTCAAGAACATTTTTGGATCAAAATAATGTTGGTGTCATTTGACAATGGAGCCAAGAATATTCAGTGGGAAAGGATAGTTCTTCAATATTTAGTGTTGGGAAAAGTGGATAACCACATCTAGAAAAATAAAATTGTTCACCCACAAAAATTAACTTTAAATGGATTAAAGACTTAAACTTAAGATCTAAAACAAAATTCCTAGAAGAAAAGGTAGGGGAAAACTTCCTTGACATTGGTCTTGGCAATGGTTTTTTTACATATGACACCAGAAACACAAGCAACAAAAACAGAAATCAAGAAGTGGGGCTACATCAAACTAGAAACCTTCTGCAGAGCAAAAGAAACAATCAACAAAAGAAAAAAGAAACAATCTATGAGAAAATATTTGCAAGCCATATATCAGATAAGGGGTTAATATACCAAAATATAAAAAGAACTCATACAACTCAATAATAAAGAAAACACAATTTAAAAATGGGAAGAGGAATTGAACATTTTTTTTTCCAAAGAAGACATCCATATGGCCCACTATCACTGCAATTATTTAATATTTTACTGTCAAATTTAGCCAATGTGGTTGGGTAAGACCAAGTAACTAGGCTTACAAAAAAATTAAAGAAGAGTTCAGATTTTCTATAGTTGCAAAGTAGATGATTGAATACCTATGAAAGCAAAGAGTGTGGTATATATGCCCATGTCCTAAGCTCTGGAATGTCCCAATACATGACCTTCCTGGCAAAGGGACTTTGCAGACATAATTAACTTAAGGATCTTGAGTTGGGGAGATAATCTTGGGTAATCTGGGGGGGGTTAATGTAATCACAAGGGTCCTTATTGTAGCGACATAGGAAGTATCAGAATCAGATAGGTGATGTGACAGCGGGAGCAGAAGTAAGTGAGAAAGGGATTTGAAGATGCTATCCTGCTGGCTTGAAGATGGAGGAAGGGGGTTGTGAACCAAAGAATGCAGGCAGCCTTTGGAAGCTGAAAGAGGCAAGGAAACAGATTTTCCTCTAGAGCCTCCAGAAGAAACCAGTCCTATCAACACCTGGATTTTAGTCCAGTAAAACTGATTTCAGACTTTCGGCCTTCAGAATTGTAAAGAGGATGTATTTGTGTTAGTTTAAGCCACTAAGTTTATAGTAGTTTCTTGCATCATCAATAGGAAACTAATATAATCTAAGCAACTACAAAATAATACTTTTTAAGTAACAGGATATAAAACTAACCTCCAAAATAGGTAGTTATCACATATGTAAACTATATTCAGATGGAAGGCATCTTTAAGAATAAAAGTGCTATTTGCCATAATAACACAAAAGAGATAGGAGTAATATTATAAAAGCTGTGCAAAATCCCCATGATAAAATCTTTGTAACACCCCTAGTGAGTCCCAAAATAGACCTGAATGAATAGAAAGATCAGAGGCATCCCTTTATGAGTCAAAGTTGAATGTATTGGATCTTTGAGACACATTCTGATGATTTTATTAATTTTCTGTACTTTCTGTCATGTCCATTCAACTAGTAAGGTAACTCATATACATCTGTTAGCGGCAGTAGGGAATGTTAACTTGGCAGTGTCTTTCTGCTCCAACATCTTTTTGCTGCTAAATTCTGCATGTTTTAGCAGCTCAAGACACCTGAATATGCACATCCATTGACTCAGGGATTTTAATGCCAGAAATGATCATTGTACCATGATTTAGAGTGTATGTACAGGGACGAGTGTTATTGTGTTAGTTCTGCTCAAATGATACATCTCAACAAGTCGTGTAGAGGAGGAGCTGTTCCCAAGGCTGATAAATCACTGGATCCAGAATACGTTACTTAATGCCTTTTGTCTTCAGTTGTGAACTCTAGTTACAAGCTCAAAGGAGAGAAATATCACATGTTGCCTTAAACCATTACAACAGACACACAGACACAAACACAGGTACACACGCCTTAATAACTACTTACATAATTTTATATGTGGAAACTGAAGCTTGGAGAAGATTGCATACGTTTTCTAAGATAAAATATTTAATGAATGACAGGATTAGAATTTAGCTCAGGTCTATTGGGGGCAAAAGCTCATGTTGCAAACCCCAAACCACGATGCCTGAATTTACTATGTTCTTCTCAAATGATATCAAATTGAAATATTTTTAGTGTTTTAGTGTTTTATTTTTTTATTATTATATCCTGTTTCAAATTCATATTTTCTCTCACTTCCATTTCATTCTTTTTTTCATCTATTATTTTACTTTTGTTGGGCTCTTAGAACCTCCTGCTTAAAGACAGAGCTCAAGAGATCACGTATCAGAGAGAGAGAGAAAGAAAAAGATGGAGAGAGAAAGAGCCCTCTTAAAGGTTTCAAGATTGGGAAACTTTCATTTTCATGGTTTCAGGAGAGAAAATGGAAGAAAAAATGAATTTAACAAAAGAAATGTAGAAGGAAATGCAGTCTTAGAGAAAAGGTAGTATGAGATTACAGAGCCAAGAGAAGCAAGAGTTTCACCAGAGCAAGGTGCTCAATGATGTCAAAGGAGCATTAAAATCAAACATTGAAGGCAAAAATATCTTCGTAAGAACAATGTGAGGTATCTTTAGTTGGTAATATTATTTACATTATCTGTATTGATTTTAGAATACCTTCCAGGTCCACTTCTCCAACTACCTTTCGTATATTTAATGCACTTTAAAATCAGTAAGATTTTCTGCAAAATCATTTAAAGGCTTCTCTGGGATGACCTTATCTTTAATTGTGTTTGTGTTGGACACACTAAAAGGAACATGAAGGTGATTACAGTCTCATTATGGACTTAACTTATCACCACTGATTGAATTTTCTGATGCTTAATATTCCAAAATATTCATCTCATGGTTTATGCTCATAATATTTTGTTGTTTTGTTAGATACATCAAATCATAAAGGGTTAATCTTCATAACCTGGTGAAGAAACGGATATGATATCTTGAAAGTTTTACTTCTTAATATTATGTAGTATCCTCATGGGATTCCAACAGCGTTTTGAAGGAGGAGTGGAGAGTGACCATTCCACACTCTCTGGGGTCTCGTGAATGATGTCTGCTGACAAGTAAGGCTGTTGAGGTCTAAGTGATGAGACATTAAAATATGAGCCACTGAGTTGGTTGAGAGGACAAGATATAAATTCAGGTTCACTAAAACTTGTTAGAGCAGTGAAAATGCTGGCTTTAGTATGAAAAGCTCAATGGGATTTCTTTTAGATAAACTGAAAAGCTGCCCTTTTTGTGTTTGTAATAAGTTGGATCTTTATTTGAACCAGATGCCACACTTTCTGCTGTGTACGTTCTAAGATTTTGCCTAAGTTGCTGACCAAAACAGAACAAATTCCTAAGGGATTTGAATTAGGAAAAAAAAAAAAAGCTCAGTAATGTTAAAATATGGAATGATTGCATTTTAGGAAAAAATGCATTTCTTTTTTTTTTTTTTGAACATCTTTTGAGATATATTTCAGATGTCCTATAATTCACTCATTTAAATTGTACAATTCAGTCATTTTTAGTATACTCACAGAATTGTGCCACTATCACCAGTAAGTTCAGAATGTTTTAATTACCTCGAAAAGAAACTGTGTCCTTTAGTGATCAGACCCTATTACCCACCTTTCTTCCATTAACAGGTAGTCACTAATCTGCTTTCCTTGCTGTAGATTTGCTTATCCTTGACATTTCATGTGAATGGAATCATGCACTATGTGGTCTTTAGTGACTCACTTTTCTACTCAGCATGACGTTTTAAGGATTATATACGGTGTAGGTGCACATCAGCACTTCATTTGTTCCTTCCTTCCTTCATTAGTTTTTATAGAGCTGTAATTGACATACAGCACAGTAGCATCAGGTGTACAACATAATGATTTGGTGTTTGTATATATTGCAAAATGATCGCAGTAAGTCTAGTTACCACCCATCATTCCTTTTATTGCTGAATAATATTCCATTGTATGTGGTATGCCAGCCACATTTTTTATCCATCAGTGGATGGACATTTGGACCGCTGTCACATTTTGGACTATTATGAATAATGCTTCTGTGAACAGTTGTGTACAATTTTTTGTTGAACATGTGCTTTTATTTCTCTTGGATATATAACTAAGAGTGGAATTGCTGGGTCATATGGTTACTCTACGTTTAACATTCTGAGTAACTGCCAAACTGTTTTTCAATGTGGCTACATGAAAAGAAGGCACTTCTCATAGTTCAAAAATAATTCTGCAGTCTGCAAGATAAGTCAGCAGAGTTTAGCGGAAATTAAATGGAATGGGAAAACTGGATCTGGTCCCAGCTCTGCCACTAATTAGTTGTTTGACCTTAAGCAATTCATTTACATTCTCTAAAACCAAGTTTCTTCATTTGTAAAATAAGTGTGTTCCTTCAAAGAAGCACAGCTCTTGAATATAATTATAGCTACTTTACTTTTTGTTTTTTTTTTTGTTGTTTCTTTAAATTTGCTCTGAGGCCTAATTTTTTCCTTGGCCCTGAATGAAAAATTTAAGCAGACCCCATGACATCTCTGACTATTATGAGGTATTGTAAAGACTTCTGGTCACTTTTAGTCACAAAACATGATCTCAAATCAGTAATCAAATTGTCCATTTTTATATAATAATCCAAACTCTGAATGTGCTATGAATTAAAGACTTCTTCTACTTTCCGTTTAAATGAGGAGTGCTGTTGTCGGTGGTCCCTCATGGGTTGGAGTGTCAAGGGGAGTACAAGGAAAGGGGACCAGTGAAGTCCTTCTTTGTTGTGATCTATAGTTAATGATCTGAGGACTCCTTGAACTTGGCAGATGTTTAAAACTAACATTTTCTTCTGGCGATTGGTGATAGAGTATTATCTTTGTGTTAATTTGCTAGCACTGTTGTAACGAAGTATCACAAACTGGGTAGCTTCACAACAGAAATCATTTTCTCACAGTTCTGGAGGCTAAAAGTCTGAGATAAGGTGGCAGCTAACTTAGTTCCTCTGAGGGCTGTGAGGGAGACTGTTCCTTGCCTCTCTCCTAGCTTCTGGTGACTTGCTGGCAATCTTTGGCATTCTCTGGCTTGTAGATGCTTCACCCTGATCTCTGCCTGAGAAAATCTTCATTTTCACATGGCATTCACCTTGTACCTATATCTCTATGTCCCCATTTTTTTTTTCTAAATAAGAACACCATTTGTATTGGATTAAGACATTGACTAATGACCTCGTTTTAACTTTGATTGCCACTGTGAAGACTCCCTCCCAATAAGAGAACATTCTAAGGTACTGGGGCTTAGGACTCCCACACATATTTTTTATGGGGACACATTTCAATTATTGTATAATAATTACAAAATAGATGTCCCTTCCTTGTGATAGGATGATTCTTCTGTGCCCTTTGCCATGTGACTTCATAGTACTTCCCAGCAGGCACTTCATCCCAGTGGCTTTGGGCTTGGCTGTATTGTTGGCTTTGATAGAGACAGCCAGAGAGAGAGGGAACACAAGCAGGGGGAGTGGGAGAGGAAGAAGCAGCTCCCAGCAGAGGAACCTGACGTGGGGCTCGATCCCATAACGCCGGGATCATGCCCTGAGCCGAAGGCAGATGCTTAACCACTGTGCCACCCAGGCGCCCCTCCTGTTTAGATTCTTGAATGAGGAGACAGGGATAGAAGAACTTCTGAGCTCTCACAGTCCATCCAAGCTGCACCCGTCATGTAACAAGACTGAGAAATATGTTTTGTTATTATAAGCTATTGAGATTTTAGGCCTATTACTTCCCACAGAAAAATGTGACTCTTAGCTTTTGTTTGTTTCTGGAGATAACCTCATCCCTGGGACATCTCACCTGTACCTCCTTAATTCAAGTGATGCATCTCTGGGTTGGTATTGATTCCTCTCTCGGCCCCTATTCATTGCTGGTATCACTGGTCTCTATCCTAGGTCTATGCTAGGCAGTCATCTTTAATTGACAGTATTTAAGATCAGCCTACACTGCCATCATTCTCTTCCTGGCCCATCTTTGCTATGGAAAAATCACACACATTCTTTGCCAGGACAAACTTTGGAAATGAAAGACATTCAAAACACTTGGTTTTCAGTCAGTAATGATGCTTGTATCAAGGCCCTACTTTCTCTGGTTGTTCCTACACAGTGACTAAACACAGTGAGGGTACGAGTGCATTACTGCCTGACAGCGAATTCCTGTAATTAGGGTTGCTGGATAAAAGAACACCCAATTAATGTTGAATTTCAGATCAACAATTAGTAATTTTTTACTCTGGGTTGCATGTAATATTTGGGGAATATATATACTAAAAAATATTTTTTGTTGACCTGAAATTTAAATTCAGCTGTGTGTTCTGTGTTTTTGTTTGCTAAGTCTACTTCAGGACAGTAGTTGCTTAAGCATACCCCACCATGCTGGCTGAAAATTACTTAGAAGTGTATGAACTCTTCCTATTCACCCCTTCCTTGCCTCTCCCCTTTCATAAGTGTCAGACCTACATCAAAGTTTGAATGTTGCCCCGCCCATTCCTGCTTGTTTTCCCTTATCCTTGACAGGCATCCCCCATAAAAGCTCTGGCATGGCTAATCCCATCCTGGCATCTCATATGACCTGAACTGATACACAGCATTTGATGAAACTTGTATCTTTATTTCTGCTGAAAATTCTATTTTAACTCTGCCCTGTGGATATTAGACTAGATGATTGCCAACGTTCTTTCAGCTGCATCTTATGATTCTGAGTTTCTTCTTAGGTAGACAGATCATGCTGTAAAAAATAGTTCAATTTTACTGTATGAAAATAAAACTAAGACTTTCACTTTTTCAAGACTGATTTCTTACTCCTTTAGTCTTCCTCTGACATTCTATAGAAATTAGCTACAGTGAATGCTATAAATGGTAGTTAAATGAGGTGAGGAATTGGGTCACCCTTCTTCAACATCATAAAAGCTGCAAACTACAGACTGTGTTCTAGCTAGTGCTCTCCCGACTGTGAATGCTGAAGCGGTAAAACTAAGATACTGAGTTTCTGTTACGTTGAATAGCTGCAGTCTCCGGGCTTGAACTTCAGCTTGCTGATCAAGCTAGAGGCGAAACTGGCTCTTCTCCAATCGTACAACTCAAAAATCCCTGCTATGCAAGAGGCAGGTTCCTCTCTTGGAATCTACATGCAGTCCTACTGAATACTAGTGCACTGGGCAAATTGGAAGTGGACAATGGGGGACGGACACACTTTCTATTTTTTAAAGTTCCATTGATATTCTCCTGAAAGATTTTCAGCAGGCTGAAAATGTGTTCTCTCTGGCCACTGTCTTTGTGTTATTGAAATGGGCACTATGACTGGACCATTTATCTTGGCATCCAATATGGGATGCTAGAAACAAAGTCAAGCTGCCAGAAGTCAAAGTCTATCTCAGGAGTGGGAAAAGTTTACCTTAGTTGGTATGGTATTCTTGAGATGATATAATATTTCTATGGTTCTATATAGTTCAGTCAAATGGGAATTATGAGGAGGGGCACTAAACCCCATAAGCCATGTGACCTCCATCATCTTTACCTCCTGATAAAGGAAATAACCCCCATGTAGAACAAGTGAATCAACAGAACTACCAGGTAGGCTTGTCCTATCAAATAGTAATAACAGCAACCACAATAATAACAACAATCACTATTATTATTATTTTATGAAACAATCATGATGAAAATGCTGTTGTTCCCAACCCTACCTAAATGCACTAACCAATTGATACATAAGATATCAAGAATACTAGGGGAGTATATGACCAATCTGAAGGTGGGGATGAAGAGACTCCTGAAGTATGCCCCATACATATCAGATTAGGATGTTAAAGCAGTTGTATGATGGGGTGACCTCTGAGGAGTTGTCTCCTGGGACCCCATTATCAGGCAACTCTATTGTTGTCTCACTCGGATCTCTCTTACCAAGCAGTGCCTCCAGTCTTCTGCTGCTTGAGTGTTGGCTAGAGATAGTTCATAGCTCTATTCTTCTTCAGGGAATTGTCCTTGACTAAAGGGAATAAATTACTGAGAAATGCTGGAGCGGTAAAGATTTCTTTCAGAGGCAGCTCATGGCCAGTTACCAATAGATACTGGTTATGCAAGGTCACCTCCATTGCCTCAAGTTGGGACAACTCTGTGTTGTTCATAATGGTTATTCATGCTCCATAATGCCCCATTAGATCAGACTAAGGTTAGACTTCAATGAATTGTACCCCTTTGCCCAGAATCTTTCTTGATTAAATCTGATTACCCTTTCTTGTACTAGATTCAGCTGACAGCAGTCTCTCCATAAATCATTTGCGCAAGAATCCTTGCCTCAAGCTTTGCTTCTAGAGAACCTGACCTAAGACAGAGAGGCTTATGCTCTCAAGGCAGATAAATGATGATATAGTGAAACAAGGGAGGTCAGTTATTTCTTAATTCATACTGCTTTTGGATCCCAGCCCCTCTTACCTCCAGGATTGAGGTTGGTATTTCCCCAATCACAAACCTCAAACATCTCCATTAATTCAAGGGTTGGGATTCCTCTATAGGTATCTGTAGGCTGACAGGCTCTGCCTCATTCCTCTGTGCTGCTTCAGAAAGTAACAGGTAATGGGTTAACACATACCTGATTTTGTTCCTGGATCTGTGATTTTCCCCTAATAAATACCGAACCAGTGAGTCCAATAAGAATCATAGCTTATGTACCCTTGTTTGATCAACAGGAAATCTCCCCTGTAGCCACCAAGAAAAGGATAAAAATTGGAAGGAAAGTAACTGTGGAACTTCCAAACACTTTGCTTCTTTAAGAATGGATGGAAAGGTGTTGTAGATTAGATTATGCATATTCTCATCACTCTCAGCAGTTCATGTTTATTAATGCAAAATCTTTTTCTGTCATTTTTTGTCCCCTTCTGCATTACCAGTTTGTCACATGCTGCTTAGCAAAATATTCAAGGTGCTAATACTCTCAGTAAACAAGTAAGACAGTTGAATGGGAATGTAAATCATAATTTCATGATTTCCATAGAGTGGAAAACATGGTCCTGGTTTTAGAAGTATAAGTTTAGAGAGAATAATTGGGACCCATAATTTTAGGTTGAGCTTCACTAATTAGGAGCTGTGGACTTGTGTGTGGTGGAGATGCTTTGTCAAAGGACTACTTCTCATGTTTATTCCAGATAGCCCCCGATATTTCGTTATGGATGAGTGTGTAATCTCTTTGTATGATGTTATATGAGTCAATTAAAAGGAAGATGGCCTCTTACAACGTGAACCTCATGGCAAATGTATCTTTTCTCCTTAGATTACACCTTCTTGTTCAACCACTTACTAGTTTTAGGGAATTGACTACATTTCTGTGTGTCAGAAGTTTCCTCACTTATAATATGGGGATAATAGTTTTTACCTTGAAGTATTATCCAGATTGAATTACACAACAAAATAAACCTCCTGGCACATAGGAAGAGATTAATAAATTATACCCATTTTTATGTTTCCATTTGATTTTTATTGTTTTCACTTAACTGAATTTTTGGCTTGGTTAAACAAATCAAAACCCACATGGGTGCTTCAAAATATTTTGATAAAATAATGAGGAATGTTTAATGTTTAATACCACTTTTCTTCTTCCTTTTTTATCATGTTCTTTTCAAATATTAAAAAATTAGTTATTTTCAGCACTTTACTGTATCCTCGCCCATAATTTTAACTGCCTTTAGTGCAAGAAAAGAGAACTAACATTCTTTGAACAGTTATTTTGAACAACTTTGAACAACTATTAAGGACTGATCTCAAAGTGAGATGACTTTATCTCATAGCTTTCCAATTAAAAAGATAACATATCTGTGGAAAACTTCGGCAAATACAAGCACATTTGAAGGAAAAATGTAAGTTTCCCATATCCCACTGGTCAATGAGGCCATTTTTAGGCTGTATATATATTTACTTTTAATTTTAAAAGTAATATCATCTAACTGTAAGAGTAATTCATGTTTTATTTGTTTACTGGTCTTTTATGCTGTTTAAATTTATTTTATAACTACTGATTCCTTTTTTCCGTGGCCTATCACTATAACTACCTCATGTCCTAGATGCCCTGCTATAAACAGAATATAGCTGGGTTTGTTTTGTTAACATAATGTTCTAACTGAAGAATTCCATCTGTTTGTACTCTTTGTAATTACTGACATATTTGGACCTATTTTTGCTAAGCCTGTGTTGCACTGTCCTTTTGACTTTCCATCTCTTCCCTTCTCCTACCTTTTCCCTTTTCTTTCTTATTCTTTTCCCTCTGTTCTCTGATTTTGCATTGATTGGGTTTCTCTTTCATGTCATTTTTTTTTTAACTACTGGTGTGAAAATGCACACTTGGTTTCTGGTACTTTAAATGTTATTCAAGTGATTTAAATATGTATATTTTATATAACACAAATTTAATCGGTAATTTTACTCCTTTATATATAATTTTATTTACTAACTCTCCTTTATCATATATGATATAATTTATCAGAATTTTTAAAATTTAACTTGGTTTTATCCTCCAAATTAGACATTATTTTTACTCTGTGATTCAGCCAGTATTTTAAACATTCATATTTATGATTTCCTTTCTTGGCTATTCATTCTTTCATGATAGACCTTCCACTTGGAATCATTTTCTTTCTCTATATATTCCTATTAAAAAAATTCCTTTAGGATGGCTCTAAGGTACTGAGTTCTTTCATGTTATTCTTTTGGCAATGTTCTTATGTAAATGTTATTTTGAAAGAATTTTTCTCAGTGTAGAATTTGAGGTTGATAGTATATTTTCTTAGCTCATTGAAAATATTACTTTTTTTTCTTTAGAGAGTGGTGAGTGTGTCATTTGTTGTTTTTTTTTTCCTATATTACATTTAAATTCTTATTTATTTGTTTATAGTCTTTGGCCATGTCACTGTTTAGTGTCTACATGTGGAATTTTTAGGATTCATGGACTTCCTGAATACGGGAATGGCATTTTTAATCACTTTCAGGAAAAATTTCAGCTACTATATCTTCTATTATTGCCTCTTTTCCATAACCTTTGCTATCTCCTCTGGAATTCTGATTAGCTTTTAGTATTAGGCCTTTCTCTCTAGCCTTGGAGAGTATTCTCTCAAAGATAAGTGGATAGTCCCTATCTTACAGTGCCCTATCTTTCTTTGCTGAATTTATTTCCCAGCCCACCAACACTCTCCTTGGCTCTGCCTGTCTTCTGAATAAAAAATTATTTGAATCTATATTTTAATGACAATTTTTTCATTTATATAGTTATTTTTTTAAAGTCAGCCTGATTAATTTAAAATAGAAGTTTTTTCTTTGTAACTTTTTCAGTTTATTGTATTGCTTTTAAATCTAATAAGTGTATTATACTTATTTTCTATCCTATATCTGGTAATTCTAGCATCTGTCGTCCACAGTTTTGATTTTATAGAGCACCCTCCTTTTGCTCTCGTCCTTGTAGAATCTTGCACATGACAGCTCCATTCGACTACTTGAAATCAATGTGAGATTGATTCATGCTTCTTGGACTTTAATTTTGGGAAATTCTTTTAGTTCTGAGTTTAAAGTGAGTTCATTCAGCGAGAATATGGGTTTGGTTTTGTTAGGCTCCTAGAGGCCAACACTGACCAAAGACCAATCTACAGAATATTTTCCTCAAGATTTCACATGAGTAGGATGAACTCTAGCTATAACCTCTTGAATGGGGGTTTCTTTATAGAATTTCTCAGGGAGAACTTTACTTCTATTTTTCACTCTCCGTAGAGCCCAGGCTGAGAAAAGAGAGGGTATTTCTGTACTCTCCCTTCACAGAAGATAGGTAGATGAATAAATAGGAAGGTAGGTAGGTAGATGGATGGATAGATGGTTAGATAGATACATAGATAGTTTTATGTTTTTTTTAAGGTTTTATTTATTTATTTATTTGACAGAGAGAGAGGAGGCAGTGAGAGAGGGAACACAAGCAGGGAGTGTGGGAGAGGAAGAAGCAGGCTCCCAGCAGAGTAGGGAGCCCGATGTGGCGCTCGATCCCAGGACCCTGGGATCAGGCCCTGAGCTGAAGGCAGATGCTTAATGACTGAGCCACCCAGGCAACCCTGTTTATTTTTTGTATCTTTATTTATTTTCCTTTGGGTTTTGGTCATTGTTTGAGAGAGCTTTCAGATTACTTTGGTTTTACACAGAAGTTTCTCTTTGAATCTCCCAATATATACGGTACTAAGTTTTTAACTCTTTTACCTCCAAACCCTTTTATGGTTTTATAATACCAAGGATCTAGGACTGCTATAAATCTACTGAATTTTCTACTATTGAGGTCTATTGAAAAGGATAGATGGTGCCCATTTACCTCCATTTGCTTGCCCACATTCATTTCTTGCTCTTCATTACCCTTTGCTCTTCTTCAGGCAGCAGACCATGTAGGTACTACATCATCCAAGCTTCCTGTACATTATCACATTCTTGGGTTCAGACAATGGGCACATTGTCAGTGGTTCAGAATATTGGACAGCAGGATTCTTTCTTTTTGCTTATTTCTTACAGATCTGGCAACAGTGTTTTTTTCTACATTTAAAACTCCTGAGTGGCCCTTCTTCCATGACCCTGAACTTTTAGTCTTCTCTAACACCATTACGTTTTTTGCCTCTTCAAGCCCAAGGATGGAAATTGTGTGTCACTGTTGTCAGTTTCTAGATTCTTCATTGCCCTTTTTGTACCCTAAGCAAGAATCACTCTCCTAGACCAACAATCTACTTCATAGCCAATTTTGATTCCCTAAACCCAACCAACTTTGATAACTAGTGTCCCCATTAAATCCTGTACCATCAAGTGTTTCATCTGTTTCCTGATGGGATCCCTCCTACTACAATATAAATATTCAATTTTGTAGGTGAGGGAAATGAGGCTTAGAAAAACTAAGTGGCTTTAGAAGAGAGCGGTGTGGTGGTTTGCATGATTTCACCCTGGGTGAGCTGGGATCTGTGTTTCCCAGAGAACCCTTCCCAGAATATTTTTATATTACAGTTGGCCAAATCAAAACTTGCATGTGACTTGGAAAGAAGAAGTGAAGCAGTGTCCATTAATTAGATGTAATGTGGGACAAATATAGGGGTGCCTGGCAAGGACACATCGCATCTTTCCTCTCTACTGGGTCGTGCGGTACTTTTTTCTGACTTCTGACTCCTTTGACAAATAGTGGTTTCAGACCAACTGTGAGATGCTTTACTCCAAACTCAGAGTAGTTGCTACACAGAAGCAAAAACTTGCATTTTCACTCTGAAGATGCCTGGAATAAAAGACTGTAAGAAGAGAGAGGCCCAGCTATTATAGCCATTCCAATACCAGATGAGGGCACAGATTCATGAGTGAGGCCATTATGTACCCATCAACCCCCATCAAAGCATCCAGACAACTGGTGTCTGAAGCCACAGCAGTGATTCAGGAAAGACAACAGAAGAAACATGTAATCAAACCTCAAGAAAAATGCAGTATTGTTATTTTAAATCACAAAGTTTTGGGATTTTTTTTAATGTAAGCTGTAGAAATTGGTGTATGAAAGTGGCATGTTACTATAATAATATATTTTTTAATTTTAATGTTTTCTTATTATGTTAGTCACCATACAGTACATCCCTGGTTTCTGGACTATGAGAAACAAACTGAGGGCTTCAGAGGGGATGTGGGTGGAGGAATGGGATAGGCTGGTGATGGGTAGTAAGGAGGGCATGTATTGCATGGTGCACTGGGTGTTATACGCAACTATAATAATAATTTTTTTAAAACCTAAAATATGTGACATTGACTTTGGGGCTTGGTTAAAAGAAGAATTTAGAAGCGTAGCAAACAAGCTGCTACTGGAGACTAGAAAGGTCCTGAGACAACCATCATAGGCTGGAGAAAACGCAGTCTTTATTATTTAGTGGTAGAAAAGTTGGCCAAAATGTTGCCTGGTAATTTGGAAGATTGAAACTAGTATGAACTGTTGGATCTGCCTGAGGAAGCTTCCGGGGAGAATGTTGAAATGCCAGCTGGCTTCTTTTAGTATCGTATGATCAGATATAGGAAGAAAGAGATGATATAAAAATAGAACTATACATTCCAAACAGAGTTGGTGAAATAAGGACCAATACTTTTTGTGCTGGAAAATAAAATCTTCTCATTTCTAGTATCCCAGCCAGTAAAACATCATCAAAGTAAAATGAAACCTAGGGCTACAAATGAAATAAAGGTGTGTTTATAAGACCTTCTGTTAATACTTCGGAAAGATGTAAGGTGGTGTAAAGTAAACAGTGTCAGCTAGAACAGTAGCATCCAAAAAATCTTAAGAGTTTTATCAAAATAGCTTCTCATGTGCCCCAAATAGAATGAGGTTATCTTGGATCCTTGAGCCCCAGTTAAACTGTTAGACATAATCCCGGGTGACAGGAATACATCTCCAGTGACACAGGTAGAAGAGCTACCCAGATTTCCAGCACCGCCCAATGGGCAGTGTGGTTTGTTATGTGGTAATTAATAACTAATACAAGCTGCTACTCATCATTCATAACTGATGTGTGATTTAATCATAATTCAATAATCTTTTAAATTTATTTATAGCATGCTAAATAACAGCAATTTACACTATTAGCCCAATGTGGAAAAATAAATGTAACACCAAAGTAAATTTGTATTTTTGTTTTGAGATTGGCGGATGAAATATACCTGGGGTGAGTTTGAAATTACATGAGATATGGAGTAAAGGAGTAAAATAAAGGAGAGCTAGACTGGATTTAGCTGAAAACTCTCTATTGCTTGGCAGTATTATTGTTTATCTTCATTTTACCACTTTATCCTTTCTTTTTAAAGGCCCTCCCCCAAAAGATGTGTGTGTTCAATAGTGTTTTGGAATAATAAAGTTAATCTGACCTCCAAACCCCATCTTAGAATCAGAAAATCATCTTTCTCGGGGGTGCCTGGGTGGTGCAGTCATTAAGCGTCTGCCTTCGGCTCAGGGCGTGATCCTGGTGTTCTCGGATCGAGCCCCACATCAGGCTCCTCCACTATGAGCCTGCTTCTTCCTCTCCCACTCCCCCTGCTTGTGTTCCCTCTCTCGCTGGCTGTCTCTATCTCTGTCAAATAAATAAACAAAATCTTAAAAAAAAAAAAAAGAAAATCATCTTCCTCTTATTCTTAGGGTTAGTCTTTCTGGGACAATCTTACTCTTTAAAGGGCTTACAATGTTGGTAGCAATTATTTTTCCTTAACATTGTTGCATGAACCCCTCTTCAGAGAGGGAGATTCATGATCACTGACAGATGCCAGAAACCTGGGATAGGTGCTTATACTGCATATGCTTCTTCAAATCTGGAAGAGGCATATTTTGACCCAAATAATATACTCAGATTTTCTCCCTGTAGTTACTAACACCATCACCATCCCTCATGTGAGAGTACCAAACAGCTGACCCCTGTCTCACTTCTGGGTGTCTGAGTTAGGCAAGTCCTAAACCTTTATTCCCACCTGAATTAAGGTCTCCTTGCCCTCTATGGGCTACCATGTAGTGCTGGCCATGCTCAAACTTGGAGTCACACATGACTGGCAGGTCGCCATCTTGAAAACATTCCCTGCTCAGTGCTGCCAGTCTCCATGTTATATCTGCCAGTTCTCTTAAACTGAGGATTTCTGTTGAAAACAGTCAGCCAGTTTCTTGTCAACCCGGCCCCCAGCTGTGGTGATAACATTCCTGGTTTAGCAGTGATTTCTCATGGTGCAGAAGAGAAAAAACAGTGGTCTCCTCTCTAGTGTTACTGAAGAATTGTTGCCTTCTACCAAGCCATGCTATTTAGACTCTAAATATCAGAGTTATTTGTTTACCTTCACAAACACAAGTGTTATTTATGAAGCAGATCTGGAGTAATAGGTTGTTTAAGCCTAGGAAGATGTCCAGCCTCTGTAGGAGTCTGTGTCCTGAACCTCCTTTCTCTAATGGCCAGATTTCTTTTACCACATGATAAGTCTTGGAGGCCCTTAGTATCTAATTCTGCTGCTAAACATAGGCTGTGACATTTCAGCTTGGCATATATAATCAAATACTACTGAAACTTAAAAGGGAAGAAATTAGAGTCTCTCTCTCTTTTTTTTCTCATATGGCATTTGGTCTATATGAAAATTTGCTCTTCTTAAGCAACACTTGTGTTCCACAAATAAAGATAACAGAAGTAATGTGGTCATTATGAAGGAGATAAAAAATGGCAAAAGAAATTATTCCTAGTAGATAGGTTGTCAAGTATCAAAATTGATTCATTTTCTCATAATACCCAGAGAATTAGAGCCTACTTTAAGTGTTTTATGCTGTTTATGGGCTTATGATTTTTCTATCTCTATCTAAAATACAAGAGAAAGAGATTCTTCAAGAATCTTTTGAAGGTGGAAAAGATGATGTAAGGATTTCCTGTCATAAAACCTAGAGAGGACTGCTCTGTTTCTGAACTGTCAATCTAACTTTTATTAAAACATTTTGGCAGCCATTTCCCTCAGCGCTGTCAGATGTGTCATTGATAATAGTTTTGCATCATAAAGGGGAAAGGGGATATTAAGAACTTAATTCTCAACACTTGTCATTTAGTGGTGTCATTGACAATTTGAAACAAGAGGTAGTCTGATTCCTCTGAACATGTGACCCAAAGTCTCACAGAGCGATTGAGTATGTGATGGGGACAGGGGAGTGGATATTTATTAAGGGTCTATTATGTTTGGTGCTTCTATATTTCAAATTCTCCACAATGCTGTGGGGACCAAATTAATTATCTTCCAGTTCCATAAGAAGGAACTGAGGGCCAAATAGGTCAAGTAAATTTCTGAAAGTCTCATATCTACCAGTATCTCTTGGGACAGGTGCTCAGGTCAAGTCTACTCTAGAAGCAGTCTCTTCTCACTGAATCATGTTGCTTAGTACATGTTTGGGGAATGTGTAAAATGAGGGGGCTTGAGTGTGCCATTTCTCTTCATAAAACCGTAAGTAAATAACAAGTATGGTAATTAAGATTATCAGAAAATGGAGTGGTGGCTGAAATCCCTTAATGATAATATTATCATGTTATAAACTATTGAATACTATAATGGTTTGGACTATCGTGGGTAGGACTGCTGCTGCCAGGAAGACTATCATTTTATCCCCAACAGAAAATTATTTTTAAAAATGTGATGTGTTTATTGTAAAGCCCCTGGGCATATGTACAAGAACACAAACAGCATTTACATATCTATTATCTATTAACTGACACTGCATTTGCCAGGCATTTGACACAATTAAGCAAATGCTTGACTGAACAGATGGGTCTTATAAGGATCCCTAAGGGCATGTCTGCATTAACTATGCCAAGGGGGGTTAATGCACCCATTTGGCATCTGCGTGCATTTTCCCATCAGCATATACACCACTGCTTTGCTTGGTTGCAAATGGGTCCATTTTTGTCCCAGAGGACTAAGTGTAAATGAATTGAGCTATTTCCAGTTTGTTCCATTTTTGTCTTCTGTTTGAAGTGTATCCCCAACAATAGATTACACTCTGTGATTGTTTCCTGTATTCATTTACTTGAAAATGGCCTAATGTTTTTATTTGGTTTACTCATGGTGTCAAGGAAATTGAACACTCTTCTAAGGCAAAGTACATAGCCTTTGAATTTTATACCTTGGTTTGTATAGTCTCTAATGCCAGGTTATAATAGCAAGAGGAAGAAAAAACACAACTCAGATCTTAACAGTAATAATAAAGAATTGAACATCACTGTACCTGACAAAAGAAGTATTTGTCTTTCACTAAACTATTTCATGACCCCTGAAATGGAAACACAACCACAGACATTATACACTTAAATCAGTACTGTAGTCTCCCTTTGTTGTCTATTGGGTGTATATATGTCTCTCTAGGAAATGACCCTAACACATCAATTAAACTTTTTTTGTAAGCCTTGGCCAGGTCTTCAGGGCCTATTTCAAAGACTCTCTTAAAAGGAACACAGTTCAGAACCTGCTCTGTCGGCAGTGAATGCTTTAGCATTTTGTAAATCACAGAGACAAAGCTGTGCCATGAACCAAAACACAGATAGAATAAGTATTAGGGTTAATTATCTATGAGGAAGCATAGACTGTATTCTTTGAATTTTGCATTGGTCTATAGCTGTATCAAAAATGTTTGACACAATGGATTTTGTGTCATCCTTTATAGCTAATGGAGCTCAGCGCTAAAAGCAAAGCAGCCCTGAAAGTATGTGGCCTGCTGCAGATCATTATGTGGGAGCATAAAATTAAACAACAACCAAAAATGATGGAAACTTCAACATCATTTTAGCACTGTAAGGCAAGCAAATATTTCAGTAAATGAAATTAGCTAATAGACGTCAGATCAGGCATTGGGAATGGAAATTAGGTTATTTTTATTGTTTTTCTCTTTAAAACGATTCCTTCAACAGTGTTTTCTCAAAATATATATTTGATTTATTAAATGGGAGATAGTCTCACACTAGGCACATTCCTTGGAACATTTCTTTCCACAGCCTATTGCTTTTGTTTTCCTTATTTACTAAAAAGAAAAGAAAGAAAAGAAAAAAATCATTTTCATGCACTTATGTGTAAATATGATTTGCTTGACCACGCTGCCTAAGTTCTTAGTTCTAGGTATAGTGAAGTAGCCATAAAATTTATTTAATTTAAAAAGTATGTTCTATTATATGTAAATGATAAATCGCTAAATTCTGCTCCTGAAACTAATATTACACTATGTATTAACTAATTGGAATTTAAATAAAAACTTGAAAAAAAAGTACATTCAAAAAATTAGAGTGTGCATATTTTATTTACTTACTTAAGGCTTTTTTTCTCTATTTTTAATTGAAGTTGCCATACGATATTATGTTATTTTTAGGTGTACAACATAGTGATTTGACAATTATATATATTATGAAATGTTCACCACCATAGGTATAGTTACCATCTGTCCCCATACAAAGTTATTACAGTATCATTGACTATATTCCCTATGCTGTAACTTTCATCCCTATGGCTTATTTATAACTTGAAGTTTGTATCTTTTTTTATTCAAGTATAATTAACATGCAGTGTTATATTAGTTTCAGGTGTACAATATAATGATTCAAAAATTCTATACATTTCTCTGTGATCATCTACATAAGTGTACTCTTCATCCCCATTACCTATTTCATCCATCCCCTCACCTACCTCCCATCTGGCAACCACCAATTTGTTTCTGTACTTATAAGTCTGTTTTTTGTTTGATTCTTCTCCTTTTTTTTTTTTTTGTTCTGTTTGTTTCTTAAATTCCACATGTGAGTGAAATCATATGGTATTTGTCTTTGACTGTCTCATTTCACTTAGTATTATACCCTCTAGGTCCATCCATGTTGTTGCAAATGGCAAGATATTCATTCTTTTAAATTTGTGTGTTACCAGCTGAAAGAGGAACAATATTTATCTGGGATTATTTTCATTGTTTGTACTTATTGTCCACACTGCAAGATATTTCCTACTGTTTGAATATGTTAGGTTAAACATTTGGAATTGCTGAGTCTAGAGTGAAAAGAGACCTCCTAGTTTTTCTACTGTAGCACGATTATTTGAGTAATCTGAGGCTTCTATACTTTGTGGGTCACTCAAATAACTAGTTAGTGGTAATCTTAGAGTTAAAATGGACAGTATCAAAATGCAGCACTTTTTTTTTTTGCCTAGAACAATGCTACCCTAAGTCCTAGACGAATTTGATATATGTAAAAAAAAATAAAGATCATATATTGATAAGAGCACCTAACAACTAAAACTTGAGCAATACATTTAAATATGCCTTTATGCTTATTTCCATCATATTAACTAAAATGTAGTACAAATTAAAGAATATATTATCAACTGTTAATGTCATATATATCCATCTAAGCCTCTGTTAGTGTGTATGAGTATTTAACTTTACAAAGGCAATATCATACAGTAGATGCTATTTTGCACTTTGCTTTTTCACTTAATGATATAGATATAAGATCTTGCCTGTGTATGTATTTATTTTAAAATACATGCCTATTTTTATCTAGATTTCTTTGTCCACTTATGCTAAGTACTTTTATAGGATGAATTCCTAAATGGGACCTAATGCTGGTATTACTACATTAGACACTGCATCACAGAGTTAGTTGGCCTGCAACAGATGTATGAATATTTCTTAAAGTTTAAATAAAATTCACGGTGGTTTGGTTTACTCTGAAATAGTAAAAGTATGACTCTAGTTCTGCCAATACTTTCGTTTCAATTCTTGGTGTAGGCTTTATATTAAAATTTAAAACCCATTTAACAAAATACTGAAAATCAAACTAACATGTCTTAAAAAATACCCCACTTGATCTCTGGATGCTAAGGCCAGAACTCCATGAAAATTAATCCATGGAGCCTTAACAGCAAGTCTAGGGAAAGCTGTCAATGCAAATGCCTAGCACAGCCTGGCACTGTGGCTCTAAAGACTGCCCAGGGAGCAGAGGTTTTCAGTTATCTGACCTACCTTCTGCCCTGAAAATACATCAGTGTCAGTCATGGCCCTGGAAAAGACAGAGCATTCCAGAACTCAGTCTAGCATCAGTAGAATGCTGATTTGCCTTGCAGGGATTAGATTGAAGATTTGCATTTCCTCTTTTCTGCTGTATTCCCTTTTCTCTATTTTCTACTTTACACAATTACATATTTCTTATTTAATGAGCTCTTGGCAAAGAAGTTACACTACATAAAAACATGCATTTTTCTCTTAGTGGTTTTATTATAAGTTAATAATATAACATAGTATCTGAACCAGAACTATTTTTATTGTCTTGTTTTCTTGTTCCATGGGTAGCATGGACCAAAGAGTGACCCACAACACCAAATTAACTACACTATAGTTTATGCCCTGTATTTGAACGATCACAAAGAAACTAAGTGGTTTTTTTTTTTTTTTTTGGTCAAGGCAAAGTATTTACTGAGTCCTCAGGGTATACTGCATAGTAAGGCATTATCTGTTATGAATGGACAGACATTGGTTATATGAATATTTGGGGAGTATTTCTGGCAGGATTAGACCAGCTTCTCAAAGAAATCCAGACCCAATCCTGTAAAGTTGAGCTATGAGTAGTTTCTTGGGTAATCAGCCACATAACTTCTTCCCCTCCCTCCCAATCTATCATCTTTTACATGCATACATACACACTCGGCACATAAACACACACACAGAAGGTCCTAGTTATTTAAGAGTTCATGGAAATATTCTTGATTAACTTTTAGGATAGGAATACCCTGAATCCCACTTTAAAACAAAGAATTAAAACAAAACAAAAAAAACGTTCTTTGTTTTATCCTAATTCCAATAAAGCTTTTACTTTTCCTAAGACTAAATTTGGGGGCAATCACTGTGTTATGGAAACTACAAACATTGTTTTGTTTATGCTCAAATTTGCAATAGAAATAAATGTCCAATTGAAGGGAATTTGCAGTTTTAGTTTCAAGTTTTATTTTAGAGACATTTTATGGTTCCGTACTGATTACATTTTGGTTTTATAAGAATTGTATAGAATGGCTCAGAATTGATGTGGCACAGAGCACAACCATCACATGCCCAGATTTCTCTCCTGTAAGAATTCTGAAGGATTTGTGTACTGAGACAAAATAAGAATGTGGTCTCTGAGCTCTCTGCATCTTGATCAAAGATATGCCTTCCCCTTTTATCACAAAGTGAGAAATTGTATTTTGAGAATACCATAAAATACCATACCCATCTTATTTAAAATTTGTCAGCTAGTCCTTAGTTTTCAGAGTAACAATTTGACCTTAATATTTTACAAACCCATAGCACATTACAAAAAATGAAATAAGAAAATCAAATTGTTTCATTTAACTTTTCTTAGATCAGCAGAATGAAATAGGATTATAGAGACCTAAATAAAATCTACTTATTCCTAAGACTAAATCCTGTCTTTCAGAAAGAATCTGCCACTGCACTGACACAGATTCTCTCCATAGAAATTCTTTCTGCATCCCCCTAAAAGTTTAAGCTAAAACTACTCAGTAAAAAATTTTGTCCACATATCAGGTGGAAGAGTTGGGGCATAGTTAAAGGTAACATAAAGAGATGTAATTTGTTCTATTATCAAAATATAAACATTTCTAATCTGTAATTTATTTTTAGCCTTTCAAAATACTGTCTGTACTTGAGCTTTTTGGAAAAACATATATGTGCTTTTGAAATGCTTTTAAAATGATGTTTTTACCTCAATATGTGATATTTAAGAGACCATTAAATTTAATGTGTTTTAATGTCACCCCCCTAAAAAAGATGTGTGCTATTTTCTCCTATGCCAATATGAGAATTCTGGAACAGAGCATGTTACTGTTTACTTAGAGCAAATAATAATTGTGCCAACTTCTCTTTGTCCAAATTCTTATCCCTAGGGTGGTACAATGAGAACCAGATGTGATCCTACACATAGTGAGGTCTACTGCATGTGAGGAGCCCCCAAAATGAACTCAGGCAATTAGAAAGAAAAGAGAAGCAGCTGTCCCCCCTCCACTTCTGAGTCTCCTTGGTGACATAATGGGGAACTGGTTCTTCTCTCTGGGGAATGTAAATAAATTTCTCCTGGAGGGAGATTAGACTATTGTCTTGCAACTTCACAATGCACAGAATGTCTTCATGGTTCCAGGTCTTATTTCCCTTGAAACATAAACCCATACCTCATGGGAGGTAAATCCGGAGTTCTCACTATCTCTCAGTCATAACATCCAGACTTGTTTTTTTCTCCCAGATCCCAAGTTCCAGTAAAATTTTCTTAGAAAGTTCTAATTATGTAGAAATATGAAAAAAAATTTTTTCTACAGCACCTCATTTTTTGGGGTGTAACTTCCTATGTCTGCTTGGACAGCAAATTTGTGGAGCAGCTTTTGAAGTCTTTTTTTTTTTTTTCTTATATGGTTAGGGCAGATGAGATACCATTGTGGACATGGCTATCAATTGTGTGGAATAATTGGATAGTTGTCTAAAATCAAGCAGGTTGAAGAACAGTGTCCATAGGGCACTGGTTGATGGCAAGGACCATCAGGTTTTAGCACTTGGTCCCATCAAGTTTCAGGGCTTGGTGTCAGAATTTTTATCATCCAAGTAAGCAAATGGTTGCAGTCAACACAGCCATCTTGAGAATGATTGAAGAGAGGTAGAAGGAGGTCAGGCTCATTTTAGAGCACAGTCCTAGCATGAGAGACCATTTTGGATAATAGAGATAGATGTCTTTAAGAGTTATCTACTGTAATTGTACATCATGGCTAAATGGGTAAGATGAAAATAGACATTAAATGCTGTGGGAACATTTATCCTATTGACATACGGTCCACGATGAGAGGTCAACTATTGAAGAGAAGGTAAGTTCCATGAGGTTAAGCACTTCGGTGTTTTTTTTTTTTTAATTGATACATTCTTATCACTCACAGAAAGGTTTTCTTCATGGTAGGCTCCTAATAAATGTATGTTGCATGAATAAGTGAACAATAGGAGGAATTAGGAAAAGTGAGAAGAATTCTAGAGTCATCTGAAAGATGCTAATGTTTTGATACCACCTGATTTTGATTACACTTTCGTCTTTTCTTTCTTTATTAAAATTTTATTCTTCCTTTGTTTCTTCTGATATATTTTAAAATATTCTATCTCTATAGACAGCTTCTTGCTTTAATGAATTACAAATACTTAGCTCAGTTCTTAAAGTAGAAGGCACCCAGGGGCTTAGTCACCACTGGGTGGCTCAGTCAATTAAGCATCTGCATCTGCCTTTGGCTCAGGTCATGATCTCCCGGTCCTGGGATCAATCCCTGAGTCAGGCTCCATGCTCTGAGGGGCACCTGCTTCTCCCTCTTCTCCCTGCTTGTGCTCTCTGTTGCTATCTCTGCCTCTCTCTTTCAAATAAATAATTAAATAAAATCTTTAAAAAAAATGAGTTACCCAAGGGCTCTGTTTTGGCACTATTTTCTCTTTACCTCTTCCTTGGACTATTCATCCCAATCCTTGGCCTTAACTACTCACTACATATACATACTTCCTGAACTCTAGCTTTAACACTCATATCTCTACTAAGTTGTTCCTTGATTCTTTGTATTCAGAGTGAATAAAGCTGAATTTATCATCTTTCCTGCCAGTATGCTTCTTGTCTTCTTCCTTTTGTGACTAGAACCAATATCTACCTCGGTACAGAAGCCCAAAACTAATTCCCTTCCTTTCACTCTCCTCTGTTAGAGTCTATTATTCAAAATCACTCATTCTCTACCTTCCGTTGCCACAGACACTTTCTTCTTTTGTCCATATCAACAAGTGCCCCCTTGTTTCTAGTTTTCCTTGCTTGCTTCCCTTCTATCCTGTATACTTCTGCCAAAAGGATCATTCTATAAGATAAATATCACATATTTTATTAAATTTTTAATTAATAAATTTAATTAGTAACATTAGCTTTCAAGATACTTCTGTAATATTCATAGTCTGAACTCTGTCTTTCTTGAAGGCAGATTTTAGACTCTATCTCCTTACACATTTTTTGCCTCTATCAGTAATTCCTTTATCCTTTTACTCAATAGTCAAATGTTCATTTTTCCCCCTCATTTAGCAATCATTAAATAAGGACCTATTATGACTCAGGGGATTTTCCTGGGAGCTGGAGATATAGCAGAGAACAAAACAGTCATAGTCTGTTTCTTCAAGGAATTTGCAATACAGTAAAAAAGATTATAGATAAACAAGACAAATAATTACAAATGTAATAAAAGAAGAATTACACACTGCTTATAATAAGAAAGCTTGATGTAGTCTGTAAAGTAAGGAATGATATCCCTGTGGAAATGAAAGTACTCTAAGCCAGAAATAATGAGGGAGAGTAAAGAAGGTGTTCGGGGCGGGGGGAGGGGGCATCATTCCAGAAAGGATAAAAGAGAGTGAGAAGACCCCGAAGCAGGGAGAAATGTATTTACCTGGAATGATTTAAAAGACTAAGTCTGTAGAGAAGAGAACAAAGGGAATGTAGCAGCAGTCCACCCATGCCATGCTGTTCCGTGTCTCCCTTTCCCTCCTTTGTTGGACATTTAATATTTCAAAACAGTTAAAATGTCACCCCCTCCTCTATGAGCACTCAGATTTTTATCTTTTTTTTTTTTAGGGCTCTTAAGTCACCCTGTGAAGACTTCCATCATAAGCTTATTTTATCTTTCTCCCCCACTATGATTTTGAGCTCCTTGTTAGAAAGCACCATCTGCATCCTTGAGGCTCTGCACAGCACTTGGCACGTAGTGAAAAGTCAATGACTCTTTGTTTCATGAAAGAATGAATGAATGAAAACTGAACAGAAGACTATAATGTAATGAGAATGGGCACTGTGGACATTTGACTGTGAAGTATTATACCTACTATTAAAAAAATACTTCTCACAGTTCCTCCTACATCTTGAAGTGAGTGACAAGTTATGCTGCAGAAATTAATTGGTATTAGAATCATACTTGTCCATAGTTTAAACAATGCATCAGTCTGTCAATCTCCCTGTCATATTTATAAACATTTAAGCTCCCCAAATGTTCAGAATCTCTCTGAGAATCAAATGGAACAGAAGCACAATTCTCTTTCCTTCAAGGAACTGTATAACAACTGGAGAAACTCTTTCATATGGATCTGCAGGGATTTTGTTATTTCAAATATAGTTTTACTTAGAACCTTGGAGAGCAACTGTTGAGCAAGAATTCCCTGTAAAGAAACCTGTCTTCTACTCAAGCTGCCCCAGCTTAAATTATCAACTTTGCAGTTAGGTCTTATGTATATCAAAACAAATGAACTTCATTTATCCAGAAATTATGTTCTGTATCTCACGCTGACTTTTCCTATTTTTTGAACTCATTAAATTTATAATTTCCTTAGTATCCATAGTGGCTTATTTCATAGAGGTTAATAAAATCCTATTGGTAGTCTGCAAGCATTCTTTACATGAATTTTTTATACATTAATAGGACTTTGATTTATATTTAGGACTCACTGACCATTTGCTCTTTTTAAGCAAGGGTATGGTAATCAATCATGGACCACTCTAAAAACATTTTATAAAAGCGCTACAAAGTCCCAGCATAGCAGAAACTCAGGAAAAAACACCATCCCACAACAAATGTTCAATTTATACTCTCTAGCCTTTACAAATGAAATTTTAAGATGTTATTTAAAGATGTGTATTTCGATTGTAAGTGCATTTATCTCCTTTATACTATGTGTGTGGTTTTTCAATATAAACAATCATGTGCCAGTGAATTCTCTTAGACTTGAGAGTTGTGTTGAATAGTTTGCATTTCTAAGGAAAACGCCAATTATTGACAAGGTCTGCACAGCTGCAACCAATTCATACTACAAATAAAAGTTTTGAGCACAATTTTGGATTATCTATTTAAGTAGGATGCAAGTGACTGGCAGGGTGGTGTGAATTCCCAGTTGGGAAGGGTGGGATTTTTAATAAATTGTTGAGGCAGTACTTTTACATCACGTGCACTGATTTTGATTTATTTCAAGTACTTAGCAGAGTTACTTTTATTTTTTTAAATATTTAAATTTCTTAAATCTATACATGTGTGTATATATATATATATATGCACAGATATACATATAAATATATCTTTTACAATTAACTAAAATTAGTCATTTTTCTAGACTAGGGAGGAATGCACACAGTCCTACATATCCCCTTATGTAAAACTTATTTCCATTTCTAATTTTATTTTTACTCCTGTTAATGGTAGGTACTATTTATTGAACATCTGGTCTACTCAGTTACACTCTATATTTATTATCAAAATTAATTCTTATGACAAGTCTTTGAGGTAGATAATTCTATGCTCATTTATAAATGTATAAATTGGGATTTGGGAGGCATTTGGCAAATGGCCAAAAGTTATATAGTTATGTAGCAGGAAGTAGGCCTAGGTTTTACACAGTTTTTCATCAGCCACGAAACCAGAAATCTTGCTACTGAAGTCTTCATAATAGTTATTTACTCTATAGTAGGCACTTTTCACGTGTTCTGAAATATTATCTTTGGCATTTAAGATGAATATTGTTATTTATTTGCTTGTTAATAGATGAGAAAATTGAGGTTAGGTCAAGCAAATTTCTCACACAGGGTCTAAGTGACATTGTTGGGATTCAGACTAGGTCTATCCAGTTATAAAGACTGGGCTCTTCCAGATGTACCACATTCACGGGATGGTTATCAAGTGTTTCCTGTATTTTCAGAAACCATACTGATTACTAGGAAAATACAATACACTAGCTCTACACATTTCTGTTTTATTGAGAGTAATCCAGTGATAGAGTAATATGGATTACTTTCAATAAATCTATTGATATTAAATAAACCTATTGATACTAAATACATATATTGATAGTCATGGCCTAAATCTTACCGAATTTGAATCTCAGGATGTCAATACAGAATAAAGGAAAGGAGGTTTGAGTTTGTTGATAAGACATGAGAAGGCTTCTCTTATGAAGTTGAAATTAATATGCATTCTGATGGATGTGTTTTAATTAGCCTTGCAGAAAGGAGGAAAGGAAAAGCTTTCAGTGTTCTACACTGAGGAAAAATTGTCCATTTTGGGATTTTAAAGATGTATAAAATAGCTAGTTCATGTAGAAAGGGAAGTGTGGCATGAATTAACCACAGAGGAAAAATGGAGACCAATCATGCAGGGTGTTTGTAGGCTATTCTAACAATTTGAATTTTAATTTAAGAGCAGTAGAAATGAATAAATATTCACGTTTGCACTTTAAAACTATCAGTTTGTCTATAATTTGAAGAAAAGATTAGAGAAGGATAAAGTTGGTGATTGGAATTACAATGAAGCTAATGATTCATTCCAGAATTCCAGAAGAAAGAAAGTGGTTTCTTGAACTAGTATGGTAGCAGTGGGTATGACTATAAATGGTTCGATTAAATTCCTTTCTTAATTCAATAAACATTTGTAGAGAGCCAGCTACATGCCAGGCATTATTCTGGTTGCTTGAAATACAGCAATGAATAGAAAGAGGCAACAGCCTTGTTTTTATGACTTTTATGCTGGATGATTTAGGAAGCCGTTAATTTTGTGCAGAGGGATGATACATGAAATATATTTATTTGAGTTTTATTAGAGTTTTGTGCAAAGGGGTGATATGTGACATATCTTTACATTTTACTTCCAAGGTTCTGGCTTGAGCAGATAGGTATATATTGGCACCATTTCCTAAATAAAATACAGAACATTATTAAAGACACACTTCAGGTAGGAAAGCAGTGAATTTTCTTTCATTTGAAGTCCCGGCATGATGTCCAAGAATATATTTACAGGAATAGTTTATTTCATGGGTGGGAACTTTTCAGAAGAGAACTTTGGGCTAGCAGTATCATTTTAGGGGTATGGTAACATTGGGCTATAATTAAAACCACTGAATAACTGTCAAGGGAATGTATCACACAGTGAAATGAAGATAAAGCTAAGACTGATCCCTAAGAAATGCCTATGTTTGAGGGTCAGGTATGAGGTAGAGCCAGCAAAAGTACATTCATTCTTGGTACTGTGCATCCTATATAATATATATTATAAATATGTAATATATACATAATTATATATAATTATATATATAAAATATATAATGACATGTGTCTATCACTATGGCATCATCGTACAGGAGTATTTTTACAGTTACAAAAATCATCTACGCTCTGCCTATTCATCCATCTCCCTGGGCAGCAACCACTAATTTTTTTTGTTCTCTCCATAGTTGGTTTTTTTTCCCCTCTTTTCCAGAACATCATATAGTTGGAATCGTACAATATGCAGCCTTTTCAGATAGGCTCCTTTCACTTACTAATATGCACTTAAGTTTCTTCTATATCTTCTTCTGGCCTGATAGCTTGTTTCTTTTTAGCACCGAATAATGTTGAATTGTCTGTATGTACCGCTGTCCTTTCCATTCACCTACTGAAGGGCGTCTTGGTTGCTTCTGAATTTTGGCAGTCATGAATAAAGCTGCTGTAAACATTGTAAGCAGCCTGTTGGGTGGACATACATTTTCAACTCCTTTGGTTAAATACCAAGGTGTGTGATTGCTAGTTTATACAGTAACAGTATGTTTAGTTTTTAGGAAACTGCCAAACTCTTTCAAAGTGGCTGCACCATTTTATACGCCTGCCAGGAATGAATGAGAGTTTCTGTTGCTGTACACCTTTGTCAGCATTTGGTGTTGTCAGTGTTCTGGATTTTCGCCCTTCCAATAGGTGTATAATGGTGTCTTGTTGTTTTAAGTAGCATTTCCTTGATGACATATATTATAGAATGTCTTTTCATAGGCTTATTTGCCATATATATATATTTTCTTTGATGAGGTGTTTCTTGAGGTCTTTGGCTCGTTACAAATCAGGATGTTTGTTGTCTTATTGTTGAGTTATAAGAGTTCCTTGCATGTTTTGGATAGTAGTCCTTTATCAGATATGTCTTTTGCAAATATTTTCTCCCATCCTGTGGCTTGTCTTCTAATTTTTTTTGACATTATCTTTCACAGAGCAGAAGTTTTAATTGTAATGAAATCCAGCTTATGAATTATTTCTTTCACAGATCATGCATTTGGTATTGTATCTAAAAAATCATTGCCATACCTAAGGACATCTAGGTTTTTTTCCTATGTTCTAGAAGTTTTGTAGTTTTAGTTTTGCATATTACACTTAGGTCTGTCATACATTTTGAGTTAATTTTTGTGAAGGGTTCAATGTCTGTGTCTATATTCTTCTTCTTCTTCTTTTTTTTTGCATGTGTTGTCCAGTGTTCCAGTATCATTTGATGAAAAGACCATCTTTTCTCCATTGTATTGCCTTTACTACTTTTTCTAAGATCAGTTGACTATACTTATATGGGACTATTTCTGAGTTCTTTATTCTGTTCCATTGATCTATTTTCTGTTCCTTTGCCAATACCACACTGTGTTGAAGACAATAGCTTTATACTAAGTCTTGGAGTCAGGTAGTATTAATCCTCCAACTTTGTTCTTCTTTTTTCAATATTGTGTTAGTATTCTGGATCTTTTGCCTCTCTGTGTAAATTTTAGAATTAGTTTTTCCATATCCACAAAATAACTTGCTGAGATAGGAGGATTGTTTTTCAAATAGGTTGAATAATGTTTTATTAAATAATAAGAAGGACAAATAATAATAAATGGTTTAGAAATATCTAGGTGATTAATTATATTAACAAGGATAATTACAGTGGAGCATTGGAGATGTAAGGCAGATTAAATTTGTTAGGGAAATATAAAGGGGGTGAGAAAGTGAGAAAGGAGAGCAGAGATGTCAGACAACTCTGACATTTTGAAGAGTAAGTATTCAGAGAGACATGACATAGTTGCTAGAATATGCTGTAGGATCCGGGATCCAGACTGAGGTCTGTCATAACGGCAGTGTACTTATGGCAACTCTAAATAGAGTACACAACAGAAAATAATCGAGTTTTCCTCATAAAATCTAGGAACTGACAGTCTTAAGTGAAAACATCTTAGAAAAAAGGAACAAAGGTTTAGTCATTAGATATATCTGTGTTTGAATCCTTGGTCTACCACGTTAAATTATGTGATCTTAGGAAGTTACCTAAGTTCTCTTTGAGCTTCGTTTTCCTTATTTGTAAAATGGGGAAAATAATATTACTTTATAGGATTGTTGAATGGATAAATGTGGTAGTATATCCAGTGTGCTTAGCAAAATACCTGGCACTTGGCAAATACATAGTAAGTGATAGCTTTCATTATGACTATGGAATAACATCATAAGGGACTATCACACGTGTGTGATGCTGCCTTACTGGTGACCTTACTGTTATTGCTAACCAGGACCCATCTCCCATCACAGTTGTGGCTACTCCATATCTGTTTACCTTTGGTTTGTACACTTATCCTTGATCAGTTGCCCTAGATAGGGGGTAGATAGGCTTTGTTTAACCTAGGATACAGAAAGTATGGAACTAAAGTAGCTGAGATCATTTTTTTTAAACAGCTTTATTGAGATACACAGTTTCTATCGATTTGTGTCTTCTAGACATTTCATAGAAAATGAATCATATAATATGTAATCCTTGTGACTTGTTTCTTTCACCTAGAACAGTGTTTTCAAGGATCATCCATGTTGTAGTATGTATCATACTTCATTCCTTTTTATTGCTGGATAATATTTCATGGGATGAATACATTTTTTAAACCTATTCATCAGTCAATGGGCATTTGTATAGTTTCCATTTTTTTTTTGCTATTAGGAATAATGCTACCATAACATTTGTGGAAAAGCTTTTTCACAAACATATTTTTTTAAAAAATTTTAGTTAGTTAACATTAGTGCGATATTAGTTCCTAGAGTTGAATTCAGTGATTCATCATTTACATACAACACCCAGTGCTCATCACAAGTGCCGTCTTTAATACTCATCACCCATTTAGCGCATCCCCCACCCACCTCCTCCATCAACCTTCAATACAAACATATGTTTTTATCTACCTTGGATGTATACCTAGGAGTGGAACTGCTGGATCAGTGATAATTCTGTGTTTAACTTTCTCTGTGATCCTCACTAACACTTGTTACTGTCTTTTTTATAACCATCTTAGTGAGTATGAATTAGGATATCATTGTGGTTTTGATTTTCATTTACTTGATGGCTAATGATGTTGAGCTTTTCATATGGTCACTAGCCATTTGTATACCTTCTCTGGAGAAATGTCTCTTCAGATTCTTTGCCCATTTTTTTTAATTGAGATTTTTGTCTTTGTATTATTGAGCTGTATGAGTTCTTCAGGTATTGTATTTGTATATTCCAGACGAAAATCCGTTGTTAGCTGTGTGATACGTAAAATTTATCTCCCATTTTGTGCATTGTCTTTTCACTCTCTTGATGGTGTCTTTTCCTCTGATCATTTTTAAAAAGAATCTATGAGTAGGGAAGGCAAATGAAAGTTTGTGGACTACTCTTAAGCTGGTCCAGGGTAACTCCAAAGTATTAACTTTTTTTCATGATGTAGGAATGAAATGGTGTGCATACAAATGAAGTTGCATTTATGAAATACACAGATTTAGTCAGGACTGGAAGTATTGCCTTGCCTTTGTCCTTTCCTCTGATTTTTCACAGTGGCTTTGTGGAGGTCCCACATGGGTATTTTATGTGAGCCCAGGAGTAAGTCCCTTTATGTCCTTTATCCTTGGTCTCCTTGTAATTATACACTATCCAAAATTCAATGGAGTGAGGACAGAATTTATCATTGTCACTGCTGCCAATGTCCTCTAGGAAAAAGAGTTTCCCTACCTATAGTGCTGTCTCCTAATTTCCTGTTTTTTATTTGATACAAAAATGAGGAGAGGACCCTTAATATCTTGATTACTGTCTCAAGCTCAGTCTCAAGAAGACCCACAACAGTACACTAAGTAAATGATTCAAGGTGATTGAAAAAATAGCAATATAGCGAGGCATTCCATTCTAAATAAGAATATCACAAGAAATATCAAGAGCTTTCATCTGGAGGAACTTTGAAGACTACACCTCTCACTCCATTGATCACAGTCTGAGAAGTAAGATCTTGAAAGTCACCGCTAGTGTGAATGTGCTTGGGAGAAAGCCTCAGCTCTGAACTCAAGAGATATCAGTTTGGTTTGGCTTGTCACTGACTTGCTTTAGGAATTTATGGACCTGTGTAGCAGGTGGCTTATGTGTGTCTCAGTTTATTCTTCTCTAAAGTGGCAAGAATGCTTTTTCTAGTGGAGAGTGTTGATCTCTGGCACAATTAACTGGAAAGTCAGAGGTTTGGACAATGAAATGACTTGTTTTTTTAGGCAACCATCACCTTCTTAATACAGATTAATTTCTTCGGTGTCCTTACCTCAGTATCTGAAAAGGAATATGCCCTTTATGCTTAATAGTGTTATTGATATTACTATTACTAAGGTCTTGAATTAATGGAATGTGCTTTTTTTTTAAGTCATGATTTTTTTCATTTGAAATTTTGGATTAATCAAATTTGTTCACAATGTATCTCTGAAAGAATTAATATGAGTCAATTCTAAATCTTTAAAATACTACCAAACATCAAGTTAGTGAAAATATAAACATACTATAACCACCAACAATCAAACATCTATTACTTCTTTCCCTACCTTTTGCCTTGTTCCGCTCTAATTCATTCTCTATACTTCCTCTGAATATGCTCTTCCTGAAATAGAAATCTGATCATATCAGATTATAATAGCACCCAACAATATATATGTATAGATAGTTTAGTAGTCAATATATGTGTGTGTGTGTGTGTGTGTAACTAGTTTAGCCAATCAAAGTTTATTCATATAATCTTAGGCTTAAATTAAGCTCATCAAAGAAAGTGCCTATTTTGTTTACATGTCCTAGTCAGCTTTGCAATGGTATTGTTTTGAAAATGTCATAGAAGTTTTGGATGATGAAATGAAAATTTGTTGACAATTGAATTAGTATTTTCTCTGCAAAGTTTAGGCTGCTTCTTCCAAGCAAAACTCTAGAGAGTTTTAAATATCAAAGAGTACTTTAGTTATACGGTGTTTAGCTCAGAGTTAAATATTTTAAAATTAAATTCAAAGTAATTGACAAATTGTTGACACTTTTGAAGCAAGACAACTGAAATATAAATGCAATTTTCAAGGTCAACAATGAATAGGCTAACTGGATGGTCATAATTCTGCATACAAATGCCACACTCTGATATTTTGTGAAGGGTTCATTTTACTTGAGTTTGCACATTAAGTAGCAAGTGTTATGCTAAGCAGTTCTAGATCTAATTGTATTCTTTTTTTTTTTTTAAGATTTTATTTATTTATTCGACAGAGAGAGAGACAGCCAGCGAGAGAGGGAACACAAGCAGGGAGAGTGGGAGAGGAAGAAGCAGGCTCATAGCAGAGGAGCCTGATGTGGGGCTCGATCCCATAACGCCGGGATCACGCCCTGAGCCGAAGGCAGACGCTCAACCGCTGTGCCACCCAGGCGCCCCTGTATTCTTGACTCTTAGAGGAGACACAGTCACAAATCAGATCCCTGTAGTGTGTATCACTTGCTCTAGCACAGGGTTGATTTGTTACAGCAGAGTGGAGCCAAAGAGCGGTAGGGGTCTGGGAGTCTTGAACATGCAGAAAGTTTCTAGGAAGTTTGAGAAAATCCAGGCAAAGCATACTGGTGAAAACGTAGGCTCAGCACTTCTCTGCCTTCTTACAAATTTGCCCAGTGAAGCTCATTAACCCTTTTTCACTTGTAAGTCCAGACATTTCTCTCTCCTGCCCACTTTCCAGAGCGTGTACTTTCCAATCCCAAGGTAAATAATTTATAAAGGAAATGGCGAGTTATGTATGCACTCTTAGCACACTACTGTGAGGTTAAAGGGAACCCCAGTTTTTACTTCAATAGAAATTTTACGTTGTTTTAAAATTAGTTTTGAAATTTACAGTTTTAGTTATGACTGTAGATTAATTGCTTCTGAAAGTATACTTACATGAGGACTCAGAGGTAACTGTCAGTTATTTGTTATGAAAGGGATAACAAAAAAGGATCAACTCTGGATTTTTTTTCTTTAAATCACTAAATCAGATTGTTCAAAATAAAAACTTTGCTGTCAGAGGGAATTAAATTTAAATGTCCAATATTCCGGTAAATCGATTGTTAAGAACTAGAGCTTGTGTTTTGCCCCATCTCCGTGTAGATAATACTACAAGATAAGCTATACTTGTGTTTTATTGATAACATGTCAATATTACATAGAATTCTTGTGTGGAGAATAAGTTTCACTGAATTATCTGGGAAAAGGTGCACTTGTATTTATGCCATAGGACTATTGTTAGAATTAGATCAGGTAGGATATAGAAAACACCCAAAAGTGTTTTTGCTTCCGTGAGTATTCTCAAGGAAATACTGATTCTTTAGTAGGAAAGTACTCTTACCCAGAAATCTTCCTCCCCTGTCTTCTTTACAAGAGGAACTACATTTCTGAATCTGAGTCATAGTTTTCTTATTTACTATGTTATCTTTGGCGTGATAACCTACACAAAGACCTGTATTGAGAATTTAGTTAGAAGATATAAATAAGTACTTCCCACATTGTTCCGCCCAGGAAATGATAAATATATGGGACTTATTTTAATAATTATAATTATTACTTATCTGCATATTTAAATTCATTACACCAAATCATCAGGCTTATGGAAAAATGTGAACTTAGGAAACATTATTGGAAAAACCCTAGTTCAATACACAGATGATTGAACATTAAATGGTAAATTTTCTTTTTACCTCTGTCCTAGTAATAAGGTTCAGAGATTGTCCGCAATTTATCCCTTCTTTCTGGTATCTGATTACTTGCCCTACATTCTTGTCTTTACAGCTTTTTTTCCCTTGTTGCTCAATGACAGTCATCTTACCACAGAGTCTTAAATCCCATTTCAGGAGCCCTGCTATTCACCTGCCACCCTGCATCACTGCATAATTCTGGCTGCTAGGTTTTCCGTTGTCTGGTTTAAACTGTTTGTATGAACAGGCTTGTTATTCTGATTTTATCTCTTTGATTTGGACTACTTTTTTCTCTGCCAGATGCACCATCCTTGCCCGACTGAGTTGATTTCTCTTCATTATTTTCAGGGGCAAGTGTAACTCCAGTCAGTCTGCCTTTAGGCATGAGCACATGCGTGCATGTGTGTGGGTGTGCAACACACACACACACACACACACACACACACACACACACACAAATCTGCCTGCTTTCCCAGCCTAGCCTGACCACCAAAAGTCCTGAAATTTTTGTACAATAGCAGATGGCAGCACTTAATTTACTAAATTGAGATTCTTGCTGTGCAGTGTAAGTTTTTTAAATGCAAAAATATTTGTTAAAGATCTTTTATACTTATTTATGGAAATTCTTCGTTCAGTTTGAGATAAATATATGCTGCTTAAGAATCTGGACTCTGGGTCAAAGCTTCTCATATTCCCATCCCAGTTCTGCCACTTACTAATTGTGATAACTTGGCAAAATTATATGATATTTTAATGCCTCAATTTTTTCATCCCTTAATTGAGGATGTCATATTGCTGTCATGATTAAAATAGTTAATAATGTATATAAAGCTTATCAGAACACTGTCTGGCACACAGTAAGTGTTCAACAAATAAAACCTTTTTATTTTATCATATTATTATATTATATTCATGGCAATAGTCTTGTTCAAAATAAATATTAGCCTCTAAAAGAGACCCAGATTGTTATAATTCAATCTATATAATCATATAATTTAATTAGTCTTATTTAATAAATCCTTTGTAATTGAATCAGTATTTAATCTTTTGACTTGACATATTCACACAGGACAATATAGATTTGGAATTATTAACATGAGGCACTTTGAATCCAATGGAAACATTCCAGGAATTTATGAGATTAAGAAGAAAATGATGATTAAAAAAAAAAGAAAATGATGATTACATTTATTTCTGGTACTTAGAAAATATATGAAAAAATATGTGCAAATACATTTTTTATTTAAATTCAATTGATTAACATATAAATATTATTTGTTTTAGAGGTACAGGTCTGTGATTCATCAGTCTTGTATAATACCCAGTGCTCATTACAACACATACCGTCCCCAATGCCCATCACCCAGTTACCCCATCCCTCCACCCTCTCCCCTCCAGCAACCCACAGTTTGTTTTCTATGATTAAGAGTCTCTTACAGTTTTTCTCCCTCTCTGGTTTCATCTTGTTTCATTTTTTAATCTCTTCCCCTATGATCCTCTACCTTGTTTCTTAAATTCCACATATCAGTGAGATCATATGATAATTGTCTTTCTCTGATTGACTTATTTCATTTAGTATAATACCCTGTAGTTCCATCCATGTTGTTGCAAATGGTAAGATTTCAGTTTTTTTGATGGCTGAGTAATATTCCATTGTGTGTGTGTGTGTGTGTGTGTGTGTGTGTGTGTGTGTGTGTGTGTATCACATCTTCTTTATCCATTTATCTGTTGATGGACATCTAGGCTCTTTCGATAGTTTGGCTATTGTGGACATTGCTGCTATAGACATTGGGGTGCAGGTGCCCCTTCAGATCACTACATTTGTATCTTTAGGGTAAATACCCAGTAGGTTACAGACATCTTGTCCTGAGTTGCTTACTGGATTTTCTCTGTCTCTGAGATTTGTAAGTTTCACTATTACATGTCAGGCTGTAAGTCTAACTATGACATGTCACTATTATATTTTTATTGATTTTGAGGGGGGTTCTCTGTGACTCCTGAATTTTGACACCTGTTTCCTTCCCCAGATACGGAAGTTCTTCACTATAATTTGCTCTAGTATACCTTCTGCTCCTCTCTTTCCTCTTCTTCTGGAATGTCAGTTATTCCAATATTGTTCTGCTTTATAGTATCACTTATCTCTTGAATTCTCCCTTCGTGATCCAGTGTTTATCTCTCTTTTTCTCAGTTTCTTTATTCTCCATCATTTGGTCTTCTATATCACTAATTCTCTCTTCTGCCTCATTTATCATAGCAGTTAGAGTCTCCATTTTTTATTGCATCTCATTAATAGCCTTTTTAATTTCGACTTGGTTAGATTTTAGTTCTTTTATTTCTCCAGAAAGGGATTATCTAGTGTCTTCTATGCTTTTTTCAAACCCAGCTAGTATCTTTATAATCGTTATTCTGAACTCTAGTTCTAACATCTTACTTATGTCAAAACTGACGCAGGGCCTCTGTAGAGTGAAACAAACTTTAATATCACAGATATCCATTTTTATTATTATGAAGCAGGTTATGGAATAAATAGCAGTTGTGTTATTTGCTTTCAAACTCCAACTGGGCAGAAAGAGTGACATCGGTTATCAGTTTCTGGTTTATAACAATTAGGTGACTGTTGATGTGTCAAAGAATTTTTTAAATCTGTTGGGATCTTAAAAGGCTGTTGATATTTTCAAAATAGTGGCAAGATACTTTGCTAAAGAAGTGTCAGTATGAAAAAGTCATGTACTTTGTGATATGATACATACTTTTCAGTGCCTGGAAATATTTACTCCATCTGTATTTCTATCTCTACCTATTCTCACTATCTTTTTGTATCTATATGTCTACATCTCTCTATTTCTTTATCTTTCTCTATTTATCTCTCTATATTTAGTGGGAGGATCATTCCTAGAACTATCATTGTTGAGAAATTCCTGTTACTCTATATCTTCACTGATACTTGGTATTATCTTTTATTTTTTTCTCCCCTGAAGTTGTTGGTATAAAATATCCTAGTGTTTTAGTTAATGTATATTTTTCCTTATCAATGAATTCCTTATTTATGTTATTTCTCTACTGATATATTTCTCTACTGGTTATTTGCATTTTTCCTATTGATTTATAATCCTTTTAGTATTCAAGATAGCAATCCAATATTAATTATATGTATTACAAATATCTTACTTCAGTTTACAGATTCTGTTTTTGTTTTTGTTGGAGAAAGTCATGTAATCAACATAAGTTCTTGATTTTAGTATAGTGAAGTTTATCAAACTTTATTTTGTGTTTTAAGAAATCCTTTTTTTTTTCATTTTATGAGATCTCTATCTTGATTTAATATGCTCCCATGTTTTATCCTAAAAGTAAAGGTTTTCCTTTTACCCCAACCTGAGATTGATTTTTATAAAAATGAGAGATTGGAATCTAATGCGATTTTTTTCTATATGGATAACCAGTAGTTTAAGATCATTTATGAAAAAATCCATAAGTCACAATAATGCAAGCTGGGTTACAAACCAAGTTTCCATCAACATATGGATTTGATTATGGCCTTTTTATTCTCTTCTAGTACTTTTTGCTTTTATATCCCTGCATCAACATTATGCTATCTTTACCCCAGCTTTTTGTAAATCTTGTTATCTGATAAGGAGTATTACCTCTTAGACTTTCTTCCTTTGATATTCTTTGTTACCTCATACAATTTTAGTTTTATAAAGTTTGTCATATTCTACCAAATAAACACATAACTTTTATATATTAATTGCCATTGCATGGACTCTATACATCGGATTGGGAAGAGTTGGTATGTTTAAAATATTGATAGTTATTATTTACAAATACATCTATTTCTTATTGTATGGTGCTGGTAAAAACAGAAGTGCAATTGAATTTGTAAAAAATAAGCTAAATGTATAAATTCTAATAATTTATTTGTAAATTACTTTTCCTTTTCTATATACACAATATGATTATGTTATAATAATGAGAGTTTGAGTCATTCTTTCTAATCCTTTTAGTTATTTTTTCTTACTTAAGAATATTTAGAACAAAGTTCAATAAGGTTTCTTGTTCAAAGGAGCATCTCTAATATTCTACCATTAAATTCTATATGTTTATGTATAAGTATGTGTGTGTATATATATATATGTATAGTATTTGTATATATACCTTCATACATGTATGTACATACATACATTTATATATATATATGCATATGCATATGCATATATACGTACATGCAGTTACTGAATTTCCTGTTCATTTTTAGTTTTTCTTTTAGTTTTTTTTTTTTAATTGTAATTATTACCAGTTATGGGTGCTGTGTGATCTTTGTGCTTTAATTTTTAATCTGCTAATTTAAGTTTAAGCACTAAATACTTATCTAATGGTAAATTTAGATAAACTTAATGGTGAATTGACCATTATAAATATTGGTGAATTTAGTCTGTACTTTATTTTGCATTTTTTCATGTACAGTGTGAAAAACTGATAGTTTTAATTTCTTAATCTACTCTTGACCAGTTTAGTCTCAAAGTTATATTGGCTCCATAAAATGAATTCTGGGAATGTTTCCTCCTTTTCTATTCCCTCAAAGAACTTTTATAAGTTTGGAATTATTTCTTCCTTGAATGCTTTGTAGAAATTCACCAGAGAAAATATTATGGCCTGAGATTTTAATTGTGAGAACAATTTTGACAAATGATTCAGTTTCTTTAAATGTAATAGGAATATCCAGGCTTTCTGATTTTTCATTACCTCATTTGGGGGGTTATAATTAGTAAGTCTTTTCTCCTTTGTTTACAAATTTATTTTCCATAATACCCTCTTATTATTTCTGCTATACCCTCTTATTTTTTAAATCTCTTCAACCTCTGTATTCATGTCTCTCATTCTGAATATTATTTAATATTGTTTTTTTTAAAAATTTCTGGAGCAACTTGTGCAACTATCTGTGTGATCTCCTTTGTATGGGTATTTTATTTTCCTCCTCCACTCTTTACCACTTTCTTCCTTCACCTTATTTTTGAGGGGAGGTAAAAGGGCCCAATTAACAGGGTTTTGTGGGTTTTTTTTTTGTCAAGTTCTAAACTTGGATGTTTAGTTTATTAATTTTAATCACTGTTTTAGTTCATCATTCCCTCTTAAGTCTCAAACCTTCTATCTGAAATCACATTTATCTTATTTGAAGTGTACCCTCTACATTTAATGAAATGTGTTTGTGGAAAATTGTGACATATTTTTGCTGGCTCTAACTGCTAGTGGTATTAAAGTTACTATTCTGGTTTTTTTTTTGCCTTCCTTTTTTGTCAAGTGTCCAGTTAATTTATTTTTCTGACTGCTTTTATGAAATTCTATTTGCTTTTTTGTTTTGTATCTTCTTCATAATATCTGTGGAGTTTTTTTTTCTCCCCCTAGATATTTTACTTGGTACTTTTAAAATCTGGTTATTTGTTAGTGTCTGTTCCTGACTCATATTTTGAATTTTTAATTTAACTTCTTAATGCATATTATAGTATCGTTCATTCTCTGTGTCTGAAATGCCATTATCTAAAGTATTTGCACACCTGATTCTGCCAATGTTTTAAAATTTTATCAATTTTTAAATTGAAGTATTACATACATAGGGAAAAATGCAACTATTATAAGACAGAAGAATGATTTTTTTACAAACTGAATTAGCACATGTAACAGAACCTAGATCAAGAAATAGGACATCATTGGCACCACAGAAACTCCCTTGGTACTCTCTTGGCATGATCCAGCCTCTCTCCCAGGGTGCTACTTTTCTCATTGCTATACCATAGATCAGTTTTGCCGATTTTTATTCAATAATGACTTTTGTGTCTGTATTCTTTTATCTTTTCATTCTTTTGTGAGATTCCTCCATGTTGTTTGCTACGGTTGTGGTCCCATCGTTTCTATGGTTGAAGAGTATTTCACTATGTGTATAGAATCTACTACAGTGCTGATGAACACTTGAATACTTTCTAATTTGTGGCTATTAGAAATAGTGCTGTCATTTGTATATGTCTTTAGGTAAACGTATATATGCATTTTTGTTGGGTTTACACAAGGAGGAAGACTAATGAAACATAGATCATATATATGTTCAGCTTAGTAGATACTTCCATTTTCCCAGAGTGGCTAAACCAATTGGCAAAAGCAATCCACACTCCCATTAGTATCATATAAGAATTCCAGGTGCTCTGCAATCTTAATACTTACTCTTTTCTATCTTTTTAATTTTATTATTCTTTTTTTTTTCAAATAAACCTTTGTTTGTTTTAGAATAGTTTTAGATTTAAAGAAATTTGGGAACAGGTTCTGGTTCAAGATGGTGATGTAGGAAGGCTCTGAACTCACTTCCACCAAAGAACACACCAGATTCCCCCTATTAATAGAAGAGTTCCTCCTGAAGAAGAACTGAGGGCTGACTGAACAGTTACTGAACAACCAAAGACAGAGAGATAGGCAAGAGAACAGCAAGAGAGATGGAGACACACTATGGTTTAAGAGGGTAACTAGCATATATAGCCACAGCTCCCGCAAGCCAGCAAAAGTCACCAATCACAATCACACACAGTCTGTATAGTGGTCACCATGCACAAGACCACTTCTTCAACTTTAGAAGTAGCTGTTTCACCTAATCCGTAGGCACAAACACAAAGTCAAGCAAAATGGGGAGATAGAGGAATATGTTTTGAAAGCAAGGACAAGAAAAAACCTCAGTAAAAGGGATAAGCAATATGCCTAATAAAGAATTTAAAGTAATAATTGTAGAGATACTCACTGGACTTGAGAAAAGAATGGAAGAACTCAGTAAGACCTCCAATAATGAGATAGAAAATAATGAAAAGAACGAATCAGAGCTGAAGAATACAATAATTGAAATAAAAGAACATACCAGAGAGAGTCAAAAGTAGATTAGAAGCTGCAGAAGAACAAAGTAGTAATATGAAAGACAGGGTAATGGAAAACACATAAGCAAAACAGCAAAAAGAGAAAAGAATTTTTAAAAACGAGGATAAATTAAGAGATCTCTTATAGAATATCAAGCAAACAAACATTTGTGTTATTGGGGTCCCTGAAGAAGAGACAGAGAGATGTAAAAAACTTATTTGAAGGGGTAATAACTGAAAATGTTTCTAACCTAAGGAGTAAAATAGACATCCAAGTCCAAGAAGCACAGAAAGTTCTAAACAAGATGAACCCAAGAAGATCCACACCATGACATGTTATAATTAAAATGTCAAAGGTTAAAGATAAAGAGAGAATCCTAAAAGCAGCAAGAAAGAAAAAATTACCTATAAGGGAAAAGCTGTAAAGTTATCAGCTGATTTTTCAGCAGAAACTTTACAAGCCAGAAGAGAGTGGCATGATATAGTCAAAGTGCTGAAAGAGAAGCAACAACAACAAAACCCCTACAACCAAGGATAATCTACCCAGCAAGGTTATCATACAGATATGAAGGAGAGATAGAGTTTCCCAAACAAAAGATAAAGGAGTTTGTGATCACTAAACCAGCCTTACAAGAAATGCTGAAGGGGGGCAGCTGGGTGGTACAGTTGGTTAAGCATCCGACTCTTGGTTTCAGCTCAGGTCATGATCTCAGTGTTATGAGATTGAGCCCTGCATCAGGCCCTGTGCTTAGCATGGAGTCTGCTGGATATTCTCTCTCCCTCTCCTTCTGCCCCTCCTAAAATAAATAAATAAATCCTAAAAATAAGGAAGTGTTAAAGGGACTTCTTTAAGTGGAAAAGAGATGGTTATAATTAGACATAAGAGAAATACAAATAAAAAGATGTAAAATATGACAACATATACATAAAATCTGGAGGATGGAGTAAAAAGGGAAGAGAAGGTTTTTTTCTAGTTTTTTTTTTTAAACATGTTTGAACTTAAATGACCACCAAATTATTATAGACTGCTATTTACTTAGGATGACCTTCCCAGTAACTACAAACCCCAAACCTATGATAGATACATAAAAAAGAGAAGGAAAGCCAAATAAAACAATGAACACTTATGCACTGTTGGTGGGAATGTAAATTGGTATAGCCACTGTAGAAAACAGTATGGAGGTTCCTCAAAAAATTAAGAATAGAAATAGCATATGATCCAGTAATTGCACTACTGAGTATTTACCCAGGGAAAATGAAAACACAAATTCAAAAAGATATATGCACCTCTATGTTTATTGCAGCATTATTTACAATAGCCAAGACATGGAAGCAATCTATCAATAAACAAATGGATAAGAAAAATGTCATATATGTACACAATTGAATATTACACAGCCGTAATAAAGGATGAAATCATGCCATTTGAGACAACTGGATGGATCAAGAGGGTATGCTAAATGAAATAAGTCAAACTGAGAAAGACAAATAGCATAGGATTCCACTTATCAATGCAATATAAAAAATAAATAAACAATAAGAATCAGGACTATAAATTCAGAGAACAAACTGATGGTTGCCAGAGGGGAGGTGGGTGGAGGGTTGGGCAAAATGGTTGTAGGGGAGGGGGTGATACAGACCTCCAGTTATGGAATGAGTCAATCCTGAGAATGAAAAGCAGAGCATAAGAAATACAGTCAATGATAATGTAATAGTGATGTAGTGGGACAGATGGTAGCTATACTTATGATGAACATACCATAATGTATAAACTTGTCAAATCACAAAGTTCTGCACCTGAAACTCATGTAGCATTGTGTGTCAACTATACTCAAATTAAAAAAAAAAAAAAAGGAAAGAAAAATCAGGAAGATAGTACAGAGTTTGTATATACCCTGCTCCTAGGCTACTGACTTGTTTTTTTGTGGGTTTTGCTCTTGCGGATTGTGTGCGTGTGTGGTTTCTGGCATTGTTTTTTTCTTATCCTTCAGATTTCTTAGAGTTGTTCTCATTAGAAAGGTCAGACAGGGAATTTAGTCCTCTGTGCTGCTAGACATGAAAGTTTAAATTCATTCTTCAACTCACTTCAATATGGTCTCAAACCTACCAGGGTCTTATAGTCCAACCCAATGAAATATTTCTTTTTCATATTTTAGCTTTTACCTAACAGCAGCTTTTGCCAGTCATTTACTCCTTCTTTCTTAAAACACTCCTATCCTTTATCTTTTATGGTTTTCTTTCTTTTTTTTTTTTCCCCACTGGCCACTCCTTGGCAGACTCTTTTTGCTGCTTCCTTTCTTCACAATCAGATCACTAAATTTTGGAATGGATCATTCCTCATATGTTCTGTATACCATCGTGCTCCAAGTTTTTAAATAGTCTGTATGATGATCACTTTCAGATGTATCAAGCACAGATCGCTTTGCTGAACTCCAATTTTTTAATCCAACTGCTCATAACATCTTTCACTTGGATATTCAGAAACTTCTCAAACTTACTACATTCAAAAGGGAATTCTTGATTTTCTCTGGTTTCTCAGTTTAGAATTTTATACATACTTTCCCTCTTTCTGGAGCACTCTGACTCTTTGACTCTCTGTTATCCTCAGGTCTTATCTAAGAGATTGCCTGCACAGGTTGGCTTTTCTCTCCCTCAATAACTTCCAAATCTGTGCTCTCTATTCTATGACTATGATCATTTTCTTCATGGCCGTTCTCACAGCCTGCTGTTACTGTACCCATTTCTTTATTTCATTATGTTCTGTTTGGCATATTCCTAAGGAAGCACCATGGGGCCACATTCATACATGTCTTCATCATTGCGATATCCCAGCACTTGCCACAATCACAATTAATAGCACCTGGTAAATACTTCGTGAACATTTGTTGAGTAAACGCTGCTCTTACTTCTTAAGTCTTTTATATGATGCAGTAAAGAGTGTCAACGTCTTAGCTACTTTGGCAGGAAAACAAAAGAAGGAAAATTGCAGATTTCACTAAATATGATTTTGCTTGGAGAATCTTAATATTTTAAAATGCATTTCTTATTCTGTCCTGGCTTACTCCAGAGTCCTAGGTTTTGCCTGTGATGACACATTATTTAGAATACACGGGAAGAAGTGGTGTGACTTGAATTCAACTCAAGGAATATTGGAAAATCTCAATATTGCTTTGCACAAGCCTATGCTAGATAAACAAGAGCTGTGGTGGGGGCATGGATTCTATTTATTAATAAACACTCTTGTGAGAAAGCATTTTCATCATGCGTTTCCATCAGAAGAGAATTTCAGAATTGACTGAGTGTCAAAGATAATGTGTGCATTTCCAGGTCAAGGAAAAATTCAAAATATCTCTTTTTTTATTTTAATGTTTTTTTATTATATTATGTTAGTCACCATACAGTACATCCCTGGTTTCTGATGTAAAGTTCGATGATTCATTAGTTGCGTATAACACCCAGTGCACCATGCAATACGTGCCCTCCTTACTACCCATCACCAGTCTATCCCATTCCACCATCACCCCTCCCCTCTGAAGCCCTCAGTTTGTTTCTCAGAATCCATAGTCTCTCATGATTCAGTCCCCCTTCTGATTACCCCCCCTTTCTTTATCCCTATATCTCTTTCTTATTCCATTCACGGGGAGTCTTTCATTGAAATTTAGTGTTTAAGCAGAATTGAACTTTACTCTTTAAATTTACTAACACATTTTCAATTTACTTCAATTTTTAGAAGGTGGTTGTTTTTCTGTGTGACCAAAAGAGATAACTAATCTCAATAAAGATTGGGTTAAATTTTAGCTCGTGTAGAAAATATACTTCCAGTGCAATGAAGTTATTTTATTTCGGTTTGCATTTTACTGAAGGGAAGTAGGGAAAAGAGAAGGGGAGGAAGGAAGATGAGGTGGGATTGGGAATACTATAATTTTTTCTAATGAGGCTACCAAAGGTATCTCTCAATCAAAAGAGAAGGGATATCACTGATATTAAACCAGTTTTAGTGCATCTGGTCCTGATTTTTATTATGTTTCAGCGCATTTTTGCAGGCAGAAAATTATCTAACCATTAAACGTGTTTTGCTTCTCTGTGCCTTGGTCTGTGGAAAAAGGCATAATAGCTATTCTCTCATCTGCTCTCAAAAGCACTATTGTTAATTAAAGAAAGGTGAAACACCATGCCATCCTCAAGAATCAGTATTCATATGTTAAATGCAAATTAAGCTTATTTATATTTGTTTTATAACAGTTATTTCAGTTACGAAATAATCAGCAAATTCAACCTTATTTATAATTTCTTACATAAAAAGATTATTTTATAAAATGTCATTGTTTATTAAAATTCTCAGATGAGTTCAAGTAACCTTGTTTAATGCATCATAATGCTTTGTTTAAATTGGTCACTTCTTTGTAAGATGTTGGCAAGCTACTTTGTCAGCAACTTACTTAAGCAGGCATTCTGAGCATGAAGATAATAAAATTCTGGTTTAAGTATAATTAAGAAACCTTAGGGGCTGTCCAGTTTAACCATAATTGTCTAGCTGAGAGGGCATACGGATATGGAGTGTGCATATTTGTATTAAAATATTTCCTATTACTTACTAAGTTATCTGCAATGATTTTACTGGCCCCAGCAATTTTTGAGCTCAAATGAGAATCTAAAAACTAGGTTACAGAAAGAAAGTATGATGTAAAAATAAAGCATTATAAGAATTTAAATAATTAAATTACTGCTATATTGTTGCCAGTTCCTTCTACATTATTGTGTTAATCATGAACTAATCTACAATGATTAACATTTAATTCCATTTTAGTATGGCAACAAAACATGCAGAATTGTCTTTGTAATTCAACAGTGATTATATGGGTTATTATTTTCAAAACTCCCAACACAAATTTCAAGGAAAATTATAGCAAAATTGTCATTTTTTTCATTCCACAAAGGGGCATTTATTTCAGTAATTTACTAAAATAACAATAAAAACTTTCCATTTATGCATGCCTGACAAATATGACTCATGTTGTTGCCTAACTTTCTTTTTTAATAATAACATGAATTGTGAAAGTTTGGTGAATGAATGGACTGATCATTTTTATCAAATGATTAATGATATGACTAGATTCTCCCAGAGCTCTGCCTTCATTTCTGAGAACTGCACCCAAATAATTTATGGAATCCTATTGACATGCTTCATACATGATCATGCTTTTGCACACAAACACATGCACACACACACACGCTGAGATTTTTTTGTTTTTTTTCAGACATAGGAAAGTGAAACAAATCTATTTTGCTGCATGTATATATCATGATCTTTCTAAACAAATATGATTTAGAATAATAACAGAAATCAGATTATTTTTAGCAACTCATAGTATGCTATGGACAAAAAGGACATAGGACAAAAAGAAAAGGACAAAGATCTTTGTGGGAAAATGTGCATAATATAACATAATGAAAATAAGCTCTGGATTTTAGAGCAGAAAGAATTTAGAAATATTCTAGATTTGTCTTTTCATTTTAAAAATGAAGATAATGTGGCTTGTAGAAATTAATTGCTTTATGCAAGAAGAGATAGCCATCTGAAAGGTTATTTGAATTTCAAGTTTCATATTATTTTTTCCTATTGTTCTCTCTTGAGTGACTCAATTATGTTAGCACTAAATATAGCACTCAATATGGTCTCATTTATTCATTTACTCATTGTCTCTACTAGAATATAAGTCCCTTGAGGGCAGAATTTTGCTCTTGATCACTGTATCCTCAATGCTTAAATGGAATCCAGCAAAAAATATGGATGCTGAATGAATTAACTAATTATGAATATAACTTGTCATTCACTCCTTAAATTATTGTGACCACCCTAAAGATAGTTCTGTGGCAGAGTTCACTGTAGAAATTTAGTTCAAAATGCAAATATCACTTTTTAGTTTTTTTTTCCAACATAGTATTTGCATTATGTATTACGGGAGCAACAATTTTCATAAAATAAAAGGCATGAGTTTTTAATTATCTCTGAGTAACTCGTGTGACCCCGTGTGAAAGTACCACATTATCCAGGAGATAGTGTATTCACATCACCCTGTAAGTTTTCCATATACTTATTTCAATCAGTCATCCTCTCCCCACAGGTAAGCATTGCTGTGATTTTGACTATACAGGTTAATTCTGTCTGTTTCTGAACTTTACTTAAATGGGATTATGGAGTATGTACACTTTTGTATCGGAATTATTTGGATCAAGTTAATATTTTTGATATGCATCTGTGGTATGACCTGCTTCAGTTATTTTTGCATTTTTATTGGAATGTGATATATCATTGCATGAATATACCAAAATTTATTATTTATTCTGTTTATTATTTATTCTGAAACTTTTGAGTTTTGCCCTATGGTAATTAAAGCTGCTATATACATTCTCAGACAAATCTTTTTATATATATACATTTTTTTTCTTTGAAGGGATAAATGTCTCAATAAGGAATTCCTGGGGTATAAAGTGGTTTTCTATTCAAATTTAAAAGATATTGTCAGGAAAAAAAAAGATATTATTAGAGTTTTTCAAAAGGATGTATCATTTTATATCCTCATAAGCACTAATGAGGAACTATCAATTATTTCATCTTTTCTTCAATAATCTTTTTCATCTTAGTCTCTTAATTGGATGTTTAGGAGCATCTCTCTGTTTAATTTTTACCACTCATAGATTTTTATCACTCATATGACAAATGATGATGAGCAACTTTTTTTATGCTTATTGGCCTTTCACACATCTTCATTTTTAAGTGTCTGTTGTTCAGGTTGTCTAACCATGTGTAATGGGTGTGTGATGTGTTCTCTGTATTATTGATTTGTAGGAGTGCATATGAATACATATATATTTCATATGTTTGTTTATATATGTTCTTCACTGACTTTATTTTGCTTTTTAAAATTGAATTTTAATGAACCCAATTTTGTCACTTTTATTTCTTCCAGCTTTTAGCTTTGAATTTTTTTTTTTATCTATTAAAAAAACATCTATCCCAAGGCTTTGTGAAGATATTCTAAGTTGTCTCCTAGATGCTCTATATTTTTAGCTTTTGCATTTAGGTCTATAAATCTATTTTAAATAGATTTCTGGGGATGATGTGAGGTAGGGGCTAAATTAAATCTTTCCCTATATGGATTTATAATTTTTCTAGCATGATTTGTTGGAAACACTATTATTTCTCCACTGAGTTATATTGATACCTTTGTCAAAAGTCAATTGACCATATATGTGTGGTTTGATTTTCATGCTTTCCATTCTGATTCATTGATTTCAATGTTTATCCTTAAGTGACTATCACAGTCATGATAGCTGTAGTTTTATGGTAGCCTTTAAAATCAGCCTGTAAGCCTTTCAATTTTATTTTTCCTTTTTAGAATTATTTTACTCTTTTAAGTCCTTTGCATTTTCATATAAAATAGAGAATTAACTTGTCAATATCTATAAAAGAAGTCTGTTGATTAAGATTGCATTGAATCTATGTAACATTTTAGAGAGCATTTATATTTTAACAATGAGTCTTATTCATATATATAGATACATTAGGGTATTAGAAACATTTTGTTTAATTTATAAATATTTGGAGGTTTTGGAGATGTCTAATAGTTATGCATTTTTATATTACATTTATTTTCCAAGGAACATGATCTGTGTGATTACATTCTTTGACATTTTTTGATAATGTTCTATGGCATTGCATATGGTCTGTTTTATATTCTTTATGTATTTAGAGTGAACCGAATGTGAATCCTGCAACAGTTTGAGTCTAAGAATGAGGTTGAAGTCAAATTGTTGATAGTGTTGTTGAAGTTTTCTAAAACCAAACTTTCTTAAACATTTTGTTTTCTACTTGCTAAGAGTGGGTATAAAAATAAATCTCTAAATATGATTGGAATATGATTATGAATTTTTGTATTTATCCCTTTAGTGCTGACAATTTTTGCTTCATGCATTCAGAAATTCAAAGCTCTATTAATAATTAGGTGTTAAGGTGTGAATAATTTCTTTTGACCTGTCTACAAGTTTAGTGATCCATTCCTCTGCAGTTTCCAATCTATTATTAATTACATGAAATTAATTTTTGGTTGCACATATTACGTTTTTCATTCCTGGTACTTTTGCATTTGGTTATTTTTAGAATTTTTGTGTACCTCCTGAAATTTCCCATTTCTTTTATAGTTAAACCTATGTTTCTTCAAATTTTTTAACATTATGCTAAATATGATATTATCATTAATGGTTATTTTTTAAAAATTTTTAAGATTTTATTTATTTATTTATATATTTGAGAGAGAGGAAGAGAGCAAGCATGGGCAGGGGGAGGGGCAGAGGGAGAGAGGGAGAAGCAGATTCCTCCCTCCCCGCTGAGCAGGAAGCCTGATGTGGGGCCTCATCCCAGGACCCCGAGATCATGACCTGAGCTGAAGGTAGATGCTTAACCAACTGAACCACCAAGGCACCCCCTTAGTTAATGGTTATTTTAAAGTCCTTCAATTGAGGTCATTTGTGGTGGCTAATTTCTATTTCATGATTATTTTTACTATGGGTCATAATTGTCTTTTTGCAAGTATAATAACATTTAAATCTATACTCATTATTTTAAGCTGGAGAATCCAAAAATCCAACATCTTTCTCTCAAGAGTGCTGGGCTTTATTTTAGCAGGAACTTATATTAGTGATGGTCTACTTTATTTCATGGAGGCTTGGTTGTAGCTTTATTGGGACAGATTTCTTTTAGTATTGCCTTTGTTCTTAGAATATTCCTTCTAGGGTTTCAATGGAAAATTCAAAATGATTACCAAGCCCATCCAAATTGGCAGGACTTGAACTCCAAATGTAGTTTTCTAACCATTGGGCAACTGCTGAAATCTCTCATCAGCTTTTTAAGGTTATTTACTCTTGCGTTATCCTGACTGTTGGGAGCCTTCCCTTCACATGCATCGTTCAGAAATCTGGAATTCCTCTCTTTCTTGTATTTCTCCCTTAGATTTTTTATCTGTTCTGGAAGTCCGAAACTTCATCTGTGATACCTCAGCCCAATTGAATGGCCATTTTCTTTTTTTTTTTTTTTTTTTTGGTATATTACATTATTATTTTTTAAATTGTAGTAAAAAATATATAATCTAAAATTTAACCAATTTAAGCATACAATCCAGTGGCATTAGTTACATTTACAATGTTGTGCAACCATTGCCACTATCTATTTCCAAAACTTTTATCCCAAACAGAAACTCTGTACCCATTAAGCAATAATTTTCTGTTGTACCTTACCCCCTAGTCCCTAGTAACTTCTCTTCTCCTTTCTGTCTCTATGGAATTTGCCTATTCTAGATATTTGATATACTCAGAGTCATACAATATTTGTCTTTTTGTATCTGGCTTATTACATTTAGCATAATGTTTTAAAGGTTCATCTATGCTGCAACATGTACAGAATTCATTCTTTTTTAAGGCTGAATGATATTCCATTGTATGTGTATCTCACATTTTGTTTATGCATTCATCTGTTAATGGACACGTGTAGTTTCCAACTTCAGGCTGTGTGAGTAATGCTGCAGTGAACATTGGTGCACAAATTTCTGTTTGAGACGCTGCTTTCATTCCTTTTGTGTAGATCCAGGATTGGAATTGCTGGATCGTACGGTAATTCTATGTTTAGTTTTTTGAGGAAATGCCAAACTGTCTTCTACAGCAGCTGCATGTGCAAAGGCTCCAATTCCTCCACATCCTTGCCAACACTGTTATTTTCTGCTGCTGCTTTTTTTTAAAAAAAATAGCTGTCCTAGTAGGTGTGAAGTGGTATCTCATTGTGGTTGCCATTTACATTTCCGTAACGATGAAGGGTATTGGGCATCTCTTCTCGTGTTCTTATTGGCCGTTTGTATATGTTTTTTGTAGAACTGTCTATTCAAATGCTTTACCCATTTCTACATTGGGTTGTCTTTTTGTTGTTGAGGTTAGGCCTATTTTAATAGTGATCGATTCATGTCTTTTTTTTTTTTTTCCTTTAAGAGATGTATGCTTCAGTTATTTCAGGATTTTATTTAAAATTTTGATTCTAAGAACCTTATAGAGTACCATTTAGTTAAAAAAAAGCCAACATTCTTTTCTCTCTCTTTAGTCTGAAGAGAAAGATTTAAAGGAATTGAGAGTCTAGTCTTGATTTAATTTTGGAAGTAAAGTTTTGGCTAAGCATTACCCTCTTTTTCCTCTTGTCTTAAGTAACATGTAGAACTAGACTGATGAGTAAGTTGTTTATATTTAAAAATTTCCAAGGCAGCCTTGTATATGCAGGAGAAATATGCAGGTATGAATTGACATAATAACTTCTGAGTAGAAGTTTTTCAGTAAGTATTAGGAACTGTAAAAGTTCATATTATTTAACTTAGTACTTCCCGTTCTAAGAATCTATCCTAATAAAGTATCCTCAACACATAAATGATTTTTTTCTTAAGCAAAGATATTCATTACGGAATTATTAATAGTAGTTTATTGGAAACAATCTACATATTCAGCAGTAAAACAAGGCTAAGTGATCATTCATTCATGCAAGTAAATACTGCGTAGCTATTTAAAATAATGGTTATTTTTTAAAAGCAGGATTTAAAATTGTCTTCAGATATTTTTCTTAAAATGCACATATGAAAAGATTAGGAAGAAATATGGTAAATTGATAACCATGATTATCTGTGAGTAGTGTGAACATGTGAGGTTTTAATTTTTTGTTGTTGTTCCTTTCTATATATTTAAAACTTCTATAGTAGGATGTATTTTTCTAAGTTCATATATATATATATATATATTTTTTTTATTATTAATAATGATTTTTTATTATATTATGTTAGTCACCATACACTACATCCCCGGTTTTCGATGTAAGGCTCGATGATTCATTAGTTGTGTATAACACCCAGTGCACCATGCAATATGTGTGAATGGCCATTTTCTACCAGATCTCTATTCTTTGGGTACCATGTGGGCTAAGCAGTACCCTCCCAATAAAAACCTGGCAAATGGGATCTTATCATTGCTTTTCCTTTCTTTCAGTGTTTTTGTCTGTTTCACTTTCAGCCTGCTTTTGATTGCTCTCCAGTGCCTTTGGGCTGTATATGTATTTATATTCCATAGTCTAGAATTTGTACCAACACGAGGGTTAGAGTGATACAAACTATGTTGCCATTATTTGAACCTGGGTCAGTATATAGAATGTGTTTGGAAACTATTATGTGTTTTGGTTTCTGCAACCTAGAGTTTGTTGGTTCTCCTTTGGATCTTCCTTGAAATCCTTAGCAGGTCGCTTTCATCCATAATTCCTCTAAATATTGCTGTTCCTTAGGCATCTGTCTTTGGCGTATACTCTTCATGTTCTTCCATGGCTTTTATGTCATGCAAAAGTGTTTATTACACCTAATATTTTCTTCTGTTTTATTCCTTAACTTTATATCAGTTGTCACAACCATTTACTGCACCTTTTTATTAGATTTGTCCCTCAAATTCTTTATTGACTTGGCCCAAATTCAGTATGGGATGACCAGTAGCCACTATTATTTTCTTTGTTTTGGAACCCTTGATTATTGGTTACTGCCACAATGCACCTCAAAGTCTCTGAACTCAAAGAGACAGTTATGGGCTTGGGAGGTGTGTGTGTGGGATTTTTCCCTTCATGGTGGCATTTTAGTCTATGTCTCACTTTCTTGATTCCATTTTAATTTTTTCCCTGGGAGCATGAGATTCCAGAATCTTGAAGCGAGAGCAGGTCACAAATTTAAGGAAAATAAGCTTTACTCAATTTTATGACCTGTAATTCCCTCAACAATACATAATTACTATCTCTGCAGATATCCTAGAGTCTTATTTCTGTAATACTCCTAATAAGACACCTGTCATATTTTATTCACACCTGTTATGTTTCATTCATATCTGTAATAATTTCCTATGTGAAGTACTCAGGTATTTGTTGAATAAGGTAATTCATTTAACAAATATTTATTGAACATCTACTTTGTATAGGTGTCTGGAATAGAGCAATGAGGGGGAAGAAGAAAAAATCTCTGGTCTGTGGTATAAATTACATTATACATGTGCCTACCTCTATAACTAAGCTATAGCTTATTATACTGCTCCTATTTTCTTGATCATACTGACCTGAATGATTCTGTCTCTGATCATTGCTTCCTCTGAATCACTCATCTTCCAAATCTCATGACCATTACAAGCACTTTACGCCTAAACATTGCTTCAAGATTCAGGTTGTTTTTACCAAAACATTCCACAATTATCATTGAGTATATTAAGCCAAATGCATTTGATATTGCCAAATACTGCATAATTGACATATCTTTACAATTGCATTTCCTGTAATTATAATTCAGAACATGATTTTTATGATCTATAGAATGTGATTTGAACATCAAAGAAATATAAAGCATTTTAAAATATTTCAATTCTCTTTGAACATGGATAATAGCCTTTGAAAACATCTATTTCTTGAAGTGGTGTCATTTGGTATGAGATTTTATTTTGTGCTAATACAAGTGAGAACAACTATCTGAGTTTTCATATATCTCGAAATAGATTCTATATAGTTGACAAAGAACTGAAAGGTTAATTGAAAGGACCTGTATCAATGATTGTGGTTACTCTTTCATAGTAAGATGGCTTTATACTTTCATAAGTTTAGCAGAACCATTTTTTTGCTTACCCCAAGAACCTTTACTACACTGACTTGCCATACTACTAATTATCAGTAGTATTTTTTTAAGGTAAAGGAAGAAAGATGCAATAATAAGTAACACTAATCAAACACCTCTAGTACATTGAAAATGTTTCATGTTTTTCTCAATTTGCTGGTGGTTTAGAGAATGGGCTTTTGAGGAAAAAATATCTCAGATTCAGATCTTGGCTTTGCTGCTTCCTAGCTGTGTGACTTTGGGCAAGTTACTTAATCTCACTAGTTCTAAGGCCTTTTATTGGTAAAGTATGGCTAAAAATGACTTCAAAGGATTGTTATGCTAATTATATAGCATGCCTACAAGGCACAGTGCTATACACAGAGATGGTACCCAATAATTTCTAGCTATTTTTATTACAAATAACATTGAAGGTAGGGTATTGTTTATCCTCATTATAGATGAAAAGATTGAAAGTTAGATAAACTAAGTTACTTAAACAATTGTATCTAACTACTGACAGAGCTGAAATTCTAAATCTAAACATTTACACTTTCTTATAGCTGATAGCTGCCTTCTGTTACAAGAGTGTAGAGTCTGATAGGTGGAAATATTTGTATAGGAATGGGGAACCATTTTAGATTAAACTGCTCAGATTTGACATGGTAAATGCTTGGTGACCAATGAGTTGAAACCTATTCTGACACTAAATCACTCACAGAGTCTCAAAAATAAGTTTACCATATTTGCCATTGATGAATTGTGATATAGGAATTGTGTGTATAACACATATACATACACACACCACCCACGCACACACATTTTTAACTTTGGGCTGCCGAATGCATTATACTTATAAGTAAAATGTTGGCCCACATCAGTTTTTTTAAGACTTCATTTTTTTTAGAGGAGTTTTACAATCACAGCAAAATTGAAAGGGAGGCACAGGTGTCCCCTGCCCCATACATGTGTAATATTAACGCTAACGTTAGCAACATCTCCCACCAGCACGTTACATTTGTTAAAACTGATTAACCTATATTGATACATCATAGTCATCCAAAGTCCTACTTTACCTTAGGGTTCATTCTTGGTGTTATACATTCTAGGAGTTTGGGAAAATGCATATTGACATTTATCTATTATCATGATATCATATTGAGTATTTTCACTGCTCTAAAAATCCTCTGTACTCCCCCACATCATATTGAAATTGGAATGTGAAAGTTACATAGTTACCAATCTATATTAATTACTAATTAGTAATAACACCATAGACTGATAACTTCAGAAATGATGTTGTTTCATCCCATTAAATCTTTTAATTTTAAAGTAAAATTGATTCATTTTCAGAATACATTGTATGTCTTATTTCTGATATACTGAATATAAATGATATTTTTCTTCAGAGGCTTCACTGGTAATGTAGAGTTCTTTTTTGGTTTTAATCTATGTCAAAAGAAAGATGTACAGTATGCTATTATTCACAACCAATTTTTCTTCTTTTTTTTTTTTTTTAGCAGAAAGAATAGGTAAGAATCCTCATCAATCTTTCTGTCTCAACAGTTCATTATAATGGTTTTTTATTTGGTTCACTAGTAGAGGTTTTACCAGACCCCATGTATACATTCTTAAATTGCAATTTGAATCCTTCATACTAAATCATTTTGATAGCATATTTTTTCCCTTTGGAGATTAAAAAACACAACTTTTGACTCAGTTTGAAAGCAAATAATCCTTTTAATGAGAAGATGAACTCAGCCACAGCATTTCTTTGATTTTTTTTTTTTTTTGAGTACAAGTGTGTTAATTAGAAATGAGTCAATGGTAGCAGGAAGAGTTGATACCCAATTTAATTACATTTCCTTGAAATAATAGAATTGGGTAGCTGGCACACTGGATTCTTCCTGTAATGTATTAAGAACAGTTTTGTATCATTAGTAAGAATTTACAACAGTTCAAGTAATAATTTATTTTGCATTAGATACATCTTTTCAGATTTAATTGAAGCTTAAGTGTAACATTTCAGAATTTGTATGCTATGCTGAAACTTTTTCAGAAAATGCAAAATTTTTGTTAACATTACAAAGAATTTAAGACAAAAAACTTGGATTAATAAATAGAGCAGCATCTTATTAGTTAAAAAATAATCTTGAAACATTTTAAAGTGCCAAGGTGAGTGATTTAAGAGCTCTATATTAATGGCTGAATTAGATGTCAATAAAATATGTCCTCACAGGTCCAGACATTGTATATAATCTGAATTGCCTTTAGATTGCATTTGAGGAAGTAAATTTAAGGTTTAATGTCATCTATGAAGCTTTTCAATATTTAAAATCTATTGGGATGTCTAGTTTGTGTTCATAATTTGATTTTGTTAATTTTCGTAAGCACTGTTTTATTTGTTTACAATTTAGGAGAAAAATTATAAGAAAACATGTTTATTCATTCTTCAAAATAGCTGTTTCTACTATAAATTTTAATTAAAATTCAATTTGCTCTACATTTCAATTAAAATTCAATTCAATAAAAAAATTTCTCTCTTAAGACTTTTTTATCCCAAAGTATTACAGTGCTTTTCTCCTATCAGAAATATTTCTCCTACATTTAGGAGAGCTGGAGGAGGATTAAATCTCCTCTTCAACATTAGCCAACATTCCTAGTAGGATTTGGTTAAACATTAGTGATGTTGTAAAGGGTGAATGGATATACAGTGCATAATTTCAAATCTAAATGACTTGAAGAATGAAGAATATATTAATGTGTGTTATGACACTCAAGATACAATAGATACTAGAGATTAGCAGAAAAAATATACCTACTTATTTAGTCAAGAATATATTTTCTTGTCCAGTGTAATGTGAAAAAAATTAAAAATACTTTTGGCTATAAAATAAGTGAGTGTGTAATGTGTTGCCATGAGCATTATGTTGAAGATTCTTTCCTTGGATAATGTTTTCTCATCTGATACCTGAACTCAGATATTTCTGAAAGTTGATATCTTCTGTTCTTGTGTGCTGGCCACAGTGATAACTTTTTTTGCTTTATTTTGAAATCTCTCTCATGTAATGTATATTTGAACGATACAGGTTTGAAGCAATGATCTGACTGTGGAAGGATAAAAATTCAAAAAGAATTTATTTCTACCTCAGGGATTAGAGAAATATGATGTTTTTAGGGCACTCTTCAAAACTACCACAAAAGTAGGACACAAACAGTTCATCAATACACACTTGACTAACATTGTTTCATGTTAAACAACGTTGACCAACAATGAGATTTTTCAGGTTTAAAAGAAAATGTTAGGAAATGATTTATTTTCCTTTATTCTTTAATCATTTGTTCCTTTAATTTCTTTATTTTAAGGCCATTTATCATGAATAATTAAATGATAGCCTTTAATTGAAACTCAGGTTTTAAAGGCAAAGAGAAAATCGTTTCAGCCAATTGTATTTCTCGGTTTATTCAGTTAGAGAAATACTAAATTTAAGTCCACAAGATTTTGAAAAAAAATATATATAGCCCATTATCTATTATTATGTAAGTTATATAGAACTATTCATATATATACACACACATATATAAGAACTGTACATATATATACAGACAAATTTGACTATTTTAAAACTCATTTTCTTTAAAAATTTTCCATGTTCTCACAAATAGCAGTTTGCCCAATAGTCAAAGAAATAATGAAATAGGGATTTAAACATGAAAGTAAATTTTGGCCTAAGACTTGGAAAGGCCATGTTCCAGTCCTGATCGTGGGAAACCTCCGTAAATGTCCTCATGGAGGTCATTTCACTCCCTGATTTATGGTTTACTTATTCGTGAAAAGAGAGAGGTTAGATTAGACTTCTCTACAAGCATTTTAATGACATGGAGTGAAAATTAGAATTAAATATTTTAAAAGGAAGTTCCAAAATTCTAGGTGTCCAGGGAATATATGGCTTCTACTGTGAGTACCTACCATAACAAAATTATAATTTTGTTTATTTTGTTTATACTTTATACATTATACTTTGCTACTTTGTTTCAATATATCATGTAAAACATAAATGATAACATGAACACATTATAAATAGGAATGCCAGTTGGAAATTATAGCAAGAGAGATTAATGTCCTCTCTTTCTACCCTTTTCACTAAGAATATCTTAAAATTACAAACATTCTGCTCTTAGCCATCCAGCTTAAGCATTATGTATCACTTAGTCAGACTAATTCATATTCTGCTGAGACCACAGTGCTACCCTTTCCTTATATTCCCTTGAAGAAGAATTTTTATTCATCAAAGATAAGGAGTCAATAAAACTAAGATCACGGGGGTGCCTTGGTGGCTCGGTTGGTTAAGCATCTGACTCTTGATTTTGCCTCAGGTCATAGTCTCAGGGTCCTGCAATTTAGCCCCGTGTCAGGCTTCATGGTCAGTGGGGAGTCTGCTTGAGGATTCTCTCTCCCCCTCTGCCCCTTCCCCCCACTCATGCACGCTCTCTTTCTCTCTCTCTAAGATAAATAAACCTAAAAAAGAAAAAAAACAAAACAAAACTAAGACCACAAATAAACAACTAATATTTGAGGAAAAAAAATCTGACACCATAATAATCAAGACACCGAACTCAACAATTGAGACTTAGGGGGTAAAAAAAAAAAAAAAAAAAGGATGACATGCACATCAGTCATTACCAAACAACCCTAAATTTTCAGTGGCTTTGAACAACAATGTCTACAAATATGCAGTGTGCAGTTTTATCTCTGGGTTTCTGATCTTTCTCATTCTTATTCTGGAACCCAAACTGATGGAATAGCCAATATCTAGAACACTTCTAGTAACAATTTCTAAGGAAAAGAGGGAGAGTGGAATCATTCTAGGATATTACCTGTGCCACTCAGCTCACATTTTATTGGCAAATTAAGTCTCATGTTCACGTTTAACTTCAAAGAGAGTAAGTGCAATCCTACTACATACTTGGATGAAGAGGGGGCAGGGGGGAAGAATACTTATGGACAGCTCTAATGAGTTACATAGGAAGTATAGTAAAATATCCCAGGGAGAATTGTAAGTAAATCATATCCATAAAACAAGAACATAATACCGTGAAAAAAATTGAGTTCTACAAAATTAAAAATATAAACATTAAATTAATAATAATGAACCAATGATAATTTAATGGATACTTGATCATCAGAAAGGAAACAGGTATAAATTGGGTTCCTGAGGCTGTAGTTTCAACCACATTATCTTGTCTTTCTAATTCTCCCTCATTTTATCTCTTAGACCTTTCTTATTCATCCATGTGGTATTGTTAAATAGCTTTAGCTTTTTCTCTAGAAGGTTAGAACCTGAAAACCCCACATATCTCACAAAGACTCAACTAACACAGGCTTACCAAGGCATTTTCGCAGCAATAGTATTACTTCTGCTAAAAAGAAGTCCCATCATTTAAGACCAGCTGTTAAAAGAATAAGTCTCCTTCAGTGGACAGGGAGAGAGGGGAACCCACGTTGAAAGTTATCTTTAATTCTGTCAACATAGAGGTTCTACAGATTCTCTATAGAGGTCAAGGTGGAGTTGGAGGGATTTTGGTGTATGAACAGAGATTTATCCAAAACCAAATATTTATAAACCAAATGTAATATAAACCAAATACTTATATTACTCTATTTAGACCAACTATAAGACTGTCAGTGAGAATGTTTCTGCTGACAAATGACTAACCTCATGTGATATTTATATCAAGCCTCTTACTAATTGAAATAAAATTAATTTCTTTTATATTAAATCTCTTTTATATCTTTTTCTGTATTTATTTTGTGAAGAAATCTTCTTGTTCTACCATAACATGGATATGAAAAATATTACTTCTGTTAAGCTTTCATAATGATGGCAGCAATGGCTTATTTTATTGTTGTAATAGGACTTTCTAGATAAATTGTCATTGAAGTTGCTCATACATTTCTGTTTCTCTTTAGTCTTGTCTTAGAAAGTGATGTGACTACGAAGTAGAAAACTACCTTTTTAACAAAAATGTATCATGTTTTTGAAACAGTAAAAATTTTGGAAATGTTAAAGTGGTTCTATTGTTTTACCTTTTGCTTAGAGGACCCATAACATCTTTACCTTCAGAGGCATCCATGTGTCTCTAAGAAATTGCTGGATGGTTATTGAATCATTTGAGAGTGCAAAGATTAGTGTTCAGGAACTTGAAATTTTCAAAGATAAACTCTTGAAAGCTTGACCTTGGCAAAATTATATGCAATTATTTTGTTAAAAAAGTAAAGCGATTCTAAGGGACATTGAATTTTATTATAACCCAGAAAAAAAGATTTATGATGGATGAGGAATCCAAGAAGTGATGGTTCATGTCATTCTTCCCCTTGCCTTTCTGAACTCGCGTCTGTTGTAGCAGATATGTTAGATAAGTTGAGGGGAAAACTAAATGCAGAAGAGTTTTATCACACTTCCTTTTTTGAACCCTGGGAGGAGATGACCCTACAGGGTAATTCAGCACATGGTGTGCGGAGGTACAAAACACACCTGTAATGGAGGGAGATGATTATCCAGATTAACTTCAGTCACTTCCAAATGTGTTGCCAAGGAGGGTACACAATAGCTTTGTAATCAGTAGTTCAGGACAGGCGGTCTAGACTAGAAAGCCATGGCCAGACCTCAGCATATTGTTGTAGGCCAGGGACAATCTATGTAGTCCTGAGTCAGGAAATGCTGAGAATGAAGCGGATTAACAAAAACAGACTGTTAGTTCCCCAGCTACATACTTTGGGAGCAGAAACCAATAGGATTCCCAGGGATGGGAGCACACTAACCACACATCAGTAAACACCAGCTGGCACTCTGCCTAAGAAGAGAACAGCTGTGCCTCAGTAGAGTCCAATGCAAGACCCAACGTGAGACTCATATTGTAGGAAAGAGTAAAGGGAGGAAGGAATCTGATCTCATCCCTCTACTTTATTTTTTTATAGCTTTAAATGAGAATATATTTTAAAAGTTGGGAAAAGTTGGGGCGCCTGGGTGGCTCAGTCGTTGGGCGTCTGCCTTCGGCTCAGGGCATGATCCTGGCGTTCTGGGATCGAGCCCCACGTCAGGCTCCTCTGCTGGGAGCCTGCTTCTTCCTCTCCCACTCCCCCTGCTTGTGTTCCCTCTCTCGCTGGCTGTCTCTCTCTCTGTCAAATGAATAAATAAAATCTTAAAAAAAAAAAAGTTGGGAAAAGCTGAGATAGCGTTAAATGTTAAATGTACTTGATGGGATGATTAGGTCATTTATAGAAATAAAGAAACTGCCACATATCTATGTAGGACCATGAGAACATTTCCAATGCTACTGCAAAAATGATAAAAATATGTCATTTTAAATAAATGTATCTTTACATTGAGAATTTTTTAAAGTGGATTGTAAATTCAACCTTGTGAATAAGCACATTAAAATACTTAGATTTCAAGTAAATTCGATAATTATAAAATAGAGCAAAATACATAGTAAAATTTTTATGAACAAAAGTGCTAATTGTAATAAATATCTAATATATAACATTAAATTAATTTTAAAGAAAATCCGTGATTATGGTTTGAGATATATTTAAATTCATAGCAGGACTGCTATTTCAAACATAAATATAAAAATCTTATAAAATTACATTGTTTCAACTAATAGTTTAGAGATGTGGTTTGATCTATAATTTTGCTAATTCAAGGTACTTAAAATGGGAAAATATATAGACTCTAGAGCTAGATCAACTGACTGCTTCTAACTAGTTGTATTAATTGGTTATTAATTAACTTTTTGTTCTTCAGTGTCCTCATATGTGAAATGGTAATAACTGCAGTACTTCACTGGGTTGTTTTGCAGACTAAAATTAGAAATTATTCTAAGCTGTATAGTGATTAGAACAGTGCTTAGCACATTGAAAACACAGTACAATCTTGACTTGTATAACTGTCTTCAACCAGCAGCCATCAGAAAGACTCCATGGCAAATAATGGATTATGCAAATTTCTGAAATACTAATTTCAAAATCAGATAGAGTTAAGAATTCTTTTTCTTATTTTTGGTCTTCGAAATATTTAAAATTCCAATTCCAAATGTAGAATCAACAGGCCAGTGCATCATTGATTCAGTTTAAATTTTGTTTCTAAGTGATTTTAGCTCTGATTTTTGAAAGAGCTTAAACAAAAATAGATGAAAAAAGAATTACACACACTTTTGGTAAGCTGTGATACATGCTTTGCAGACTTATTTTTGAATAGATTACTTAGAATTATTCCAGAAGTTTGTGAAATATTTTCATACATCTAATGCTAATTAAAAGTTAATATGAAAGCATCTTCAGCTCAGGGATTTTACAAAGTTCACTAGCAATGGGCAGAATCTGGATGCTAATAGCTATACAGACTTATCTAGGCATATGCAAACTTAGAGCTCTCTGATAATTAAAATCAACACATTTATAGCAGGGACTCTACTTAATTATGGAGGTGTAGAATTACTTTCTTTACCCTCAACAGGCCTGTTATATTTGGTTAAGATATATTCTTTAATGTGGTATTAACAATTGTCCTCCACTTTGAATGCCTCTGCCTCTGCTTAGGATCGGAAAGTATAAGAGAACATCATTCTCAATGTAGCAACCGGGAAAGTAAGATAACTCACAAAATCACAGTTTCTTAAAATCCTTTCCAGAACTGAGGACATAAAGAAACATAAAGGAACAAAATCCAGTGAGTGTGATGCACTTCTAGGAGAGAAGAAACCCAAAGGTAGAGCAGAGACGGGAGGAGAAAACATCCATTCACTCGGGCAAGAAAAAACAGGAATTAAAAAAAAAAGTTATGGCTTAATGAGGGCTAGCATGGTGATGTAGAATCACTAAGGGCACATTGGCTCCAAAAAGAGCTTGCTCCCAACCATTCTTTCCCATAGGACTTCATCAGGGTGCAGTTGGAATATTTGGACAGAGCAAGAGATGAGAGAAACTCTCCCTGCCCAAGTGCTCCAGCCTTCAAAGCAGTAGCTGCCTATAACCGACATAAGAGCAGGAGAACTCAGAGGCACTTTCCTTGAGGCTGAAACAGTATTCTTGCCAGCTGAGCGTAGGGCAGCAGTGAGAGAAAACTTTTGGATTCTGTGTGTCATGGAATACATGACAGAAACTAGAACTGGGATAGAGGCAAGGGTGCAGAGACATATCTCCTGAGTTGGAGGTGCAGGTGTTTCTGCTAAACTTTGAAGGCAGAGAGAAGAAATAAGAAAATCCTCTAGGTCCTCCAGGTCTCCACTGAGTAATGAGTGTGATTGCTGGTGACTGGGCAAGGTGCAGGGGTGCTGAAAGGTGCAAAGTGAGGTGTAGGTATGAAGGATTGCTTATGGCTGACGATGGGACAGTAGAATTAAGGTAAGTCCCCCAGGCACCCATACAAGTTCATGCTTGAAGAAGAGTTGAGAACTTATTCTACACTTTGAGCCTTTCTTCCTTAAAGTCATAAATTACATTTGAATTTTCACATAGTGACATGTAAACTCTGTAATCCTAGGGACCGGACTCCTTCACACCAATTCCTTCAACACCAAGGTCATATTGTTTGTCTTTCTGTTTCAAAAGTCCATCCTTCTTGTTGACTACCCAATTAACTTCTGTTTTCTGGTCTGAATAAAATCTGCAGTTATTTAATCTTGTGCTAAGCTGTCATAAATATAAATAATTACATTTATATGCTCATGTAATGACCATAAAAATGATCATAATGAATAATTAACTCATTTCCAGTTCAAGTTACTATCTCTGCCTTCTCACATTATCTTTTATACTTCACAAAAGATACCTCACTTTTTCCAGAGCAGTGGTACTCCAACATTCTATATTTGCTATCTTTCTTTTTTTTTTTTTAAGATTTTATTTATGCATTTGACAGAGAGATAGACAGCCAGTGAGAGAGGGAACACAAGCAGGAGGAGTGGGAGAGAAAGAAGCAGGCTCCCAGCGGAAGAGCCTGACGTGGGGCTCGATCCCAGAACTCCAGGATCACGCCCTGAGCGGAAGGCAGACACTTAAGGACTGAGCCACCCAGGTGCCCCTATATTTGCTATCTTTCTATAAATAAAACACAGAAGACTATAGGTTCTTCAGTATAAGGGAAGGATCACTCCATTATAGTTTTGTGGTAGTTGTATCAGATCAAAGAGTTGTGTGTACCTACTTTCATTGGGGATAGTCTCCTGTGTTTCTTAAAGTGCAATTTTTACTCCCCATGGGATGTATATTTCAAGACAGCATCTTTTAAGGAAAAAAAACCACTGATTTTAACTCTCAATTTGGTCATATTTTGCGTAAGCTTCAGCAAGTATTTTACATTTGTATGATTATAGTAATAATCTTGTTGATGAGATTTTGGTGGGATAAGGAATGTAAATGAATGGAACTTGTATTCTTTAAGTACCATGTCTATTACTACTCAGAAAATTCTTCATACAGATCCTGCACTTTACATCTTTTTGTTTTATTTTATACATTTGCTTAGAATCTCCAGAACGCTAGGGGACAATACTAGTTAAGTATATTCCCTTTTCAACAAAGCATGTATTTAAAGACTATTATCATATCCATTGAAGTACCTTTTTTTTCTCTTGCAGCTGATGAATTCCCATATCCCCCATCGTTCTCTGCATTGCTCATTATTTTAGGTTCTCTGCTTGGACTAAAGAAAAAATCTTATAAAGATTGAAAAATCTTTATTGATTGCCCCTTAGGTGAATCCCTCACCTGTTGAGTTTTTATTAACAATAAAAAATCAAAATAAAGGTCACTTTTTTTAAAAAGACTTTTTTTTTTTTAGAGCAGTCTTAAGATCAAAACAAAATTGAGAGGAAGGTTTCAGAGATTTTTCATATACCCCTTTCCCCATACATGCATAGCCTCCCTTGTTATCAACATACCCACCAGAGTGGTACATTTGTTACAACTGACCAACCTACATTGATGTATCATTGTCACCCAAAGTCCATAGTTTACATGAGTTCACTCTTGGTATTGTGTATTATACGGGTTTGCACAAATGTATAATGACATGTACCCATCATTATAGTGTCATACAGAGTCTTTTCATTGCTCTAAAAATCCTCTGTGCTTTACCTGTGTGTCCCTCCCTTTCCTCTAACTTCTGGCAGCCACTGACTGCCTCCACAGTTTTGCCTTACCAGAATGTCATATAGTTGGATTGTACACTATGCAAAATTTTCACATTGGTTTCTTTCAGTTAGTAATATGAATTTAGGTTTCTTCCATGACTTTTTATGCCTTAATAGCTCAGCTCCTTTCTATCAAACATTTCAGGAAGCAATTGTATCAATTCCCTATTGATACAGAGGGAAGGCATGCTAATTCACCATTTGAAGCCAGATCACACCTACACCAGACAAAAAAATTAGAAGTGCAATTTCTGGATCTTATGATAAGAATCTGTTTAGTTTTGTAAGAAAGCACCAAACTTGCCTTTTGAAGTGGCTATACCATTTCGCATTCCCACTAGCAATGAATGAAAGTTCCTATTATTCCATATTATTGCCAGCATTTGGCATTGTTGGTATTCTGGATTGGGACCATTCTAAGAAGTTTATGGAAGAAAATCATTGTTTTAGTTGATATTTCCCTGATGACGTATGTTATGGAGCATCTTTTTACATGCTTACTTGCCATTTGTAGATCTTCTTTGGAGAAGTGTTGCTTAAGACCTTTGGCCCATTTTTGATTGATTGATTGATTGATTGATTGATTGAGAGGGAGAGCAAGCACAGGAGGGGCAGAGGGAGACAGAGAATCTTAAGAAGGCTTTGCACTCAGCCCAGAACCTGATGCAGGGCTCAGTCTCAAGACCCTGAGATCATGACCTATGCTAAAGTCATGAGTTGGATGCTTACCTAACTGAGCCACTCAGGCACCCCGATATTTGGCCCATTTTAAAATCAGGGTGTTTGTTTTCTTACAGTTGAGTTATAAGAGGTCTTTGTGTATTTTGGATAACAGTCCTTTACCAGATATATATTTTTTGTAAATATTTTCTCTCATTCTGTGGCATGTCTTCTAAATCTGTTGATACTGTTTTTCACAGAGCAGAAGTTTTTAATTGTAATGAAGTCCAGTTTATCAATTATTTATTTCATGGATCATGCTTTTGGTGTTCTATCTAAAGAGTCAGTTGCCATACTCAGGTCATCTAGGTTTTTCCTATATTCTAAAACTTTTATGGTTTTGCATTTTATGTTTAGATCTATGATTCAGTTTTGTGAAGTGTGTAGTGTCTTATTTCTAGACTCATTTCTTTTGCATGTGAATGTCCAGTTGTTCCAGTATCATTTTATGAGAAGACTATCTTTTCTTCATTGTACTGCCTTTATTACTTTAAGATCAGCTGACTATATGTATATGGGTCTATTTCTGGTTTCTCTGTTCTATTCCACTGATCTATTTTCTGTTCTTTCATCAATACCACACTGCCTTGAAGACTAGCTTTATAGTTAAGTCTTGAAGTTGGGTAGTGTCTGTCATGCAACTTTGTTATTCAATATTGTGTTGGCTATTCTGCATCTTCTGCCTCTTCATATAAACTTTAGAATCATTTTTTCAATATTCACAAAATAACTTGCTGAGATTTTGTTTGGGATTGCACTGAATCTATAGATCAAATTGGGAAAACAGATATCTTGACAATATGTGGCCTTCCTATCCATGAACATAGACTATCTTCCCACTTACTTAGCTATTTTTTATTTCTTTCATCAGAGTTTTGTAGTTTTCTTCATATAGATCCTGTACATATTTTGTTAGATTTGTACCTCGGTATTTCATTTTGGAGTGCAAATGTAAATGGTATTGTGTTTTCAGTTTCGAATTCCATTTGTTCTTTGTTATTATATAGGAAAGTGATTGACTTTTGTGTATTAACCTTTTATCCTTCAGAGTTGCTTTAATCAATTATTAGTTTCAGGAGTTTTTTGGTTGATTCTTTTGGATTTTCTAAATAGACAGTGTCATCTCTGTGTGAAGACAGTTTTAGTTCTTAATTCCCAATCTATATTTCTTTTATTTCCTTTTCTTGTCTTAGTAGCATTAGCAAGGACTTCCATTTAGAATGTTGAAAAGGAGTGGTGAGAGGTAATTTGTTGGATTTTGTAAAATACTTTTTCTGTCTCTATTTATATGATCATATGACTTATCTTTTTTAGCCTGCTCACATAAGGGATTGTGTTAACTAATTTGTTTGTTTGTTTGTTTTGAAAGATTTTATTTATTTATTTATTTATTTATTTATTTATTTATTTGACAGAGAGAGACAGCCAGCGAGAGAGGAAACACAAGCAGGGGGAGTGGGAGAGGAAGAAGCAGGCTCCTAGTGGAGAAGCCTGATGTGGGGCTCGATCCCACAACGCTGGGATCACACCCTGAGCCGAAGGCAGATGCTTAACGACTGCGCCACCCAGGCGCCCCTGTGTTAACTAATTGTTAAATGTTGGACCAGCCTTGCACATCTGTAATAAATCCTTGTGGTTGTGCTGTAAATTCTTTTTATAAATTGTTGAATTCAATTCTCTAATATTTTTGTTAAGGATTTTTTATATGTGTATTCATTAGAGTTATTGATCTGTAGTTTTTTCTTCTTGTAATTTTTTTGTCTGGTGTAAGTGTGATCTGGCTTCAAATGGTGAATTAGCATGCATTCCTTCCGTATCAATAGGGAATTGATACAATTGCTTCCTGAAATGTTTGATAGAAACACCAATGAGCCCATGCGTACCTAGGGCTTTCTGTATTGGAAGGTTATTAATTATTGATTTAATTTCTCTAATAGATATAGGCCTAATTAGATTGTCTAGCTCCTCTTGGGTGAGTTTTGGAAGATTGTGTCTTTCAAGGAATTGGTTCATTTCATCTAGGTTATCAAATTTGTGGACATAGAGTTGTTCATAGAATTTCTTGATTATCTGTTTGATTCCCATTGGATCTGGTGTTAATAATTTTTATTCTCTCTTTTTTAAGTTAGCCTGTCTGGAAGCTTGTTGATTTTACTGATCTTTTCAATGAGCCGGCTTTTAGTTTCATTATTTTCTCTGTTGATTTCCTGTTTTCAATTTCTAATTGTTACTATTGCTTTTCTTCTGCTTACTTTGTATTTAATTTTTTCTTCTTTTTCTATTTTCCTAAGGTCAGTGCTTAGATGATTGATTTTAGAGATTTCTTCTTTTCTAGTGTATGCATTCAGTACTCTAAAGTTCCCTCTAAGCACTGTCTTATGCATCACACAAATTTTGATAGGTTGTGTTTTTATTTTAATTTAGTTCAAGTTGTCTAGGTATCTTAGTTGGTAAAGCATGAGACACTTAGTTTGAATATTTAAAAATTTCTCTTAAGATTTTCTCTTTGACCCATGTATTATTTTGACATATGTTGTTAAATCTCCCAGTATTTAGGGGATTTTCCAGTTATCTTTATGTTACTGATTTCCAGTATAACTTTATTTTGGTCTAAGGGCAAAAATTGCATGGTTTCTTTTCTTTTAAATTTGTTAAGGTGTGTCTTATGGCTCAGTATTTGGTCTGTCTTGGTGAATCATTCTTGTAAGCTTGAAAATAATGTGTATTCTGCTGTTGTTGGATGAAATAGTCCATAAGTGTCAATTATATCCACTTGATTGATTCTTTTGATGAGTTCAACTGTGTCATTAATGATTTTCTGCCTGCTAGGTCTGTCCATTTCTGAGGGAGGGGTCTCCCTGGGGTTGAAATCTACAGCTATTATATTGGATTCATCTACTTCTTGCAGTTACATCAGTTTTTGCTCCACACATTTTTATGCTCTGTTTTAAGGCACACACAAATTAATGATTGTGATGTCTTCTTAGAGAATTGATCCTTTTATCATGTGATGCCTTTCTTTATCATTTATGTAATGCCAGTAACTTTCCTTGCTTTCAAAGTCTTCTCTGTCTGAATTAGCTACTTCAGTTCTCTTTTGATTAGTATTAGTATATCTTTCTCTATCCTTTTAATTCTAATCTAGATGTGCCTTTGTACTTAAAGTGGGCTTCTTGTAGACAATGTATGACTAGGTCTTAATTTTTGATCCACTCTAATAATCTCTTTTAATTGGTACACTTAGACCACTGACATTTAAAATGATTGATATAGTTGGATGAACATCTAACATATTCATTACTGCTTTCTATTTGTTGCTTAGTCTCTGTATTTTTTTAAATTTTAATTCCAGTATAGTTAATATACGCTGTTTTATTAGTCTTAGGTACACAATATAGTGATTCAACAATTCCATACATCACCCAGTGTTTATCACAAGTGTAGTCCTTAATCCCTATCACCTATTTCATTCATCCTTTCCATCCCAACACTCTGGTAACCATTAGTTTGTTCCCTATAGTTAAGAGTCTGTTTCTTGGTTTGTGTCTCTCTCTCTTTTTCCCCTTTGCTCATTTGTTTCTTAAATTCCACATATGAATGAAATTATGTGGTATTGATCTTTCTCTGATTGACTTATTTTGTTTAGCATTATGTTCTCTAACTCCATCCACATCATTGCAAATGGCAAGATTTCATTTTTTATGGCTGAATAATATTCCCAGTGTGTGTGTGTGTGTGTGTGTGTGTGTGTGTGTGTGTGTCCACATCTTCTTTATTAATTCATCTATTGATGGACACTTGTATTGTTTTCATAATTTGGTTATTGTAAAAAATGCTGCTATAAACATAGGGGGGCATGTATCCCTTTGAATTAGTGTTTTGGGGGGCACCAGGGTGGCTCATTCATTTAAGCCTCTGCCTTCGGCTCAGGTCGTGATCCCAGGGTCCTGGGATGGAGCCCTGTGTTGGGCTCCCTACTCAGCAGGGAGCCTACTTCTCCCTCTCCTCCCCACTTGTGCTCTCTCTCTCTCAAATAAATAAATAAAATCTTAAAAGAAAAAAAGAATTAGTGTTTTTGTGTTTTGGGGGTGAATACCCAGTAGTGCAATTCTAGAACTGTAGGGTAGTTCTATTTTTATAGTAGCAGTATTTTTGCCTTTCCCTCTTTTTCTTACTTTTGTGATTTTAATTGAGAGTTGTATATAACTTCATTTTCTCTTTTTTAAGTATATTAGTTATACTTTTTTAAAAAACTTTTTAGTGTTTGCCCTAGAGTTGCATTATGTAATTTCAACTAATCCAAGTCCATTTTCAATAACACTATACTGATTCATGGATAGTGTGCATATCTTTTAATAATACATAACCCTAATTCTTCCTTCTTGTCCGTTTTATCATTGCTGTCATTCATTTCACTTATATATGTGTATATATATGCATAAAATATATATAAACATATATAATCAAATATATTGCTATTATTGCATAATAAACTTTTACCTATTAGATCAATTAAGAATAAGAAAAAAAATGTTTTTTTTTACCTTCATTTATTCCTTCCCAATGTTCTTTCTTTTTTTGTAGATCCTAGTTTCTAGCCTATGTTATCTTCCTTCTCTCTAAAGAACTTCTTTTAACATTTCTTGCAATGCAAGTCTACTGGTCACAAATTTCCTCAATTTTGTTTGAGAAAATCTTTATTTCTTCTTCACTTTTAAAGGAGAATTTTGTGGGGTGCAAAAATGCAGGTTGGTGGTTTTTTTCTCTCCCAACACTTTAATATTTCTGTCTACTCTCTTCTTCCTTGCATGATTTTTGAGAAGTTGTATGTAATGCTTGTCTTTGCTCCTCAATAAGTATAGTATTTTTTTCCTCTTGCTTCTTTCAGGACTTTTTATCTTTTTTTTTTTTTATTGCTGGAAAATGATATGACTTGGTGTAGTGTTTTGGCATATATTCTACTCTAGTGTTCTCTTGGATCTGTGGTTTGGTGTTTGAGGTTGATGGGGGACATTTTCAGTCATTATTGTTTCACACATTTCTTCTGTCCCTTTCTCTTCTCTTGGTATTCCTATTACATATGTCATACCTTTTGTTAATTGTCCCATAGTCTCTAGATGTTTTGTTTTTTTTTTTCCAGTCTGTGTTCTTTTTGCTTTTCAGTTTTTGAGGATTCTACTAATATTTACTCTAGTTCAGAGATTCTTAGCTCAGCCGCATCCAGTCTCTAATGAGCCCATGAAAAGCATTCTTCATTTCTGTTACAGTGTTTTCTACCTTTAGATTTGTTGTTGTTTTTAGGATTTCCACCTTTCTGCTTACATTGCCCAATGATTCTTGCATGTTGTCTACTTTATCCATTAGAGCCCCTAACATATTAATCATAGTTGTTTTAAATTCTCAGTCCGATAATGCCAACATCCGTGCCATGTCTGGTTCTGATGTTTGCTCTGCCTCTTCAAACTATGATTTCTGCCTTTTGGTGTACCTTGTAATATTTTTCTTGATAGCCAGACATGATGCACTGGGTAAAAGGAACTGCTGTAAATAGTCCTTTCACAATGCGGTGGTGAGGAGAAAGGGGCAATGTTCTATAGTCTTATGATTAGTTCTCAGTCTTCTAGTGAGCCTATGCCTCTGGACTGTGGACTGCACATGTGTTCTCATTCTCCCTTCCTTATATGGGACAGGAGGACTAGCATGGGCTGGAGTTGGGTGTTTCCTTTCTCCCATGTGGAAGACTAGAACTGGCTGGACTTGGGTATTTCCCTCCCGCCAAGTCAGTTAGGCTTTGATAACGTCCCAACAGGTTAAGACTCTGGTTAAATAGTTTCACTTGTGGGCAGACCTTGTTAAGAAGAGCAGAGTACTCACATGCATTTGAAAATGGTTCCTTTTCCTCTCCCATTGCTGGAAGCTTGAGAGGATTTATTTTTTTCCTCCAATATTTACTATGAGAACCTGGTCAAGCTCCTGGAAGTAAAACTAACAATAGGGGGAGGAGCACCCATGACTGGTTGCTCTTGGAGTTTTTAATTCTTCCATTTGTCCACACTGAGCCTTCAGCAATTTGTCAATTATAGTTCACATTTCCCTCTTTTGGGATTTGTTCTGGCAGAGGCATCACCTCATTAGTTTCTCCTCCTATAAGTTGAGTCTCTGTATTTGCCTATCTCTCCAATTTTGGGTGCAGTTATTTGCTCTCTGACCTTACTTAGGAATCTAAGAAAGGTGATTGATTTTCAGTTTTTTAACATTTAACTTCTTAGGACATAGTGGCCACTTCCAAGCTCCTTAATGCAGAACTGAAATTTGTGGAACAATTTTGTCACAAGTGAGACAGTCTGTGTTGCATGAATGGAGGTCTGGGTCCTTGGATTCCCGTGAGATTTATGTGGGGATCCTGGCTCAGAATAAAGACCTCCTGAAGGAAGGTAGCAAGCACAAAACAGTTTATTAAAGTGAAAGTACACTCTCAAGGTGGGAAAGTGGGCAGCTTCCTCCCATGGAACTGGCCCCCTATGTTGCTGTGGGATTTAGATATTATAGGGTGTTGGGAGGAGCTGTGAGATGGGGTGGTCTCTAATGAAGGTTGTTTCCTATCGTTTGGGAACCTCCTCGCACAGGTCGGGAGGGGGAGTTTTCAACCTTACAAGGTTTGTACTAGACCATCATGGCAACCTTTCTCAAGGGCAGGCTGTACCTGCAGTGTGAATGCATTATATGAGTCTGGGGGTTACTCTGGGGCAGAGGTGGAAGAGGAGAGTGTATGTCCTGCACCTGTGGCTCTTGGTCTGTCAGCCCCAAGATCTTGGAAGCCCCAAGGTCAGGATGTTGAACCCCTAGGCTTTTATTTAAATAATGTGTTTTTTATTTAAAATTTCTTTTTTGACCTTCTCAAAATTTCTATTTCTCTATTTAAAATGTCTACCTTTTTGGGGGCACCTGGCTGACTCAGTAGATAGGGCATGTGACTTTTGATCTCGGGGTTGTAAATTTGAACCCCATGTTGGGTGTAGAGATTACTTTAAAATAAAATCTTAAAACAAAACAAAAAACTCCTTTTTTAAAATTTCAAATATGCATTTATTCACCCATGTGAATGATTATAATTGATGCATTAACATCTTTATTTGATAATTTTGACATCTGAGTCATCCCAGAATCAACATCTCTTGGTTGCCTTTTCCCCTGAGAATAGTTTGTATTTTCCTCAGTTTTAATACATTGTTGTTATGTTGTTGTTGTTGTTGTTGTTTTAATTTTATTTGAGTGGGAGTGAAAGAGTGAGCACACGAAGGGGTGAAGGCAGAGGGAGAGGGAGAAGCAGACTCCCCACTGTGCAAGGAGAGGACATCGCAGTGGGGCTCTATCCTAGGACCCTGGGATCATGACCTGAGCTGAGGGCAGATACTTAACCCTAATGTCTAACCCTAACCGACTGAGCCACCCATGCATCCCCATTTGTTTGTTTGTTTGTTTGTTTGTTTTTATTGCATCCTGGACATTGTGAATGTTATGTAGTCTGGGCTTTGTTATAATCCTCTGGCTTGTTTCTTTAGGCACCTACATTCTCAGGGTCAGACTACCGGTTTGTTTCACATTTTGTGATTCAAATCTCAGCTCTCTTCTCAAAGCTTTGGGCATGCTGATTTGGGCCTCATTTAAACCTGTGAGGTTCAGGGGTTGGGATGGGATTTTACAGGTGAGCCGAGTTCTCAAAGTCTTTGCTATACTAATCTGGGTTTGTGCAAAGCCTGTCTGGTTCTCCTATCAGGCTGGGAGTTTTATAGGTTTCTACACAGAAATGCCAGTTTCTCTTTTCAGTCTTTCCCTCCTCTAGGGTTTCCTCCATGTACTCTGACCTAATTGGCTTTGTTGAATTGTTTCCTGGCCAGAAGTATCCAGATGTTCTGTCAGAGTTTTAGTTACACATGTGGTTGCACTGTGCAACTGGTGTCTACATTTGGTACAAAGCAGTGAGAAGAAACAAGAATAAAACCGGGAAGCTCATCTGTGACTGGATTGCTTCTCCAAGTGTTGACTCATCTACATCACCTGTCTGATTTGTTTACTTTTCAGGTTCTCAAGTAGTTGTTTTGTTTTCTTCTGTCATGTGTCCAAATGCTATAGTTGTCATCACTGAGAGTGATAATCAGTGTTAGGGGCCTAGATAATCCTAGGCATAATGGATATTCCCATAAGGCGTACATTTTTAGTAAGTTCATATTTTCCTTCTACAGTGAGTAATTGAAGGAGTCGTCACCCACATTGAGAAAAGTAATACGTTCATAGCATTTCTTAAGGTGTGTCTGATGAGTCAGTGGATGGCATAGAGTTCTGAACCAGTATTGGATTCAGTACTAAATTGAAGACACATGGCAATTAATTGGCACCAATTAGGTTAGCGTACCTTATGGCTGCCCAGATGCTTGGCAGAAAGTAAGGTTGGGAAATCAACTTTTGTGTTTGCTATTTAAAATTACCCATATCTATTATTTTTGAATTTGAGCAGCTGCTATCTTTTCTGAAAATTGAACAAACACATCTGTCTTAGCAAGCTGCTAGATTTAAATGACAAAAAGGTTTCTGTTGAAGTAAACATTTAAAAACAGTTTAGACCTATTGCTGCTACAGCCCTAGCAGGTATCCATATGCAACTTAACTTTTTAACCAGAAAATATTTTCCCTCAAATTATATTCATTTTTATGTTGAATAATTTATTACCAAAAGGGAGCTAAAGATAATAGAATTATCTATTAGTTGAATGTCTAATCTTTAAGTGTTAATGGCCATACTCAAATTCAAATTAATGATTAGATTTCCAAAGAGATTTTTTTTTTAATTTGCTTGCTTATAGCTTTAGGTCTGGCATGTTATATATAGATCCTGTTGTTAAACATTTTGAGCCAGTACAATATTTTAAAACACGTGGCAGTAATACTTAGTATTGATTGAATTATTCATGTACATTCCCAGGATGAAGATGGGGTGAGAATCATAGCATCAATAAACACAGGGTATGATTCTATTTTAGTAAATCTCTGAAGATCATCCTGCAAATCTGTAACAATTTTCTCATTAGTTATCCCTTTATTTATATCTTAAATCCCTTGTGATCTGTAAGTGGGTGTGTAATTGATTTTAGCTTGGTGTTATAACATACACATTGACCTCTATTTTTCTAGTTCTGAAAACTATTTTTTTAAAGATTTTATTTATTTATTTGACAGAGAGAGAGAGACAGCCAGTGAGAGAGGGAACACAAGCAGGGGGAGTGGGAGAGGAAGAAGCAGAGTCCCAGCAGAGGAGCCTGATGTGGGGCTTGATCCCAGAACACCAGGATCACGCCCTGAGCTGAAGGCGGACGCCTAACAACTGAGCCACCCAGGCACCCCTAGTTCTGAAAACTTTTATCTTCGTTTTTTGTTACAGTTTTTTGAAGCTCATACTCCAAGTTGAATATATTATGTATAAAAATTTTATAATTATTAGCATCAAAATGGCATTTGCCATTTTAGGTGTTTTAGAATATGATGATGAAATAAAGGAATTATCTTTTTTCTATGAAAGTGACATTTTCATAAAAGAAACTGCAAAAATAAAAACAATTTAATAGTTACCAAAAAAAGCAAATTTAGAATAAATGAGATGTGTCTAACTTCTGACAATTTTTCTTCCGAAAATATAACTTCATTATTTTATAAAGAAAATAAACAGTACTAACAGCAAAGTATCTTTATCTGGAAAAATAACTAGGTCTCTAGGCCCCTCTGTTAGCTTGCTAGGGCTGCCGTGACAGATTACCACAACTAAGTGTCTTAAACAACAGAAGTGTGTTGTCTTGCAGTTCAGAACACTAGAAATCAGCGATCAAAGGGACCAAGTTTGGTTCCTTCTGAAATCTGTGAAGGAGGCTTCCTTGCTTCTCTCAAGAATCTGGTGGTTTGCTTGGCAATAGCTGTCATTCCTTGGCTTATAGATGTATTTGACTAAGAAAATCATCTTCACACAGCATTCTCACTGTGTCTCTGTGCCTAAATTTTCTCTTTTTATAAGGACAATGGTCATATTAGATTAAAAGACTCTCTAATGACCTCATTTTAACTTGATTATTTCTATAGACTCTATCCCCAAAAGGTTATATTTGAGGTACTGGGGGTTAAGATTCCAACACATGTTTTCTGAAGACACAGAGTTCAATCCATTACAGCACACACATTTTAAATCTGGGAATATATGAGTTAGAGATTTATTTGTTAATTATTCCCTTTTGTATATTTAGGTAATTTCAAAGAATATAAAAACCCATTTCTGTTTGTTTCTAGTCAATTCTTACTCGTTTTAGGGAAAAGAAAACACTGCTAAAAATTTAATAATGCCAATTATTTACTTCTGTAAGGGCTTATTTCAGTAAAAGAATAGCTTATTCATTTATTTTGTCTTTCAGTCAAATATTTTTAAGTACTCAGGGAAAGCAGATGTTTATTTAATTAAAAATTCAAAGGGCTCTGCCTTCTGGTGGGTTCGGTGTCTCTGGACTTCACTTTGGCAAAATGAGCAGTTGCAGTCTAAGTGAAAAAAAAATTTTTTTTAATATTTAAATCTTGAATTTTTTGATGGTTGCACTTCTCCAAGAAAATATTCTTATTAATGCTTTGGAAACCTTACACACCAGAGCCAGAAATCCTGATTTTTTAAATTGTGACCTGAGTCAGCAATTGCCATTACTCTTATTGTTAAAAATGGTAATGTAATAAAATAACGAAAGTCGTGAAGCCCTTGAGTTCAGGGATTTTTCCCTGTGCCACAAGTCTTGTTGAGAACCTTCTGTCTAGAATGCCCTAACTCATGAAAGAGAATCTTAACCCAGATTCAGTTTTGGTAATGTTGAGCATCTAACAAAGGTTGTGGGAACCATGCATGTATGCAACAGACACAAACTAGCATAGCAAGTACATTAGAACAAAACTAGGATTATAAGCCACCACACAACAGGGGAAGCAGAACTTACAGTGTGAACCAGCTTTGAATAGGTCCTGCTGAAATATAAATAGGATTCTGTACAGTATAAAATTCACATTATCCAGGATATAATGCAAAATTATTTGGCATACAAACAACTAGTATTATATAACCAGTTCTCAGAGAGAAAGACAATGAATATATACCCATACACAGTTGTCCCAAAGTTGGATCTATCAAAGACTTTAAATCAGGTATTATAACTGTGTACCATGAGGCAAAGGAAAACATATCAAAATAAATGAACACATCTAAAATAAGCTTATCAAGAATTACTTACATTTTATCGTTGTAAATGCTCTAAGTACTGAATACTAAATACTTTGCTTATTGCAGAGATCCTCCAACTGACTAAGAGAACATGACCTCACTATTTTGATTACAAAAGAGACCAGAATATCTATTTTAATGACTGATAAAATAATCTTTAAGATAAAGATAAAAGTCAGGATGCCTGGGTGGCTCAGTCAGTTATGTGTCTGCCTTCGGCTCAGGTCATGATCCCAGGGTCCTGGGATCAAGCCCCACGTCGGGCTCCCTGCTCGCTGGGAGCCTGCTTCTCCCTCTGCCTGCCGCTTCCCCTGCTTGTGCTCCATTGCTCAACCTCTCTCTAATAAATAAATAAAATCTTAAAAAAAAAGATAAAGATAAAAGGGACATTGCACAAGTAAAAAAGAAACAGTTAAGATACAAGAATAAATATGTATGACCCTCAAAACATGTAGTAGAATATTTTAACATAAACATAAAAATATAAAAAATAAGTGAAATCTAGAATATCTGAAAAAGATTGGCAAACACTTGATGTAGTTGACATTTTTAGAACTTTATATTCATTAACTGGAGAATACATATTCTTTTGAAGTTCTCATTATATATTCACCAAGATAGACCATGCCTGGTTGTCAAATATATACCCATAAATTTAAAAGAATTGAAGACATGCAGTATTTTCTGACCACAACAAAATTAAATTAAAAATCCACAACAATAAGAGGAAAATCCAAATATCCAGATACTAGAAAACACAGTTTTTAAAGAATTATTTATTTATTAGAGAGAGATCATGAGTGGAGGGAGGCACAGAGGAAGAGGGAGAAGCAGATTCCCCCCCGAGCAGGGAGCCCAGTTAAGGGGCTTGATCCCAGGGCCCTGGGATCACGACTGGAGCCAAAGGCAGTCACTTAAGTGATTGAGCCACCAAGGTGTCCCTAGAAAACACATTTTTAAACAATTCAGGGGGCAAAGGTAAAATCAAAAGTGATAGGAGACAGTGTTTCAAAGGGAAATAGCAAAAAATAATGCCACATATAAGCATTCATGGGATACAGGCAAAGCAGTTCATGGAGGGAAAGTTTAAATGTTATCCTTAATGTTTCTAAAGCCAGGGACCTAAGGATTTACATTACCAGCTAGTAAAAGAAGAGATAAGTGGACCCACATCAGTGGAAGGGAGGAGGTACTAAAGACAAAAGAAATCAATGAAACAAAAAAGCAGATACGTGATAGAGAAATTTAACAAAGACAAAAATAGACAAGAACAGAAAAGATCACCAAAATGTATGCATCCCTGAAATAACCTGACCAAACTTTGTAAAAGAAAAAAAAAACACAAATCAAGATTATAAATAAAAAGTAAGATTATCTAACAGAGAGAATGAGTGTAGTGTTATTAGGAAAATAGTTTTGACCTCAAGGGCTGGACATACTGTGAAAATCAATGCTGAGAGTAGTCAGCGTTCGATGTAATGTTTTTTCCATTGTAGAGCATCTGTCATTTCTGTCTGAGTGTTTAGTATCCTCCTGTCTTTCATGTGTCTAGGTATGGATTTTTTTATTCTGTTTAAAATTTGGGGGTTATTCTTGGATCTTACGATTTTTTTCATCAGTGAATACAATCCTTAGTCATTATTTTTTTCTAATATTTTCCTTTCCTTATTTCCTCTTTTATTTCTTTTTGAAATTCTAATTAGCCAATTGTCAGACCTCAATATCTTCTAAATTGTATTTCACATTTTCATCTTCCATTCCCTGTGTAGCATTTTGTGTAACATCTTCATATGTACCTTTCAGTGTTTAGCTATATACATTTTACTGTTTAAACTGGACACTGATACTCTAATTTCAATTATTAAATTTTCATTTCTAAACATTCTCCTTTTTTCCCAGACACATGTTGATTTTAATAGTCTATTTTTACTTTTGCTTTCAAAATATTCTCATATACCTTTTAAAATATTTTTTATTTTTTATATGATGGTTTTTACAGACAGTTTTTTATAGTTCTGGGGCTACTGTTTGTTGTTTTTTCTGCTTATTAGTTATCATGGCACATATTCTTTGTATTTAGTGATTTATTGTTTGTTCATGTTCATGAAATTTTATCTTTGGTGTCTCTTTCTATCTTGGTTTAAAAAATATCCCCTCCAGAGGATTTATGTGTTTTCTTCTTCCAGTTTTATAGGATACTATTATCCTGTTATCATGTTTAGTCTAAATTTGGGTTCTTTAAGACCAAGGTGTAGTGTAAACTCTGTGCCCAAAGTCTGCGTGTGTAGCACTGTGATCAAGAATCCTCCTGGCAAATGCTTATCTTTCTTCTCCTGCAATTAGGACCAAGACCAAAACAGGTCATTTTATTCGCTTTCTCCCTTATTAGGACAGGTTTCTGTTTGTTTGGGATTCTTTCTTTCTTTCTTTCTTTCTTTCTTTCTTTCTTTCTTTCTTTCTTCTTTCTTCTTTTCCTCTCTTAAGTGACTCACCAAGTGTTTTGCCTTCTGGGAATGCGAACTTTTTGCAAAGTTCTACAATCAGATCCATTTCCTAGGTTCTGCTCTATGGCTTCAGTGCACAACTACCTCCTACGGGGTTTCTTTTGTTGTTGTTGTTTGTTAAAATAGGATGGGAGGACTGCCAACTCAGTCTACATTATTTTTTTTCTTTTTTTTCTTTTTATTTTAATCAGCATTTTTAGGTATGAGGTACTCAGAAGCATTTTTTTTTGAGCATTTAGTTTGTTATATTGCTAGTTAAGGGAACTACCATTTTAAGTCAATATTTATCATGGCAATTGGAAGATTTATTGCTATTTTACCCTCTCCAGGCTGATTCAATATATTTAAAAAATTGCATATTCTTTTACAAGTTTCAACTGTCTAATTTAAATGGCTTGCTAGTTTAAAATACGACTAATACATATCCACATCATTTCACTTTAGCCTTACAAAATTTTAATACCTATTTAGGAATAATATCAATATTAAATGAGGATATAAACTTTTGGAATGCCTTATCTCCCCTCTGTTATGTCCACTCATTTAATTACCTCTGAGACTTATCAAAAGCTAAGCTGCCTCCAACTTCCTAAAATTTATTCCTAGAGGCAAAACTATTCAGAATCCCTGTTCCTTCTCTGGGGAACTGGAATGGACTGCATGGAAGTAAATCTAAAGGATTTTTACTGACTCTTTTCTTCAGACTGAAGGAGAATACTAAAAACAATAAATAAATAAATAAATAAATAATAGCAAATTATGGTGTAATAAACAAGAAATGGATATAATTATTTTTCATTTATGCATGTGTTTAGAGACAGCATTTAGTGGAGTTAAGTCTTTAAATTTTAAAAGCAAACATTTATAGAATAACAATCACAATGTAAAACCCTGTGCTTTTATGCCTATGCCTTTTCACTGTCCAAGAAATTGTAGCTTTTCTTTTTTGTCTATTTGTGGTTCCTCCATGATCACCATTGGTAAATGTACTCCAAGAGTAGAAAACCAGACTCAAATTGCCCCTCACCCACAAGAAGAGTAGTTCAACTTGTCCCATCTGGTATACTTTCTGGACGATAAAACTGAGCCTATTACTCTAACCACAGATGATTGGGTCAGTAATTCACATGGCTGTCAAGATAATTATATATAGACTCAGCAAAGGACCAACCAACTCAGAACTGTGAAGTGAATGTTTTCCCAGCGTGTTAGTCCATGCTGACAGTGCATTCCTTCTCTTTGGGGAACTATGAATCGTAAGTGAAAAAAGAGAAAGTCTACCCTTTAAGCTTGTTCCCTTGTATGCTAAGGTTATTTTTTAGCTGTCTAGGATCCAAACAATAAATCTCAGAACATCTCAAACCCAGGAAGTCTAGATGAGTGAAGAAGTGACTCTCCGCACCATGCTTATCCTGTTTTATTCTGTACCTCACGCAAGATTCATGACGGTATTAGTATTTTCTTTTCTGGGGAGAAGAGGTGCTACCTTATACTAGATACTCTTTAGATTTTCGGACTATCTGTAGTAGCCTTTTCATTTGTGTAGAATTTTTTTCTCATCCACATAAAAGTGATTTCTTAGGAGCCAATATTGGATTTAATGATTATGTATGTTTACCTTTAAATTATAAAATGTGTGTAACTGTTATAACTGAAGTCTATAACAGATATCTTCGGAATAGCTAAAATTATCAGAAGCTGAGGCCTCATAGAAAATTCTGATATGACATTCATACCAATGTGTGTGAGGTAGTTGGTTGGTTAGACAGAGTAATTGAATAAGGGCCAACAGGTAAATAATGTTGCAAGATAATATTTATTGAATATTTACACACATGCCAGTCACTGTGCTAAATGCTTTAAGTTCAATAAATGTAATCCCCACAACAGGGCCTGGAAGTGGTATTGTTTTTATCTGGGAGAGATGTATCAACTTGCCTCTTGTCATGATTACAGCAAACATTGAAATAAGTGTGCTGATCCTCATCTGACCAACTTCAAAGATTTAATCCTACAGGCTCCAGCTTTTTCTTAGTATTTCCACGTGTTCTTGTCATCAGAGGCAACCAAGAAACTAAGGAAAAATGCAGATTGCCAGTATTTCTATCAGACATTGGGAATTTTAATCTCTCAGCCTCAGTCAGGAGCTGTAAGAATTTTAGGCGACTGTGGTACTGGGATCCATAGTACTGTAGGTAGGTTCTGGATGTCATGAGGCAGGAAATCAAAGCCAAGAAGGGAAGCTTAATTGGAAAATCTTGTATAAGCCTGAGAAATAAAAATAATAACAGTTCTCATTAGAGCATGGCTGCACAGGAGAATCACTTTAGAGTTAAAGTAAACAAACAAACATGCTTGGCTCTACCCCAGACCAATTAAGTGTGGGCTCTGGACATCAGTACTGCTAAAATGCTCCCCAGATGATTTTTAATGAGAAGCTCGGTTGTTCACTTACTCTATTTTTGGAAGAGTTTCCCTTATTAAATGTGACATGAAAGAAAAAGAAAGAAAGAAAGAAAGAAAGAAAGAAAGAAAGAAAGAAAGAAAGAAAGAAAGAAAAAGAAAGAAAAAAAGAAAGAAAGAAAGAAAGAAAGAAAGAAAGAAAGAAAGAAAGAAAGAAAGATAGATGAAAGAAAGAAAGATGAAAGAAAGAAAGAAAGAAAGAAAGAAAGAAAGAAAGAAAGAAAGAAAAGAAAGGAGGGAAAGAAAGTGAAAGAAAGGGGAGATGGGAAGGGAAGAAGGAAGGGGAAAGAGGGAGGGAGAGAGGAAGGAAAGAAGAGAAAGAGAGAAAGAGAAAGAAGAAGGAAGAGAAAGAGAAAGAGAAAGGAAGCAAGCATCCCCTCTTACCTTCTCTATTTAGCAGGCTTTTGGGATGCTTTAGAAAGTGCCCCTCACTATTCCTCTTGTTCATGGTAGTGTACAAGTAATACATAATCTGAGCATATCTGATAATGTTATTACTAGTCTTCAACAAAGTAATATCAGTTAGTGCTGATATAATAAACTTTGTTCTCCTATCTGACTTTTGAATTTGTAAGAATGAATGATCTTCAGTTTATTTTCCCTTACAAAGATTTCTACCATAATTCCATGTCATTGCTCAAATTCCTGATAAGATAGTATATTTTATAAACTGAAAATTCAGACTGTAATCAAAGGTTGATCTAAGAATTTTGGGGGGAGCTAGACTTAATTACCACAAGAAAACTACTCCATGTTCTCAAATCAGTTTATATGCCTAGAACGTGAGAGATGCACTACTGTAGGCCTTGTAATGAACCATCCTGTGAACTTCAGTTTGCTAAAATATTCCATTATCTCTCCCTAGAATTTATAAAGATCATTTGTTCTTTAGTTCAACAATTCTGTATCCCTATCATTGTAGAGGGAAATAGAGGAAAGAAAAGGTAAATTAAGATAGAAAAATGTACTTTAGAAATGATGATTTTGTTTGAAAACTCACTGTTAAGGTATATGAAATAAAGTACATAACCAAGGATTCAAAATAATTTAGCTCAACCATTACTGAAAGGGACTCAGTTTCATGGATTTCTTGTGAGAAAACTGCTAGAACTCTTAAACAAATAAAAATGCCTGTTTAGATGAATATATATTTACTTAATTAAATATGATTATCAGTGGAAGAATAGGCTTTTTTTACTCTAATAACTTAGAGTCCTTCACCTTATTTTTCTAAATATATTATCTGAAATTGCCTGTGATTTATACATTTGCAATGGAGGTAATAAAAGTTAATATTATCTTGGACTATCGGTATTTTAAAATAACCAGAATCTAGAAAAATCACACAATTTTTTACTTTATTATCTTTCACAACGTTATTGGACCTGTTTCTTAGAGTAGTTGTGTTCAGAGACTTCCTATTGAAAAAATCAGTTTTCAATAGACAATCATTATCATCCCTGAGAGACTACTCCTAACAAATGTTCTACTGAATCCAGTCAGCAACTTTGATCTTGCTGTAGATCAAGGACCAAAGATACCGAGGTTATCTGCTGACTTGCACTTTTTCCCCCAGAGATAGATGAAGTTTTTTGTGATTAAACTGTGGTTGAAATTGCTTTCACATAAATACCTAGTAGTTTACTTTGCAAGGGTAAAGGTGGTAAAAAAAACTCATATTTTTGGAGTAGAAGATGACATAAAAATCCCTTTTTGAAATTTGTTAACCAGAAAAGTTTCAGAATGACTGCTTATTTTTTTAAGCTGCTTTTTAAACAGCAAATAAAGCACATTAGGAAATTCTTGCTCTGAAAATATTTATCAATAAAGTTAATATCCAAATACCCAAATATTTTTCTGTTTTCCATGATGCTGTTTGTGGTTGGAATTGCCTTGGCTAATTCTCAAAATAAGTCAGCTACTGTTTGACTATTTCAGTCTATGTACATTGAATATTTTCAACTGATTTTTGTTTTTGGATGAATTCCAAGAGAAATAAGGCCTTATTAGTTGATATACATAAAACTGATTTAGAAATGTTTTTGCAGTATCCAACCCGTCATTATGTAATGGCATATATTTTACTAGACTATATAAATATATTACTGTTTCTTTTTACCCCTCAGCTTATTAAGATATAATTAACATATACAAATTATATAAGTTTAATGACAACATGATTTCATATACGTTACATACTGTGAAATAACCATAATGTTAGTTAACTCATCCATTGCTTCATATAATTACAACATTTTTGTGTGTTTTGAGAAACTTTAAGATCTATTTTCTTAGCAACTTTCAAATATACAATACAGTATTAACTATAGTTGTAATGCTCTATATTATTTTCCCAGAATTTATCTATCTTACAATAGGAAATTTCTACCTTTTGATCACTTTTACCTATTGTCTCTACCTGCCACCCACCCCTGGCAACCACACAATCTACTCTCTGCTTCTATGGATTCTTTTTTTTTTTTTTTTGAGGATATGGAGAAAAGGGAATGCTCATATAATGTTAGTGGGAATGTAAATTGGTGCAGCCATTATGAAAAACAATGTGGAGGTTACTCAAAAATTTAAAAATAGAACTACCATATAATCCAGCAATGCCTCTTCTGGATATATATGGGAAGGAAAAGAATTCATTATCTTGAAGAGCTATCTCCACCCCCATATTCATTGTAGTACTATTTACAGTAGCCAAGACATGAAAACAGCCTAAGTGTGATGAATGAACAATGAAATTGTGGTGTGTGTGTATATGTATCTATATACGGATATGTAAAATGAATGCTGTTTTATATATGTGATTTTCAGTTTGGAGGGGTGTGTATGTGTGTGTGTTTAATAGAGTTAAACCATTTACATTTGTCCATATGGCAGATCTTGTTTGTCACTGTTTGTTGTCATATTATCTTTTAAGTGTTTAGGTTTTATAAAAAGTCTTTCCAAGTGATACACATTTCTTTCCTGTGTAAGCCAGTATCTATTTTTTCCATACATCAGTAGTTGTAGAATCAGTGTATGCCTTCAATAATATTTTATTTCTAGTTTTAAATCTAACTTCTAAGATTTTTTTACTATTAATATAAAAGTATTGCCTTATTTGTTAGCTTTAAATAATATATAAATGCTATATATGTATGTATATATATGTGTGTATATGTTACTCTAAGTTCTTATGAAGAATCAATAAACATACTACTCTTATTGTTGTCTTATCTTTCCCACTTCCTTTCTTAAATTTTATTAGTTATGTTATCTCTACATGGTTAGGACATGGAACATTTATATTCTTCTTGGCAATCCTAACTTCTGGGCTTGACTTAATTTCTAGAGTTAAATATATTTAATACTCGCTGTTAGTTCTTTTACAGTAATTTTCCTCTTTATCTTTTGTTGGATGAAGTTCATATTCTTTTCATTTCCTAAGGAAGGATTCAAAAGAAAAATGTTCTCTGAATTTGTGCATATTCCAAGTATTTGTGATCTTTGTTTTCGAAAGACGACTTATTGGGTTTCAGTTTATTTCCCTAATGGCTTTACAAGTGTTTGCCTATGTTCTAGTGCTAAATGAAGAAATCTGAGACCTGCATGATTTTTCTTTATGTAATTGGTTTGTGTTTCCTGTCTGGATCTCACTCAAGAACTCTGACTTTATATTGAAGAGCGATGCCTTTTATAGGACATCTTTGTGTTCCCTGTTATGTGTCAGTATTCTGAGGTATGTGGTGTTCTCTTTCAGTATGTGGGGTTTAATCACCTTTTATTTTAGGTAAGTGTATTGAGTTATAGCTTGATTTTCTTCGTGGGACACTGCAATTTTGCGTATGTTGGCTTGCCTTTGCATGTTTCTCTCTGTCTATAATTTCCCCTGTGGTATTTTTTAACTCTTTATGTTAAATTTCTATTTTTTTTTCTGTCATTCTTTTTTCTTTGATTCCCTCTCTTCCCTTCCTCTCTCTCTCTCTGGCTCTTTCTTTCTTCCTTTTGTTTTCTTTCCTTTCTTCTATTTCCATTTTCCACATTCCTTGCTGTGATTTCTACAGTGACCATTATTCTTCCCTCTTCTTTCAATTTGCTATTTCTGTAACTATTTTTTACTTTATTTCATACCTTAGTTCTGCCAGCTCATATTTTATCTGCTTTTGTTTCTTACCATTTGTTCCCTGAATTCTCATAACCCTGCCCTGTGATCTTTATAGAGATAATTAATCTGCAAATAATATTTAATTTTATCATAAAATTTTAATTAACCATATTTATTTTCTTTTTTGCAATGTTCTTTTGGCACATGTTCTCCAAATAATTATAATTTTCTGATCTCTTCTTTATTTTTCTTATACTATCCTTCTAAACTTGCTGGATCACTTTCATTTTTATTATTCGAATCTTATTGTATCAATTTTCCTAAATCAGCCACTTGCCAAGTTTCCTTTAGAGAGAGTGTGTTGTCTTCCAGGTTATCTGACATTCACAACTCATAGTGTCTCTTCTTATCTGATGCTTCAAATGTAGACAATATTATTAAAATAGTCCTGCCCTATTTGCTTTTGCTATAGAGGGATTCCCTGGCTCCTCTCAAATTCTGATGATAACACTACCTATCCCATTGTCTATATCTTTTATTGCAAACAATAAATACATATTTTTACATCAGGGTCTTTTCTTCACCCTTTGTAAATGATCTTAAATTGGTGTTTTCTGAGATCTTCTTATTGGTCTCAAGTCTCTTTGTGCTTCTTTTCTTCATATCCTTTCAGATGGCTGCTATCATTTCTTTTAGCTGTGAAATAGATTAAAACTGCAGGTATGTGGTACTTCTACCAAAAATGTAATGTATTTTTAAATGTTTCTTTGTTACTTTATACGCTTTATATGAGACCAAAGGAAAATGATGAATTTTGAATCCGTGTCCCTACTGAAAACCAAGAAATGTACTATTAATAATATTTACTTCACAAATGAGGAAAATGGAATACACAGAAAAGCTAAGTCATATGCACCAAATTAGGAAGCCAGTAAGAAGAGCTAAGATTCTACCCAGAAAATCTGGCCCTGAAAACCACACTCGAACATATGATATTTCTGAGAAATTCAGATATGACTCTGGTTCTGAGTTAAAAATAATTACCCCAATTCAAGCAGAATATTTTCCTCAAATGAGATTGCTTATGATTGAAGATATACATATAAAACCATAACTTATTTTATGAATTGTCTAATTGCTCTTATCTGGAAATTATATGAACTATTGCTTAATCATTGACTATTACACAAAATAGACAAATGTATATATATTCTCTTATATAGGACTGTATACTTAAACTTTTATTTATGTTTTAAATCAATTTAAATCATTTTTTGACAGTCTTTTACATTGGAACAACTGTGCTTATCTTTTGACAATGTATGAACTTTGTTTAAATGTTTGTTTCAAAAAGAAGTATGTTTTGTTTTTACTCTGGTATCATTTTTGTAGCCTTACTAATACCTTAATCCTTTTATTTTACTCTTTTCTTCCTTGAGGGGGGTAAAAAACCTGTCACTGAGGATTTTTTCCTTCTGTTTTCATGTTCTATATGTTCTATTCTCTTTCTGTTCTATTATTCAGTTTCTCTTTCAACTCTTCCTCTTCTGTGTGTTCTAAGAGGCTGATTAAGAATTTTGTTACATGGGGTGCCTAGGTGTCTCAGTTGGTTAAGTGTCTGCCTTTGGCTCAGGTCATGATCCCGGGGTCCTGGGATCTAGCCCCACGTTGGGTTATCTACTCAACAGGGAGTTGCTTCTCCCTTTGCCCCTGCTCACACTCATGCACTCTCCCTCTCTTGCCCTCTCTCTCTCTCTCTCCCTTTTCTTCCCTCTCAAATAAATAAATAAAATCTTTAAAGAAAAAAAGAATTTTGTCACAGGTTTTGCTATTTAAAAAAAAACACCCTTTTTTTTTTAGTGTTTGCTTTTATGGCTAGTATGAAAATGTCTTTCCATTTATTGACTTTGATATTCAAGAATAAAAGTTCCCTGTTTGATACACTTTATTGTTACTTTTTCTTCTTTACATTTAGCTTTATTACTCCTCAACAGATATCTCCTAAGACTTCTGTGAGGTGACTTTACATAGGTTTATTGCCTATGTCTCATTCTAATATGACAGTTTATTCCCTTACGTTTTACAGTAGACCTCATCCTGATCTTCAGACACAGAATAAACAAGTTGCAAACACTCTTCTGTTTTTGAAAGTGAATAGGAAATAAATATTTGCAAGTTTTTAAAAATTCCTTCACCTATCATATTTCTTTTCCTTTCTAGAGTTAAATGTATAGTGAAGTAACAGAAAACTCAAGGGATTCTCTTAACATAAAGTCTTGTCATTTTGTATGTGAGGTCGAACAAGCTTTATACAACGTGACTAAATATTAGGTCAACTGGCTTTTGTTACCTCAATGTATATGTTAAATCTTCTGGAGACATTTTCCTTGCTGACTGATGTAGTTATCTTTTCTAAAACAGTATCATCTACTAACAGCCATGCTTTATTTTTCTTTTTGTTAATAGTATCTTACATATAAAGTTGGAAAAATCCTCACTCTGAAATTTAATAAAAAATATGCTTCGACAATGTAACCTAACTATATTTAAGACGTTACAAAAATAGTTATTGAAAATGTCACAAATGTCACTATAAAATAATGAAATGTATTTATGCAGTCTCTGTGTAGAATAGTTTTTGGAGATTGAAATCATAGGAAAGTTAAAATTTTTCCTGAGGTCAATTATACATTGGTAAATGGTAAATGATTATAAGGAAAATAAGCATATTAGGGTTTTTTGAAAGAGGCAGTACAGAATCTTCATCAGAAATGTGTGATGACTCAGGAAGAGTCACATAGAAAAAGGAGTTTTTGATATAGATTTCTGAGGTAAGGAGATTGTTTAAGACCTTTTAAATGTAGTAATGAGCAACCTTGTATTTTCTTTACATGAGAGAAAATTCATTAAAAATCATAATGATTATGGACCAAATGTTATTTTAGTAATAAATCTTCTTTTGTCAGGAAATTAAATACCTGAAATCTGGTATAATGCATTGTTTTATTAATTCCCAACCACTGAAGGCTTTATTTCTTGTGGTCATAATTGTGATTGTGGTAGTAAAATTTTGGCTAAAATTTCGGAAATTTGGTTACAATACTAGGCTTCAGTACACATTTAAAAAATTGTTTTTACAGGGGTGCCTGGGTGGGTCAGTAGGTTAAGCATCTGATTTCAGCTCAGGTCGTGATCTCAGATCCCTGGGATCCAGCCCTGCTCATGCTTCCTGCTCAGTGGAAGTCTCCTTCTCCCTCCCTCTCTCCCTCTACCCTCCCCCCCCCTCAAATAAGTAAATAAAATCTTTTAAAAAATTATTTATGAAATGTTTTTAGTGAAACAAGATAATTGCAATATAAGTATGGTTTGTCTTTCTTTGGTTGATATTATCAGTTAATATAGTTTGATTCTTATATAATCTTTAAGTATTTTTCAAGATAAAAAGGCAAAACAGCAAGTTTGAAATTTAACCATGGAAATACATTAACACACACATATATAAATATAAATTATATATACATACATTACTGTAAAATGTATTACTAAAAAGTGAAGAAAAAGAAAAAGTTACCAGTAGTGTCACCAGCTATTCATTCTAATCCTAAATAAAAGGAACCCATTCACCCCTGCTCAGGGAGTCATGGGTTTGAAAGTTATTCCCTGTGATCTCCTTATTTGCTACAAATAATTTTTTTTCTTATGAATTTGTTATATAGTTACACCCATACATGAATATCTATCATCTATCTATCTATCTATCTATCTATCTATCTATCATCTATCTAATATATATATATATATATATATATCTGCTCCCTCCTTCCCTCTTTTTCTCTTATCTTTCATTTTTATTAGTTGCAGATATGTTTTCCAGTTTGTAGCTTATCTTTTGACTCTAATACATCTTTTGTGGATCAGACATTTCAATTTTTAAAATAGGAAAATGTATTACTATTTTCCATTGTTTAAATGTTTTGTGTTTTCATAAAAAGACATTATTATGTAGTACTAGAAGTCCTAACAACAGCAATCAGACAACAAAAAAGAATAAAAGGTATTCAAATTGGCAAAGAAGAAGTCAAACTCTCTCGCTTTGCAATGACATGATACTTCATATGGAAAATCCAAAAGACTCCACCCCCAAATTATTAGAACTCAAACAACATTTCAGTAATGTGGCAGGATACAAAATCAATGCTCAGAAATCAGTTACATTTCTATACACGAGCAATGACACTGAAGAAAGAGAAATTAGGGACTCGATTCCATTTACAATAGCACCAAAAACTGTAAGATATCTCGAAATAAACTTAACCAGAGAGGCAAAGGGTCTAAACTCTAGAAACTACAGAACACTGATGAAAGACATTGAAGAAGACACAAAAAGATGGAAAAACAGTCCATGCTCATGGATCAGAAGAATAAACATAGTTAAAATGTCTATGCTACCAAGAGCAATCTCCACTTTCAACACCATCCTGATCAAAATACCAATGACATTTTTCAAAGTGCTGGAACAAACAGCCCTTAAATCTGTGTGGAGCCAGAAAAGACCCCAAATTGCCAAGGAAATGTTGAAAAAGAAAAACAAAGCTGGGGGCATCACGTTGCCTGATTTCAAGCTATACTACAAAGCTGTGATCACCAAGACAGCATGGTGCTGGCACAAAAACGGACACATAGAACAACAGAACAGAACACAGACTAGAGAAATGGACCCTCGACTCCATGGTCAACTAATCTTTGACAAAGCAGGGAAAAACATCCAGTGGAAAAAAGTCTCTTCATTAAATGGTGCTGGGAAAATTGGATAGTTATATACAGAAGAATGAAACTTGACCACTCTCTCACACTGTACACAAAGATGAACTCCAAATGGATGAAAGATCTCGATGTGAGACAGGAATCCATCAAAATCATAGAGGAGAACATAGCCACAGAAACTTCTTTCATGACACGTCTCCAAAGGCAAGGGAAATAAAAAATGATAAAAAGCTTCTGCACAGCAAAGGGAGTAGTCAACAAAACAAAGAGGCAACCCATGGAATGGGAGAAGGTATTTTCAAATGACACTACAGATAAAAGGCTGGTATCCAAGACCTATAAAGAACTTCTCAAACACAATACTGAAGAAACAAATAACCAAATAAAAAAATGGGCAAAAGATATAAACACTTTTCCAATGAAGACATACAAATGGCTAACAGACACATGAAAAAATGTTCAACATCATTAGCCATCAGGGAAATTCAAATTAAAACCACATTGAGATACCACCTTACACCAGTTAGAATGGCAAAAATTGACAAGGCAAGAAACAACAAATGTTGGAGAGGATGTGGAGAAAACGGAACCCTCTTACACTGTTGGTGGGAATGCAAGTTAGTACAGCCACTTTGGAAAACAGTGTGGAGGTCCCTCAAAAAGATAAAAATAGACCTACCCTATGACCCAGAAATTGCACTACTGGGCATTTACCCCAAATTTAGAGACGTTGTGAAGAGAAGGGCCATATGCACCCCAATGTTCATAGCAGCATTGTCCACAATAGCCAAACTGTGGAAGGAGCCGAGATGCCCCTCAACAGATGACTGGATTAAGAAGATGTGGTGCACATATACAATGGAATATTACTCAGCCATCAGAAAGAATGATTACCCAACATTTGCATCAACATGGAGGGGACTGGAGGAGATTATGCTAAGTGAAATAAGTCAAGCAGAGGAAGACAGTTATATGGTTTCACTCATTTGTGGAACATAAGGAATAGCAGGGAGATCGGTAGGAGAAGGAAGGGAAAAATGAAGTAGAGGGGGTAAACAGAAGGGGAAATGAACCATGAGAGACTATGGACTCTGGGAAACAAACTGAGGGTTTTATAGGGGAGGGGGGATGGGAGGATGGGCTAGCTCAGTGATGGGTATTAAAGAGGGCACATATTGCGTGGAACACTGGGTGTTATATGCAAACAATGAATCATGGAACACTACATCAAAAACTAGTGATGTACTGTATGGTGACTAACATATCATGATTTAAAAAAAGACATTACTATATAAATAATAATAATGTGGTGATTGAGAACATGGTTCTAAACCAATGATACTGGATTTGAATCTTCACTCCCTCCTACACTAACTGAGTATTCTCAGGCACATCACTTAAATCCTGTGTGGTAAGTGGAATTCTAAGATGGCCCTTAAGATTTCTGCCCTCTTGTACACATACTCTGTATAATCCCCCCCTTTTTTTATGATTGCAGAATCTGTGGTTATGATGGGATCATACCTGTGATAGGTTACTTATCAGTTGACTTTTAGTCAAAAGGGAGATTATTGAGATGGGACTGAGTTAACTAAGTGAGTCTTTAGAAGGGACTGGTCCTTTCTGAAGTTAGAGGGAATGAAATGTGTAAGGGCTTATGCCTGTGGAGAGGTCCTTATGTCAGATAGACTGCAAATGTGAGAGAGAGGCTCATGTGGGAAGGACCTGAAAATGGTCCCTGGTCACCTGCTAGCAAGACAATGGGGATCTCAGTTATATGCCCCCAAGGAGATTATTTCTGCCCACCACTTAGAAGGGAATCTTTTCCTAGTGGAGCCTCCAGATGAGGACATAGCCAGCCAACACCTTGATTTCAGCCTTGTGAGTCCTGGAGCAGATATCTTAGCCAAACTGTGCGGGGTTCCTAACCCACAGAAACATTGAAATAATGTATTTGTGATGTTTTCAGCTTGTAGGTTTGTGATTATTCATCAGTAGAAAACTAATGCATCCTTGAGGCCCAATTTCTTCATTTGTAGAGTGAGGATAGTAGAAGTCTCTAGTTCATAGAGTTGATTGCTGTCAAGATTGCATGAGTGAATAAATCAATATAAACTTGGGAAATGCTTAACAGTGCACAATGCTTGATCAAGTGAACACTATACAAATGATAGGTTTTAGTATGAAGAATATAGTCTTCCATGTTTTATTCTAAAACTTTTAAAGGTTTGTTCTTTTATTCTAAGTTTATAGTTTACTAGATAGTGATTTTTGTGGAGAATCTGAGGCAGGAATCCCTCCTTTCTCCCTCTCTCCCTCTCTTCCTTCTGTGAAAAAACAATTGTGTCAGCATCATTAGCTGAAAATTCCATACTTTTCCTCAGTGATATGAAATACCATCTCTTTCATTAGAATTTTAAAATAAATTTACAGTATGTTTGTGTCTATGGCACCAATAATTTTTGAACAAGGATAACGTTCTTATATTTAAGAGGCCATATTTGAAATCCATCAAACCCCCGAGAAATTTTGCATGCACATGACATACAAAATAAATTAGCACCTGAATTAATCAGCTGGGTAATGCACAATTACTTTTTTTCACACAAGGATAGGTCAACAAAAGAAGCTTCAGATTTGCTTTCTGATGTCTAGCATGATTAATTGTATTTTTGTGACTTGAAAAAGCAAACTTTCTGCTATTATGGAGATTGACATTATTGGACTTCGAAGGCTGTACTCTTTTCCTTCATCTGGAAATTCTTTATAATTCAGTAATGCCAGTTTTAGGACTTCCCTCCCTGCTCAACTTTGTTTTACATTTGACAGAGTGCTGATTTTTGGAAGCAATAGTTTCATTATATAAGATTTCAAATCATAAATGAATCATTTAATCAAGTACTAGAATGGAATTAACATTATGTGAGAATTTTCTTGTTCAAAATGGATGGAATTTCAGTTTAACATTTGAAAATACCAAATAGTTTTATAACTCCTTGAAGAATAAAATATTTTTGCTTTAAGCCTATATAATAATTTTTTTGGGAAATATAAATAAAAAAACACTTTCTCAATTTTCAGTATCTGTTCTTCAATTTAAACCAGTAAAATATAACAAGCTTATAACACATATACTTTATATGTGGTATATATATATATATATATATATATATATATATATATATATATATATACACTTTACTTGAATTTTGAAAGCTGCTACTACTATTTAAAGGAAGGGATATATAACATCCCATTGCTGCTTATAAATTGTTTTTATTACTCAATGTCAAATAATTTTTATGATGCCAAAATCGGTGTCCATGTTTTATATAAGTTGTGCTTGAGTTAGCTACAAATGATGAGTACATATGTGCAAACATTCCTCAGGAAAATTGATTGGAATAGAAATACCTTTCTACTTATGATATCTGGGCCTATGTAACCAATGCATACACAAGAGAAAGCAGCTGCAGGGTGTCACAGGCAGAAGGAATGCTTTTAATTCTCATTTCAGTAGCCAGAAGGATAGCTTGAAGTGTTAGATCAGAAGACGTCATCGAGGCAGGAATGTTGGAAAGCGAACAGTACACTTCCTGCAGAAAGTAGACAACGAAACTGCTTAATATTCAGTTCAGGTTGAAATGTGTAGTGCAAAGAGTTAAGCATATTAAAGAATTCAAAAGGCAGACGCATCAGGAAAGAGGAGCTCTTCAGAGTAATGGTTTTTAATCATAATAAATGGACATTGAGCAAAACACCAAAAAAAAAAAAAAAAAGATCTGTTGCTGCAGCTGGCAAAATGTTTCCTAGCCAGAAAAAAGGCACAAGTGAGAGAGGCTCAAGAAATGAGAGAGTAGATCTCAGGGTAGAAAGATAATTGAAGTGAAGATAAATAGTCATTTAATATTCAAAATACACAGAAGTGTTATCAGTGCTTGGTAAGGATGTCGTGCTTGGAGACAATGTGCAGACTGGTTGTAGGCAGGGACGGTGGCATCTGCCTGCTGGTATCCAGATCCGTGCTTATCCGGAACCAGTCCTATGCTGTTTTCTAGTAAGTCCACTCTATATACTAGCTATGATTTTTCTTGTTAAAATAAGGGTCATGGTGTCGAAGTTATGTATAGCATAAATCCGAGAGGATGTCTACTTCACCTATATAGTATGCCCAACCCAGATTCTGACAAGTGGTATGCATTCAATAAAGATTTGTTCAGCGAATGAACAGATGGATTATATTATGTAAGTTTTTAACAAATGGGATTTTATATTAACACTTGAGTTTTAGTTCTAATTTGGTTTTCTGTAAAGGTTTTATTTATTTATTTGTCAGAGAGAGTGAGAGAGAGAGAGAGAGACAGAGAGAGAGGGAAAGCACAACTGGGGGAATGGGAGGCAGAGGGAGAAACAGGCTCCCTGCTGAGCAAGGAGCCTGATGTGGGACTTGACCCCAGGACCCCGGGATCATGACCTGAGCTAAGGCAGCTGCTTAATCAACTGAGCCACCCAGGTGTCCCAGTTCTAATTTGTTTTTAAATTCAGTTAAGTAATCCATTAATCCAGAATGCCATTCCAGGTTTGCTCCCATTGTGTGCATAGACTGCATTCCACAAATAAGTCTACCCACACTATTCCTTGAATACACTTTGAACTGTTATTTTTGGCTATTGCTCTACAAAAATTTCTTCTTATTCTCCTCTTAAAATTCTGTTTATGCTTAAAGCAAAAATCTTATGTACTCTTTCAACCACAACTAAACACTCATTTCCGAATAATGGTAGTAGTCATAATAATACTAAGATTAGGATATTATCACTTTAACATACAATACTTTCCCCTCACTTCATTTAACTCTTCCCTCTTTTTTAAGCAAAATAAATGTCTCACATGTCTCATGTATATAGTCTTTCTTGTTTCTATTTGTTATGGGCATTTTCCTTCTTTAACATTTACTGCCATATGATAGCATAGCTATTTTTTCTAGCATTTGTTTTTGTCTTCCACTCTTTCCTGTAACTTACACCAGGGTGGAAATTTTTCTGTTGTTCACTAATATGAACTAGTGAACCGAGAGCTTAGGAAAGAGCCTGGCACATAGGCAACATACAACAAATATTTGTGGAAAAGAAATGATTTGAGTTCTCCTGCTTAAAGAATTCTTAATCCATAATTTGAATGAGATCCTCAAATGCAATTAGATGCTGATATGTTGTCACACTCTATTTGCAACAGGGACCTGATTGTTATATCCAAAGTTACTGCTGCTGTTAGATGTATTCTTTCTTGGGGTAATCCTTTCTATTTGCTTTTTTTAAAAAAGTTCAGAGCTGAGCATTATGACATTATAAAACCAATTAATTCTAGGAGTGAAGTAGGCTCTGGTTTTTATGTAGCTATTTTATACTCTTCAAATCTGTAGTGAGAGTCATTCATATTCCTATCTTACAAAGCAGAACTCTTTCCTTAGTTTTTGTCAATTAGATGTACTCACTATACATTCTAATTCATCAAAATTGTACGTAAAATATAATGCAGGAATGGTATATGTGTTTCTGTTTTTCAGTGTTAAAAATAATTCAAGCAAATACTGGCAAATATTGTAGGACTCTAACTTTAAAGAGGGAATCGGAGGTGTCAGGTTGTGGTGTAAGTGTTTGTGAGACCCTTTGGCCTCATTAATGTATATATAATTATAAGGTGATAATTGTTCTCTTCACTCTTAATTGAAGTGAAAGTGGATTGTGAATAAAGTTTCCCTTTTATGAAGAGAGATGAACAAGAAAGTCAGGGAGTGTATAATCAAGGATGCCATGTAGGTTATTGATTTGATATTCAATTCGTACCATTTTATGAACAACTTTAAATCTTTGTAACTTCTCAATTAACTATAGATCATAGGTATTGACTGACAGGAAATTTAGAGTTATTTAAAAATCTATGCTCTTTACTGAAAGTCATTTCTAGACTGTTGTCATTTCAAATACATAAGCAAAAAGCAGGATGCTCTGGGGCTTCACAAATATAATTATGTTAGACTGCAAACCTCTTTGTTTCAGCCAGGACCAATCTACATACCAAAACACTCTTTGAAACTTTGAAAATTTCAATTTCATTTACATGTTTGCAAACACCCTTTTATCCTAGAATTTTTGAGATTGCTTAGCCTCTCTTCCTTAGAGAATTCAGGTGGCTAATAAATTAATTTTATGCCTATTCCATACTCTATATGCAGTAGTCCTGATCCTCTAAAGTTATGAAATTTAAAAATGATAATATTTGTTAAGCATTATTTTGAATCTATGAAGAGGCCATTTAGTAAATGCCACTTTAAAGTACTGACCTTTTTAATTTTTTTTTTTTAAATGGAAATAGTGAACTAAAGGAATAGCCGTTGTCTTTCTTACTTCGGCAATTAAGCCAAATAAAATTTCTCTATATCATCAACTTAATATAAGTATAATTCACAACTAAGATTAAATAACGCTTTAAGAGTACTAAACTTCAAAATTCAAAACTATGTTTCTCAAATATTTATACTTAAATTGTTCGACATTTAGGTGTTGGGTTCTATCTTATTCTGTTGAGCAAATTTTAGGGTAGGTTAGGGCTTTAGAAATCATTATTGTATGGATATTTCATGTTTATCTTTTGGATTTTCCTGACATAAATATATTTTTGTGTGTGCGTGTTATCATATCTCTTAACATTTCTAAAAACTTAAACCTTGACCTGGCATTTATTTTCTTTTATACCGTGTTTTTTGTCTTGAGGCAATTCTTGGCTTTGTCAAGGATACCAAAGACAAAAGACTCAAAAAGCAGTTAAGCACTTCTCTTTTTTGTTCCTGAAGTTATTTTTTTTGTACGTTATTTTACTTTTTATCTTTTGTGATTTGTTTTACAAAATTCAGATATTGTTACTAGTCAGCAATAAGCTCTCTTCAGGGGTCCTCTGGTTTCTCATAAACTATTGTGATAATTTATTGAGTGCTTTCACAACACCTACATAAAATATTTTGTGATTTGTGTGTCTTAATGTGTACTGACTTTGCTATAAAATATCCTTAACTTTTATGATTAGCTATTCCAGTGTACCTCGTAACATTCAATAGCCATGCATAAAACATCTGATGATTATGCTGTTTGAAATCTAGCTTCAAAAATTGCAATTTAAATAATTAGGAAATCGGTGAAATATTTTTCTTGCATGTCATTAATTTTTTTCTCTCTAAGCTACGAAAATACCTTTCTGTAAAGTTTTGTAATTAATGCCACCAACATACACCGGGTGTCACTTTTGATTCTATTAAAACAGAGATTTCAGTTGGTCACTGTAATAAAATATTCTTATGTGCAGATTCTGTGCAGCACAATGTTTAGTTTGATAAAATGAGACAAGTGATATCAGTATATTGTCTATTGGATCTGATGTACAATAAATCAGATGAAAGCTAGGCTCACATGCCCTGCTGCAGAAAAATGATAATCAAATTTGGAATCTCTTAGACATCACAAAAAGTTGATTCTGTTTCTAAATCCCAATGAATGAAAATAATTTTTTAATCAAACTTAACCATGAATTTCCAATTCTTAATGGCATGACATTGAACATGTTTATGAATCAAAATAGAGTAGCATGCTTCTGTTTTCCAAATGAAGCCTACATATTATTTTATATTCCAATTTACCCAAGACAGTGTTTTTGGTAGTCTAGGCACTCATGCAATAAAATAAAGATTGGGAAAAGTCAAACATGATGTATTTTAAAAATGATGTATTTTAAAAACACTTATGTGAGGTATAATAGGACTTAATATAATTTATATAAAAGCCAGCAATAATTTCTAGACAGAATGTTTAATAATATTGGATTTAAACAAGACTAGTCTACATATAGGGTTTATACCACACCTCTACTTCAGAAATGTGCCCATTGTTACAAAGCTGGATTAAATTCAGAAAGAAAAATGTGTTTCAAAATATATTTTATAGGAATTACAGGTATAAGCACTATGATATAATGGATTTCTGAAGAAAATATGGGTTTTTTTATGAGTGTGTATTAGAATCCTTTCCTTCATCTTTATTTTTTTCTACTTTACCCTTTTATTTTGGTATGTGTTTAAAAAGGAAAGGGATGCTATGTCCTGCCAGTTTCTCAATCCCACATTACAGGTTGTCAAGTTCCATGTGGTAGCCAGTGTTGGACAGGTGCTACAGGTGTCTTCATGTTCCCCAGCCTGTGAATATAAATTAGTGCCACTTTCAGGGTTTTTTTTTTTTCCCTCTTCAGGTCATTATGATACGATTATGAATCTTTTTCTCAGTTTTCTTTTACCCTAATATTTTAAGTGAACCCAGGGTTACTTGCCTAAGTTCAAAGAGTCATTGCTCCTGTTAACTTGTGCCATTTGTCATCTGTTATCTAAGAAAGAGAAATTAGAGTATTATCTAGAAGCTAACATCCCTATAGAGTGATTTCAAATAGTTTTGCCCATAAGTCTAAGTTGTTTTCTGGGCTGAATGGTGAATGTTGAGGTCCAGGTGGATGCTCAGTTAGGGGTTGATTAGATAACTGTTTTAGGTGCTTTGTTCAGTGCCATCAGGAATGTGTGGACAGGCCTCTCTCAGTTGGGTTGTGATTCTATTAAGTGAAAGAATGCTATTAGTAAAAACATTTCTGTACTCTGGTTGGAAGAATTCTAAGATACCCCTCAAGATTCCATACTCCCTTTTAAGTTCCAGGGCTGTGAGTGTGATGGGATTTTATTTGTGTGATTAGATTATGTTATATGCCAGAGTTGATTTTGGAAGATAATCTGGGTGGGCTGGAACTAATCCACAAGAGCTGTTTAAAAACAATGAACAACAAGGGAAATCACAAAAGATCTGAAGTGTAAGAAGGTTCCAACACAAGGAAGTTTTTCACTGCTGAGATGGAGGGGTCCACATGGCAAAGATGTGAGAGTAGCATGAGTAGCTGAGAGCAGTCCAGGATCCACAGTTAGCAAGGCTGTACGGACCTGGGTCCTACACCCACAGAAATGAGTTCCACCAACCTGAACAAGCTAGAAGTCCATCTTTCTCTGGAGCCAAATGAGAATGTAACAGACTGATACCTATACAGCCCTCAGAACAGAGAATCCAGTTAAACTGGGACAGATTGCTGACCCACAGGAACTGAGGTGATAAATGTATACTGCTTTAAGATGCTTAGTTTGTTCCATCAATAAAAAACTAAATACAGGTGCCAAGTGTTTCGTCTGTCTTTTTCATTAAGATTCCTCTTTAGAATTTTCATTGCCCTGTACACCTGTATGGTCAGTCACAGCCACTTTAGCTCATAGGGCTGATTTTGACAGTTTTGAAAATCGAAAGCACGAAGTCTTCTCAAAGATGAATATTGACTACACCAAGTTCAAATAAATATACTTAAGAGATACACAGAACAGGATGCCATCAGTCTTTGACTACTTTGTAGACTAATTCCAAAGCCCCACACCACCTCGTAAACAGTAGTTGGGGTTTTGCATTCCATTCATATCATGAAAGAATCTATTTGAGGAGGACACAGAAGGCAGATATTGATTGTAAATTTCAAGGAAGTAGATTTTTGGCTTCAAAATAGTCGTAATAGTTGTTTGATTTCTTGTATCAGTTTTGGAAAATTAGAAGACATCTTTTCAAGTACTGCTTATGTCCCACTTCATTCCTCTCCATCTGGTCCTACAATTCTTTCTGAGATGCTTGCAGTATATCCCTTCGATGTCTTATTTTCATTTTTACATTTTTTATATTATTTTTGTCTGTCTCTCTGTAGTTTATTCTCATATGTTCGTCTACCTAATTACCAGCTTAACAATTTTATTTAACTGTGTCTAGTTGGTTGTTCAACCCACCCATTGGGCCATTAATTTCAGTTATTGTATTGTGTTGTATTCAGTTCCCCTATTTGTAGTTATATCTTTCTTCAGGTTGTTTTGCTTTCCATTCCTTAACCTAGATTACAGTACAGTCTATCTTTTATAGTAGGCATAGCTCTTTTGATGTCTATATTTCAGTGCTTAATTTTTTGGCTTTTCAATGGATCCATTTCTATTCTCTGTTATTTCTCTTATGTTTGTATAATCTTATCTTGTTTACATAAGCATGCTTTTCTTCTCAACTAAATACCAACTTCTATGAATAAATGGAGGTGTAGAATGGTGTTATCTTCCTCAAGAGAGGATTTATTTCTTATTCTGCTAAAGCTGGATCACTTTAATCCAATTATACAGATTGAAATGATTCAAAGCTGGACTTACATCCTGTAGAACATGTCTGATTTTGGTTAACTCTTTAGCTATAGTGTTGTTTGCTGGAGTCTAAACTCAAAGCCTGGGTAGGAAGATTATCAAGCCATTCACATATTTTTTTTCGTAACTCATGAACCTCAGCTTTGCTCCTCTTAGACTCTAATCCCTCGGGGCATTCCATCTCTCAGACTCTCCTCTGATTCTTACTCTGTCAGCTCTCTTTCTGAACTGTTAGAGAATCCTGGGAGAAAAACATTACAAACCTTACTTATGTTTCTGGGTTTCTCCAAACTTCTAGATTGAAACTTGAGATATAGATAGATAGATAGATAGATAGATAGATAGATAGATAGATAGATATTTTATTTTTTATTTTAATGTTTTTTTAATTATATTATGTTAGTCACAATACAGTACATCCCCGGTTTCCGATGTAAAGTTCGATGATTCATTAGTTGCGTATAACACCCAGTGCACCACGCAATACGTGCCCTCCTTACTACCCATCACTAGCCTATCCCATTCCCCCACCCCCCCCTCTGAGGCCCTCAGTTTGTTTCTCATAGTCCATAGTCTCTCATGCTTCATTCCCCCTTCTGATTACCCCCCCCTTTCTTTATCCCTTTCTTCCCCTACCAATCTTCCTAGTTCTTATGTTCCATAGATGAGAGAAACCATATGATAATTGTCTTTCTCTGCTTGACTTATTTCACTTAGGATTATCTCCTCCAGTGCCGTCCATGTTGCAGCAAATGCTGAGAACTCGTTCTTTCTGAAAGCTGAGTAATATTCCATTGTATATATGGACCACAACTTCTTAATCCAGTCATCTGTTGAAGGGCATCTCGGTTCTTTCCATGCTTTGGCTATTGTGGACAATGCTGCTATGAACATTGGGGTGCATATGGCCCTTCTCTTCACTATGTCTCTATCTTTGGGGTAAATACCCAATAGTGCAATGGCTGGATCATAGGGTAGCTCAATTTTTAACTTTTTAAGGGACCTCCACAGTGTTTTCCAGAGTGGCTGTACCAACTTGCATTCCCACCAACAATGTAGGAGGGATCCCCTTTCTCCACATCCTCTCCAGCAATTGTTGTTTCTTGCCTTGCCAATTTTTGCCATTCTAACTGGCATAAGGTGGTATCTCAATGTGGTTTTGATTTGAATTTTCCTGATGGTTAATGATTTTGAACATTTTTTCATGTGTCTGTTAGCCATTTGTATGTCATCATTGCAAAAGTGTCTATTCATATCTTCTGCCCATTTTATGATTTGTTTATTTATTTCTTGCGTATTGAGTTTGAGAAGTTCTTTGTAGATCTTGGATACCAGCCTTTTACCTGTAGTATCATTTGCAAATATATTCTCCCATTCCATGGGCTGCCTCTTAGTTTTTTTGACTGTTTCCTTGGCTGTGCAGAAGCTTTTTATCTTGATTAAGTCCCACAGGTTCATTTTTTCTTTTGTTTCTCTTGCCTTTGGAGATGTGTCATGAAAAAGGTTGCTTTGGCCGATGTCGTAGAGGTTGCTGCCTATGTTCTCCTCTAGGATTTTGATGGATTCCTGTCTCACATCGAGGTCTTTCATCCATTTAGAGTTTATTTTTGTGTATGGTGTGAGAGAGTGGTCAAGTTTCATTCTTTTGCATGTAGCTGTCCAATTTTCCCAGCACCATTTATTGAGGAGACTGTCTTTTTCCACCGGATGTCTTTTCCTGCTTTATCAAAGATAAGTTGCCGAAAGAGCCGAGGGTCCATTTCTGGGTTCTCTATTCTGTTCCATTGGTCTATGTGTCTGTTTTTGTGCCAGTACCATGCTGTCTTTGTGATCACAGCTTTGTAGTACAGCTCGAAATCCGGCATTGTGATGCCCCAGCTTTGTTTTTCCTTTTCAACAGTTCCTTGGTGATTCGGGGCCTTTTCTGGTTCCATACAAATTTAAGGACTATTTGTTCCAGTTCTCTGAAAAATGTCATCGGTATTTTGATAGGGATAGCATTGAAAGTGTAGATTTCTCTGGGTAGCATGGACATTTTAACTATGTTAATTCTTCCGATCCATGAGCATGGAATATTTTTCCATCTTTTTGTGTCTTCCTCAATGTCTTTCAAGAGTGATTTATAGTTTCTAGAATATAGGTCCTATACGTCTCTGGTTAAGTTAATTCCAAGGTAATGTATGGTTTTTGGTGCTATCGTAAATGGGATGGATTCCCTAATTTCTCTTTCTTCAGTCTCATTATTCGTGTATAAAATGCAACTGATTTCTGAGCATTGATTTTGTATCCCACCACATTACTGAATTGCTCTATAACTTCTAATAGTTTGGGAGTGGATTCTTTTGGGTTTTCCATATAGAGTATCATGTCATCTGCAAAGAGAGATATTTTGACTTCTTCTTTGCCAATTTGGATACCTTTTATCACTTTTTGTTGTCTGATTGCTGTTGCAAGGACTTCTAGTACTATGTTGAATAATAGTGGCGAGAGTGGGCATCCTTGTCGTGTTCCTGATCTTAAGGGAAAGGCTTCCAGCTTTTCCCCATTGAGAATAATATTTGCTGTAGGCTTCTCATAGATGGCTTTTATGAGATTGAGAAATGTACCCTCTATTCCTACACTCTGAAGGGTTTTAATTAGGAAAGGATGCTGTATTTTGTCAAATGCTTTTTCTGCATCAATTGAGAAGATCATATGGTTCCTGAGTCTTTTCTTGTTGATATGATGTATCATGCTGATAGATTTGTGAATGTTGAACCACGCTTCCATCCCAGGTTTGAATCCCACTTGGTCATGATGGATAATCCTTTTAATGTACTGTTGGATTCTATTAGCCAGGATCTTGTTGAGGATTTTGGCGTCCATATTCATTAGGGAAATCAGTCTGTAATTCTCCTTTTTGAACGGGTCTTTGCCTGGTTTGGTGATCAAGGTAATATTGGCCTCATTGAATGAGTTTAGTAGCTTTCCTTCTGTTTCTATTTTTTGAAATAGCTTTACAAGAATAGGTATTATTTCTTCTTTGAATGCTTGGTAGAATGCCCCAGGAAAACCGTCCGGGCATGGAGTTTTGTTATTTGGAATGTTGTTTATCACTGATTCAAATGCTTCATAATAATTGGCCTGTTTTAAAAATCAATTTCTTCCTGTTTCAGTCTTGGTAGTTTATCGGTTTCCAGGAAGGCCTCCATATCGTCCAGATTGCTTAATTTATTGGCATATAGCTGTTGATAAAAGTTTCTAATAATCCTTCCAATTTCATTGGTGTTGGTCGTGACCTCTCCTTTTTCATTCATAATTTTATTAATTTGGTTCCTTTCTCTATTCTTTTGGATAAGTCTTGCCAGCCATTTGTCAATTTTATTGATTCTCTCAAAGAACCAGCTCTAGTCCTGTTGATCTGCTCTACTGTACTTCTGGTTTCTAATTCATTGATTTCTGCTCTAATCTTGGTCAACTCCTTCCTCGTGAGTGGATTAGGCCTGTCCCTCTGTTGCTGCTCCAGCCTCTTGAGGTGAGAATATAAAAACTGCATTTTAGATTTTTCTTTTCTTTTGAGTGAGGCTTGTATGGCTATGTATTTCCCCCTTAGGACTGCCTTTGCAGTATCCCATAGGTTTTGGACCGTTGTGTTTTCATTCTCGTTGGTCTCCATAAATTGTTTAAATTGATTTTTGATTTCCTAGTTTATTGAGTCATTCCTGAGCAGGATGGTTCTCAGTCTCCAAGTGTTTGAGTTTCTTCCAAATTTTTCCTTGTGGTTGAGTTCCAATTTCAGAGCATTGTGGTCTGAGAATATGTAGGGAATAATTTCAGTCTTTTGGTATCGGTTGCGACCTGTTTTGTGTCCCAGAACATGGTCTATTCTTGAGAATGTTCCATGCGCATTAGAATAGAATGAGTATTCTTTGGTTCTGGGGTATAGTGTTCTATATATATCTATGAGGTCCAATGTCGAGTATGGCATTCAAAGCTCTTGTTTCTATGTTGTTTTCTGCTCCAGTGCTCTGTCTATTGCTGATAATGGAGTGTTGAGGTCCCCTACTATTAGCGTATTTTTATCTATATGTCTCTTTATTCTGGTTAAGAGTTGGCTTGTGTATCTTGCTGCTCCCCTGTTGGGGGCATATATATTTATAATTGTCATAGCCACTTGTTGAATGCATCCTTTAAGAATAATATAGTGCCCTTCTGTGTCTCTAACTATAGTCTTTAGTTTAAAATCCAATCTGTCTGATATGAGAATTGCTACCCCAGCTTTCTTTTGAGGTCTGTTGGCGTGAAAGATGGTATTCCATCCCTTTACTTTCAGTCTGAATGTATCTTTAGGTTCAAAATGAGTCTCTTGAAGACAGCAAGTGGATGGGTCATGTCTTTTTTCCGATCTGCAACCCTGTGGCGCTTTATGGGAGCATTTAGGCCATTTACATTGAGAGTGATTATTGAGAGAGATGATTTTAATGATGCCATGTTGCCAGTAAAGTCTTTGTTTCTATAGATTGTGACTTTCTGTTCTGTATGACTCTTGGGGCCTTTTTACTTTTATAGAACCCCCCTTAATATCTCCTGTAGGGCTGGTTTCGTGGTTACAAAATTGGTCAATGACTGGCGATTCTGGAAGGTCTTTATTTCTCCATCCATTCTGAATGACAGCCTTGCTGAATAGAGGATCCTTGGCTGCATGTTTTTCTCTGAAAGAGCTTTAAAAATGCCCCCTCCTACCCTTTCTCTCATTCCAGGTCTGTGTAGACAGATCTGACGTAATTCTGATACGTTTGCCTTGGTACGTGAGAAATTTCTCTGCCCTGGCCGCTTTCAATACTGTATCCTTGGATCTAATATTTGCGAAATGCACTATGACGCGATGTAGCATAGGTTTGTCATGGTTGAGCTTGGGAGGGGTCCTTTCTGCCTCTTGGACACGAATGTTTGTTTCCCTTGCTAGATTAGGGAAGTTTTCAGCTATAATTTGTTCAAATATCTCTTCTAGACCTCTGTTTTTCTCCACCCCTCGGGGATGCTGATGATTATGATATTGGAATATTTCATTGAGTCAGTAATCTCCTGTAACCTACATTCCTGTGTGTGGATTTTTTTGAGTCCAGATTCTATTTTAGTTTTTTCTTCTACTAACCCATCCTCCAATTCGCCGATTTGTTCTTCTGCCTCATTCATCCTTGCTGCCAGAGCCTCTAGTTTTGACTGCATTTGGCTCATAGAATTTTTAATTTCTGCCAAATTCACTCTCATTTCTGCCCTTAGAGATTCTATATTCTCATTAACATTTTCGTTAATACTTTTTTCAAGTCTACACATCATCTTGACCATTGTTACTCTGAATTCCATTTCTGATAATTTGGTTATATCCATATGCATTAGTTCTGTGGCAGAGGCCACAGACTCATTGTCTTTTCTTTTCTGGGGGGACTTCTCCTTCTCGTCATTCTGATGAGGAGAGGTTGCGGAGTTGTCCAGAGCCCAAATTACTGACTGGGACCCATGCCGTGCGCCCTTGTTTTATAGGGATCTTAGGGATGTAGGCTTCTTGATTTTTCAGCCTGCCTTCTGGGGGAGGGTCCTTCCACTCCGATACTCAGGCAATCCTGTTTGGGTAGAGTCTCCGTGTCCCCTGCGAGGGGGGATGGGGATGGGCACACTGTGAGCTGGTATTTCCAGGCTTTTGTTCTTTGGCGGTTTGCTGTGCCTCTTCTGAGAGTCAAAGCAGCAGTGGCCAAATCTCAGCCTCTGTCTCAGAACAGAGGGGTCGCGGACCATTCTCCACTGATGTTCTGGCCACTTTAACTCTGTTTCTGTTGGTGCTGCTCAACCCTGCAGCCTCCCGGAATGTGCGCCCCACACCAGGAGTACCAGCCCTCACTTCCAGGGCCGGCTAGTCTCTGTCCTTTGTGTTTCTAATACTGCCAGCCGCCAGCACCCCCCCACTCCCCCCGTGCGCTCTTGGAGCTCCCAGTCTCCTTCTGTTTTCAGTGAGCCCACCGGAGTTCCGTGAGAAGTCTTGTGGTGCGTGCTCCCCGGCTCACGGTCTCAGTCTGTTCTCTCGCAGGTGCCGTCTGGGAGTCCGCCTACTCCCCCGTGCAGGTGGCTACCACTTCCTGGCGCCCGAACGCGGCGGCTCCCTCCCCCTTCCGTTTATCTTCTGATATCTCTGGGTGGTTTCATGGCTCCCCGCTTCGTACCTCAATACTCAGTGCTGGAGATGTTCATTTGTAGAGATCCAGACGTATGTCTCAGGCTGATTCCGTGGATGTTCAGGCTGGTCTGATACCTATCCAGCTCGACTCAGGAGACCGGCTGATAAAGGGTTCCCCTACTCCTCCACCATCTTAACTCCCTCTGAGATATATATTTTTGAATCTGTTACAGATTTTCTAGTTTGTTACCAAAAGGAGGGTTTTTTGAATTGTTTAGATGGTCATTATCAAAAGCCAAATTGGTCTAGTTATGTATGTATGTATGCATGTATGTATGTTATTTATAGAGTATATCTAACATTTTATGCTTAAAAAAATCTTTGATCATGAATTTAATGAAAAGTCCATAACCTTACTATCCAATATTTTCCTGAGTAGTAGGTTATGCCAAACATTTGTTATAGACTCTCATAGAATTACTTATTTGAAATCTCTATTCCTTAGACATATCAGAGTCTTGAATAGTTGGAAAGAAATTAAAGGAAAAATAATTCATTGATTTGGAAATCTTATAGTTAATAATCAATTATTATGTGCAAAACTTGCTTGCAGCTTAGAGTACATTTTGATTTAACTTTCACTTGATTATTATTGACGTTTCCCCCTTATTTTCTATTTTAGAGATCTTGCAGTGATAATTAAATTTTGGAGTAGCACGTGGTGGAAGGAAAGGTAAGAAATTCTTTATTTCATACTTTAGTAATATATGTGGAGTGTTTTGGATATTTGAATTCTCAAGTAGAGAATTATCTTTACTGTACTTTTCAACTAATGGCTCTCGATAACGGTAGCTTTGATTGTACAAAAAAAATTTTTTTTGAAAAGTATTGTGTATCTTAGAGCAAACACTCCTGATGCTCAAAAAAAGAAAGATTTGACTTTATTCACAATCAATATTTAAATCATATATCAAGTAAGATCCTATAGTCAACAATTTTTGAAGTAGTTTGTTGGCAATAACATCATTGGCTACATGAAGGGGGAATTCTGTATTTTATGAGTTTAAAAAATGACTTTATGACTATAAGTTATCAAAATAATTCCTCTTTATGGAAACTTAAGTTGATATGTCCTGAGGTTTCTGACAGGCCAAATCATGTTGGGCATAATCTTTTGCTACTCACTCTAGCACAGAGAATATATATTCATAAATATTTATTCATATATATATATATATTACATATTTTTCATGAAAGTATTCGATGAGATTATATGTATGCTAAAAATTTAATACTAGGGCTCTTTATGAGATTTGGAAAAGAACCACTCCTAATTTTGTGATATTTATAGATATTTATGATAATATAGACTTATTTATTCTACTTTAATGTATAAATTATTTTAATACCTTATTGTTTGTCTCAGAACATATTAGTGTGTGTATTATGTACATTTTATTTAAAAAATACAAAAATCATAAGGTTTCAATGTACATTGGAATTTAAATGTATATTGATATGTTTATGTTGAATACCGTAAATAATGTAACATTAAGAGTGGTTGTCCTTTATTATTTTAGTGTAGGTCCACAAGAACTGTTTGGAGGTTTCTGTTTTGTTTTTAGTTAGATCTTGGCTAGAGGCTGGAGAGTTTTTCAAAGCTATAAATATATCATTATTGCTCTATAGAAGCTTATAGTGTAGTTTTATTTGATAATATAATATGTAACAATGATTGCCCTGAAACAGAACCTTCCTAGTCATTAAAAAAATCCATTAGATGAGCAACATTTTGTTTCCAGAATATATTATACATCTACAAAATGCTGTGAAAAAGCTGGCTTTTGTAAATGATATGCATGATCACGTAACATCAGAGTTCAAAACAGGCAAATTATCAGTCTTAATATTTAGGTCATTTTGGGTTCAGGGAATATATAAAATTTGCGTTGTTAGATCCATTCAGAAAAAAAAGTATTTTTGCTTACCTAACAAAGGCACAGTTAGGAAATGAATCATGATTATATTTTAGGTAATTTTGAATTAACTCACTCTTTTCCTGAAAAAGAGGTTAATCTCAAAAAAATAATTTTAGTATGGTTATTTATCTAGTTGCTATTGAGGTAATATACACAAGATAAAATTTTGATCCTTAGGAATTAATTATATTCCTTCTAATGTATGGTCCAGACTGACATTTTCTCTCTCCAAAATATCTTCCAAACTGAGTGCTTTTAATCAGAAGGTGAACTGAATGCAGTATATAAACCAGTACATCAGTATAAATACATCGTTCATGGAAAAGCAAATAATGGTAGAGCAAAGTTGAAGCCTTGGGGTGTGAGCAGCCCCCAGGAAGCATGGCCTCAGAGAAAACATGGCAGTGAATTTCAGAGCATAGTGACAGAGGCCCTTGGTCAGTTCCCTGGTGGGAGGTCTGTGAGAAACTGTGCTCTGCCTGTTTATCCCACCCTCCCGCCAACCTCTGGCAACCACTGATCTTTTTAGTGTCTCCATAGTTCTTCCTTTTTCAGAATGTCATATAGTTGGAACCATACAGTATGTAGCCTTTTCAGATTAATTCTTTATAATATGCATTTAAGGTTCTCTGTGTCTTCCCTGGCTTGATAGATCATTTCTTTTTAGCAATGAATGATATTCCATTGTCTGAATATATTACAGTTTATTTATCCATTCACTTACTGAAGGGCATTTTGGTGGCTTCTAAGTTCTAGCAATTATGCCTAAAGCTACTATAAACATTAGTGTGCAGATTTCTTTGTGCACATAAATCTTCAACTCCTTTGGGTAAATACCAAGGTGCTTGATTGCTGGATCATATGATAAAATTATATCTAGTTTTATAAGAAACTTCCAAAATATCTTCCAGTGTGGCTGTTCTGTTGTGTCTCCTCATGAGCAATGTATGAGAATTTCTCTTACCCCACATATTTGTCAGCATTTGGTGTTGTCAGTGTTCTAGATTTCGGCCATTCTAATAGGTGTATAATAGTATCTCGTTGTTTTAATTTGCAATTCCCTGATAACATATGATGTGAAATATCTTTTCATATGCTTGTTTTCCATCTGCATCTCTTCTTTGGTAAGGTGTTTGTTAAGGTCTCTGCCCCAATTTGTAATTGAGTTGTTTTCTTATTGTTGAATATTAAGAATGTTTTGTATATTTTAGATAATAGTCCTTTATCAGTTGTGTCTTTTGTGAATATTTTCTCATAGTCTGTGGCTCATCTTTTCATTCTCTTGACATTCTCTTTCACAGAGCACAAGTTTTTAAGTTTAATGAAGCCCAGCTTGTCAATTATTTCTTTAATGGATTGAGATTTTGCTATTGTATCTAATGAGTCATTGCCATATTCAAGATTATCTAGATTTTCTCCAATATTATCTTCTAAGTGTTTTATAATTTTGCATTTTACGTTTAGGTATGTGATTTATTTTTAGTTGACTGAAGGGTGTAAGGTCTATATCTAGATGATGACGATGATGATGATGATGATGATTGCATGTGAATGTCTAGTTGTTCCAGTACCATTTATTGAAAAGACTGTCTTTGCTCCATTGTATTGCCTTTGCTCGTTTGTTATGTGGGTCTATTTCTAGGCTTTCTATTGTGTTCCAGTGATCTGTTTGTTCTTTCACCAAACCACACTGCCTTAAAGTGGTACATTGCCTTTGTGGCCTTTATGGTAAGTCTTGAAGTTGAGTGTTGTCAGTCCTCTAACTATTCTTCTTCAGGATTGAGTGGGCTCCTTCTGAGTCTTTTGCCTCTCCATATAAACTTTAGAATCATTTTGTTAATATCCACAAATAACTAGTTGGGATTTTGTTTGGGATTGCATTGAATCTATAAATCAAGTTGGGAAGAGCTGACATCTTGACAATATTGATTCTTCCTATCCATGAACCATGGAATAAGGATTAGTTCTAAAAAGGTATGATAGATTACAAAGTCCATAGGAATTGAAATTGGCTGAACTGATGAATAATGTGATAAGTTGAGTGATTTTTTTGTAAAGAATGTGGCATGAGATTCTTGCTTAACATAAATTGGTATCTATAACAGAGACAGATAATTCAGGAAGAGAAATAGGTTTGAGGCATAGATCCTGAGAACATTTTTGGACAGGCTGATTTGGGAAGTGCAGTGGGACATCTAATTGAAGATTTGAAGGACACAGCTGTGGGCATGAATCAGAAGTTTGGGTGAGAGGCCTGGGCAGAAATGAAAAATGTGTATTGTCAGCACATTATCAGTTTATTGACCCATCTGAAATCAGTGATGCACAAACTCAAAGGTTTTATTTTTATCCCATTATTGCCTTTGAGAAAGAAAAGAAGTAGCTCCTCAGCTGTCAACTGAGAGCTGACCTTGCAGTAACAGCTAGGCCATAGAATTCCTCTGCTGAAAAAAACTATTTCACAGAACAACAATATCAGACAAGGTCATTCTGTGACAGTGATGGAGTGAGACAAAAACAAGACCCCTCTGTAATCATGACTGAGCACAGATAAATGCAACAATACTGTTCATACCACAAAAATGACCAAACATCCCCCTTTCCAGGCTAATTTGAATGCCTACTCCTTTCCTATTGACTTGTACTTTTGCCCTGCTCTTTATGCTCTCCTACTTAAAAAGATACCCAATCACAGACCAGTTCGTTCTGAATGACATTATCCAATTCAGAGCAGCACCATGGTGTTCTTGATGTGGGAAGCATTTACTGATGGTACACACTGCAGCTTCCTGCTCTTAGGGATATCATTGCTGACAAGTCCTACTGTTGTGTGGGGTTTCAATAATATACTTCAGTTACAGTTACCTTTCCTTTGGCCCAAAATGAATTCCTTGGTGGGCCAAAATGTAGGAATGTTGCGCTTTACTGATTCATGCCTTGTCCATTCTAACATCATGAGTCCTTCATTGTTTACTCTACTCAAATGGGCAGAAAATCAGCTCAGCTAAGCTGTTCCATAAGAATCAGGGTATGGGATGCCAATCTTCCTTTCTTGCTCTCATCCCTGATATCTCTGTGTTCTTTGATACACCAAATTCCTGAGAATGGAGCTCCCTTCTTTGATATTAATAGTGATGGAAAGAAAGTGTATATTTTCACCATGTGGGGAAAGGAAGGGATAAATGTATCAGCATCACACCTTAACTATTCTGTCCAGTAGAATAGTCACTAGCCATATGTGGCTATTTGAATTTATCCAAAACTAAATAAAATTTTAAAATTCAGTTTCTCAGTTCTACTAGCTATATTTCAAATGCTCTATAGCCATTTGTGGCTGGTAGTACTATATTAGATACCTCATATATGGAACTTTTCATCATTTCAGAAACTTCTATTGGACAGACTGCCCTAGAGAAGAAGACACAGACTGGTTGAATAGAATAGAACAGCAAAACAGATTCATTAGTTTATTCATTTTCGATTGCTGTGTAACAAATTACCACAACTTAAGAAGTTCTATCAACACATATTATCCCACAGTTTCTGTGATTCAGGGGTCTGGGCATGGCTTATCTGGAACCTCTCCTCAGGGTCTCACAGACTGCAGTCAAGATGTTGATCAAGCTGTGTTCTCATCTAGAATTTGGGATCCTCTTTCAAGCTCATTCACGTGGTTGGCAGAATTCAGTTTCTTGTAGCAACATGACTGAGGCTCCTACTTTCTTTCCAGCTGGCAGCCAAAAGCTGCTCTCAGCTCTTAGGATCCACCTGCACTCCCACCCTCATGGTCCGATAGACAGTTCATGACATAGCTATTGCATTCTTCCAGGGCAGTAGGAGTATGTTTATCTGACTTTCTGCTATATGAGCAGCCAGAGAAAATATTTTACTTTTAAAGGTCTTAGTTGATTAGGTTAGATCTAAAATAATCTCCTTTTTTTGCCACATAACATAATATAACGAGTTATGAAAACAATGTCTCATCTTTATAGGTTCCATCCAAAATTAGTGGAATCATGCAGGAGACAGGTATCTTAGGAGTCAGCTTAGAATATTGCCTACCACAATTAGACTTTTCATTCTCGAAGGGGTATCTTAACCACAAAGCACACCAGTTATAATGTGAAATCATTGACACATTTTATTTCAGATTTAGAATTCATTTATCAGATTCAAAACAGAATCCTCTCTAACATTTCTTATGGACACAAAAGTGGTTGAAATCAAGCAGAGAAATTGCATAACATTAAAAGAGCAGAAGGAAAAAAAAATAGTAATCCAGGAGGTCAACAAGTATTTAAGGGATGGTTGGAGGTAGTGCAGCAAAGGAAGGGTGGTTGTATAATCTGGAGAGGATTGAAGAGAATATTTCTCTGTCATGTCAACAAAGCCAAAGGAATGAGAATTGTTAAGATTGAGAACTACAACACAGTCAAACACAGGAGAAAGTTTTGATTTTAAGGAGAACCACTGATTTGTCAATGAGTTAGATAGTGGCAAGTGTAATAGATTGATGGAGGCAAGATTTATTAGAAAAAAAGAATTAAGGACAAATATGTACAATGGCTATTTGAATCAAGATATTGTAGGAGACATGGAAAAACAAGGTCAAAATATCTTAGATTTGTATTATACTTTTTTGCTGCTTATTTATTTCTAATATGAGAAAGACTTGAGATTATTTGTAGGCATTAGTAAGGGAGCCAGTAAATAATTAAAAGGTTTGAATAAAAAAAGTTTGAAAATCTATGAGAGAAAAAGACATAATTGATAGAATAGAAATCTGGAAGAGAAGAACAAAGGTGGAATGAAGGATCAAAGTGTGAATGAAAATCATCCTGGGCTACATGAGGAGAGGACATAAAAATGGAGTAGAAATACAAATAGATTCATGTGTAGATGAGTGGGCAAGATATCAAAGGAGATATATTAGATGCATTTAGTTTTCTAAGTAAAATTCAAAGAAACAATATCAGTTGTTGAGAGTAAGAGTTAGAGGCATTGATTAAGGAACTTTTTAACCGATAAAAGCTGGGGAAGTGCACTGTAACCATGAAATGATCAAAGCTCCATAAAGGGATGACGGAAGGGTTAGAGGTGCAGTGGAAGCAGGGTCAATTTTAAATGGTATCACTTTGCACAAGTATGTGACTTTCCACAGCAATAGTTAATCATATATAAAAACATGTACTATGTACACAGGAGCCCAAATGTATTAAGAGAGGGTTTACATTTTGTTAGTTTGTATAGGATTAAAGAGAGTTGGATTTTGGAGAATAGGTAGGTGACCTGAGGTGGGAATAGCAAAGACCAGGGTGAAAAAGAGAGGTGAGACTAAGACCGGTAGACTGAGAGAAAATACAGAGTCAGAAAGATTGTGTTAGAATTAGAAAGATAGGGCAAAAGTTGGATGTGAAGAGACAACCTTGGATGTATCAAAATTAAGGGCATTATTTAATTTTGTTACAGAAGTTTTTGTTGAGGATTTTTATGTAAATAGTTTTGTTTACTGTATCTGTGATCCTTAGCAAGTTTGTATTTTTAGTTAAGTAGGAATCCAGTTTCTTTTCTAATATGCCTACGAAGAATTACTAAAGTTCATTAAAATGTTTGTAAAAGAATTGAGGTAATATGTAATTCTCTGCTTCAGTATGACCTTAGACATGCAGAAGCATTGAGACAAAACATGCAAGGATAATAGTATTTCCTTGCCAAATCAATGCAAATAAAGAGTGTGAAAAAAGTGCCATTTTGTGAGGACACAAAGTCTGATTTTGACATGAAGTACTGGTCCGTGCTGTCAGTTTCTTTTACTGATGGTCAGGCTGGAACCACTTTATGGAAAGGAGGAGGCTGACAGTTTGAGTAAATTAGCAAGAGTCTAAAATCACTAAATGCTCTCTTTTCTCTATACAGTTACTGTCTTTCAAACACTATTAACTTGTGTTCTATTTAGGATGATTATTACTGTTTTAATGGAAAGTGTATTTAGAAAATAGATACTGCAATAAAAAAAGAGCTATTAAAATATGTTAAAAGTAACAAATTCTGATCCTAAATTGACAGTATCACATTGAGAAAGCATATTAATTCATTGCCTTAAAAGACACTTTTATGGAAATTTCTAATGAAAAGCAAAACAACTATATTTCGTCTTGACTGTGGGAGCACCATAAATGATAGTTACTTTGTATTTCAGTGAATTGGTGTCAAAGGACAACAACAACAAAGAAATTATTTGGAAGAAAAAAATACAATAATCTGGTCTCTGGAATAATGTAAGAATCTATTTCTGATATGAAAAGGCAGACCACTCTTACTCAAAAGCACATTAAACTTAATTTTGCACGTTTTCTAAATCAAGACACACATAACTTACTTTTGCATAATGAGGACACATTTTGTTTGCAGTTATAGTAAACCTCTTTCTGCCAATGTCACTAATTTTAGAATAAAATATGATTATTTTTCTAGTGCCCCATATTTTATAAACACATAATAAATCATTGTTCAAAGTAAAATGCAACTGGCAGATTTACATTATCTTCAATAGGATATATAGTGTTGACTTTTAAAATATGCAAAAATATGTATATAAATATTCTCTTCTTTCCTACATATGTTTATTTAATGATAACAGAACATTTCTTGAGAATGGAATGAACATAGCAAACAACTGAAATCTGCTGCAAGATTCCACACTGTAGCACAATTGCTGTGAGGGTTTTTGCTGAAAAGAAAAAAATAGTATATTTTAATTTATTTTCTTGGAATGGCATTTGTGGTGTTATAATAAGGAATACATTTGGTCTCCTTCCCAATTCTGGTTCAGAGCTCCTAAAACCCCTAGAATTTTGTGAAGGTATCCTTTGTTATGTTAATGAAGTAGATTTTTGACCCCATCTAAGGATGGGGGCTGGTTGCTGGGAGAACCAACCAGATGACTAGAATGTTAGAACTTCCATGATTTCTCTGGAGGGGAGAGGGGCTGGAATTGGAGTGAATCACCAGTGGCAATAGTTTAATCAGTCATGCTGTGTAATGAAGCCTCCTTAAAACCCAAAGGACAGGATTGGAGAGCTTCCAGCAGTTGGTGAACTTGTAGTGGTGCTATGGAGGTGGTGTACTTGGGAGGGCATTGAAGTTCCCCACCCTATCCCTATACTTTGCCCTATACATCTCTTCTACCTGGGTGTTCCTGAGTTAAATCCTTTTATAATAAATTGGTGATCTAGTAAGTGGAATGTTTCTCTAAGTTCTGTGAGCCGTGCTAGCAAATTAATCAAACCTGAGGATAAGGTCAGAGAAATTGTAAGAAAGGACAAATTCTTCCTCTACCCTTCAAAATCTTCTAGCTGGATTAAAAATTAAATTTACGTGAAACAGATCAACAGGAGAAAAAAAAACCCAAAATTTTATTACTTACACATGGAGGCCCAATAATGAAATTGAGACTTACAGACAGGACCAAGGTAACAGTTTGTATAATTTTTAGACAAAGAGGCAATTTGTGAGGAACTGACAGAATAAAGAAAACAGATATTTGGGAACTTTAATTAGTAAGGAATTCTGCATAGAATATGGGCAAAGGTGGTGGATTAGGGGGGAAAAAGTAACAAGGTTTGTTTCTACAGCTTTCTCAGTTTTAAGTTCTTATCTCTGGTGATAAGGATGTCTTAGTCCAGGAAGGGTACTTTTATTAATGGGAGATTTATTTCCTGCTTTCAGGGGGATTGCCTATTTCCCAAGTAACTCTTATTTCAAATAATCAATTTGCTAGAGTGGCACATTGTGAGGTGGCCTGCCCTTGGCGCCTACAGAATCTCTAATTTATAGTCCGTTGGTCAGAAGTACAGGTACCAATCTAGGCTTTTGGCTGGTGTCTGAAGTGGGAGGAGTCTTATAGAACTGAACTCTGGCCTATGGAATCTGATGCTATCTGTGGGTAGATAGTGACAAAGTAACAAAAGTCAAGTTGAGGGCCAAAGGGAAACTGATACTTAACATACACCCTCAAGTTGGGGGTGGGATATATGTCACATTTCTCAGGCACTCATGACTGCCCAAGAACAAAGGAGGGAAAAGCCAATGGTCAACTGATAAAGATCACAGTCATGAAGGATATGAAACTCCATCAGTTTGTCACTGTCTTAATTATTTACTAGAAAAACACGACACGGTTATTGACTGGGATGCTTCCTGTAATTGGGTCTTTTTTTGTAGGTACTACCTGCATATGCTAGAATCTCTTGGCTGAAAAGCGGAGGCTCAGACCTGGGGGCTAAAGAGAATGCTTCCCCTGGCCACTTATTTTTGGCTTCTCAGTAGATTTTCCTCTCCTTGTAGTATTGGATTTTTCTGAGGTTTTCAGAAGGATTCCCATCTGATCTGACAAAGGAATAAGTTTTCCCAGCTGTGTTGCTAGGTCAGGAATTGGGATAAGGGAGTGCTCTTTATCTGTTTGTTGAAAGGGTAACAGGTTGCCCTGATGCCATGATGTTTCTTCAGTCCTGAGGTTGCAAACCAGTTTGCCTTCTTCTTCCACCTTTAAGAGTTTTATCTTAGTTTTATCATGTGTCATTTCCGGAGTTTGTAGCTGTGATTTAGCAAGATAGATCAGGCGAAAAACATCATCTTTTTCAGACTAGACATGTTTAATTTAATAATTATCATTGAAAACATGTTTATTATTTCTAGTTAATTCTTGCAGGATTTCAGTTGATCTCTGCCCATCATTAAAATTATATATTTGCTTGATATCTTCATAAATGAATTCTGTGTTTACTGTCTAGTTTATCTTATTGTCTTATTATTTATCTTTTATAATTTATTCTATTTTCATTTTACAATTGAGGAAAATTTGGATTCAGAAATGTAACTATCTCAGTTTTACTTAGCCACCAAACAGAAGAGCAAGGATTAAAAGACTAATTAGACTCAGTCCTGATACCATTCTCTATTCTTGGCTTTACATAGCCTCTTTTTTGAGAAAAAGCACATATAACTGGGTGTTTCTTTTCTTAACATAGAACTAATTAAATGTCCTTTGTGTGTGCATGTGTATGTTTAATAAAATCTTGGATGACACTACTGCTGTCCATTCCTCACAGATAATGTTAAGCAAGACATAAACTTTGTAAGGGTAGTATTTTTAGTATTATTAGTGTTTCTGCTTATGCCAGTGGTATGCCCATTTTTTGACTATGGCATGACTGAGTGAGTTACTGGAAAGACTCACACGCATATTTTCCAGTGTGCATTTGACAATACAACCTATCTGCTGCCATATGTACATCTCAATGGATATGTGTTATAAAAATGGGAAATTATTTGCTAATCTAAGAGAATTATATTTCATGGTTATATTTTTGTGATCTTCTTTTTTTAGAGTCATGTTTATTATATCCTTCAAATTTAATCCAGTTTCTAAAATATACCGATATATGTATAAGAACTCATGCCATCTAGTATTCATTAAAAATAGCCTAGACGTCCCCCTATATACAGTAATTATTACAGGTTACAAGTTCATCATATATGACAGATATTATCTGTTAGAAGGAACTAAATTTCTGAAGGAGCATTAGTATTTAAAGGAAGCAACATAAAAAAGTTATTTATTTTTTTGCTATACCTAAAAAAAAAAAATTCAGGACTTATTGTGAACTGTAAAATAAACTTCCAATACTATTAATAAGAAGCATTCTGAGGACTTCTACTTCCAGCCAAGATAGGGAAATAGTGACCAGATTTATCCTTCTGATGGAAATAATCAAAAAACAAACAAACAAAAATGTATGACATAATGGTTTCAAAGCCATCGAACATTAGGTAATATAGAAGAGTGATCCTTAAACACAGGAAACAAACAAGATGAGGGGAAGACTCTCCAACTTACCGCCTTGAGAGACTTCCCAGGCTGTGGTGTAGGAAACGGGGGTCAGTGGCAGAGCCTGGCTGACTCTGAGTTGAAGTGATGTTGCTGAGAGTTTAGGTAAGCTGTTGCAGATGAAGTTCACAGGGCAGGGAATGGAAAGGAGAGGGATTCCTAGAGAACTCCAAATATCTGCACAAATATTGAGTATTGAGTAGAATACCCACGAGCTCACACGTGAAGTAGTGAAGACACACCTTCAGAATGGGAGAAGAGCCACATGAAAGGATCAAAGGAAATAGTACTCAGTATTCACACAGGCCAACAAACTGGTCTGTTTTCACCATAACTTATGGAGGTGTGGGTATAGTACACAAAAAGCTCTTGCCTTAGCAACGGAAGATACTTAAACTAAATGCTGCCCTAGACCTGCCGATCATATCTTAAAAACAAGGTATAACTATGGAACAACAGGTCATTGTTCAATGTGTGTCATGTTTCAGTTATACTAGATGAATAGGTTCTAGAGATCTGCTCTACAATGTACTACCTATAATTAACAATACAGTGTTGTATACTTCAAAATTGTTAAGAAGACAGATCTTATGTTAAGTGTTCCTACCACAAAACTACCCTAACAAACACCACCACCACCAACAGAAACAACAAAATCAAAGAGATGGAAGGAAACTCTGGTAAGGTTCTTTAAAGTGGCATAATATCATTTAAAGATGATGGAAAGTAGCTAATGATGTATACTATAAATGCTAAAATAACCACTGAAATAAAACTTGTTAAAGAGTGTTGTAGCTAATAAGCCAACAGAAGATATAAAATAGAATCATAGTACTTGATTGGTCCAAAACAAGAGAGAGAAAGAGAGAGAGAGAGGGGAGAGAGAGAGGTGTAAATGGAAGAACAGATGGGACACATGTAAACAAATAGCAAGATGAAAGATTTATACACAGACATAAAAATACCATTAATTATAAATAGCATGGTATGGGCATCCAAATTAAAAGCCTAAGATGGTCAATTGCTTAAAAAGCCAAGAAACAATGTTTGCTGCCTTTAAGATGTCCATTTTAAATATAAAGACGCACATGGTTTAAAGTTAAAAAGGTGGTGGAAACATATATAACTTGTTAGCATTAATCAAAAGAAAACTGAGGTGGCTCTTTTAATATCAGATAAAGTAGATTTCAGAGCAATGAATAAACCAGTTATTTAAAAAATATTTTATAATGACAAAGGGTACAATTCATGAAGAGGTCATAACAATACTAACCCTAATATTGTACATTTAATAACAGAGCTTCAAAATACAAGGAGCAAACAATGATAGATCTCCAGGGAGAAAAAGACAAATCCATAATTATAGTTAAATATTTTTATACCACTCTCAGTATTTGATAGACCAAATAGACTAAAAAATCACTAAGCATATAGAAGACTTAACTGCATTTTAATGAATTGAAATCTGTTACATATTCTACCAACAAGAGAAGACACATTCTTCTAAAGACCACATCAAGCATTTAACAAGACTTCCTTTCCATATTCTGGACAATAAAACATGCTTAATAAAATTTTTAAGGAGTCATGCTGTACAAACTATATTCTCTTAATATAATAAAATCAAATTTGAAGTCAATCTTGAAAATTCCCAAATATTCGAATTTTAAATAAAATAATTTAAAACAATCCAAACATTGAGGAAGAAATAAAATTAAATTGGTTTTTTTACTGTATAAAAATTAAAACAATTTATCCAAATTTGTGGGATTCTACTAAAACAATACTTAGGAAATAATTTAAAGCACTATATAACACCTATATAAGAAAAGAAGAGAGCTCTAAAATGAAGAACCACAACTTCCATTTAAAACAAACAGGGGAGCCTGGGTGACTCAGTCCATTAAGAGTCTGCCTTCAGCTCAGGTCCTGATCTCAAGGTGCTGGGATCGCGCCCAAATTGAGCCCTGCATTGGGCTCCCTGCTCAGCAGGGAGTCTGCTTCCCCTGTCTCCCACTGCCCCTTCCCCTTTCCTCATGCACCTGTGCTCTCTCTCTCTCTCTAATAAGTAAATAAAATTTTTAAACAGACAAAAACTAGAAAATGAAGAACAAACGAAACCCTACAAAGGGAGGAGAAAGACAATAATAAAAGTGAGAGTGGAAATCATTAAACAGAAAAGTAATAGGGAAAATCACAGTAACCAAAAGTTGGTTCTTTTATATTTATTTATTTATTATTTATTTCACATAAGGAAATATTTACATGAGGTTTAACATGAAATCATACAAATAAAATTTGTGTGAACACAAATCCGCATCAAGTCATAGTACAGATTGTAAAAGACAAAGTAAAAACAAAGAAAATTAATTGGCAGCTATATACATTTGATCACAGTTGTGTCTTGTACAGTAGAAAGTCTTCTACAAAATAATCATCTTAGATCAACAGAACACCAGCCTTCAATGTTGTCCTGCAAGATGGGTTAACTTTAGCAGTCTTCTGTTTTCTCCAGCATCCTCCTTTAGTATGGCTGGAAACTGTTTGGTGATTGCCACCCCCTCCAGACACCTTGCCATAAGTGCTCTGTTGGCCACTGTAGTCTGCATGTCCCTGTCCATATCCATAGTACCCATAGTTATACCCAGTATAATCATGCCCGTCGTGGCCACTATAGTTGATCACCACCATAGGCACTATTGTAATTTCCATATGCTTGATCATAAGAGTTATTAAATTCTTGGTTCCAGTTTTGTCCCTGACCTCCTCCACAACCCCTCGTACCATCTCATCCACAAGCTGCAGCACTTCTTCTAACTTTTTCTTGTTGCTATTGCTGCCTATATACCTCTTTGTGTTGTACAACTTTGATTTCACATTTCCCAGAACCAATTTGATGATATCAGTTTGTTTGTTCCTTCCCTCCCTCTTTATTTCTCTTTCTTTCTTTCTTTCTTTCTTTCTTTCTTTCTTTCTTTCTTTCTTTCTTTCTTTCTTTCTTTCTTTCTTTCTTTCTTCTTTCTTTCTTTCTTTCTTTTTTATTTTATTATTTTATTTTGTTTATTTTATTTTATTAAGAGAGAATGAGCTGGAGAGAGCATGAGCAGGGGAAGGGGGAAATAGGAAGAGGGAGACACAGACTCCCTGCTGATCAGGGAGCCCAAAGTGAGGCTCGATCCCAAGACCCTGGGATCATGACTTGAGCCAAAGGCAGATGCTTAACCACCTGAGCCACCCAGGTGCCCCAGTGATACCTGCTTTCTAATAATTTCTTTATTGGCTCTTCGTCTCTATATATGATAAAACAAAATCCTCTTCTTTCGTTTGTTTTTGTATCCATGGAGTTCAATATTTTCAATCTCTTCAAAGGCTCCAAAATATCCTTTAATTTGTTCTTCAGAACTATCTGGTCTAACTTCACCCACAAAAAACTTTTTGGGGGGTTCTTTCACTTTTAAAGCTTTGGCCCTTTTGGGTTCTATCAATGTGCCATCCAGTTTGTGTTCCTTCAGTTTCAAAACCTTATCAACACTAGCAGCATCTTTGAGAAACACAAATCCAAATCCTCTTGATCTTCTAGTCACTGGATCTGTTTTAATTGTACAGTCTACAACTTCCCCAAATCAAGACAAGTATTCAATCAGAACTTTCTTACTTGTATCCCAGCTCAAGCCTCCAATAAACATTGTACTGTCATCTGCTGATTCGTGCTCTGATTGTTCTTGGATCCCTCTGTGAATTCCTCTGTGTTGCTGTACTCCTTCAAGTACCCCGTGGTGGCGGGGCTGTCCCCTGAGGTGCTGGTGTGCACTCGGGGGTCACAGCAGCAGGAGGTAGTGGAGCCTTGTATGGAGCAGGATTTTAAAATGGTGATGGGAAAGTTGATTCTTTCAGAAGATCAATAACATTGACAGATCTCTAGGGAAACAAAGAGAAAAAAAAGACACACATGACAAATAGCAGAAATGAGAAGATTTGGGGCGCCTGGGTAGCGCAGTCGTTAAAGCGTCTGCCTTCGGCTCAGGGCGTGATCCTGGCGTTCTGGGATCGAGTCCCACATCAGGCTCCTCCGCTATGAGCCTGCTTCTTCCTCTCCCACTCCCCCTGCTGTGTTCCCTCTCTCGCTGGCTGTCTCTCTGTCACATAAATAAATAAAATCTTTAAAAAAAAAAAAAAAGAAATGAGAAGATTTTATGGAGATTAAATATTAATAAGGGGAATATAATAAACAATTTTATGACAGTAAGTCCAACAACATAGAAAATAGACAAATCTAGGGGCGCCTGGGGGGCTCAGTCATTTGGGTGTCCGACAATTGATTTTGGCTGAGGTCATGATCTCAGGGTTGTGAGATTGAGCCCAGGGTCGCGCTAAGCACTGGTGGAGAGTCTGCTTGAGATTCTTTCTCTCCCTCCCTTTCTCCCTCTGCTCCTCCCCCTGCTTGCAGGCTCTTTCTCTCAAAATCGATCAATCAATCAATCAATCTTTAGAAAATAGACAAATCTAAAAGCCATTCCTAGTAAAAACTCTCAACAAATAGAACACAAGGGAACTTCCTCAACTTGACAAAGGGCCTCTGTGAAAAACTTAACACTAATATCATGTGTAACGATTAAGACTAAATACTTTAAAGATCAGGAAAAAAGGAACAATGTCTGCTTTTATTGCTTTTATTCAATATTGAATTTGAAGGGCTGTCAAATGCAATAAGAGAAAAATAAAAACAAAAGCATTCTGGCTAGAAAGGAAGAAGTATAATAGTCTTTACAGAATACATCCTTGCCCAAGTAGAAAATTCAATGGAATCCAAAAAAAATCTGCTAGAACTTATAGTTGAGAAGAATATGGTTTTTAGATGTAAGAACAATATATAAAATTTCTATTTCTATATATTATCAATAGATAATCCCAAAATAAAATTTAAAATATACTATTTACAATAGAGAAAAAGTATGATAAGCTGATTTTAAATTTTATTTTATTATTTTTTAAAGATTTTATTTATTTGACAGAGAGAGAGAGACAGCAAGAGAGGGAGCACAAGCAGGGAAGTGGGAGAGGGAGAAGCAGGCCTCCTGCTGAGCAGGAAGCCTGATGTGGGGCTTGATTCCAGGACCCTGGGATCATGACTGAACCAAAAGGCATGTGCTTAACAACTGAGCCACCCAGGTGCCCCGCTGATTTTTTTTTAACATTTTTTATTATGTTATGTTAGTCACCATGCAGTACATCATTAGTTTTTGATGTAGTGTTCCATGATTCATTGTTTGCATATAACACCCAGTGCTCCATGCAATACGTGCCCTCCTCAATACCCATGATTTTAAATTTTATTTAGGAATTCACAGGTTCTAATATAAACAAAATGACTTTGAAAACAAACATTTTGAGGGTTCACAGTGTCTAATTTTAAGATTTATTATAAAACTATTTTTCATGTCAATATGGAACTGACATAAAGATATATAAAAAAGATTAACAGATGAATGGAAGAGAATAGACAGTTTAGAGATGTGTGTGGATATATGTGTGTGGATATATACAGAAAGAGAGAGAGAGGGAGAGAGAGAGAGAGAATGTACATAGAGAAAGGATACATAGGGAGAATAACCTTTTAAAACAAAGGTGTTGGGCCATTTGTATATCAAAGTGAAGAAAAAAGACAGAATCTTAAATGCATACCATGGTCAGTATAATAAAAATAACTCAAAATGTATCATCAACATGAAAATAAGCTACACATTTTTAAATTCTAACAATAAAAAAAAATCAGAGAAAATCTTTGTGTCTTATGTGTATGCCAAAGTACAATTTATTTAAAAATATATATAAATTGAACTTGTTAAAAAATAAGAATGTCTTTCAAGAAATACTTTATTTTTTTTAATTAAGAGAATTAAAAGAAAGACTGGAAGAAGATATTTGAAAATCACATACCTGATAAAAGACTTCTACCCAAAATGTACAGAGAATTCTCAAAACTCAGTAATGAAAAAGCAGACATCAATAAAAAGTAAGCAAGACATTTCAGCAGATAACTCACTAAAGAAAATGCACAGATGGCAAACAAGTCCATGAAAGGTGTTCAAAATCATTAGTCATTAGGGGAATGTAAATTAAAATTACAATATGATACCACTACCTACATATTAGAATAGTAAAAACAGACAAAAAACCTGTTCAGACCAAGCATATGCAATGATATGCGGGAACTGAAACTCTTATATCCTATGGGTAGGAATATAAAATGGTACATGTTTTTCCATTTAGGAAAAAAAGTTTAGAAGTTTGAAAAAAAAATTTTAACATAAAATATAGACCTACCATCATCTGTGTATTTCTAGGTATTTATCCAAGCCAAATACAAGCATATGTCCCAATACAAAGACTTGTGCATGGGTATTCATAGCATCTTTTTAATAGCTAAAACCTGAAAACAACCCAAATGTCCAAAAGAGATGAATGGATTGACAAACTATGGTATAGCTATATAATGGAATACTACTTAGCAGTAAAAAGGAATGGATTACTAATAACGCAACACGGATGAATCTCAAAATAATTATTACAAAAGAATTCTGACAAAAATCTTACTCTATAATTGTATTCATATAAAATTCAGTCAAATATATAATGAGAAATAAAAACAGATTAGTGGTTGCCTGGAAAAGGGTTTGGATGGGGAAGGACTGGAAGGAGGAATTAAATAGGCAGGAGAAAACTTTCAGGATTGATGGATATGTTTAGTAATGGATAATGAGTTCATGGATATAGATACCAGAAATCATAAAATTGAACACTTTAAATAAGTACAGTTTATTTTTGCAGATCATAAAAAAGTATTCTGGTTCACTTTCAGAAAAATATAGAGCCATATTTTCATATCACATGTACCAACTCAAGAAAGTTAAATATTATTTGTAAAACAATCTCAGTCACACACTTAATCTTACAAAGCTTCACAAATTCTTAATCACAAGCATCTGTGTACAGGTATTTAGGTAGATAACGTAGCTGATGTGATACGTTTATTAAGTCCTATGAGCAATGTTAACAACAATTATACTCCTCAAGCTAATAGAACATTTATGTTTGATGTTTAAATAATTTCATTATCTAGATGAATAATAGGATTGACTTTGACAACTTTCTTAATTACTGATTTTGACAGGAAGCCAACACTAATTAGAATTTCATTTTTATAAAATGAATACACTGTTTGTAATCAGCCAAACATCCCTCAATTAAATCAGAGCTCTAATATTACCCAAGTTGTCATTTTAATTACTACATAATATATGTAGAAAAATAAGTATTTATGTTAATTTTAAAATATTACCTTATAAACAGACTAATTCATATGTGAATTTTTGGTAATCTGCAATTTTTGCTACATGTGAAAGAGACATAAAATGTATGTTTAGCACTTCAATTAACATTTAAAAACTACAAATTACTAAAGATTAAGCTTTTCTAATTGTTTTGTAAATAAAAATGTTTTACTCTCCTATGGAAATGGGGACATTACAATAACCACAACAACACCCAAAAGTTTTATTTGAAGTTCCTCAAGTTTGACCTGTGGGGCAAAGATTGATAGTGTGTCCAAAGTGCATCCAGACAACTGGTAGACCATATGGTTCCTAGTTCACTTGGAATTGTTGAATCTCATCTGTTTTTGGAGAAACTGCCCGAAGAAAGTTATTCCAGTATGTCCTTTTTGTTCATGCCAACAGCAAGGTGATATTTCTTCTCTATGAAATGACTGGGAATGGAAGTAGTCCCACTTAAGGGTCCCCAATAATGGTAAATAACCCTTTCTTTCCAGGAGTACCTTGTGTGTCATTGGGATTGTATTTCTTGTATAGGGAACCAGGCACTAATTTCCATACCTCTGAAAAAATAGTGTCTTGTATCTGAGGGTTAGTCATGAGCCCTTTAAGTGTTTAAAGTCATGGAAGGCATCCAGGCAGGTCAGGCTCAATTGGTTGAACTGCCTTACTTGTAGTCCAATGTGGAGTCTGAGCGATCTTTAATATATCCTGCTGTTTCTGAATTGATGTTTTGAACCAAGTAGAAAGAAGAACCAAGTAAGAAAACATAGCTTTCTTAGCTAAATGCTAATGGTTTATAGGTTTTATTCAGCTGAGAGTGTGGGGTACAAGATTGAAGTTAATAGTGTAAGTTATCACTTTGGTGTAAGGGTCCTGTTGATAATAGCTTTAGTTAAATGCCACATAAGACATTTCAAACTGATTTGGTTTCAGCCCTGTCAGTGAAATCAGAATCAGAGCAGCAGAGAGTATACACATAAGGGAAAATTCTACCAGTAGTGATTTGGTATAGAAATGAGGATTAGGTGTTGCTGGGAGATAATTCTCCATGAGTCTCTTTCATTTTTGAATGGCTTATATTAAGTTGTATACTATCTTTTCAAGGATGATTATACAACAAAGTGTTGGAATATACAGATAGTGTCTCACTCTAGGGCAGAGGACCCATGGGTTTACTGACCAGTCTCTTTCTTAATAATCTGTCTTTCCATGGCAACAGTGAGGTAGGGTTGCAAGCACCCCAGTTTAAAAGACTGGAGCTTTCCAAGCTTGAGGTTCTTTGGCTATAATCCAAGCCCTCGGCATTCAGGACATCAGATGGGCCTTTTCATATTGCCTGGTGGGATGGCAGGTAGAAGGAACTGAGGTTAACGTGAAAGTTAAGGTGCCTACTGTGCCCTGAGTAACAGTGTCCTTTGTCTCTGACCCAGAAGTCTAATGTTCCTTTCTAACATCTATAAAACTGTGTCAGGATAACAACTTGTTTTATAAGGAAGGTAAAAATCTCAGATATTTCACAGTTCTTGCCTCCCTTGCCGCATTCTGTAGCCAGAGCATTAATTCCTGAGGATTGGGTTAGTGGTTCCTTGACAAAGAGGCAAAAGTGATGGGGCAGCAGATCTAGAGTTTTATGTTCATTTGTGCATTTGTTGTGTTACTTCATGGAAGCTTTGTTTTTTAGGGACCCAGAGTCTTTATATTGGTAAAACCGAATTCCTTGAAATGTTTGGGTGTTCCCATGTTGTGAGTAAAGTCATTCTAGAAAACCACCATAAGTCCCTTTTTGGGGGAGGACTGAGGGAATCATTACAGTGTATATTTGCCATAACTTTGCCTGGTCCTTCTCCTGGGGTCCTGGATACTTCTTTAGTCAGTCAATTCAAGTTGTGGTTCAACTGGTTCAGAACTGAATTGGCTTAAAGTTTGTGACTTTAAGCCAGGGTGACTGCCAGTTATAAGCTCTTCTCTTTTGTATAGATTAAGCAGTTCCTTTTTTTTGGTTACTTATTTATTTTTATCTCAAGGGAATCCATGTTCTCTTGACCATCCCAGGGATTTCTAAGGACTCATTCATCTGTCCACTACTCACATATTGATATTCTTTACAAGAATTGCAAACAGTCTGCTTCTGATGGTTAAGCATCATTATTGTCTCCTTTATGTCATGCTTTTTGCTATCCAGATGGTCAAATCTATGATTGTATATATCCTACCAAGAACATCCACCACTTTTTTTCTGATAATGCCAGTACCCCTCTCACCCAAAGTGTTTTCAAGGCACTCTCCCAAATCATAGTCATTTGATAGGCTGATATTGTTACTCTCTTAATACAGAAGATTGCTAACATATTAATAATATTTGCCAACTTTATGTTCTGCACCTTTTGTTCTAGCTCCGACCAGATCCATTCTTTTCCTCGTCCAGATAGTATATGTGGACTAAATCCTACAGATCATTGAAGATATAGTATTCTTCCTCCTTTAGCTGTTATTGCCTTTTGTCAGGCTGTGTAGTGACAATTCTAGTTACTGATCTTATGACTAGAGTCTAGTCTGAACGAAGCATGTTATCTTTAAAGATAAAGGAGTAAGCCACATCTGAAGGTTCTGTGAGTGAAGGAAACCTGGGATTTCAAGGTTTTCAAATATATATATATATATACCAATTTCTCAACCCCATGTCTCAGGGTCCTAGTCCTCCCAGATCAGTACCCTTATATTTTCTTAGTGGATATGCTGGATTTAGAATTCAGTCTCAATATTCAGCTCTATTGTTGTCAAGGTGGCTTTGTTATAGAGTGTGCCAGTCTTATATTAGCCTGGAAGTAGAGAAATGCAACCCAAGGTGGGGACAAAGGGTGGGAGTGGGAGCTCTATCCATATACCAGCAGGAATTGTAGGAGATAGAGTTTGAGTTCAGATGCCTGGGAGAGGGGCCCTGTAATCAGAGTCTAAGCTCAAATAGAGTTACAGAAAATAAAGTTGGTTCATCTCCAGAATTTGTAGATGTGAAATTTAGGGAGGTGGGAGGGGAGGTTATTCAGATAGCCAGTAACTGGAGGAAGAAGGAGAAACTTCAGTGTTACTGAGGGGAGTCAGTCAGCTTGTCCAACCCTAAGCAACACACTCTAGTAATTTCTTCTAAAGTGAAGAGAAAGATCAAGGTAAAACTAGAGCACAGGCCAATTGCCAGATATTGGACTAGCAAGAACAAAGCAGACACTCTTCCTTTTCTTTGTGGCTCCATTCTTCTCTTCTTCCTTTACAGCCTACAGGTATGGCTTCACCCTTTTCTTCTCTTTTAGCTTCCTCGTCTCTGCAGTGCCCTTTGAGGGATAAAACAGTTAGCTCACAAGGTACACAGGAATAAAGAAAAGGATAGAGGTATTATGCAGAAACTCTGGCTCTAACATATTGGGTAAGTAAGGGATTGCAGACCACTACCTCTAATCCTCACACTTTTGCAAATGGAAAATTCTTGTATCCAGATGGCATCTCAGTGATCAGGGAGAGAGAGATTGGGCAGCTTGTAATTAGTTCCATACTTAGGAACAACTAAGATGAAGGTAAGTGGAAGCAGGCATAATATTGAATTATATTTTTGGTGGAAGACAATGGATATAGACCACAGAAAAAGATATATGTGAGAGAAGGCAGGAAACTCTAAAGGAGTAATAAATTTATTGTTCATTTATTAGCCTATTTAGGAAAATTAAATGGAATGAATCCATTATTTCATCAACAATATGTTGTTGATAACAGTGCTTTAAGATAAAAGAAATGTATGTTTAAACAATATTAGCAATTAAATAAACAAATGTTCATATAAAGTCAATATAGTTAGAAGTATATTTCCTTTATTCCTCTATTGACTTCCCTCAGGATAAAACTAAGAACCATAAAGTCAGTAATTGTACAAACATTTCCTTTTAATGTCATGAGGGCTGTTGAATTCTTAACTGGATTACTTTTCTGAAACATGGGGTATAATATGGATGTAAATGTGATTGCTTTCTTCCTTTCTGAATGTACATAAACTAACTCTATATCACTAATTTGGGTGACTATCTTCACCCAAAGAGTGCATTTCCTACAAAATTCCTACTAATAGAAGGATTTCCTAATAATAGAATTCCAGTATCGGATGTAGTTTAGAAAAAGAATATATGAGATTTAAGAGAAAATTATCAATTTTCAGGAAGAAGTCTGAGTGAATTATTCTTTTTGGGAGGATACTGTCTAACTGTAGAAGGAAAATAGAAATTTTGTAAACTCAAATTGTATAAACTATAGAAACTAACTCAAAAGAATGTATGCCAGCAACATCCTCAATACAAAATGTTTAGTGAATGCTTACATGCAGAACCTGTCCTTGATGATGCAAATACAAATATACAGACCTTCTCTAGAAAGAATTAATTGTTGTTAAGAGGTAGCATATGCTCAGTTCAAGACAAGGTGCTGATGTGGCTGGAATATGGTCATCTGGGGGAGAACAGTAGAAAATGATGCCTGAAGAGTCTGGTGGCCAGATCATGTAGGGCATTTTGGAACATAGTAAAGATTTCTGATTTTATGTGAAGTGTGAGACTTGGAGGATTGTTAAGCGGTGAAGAGACACCATCAAATCTGTGTTTTGAAATGATTACTCAGACTGATGAATGAAGAATAGATTATAAGGGGGATGCACTATAAATTATAAGTAAGAATACCAAATGGGGGCTATTGGAAAGTTGGAGAAGTGATGGTGGTGGCTTGGATTATGAGGACACTGGAACTGTTGATAAATGATCAGACATGGGATATATTCTGAAAGCAGATGACAGGATATCCTGTTTTTGTCTGGAGTATGAGAAAGAGAGTCAGGATGCTCCCAGGGGTTTTGGCTTGAGCAGTTGCATGAATAGGATTGACATATAATGAGATAAAGAATCTGGGGATGGATCATGTTGGGTATGGGACATGAAGATTTCTGTTTTGGACATGTATACTTAGTGGAAAATCTCTGCCTCACTTTTCAGTCTCCTACTCTATACTGCTTGAAAATTCAGCAACAATTTTGGTAGAACATCTGGTATAATTTTGAGCTCAGTTCTCCATTTTTGTTTCACTAGAATCTTCAGCCTTTAGATCTCTAATTTTTTTCTGTTCAGCTATGTAAAGCTATCTACACTGTGCCCAGCCCACACCTAGAACCTCAGACTTGCCTGGAATCGGCAGATGTCTTGCAGGACAATATTGGTGCAGTATGATGGCCTTCTTTATGAGAGATTTCTCACGTCTGTGTTTTTTTCTGCTAAAGTTCTGTTGCCTCAACAGTTTTCCAGTGTCTTCAGTGTTTCTGTTATATTTTCTTTTGCATTTTATGTAGATTTTGTAGTTGAGCTTGGTGGAAGAATCGATCTCTCAAAAGAGTCATTAGCACTGTCTGATATATTCTTAAATATCAAAAACAAGAAAATAAACTCTACAGATGTTTGTCTGAAAACATGCATGCACAGGCAAACATATAATTATTAAAATGAGTACTGTTCATCATCTATAGTCAATGATATTGTAACAGTTTTGTGTGGTGGCTACAGTTGTGGTGAGCACAGCATAATATGTAGACCTGTCATATCACTATGCTGTATGCCTGAAACTAATGTAACATTGTGTATCAACTATAATTTAAAAAAGAATGAGTGCTCTTCACTTTTAATCTATAGTTTTATTTTTAATTTTAATTTTGTTGGTTATTATGTTCTTGTAGTTTCCAAAATTTCAAACAATGGAAATGGGAAACTGTCCTTAGCAAAAGTAAGCTTAGAGAAGGAATATGTTTTATGAATGAGATATGTATGAGTACTATGGAAATAAGATGGCGTAGTGTATTTATTCGGAGTTTTTAGATAATTCTTTTATAATGTAATAACAAAAATGTATTTAGTGATGCAAAATATTTTGTTTGATCTACCAAAAATGACTTTAAATATTATTATAACATTTTAAGGTAGTAAGAGGTATTAATTATTTATTTTTCATAAATATAGTTTTTATTATTAACTAGAATAAGCATTGCCTTCTAAGGACCATTCTGGTTATCTTTGGTTTTCCTTGGCAGGGTGGGGGGGAAGATCTCTGTGCCCCTGGTATTGTTATCTAATAGGTTTTTAGCTTTGAACAGTTGAATTACTTACAAGATTGCTTTTTAAATAATACATGAGCTTGAACCCTATGATAACATTTTCAGAAGATAATTATTTAGTAGAGGAGTATATTAGAGAGCATGTAAGAATCTTGTGAATCTTTGTGTTCTCGATCACTGTAAGTGCCTATCTAAAAACTTCCAAATTAAATATACATTGCTGGTTGGTGTTCACTGGTTTGTGGTTATTTTAACTCACACTGACATTTATATACTGTCTGTGTGTATATATTGTTTATACATGTGCATATATGCATTGTATATACAGGAATATATACACTGTAGCTGTTTCAGTTTCAGTGATGGAAAGATCAGCAATATATATTTGGAATATTTAGTTTATATAAAAAGTAATGGCAGAAATATGTTGATTATTTTAAAGCTGTTTTTGTTTATTTGATGAAGAAATTTAAACTGTATTCTGCATTACAATGTCTTTAGAAGTTTTCAACATTTGGTGGAAGAACATACAATTAAATAATATGATTTAGCTTGTTTTAAAGTATTAGGTTTATAAATATTGTTACCGAGGTGATAATTTCATTTAATGAAAACATCCTTTGACTGAGTCAGATTTGGGACATTAAAAAGTTCAGTTAATACTAATTTATGTAGTGTTTGAAAAACAGAAGTAACCTTTGCTTATTAGGAGGTACTTATTTATTTATTTACTTACTTATTTATTTAGATGACAGAGTAGCTTTAATGGATTCCCCAAATGCCTAATAGCTAGAGAAGCAAATTGGGTCATGATAAATAAATGAGGATTCTGGAGCACTTCATTTTTAAAAGGTACATGTATTTCCTTATCCAGGGGAAAGGTAGCCAGCAATGGGTATTTAGGGAAGACATTACTACATTATTATCACAATTAAAGACTGAACGGTGTAATGGGTAAGAACCTAACATCAGGAGTGAAATTGCCTTGGCTCATACCCCAGCTGTACCCTTAACTAGCTGCATGGTTTTGAAAAAGTTCCCTTGTCCCCTTTCCTTATCTTTACAGTTGTGGAAATAAATAGTATTCATCAATAGGGTTAGTGTTGGGATTAAATTATTGTACATGAGATGCTTTGAACAGCACTATGTAAGCTTTAGCTAGTATAATCTTTGAGATCAAATATTGAAATAGTCTCTGAGAAAAACAGATAATATATTCACATTCACATTTTATTTGAAAGACATAACAAACTTTCTTCAATATATTGTTCTTATGACCAAAAATGCATTTTGAAAAGGTGCTGAAAACAAACATTGGTAATAGTCCACATTATCAATGTTTGCCTTTTGAAATGTTGAGAATCAGTCATATGGTTAGACTTTATTTTTCTTTTCCTAATTAATATTTTATATGAAGTATTTTTCTTTCTGTCATGGCAGTAAATGTTTTTAGAGTAGTGTATGAATAGAATAGCTATTTGCCTTTTTTTACAATGAGAAATTCAAGCAGTCTTCTGTAACGTTTAGGTCTGTTTGCATCAATCTTTGCCACTTTTTTACATCTTTCATAGCAAGATATTTCAGGATAATCTTATGCTTTCTCTGCTCCACCCCTGGGATCATCAATTTTCCCAAGAAGCTTTGTTTTCTCTGAGTAGAATATGGTATTTAGAAAACACCTGGGTATTGGTATTTTCGTTGCTGCTGGACTGTCATTGCTTCTAGTAGACATGTGTTTATATCTATCTTATCTATCAATCTACCCACCCACCTGCCACCTGTATGTAGGTTTTAAAAACCATAGATAAACATTAAAATCCTCCAATTCCAATCTAATCAGCACAGGGTTCTTCTAACATCTCTCTCTCTCTATATATATATATATATTTTTTTAAAAATTTTAATTTCCTTGTCTAATAGAAAGAAGCATGTCTCCCATTTATATATATATATATATATATATATATATATATATATATATATATATATATATTGGTTAATCCTCAGTTAGAAATGAAGTACATGATTCAGACTCACTAATCCACATTGCTTTGGAAAATGAACTTAGCATCAGGAGTTCAACATGAGTTTACAGTTCTTTGATTTTTTTTTAGCTTGAAGCACACTTTCCAAATGTCTGTTTGTGTGACATTTGCTGATGATATGTTAGTGAAAACAAGACCTATTCATGTAAATGGAAAGGGAAACTCCTAAATTCATGGATACAGAGAAGAATGATGCCTGGGGGTAACAGTCCATCACAGTGTGTTACTGGACCCAATGATTCATAACCCTTGACATCCAAGGGTTCACTTCTAAGATCCCCACATTCTTATCTAATCATGGCATCTGCTCAGAATCCGTAGTTTTGTGAGCATATCAAGCCTGGATGTAGATGAAGCTCTTCTGATGTACTTCCTCTTCAATCAGAGTTCTCTGAAGTAAAAGGACAAGTTATCCAGCCTGTTTATACTCTCAGAATGGTTACACGCTGTGGTCCACAGAATTCTGAGGTGCCCCCAAGATTCCCTCTTCCTGGTATACATGCCAAGAATAATTACCTCTCTTTGAGTGGGGATGGGTCCTGTGAATATGATGGTCTATGTCTCATAGGATTAATTAATCACTTCACTTTCAGTTAATCAAAAGGGTGATTACCTTGAGTGGGGCTGACCTAAACAGGTGAGTCTTTTAAAAGAAGGGAGAGCATCAGAGACATGCTCCTTTTGCTTTAGAAGGAAGCAAACTACCAGTTTGTAAAGAGAACAATATGGCAGAGAATGAGAGGCGTTCTCTAGTAGCTGCGGTCCTTCATCCTGCAACCACAGAAACTGAATTCTGCCAAAAGTGACCTTGGAGAAGTTACTTGAGCCTCAGAAGAGATCATGGGGTGTGGCCAACACCTGGCACTGAGCCTGATGAGACCCTGAGCAGGGAACTAATAAGTTGCTGGTACCCAGACTTCTGATCCACAAACATTATGAGATAATGAATTTGTATTCTGTTAAGGCAATAATTTGTGGCAATTTATAATGTAGCAATAGAAAACTAATGTGTGCTCCCATTTAAAACAATAGAGAGGAAGAGCTTTTTCAGAGAAATTGTTAAATTCAGGCCCATATTTCTGGTTTTCCTATTCTAGAAGCAGGGAATGGTCTGTGATTAGGCCCCAGTTTTGCTCCCTAGGAGTACTTTCATGGCCCAGCTTTCTCTGTAGTTCTTGACTCTACCCTTTAGATTACCCTTCCATTTTCAAAAGAAATGGTCCATGTTTGCAGAAAAGCAACCCTCCTGCCGTGTCTGTTTCATAAACGGGAGCAAGAGACCTCATTTAATTTCAAATTTTCTCAGCCCCTGCTTCTCAGACCAAGCTGGCAGGGTTTTGAATAGTACACTTATTTAAATAATTTTGTGAGTTTCCTGTGACATTTTGGAAGGCTTACTCCCTGCCCTAGAAGTCACATTAATTTCATGACAGACTTATCTCTACCTTAGAGGCATCAGGCTACTATGTAACAATATTCATCTGATTTTTTGAATTCCATTTTTTGTCAAGCTGATAAGATCTATTAGGCATAGCTTAAATCTTTCTGAGATCTTTAGAAAAGACTTTACTACTACAACCTTGCTTTGATCTTTGCCTTGAGGCCACTTATTGCTTCAGAATCTTTGCCAGATCCAGAGACTTGAGATGTGAAAGCTCTATTTTCCAAACCAGCTAGTCATGACGCCTCCACTTTTTCCTCCAAATTGACCTTGCAACATAAATGATTCATTTTTCTCTCTTCTATTTGTTCTCATACCTTATCATACCCAGCTAAAAGAAGCCAGAAGATATTTTGCAAATTCTGCTAGAACATGTCCCTAGCCAGATCCACTAGTTCATTAGGTACAGTTACTATCTTTCCGGATACATTCATGTTGGTCAGTTGTTTTGTCTCTATACACTAGTGTCACCAATATCCCATCCTGCACTGCAGGTTTGTCACCATGTTTATAAATACAGTAGAAAATTGTTTACAGTTTCTCCAGGCTTGACATGAGGCCTCTCCCTGCATTTCCTCCTTCCCTGCTTATCACCTGCTGATCACCTGCTGATGGTCACAAAGACAAAGCAACATTGTAGGTTTTTGCTACAGCAGCACTCCCATTTCAAGGTACTGTTTCTATTTCAGATATATATCTGTAATTGTACACACACACACACACACACACACACACGCACACCTCAAAAACCAGAGGCTTAAAACACCAACAATATTTTTTTTCTCACAATTGTGCAGGTCAACAATTTGGGCTGGACTCAACTGGATGTTTCCCCTGTTGTTTCTACTGGGAGGACTCATGTGGCTGGTCATTCAGTTGAGGTTGGATGGACTCACAGCCCATTAAGTGGTTGATGTGGGTTGTTATCTGGGCTGTATGTCCACAGCTTATTAGCCTGGACTTCTTCCCATGTTAGAAATATTACAAGAAGCCCCGATGAAAGAGAGGTTTTTTGTGTGTCTGCTTGTGCTACCTTTGTTTTGTCCAGTTGGGCAAATCAAATCGCATAGCCAAACCCAGAATCATTGTGGAGGTGACCATAGAGGACTTACATGCAGTAAATACAGAAAGGTTCATTGGGTGGTCATCACTCTGACACCTTTCAATTTGTTAATAGGAATGCTCTGTAATGCTAAAACTATGAGTTAGAAATTCTGTGACTTCCCCAACCCACAATGACACAATTACTTAAAATTTTTGGTACCATGCCTGGGTTTGCCGTGTGTCTTTTTAAACATGCATTGGACCTTCTGGTTACCCTTATAGAGGTCATATCTGTTAACAAAATTATTTTTCGTAAATCTCACCGGGTCTGGTCTGAATTTTTTCCTGCCTTCTTATTAGTCTGTTATTGAGGGACAGCCTTTATCTCTCTTGGTTCCACATGAGTTTCCAGAGGCACTCTTTATAGAACATTCACCTCCGGTCCTGCCGTGGTATCTTTTTACTGTTCCCCTCAGGTGGAAAGTGCTGTCTTTTCTAAAGAAGAGATACTGTCATCTTTAAGTTACAATGGTGACTAGGAATGAGCTCTTTCCTCAAATAAATCCTATTGTAATTAGAATGGAAGATTTCTGAATAACTTAATCTCATAGTAACCCTAATTTAACTTACACGGGTATGATTTGGAAGAAGTGAGCTTGAAGGAATCTTCTCTTTCTGCCATAATCATGGTAATCTGCCTAATAAAAAGTTATTATGAGCCCATGGCATAATTATGAGTTTTTCCTTAAATCTGTTCTATCCGTTCATGGCTTCAGTGTATTTTTAACTGACTCAGAATAAAGAAGTCTTCTTTTTTTCTTTAATAGTGTAGACATTAGAGTATGATCCCTAAAATTCTGTTAGTCATCCTCTTTCACACTAAGTGAAGAGGACAGTTTGAAGAGTGAGAGATGAGGAGGAGATAAAAAAAAAAAAGAAAATCTCGGGGCACCTGTGTGGCTCAGTCGTTAAGCGTCTGCCTTTGGCTCAGGGCGTGATCCCAGCGTTCTGGGATCGAGCCCCACGTCAGGCTCCTCTGCTGAGAGCCTGCTTCTTCCTCTCCCACTCCCCCTGCTTGTGTGTTTCCCTCTCCCGCTGGCTGTCTCTCTCTCTGTCAAATAAATAAAATCTTAAAAAAAAAAAAAGAAAAAAAAATCTTAATGACTTTTGAGTCATGTGTTCTGGTCAGTTCTAAACGTTACTATGATTTCTTTCTTAATTTTTGGATATATTTACTAATTACCTTCCTTTTATAAGTATTTAGGAATATTTTTTCTCTGTCACGTGCAACTAACACTGTACTTGATTAATATTAAAACATTGATTTCAGGGGCACCTGAGTGGCTCAGTTGGTTAAGCATCTGCCTTTGGCTCACATCATGGTCCTGGAGTCCTGGGATGGAGCCCAACAATAGGCTTCCTGCTCAGTGGGAAGTCTGTTTGTCCCTCCCTCCTGCTTGTGCTCTCTCTCTCAAATAAAGAAATAAAATCTTAAAAAAAAAAAAAAAAAGCACTGATTCCAGGGTATAAATCATTATTCTAGAGATGTTATTGGGAGGAAAGTTCAATTATAACCACACATTACCAAAAAGTAATGATGTTTTTGTGGATATAAAAGTTATTTGTTTATATATAGTATATTCAATCTCAATTTATGTTTTTTCTATAAAAGTCACTACACTGTCATCTTTCACATCATCTGCCTTTTGTTTAGACTGCCTCACACTGGCCATTCGTCCTGCAGATAGACATTGACCATCTAGATACTATGCCTTTGTGCTGGGGAACAACCACCAATAAGGTATATTCCATTCATTCAGAGGTTTTTGTCTATTTTAAGAAAAGGGATAGTGAATTGAAGTACAATATGGTGAAAGTTAATTGGGGGGGGGCTTTCAGGCATGATGGAAATCTATTTTAATTGGGTAATGCAGATATTTACATTTGTCAGAACTCAGAAATTTACAAATACAACTGATGCTCCAGTTTTATCTTATTTTCATATTATACTCATCCTACTCTATTCTAGTATGTCTTGCAATTTTACATTTTTCTTTCTCTGTTTTCCTTTCTTTAGATGTATTCTTGTGGCCTTAACCAAATTCTAGCTATGGACTTAAATTTGATCACATATTCTTCTAGTGGGTCATGAGCCTGCTGAAGATGACGTACAGTTTTTCCCTGTTAATTACACAATAGGCCTCACTACAAGAAAAAATCTGCTGAAAAGGAAAACTTGAAAAAAAAAGTAAAATAAGGGAATAATTTTGGAAAAATATTGCAGGAGTAGATGGATATGAGTGGAAAGTTAATTGAGACTCTGAGAAAATAAGAGTCAAAAAAGAAAAAAAAAACAACAATGCAGTTTAGAAAACACACACCCACAACTCATTTGTAAGTGTTTAGATTTCAGCTTGGGCTTTCTGCAGTTTTGTTTCTATCTGTTTAACACATAATTATTTCATTCTTTTAGTTGATCTATCTTTTAATAAAGGAAGCATATAACTCAGAGTAAAATAAAATAACTCCAAGTTAGAACTAGAGCAATTTGACTACCATCTGGAACAGTGACCTAGTTGATGACCTCCACATTCCACTTTACTGTCCTCCATGCTCTTTGATGTGGAGCTAGAATCTCTCACCAGGAAGTAATTTATATGCAAAAAAATGATATCAACACAGCTCTAGGGGACCGTTTTCCTTTATTTATTCACTGTGCATGTTTCTTTAATGGGAGTTTCAATAAAAACAAGTACCCAATATTTAAATATTTAGTTCCTAAGTAATTTTTTAGATGCAGATTTCAACTTTTACATTCTTAGCAGGATGTTTTTGAAGAGTGCCAGAACTTAGCTTTTAATTTTAGTTATTAAAGCTTTATTGAGATCTTTAACATTATTTAAATAAAGTACTTTATAATATTTCTCTAATGTGTATTTCGAACATATATTCATTTCTCAGAATATTATTACTTAAAAAAAGCCATATGTGGGGCTTGTTAGACTTTTTAATATAAGTTTTATGTGTATGGATTTTTATTTTTTATTTTTAAAGAGAGACTGCACTGAATTGTCGAACCCAGGTCTTTTTGTTCTAATTTGCCAGTAGAAGCCTTAGATTTAAGCAGCCACATGTGCAAGTCTGTCAAAATTTAGAAGAATGAGAAGGCAAATTAGTTTGGATTTTCATTTCACCCTCGATAGCAACTGACTTTGGACAGTTTTGTAGATTTAGGTTTGTAAGGATAGACTTTGAAAAGTGTTTTTCTTTCTCGTAAATAGTGATCCTGAAATTGAAATTGTCCCAAAAAACTATGGTACTTTTAGTATTCCCTACTAAAATATACTTTAAATTAAATTCGAACAGGACAATATTATTTGTAAACTATTATCAAATATTTATCACATAGATTCTACTTGCCCTGTTTTCAATTTATGAAACTATTTGATTGACTCAGTAGAGAAATGACCCTAATTTTAAATAGACTTACAATTTTTTTGTATAAAGGTACCTGTTTTATTAAATCAGGCATGTTTATGCATTTTAATAGTGTTATAATTTAGCCAAGTAGTTTACTTAAGATATTTTTTTAAGAAAATGCAAAGTAACATCAAAATACAACAGAAATTTTCTCTCAAATTGTTATTACGCAGAAAAGGGAAAATAGATTTTATAAAGAAAATAAATACTTAAGTTTAAATCTAAAGTCTGTCATCCGGGGATTTTTGAAGATCAATACAAAGGAAGAATAAATAGTAAACTATGAAATGGAATAATTTTATATGGTTATATAAACTAATCACTTTTGAAAAATGGTTAGCTGAAGGATTATAGTAATCTTTTAAAGCAATACTATTTACACAGAGTTAAGGGACAGCATATGGTGATTTTGTTTTAAATAGGCAAATATTTGATTTGCAAATACTATTGAGTGCATGCAATTCTAAGTTGTATATATTCTTCTATGATGGGTAATATAACATTACTTTGGTTGATATCACTCAATTTGGCTATTTTCTGCCATTTCTGGTGTCTATCTCTGTGTAACAAACCACCCCCAAATCACATGACCTATAGCACTTTATTATTCTTAAGGACTCTGTGAGTCAAAGCTTCAGAAATGGAAAGTAGGCATAGCTTTTCTTATCTCCACATTGTCTGGGGCCTCAGGTGGAAGATTCGAATGGCTAAGGATAGCTTATCTAGATGGAGTTGAAATACTTGGAGCTAGATTATCCAACTTTAAGATTTTTTTTTTTCTGACACATCTGGCTCCTACTGGGATGGTTGAAGACAGAATCAACTAGTATTGTTGACTGGAGTGTTCCAAAAAACCAGTATGGCCCCTGAATACTGGGTATAGCACAACTTTACTCTGCAGCTTTCAGGGTTTGCTGGAGTACCTTCTCTAGAAGTACTTCCTCTTGGAGCCCTGATGCACCATGCTGGAGAGACCCTGCATAAACCTTATAGGCAAAGTCAGCATTCTTTGCTGTACCTGCCCTTCAGCTATCCCAGCTCAGAATTCAAAGCATCACATCTTATATGTCTTTAAAATAAAATGACATTTTCTATAACTAATACTTGTATTTGTACAGATTGGCGAGATATCTAGATCTAGATCTAGATATATATATTACTGAAGATATGCTTTTAAAACTCAGATATATATATCTTTGAGTATATTGCATATATATATATATTACTGAAAATATGCTTTTAAAAATATATATGCAATATAGATCTTTGAGTATATTGCATATATATATATATAGAACTGAAAATATGCTTTTAAAACTCAAATCCTAGCCATTATTATTGTCAACTATGTTAAGCTCATTATCTTATTGCTTATAATTTTGTAATTTTAATAGTTACACCTTAAAGAAGGGTGATTATTTCCTAATTTGTGACCATACTAATTGTTTTAAGTTTTATATTTTGTTCAAAGAATAATCGATACTCTGCATGTTTTGTGCTATCAATCATATATCTGATTATATCTGCTGTAATCTCTGTAACATCATCATCCAATAAGTTATTTTGAAATTCCACACATTCTCCTATTTCACAAAAGTTGAATATTCCTTTTTTTATTTTCAAAATCTTTATATAAAATTCATTTCTTTAAAATTTAGTAACTATTAAAATTCATTTATAAAATACTTATATTTAAGGATGGATCACTGGCATAATAAAAAATGAGAAAACTCACTTCCTCAATGTAAAGCTGTACTACCTACATATAAAGTACTGAAAAAAAAATGAAACTGACATTGCAAGGAATTATCTGATTCATGGAAGGAAGAAATGGTGCAAAATTGCCAATGAGAAACAAAATTATGAAAAGTATAGCTTTTTCTTGGCTTTGTATATATTGTAACTTACCCGATTGTACTTTATACAACAGAACATATTTGAATAGTATATGGTGCCAGTAAAGTTTCAATTCCATATTGATTCCAACCACTCAGAATTTTTAAGAGAAATAGAAATTACAAACATAGGTATGGTAATCTCTTAATTGTCAACAATTGTTTTTTATATCTTTTCAAATTTAAAATGAAGAAGAGAAATATCTTACAGAGTAAGTTGCCATGTTTCATAGACTGAAGAGAATACACAATGGCTAAGATACCAATAATGCATTGCATAGTCGACACAACTAAATGCTTACCGAATGAAAAATCAGGAAAGCAAATGATGGCACTGTCATTCTCCAGTAATGCAGTAACTTGTGAAATTATAGATTTAACTGCAAAAAGTAAGTTAATATCTGATCAGTGGATAGATTTACAAGTGTGACTGGACTTGCTGTTTTTCTTGCTTCCTTGCAGTTTCGGTTCCAAATTATTGCTGACGGGGTGTGTGTGTTCGTGCGTGTGTGTGTGTGTGTGTGTGTGTGTGCGTGTGTGTGTGTGAATACTGAGCAATAACAGTGAAGTACTCACATCATTGAATGTTAAGTACATTTTTAAATATTTTCTGATTTATCCTAGAACAACTCTGTGGATATTTACTCTGATGTTGCCATAGCAGTGGTATGAAGAATTGTTGGTACCTTATCACACATCAAGACAGTGACACCAAAACATATTAGTAGTCACTGTTCTTCACTGCCATAGACTGGCTCAAAGAAAAAAAAAAATCTAGTTTCCCTAAAGAATGTCTTTAATGAAAGTGAACATCATTGAATTTTATTAAATTGGGCACTTGAATATGTCTATTTTTAATATGTCTACTGAGATTTAATTGACGTATCATTTACTGCATAGTGAGGACATGTAATTTTGTATTTTTGACTGACATATATACCTGTAAAACCATCATCACAATTAAAATAATGAACAAATCTATCAGCCCCAGATGTTTTCCCATGCTCCAGAGCAATCTCTTTCTGCCTTTTCGTGCCACCTCTCTTACTACGTATCCCCTGGCAATGAATGGCATGCTTCACTGTAATTTAGTTTGTAATTTCTATATTTCTATGATTTTTCCGTTTTCGTATCTTCTTTGGTGACGTATCTGCTTAAATCATTTGTCTATATTTTATTTAGCAGTTCACTTTCTTATCAAGTTTTGAGAGCTCTTAATGTATTCTAAGTCTTCTATCAGATGTACAATTTTCAAATACTTTCTCTTACTCTGTGTCCTGCCTTTTTATCTTTTTAATAGTGTATTTTGAAGAACAGAATTTTACATTTCGATGAGGACCAACTTTTTATTTCTTTTCTTTAAGGGACTATCACTTAACAAGTTTTGGTGTAGCGTCAAAGAAGAATATCTAAGATGATATAAAATGACTGTTAAAATATTACAGATAAGAATTTCTTCATATATTCCAAATAACATGTTGAATGCAAAAGCAGATATAAGAATTCAGCTGTCTTCTGCCAAGCTAGACATTAAGGAGACTTGCAAAAATGTAATTCAATGTTAATCTCATTTTTTTGTTTGCTTTGGAAAATGTAGTTACTTTTCATAAAATACATTTTATGTTAACATGTAGCAGGTGTATTATTGTTGTTTTAAGTAAATTAATACATAGTTATTTTAAAATATTCTTGGTTCAAATTTCCAGTATGGCAAGTATTGGTAGATACAGCCACCTAAAGAAAATATTTTTGGGAGAGCCCAATAATTTTTACATCTGTAAAGGATCCTGGGACCAAAAAGTTCGAGAAACACTAATTTAAGACATAAACCAAAAACATATGAATAGAGTTATTATTTCCCTTTTACACACAAGGAAATTATTTCAAAAATAAGTCATAGAATTTGTCCATTCCACTCACCTAGAATATGGCAGAGTTTAGATTCTTTTTTTTTAATGTTTTTTTATTATATTATGTTAGTCACCATACAGTACATCCCTGGTTTTTGATGTAAAGTTCGATGATTCATTAGTTGCGCATAACACCCAGTGCACCATGCAATACGTGCCCTCCTTACTACCCATCACCAGCCTATCCCATTCCTCCACCCTCCTCCCCTCTGAAACCCTCAGTCCATAGTCTCTCATGCTTCATTCCCCCTTCTAATTACCCCCCCTTTCTTTATCCCTTTCTTCCCCTACCGATCTTCCTAGTTCTTATGTTCAATAGATGAGATAAATCATATGAGAATTGTCTTTCTCTGCTTGACTTATTTCACTTAGCATTATCTCCTCCAGTGCCGTCCATGTTGCAGCAAATGTTGAGAACTCGTTCTTTCTGATAGCTGAGTAATATTCCATTGTATATATGGATCACAACTTCTTAATCCAGTCATCTGTTGAAGGGCATCTCGGTTCCTTCCACGGTTTAGCTATTGTGGACAATGCTGCTATGAACATTGGGGTGCATATGGCCCTTCTCTTCACTACGTCTGTATCTTTGGGGTAAATACCCAGTAGTGCAATGGCCGGGTCATAGGGTAGCTCAATTTTTAACTTTTTAAGGGAACTCCACACTGTTTTCCAGAGTGGCTGTACCAACTTGCATTCCCACCAACAATGTAGGAGGGATTCCCTTTCTCCACATCCTCTCCAGCAATTGTTGTTTCTTACCTTGTCAATTTTTACCATTCTAACTGGCATAAGGTGGTATCTCAGTGTGGTTTTGATTTGAATTTTCCTGATGGCTAATGATTTTGAACATTTTTTCATGTGTCTGTTAGCCATTTGTATGTCATCATTGCAAAAGTGTCTGTTCATATCTTCTGCCCATTTTATGATTTGTTTATTTGTTTCTCGCATATTGAGTTTGAGAAGTTCTTTGTAGATCTTGGATATCAGTCTTTTATCTGTAGTATCATTTGCAAATATCTTCTCCCATTCCGTGGGCTGCCTCTTAGTTTTTTGACTGTTTCCTTGACTGTGCAGAAGCTTTTTATCTTGATGAAGTCCCACAGGTTCATTTTTTCTTTTGTTTCTCTTGCCTTTGGAGATGTGTCATGAAAAAGGTTGCTTTGGCCAATGTCGTAGAGGTTGCTGCCTATGTTCTCCTCTAGGATTTTGATGGATTCCTGTCTCACATCGAGGTCTTTCATCCATTTGGAGTTCATCTTTGTGTATGGTGTGAGAGAGTGGTCAAGTTTCATTCTTTTGCATGTAGCTGTCCAATTTTCCCAGTGCCATTTATTGAAGAGACTGTCTTTTTTCCACTGGATATTTTTCCTGCTTTATCAAAGATTAGTTGCTGAAAGAGCCGAGGGTCCATTTCTGGGTTCTCTATTCTGTTCCATTGGTCTATGTGTCTGTTTTTGTGCCAGTACCATGCTGTCTTTGTGATCACAGCTTTGTAGTACAGCTCAAAATCTGGCATTGTGATGCCCCCAGCTTTGTTTTTCCTTTTCAACAGTTCCTTGGCAATTCGGGGCCTTTTCTGGTTCCATACAAATTTAAGGACTATTTGTTCCAGTTCTTCAAAAAATGTCATCGGTATTTTAATCGGGATAGCATTGGAAGTATAGATTGCTCTGGGTAGCATGGACATTTTAACTATGTTAATTCTTCTGATCCATGAGCATGGAATATTTTTCCATCTTTTTGTGTCTTCTTCAATGTCTTTCAAGAGTGATCTTTAGTTTCTAGAATATAGATCCTTTACGTCTCTGGTTAAGTTAATTCCAAGATAATGTATGGTTTTTGGTGCTATTGTAAATGGGATGGATTCCCTAATTTCTCTTTCTTCAGTCTCATTATTCGTGTATAGAAATGCAGCTGATTCCTGAGCATTGATTTTGTATCCCGCCACATTACTGAATTGCTCTATAACTTCTAATAGTTTAGATTCTGACCCAGGCTTTGATTTAAGGATTGTTATGGAAAGTAAAGAAAAATAGGAGGAATAAGAGAAAAGGAAAAAAAGATTAAAAAAAAAGTATAGTACATGGAAATTTGATCCTGAGGGAGAAGAGGGGATTATGATCATGTTATTAGACACTGTTTTGCAGTCTAATGTGCTTTCAGTAAATATTTGTACTTTCTAATACTAATTCTGCTGAAATTGCTAGAACATTTTATTGTTTTGATTTTGAATTTTGGATTTAGAATTCTTTGTTATATTATGTTATTTTTAGGCTTTGCCTTCGAAGTTCCATTGAGAGAAGTTAGGCTAAGATGAAATAATCATTTGTTTGAAAACTAGTGATACCTTCAGGAAATTGTAAAGGATCTTTTTATTTACTGTTACTCTGTTGCTTCTTATCTGTCTTCAATTTCTCTTTCCTTTAAGCACTCTTTTTCCTGGCATACGGTGCTCTAATTTTTTTTTTTTCAGGGCAGATGTCTCAGAAATTTCAAATTTCTACTTCTAATTCCTTTTAGCATTATTCTTTTCCTGATGACTTTAAAAATGTGTATCATTATCTCCATCTTCTCTGTTAGTTTGATGACTCATAACTTGACATTAATGATTTGTTAAAGAAAATGAAATAATGATTTTTGTCTCCCATAAACATATGCATTTTAATGCGTGTTTTAAGTGATATGCATTTCTGAAATGGATATGAATTTTTGGATGACTTTATAATTACAATAAATCACATCATTTATTCATGGAGGATTCTTGCAATTATACTTAATTTTGTAAAGTTTTTATTAAAGACTATTTTATTAAAATATAGAGAGAGTTCTTATTTTTTTTAAGATTTTATTTATTTATTTGACAGAGAGACAGCCACCGAGAGAAGGAACGCAAGCAGGGTGAGTGGGAGAGGGAGAAGCAGGCTTCCCAGTGGAGCAGGGAGCCCGATGCGGGGCTCGATCCCAGGACTCTGGGATCATGCCCTGAGCTGAAGGCAGATGCTTAACGACTGAGCCACCCAGGCACCCTAGAGAGTTCTTATTAATACCGATTAACACTTATTGATACAGGTAGTACTTATGGATACTGATCAAGCATTGGAAAAGTAGAAGTAAAATGGCAGATAGGTCTCTGTTTTCAAAGAGTTTACACTCAGAGAAGCATAGACAAATGTAATTAAACAAATTAATTAAAAATTCATTTAAAAAATAAAGTCATTGAATAGTCACGAGGGTTATTATGAAAGTAAAACAAAGAAGGAATGTGGGCCAAATGATAGTAAGTTGTTCTTTTATAGGCAAGACAGAAAAGGCCTCTAAGAAACTTTAACTGAAAAGTAAACATTAAAAGGACCAGTTGAAAGGGAGGAAAACTTTTAGGTGAGAGTGAACCACAGTGCAAAAGTCTATGTGTGGAACTAACTTGAATGCTCAACAGCAGGAAAGAGCTGAGTTTGCCAGATCACAGTGGCAAGAGTGAGGGTTCCTCAAGTCAATAAGCTAGATGAGCCCAACATCACATAGGATTTTGCAGATCAAAATAAGAAATTTGGGTTGTATTCTAAGTGCAACAGGAAAACATGGCAGTGTTTAAAGAAAGATGGATGATTTAAAGTTAATTAAATTACTCATGGTACTTTGCGGCTAATAGACTGAGAAGAGACGAGCAGAAGCAGGAAAATCATTTAGAAGAATATTCCCTTACTGCACAGAACATCCAGTGTTGGCTTGCATGAGGGGGTAGAAATAGCACAGTGGTGAAAACCAGGATATACTTTGGTGGAAGAGGCTCACTGATGTGATTCAGGCTGCTACTGAACGTTTTGGCTGGTGGTGCTAGGAAGAGAGATGGAAAACCGGAGTTGGAGGCATCAGACGTGGTGTTCGTTGTTGAAATCATGAAGTCAGACTTGTCTACAGCAAGTACATTCAGGCTTATCCCCTAGACACAAATACACATTAATGGGAAAGAAGTAGTCTGGTTTCATGTATGCTTTACTTGTTTTCATGGTATGTTCATACAATTTGGAGTTGATGATTGCTTTCCCATCTTGAACATAATCTTTTCTGTTAATTTCTAGTAAAAGTTGTCCAACCATTAGCATATTTGAATTCTTTTTTTCCTATTCTAACAATACTTCTCAAAACTTGTCCTTTAATGAAATTATTTCTCTTAAGAAAGTTGAGAATATTTTTGGTTTACAACTGATGATCCTATAACACATATCTTGCAGGATTAAGCTTCAAGATATATTTGATTCTTCAGTAGGCATTTTAAATGTATTTATCACTTGAAAACATGCCACATTTTCTTTTTATTTTTAATGTGGTTACCATGGTAACCATCACTGTTACTTGATGTTTGCCTCAAAAAAGGAGCCATGTCATTTTAGACAGAAATGATGAGGAATGGAATTTCCCAACCTACCCTGTATCTTTTTTCTTTATTATTAGAATAACGTGATGATTATTTTATTTTTTGTTGATGATAATTTTAAAGTTCAAAATATATAAATGCCAACTTGCTCAAGGATTTGTGGCATGTTTAGATCTTTTTGCTTCATGTTGCTCCAATGTAAATACTACATGACTACCTGATTTTACCACTTAAGCAACAGTTGTTCTACTATGATAGTTCTATGGCATGAAAATGATTCCCTGTGTGAGTTAGAGACCTCGAATCATGCTGCAGAATGAGTGGTTATATAAAGTATTGGCAAAGCTTCTAGCAAAGGTGAAACTGCTGCTAAAATACTCATTTTTCAGATTTGAGCTGTGTGATGTGCTATGTCTGCAAGTCTAAACTTTAAAGTGGGGTTCCGGGTGCGAGATTTTAATTTTATCTGAGTCAGCTACACATTTGAGCCAACTTTATGTACATCTTTAATCCCCTTTTCTAAGAAAACCTGGTATAGGAGAGAGCTGCTACTTGACTGTTCAATGTCAATTTTCGCCTCTAACTAATGAAACTTCATTTTATTTAGGGTGGCAATATCCCCACTTCTTTAGCAGGTAAAGATTGCCATAGAGCTATATATAAAAAGTATGTTTGTCTGTCACGTTCCTGGGAAAGCTTTTTAAAAGGTTCTCACCTGTGAGATTTGCTGTTTTCCCTTTTTTCTTACATACTTTCTAGAGATTATGGCCTATTGCTTCAGGGGCCCTATTGGCCATCAAGTACCTTGGGCATAGGAGCTTTGAGTTAAGGATGGCCAGGGAGAAAGACGTAAAATAAGAAGCAAAAAGAGAAGGGGAGAGGAAGGGAGGGGAAGGGTGGAGAGGGGAAGAAAGAGGAAGAGAGGAGAGGAGAGAAAAAAAAAGAAAAGAGAAGACAGAAGAAAAGAAAAATGAAAAGGAAAAAGAAAAGGAAAAGAAAAAGAAAACCCTGAGATTCTTATCATTCCGGAGCCTCCTGTACTACCCACCTCTGGATTTCATGTTATATAGAATAAAACGAAGTTTTTACATGGGTTACTTCACGAGGTTTTCTGTTCCGTGTTGCCAGGCGTACCACCTAACTCACTCGCCTTACCTAAGGAAGTCAGTTGTTGGGTGTGCACGTTTCCGTATGCAGTAACTGCTACTAATATTGGTAATTCTCTCTGAGGTTTACTTTATATTTGCTCTTTATGAGCTGCTTTGACTCTTTCATTCGACCTTCACAGCAGCTCTATGGGGTATATTGTTATCTTCCTGATTTGATGAGAGAAATAAGTACTATGGTGCGCAAAGGTTTTTAGCACGGTCACATGGCTTCTGAGCTCTGCTGACATTTGAATTCACCCCGCCTGACCCAGAGGCCACATTCCTCACTAAGGCCTTCATCTGCCTTCTAGACTGCTTTAGATCTGTGCTTGGAATAGGGCCCCAAAATGGAGTTTGTGGAAGAATGTTTTGTTGCTGAAGGGAGCTAGCTATAAACCTGGTAATAAGGTGACAATCATATGCAGCTTTTCTGAGCAGCTTATTATTTAATTATTTGGCTAAGCAAACATTTCTCATTGTTTGTTTTAAACTTTGTGCTTTAAGGAAAGAAGTTAGTAGTAGACAAGTAGAAGAATGTTGTTTCTTCTAATACGCTTGTCATTAATAATCTATGGATCAAAATAGGAAGGTGAAATTCAGTCTCAAGATTATAAATAAAGGAAATTGATGATACAATAAGGAGTCAAAATTCTAGAAAATCCTCTATGGAAATTAATGATATGGGTCTTGTAATTGCGGAGATACTGATTAATTTATTGAGTAAACTCTATCTGCTGGGATATGTGTTAAGCTCAGTACAGAAATTATCATGTTTAATTCAAGCAACAACATTATACCAGGATGCAATACATTCCTCATTACATAGAAAGGTAGAGAAATAAAGAAATACTAGATGATTTGGCACATTCAAACACAGACTCCATGAGAGTAGGAACAGTATCTTACTTCATGTTGTATTACTTCTCTGAAAATAGTACTTGTCTTATAATAGATACTCAATGATATTGTCTGTGAATAAAAATAACACATCTGGGAAGGGAAGAAGGTAGTTCTAAGAAACCTTGCCTTGTTTAACTCCACAATGCAACTTTGAACCACTATTCAGTATTCTTTAATTTGGAGAAATTGACAATTCCATTCTACAAATAGAAACCAGAAGAGAGAGTTTAAAAATAAATAGACACTAGTAAAATAATTATTATGCTTAGATATTATTTCTTAAGGAAAAACCCTTGACAATTAGAAGAAAACCAGGGATTTTAATGCCAAGTTAATATAAAGCAAATTATTTATATAGTTATTTTTGTTATTGTTCTAAACTCATTGAAAGTGTAAGTTAAGTATGAAGATTAACTTTTAAACTTGTGTTTCTCCCTTGACTCTATTTCTTTGCCAGTAGCATCTGCTACTATAGGATCCATACAGTTGTACCTCATTAAATCTAGACCTTTTACTGAAATACTAGGTTTATGATTTAATATAAAGTTTATTGATTTCATTTAGGTATAAAAGCAGTAATACTCAGTAGTGCACTTACTCTGTGCCTTTAAGAGTTCTCCAAACTGACTCTGATGATCTTTTGTAATAATGTATAGGGAAATACTGGATCTAACATGGTCCCTAAATACCGTTTTAACTGTGTGTGTGTGTGTGTGTGTGTGTGTGTGTGTGAATGTGTGAAAGGGGTGTTGGTTGAATTAGCCAGATAATCACATGATTCAGTCTTAAGGTATTCATCCATATACTCATATATTTAGCAAATGTTGAGCAACTGTCTGACATCTATAGAAAAATGTTTCAATAGTTAGAAAAATTAAATATTTTTCTGTCTTGATAAAATTGAAATAAGATAAATCAGTTCTGCTCAATCTTTTTTCCCCCTACTATTGCCCCTAAGGAGATTTTTTAGATATTATTTTCCTAATCACCCTCCCATGAAATTATAATACCACATATACACTATATATTTACTTATGTAAATACTCTACATATGTATTATGTAAGTACTTAACAAAGTACTTATGTACTTTACATATATCTGTGCTTCATAAATACATACATACATACGTACGTACTTTTTGTTCTTCCTATACAGGTCAGATTTAGTGGCCTCAGGGGTGATACCTCTCATGAGAATGCATGAGATAAATGATCTTTTGTATAGTATCATTAGTAAGAACTTTATGATAATAAAAATAAATGAGTTGATGCAGACTCAATGAGACCTACTTCATTATTTAATTGTAATAGTGGAAATGAACTTTGAAGTGCTTATAAAGTGTGTGCACGAAGTTTTTATGGGGTGCCTGGGTGGCTCAATTAGTTAAACATTGGACTCTTAATTAGGGATCAGTTCATGATTTCAGGGTCATGAGACTGAGCCGCATGTTGGGCTCTTGCTTAGCGGGGACTCTGCTTGAGATTCTGTCTCTCCCTCTTCCTCTGCCCCTACTTACCCCCCTTGTGCTTACTCTCTCTCTCACTCTCTTTCTCTCTTAAATTAATTAATTAATTAATTAATATTAAAAAATAAGTTTTTGCTACTACTTCCTTCCGGGAGTGGAGCTTAATACTTTTCCTAAGAGTAGGCTGGATTTAGTGACTTACTTCTAACAAATAGAATATAACAGAAGTGACAGTGTATAACTTATGAGGGTCTGCCATAGAAATCATTGCAGTTGGGACGCCTGGGTGTCTCAGTCATTAAGCGTCTGCCTTCGGCTCAGGGTGTGATCCCGGCGTTCTGGGATCGAGCCCCACATCAGGCTCCTCTGCTGGGAGGCTGCTTCTTCCTCTCCTACTCCCCCTGCTTGTGTTCCTTCTCTCTCTGGCTGTCTCTCTCTCTGTGAAATAAATAAATAAAATCTTTAAAAAAAAAAAAGAAATCATTGCAGCTTCCTCCTTGCTCTATCTTTGGGATCATTGGCTTTGGGGAAAGATCTGTCATGTTGCAAGAACACTCGAGTCTTATATATATTTACTTATTTATTTCAATGAGGAGTGGGTGGTTTTTGTTTTTGTTTTAAATATAGTATAATAAAAAATATTATATTAGTTTCAGGTCTATAATGTAGTAATTTGACAATTCCATACAGTACAAAATGCTTACCACGGTAAGTGTAGTTACCATCTGTCACTATACAAAATTGTTTTGTATACAGTATTCATACAGTATTATCGACTATATTTGCTATGCTGTACTTTTCATTCTTGTGACTTACTATTTTATAACTGGAAGCTTGTACCTCTTAATCTCCTTTACCTATTTTGCCTATCCTTCTACCCACTTCCCCTGTGGCAACCACCAGTTTGTTCTCTGTATTTATGAGTCTATTTCTGGTTTTTATTTGTTTGTTCATTTTTTTTTAGGTTCCACATATAAATGATATAATATGGTATTCATTTTTTTCTGTCTGACTTATTTTACTTAGCATAGTACCCGTTGGGTCCATCCATGTTGCCATGAATGGCAACATTTCATTTTTTAAAATATATATTATATATATTTTGCAATGTATTATATATTATATTTTATAATATATACATATATATACACATATGTGTGTGTGTGTGTGTGTGTGTGTGTATGTGTGTATGTAAGCCACATCTTCTTTATCCATTCATCTTTCAGTGGACACTTAGGTTGCTTCCATATCTTAGCTGTTGTAAATAATGCTACAGTAAACATAGGGCTGAATATATCTTTACAAATTAGCATTTTTTTTCCTTCAGGAAAATACCAGAGGTGGAATCACTGGGTGATATGGTACTTTTATTTTTAATTTTTTGAGGAACCTTCATTCTATTTTCTGTAGTAGCCTCACCAATTTACATTCCCACAGCAGTGCATGAAGTTTCCTTTTTCCTCCACATCTTTGCCAACATTTATTATTTCTTATCTTTTTTAATTAAATATTTTAAATCTAATTCCAGTATACTTAAATACAATGTTCTATTAATTTCAGGCTAATTTCTTGTCTTTTTGATACTCGCTATCTGGACAGGTATGAGGGGGTATCTTATTGTGGTTTTGATTTGTATTTCCCTGATGATTAGTGATGTTGAGCACCTTTTCTTGTGTCTGTTGGCCATCTGTATGACTTCTTTGAAAAACTGCTTATTTAGGCTCTCTGCTCATTTTTAATCAGATTTTTTTTTTTTGGTGTTGAGTCATGTAAGTTTTTTTATATATATTTGGATATTACCCCGTATTGGGTATGTTATTTGCAAATATCTTCTGCCATTCAGTGGATTTCCTTTTCATTTTGTTGTTGGTTTCTTTAGCTGTGCAAAAGCTTTTTAGTTTGGTTTAGTCCTAATTGCTTACTTTTGCTTTAGTTTCCCTTGCCTAAAGAGACAAATCTAGAAAAATATTGCTAAGGCTGATGTCTAAGAGAGCACTATTTTTATTTTGAGGAGTTTTATGGCTTTAGTCTTAAATTTAGGTCTTTAATCCATATTGAATTTATTTTTGTACATGACGTCAGAAAGTGGTCCAATTTTGGAAAGGCCCACATGGCAAGAGGCTGAGGTCACCAGCAAACAGCCATATGAGTGAGACATTTTGGCAGTGGGTCCTGAAGTGCCACTCAAACCTTCAAACTGTTGTAGCCCCTGCCAAGATCTTGACTGCACCTAGTAAAAATCCCATGTCAGAAAAACCCAGCTCAGACCACCACAGAACCACTCCCAGAATTCTGACCACACAAACCATGAGATTAAAAGTTTGTTTTATGCTGCTAATTTTTGTGGCAATTTGTCATACAGCAATTGATAACTAACATACCATGTTTAATGATTTTTTTCACATATTTGCTTTGTTTTGATAAAATGAGTCTCATGGGAATAGATCCTGTGGAATTATGTTATTGCATTTAAATAGTACAGCCAATTACCTCTTCTAATATCCTAACTTTGTTTCAAGGATCTGCAAATACCTTAGATTTTAAAGCTGTGGTAATAATAGAATTTAATTTTATATTTATTTTTTAGAGTTTACGATCACTTTATCCTTACATTACCATGTTTTAGCCTAAATAATGCTGAAAGGTACATATTTTCCTACTTTATGAAGGAAAAAAAAAGGCTCAGAGCTTTTAAATATTATGTTCCCAGAATCACACAGCAGGTGACTCAGTTTAGGCCTTTGATTCAAGAATAGTGCTGTTTCCAAGGCATCATTTTGCCTATTAATGGTTTCTAATATATGACATGTGAAGATGAAAGAAATGGATGTAGGCTGACTGTAATGACATTAATAAAAAGTATCTATCTGAGGCAAATTATATTGGAATGTTAAAATATGTATTTATGGTATGATCATTTTAGGCAAATTGTCAAATAACTATGTGCATTAAGTGAAACATTCTAAAATATAAATGATTAACTTCTTAGAAGTACATTATTTATTTTTAACTACCGGTTTCATTTTAAGAACAAATGGAGAAGGAATCACAATGTTAGGCTATTGTTATTGAATTAGGCATAAGTATTAGTTCAGACATAATATGATGAAAAGGTACCCTTAAATCTTCATCCATCTGCTCCTTTGAATTTTAGATGCTTTCTTATCCTTATATATTATTTTTTTATTTTGTGACATGTTTAGGAACTGGCACAGGAATTCCTGGGGATAATTGGGAAAATATTGGTAGTACTTACTGTTTGATAGTTAAAAATATAATTACGTAGATTCCCTAAAAGTGATTTTTTGAGCAATGCTATTTCTTTGAAAATAACAATATTGAATTTTGGATTGCTCATTATAATGAATTAATTTTAATCACATCAAAAAGGCACTGCTATGATAGACTTCTTTGGAAACAGAAACAGCATCATATTAACTTCAAAACAATTGTATCAAAGTTTTGTAAAAGAATTATGCATGTATTAAATTTACCATCTGTGTATTTTAGGATCATCAGCCTTAAAAATAACATAAGTCATATTAAATCTTATTGTCTGATATTTTTCCAGGAGAATCTAGCAGGGTAGAATATATTTCACTAGGATATTAAGACTACATATACAAAGCAGAAATACAGTGTGGTAGTTGAGCACATGGATTTAGCTAGCAGACTTGGTGGGCTTGAGACCTAACTCTGCCACTTACTATATTTGAAATCCTGGACAAGTTACTTCAATTCTGTCTATATTCCACATTTTTCTATCTTTCTTAAGCCACCCAATTTTCTCTTATATATTAACAGTAACAGTTTCTAACTGATGAAGTTGCTGGTATCATGTTTTCTTTGCATAATTTGTTATTCATTACTTTGTTACTATTAATAGTGCTAAATTAAGTATTCAATAATATTACATATTATTATAAATAGCATGAACTATCTATATCGACCTCATACTAATGGTACAATCCATCCATAGTGTAATTCCTCCTAAGACTTCTGTTAATGACTTAGTATTTTATATTTCCAAAGGCTACTCTGGGAACTGTCCTCTCTTTAGGCCATACAGGCTCAAAATGAAGATTGTTTTCATCTTTCTAATTAGTTAATTTTAAAATACAATTCTTTTGGGGTGCCTGGGTGGCTCAGTCAGTTGATCATCCAACTCCTGGTTTCGGCTCAGTCATGATCTCATAGTTATGAGATCGAGCCCTGCATTGGGCTCTGAGCCCAGCACAGAGTCTGCTTGAGATTCTCTCTCCATTTCCCTCTGCCCTTCCTGCTTGTGCTCTCTCTCTAAAATAAATAAATAAATCTTTTTAAAAAATAAAATATAATTCTTTTATTATTGCAAAAGAAAGATTTTGGTGGGTTTTTTCCTGATATTACATTGTAATGAGGACATTAGTTTGTAGTCTTTTTATAATCATTTATATATGAGCTTTAGGGAAAGAAAACAACAGTAATCTTGACATAATGTATTTTTTAAGTCTTCTTATATGCAAGGTGTTTCTTTTCAGATTCTGTTTTCTATCTGTGCCATGAAGGAAAAAAATATCCTTGGGGAGCATACCTTGTATAAATGGTGTGTTATATAAATATCTTAGGTTAATGGGAAGTGAATCTTCCAACTTGCTAAGTGTTTTAAACTTGCTATGCCTTTCTGCCTTTGAAATCACTCATGCATTTGGAGATTGAGAAAATCCTGTATTTATTGGAGATTATAGGGATTTTCATATGGGTTTTTTTTGTTTGTTTCAGAACGTAATCCACTTTGTTTTAATAACCATCATCATCTGCATCAAATCATCTAACATTTCTAAGTACGTCTCTTAAGTTTGTGTTATTCTTTACAGTTTACAAAACATGTGCCTTTGTATCATAAAGCACACACGAAATTTTTAAAAATAGTCATTATTATTTTCATGTCGTGGGTGACAAATATTGTCCTATATCACTTATTAGAAACTTGTAGAATCAGTACTTAAAATTGAGTCTTGTTGCTGTAAACCCAGTGATGCTTGAGACTCTATTATATACATGGTAAATTAAATTGTTGGTTACAAGTGTTCCCTCTCCTTTTACTAGCACACATCTGCCACAACCCCATGATGGATGGCGTAACTTCCCTGATACTGTCAACCATGTGACTTGCTTTAATTAATAAGAAGTGAGTAGATGTGATGGCAGCAGGAGCTCGAATACACTTGTGTGGTCATGATGCTACTGTTGCACTTCTGACCACAGCAGAAGACGCTGCCCATCCGTCAGCAGAGGCAGAGAGACAAATAAAACAGACCAAGACCTATCTGACCCTGTCTGACACAAAATCTTTCAACTGTTTGACCTATAGGCACACGAGGGAGTTTTCTGACGCTTTGTTATATAGTGTTATTGTGGCAGTAGCTGATTAATACAGTGTTATAAGGATGAATCAACTATGTAAAAAAACAGATGATGGAGATATGAGGAAGTTAAATATATGGTCTTAATCCTTGTGTTATTTAAAATACAGTTAATAAAAATATGGTAAAGTAAATATTTTGTCCCTTCAAACAGCAGAATGATATTGGTGCTGCAATGTGTAATCATGTGGTGAAAGTTTACAAAAGGTTACAGGAATATTCTGAACCCTCTCCCAGTAAATTTATAGAGACAGATATAGATACAGATATATATGTGTGTGTGTGTGTGTATTCATATATGTATGCTATTTCATATTTATCAGGAAAATATTTAAAATAATAGATTTCCAGTCCCTACAACTTACAAATTGACTTCGTATATTTTAAATTCTCCTCATTAAGATTTTGATGAAGCCCCTTTAGAAAAAAATACTTGAATCCTATGCTGTTGTTTGAGCATTTTGTGTTTTGTGATATTTTCTAGTTCTTTAACTGATGATGATTAGAATACGAGAGTAGCATATTCTCTGTCTTCTTCTACCATGAATTAATCTCCTAAATCTTTGAAAACACTGCATTTGCTTAGGGAATATCTCATTGCATTTGGGGAGAGATTTTGGAGATGAGAACTTCTGATATACATTATAATTTCAATGAATATTGTTTTAATTGAATGTGAAATCACACTAACATTTTAATTTTTAATTGAAGAAACATAAATGCTTAAACCTAAATAAATCATCTCCCTCATGTATATAAACCAGATCTATTTCAGAAGTAATTTTTTGCTTTTGGTCAAAAATTAATAAATATTTTCCGGTAAATATATGCCTTTGGAGTGGAAGAAACTTTTCAGCCCTACAGATTTGAGGATAAAATAATTACATTTGAAAAGAGTTGCTTATTAAACTGAGGTTGAACAGTTTATTTTTATAACTTACTGCTTAGAAGTGTATATTAACATTGCCAAAATTTTTCCTTTTCTTTCTTTAAAAATACCTTTAGAAATGACTCTCAAAGGAGATACATGACCAGTATTTCCTCAGAAGGGCCATTTTGGGGATTTAGGGAGGTAGTTTTTTTGTTGTGTTGGTAACAGATCTATGTTATTCTTATGGACTGGTATGCTGGAGGTCATACAAAACAAAGTAAATATTTTTAAAGAAAAATATTTCTATTTAAAAATATTTAGAGTCCCCCAAAATGTTACAATGGTAACAAAATAATTTTGGCATTTGGGAGGCCAGTGTATCACTCCTGTATAGTAGTTGTTATCACAGTGATTGTGTATGGGCTTCATTATTTATTCTGTTATCACAGCACCCAAGAACTACTTACATCATGAAATATGTATTCATTTATGGAAATTTGATTTCCTTTTTTCTCCTTCATACCAGAGTTACAAACAGAACAACAGAAATTGATTTTTAGTATTTAATTTCAGAGAACATTTTGGTTTTAGTGTCAGGGCAATACTGAACTCATAAATTGAGAGTATTCTCTTATATTTTCTGGGAGAGTTTGTGCAAAATTGGAGTGATTTCTTCTCTAAATGTCTGCAAGAATTTACCAGTGAAGCCAACTGGAGTGTTTTATGTTGTGAGATACTTGATAATGAAAGGAATTTCTTTAATAGATGTAAAGACTACTCAGGTTATTTCTTCTTTACTGATTTAATGTATTAGGTTTTTATTATTGATAGATTGGTTGATTTATTGTTAAAGATTATTTATTTGTTTTGGTGGGGGAGATGCAGAGGGAGAGAGAATCTCAAGTAGATTCCTCCTTAAGCATGAAACTGACATGGGGCTCGATCTCATGATCCTGAGATCATAATCTGAGCTGAAATCAAGAGTCAAACACTTAACGGACTGTGCCCCCCAGGCGCTCCTAATGTGTTTGGTTTATAAAGATATAAATTATGTAGTAATCCTTTAGGTGCATCCTTCAAGTTTTGATATATTGAATTTTTGTATTCATTCAATTTAAAGTATTTTGTAATAACCCTGGTGACTTTCTTTATCTATTAATATATTGTTTCTTTTGAAGTTTTTTTGGTGTCATTTTTCCCTTGTGAGTTTCTATTTTGGTTCCATCATGATAATAAAATATGCTTCATATGATTTAAATTCTTTTAAATATTCCTAAGCTTATTTATGACCTAGAATATGCTCTACTTTGATGGATATTCCTTATGCTCTTGAAAAGAGCATATCTTCTGCTGATATTGAGTGGAGTGTTCTATCATTTTCTATTCACTCTGTAATTATCCATTAGTTCCAGTTGGCTAGTGTTGTTCAAATAATTCATACTTTTACTGAATTTTTAAACTTTCTGTACAGCTTAATAAAAGAAAGTTGAAGACCACAACTATAATTTTGGTTTTGTTCACTCCTCCTTTTAGTTCTGTCACTTTTTGTTTTATGTATTTTGAAATTTTGTTGTTAACACACAGAGACATTTAAGAATTTTTTTTTGGCATGTGAAAAGTTGACCATTTTTTTTTTTTATGATGCAGTGTTCCTTTTACTCCTGGTGTTATTCCTTGTTCTGAAGTCTCTTTTGTCTAACATTCTAGTCACTCCAGAACTCTTTTACCTTGTAGTCAAATACTGTGTTTTCCATTATTTACCCTTAACTTATCCATGTCTTTATATCTCTATCTAATCTGTCATTCTCTTTGTATTGATGTATTCTAGAACGTTTGTATTTAATGTGATTAAGATGGTTAAACTTACATCTGCCATTTTGCTACTTGATTCTCTATTTTTCTCTTCATGCTTTTGATTCAATCAGTGATTTTCTTTTTTTTTTTTTTTTTTTTTTTTAGATCTTACCATTCCATATTATCTGCTCTATTGGCTTGCTACTTTTATCTCTTTTCCAGTAATTTAATAGATACCTTAGGATTGAGGCACACCAATAGGAGCAGGAGGTGAGATGACTGAAAGGAGTTGACCTAAAGCTAGTTACTCGAATTGAAGGAGCTCTTGAAATGGAATATTACCCCTCAGGGCACTTGGGAGAATACTGGCATGTGGGCACCTCCTGCAGAGAGCTCATCATTGTCTTCCAGTGAGAGCCAGAGAAAAGTGATAATTCAGACCTGAAAAAAAAAAGGGTAAATTGTAAGTGTGTCATATATTTTCACATATCCATACCTTTCCATTTTAGCATATCAGAAGTGAGAGAGAAGCTTAAACAACAACAACAAAGCATTGATGCGTTAAGAATCACGTTTTACGCTGCAGAAGGACGAATATAATAATGAGATAGAAAAAATTGTTAGCGGTAGCAAGTTCAGAATAGTACAAAATCTACTATACAAAGGAGGGAATATTTTTTTAAATGATGATGAAAATATAAATACCACAGAGAAATCATAAGAGATGATCACTGGATTTAGCATTTAGTAAGCCGTTGAAGACATTCAGAAGTAATGACTTCTGGGACCTTATTATCATAGTAATATGGATTCATGGAACCAAATAGGTATGATAGAAATGTATTTGACGAAGATAATTTACTCAAGATATTTGTGAAAGTAGTATGAGAAGAAAAAAAACAGCCTAATAAACAATGGCAAATAGCAAAAAGGCTAAAAAAATGAAAGGAAATCTGTGCAGGCAAAAGCATAAAGAAATGGAATAAAGACTGAAGATGCAGGAGTAAAAGGGGGAAAGTGGGAAAAGGGGAAATTAGCAATTAGTTCCTAAAGAAGCCTTCCCTCTCTTCCCCCCACCCCAAGTCACTTGGGTAAGAAAAAGGATATGGAATTCAAACCTATCCATGTGTTGAGAATGGAATTGTAATGAATACATTATTTTAGTAATATAGTAAAATACTTGTTTTTTGTAAAAAGCCCACCAATTTTCTAACTGTATAAAAAACACAAACTGCCCTCTGTGTTTTTTGGTTTTTGTTTTGGATAGGGGTTTGGAGGGGGTGGGCAGTGGTCCTTTGAAGGCTAAAGGATTTGGAGAAAAATGAGAGTCATTCATTTTACCTCGAGTCAATGCAAACAGTTCAATTGCATTGGTCTATTCAAAGCAGTTTCTTAAGAATTGCAGAACTCCTAAAAAGCACAGGGGCATTAGCCAAACTTCTCTTTCTGATATTATATTCAGATTGGATTTTTGAATTTTGGCAAATTAAACTAGAATCAATAGGAATCCCATGGGTCGTATATTGTTATGTTCACTTTTCATGTGTTTGTGACAATAATTAATCTCCCAATGCACCATAGACAACTGTGTGTTTAAGCTGTAGCAAGTATTCCCTTATGATATCTGCAGAAAGGGTGCAATTTCTTCTCTTAAAATAGTGGAGTTTTGAGAAGGTATCACAATTCACAAAGGACATTCAGATTCATATGGTAAGGTTAAGTGACATTTAATTTGCATTTTTACTTCAGGCTTCTTTTGTATGCTGGTGAAGCATTTTGAAATGCTTCTAGGAGCTTTTAAAAATGGAAACCCTTGTTCCAGCCTTACACCAACTTCACTACTTTACCATTACGGTAAAGGTAAAATACACATGTTAGCTCAGTATTTTCCATAGGGAATAAGTGGCAATAGATTGTTTTTCTTTTATTTTGCTCATCAAAACCTACATCCATTCATTCTCTTACCCCTTTCTCCCACTTATTCAAACATGCAAATGTAGGGAATGTGTCTCGGTCACTGTGTTAAACATTGAGAATACCCCAGAGAATATATAACTGGCAGCAACTCCTTTCATTGAGTTTACAATCTAACTGATAAACTTTAAAAGTGAGATTTTAATCGAGATTGTGTCCAGAATGTATTATGAAGCATATAATAGAGTGCTTAGTATAAATCTGGGTACTTGTCTGCAAAAACAGAAACATTTTAACTTAAGCAACAAAGGAATCTTTTTGGAAGATATCTAGTAACTCAGTGAGTCAAAGGGAAAAGATGGTGGGCCAGGCTCAACTAGGAACCAAGGGAGAGAAGGCATGGCCAACATCCTGCCAGAGGCAATGTCATCCTAGGGTGTCCACATTGTCTTGACTCTGAAGGTGCCATCTCACATTATCTAAAGGACCCTGCAGCACTGAATCACTCCATCAGCATTCAAAGTCCTTCAGAACGTATATTTTTATCTATTTGTCAAATACAATGCTCACCATGTGTTACCTGGCTGTCTTCAGTTCTCTGCCTATTTTAAATCACTCAAAACTCATCGTAACCAAAGGAGCTGGACAGTGTTTTTATGTCCGTTTTATCTTCATTCTATATTTGAGGAAGCTGAGGCAGAATGTAAAGGAACTTTTCCAAGGTCACATAGCCAGAAAGTGGCACAGCCTCCCATTATGCTGCATTTCCCCATCTGACTGATATGTGAGGTCTGGAACATATGCAGGGAGAGGGAATTTCTGACCATCTTGCAGTCTTTAGTGGAAGGAAGCACTCTACTTCCCACTTATTTTTGGATTCCCCTCAAGTTGGGAGTTTACATACTGGTTAGCAAAAATGAAAAAAAATCTTCCCTAGCTGTCTTGGGAGACAGTTCCATCTACCTCTTTTATCTAGTTCTGACTCAGTTCTCAATCTGTGCCTTATATTTTACTTTCTCCAGCAAGAGCATTCTCTAGAGGTTGGAAGCTCCTTTTATATTAAACCATTGTATCCTCAACTTAAATAGCATTAAAGCATCTCTTATCATTACTTAGTCCCTTGGTTTTCACATTCAAAAATATAGAAGGGATGGTTTTACTGATTGAGAAAAATCATGTTTTTTCATTCTTTGTGACTTAGAAAATGCAGGTTTTATGTTTTTTTTTATCGGTGTAATAATTGTTGGTACAATTACAAAATGGAAGGCATTGCTCCCCAATCAGTGGAAAATAACAAAGAACACACATCAGAAAATGAAGAGTTAAAATAAAACTAGGGGGCACCTGTGTGGCTCAGTAGGTTAAGCATCTGACTCTTGGTTTTGGCTCAGATCCTGATCTCAGGGTCATGAGATTGAGTACCAGGTTGGGCTCCGCACTCAGGGCAGAGTCTGCTTGAGATTCTCTCCCTCTCTCTCTGCCCCTCTCCCGGCTTACACACACACACACACACACACACTCTCTCTCTCTCTCTCTCTCTCTCTCTCTCTCAAATAAGTAAATAAATAAAACTAAAAGCGTAAAACAAAATAATAGCAATAGAAATCATACAAGTTATTAAAAAATAAAACTTTTTAATTCACCACTCAGAAGAAATTAATGTTAGGTTGAATCAAAATTTGTTTCTAGTGGAAAAATCAAGAATGAATAGTACCTGGCATATACAAGGTTCTTGATAAATAATTGCTGAATGGGCAAACTATTTTCTACTTAAAAAATGATTTAAGTATTAGGAGACACTAAATACAAATAAGAGGATGATATAAAACCAATTAGAAAAGTTCCAACACAGTGTTAATGATTAAAATGTAAAATGAAAACTAGCATAACAATTTTAATTTTAGACAAAGTGAAGAAAAGCAAAGGAAATTTTAAAATTCACAGTAAAATGAAAGTAATACTTGGAAATATTTAAGTGGTAAATTACATATCATTAAATTTAAAGTGAGAACTGTTAGTTTCTCTAGTTGTCTCCTTAAAACTCTCAAGCAAATTAAAATATAAATATTGCTTATCATAGTCCGGTAGATACTAAAAAAATACCATGATTACTATCATTTTCTTCATTGTTATTATTACCATTTTATGATCTTTTAGTATTACAAAGATATGTAAGTTAGGAATATTAGAGATAAAATCAAAGAAATCAGTAAATGTTAAAGATTAAATACTAAGAAGTGACACAAAAATATCTGTAAAAATTTTGTGAAAAAGGCAGCGACTGCCTATCCTGCCACTCTCTCCTTTTTTTTTTTTACTAATAGTATCCCCATTAGAACACAGTATACCTAAGTAAAAGACATTTCTCAACAATCACTGCAGGTAGGTTTGACTATTATCTGACACATGAGATATAAGATGAACCTATTGGACACTTTGTGGTTGACTCCATAAAATAGGGGTGAGGAGCAGACAACCGGGATGATCACATTTACCCTCATACTGATGCCTAGAATACAGAGATGATGGATAGAGCTTCTGCAACTTGTATTGGGCCATGAAGATATAACCATGAAAAAGGAAGAGAAAGACAGAAGTCAGTTCTTGGTAAAACCATTGAGCTACTATGTCAACCCTGAACTCCAATCCCTACTAGACGTTTTTAGCATGAGGAAGAAAATACCTTTTATTTAATTCACTGTTATTTCTCATACCTCTTAATAGCAGGTGACTATATTTCCTAAATAAAATAGCATTATATGTTTTAAATATATCAATAAAGTAGCCAGATAAAAACACGTCTAGTTAGTAGCTCTTTTTCTTTAATATAGCAGTATCAGTTAGAATATGTAATGAACAAATAAGCCTATTCACAAATGCAACGTAATTCTTAAAATAGATTTGAAGAAATTAACAAGAATTGTACAGGGCTTACATGAATATTATGAAATTTACTAGGGGTTTAAGAAATGGAAAATAATATAGTAGTGGAAAGGACAACAGAACATCATAAATCAATGTGAAGAAACAATGTATTCTCCACTGGATTTCATTTAAACTTGGTAAAAATGATTCTTAAATTTATCTTGAGTGATAAATGAACTATCATAAAAAATTAAAAAGTTTTATGAACATAACAGTATATTCAAAAGGATCATAATGATTAGTTTGAATAAAACATACTTATTTTAAATATATTTAATATTTGCTATCATGTCAGTTATTCAACTAATTCACTAAGCAAATTCTTGAGAGCAAATATGAGTTTGAGAAGCTATGAGTAGAGTCTATAGATAATGTGTCACTATGAGAGAATACAATATAAATAGTTAAAATATTTTAATGCATTGTGTTAAGTACAAAATTGTGACACATTTAAAGAGACATGTTATAGTGTTTTATGATTGATTTTCAAAACATTTTAAGTGAAAGGCTAAGTACACAGCACAATTCTTATAAAATTCCATAATCTGTCATCTGTCAGTGTTCATATTTATAACATATAATAGGTATGCTGTTAATTTGTCCTCAAATGTGTTTGAAATGGTCATGCCTAACCCATGTCCTTTAAAAGCTGGGAACACATTAGTGTATAAGGACTGTGTTTCTTGTGTTTAAATCTTAAATTTCCTCTTTCACTTCCCAACAGGGAAAAGTTGAGTTTTTGAGTTTTTGTGTGGAGAATTCATAAGCTACTTGGAAAGCTGACTCAAGGCCTTAAATTTAAGGAGTGGATCTCTTGATCCTGTGCATTCCCTCCTCTTGGCCGTTGTGTTAGGAGTGAACTAAATCTGTCCAATCAGAATGAATTCCAAAGGTTGCTTTCTTCAACTTGGATATGAAAGAAGTTGCCCTGAGAAGGAAGGGGGAAAAGAAAAAGAAAACAAAAATATGGATGGAGCCTGAGATCAGATGGTGTCATACCCACCCTATCAAACCATGCCTTCAAGTAACACCCGTGCTTGATTTAATTCCTATGAATCACATTTGTAGTTTAAGGATGCTTGATTTTGATTTTCCATAACTTGTAACTGAAAAATTATAATTGAATTTATACACTTTGAAAATGATACACAAGCCTAAGTGTATAAAGTGAAAAAGATAGTGTAGAAATAGTCGAAGACCTCAGCCTAGTTTTCTTGGTAGAGCTAATAATCAGGCAGATTTAGGCAGTTAGGGCAAGACACTAGACACTCCGTGGGTGACTCCCCACAGGTGCTGAGCATTACAACAGGAGGAAAACGACAGCAAGGAAAGCAAAGTAGACCACAGCAGGGGGCAGGGGCAGGGTTATGAAGAATTTTGAACAAAAAGAATATGCACCTAATGACTACATTTGAAAGTTAAAAGTTCCTGATTATTTATTAGTTTTGACAAGTCACAGGCATAGATTAGACCTATGAGACATGGTTTAAAACATTGTGAGTGGCTCCAAGCCAGGTGATTATTAGACATAGGTTGTGTTTCTACTACCCTTAGATATCAAAATACAACTGAGGCTAATACTGCCTGACATTGGTGCGGATCGGGTAGGTGAAGAAGCTTTGAGGTTTTCTTGCTGCTTTTTATCATCTTAGTTTATTGGTGAACAATAAGCATCTCTCTAGGTTAGTTGTTCAGCCAATTATGTGGAGAATTAATCTGCTATAGCCCAGCCTCACCTCTGCCATACTTTTTAAATTTCATTCTCACAGTGCCCCATAAACAGGATTAGAAAGCAGGGTCAGCCAAGGGTGAGACCATCATCTCACTCCCACTTCTGAATGGAAACAGGGTGACTTGGTAGGAGATTACACCACTGTCCCAAATTCTGCTGAGACCCAGGGGTCTCAGAGATCTGTGGTCCCTGTCACATTTTCACTCCCCTTCTACATATGCCCATGACTTTGGAGGATTATTATAGGCAACATAACCGGCTGGCCATGAACAAGCATATGCTCCAAGGTTTCATGGCATGGGTTTTGGACCCTCTTGGCAATTAGCTTCTGTGATTTTCCAAGCCTCTTAACAGCTTTATCTTCTGTAAAATGAGAATAATAAAAACAGTAATGTTGTCAGATTGTTTTGAGAATAGTTTAATGCATATAGAGCCCAGCAAAGGTCTAGAAAGAGAAGATTTCAATTAAAGATAGTTATCATTTCTTTTCTCTACTTAAGAATTATTCCCCAAAGATCAATGAGTATAGTTTTATAAATCACTTGACGTTTTGTGCTCACTAGTAGGAGAGAACACATGAAAATCATGCCTAAATGTGCCTTATTGTATTTCTACATAGTTGATAAAGATGTTTACCCTATAAAATATCACAGTGTATAATCTTCAAGTAAAACTATGATATTACCACTGAACGTCAGAACAGTGAATCAGAATAAATTGCATTGCATCTACTCTAGAATACCTAAATACTGAAGTACATAGATAAGGGAAGGAATGTGTCCCTAACAATATGCTCCTAAAATTTAGCAAATGGTATTGGAAATCTAGCCTATGTGAAAAAAAAATAGTTTACCTTAATTGTGACATCAAATAAAACATATTTTAAAAAATTAAGAAAATTTAGAAATATATAAGTATAATGCTTACATTATAAAAATTGGCAGAAGAAATACACAGATGGTTTGCAAAATAAATGTGTAAGGCTAAAACAAAAGCAGAAAGTCCAACTTTAATAATAAACTATAAAAAAATATTTTTCCATATAAAATTGATAGAAGCATTAAAGCTTCCATTAAGAAACATTAAAGCATTAAATGCTTTTTTTTCCTCAATCCTGGAAAGACCGTTGTTATGATTTCTCATTTCGTAGGAATGCAAATAGGTAGAGTCTCTTAGAGTAAATTCAGTAAATTAAAAAATTCATATTTCCATTTATAAGATTATGATAAACTATTTAAAGGAGGGAAAATACATATTTCTATTCCTTACTGTACTATTTATAACTGTAAAACAAACTATGGAAGGGTTTAACAAAATGGTTAATTCACTTAAATATACTTAATGGAATGTTTAATAGTCATTAACAATGTTTTCACAATGTTATCAATAATTATGGACAAGAAAAACAGATCTGGTATGATGAAAAATTAAAAAGTGAATATCAAAAGTGGATATTTACATTTGAATGGGGTATATACCTAGCTTTGTGTGTTTATGTGTGCGTGTGTGTGCACCTTGGCAATACCACCCCTGTGTGCACTTGCTGGATTTCAGATCTAGGCCAATCATGATAATTCCATACCATTCCTACTGATTGATTCTGGAACAGTGGTGTGGCTCAGTCTGACTGATGACACTGCAGGGAAAATCTTTTGGGGATCTTCTGGAAAAAGTTTTCCTTTCTCCTAAAGGAGACACATAGGAAAAGATACTCTGTCCTTCCTCTAGATACCATTGTGCTTGAAGTCCAGCAATTGTGCATGTGTTTCAGCAAATACTGCAGCCTGTGATTCCATAATAATGAAGCCAGCACTGCAGACTGCAGAATCTCTAAATAAATCCATTTGGGGGCTCACATACCTCCAGATTTAGTGTTATTTCTGCATGATTATTATTAAAACTAATTGTTAATTGTAGTCCAGCATGTTTTAATTAATATTTTCTACATCATCACTTATCTATGTAAAAAAAATCTGTTTAGTATGTATTCCAGATTAATCATATAATGTATATGGAGGTGAGCCGCTACTTAGGATTTTCATTTTGATGGACCTGAGTTCTTAATACTTTTTACTGAAATTCTTTTTTCTAGAAAAAAATAGCTCATTTACCCTTTTTTGAATATATTCTTTTGGCTCCCATTTTATTTTTTCCTTTTCTTAATTAATTGCCTTTGATATCTGATACTCTTTTCTGAATTTTTGGTCAGGGCACATCCTTCTTAATTTTAAGATGTAGTTCAGATTTCTTCTTAAGAAAGATATTGAGTGGCATTGTGGTGTACAGTAAAGTTAGCAATGACTCATATGTAAACCACAGCAACCTCCTAGAGCTATATTGAGAAAGAAGATAGTGAATTCATAGATTCAAGGGCAGAAATCTGCTAATCTTAGGGCATGCCATGCAACCAGGACGCTAATCCCTTCCTTTCTCTGCTGCTTTGGATGCTTCTACTTTGTTTTTAACTTTCATTACAGACAATCCTCCTCTCCACTCCCTCCCTCCCCCAGGTTACATGATCTAAAATATCAAGCCGAGCACTGTGTTTACTTTTTCTTAGTAATAGTAAACCAAATTCAGCCTTTGGATCTTAGTTCCAGTTCCAAATTGTCAAGAAGTAAACATTGCCTCACTTGAAGCCACTTAGTTTTCAATTAATCAAATATAAGAGGATATAGGATTTGGAAAGGGAATTCTAATGGGTGAGGTTGGCTCACATGTCACAGGCCAAATCAAAAATATAGAGAAAGAGTTTTTTTTTTCTTTTTTTACATATTAGTTTGTACAAAATGAGTTTAGGGGCTTGTCTTAAAAAGATGATCAAAAGAGGACACCGTTCCTAGAAAAGGGTTCTGTTGGTTTGTGGCAGAGGAGGGCTGGATATGTAATCAGATAAGTGTCCAGTAGACTGTATGTGAGAACAGAAACAACATTGTCTTGGATTCCAATCCTTACCTTACTTTAATCCAGATGTGTGTTTTTGGCAAGTCATTCATTGTCTGTGAAACTTAATTTTCCCTTTATAAAATGTTGTGTTAAGCACAATTCTAACTTGAGTACCTTCTATAAGATATTCTCAGATTTTAGAACCCTATAGTAATGTTGTCTTTTTCTACAGGTATATGCATTCATTGTAAAATTCTTTGCAATTCCCTCCCATTGACCTGCTTTACAACTTTCTTGCTTTTTTGGTTATTTTCGTATACTGCTTCTTCTCCTCCACCTCTTCCTCTTCCTTCTTCTTTTTCTTTCTATCTTTTTTTTTTAATGAATTAAGGTCATTTCTCACTAAATGTACCTTAGGGCCTAGACAATACATAAACTCAACAGTGCTGCCAGCAAATTTGTTTCATATATATGTGTATGTTTTATGTATATACACAAACTAAGTATATATACGTGTGTGTGTATATATATGTATATACATATGTATATATATGTGTATATACATGTAGTCATCATTTGCCATCTAGATGTAATAAACTACCTTTACGTTTATATATTTTGTTACCTTATGAATAATTTACAGAAGAATAAAAGGGATAGTGAAAAAAGTTTGATAGAAATATTCGTAAAAATTGAAGCAAAGCAGACCCACATATTTTATTCAATGTTTCCTGGTTTTGTAGTTATAGATGCCTATAATTGGCAATACATTGGCTCCTATTCATAAAAACTGATCCCAGATTATAAAAGCCAAAATAAATGCATCTCCATTTAGTTTAAATTTGTAAGTATTTATGTGTCATATGTTAATGCATGTTGAATAGTAATACTTTTTCAAAATTCTGACAATGTAATATTTTTGATGAGAAGACCTCATTTTCTTTCCTCCATATGTTAAAAACACTTTCTTTTTTAGATTTATAAACATCAATTAAAGTGATCAGTTCAACTAATTTTTTCCTTTCTATATCATATATTCTTCTAATCTTCCCATATAAATATCTCTTCATATTTTGTTTGTAATTTAGGAACCAATAAGTAAAGTTTGATGTACAAACATAATGAAAGATGAGAACATGGTCACACATTTTTTTTAGCAAAATGGGATAATCCAGTTCCTTGTCACAAAATATTCTATAACGGAATTGTTCTTTTTTTTTTTTTAAAGATTTTATTTATTTATTTGACAGAGAGAGACAGCCAGTGAGAGAGGGAAGACAAGCAGGGGGAGTGAGAGAGGAAGAAGCAGGCTCCCAGCCAAGGAGCCTGATGTGGGGCCCTATCCCAGAACGCCGGCACCACACCCTGAGCCAAAGGCAGACGCTCAATGACTGAGCCACCCAGGTACCCCACGGAATTGCTCATTTTGAATAATTAATCAAGCAGGGTACCATACTTAGTTTTGTCCTTAGGAATATATTGTAAACTCTCTGATTCTTGAATTTGAGGAATTGTATTCAGTATATCATCATCTGAGGACTCATAGTGTGTGATTTTGCTTATAATATCTACTTAACCATTACCATTAGAGTATAAAGTGCCATTATCTGTCTCTGATCCATCTAATTTTAAGACATATTTCTCTCAACTGTATTCATGAAAGCTAAACAGAGAAATAAAAAACTATAAAAAAGATGTTTCCTAATTTATTTTATACTTTCCTGAAAAAATAAAGCATTGCCTTCTTGTTAAAATTTATTCTTAACCCCAAAATCAATATCCACAGTAATTTTTACGGTCATTCGAAGACATGTGCGTACCAAAGAAAAATCACTGCTTTGGCAGTACTATGTTAAGAAAACCAAAGGATGATGCAAAAATAATAATTCTATCATTATTCATTTTCTGATTATTTTAGTAATTGTTGGTATGCCTAGAAAAATCCTAATAATGGTGAAATAATTTCTAGGGTATAAAATAGAAAACTTCTTCAAGTTATAGGAAAAATAAGATGATTAAGATTCCTTAAGAATCTTAGACTTACCATATAGTCTCAAGGAACCATGTGGTAATTTCAAAATAGAATAAGTTTATTTTATTTAAAAGATAAAAGTGAATATTCTTTTGTTCTCTGAAAGACTACTAAAATGATAAGTTATGAAACATCAATATTTACTATTAAAACTACTTATAAAGAATTTTTAAAAAATTGACTCCAATGGGTCCTTGTGGTACTACAGACTAAGTGAAAAGAGCCAAAAGCAATATTTTTAAAAGCTACATAAAAACTGCAATTTTACATTTCACAGTTACATTAAAATGGATTCCTGTTATACTGCTGTTGTTGTTTTCTGAAAGAAAGAAAGAAGAAAGAAAGAAAGAAAGAAAGAAAGAAAGAAAGAAAGAAAGAAAGAAAGAAAGAACCAAAACTTCCCTCTTTTAGCCCAGAGGAAAGGCATAAAAACAATAAAAGTGCCAAAAAGTTCAAAATATCAATGAGTACATCTAGCACCTGGTATCTGCTCTTTAAATGTTATTTCCAACTAAAATGTCCTGGAATTTTTGGATAAATGTCTCATTCTAGGTCTCAGGCAAGTTGTACCAAATGAAGCATGCATAGGGTTATGTCAAAGTCCCATGAGCCAAGATAAAGGGGATTAAACTGGCCTAGGAGAGTGTAATTTATACACAATCAACACAAACAAACAAACACAGTATTTGCTTGAGAAAACATCAAGTATATAAATATCCATGAGTTCATAATGATAACTTTAAAAAATTTTTACTATGCACCATTTGAAATTGATAAGGAAAGAATCAAGTAATCAAGTAATCTTTTACAGATTGCATAATGTGGGTTTCCTTAAAATGGGGTGGGTGGGGGGAAGAAAAGGAGGGAAAAAAGATAATTAAAAGAAAAAGAGCAAAGAGAGAAGTTAGATTCAAAACAGGGAAAGCAGCAGTTATGGTCCAGGTTTTCCTAGAGGATGGATAAGGCCAGGGTAAACTGTGGTTATTCATAAATTTTGTCAGACGAGTTTGTGGGGAAAAGTGGAGAAATTCTCCTAAATAGAATAATCTTATTTAATAATTCTAGGAAATGTAATTATTTATTTATTTATTTATTTTTTAAGATTTTATTTTTTATTTATGTGACAGAGAGACAGCCAGTGAGAGAGGGAACACAGCAGGGGAAGTGGGAGAGAGAAGCAGGCTCCCAGCCGAGGAGCCCGATGTGGGACTCGATTCTGGAACGCCAGGATCACGCCCTGAGCCGAAGGCAGACGCTTAATGACTGCGCTACCCAGGTGCCCCAGGAGATGTAATTTTTTAATTACAAATTTAACATCCCTTTTGGAATTCATAAATCTGATACTGCTGCAATGACTAGGTGAATGGTTAATGGCTAATTTGTAATCAAGGAAATCAGGTCAAAACCATCTGGGCTCATTGATTAGTTGTAGCATCTCCATTTGTGAGATGTTTGACTTTATGCATCTCCTCTTGTGGATATAATAGGAATGACATTGCCTGGAAGGTATTCTTGCCTCTAGATTTTAACAATTTATCTTACCATTAGTTAATTTTTTATTCCACTTTATTGAAGTATGATTGACATGTAAAAAGATGTACATATGTAATATGTACTTGATAAGTTTGTGGATAAGTATACATCTGTGAAACCATTACTGTTCTCAAGACCATAGACGTTTCCATCACCTCACAAACTTTCGACTCAATCACTTCACTATTACTATTGTTGTCCTGATCATCATCATCTTGTGGTAAAAAACATTTAACATAACATACACCCTTTTAGCAGATGCTAAGTATGCAATACAGTATTTATTGTTAGCTACAGGCACTACGCTATAGAGGAGACCTCCAAACTTATTTATCTCATATAACTGAGACTTTGTAGCTTTCACCATCACCTATCTTTTTCCATCTTCCTGCATCCCCTGCAACCCCTAGTCTCTGCTTCCATAAGTGTGTCTGTTTTGAATTATATGTATAAGTGAGATCATACAGTTATCTGTTTCCAGCTCATTTCACTTAGCACAATGTCCTCCAGATCCATCCATGTTGTCACAAATAGCAAGATTTCCTTTTTTTAAGGCTAAATAATATTCCTTGCATGTATATACCACATTTTGTTTACCCATTCATCCATTGATGAATGTTCAGATTGTTTCCAAATCTTGGCTATTGTGAATAATCTCCGTGAGGATGGAAGTACAGGTATCTTGAGATCCTGATTTCATTTCCTTTGGATAAATACTCAGATGTGACATTGCTGGATCATGTGGTAGTTCTATTTTTAACTTTTGGAGGAAACTCCATATTGTTTTCCGTAATGGTGACAGCAGTTTACATTCCCACCAATAGTGTCTCAGTGTTCCCTTTTCCTCCACATCCTTTCCAACACTTGTTATCTTGTTTTTTTTTTTTTTTTCATTTTTTTGATAAAATTTAAATCCTGGCAGGTGTGGGGTGATATCTCTTTGTGGTTTTGATTTTCATTTCTCTGATGATTAGTGATGTCGAACACATTGTCATTCACCTGTTGGCCATTCGTATGTTGTTTTTGGACAAATGGCTATTCAGGTCCTTTGCCCACTTTGAAATTGAGTTATTTGTTTTAATGCTATTAACTTGTAGGAGTTCCTTATATATTTTGAATATTAATCCATTATCAGAAACGTTTGCAAATTTTTTTTCATTTCATTGGTTGTCTTTTCATTTCGTTTATTCTTTGCTGTGTAGAAGCATTTTAATTTGATATAATCTCACTTGTTTATTTTTGCTTTTGTTTCCTGTACTTTTTGTGTCATATCTAAAAAATAATTGCTAACATCAATGTCAAGGAGCTTTTTCTCTATGTTTTCTTCTAGGAGTTTTATGGTTATGTTTTTAAATCCATTTTGAGTTTTTTGTGTATATAGTGTGAGATATGGATTCATTTTCATCCTTTTGCATCTGGATATCTAGTTTTCCCAACAACATTTATTGAAGAGTCTATCTTTTACCCATTTTTTATTCTTGTTACCCTTTTGAAGATCAGTTGACCATATATGTGTAAGTTTATTTAACAATTCTCTCTTCAGTTCCATTGTTCTGTATGTCTGTTTTTATGCCAGGACCATACTGTTTTGCTTACTATAGCACTGTAATATTGTTCAAAATTAAGGAGTGATACCTTCATCTTCATTCTTTGTCAAGATTACTTTGGCTATTAAGAGTCTTTTATTGGTGCAATATGAATTTTAGGAGTTTTTTTTTTCTATTTCTGTAAGGAATGCAATTGGAATTTTGATAAGGATTGCATTGAATCTATAGATCACTTGGGGTAGTACGGACATTTAAACAATATTGATTCTTTTAATCCATGAATACAGGTTATCTTTCCATTTATTTGTATCTTCAGTTTCTTTCATCATTATTTTATAGTTTTCATCATAGAGCTCTTTCACCTCCTTAGTTAAATTTATTCCTAAATAGGGCACCTAGGTGGCTCAATTGGTTAAACATCTGACTCTTGATATCAGCTCAGGTCTTGATTTCAAGGTCGTGAGTTCAAGCCCTCCATGGTGGTTGTGGAGCTTACTTAGAACAGAACACTGTATGTTAACTAACTTAAATTTAAATGAAATTAAAAAAAAAAACTTATTACTAAGTATTTTTTATTGTGCTTGATGATCCCGTGAATGGGATTATTTTCTTAATTTCTTTTTCAGATATTTCATTGTTAGTGTATGGGAAATGTAACTGATTTTTCTATGCTGATTTTGTGTCGTGCAACTTTACAGAGTTCATTTATTAGGTCTAACTATTTTTTGTTGAAATCTTCAGGGTTTTCTGTAAAATGATAGCATACATATGCAAACAAAGACAATTTTTCTTGTTTCTTTCAAATTCTGATGCTTTCTATTTATTTATTTTTCTTGACTAATTGCTCTGGCTCAGACTTCCAGTACCATGTTGAATAGAAGTGATGAGAATGATCATCTTTCTTTTTCCTGATCTTAGAAGAAAAGCTTTAAGCTATTCACCATTGAGTACGATTTGATTGTGGGCTTGTTGTATAACCTTTATTACTTTTTCTTTACCTAATTTTGTTGAGAGTTTTTAATCATGAACAGATACAGAATTTTGTCAAATTCTTTTTCTACCATCTACTGAGATGATGAAATTATTTTTATCCATTCCATTAAAGTGGTTATCATGTTTACTGATTCTCATATATCCTTGCATCCTGGGGATAAATCTCATTTGACTATGCTGTATGATCTTTTAATGTGCTCTCAAATTTGATTTGCTAGTATTTTATTGAGCATTCTTGCATCTGTGTTCATCACAGATATTATCTTTTTTTTGTATTATTGTCTATAGTATAGTGTGGGTGCTATTGAGACTATATTTAACCATCTTCCAGGAAAGTAAATAGAAAAAGTTAAAAGAAAAAAAGAAAGAAAGAAAGAAAGAAAGAAAGAGAGAGAGAGAGAGAGAGAAAGAAAGAAAGAAAGAAAGAAAGAAAGAAAGAAAGAAAGAAAGAAAGAAAGAAAATAAAAGAAAAAGGGACCCATTATGAATCAATCAACTGGAACAGTAACACAGGAATTCTCTTAGACAAATTTTCTGGTTTCTCCAGCATATTGATGGTATGAGAGAGAAAGAAAGAGAGCAAGACCTAAATTGTAAGACCTAAAAGACAGAAAATATTTAAAATCAACTTTCTTTGGAACCTGATTTACATGCACTGACTATGAATATAGAGTTTGAGATATTTGGAGAAATATAACTGTGAAGTTTGTTATTAGATGATTTGAGGAATCATCTTAATTTAGGTAGGTAGAAGTATAAAAGACTCTATGTTAGAGAGCCGTCCTAAAGTATTAATGGGTAATATGATACCATATCTAGGATTTGTTTCAAAATACTTGTGATAAAAAATTGTAGGTGAATAGATTAATTAGGTTAGTTAAAAAGGGGTTACTTTTAAAGCTAAGTATACAATTTCTCTAAATCTATGTTTTTTTTCTGAAAATTTCCATAATAAAAATTTTAAATTATATCAAAAATAGAGTTCTTTTTCCCTTCCTTAGAAATGATCTTGTATTTTTAACTGTAATAATACAATACTGTATTTTTTAACTAATAATCCGAACACTGAAAGTTATAAAGCAATCATTTTTTAGATTAGGGTTAATATTTTTTAATAGGATTCTTACATTTGTCACCTTGCTAATTATTATTGATTTCCTCTTCTTCATATTAAAAATTGATTTTAAAAAGAAGCAATTCTGCTTCTGAAATTTCCTTCTTTACATTATGAAATCTATTTATTTTGGCCAATCTTTTAACTCTTTCTAATTTCCTGCCTCCAGCTATCTCTTCAGTATAAAATTGGTATTCTTAGGTTTCATGAGTTTGTTAATGGAAAATTAAGTGCCCATGCTTTGTTTTACAGAAAGTAAAATTATTTCCTAGTGTATCTTTGATAGACATTCATTCATAATTTTGCCCCATGAAAAATCTGTCAGGCTTCTCTTCCACTGTCTCTTCTGCCTTCATTTCCAAACGTGACTGGCTCTGGATCACTGAATCATAGATTTCCTTTACCTTTGCCACAGATGGGGAAAGGATTTTTTGTTTTTTGGGTTTTTTTTTTTTTCATTTATGTTTTCTTGCTTTCTTGTGTAGCAGACACATAGTACTTCCTGAGATTGAGCTATAGAAATTTATAGGATTTAATGGAATGCTTAGGAAAAACAGCTTTGAATTAATTGTACAGCACAGAGTAACTTAAACCTGCTACTAGATGGGAATATTTTACAGCCTTCTGGCCCAGACCCATACGCATGAGCTCTGAGAATATATCACAGTCTTATTTCCGATCTCCCTGCATGTGGCAGGCCCCAGCTATCTTTCATCATCAGAAGTGAACAGAGCTTACCTGGGAATTTCAGAGCTTGCATTGCCATAGTTTACAAAGATGCTGAAAGTTACTGCTTTATACCATTTCATGACCAACAATCTATCCCTGGAGCCTGAAATGTAACTGTAGATGGGATGGTAAGTGGAGTGTAGGTGACAGCCTCTTTGCCTCACATATTCTTTTAAGTGGTGCCTGCTATGATAATACACTGACATGGTGATCCTTAAGACTATGAAAAGAAAAATCCTAGTGGAAGCCATTTCATAATAAGACTATGAAACTCTTTGAGAATTCGGTCAATGGTAGTGTCTAATTTTTGTTCCCTCGCATCAACCACTATACTAGCCAAAATCTGTCTCACTTGTTTAGACATCACAACTTGGTTAAGTCTAGATGTTATCTCTTCCTAGAATTGGTGATAAGAAACATGCCATTTTTTCAGGTGTGGATTTGGGCTCGAAAGGATTCTTCTGAGTCCATAATACTCATCAGCATCCTAAAGTTACTCAAGATATGTAGAATGTTTCTATAAAAAGATGTTTGTGCCATGAAAGTGCAGCTTTGCAGTGAGTATCTGAACTCCCCTTTGCTTCTCTGACGCACAAATCGGCTCTCTTGCAACCAGAGTGTTCTTCCTAAACTCCTCTGTGGACAACCTGGAGCACAGTGGTTCACTACTGGCTTATTTTTCAAAGTTTAGAATAGTTAGTATCAACACCACATTGTTTTTGTCTGGGCTGTGCTATATAAAGCCCAGGCTTTTTGTAGACTGACAGAGTCTTCCAAAGTGAGGTGACATTTATGACTGCATATTTTTTTCTACAGCTGTTTCCAGAACTACAGTTCTGGAGAAGAAATGCAGGTTTGACTTAAAACTCAGGGGTACACAATTTTAAAAATAGTAACTTCGTATAGTCATACATATATTTAAATTTATATCTTTCTCCTCAGTTTCTCTGAACCCTCTCTTTGCTCTGAGTTTAAGCTTTCTCTTGCCCTCCAGAAGCAACTTTGACATTTCAGAAGGATGAACTCAGTGTAAAGAGAAGAAGCCTCTCAGTTCAGAGGCTTTTTTTTTTTAATGAGAGTTCGAGACAGTATCTTCCATTTTGTATTTCCTCTCCCCACTTCCACCCGCCCCCAACTTTAAAGTATTTGTTTCCATTGGTTTTTTTGGAACAAATTTAAGTATTGCTTGACCTTCTGTAAAGTAGGCTAAGGTAAAATTACTGATAAGCATCTTTTCTTTTTGGTAATTTATCTCCTATAAGCAATTGCTTATAAAAATAAAATACACATCTCTCCATGGCAACACGTAGTTTACAGAGAGAGAGTGCACTCTGAAACCATACAGGAATTATCAACAGAAACATATACCAACTAAATCTCCTTAAACAGTATCACCAATAATACAAAATGCAGGCATAACCTCAGATTTTTAATTCTGTATAAAAAGTAAATTTTAATACACATTAGTGAGCCTAACACTTAGTACTTCTGACTTTATTCAGATCCCTGAATCTTCATTCAATTACTGTACCTCTCTCTGAGAATATTGGGCCTCCACTGGATTTATTTTATGTAAGTTCTGTTGTTGTTGTTGCTGTTTTCCAGTATTTTCTCTCGGTAATTTCAATTGATCTGTTTTTTAGTTCACTGATCATTAACTTTCCTTTTTTCTCATTTCTAATCTAATATTGAGTCCATCTGGTGAAACTTTCATTTGATTATTGTATGTTTTAGTTCTGTAATTTTCCTTTGTCTTTTTTTAATATCTTCTACTTCTTTGCTAAGATTTTCAATGTCTCATTTGTTTCAAGAATACTTATAATTGCTTATTGATGCGTCTTTACAATTAATGCTTAAAATCCTTGTCAGATAATTCAAACATCTGAGTTATCTCAATGTTACAGTCTGTAGATTGCTTTTTCTCATTCAAGTGATGATTCTTGGCAATTCAAGAGGTTTTCGATTGTATTATATCATGAGACCGAATTCATTTAATTTGTCCTTTTATCAGGAAATCATCTGTTTAGATGTATTATAAGGGTTCAATTGGGAATGAAAGCTCACCTCTCTTACAAGTTCTGACACCTCAAGACCGTTTTTTTCATTAGTGTTAAGATGGAGTAAGTCAGGTATTGTCAAAATTATTGTGTTCTGTTAGGCCAACTTTTTCCCCATCCTTTTGTCTAGAGAAGCAGGTTCTTTTGGTATGTATAGAGGTTTCTACATGTAGAAGTATCTAATGGTGATCCTAGTTTGCTGGCTTCTCCAATGCCTTTATAAATGTATGGGAGGCAAAAAGAAAATCCATGAACTTACTGTTGTGTCATTTCTCCGTCCTGAAGTTCTACTTCTTCTTATCATCTTTCAGAATCTTCATATGCCTATTTGTTACATTATGCCCAGTGATATTTAGTTGTAATAGAGAGGATTAGAAAAGAATGGAGTAACCCTATCTTGCCTAGCAATTTTATGTTGATAAAACCAACCCAGTTGTACCAGGGGTATGGGATGGATATCACTGGAACTGTGTGGTCATTCTGTCACGCTAGAGGATAGCAACTGGTTCGGTACTAACTGGTCATGCTGCCTACATGTTTATAGGGTAACTCTGAATGGGATCTATGGTTGTATGGCACACGTCTTTGGTGTGGCTTTTACCTGAATGGTTGGGCTACTGCAGCCTGGGTCTTCCTTGGACATGGTGGACTGGTGGGGGAGAATCCATCCCACAGAAACAAACCTTACCAACTTCTCTCTCCTCGAGGTCAGATGGGCACATTCTGTTTTCCACTGGTACAATCATTTGGCTTTCTTCTTTGTCTCCTTCATTGGCCTGGGGGACATTACAGCATGCTTAGAAGCCCTTACTAAATTTACCCAGATAGCAGTGAATGGTAGCCAGCAAAGCCTATCTTTATTGAATACTGAAATGTCTCTAATGAGAAAAGCTGTCCTCCAAAATATAATGGCTTTGGGTGCAAGGAGGAATCTGTGCCATTATCCAAAGTATTAAGCATCCCATACCTGATGAATCTGCTAAGGTAGTATCTTTATTAAATCACATGAGGCTACAAGTGAAAGTCCTGAATGATCCGACTTACAGCCCAGGGGAATTAACAAGTCAGTGGTTTGGATCATGGCGCCTTTAATGGGGAAGAAAAAAGTCACTTATTTTAAGAATCATTTTCTTAATCTGTATTTTCTCTTGTATGTGTCTATATGGTTGTGGTGAATCTGCCTGCAATGCAGCCAGATAGCTGCCATGAGCTACCTCCACACTAATGAAATCCCTTGTTAATTGTTCAGGGCACATAGCAGAAGAGGGGAGCATGTTGTAAGTTGTAAGAACCAGTCCTGAGGGATGAAGTGTTGAAAGAGGTCATTGAAAAGACAGGAGCACGGGTTGACCCCAGAGCTGTATCCAAGCAATCCAAGGCTCCTTACCCCCTCCCCGACCTTGGAATGTAGCTCTGTCACCATTCCCGCAGTGGGATCCATTTTCAAAACATAGCTTTGAGAGGAGTAAGGTGTTACTGTGTGGTTGGTATATGTGACTGAACCCCAGTAAAGCCTCTGGATAAACTTTTAAGATTCTGGGAGGCAGATGCCAAGATCTACTCTTTTTGTGGCCACCCCCAAACAAGCCTCTATGTAAGTTCCCTTAATTATTTAAACCACCAGCTACCAATTTGAAGTGTGGTCTGCCTCTTTCTTTAGTCTGTCTTTGCCCTCTGAGTACAGGGCAGAGTTTCAGATTTCCCTGGGGTAGCCAGGGTAATCCTCCTGGCTGGGTCCTTGAAGAACTGTGGCTGTCAGTTAGGAAGTTAATGTACGGCTCTATGACACTTGGGAATTGGCATCCAAGGAGATCAAACTGATGATTTTAAAGGAATTATCAAGCCTAGAAATTTGAATAGATTATTTCAAGGAGATACCTGTTGACTGACCTAATCATGTTATTTCTCGTGCTGCTAGATTTGTTGTATAATTAAAGCAGGGATTTGTGTTGGTTCAGTGACCTTTAGTATTTGCAGATTGGGAAATGACTATGTACGTATGATTATAGTGTATAGGCGTGTGTTTCCCTCCTGTGTTCTGTGTGTATATCATACTAGTGTTTGTGGTTGTATATATAATAATTTAATTCTCTATGAAAGCATTGTCTGCACTAGGACTAACAGAGCAACACTCAGTTCCTGATGCATTCTATTTAATTATTAAATGTGTGCAAAGTTTTAAATCATAAGTAAAATCATTTGTAAACAATACTAATTTGATCTCCCTTAAAATTTAAGATGAGGAAATTTCATATTCCCTTATATTCTTAAACATATTTCTTTTATAAAAATCCCTTTGAAGAAAAAAAATGCAGTTACATACAATATCCCTAACTATAATTTGAGAATTGAACCAGTGATTAGAAACACATTCTTATGATGTAAAGTCAAGGTCAAAACTGTTAAGGCTAGTGAAGAAATTATTTCTTCAAAAATAATTAATTACCTTCTAACAAAATGAATGTTAGTATAAACAGTTAAATATTTGTGTCAATAAAGCTAAGTTGCTATTTTATTTTGCACCATGATATAAAGAGGCACTTATTTTAAAAATCTCATTCTAAAAAATTAACTTTCAGTAGTTAAGTGAATTAATGATGTGACAAACTCTGAAATATTCTATCAAATAGTCTCTAAATTACATTGGCCACTTCCTGCTAAGAATGAAAGATTGTTATACTAATCAATAATGTAGCACTCCTACTTTCCATTAATTTTTTTATCTTCTCTGATTAATAGGACCCTGCTTAATAAGACATTGATAATCAGGGTGTTTAGAGTTGACACAGCTTTTAAAGAACTAGCAGTAGAGCTGCTTAATATAAAATTTAATTTTTTCAAAAAGAGAAAAAATAAAAACAATTTTTTCCTCATCCTGACTATACATGATTATCTTGTTATTAGGAAATTAGATTTTGTTTAAATATATAAAACAATAAATAAAAGGCATTACTTTATTGAGGATACTCTCTTACTCTATGTCAGAGTGTGCTCTAAATGTGGCTAGAGAAGTTTTAACAGGCTATTCATCCATTCACTTTATGTTTGTGAGGTTCATTCATTAACACAAATTTTGGTTGTGTTTCTTACAAACATAGTTAATTCATGGATTGAAATGTAAGCTTCTGAAATCAGTGTTTTTTCTCCTATCTTTGTCAGCACTTCTAGTTAGTACATAAAATAATCCCTATCATGAAACTGTAGCGGTAGAGGTGGTTTCCCTAATTGAATTAGGACATATGTAAGATCTGCTTTTAAATACTTGATTTTTTGGTGTATGTGCTTTACGTAAAATGCTCTGTGCTTATGTGGATTGACTTTTTAAATAAGTTTGATTTAAAGGAGCCATGGTTTTCTAATCCATACTGAGATAATGGATTTGTAAACAATGGATTACAGAGCGGCTTTTGGATTTGTCAGTAATTCTTATTCTCAGTCTCATGTCATTCAACTGTCATCATGACACTGGGACTACAGGTATCCAGACTTCTTCAAATGGAGCGAGACTCAAGAAAATTCTAACTGTATTATCTTACTTGGCTCAAAGTAGACAAGGCATAAACCTCAAATTCATCCAGATATAATGTTCTTATCTAAGACCTACTACATAGCAATGTGATGTAGGACCAATATTTTACTATATTAGGGTTAGAGCCCTCCTTAAAAAATGGTATTAATTGAGTATTTCTGATATATATTGTCTTTTATGGTAGCAAATCATCATCTGCAATATTGCTTCTTTCAAAACCTAAATGTTACTTGATATCCCCGAAACTGTCCTTTGCCTCACAGGTGTTAATGCTATCTTTATAGTATATTTTATTCTAATGCTCTTGACTTATTAATTTTTTCTAAGAGAAAAAATATTGAGTTCATTGTGCATTCAAAGTGTTAAAAATATGCAGAAATTGATTTTTATGACACTGTAATCTTATTAAATGCTTAACCACAGGGAGCAAAAAGATTTATTCAATCAAAATGACTTTATTAAGAAGAAAATGAAAGAATCAAAGCTACTTTTTATTCTCTCAACATCTAATAGGAATAGCACATATCCTTACACTTTTAGAATATTTCAATATACCATATTTTTGGCATCTGAGATTTGTATGTAAGAATTACTGTATGGTCTAAATATTAACACATTTCATTTATAAATGTTGTGATTGTGGAGATTGAAGTCCAAATTCTGATTCATTTGGCTTGGAGGATCTTTCTTCCTGAGAGAAAATCATGTGTTTGGTAAGTAATGTGTGTTTGCTAAACTTTTAAAATTAATATTTTTTTCATGCAAATACTATAGTCTCAAGGTTAGAAAGTTTTTTTCTAAGAACTCAACTGGAAAGTAATAAATACTTCTAACATTTGCCACTCTTTCTACTATTCTCACTCTTTTAAAACATTTCTTACTTTTTGATACTGTGACATGTCACACCGTATATTTCAAATTTCTAATATCATGCTAAGTATCAAAACAGCAAAGGAAATTGTTCTGTTTCTGATGATATTGCATGCAACTCTTTGCTTCTTTTTTATTATTTTCTAACTTTCAAAATTGCCATTTTAAATTAGGATAAACACCCTAGTAAGATTTTAGCTTTATAGAAATTCGTATTTTGGTGGTTTGTAACAAAGAAAACATCTGTGTGTACCAACCACCAAGGTCAATAAGTGGAACATAGCAAAGACCTCTAAGCCTTGTTTCCGTCCCTTTCCAATTACTCATCTCTTCCTATTACCATCCCACAAAGTGTACCAAGTAACACTAAGTATAATGCCAAGCTTTTTTTTTTTTTAAATAATAGTTCTTTTCTCAATTTTACTTGTATTTTTTTCCACAGGAGTATGAATCCTGAAACACTGTTACTTAATTTGAAATGATTCTGAGTTTTGTGTAAATGGTATTATAGAGTAAATATTAAGTCTGTGGTTTTATTTATTTATTTATTTATTTATTTATTTATTTATTATTTATTTATTTATTTTTGAGAGAGCGAAAGAGAAGGAGAAAGAGAGAGAAAGTGGGGGAGGGAGAGGCAGAGGGAGATGGAGAAAGAAAGTCTTAAGCAGACTCCCCACTGATGGGGGTGGGGGCTCAATCTCACAATCCTGAGATCACAACCTGAGCAGAAACCAAGAGTTGGAGGCTTAATGAGACTGCACCACTCAGGGGTCCCAAATCTGTGTTTTTTGTTCAATTTTTTGGTATGATTCATTTGTGTTGTTGCCTGTGTCTATCATCTGCTCATTTTTGATAGCACTTGACTCTATGTACATAGCATTATGTATGTATGTATGTATGTATTTATGTATTTAATGCTTGACAGCAGTAACATATATCCATATTATGGCTACTATAAAAAAATCTCTTGGTGCACTGTGTGTGAATTGTTCTTAGGTAGGTAGTTCAGGTTTGACAGTTCATCAGTTGTCACATTCTCCATCCCAGAACCCCTTTACATTCTTAAAGTTATTAAAGAAACAAAGACCTTCTGTTTATGTGGATTGTTTGGGTTTTTTTTCTGTATTGATATTATATTTGATGTTGATAGTTACTGTATTGGACATTAAAATGAGAATATTTAATTTTTTATATATTTAATTTTAAATACTAAACCCACAATATGTGAACACAAATAATATCTTTCTTGTGAAAAATACATTATTTTCCAAAGAAATAAAATAGTGAACAGTTGGCATTATTTTACCTTCATGCAAATCCATCAATGTCTTGCTCCAATGTCTGATAAAAATTGGTAGGTTCTCACATCTGCTTCTGCATATTCAATCCCTTGAAATGTCACACATCATGTGGCCTCTGGAAAATTTCACTGTATACTTATGAGGTATGGAGGGTGAAGAAAGAAAATCACATCTTAGACTTATAAAAATATTCTTCACCCACAGACCTTATAAAAATGGTTCAGGAACTCTCCATTGATCTCAGGGCCATACTTTGAGAACTGTTGTGGTAGATAATGCCCACCTGATTTGTAGAGTAGTTATACACTCATTACTAGTATGGAACAGCAATAAAGGATATGGAATAGCAGTTTCTATGTCACTTTTCCAATAGAATTTTAAAATATTTCTTGAAAATTTTAGTCAATCTAGTACCTGCAGAGTGGTTATCTCACTGTGGGTTTATAATTTTCATTTTCCTAATTATCAGTGAGGGTCAGAACTTTTTTAAATATACTTATTCCAATTAGTGCACGTTCTTTAGAAAGCATTAGTCTAAGTCTCCTAGTCATTTTCCTGTCACACCGTCTGTCTTTGCCATTTGTTGGAGCTAATAGTTTAAAGATTTTTTTCTTAACCTTTAGGTTTAAATAATTTTACTTTCTGTGCTTTGGCTGGATTTCTTTTTAACATCCTTAAGGGTTCATAGATACACTTAAATTTCCAATTTCATATATTTTGTAAGTTTTAGAAAAATTCTCAAGCCTTATTTTTTCAAATGTTGTTTTTGATCCAGTACTACTACCTTCTGTATCTAAAATTTCAATTATACATGCAGACACTGTATTTTCTGCATTTTCCAAAACTTTGTCTCCATGCTTCATTGTCCATATATTCTTACATGTTATCTTCTAACTCCTGACTTACCTCTTTAGCCTTTTTTATTTTTAGATAAATATGAGTTAACCATATTCATTTCCCTCTAAACATGGCTTTAACATTGTCTTAAATAATTCAATATGTGTGTTCATTATCATTCAATTCTTTCTCTTATTCTATTTATTCATTACTTTCATTAATTGTCTTTTTTCATAGTTTTTACAGTTTTGATTTTTTTTATGTTGTGTGTTCTACCTTATACATGTTTGTCTATATTTGATACGTGTAATATCTTGAGTACTTCTAAGATTTTTCATAATATGTATTTTTCTTTTTTCATATCATCCCTGTTGCTATCCACACATTCCTGATAATTCTTATTGTTTGACAGATATTATATTTGAAAAGTTGTATGTAGAAATTATTTGAGGCCCAGAATTATGTTATTTTCCTTCTGAAAAGATATATGTTTTTTCCTACTGGATGCATAGGGTCATTGGCAGTGAAACAGCTCAGTTCCTGACATTGACCTGTGCACTTCCAGGTCACTTATAGTTTTCTTCTTTCTTTTGGTAGTTTTCACTTTTCATTTTGTATTATATACCTTTATATTCTACTGTGGACACAATATTTTAGTAGTAGAATAATTACAGACCTTGATCTTCACAATCCCAATGCTATGTGGAGGCAAGTAACAACCAACCACACTGCCTTGGTATGCCCTGGACACCAACCCAGGCCTTTGTCTTAAAACAGGAAGTCTGTTAAAGGGAAACTTAGCCTTTCTATCATGTCAGCCCACCATCAGAATCAACTAACACCACAGAGGGAAAGAGTCCCAAGTTCCACAGTGTTTTTATAAGTCTTTTCTAGAGACTGGTCAGATGATTCCTTCTTCTCTTGTTAGCTCTCTGATGCTTTCAGCAGATATAAGTAAGTAAATAAGTAAATAAATAAATAGTTCCAGCTTTCTTTTGTGTGTTTAGTAAAACAGTTTGAGCAAATTATCCAGTCCACCACTGGTGGAAGTGAAAGTCTAATGAAAAGATTTCTAAAATATCTTCTTACCTGCATACTGTGGTCTGAATATTCTCCTTCCTCAAAATTCATGTGTTGAAATCCTAACACCTAATGTGATGGTATTGGGAGGTGAAGTGTGATAGGATTAAGACCCTTATAAAAGAGGCCTAAGAAAGCTCCCTTGCCCCTTCCACTGAGGGAGGTTATAGAGGAGACAGCGGCCTATGAAGCAGAAAGCAGGCTAGACACTAAATCCACTGATTCCTTGAATTTGGAGTTCTGAGCCTCCAGAACTATGAGGAAGAAATGTTTATTGTTGAAACTACACAGTCTGTGATATTTTTCTTGTAACAGCCCAGATAGACTAAGACACTGAATTGTTGCAGTAGTTAATCACTCTTTTCTACTTTAAAACAGTTTTGTCCCTTGGATTTCATAACACTTAACACTCTTGGTTATCATCCTACATCAGTATCCTTTTGTCAGTCTATTTCTGAGTTCTTCCTCACCTTTCTGACTTCTCAATGTTGGAGTGCCCCAGGACTTAGTCCTTGATTCTTCTGTTCATTATCATATTCACATCTTTGATGGTTTAATCCCATATCTTGCCTGAAAAAGATTTATATCCTGAAGATCTTCCAATTTATATCTTCAACTCACATTTCTCCCCTGAACTTCACACACATATCTTGCACATCTCCACTTGAATGCTTAATAGGCATCTCAAACCTAACTTGTTCAGAAACACATTTTTTATTTATTCCCCTTCTTCCCAAAATAATTTTTTCTATTTCATTTTTTCCCTATTTCATAAATAGAAGCTATATCCTCCCAGTGTTTCAGTCATCTTTGACTTTTTTCCCTTTCTTTCTCTTACAGCTGACATCCAGTTCTTCACGGGATGCCATCTCTGAGTCCTTCAAAATATATCCAGATTATGATAAATTTTTGACAATTTTTTCTTAATATTAATCTAGTTTAAATCATCACTTCTCTTCTGAATTGCGGGATCAGTGTGGCAGAGATGCCTCTGCCCTTCCTGGGCAACTCACCTAAGGACTATTATGTAAGAAGTGAACTTCTATCTACTTTAAGCCATTGTATTTTTGAAGTTTTTTTTTTCTTTTTGTACTTCTATTTAGCATGTATTCTAACTAACACAACATTTAAATACCTGCTCTTACAAATTTTTAGCAAATTTGCTTTCATAGTAATGATGAAAGCCAAATATTACAGCTCTGCTTCTCCAACCCAGTGTGCGTGGAATGACCTGGTGATCTTATAATGCAAGTTCTAGGTTAGGGCATTTAGATTGTGGCCTGAGAGCCTACATTTCTAAAAGATCCTCGGTGATACTGATGTTCCTGGTCCTGATATCCCTTTTGAGTGTCAACTTGCTGGAACCAAACAATGTCAATCTACCTCTTATTACACAGCAGCATTAGCTGCTGCTTATCTAGTTTTGTTTTTTGTTTTTTGATTTTTTTCTTAGAAACAAGAATAGGTTTTCACAGGTAAACTATTCAAAAGCATATTTCTTTCTCATGTTTCTATGACCTTTTATTTCTGCATTTATTAACGGACTGTCATAGACCAAAGCCAACAAGGGATTTTTGGGAAGGAGTTCTACAGCTCACATAAGCCTTACGTCCAGTCATCTGGATGAAGAAGCTAACTCTCATGGGCCTGGGTCTCCATAATCGGGTGCTTCAGTACACTTCTCTCTTCCCAGAAAGGAGAGAGCAACAAACTTTACTTGGGAGGGACCATAAGTGGAATCAGCTATTAGAATTAAGGCCCTATAATAATGAACCCAGGAAAGTTCCTGCTGCTACCACAAAATCTCAGCACCTGCTTTGTGGGGCTGAATAAATGTGTGAATCTAGAACAACTAGAAATTTCAGTGAGAGAAAACGATTAGTTCAAATGAGGTTTTCAGTAAAATCCAAACACCTGACAGTGGTAAAACTAGTTTTTCTGTCTCATGAGAAGGAGAAAATTAAAACTGTCATTGGGGAAGCAGCAGGAAAGAGTGCAATTTGCTGTGAATCTCTTTCCTTTCTTCCCTTATATTTGGCAGTTAAAGGGTTGTGCTATCATATCACAGTAAGTCTTTCTCTGAGTTTAAAAAAAAAAGAATGTAAGGGAGAATGAAGTAGTGTTTACCTTTTGGGGGACGAGTCAAGGTTTACATTGCTAGGAAATGTGGAACCCACTTGAGGATTTTCTACATTTATTTATCTCCTACACCATCCCTTTTCTTTCTCTCTCTCTTTTTCTTTCAACAAAAATTAACTTTTTTTCCCCCCTGAGCTTATGATGATGCAACTGATGTTTTAGAGACCATTAGTTCAGCAGGACATGCTGGTATGAAATTTCTCTATGAATGAGACACCTTGGGCCACTCCATTGAAGAAGTTAGGACATTTGAAAGTATATGAGGCTGGTTTTTATTTACTTAGAGTAATTATAGCTTAATGGAAGATATTATAGAGTGTAAGAGAGATTAATCAAATTTTTGAATGTACAGGTCCTTGAATCTCCCAGTCTCTTGTTGCATGAGTTATCTACTGCTGTGTAGCAAATCACTTTAGAATGTAGTGGCTTAAAAAATAAGTGCTTATTTACTCATGATTCTCTGGGTCAGAACTTTGGGCTTTCAGGGAGTGATGATTTTCAGGTAGTCTCTCACCTGGAGTCAGTCTTGTGACTGCAATCACTTGGCACCTCCACTGAGAATGGGTAATCTAAGATGCTTTATTCCCATGTCTAGCAGTTCATGATGACTGTTTGCTGGGTCAAGTATCTATAGCAGGTTAGGCTAAGCTTCATAGCAGCATTCCAAAATAAGTGGGATTTATTTTAAGTACTGATTATTGATCAGTCTTCTTTCCTCCCTCCAGCCCTCAGTTCCCTTCCTCCTCCCTTTACCATCTTCCTACTCTACTTCTCTTCCTCCTTTCCTTCCCCCTTCTTTCTTTCCCAATGACCGTTAATTGTGAAAGCATCATTTGAGAAGAAATGCCACCTTCATACAATATAAATTTTTGTATGTATTTTGATCTATATCTAGACTAACCAGTTCTATTAGAATCTTTATTTTTTTCCTTTTAGTCTCTTTATATCCCAGTAGTAAAGAGTTCATTTTACTATAGTTTAATATACATTTTCACAAAATCAGACCCCACTCTTTACTATATTCTCTTTAAAGGTATTTTCTAGTATTTTTGTCCGTTTAATGTTTTCTTAATAAAATTCAGAGTCACCTTATGGAATTCCAAAAACAAAACACAATAAAACAAAAACGAAAATGGTTATTTGTAGGTGCATTAAATTCACATGGGGATGTCAGTCAAATTCACATTTTCACATTATTGAACCTTTCAAAGATAAGGTAGGATTTTTCATATTTTTGTACTTGGTGTAAACTTTTAAGTCTTTCCTCAGAGGATCTATTGGCATACTTACTGTTAAGTATATCCCTAAGCTTTGTTTTTATTGTAGCATGTATATAAGGTACTTACTGAGTTTCATAGTTTAATTTTAAACCAAATGACAATAAATTCTCATGATTTCTATCATGTGAATATAATAAGAAGGAATAAATTACTATTTTGATAAGAGATTTTATTAGAATAGGTAGGATTATTAATAACATACATATGCATCCAATAAATACATGTTGTTTAAATATGGATACATATATGTATAATTAATACCATTGCTATTAAAGTTTTTAATTTAAAAAATAATTAGTCCTGAATTTTATTTGAATAAAACTTGAAGAGAATAGATTGATAATATATAATATATACTTGGGATATAAATACACATTTAATATATAAACACACATTTATCTGTATATCAACTTACTGTTCTTTTTCAAAGTGTTTTCTATATGTCAACTTACTGTCCTTAGAAGTGTTTTAAATAATCACAGCTGAACTTTTTTGAAAGCTATTTCCCTTTCTCTGGAATTTATCATGGGCTTGCGTTTTTGATCTTTTAATGTATATATTCATGTTTATGAATACAAAACTCCTTTGAATGCTATTTATTTTTATATTGATCTTGCCTACTACAACTAGAATCTACTTTCTGTGATTTGATTCATGGTTCTGTATTTGTAGTCAAATTGTATTGGTATGTAGCTGCCATTATTTTGTACTCTTATAGAATTAGGAAATCAGTATTGTGCTGGTTTTGTATCTATGGTGTAAATTGTATATTGAGGTAGCCTATCTTGGTTAATTGATGATATTCTTCTGTAATTGCTTCTGTAATCAATACTTTTTTGGAGATAGGAGTTTTTAGATGAATTATTCTTCAAAATTTTACATGTGAATTATTGGGTTACATTTTCTTTTACATTTCTTTTTAAGTGTCTCTTTTTATTAATTGATATTTTCCTAAAATCCATTCATATCATGCAAGTTTTAAAATCTGTTTGTAGAAATGAGGTACACTTTGTCATTCTTTGTTTCTACCAGTCATCATTTTTTCAGTTTTTTTCTAATTTTGTAAAATATTTCCTCAGTTTCTTGAGTTAATTAGCTTTTCATGAATCTTATTCTATTATTTGCTTTTCCTGAATCTTAATTTTTGATATTTTACAGTTTCCATGCTATTTTTTTAAATAATTTTGTAATCTTTGTAATTCTCTCTCCTGTGAATTTTTTTATTTCATTATTGTATTATAAAATTTTTAGTTGAATGCTTAATTATCTATATTCTTTCTTGTTTTGAAATGTTTATGACTTTATTTTCTCTTGGTCCATTTTTTTTTAAAGATTTAGAAGGAGAGAGCAAGTGGGGAAAGGGGCAGAGAGAAAGACAATCTCTAGCAGACTTCACACTGAACACAGAGTCTGACACAGGGCTCAATCCCAAAACCCTGAGATCATGACCTGAGCCCAAATCAAGAATAGAATGCTTAACAGACTGAGTCCCCCTGGTGCCTCTCTTTGTTCATTTTTTTAAAGCATATTCATTGGTTATGACATGTAACAATTGACTAAATTTTATTCTAGGTATTTTACAATTGATATTTGATTCCCTCTTTCGCATAAGAGTTGTTAAAAGATATTTGTGTGTAATGATGTCATAGAAATAGCACAGTAGAGAGTTTCAAAAATTGGACCCCCCACTAAAGCAACCATTAAGTTGGCAAAAACTAATAAAGTCAACTTTTTTATAAGTCTGGGATATAATCAGAAACTTAGAAAACCAGGGAAATGCTTAATAAAAAAGGCTATTAAATTTTGGTAAATTAGTTCATCTACCATTCCCCATTCCTCAGATTTGTACCAGCCATTGCTCATGTTCCTGGGGTAGCTTACTGATGTTGGGTGGTGTGTTTAGAAGGGAAATAAATATGTATCTTGTTTTCAAAAAATTGTTTTATTCATTATGATCAGACTGGAGGTCCCTGAGAGACCAGCGTAGAGACTGGCCTTTGTTTTAGCATAGGGAGAGGGAGAGAGAGTCTTTTTTTTTTTAAAGATTTTATTTATTTATGTGACAGAGAGACAGCCAGGGAGAGAGGGAACACAGCAGGGGAGAGGGAGAGGAAGAAGCAGGCTCCTAGCCGAGGAGCCTGATGTGGGACTCGATCCCGGAACTCCGGGATCACGCCCTGAGCTGAAGGCAGATGCTCAACGACTGCGCTACCCAGGTGCCCCAGGGAGAGAGAGTCTTAAGCAGACTCTGTGCTGAGTGTGGAGCTTGACACAGGGCTCAATCTCATGACCCTGAGATCACCACCTGAGCCAAAACTAAGAGTTAGAGGCTCAACCGACTGCACCATCCAGGTGCCTTGCATGTAGGAACCATTTAAAGACTTGTACCACCCCTAGCTTCCTGAAGGAAGGAAGAACAGATGGAGCAAGCAGTATTCAAACCAAAAAGCTGAGAAAGAAGAAGCTGAGAGGCAATTTCTTGGAGGAATAAAGGCTTAGAAGAGCTGCCATGCATACCTTGGAATCGGGAGTGCCACATACTAGGGATGGATGCATACTCAGAATAAGATTTGCAAGGATCCTAGGCATACACCAGTGGTTGAACTTTGTGCTCCACACAAACGAAAAGTGAAAGCTAAAGCAGAGTTGTAGACAAGGAGGCTCATCATTGAAGGAGTGACTTGCACAGAGCCAGTCTGCAAAGCCTAGACAGTATTTTTTTTTTCTTTTGGCCACAGGCATTTAAGGAAGTCTCTACCAAATCACTGGCTGACCAGTGAAATAATAGAATAGAGACTTTTATGACAACATATGACAAGAAATACAGTCTTTGAAAAAAAATAATTTGGAAAACTCACTGAATACATGGACAACTGTAGTTCTCAGCAGTCAATAAAAAGAAACCCTGGGAAGGGGAGACTCTGACTTCCAAAATTATCACATTTTAATATTCAAAATGTCCAGTTTTCAATAAAAATAGTAAAGATATACAAAGAAACAGAAAAGTATGGTCTATCCATAAGACAAAAACCATCCCTGAGCAAGTTCAGATACTAAATTTGATAGAAAAATATTTAAATACACTGTCTTAAATATGCTCAAAGTATTAAGGGAAAATGGACAAAGAACTAAAGGAAACAAAGAGAATGATATATGAACAAACAGAGAACATCAATAAAGAGAAATTATAAATGGGAGCCAAGTAGAAATTCTGGAGATTAAAAATCCTATAACTGAAATGAAAAATTCACTGGAGGGATTCAACAACAGATTTGAGCAGGTAGAAAAAAGAATCAGAAAACTTAAAGGTTGGTCAATTAAAGTTGTCCTGATGAGAAGCAGAAATACAAAGGATAAAAAAAATAAACAAAAACTGAGAGACATTTAGAATACCATCAAGCTTATCAACATATGCATATACTTGTCCTAAAAGGAAAAGAAAAGGAAATAATGTTTGAATAAATAATGATCAAATTATCTCCACATTTCTAGAAACACATGACTCTACATATCCAAGAAACTCAATAAACTCCATTTCAGACAAACTAAAAAAGATCCACACCAACATACAGTATAATCAGATTGTCAAAAGCTAAGGATAAGGAGAGAATCTTGGAAGGAGCAAGATAGAAATGGCTCCTCCCTTATAAGGGATTCTCACTAAGATTAATAGCTAAGAGCTAAATATTAGAGTACGGAGCTCCATGCTCTTATTTCCCCACAGAAACATTAAAAAAAATATATCAGAATTCTGAAAGACAATAAAAATTTATAGCAATTAAGCAAATGTTGAATTTAAAAAAAGGCAACCTAAAATGGTAAGAAATTTTGTGTCATATTTACTTGTCTTGGTCTTGAAATGTTTGTAGCCTAAGCTCCCAGTTTGGGACACTGGTCCCTCTTTCCAAGTTGCCAAGTATTGGCAACTTATTGGGTATGTCTGTTTTAGTCTGTCTGAGTTCTACCTGAAGGACTGACAGGAGACACTCATCTACTTTAACTCAAAATTTAGGTTGGATGAGCAGTGCACACTGATTAATAACACAGCAAGCTGAAATAATGTAGGGGCAAAATTATAGTCTACACATGTAATAGACCACCTAAGGCCTGGGGGCAAAAGCTGGATAGAATACGTTTGAAAAATTTGTACATTAAAAGGCATCCATGTATATAGGGAACTTTAGAAAACAATTATAGTCCCAGGACAAGTTGCATGCACAAAAAAGACTTGAGAGGACCTGAAGTTTTCACGGTGAGCTAAATCCAAGGGTTACTACAACTGTGGCCAGGTGCTGAAGAAATGTCCTGGCACAGAGCCAATCTGCAAGACTGGAAGAAAACTCTTTCCTTGTACAATATATAAATGTTAGCTCAAAATGAACCAACAACCTAAATATAAATGGTAGCAGACAATACTCTTAAAGTGTAGGGGAAATCTTCATGACCTTAGATTGGATCATAGATTCTTATATATGACATAAAAGGCATAAGTAACAAAAGAAAAAAAAATAGATAAAATGGGCTTTATCAAAATAGAAAACTTTTGTGCACCAAAGAACATTATCAAGAAAATGCAAAAAACAACTTGAAGGATGGGTGAAAATATTTGGAAATTATGTATCTGTAATTGTCTAATATCCAGAATTTATAAAGAACACTACAACTCAGCAACAAAAAGATAAACAATCCAATTTAAAAAATGAACAAATTTGCATAGACATGAAAAGATATACAAATTGCCAAGAAGTACATGAAAAGATGTACAATATCATTAACCAGGCAAGTGAAAGTCAAAACCACAATGAAATACCTTTCCATACACTAACACATAACAAATATTGGCAAAAAGGTTAAGAATTGGATGCTCACACATTGCTAGATGAAGTATAAAATAGGTCAGCCTCTGTGGAAAAGAGTTTGGTAGGTTTTCAAGAAGCTAAACCCAGAATTACCATATTACCCACAATTCTCCTTGGCATAAACCCCAAATAATTGAAAACAGATACTTAAATACGTGTATGTGAATGTTCATAGCAGCACTATTCCAAAAGTTGGAAACAACCCAAATGTCCCTAAATGGATGAAAGCATTAACAGAGATATATACATACAATGGAATATTATTCATCCATAAAAAGGAGAGAAGTAGTGATACAAGCTGTTACATAGATGTGCCTTGAAAACATGCTAAGTGAAAGAAGGCAGACGTGAAAGGTCACATAATGTGTGATTCCATTTATATGAAATATCCAAAATCGATAAATCCATAGAGAAAGAATGCAGCTTCTGTTTGCCAAGTGCTAGGGGCAGGATGAGTAAGGAGAGACTGCTTAATGAGTATGGAGTTTTATTCTGGAGTGATAAAGATATTTTGAAACCAGATAGAGGTGGTCATTGTACAATATTGTGAAAATACTAAATGCCCCTGATTTGTTAACTTTAAAATGATTAATTTTACATTATTGAATTTCACCTCAATTAAAAAACGATCTTTGTAAAATTGTGTGGTGTACCCTGCCCTTTCTCCAATTTTTATCAATAGTTTGTGTTTTCATTGCATAATGACTAGAAAATTTGATCTATTTTTCTTACTTTTGCTGTGAGATCAAATTTTTATTTGATTCTAGCTTGTGGACATTTAGGTAGATATTATTTAAACTCTTAATGTTTATATTCAAGTTGAACTGTAGAAAGTATAGTTGTTTTTTTTTTAAGATTTTATTTATTTATTTGACCAAGAGAGAGATAGCCAGCGAGAAAGGGAACACAAGCAGGGGGAGTGGGAGAGGGAGAAGCAGGCTTCCCAGCAGAGCAGGGAGCCCGATGCGGAGCTCGATCCCAGGACTCTGGGATCATGCCCTGAGCCGAAGGCAGATGCTTAATGACTGAGCCATTTAGGTGCCCCGAAAGTATAGTTTCTTAATGAAATTATAAAATCACTTACTGCATGTTAGTTATTATAATAAAAATAATTGGTTTATTATACTAAACACAATCTTTTTAATTTTAAGCTTCTTTATTTTATTTTATTTTAAAATATTTTATTTATTTATTTGTCAGAGAGAGAGCTCACACAAACAGGGAGAGCAGCAAGCAGAGGGAGAAGCAGACTCCCCACTGAGCAAGGAGTTCTATGTGGGCCTCCATCCCAGGATCCTGGGATCATGACCTGAGCCAAAGGCATATGCTTAACTGACTAAGCCACCCCAGGGTCCCAAATTTTAAGCTTCTTTAAACAAAATACGTTGTTTTCTGATTGTCGTGTGTAATCTAATGTACAATTAGAAATACTCCATCAACGATTGTCTACATTAGATAGCTAAGGTAATACTACATTGCTTATTTCCACCATATTAATACATTTAAACTAATAGCTTTCATATGGAAAAACATTTATCTACTTAGCCATTCTTATAATTTCACTTTTATTATTTTCTTTTGAATTAAATCTTACTGTAAGGGTTAGTTTATGAATATTAAAGTACTTTTTCATAAAGGCATTTTGTCACTCTATATGTATGACATTCATCATTAAGTACTCATTGAGGTAGCTGATTATTTTTACTGAGTATTAAGTTTAATTATATTAAATGATTGAATTTTGAGTGTTTTTCCCCCTTCTTGCTATACTTTTATTCTATTGCTTGAATCATGTATTATAATGATAACATAAGTAATTTTATGTAAAAATTATAATTACCTTCTGAAGTAGAATCTTTACAGGAAAAAAAAATGGCAATATGTTACAAGGCAATTGTAAATAGCCATAATTTTTAATCTAGTATTTTCTAGACCTATATCCCAATGCAGAAATCTGAAATACTGACCAATATTTATGGATATATGTGCATTTGCAGTGTTGTTTATAATTAAGGAATTTAGAAGGAATTTAAAAACCTATCAATAGGTGAATAATAAAACGAGATAAAAATAGTTTCATTTGATCTTCATACTTACAAAAACCATGCCCACTTTCTTTCTCCACCATCCCCTTATGTTCACACACTTTGTCAGCATTTATACTTGGAATACTGCCATAGTCTCTTGAGTGATCATCTTTATCTTCTCCTCAGGCAAGCCTCAGGTAAGACATTGATTAGGTCAAGCCATCATAAGCTGCTTATTTCACTAGAATGCTCTCCTTTTTAGCATTTGACAGATAATTTTTTTTATGTTTTTATGCACTTACAGGGTTTATGTATGTCTTCACAAATGACTGCTCTGCTCACAAAATCAGGAATTTTGTGTTTTTCTTACTTTTTTTTAATATGTCTTCATAAATTTGGTCACTCAGTAAATATTTATTAAATTAATGAATAAATAATGGTAATTGTGGTGTCATTAATAAAACTATAAAATTATGCAGAATTCTTCTAGAAAAATGGAAATAAGTCTCTTGATACAGTTGTAATTAAAAAAGACAAAGAGGAATATAACTTTTCTTTGTCAATCTTACTATTTCAAGTATGTTAAAATACACAAGTTAAAGAAAAAGACTAGAAGGAAATAATTTAATAAAAGTATTTTCTGAATATAAGGCTTGTGAATATTTTATAAAAAAGGTAGAAGATGATGCTTTATTAAAAATTAATATTATTTTAAGTGTTGATCCTCAAGTGCTTTAGAAGTTAAATCAATTTTACATTAATTTAGAAACCAGGAGAGAAGAACAAGATCTTAGAATCTAAGTGAGATAGAACCAATATAGAGTCATGTATTATAGGGAGGAGTTACAATTACCATTCATTTTAAGAAACTTCTTTGCCGGGATGCCTGGGTGGCTCAGTCAGTTAAGTGTCTGCCTTCAGCTCAGGTCATGATCCCAGCTCAGGTCATGATCCCAGAGTCCTGGGATGGAGCCTCCTGTCTGGCTCCTTGCTCAGTGGGGAGTCTGTTCTCCCTCTCCCTCTGCCTGTCCCTCCCCCTGCTTGTGCTCTCTCTTTCTCTCTCTGTCAAATAAATAAATAAAAATCTTAAAAAAAAAAAGAAACTTCTTTGTCCCCAAAATAAATATTAAATAGGTATTTTTTTAATATTCCAAGAAATACATAGTTACCCTACTCACAGTCTTTTACTATGAAACTAGTCAGCAAAAATCACAGAGAAAATCATAGAACATGTCCTTTTAAGCAATGAGGACATGCATTCAAGTCCCTTTTTTTAACTCTTATGAGAAATCAGGTGTTGGTAAGTCGGACTTTTTATCACTTTCCATCTAAAATCCAATTAAAATAACTACAAATACACACCAAGAGAGATGTTTGGCCATTGTTCATAATTTTCTCAGGTACATTAATCTTGGCATCCTGCTGTCATTCTTAGGGTAAATAAGAGTGATAGCATATAGATATTTGGTGCTATTAACTAAAAGGTGTTTAAACTTGCTGAGGCCAAGGGTATATATTATCATAATAATGAATTTTATTTTTATATAGCTTATTATTTGTTCCATATCTTTCTTATACTTTGCTTAAAATAGATATAAACTTGGACATAATGAAATAAAAATTTAAAAATGACTGTAACTCAGATTTTTATGATATAATGTACTTTTTTAGCATTATTTGAATTTAAAGAAGTTATAATGTCCTGATTAACTAGAATATCATTCTCTTCAGATGAAGATATTTATGCAGTTCCTAAGCATGTGGATCATAAGGTACCTCCTGTAATCAAATCACCATTGATGGGAATGATTTGCTGAATCAGTGGTGCATTAATAATTAAAGAGCTATTTCTGTTTTTTATAAATCACTATAGAGAAAATTGAGTCATACTTTCCATAGGCACATGTGGAAAACTATCATAGTTAGAACCTATGCTAAGCGTAATTTTACAGAAATAGATTTTACACCCATTAAAGCTAGGAAGCATATCAAATCATTTTGGATATACATGCCATTCTACTTATATTATTTTGAAAAGCCTTCAGTATAGAACAAACAAAGAATTACCATTCCGTCATCTCCTGATTATCATAATTACATTACAAACCCAAGATCCCATTTGTAATCCTCATTAGTTTTAAGAGAAAATGGAGTTGTGTCACTTGATGAAAATCTATGCCAAAATGTTCAGTGAAATTTACTGACACATAAATGCTACTGTTATCTAACAGTATGATGTTTCTTATAAAGTGCTAGGAAATTTTGTTTTATTATACGAGGAAAGATAGATCAGCTTTAAAAAACCATCTTTATATTATTGAAGTTATTTTTCAAATGCTTGACTTGCATGGAGGACCCAAGACCCTCTGAGTTCAAGGTCATTGCAGAGTCAAGAAACCAGAACTACTAAAAATTGAATCAAAGCTAAACACTTTGAAAGAAACAAGGTGAATGTTGTCCTCAGGTATTGATTCAAACATAAAATGCTATTTGAAGTTTACTTTGATGAGATGAGGAGACAGAAGAAAATTGGGCGGTGGGGTGGAGACTCCACTAGTGAAAGGTATAAAGGAACACAGACCTCTGTTAAGCTACCTTTCATGTGCCTAAAGTTTTCCAGGCTTTCCTGGTAGAAAGTCATGATATATTCTGGATTATTTTTAAGGGTGGAGTTATATTTCTACAAATGCTTTTCTGTTCTTCCCATTCTCTATGTTACAGTGTTAGTCCTGCCCTGAGAGATTTGCACATCTTTCCCACCACATCCTCCAGTGACAGGTAACCTTGACCAGGTGGATCGATAGTGGCAATGGGCCAGAATGTTGTACATTTGGTTATCTTTTTATTAAAGCACTGATAGGTAAGATGATTAAATCTCATGTGGGTTGAAAGTTTAGCAAGAACGGTAACTTGGGACTTTTTAGTCAGTTTCAATGCACATATGCAGTGCGAAGTTATCAGCTGGACAAGGTTATGGGTGAATGAGTGGGTACAGTTCTTTCAGTGGGCACAGTTACTCATAGAGATGGGTTGATATTTGATGGTCAGACAGCTTGCTAAGAGTACAAAATTATTTAAATCAGAGTACCTCAGATCATGGGCTTATTGCCTTGTACATAATTAAATAGATTGAAAAGTAGTGCTTTATGCCACTGATTTCTTACTGACTCATTTGATTAACTGAAAGTCTGGCTATGGGTAGAAATAAGAAGTTTGGAGGGAACATGTACAAAGGTAAACCTGAAGATAAGTGTAATGCAAATTTATCTCTTGCTGCCCATTGCCTATTTCTTTTTTTTTTTAATTAATTAACATATTGTGTATTATTAGTTTCAAAGGTAGAGTTCAGGGATTCATCAGTCTTATATAATACCCAGTGCTCATTACATCACGTGCCCTCCTTAATGTCCATCACCCAGTTACCCCATCCCTCCACCCCTCTCCCCTCCAGCAACCCTCAGTTTGTTTCCTATGATTAGGAGTCTCTTATGGTTCATCTCCCTCTCCCTCTTTGATTTTGTCTTGTTTTATTTTTCCGTCCCTTCCCCTATGATCCATTGCCTAGTTCTATATATTATTGTCCTTAATAAAAGCAACATATAACCCATACTTGTTAGAGTTTATCCTGAAGGTCCTCCAAATATTGATCAGCCTTGGTGTGATAGTAGACTATGATGTGGGGAAATAACAACAGCAACAACAAAATCTATTTATACTTAGGTGGAGATAGATATTGAAATAATATGCTCATGATTAATATTTGAATGTATTTGGGGCTGACAAATTGTCTACTAGATGAATAGTATAAAAACATTATTCCAGGATAGTGCATTCTTTCTAGTCACTGGACACTTAAATAGAAAGTGGAAAGGTGAATACAGACAACTGTGGCTTGATTTGAGGACATCATTATTTCGTTACAGTTTACAAATATTAACTCCAAACTGGCTCAGCTATAAAATGCATTTGTTGACTTTACACAAGACTTAGACCTAGTGGCTCAAAGGATTTCATCAAGGGTTCCCCCAGCCCACACCTGAATGTTTTGTTTTTTGCTGTTTCAGCTGGATTAGCAAGCTTCATAAGGGTGACTATTCCCCCACTTAGGATGTCCACGATGTTGTTTTCTGATCAGGCAAATATTTGTGTTATTCTCATGTATCACATATTCACATGACGTCCTCTGGGGTAAAAGAGAGGGTCTCTTCTGAGAATCTAACAGAAGTCCTATATTCCATTCCATGAATTGGACAAAATTGGGTTACGTTCTCATCTTTGAACCAATAACTATTGCCAGGAGGGAGATTGTTTGATTGTCTTAATTCACAAAAACTAAAGAAGGGAAATTTAATGTTACCAAATAACATGACCGAGAATAGGGGAGTGGCAAAAGGGTAGGGGAAAGAGAAAAGAAAAACAAAAAATGGGGGCGTGTCAAAAGGCACAGGAGTTAACCTGAAAGAACTCCCAGTGACCAAAGAGGGAATAATTTGAACAATGCTAGAATTAATTACAGGTAATACTGAATCATAAGTCAAAGAACAAAATAAATATCCACAATTCCACACATGTGTAATAATCAAATAATATAAATAAATGAGTAGAATGTACAACTGATTTTTAGAAAACAATTCCATTTAATAAATGCAGGAACACTGAAGTATGAAATTGCCATTAGAAGTCCACAGCTATGTTTTCAAAAGCAAGATCCAAAAATCTGTATTAAAATAGTGAACAAAAGTTAAAAGAAAAAAAGCTTGTATGCATATTCTCAATGCATTCCAAATAAATATGTATTAATTACAAAGAGAATAACAGTAACTATATAGAGGAGAATCCTGACACACCATCTTAACCAAGTTATCAAAGCTAGCATTGCCAAAAATGATACTTACCATCACGTGCTCCCTGACATTCACAGAGAAAGTCACATCACATTTGTGATTTTCTTCCCTATGAGCATAATTTTAGCCCAGTTATGAGAAATATCATCAAACTCACATTGAGACTCATTCCAAAAAAAAAAAAAATACTTGGCAATATTCAAAATTTCAATGTTATCAGAAGCAAGGAAAGTCTGAAGAACTATCCCATATTCAAGGAGACGAAGGAGATGTGACAACAAAATGCAAGGTGGAATCCTGGATTGTCTCTGACTTGAGGCAAAATGATTGATGGCATGACCTCAGCCATGGAAGGTGTGCAGGTGTCTCAACTCACTGTCCAGGGTAGTTCTGGATGATAGAATCACTTTAGGCTTTCTTCTTATGGGACAAAGTGCAGTCTGTAAATCTCTAATACAATCTACAGTACCTAGCTAGATACCGCAAACCAGTGTAAAGATCAATATTAAACCTTGTGGAAATCCACCTGACTTTCTAAGTTAGACCTTGAAGGTTTAAAAGATTTGTTCAAAATTTGATATCTGTGTTCAGGCCCTAGGAGGAGTGGTTGAGGTCAGTACTTCAGGTTCACTTCCTGTTGCTGCCTGGAGTCCTGTTAAGAGGAGCCATAATTAAATACCGTATGGGAAAAATAAATAGATTTGTTACTAGACAGCATTGGTTAGATTAGAGCGACCAAGGAAGAATTTACCACAAGCCAAGCAAGGTAGCTAAGAGAAGGGGATGTTGTTGACAAAAATTCTGCATGGTCTGTGCATTTCTATACAATCTGTGAGCAGACACACTTACTGTATTTGTTGTGGACTATCTTTTGAAGGATAATTTTATAGGAGACAGCTTTGAAATATTGAGATGGGGTCTCCCTTCTGAGCAAATGACATGTTTGTTTACTCTCCAATATAATAAATATACTATTTCCTCCCAGAATAAGGTCAGGCAAGCTTACTACTTAATATAAAATATCTGGGTCCCTAAGCTTGTGGCTCTGCTCCTGTAATTCATATTACTGGATGCAAAGACACAACTTTGGACTGGAGGAAGTGGCATAGATACACTGTGGCCACTGCTATTGCTGTGAGTGTAACACAGTCCTTTGCCTCTGACTGAGGAGTGACATAGATTCTCCATCTTCCATGTAATTGTTCCAAGCTAACCTGTTAACTTTTACTATGGTAAAAACTCAGACCCTTAGTTGTTGGGACTCAGTATAAGCTATAGTTTCTTATAGAGCAATGGAGAAAGTCGTGCTTACTTTAATAGGATTTATTAATAGTGAAGAGCAGTGACAGTTTAAAATGTTAATAAATAAGTTATTACATCGAATGGACACTAAATTTTAGACGGAATGTAAAATTTTTTAGGGAAAACCTGGAACTTGCCTTCTGCTCTCACAGCTCTCCTCAGGCATACTTATTTATCCTAATATTGAGCTTCTAATTGTTAAATAAATTAAACAATTTTCAATTTCTGGATCGCTGGACCTGGCTGTTACCTTAGACATTTTGATCACTCCATTCTACTTAAAATTTTTCTTTGGGGTCTGCAACATTCCATCTTTTCATTCTAGTTGTATTTTTCTGATTCTTTATCCCTTCTTAATAAGATACCTCTTCTTATCTTTTAAAAGATTGCTCTTTCCCCAGGATTTGCCAGCGTGAAAGTTTATCCATTCTTCATAGATTTAATTTATCAGGTATTCACTTTTTAGTCTTACTCTGATATCTCTCTATCTACCATTCCCCTGAGTTCTAACTTCCTGCTGGATAATTCTACCAGAAAACTTGAATATGTTCAAAACTGGACTCACAATCTCTATATTTTAACCATAGTTTCTTATTATTTTTGGTTTGTTTCATTAGTTGGCAACATCACCCAATCGGTTGCCAGAAAGTTATCTTTGACTCTCTCATTCACCCCAAATCTAATCAACTACCTAGTCCCTCTGAGCTTTCTCAAATTGTCCTTATCCTCTCCATCTTCATCAATACTGCTTTTGGTGATGCTTTCATCTATTGTTTTCTGTGCTTGTATTAGTACTTAAACTTAACTTTTGCACGCTGCTAGAAATCTGTCTCCTCGTGGATGCCCTTAGGATAAAATGGAAATTAAGTCTGGTTTTAAAAATCTCTGTGAACTGTTCCCTGCCCCCTTTTCTGTTTTGTTTGCATTGAATTCTGTGGTGAAACTGTGGATTTCTACTCCAGTCCTACACACGTGAAGATAAAACACTCTCCCCTTCAAGATTGTGCTCATGTTGTCCTCTGGAGTGCTCACATGCCTGGAATAATTTCATTTTTCCTATGTTTACAAAAAAATAAATAAAATAAAAATAAACAGTTCTTCCTTTAGGAACCAGGACTTAGCTTCACTTTTTCAGAAAGACTTCAATCCTGATAATTTAATGAGTCTATTATTTAGTATTACATGACTTATTTTTGGTACTCATAGTGTGGTGTGAATTCCCTTTAACTACACAGTGACTTTTGGTCATCTGTTTTTCTGTGCTTCTAAGAAGTAGGTGAATTCCTTGAGGTCAGGTGAAGTCAGGGAAACATGCCTTTTTGTTTTGCTTTGCTATTTTGTTGTTGTCTCACACAGTGACTGCTGCAGGCTCATCAACTAAAAAATAGTAGAATAATATGAACAAATGCTAAGTGATGTACTTATATCTATACCTGTATGTGTGCACACACACACACATACATACAAGATCGCAACTGTAACTGAAAATTGACTAAACCATTTTGGCTATTCTGAAGCAGTGGCTTTTATTAAATAATGCTCAAGCTGTCTCTCGATTGCCCTTTAGCAGAAGCAGCAGAATTTAGTGTCTATATTTAGCCATCTGGCTCCAGAGTCTGTATGAAGCTACTTCAGACTGATTTCCAGGTCATTTATTTTAACAGCTCTAGCATTTCTTTAAACCAATCCTGCCTTCATGCTTTCCTCCTAAGCAAATGTGGGCTCTGCATTAAGAAAAATACAACATAACACTTATCTCCTGAGCATGTTATTTAATACAAAATTTATGTACTCTTCTATACTTTTTTGACTAAACTTTATAATAATTTGAAGCATGCCCACTATTGAACATGTACATTAAATATATACATTACATGTAATAAAATATATTTAGTGCCTTTCGGACCTTGCTGGAACACAGATATATATTCTTTCCACTAAGTAACTGATATTTATCACTTCATTATGATAGGACAAACTATAAGATTCTACCTTCTAGACATAACTATCTAATGATACCATCTTACATTTCGAGATGCCAAAAAAGTCCATGTTATCAGGTATCTATGAATAGAGAATATAAAATTTATATGTCCATATATGAAAATATGTCTGAAAACTCCATCTAGATATCACCCATATTTCTAACCCTGTGTGACAGCAGCAAAATTATGGTAACAAATAAAAATGTTTACTCATTAAAAAAAAACACAAGCTATCCAAGCACTGTTTAAAAAAAAAAAGGCTCAAATTCAGACAAATAAACATCGATATTCATTGACTCACGATACTTGTACAAATTTGCACTAAGCCCTAAAAAAATCTCACATTAAGACCAAATTGGTATGATAGGACAAATATAGAAAATATTTTAGTAGGAATAGTTTTTACGAAAATAATAATGAATTATAGATTAATTATAGATTAAATTTATAATCCCACTAGAATTCACTTAAGATGTGTATCTTTAAAGTTACTGTTTATTTATAAAGATAATACATCATTTAATTAGTAACTATTATAAGGCTACTAACAAAAATATCAGCTTTCTAACAATTTCTAAATATAAACTCCTGCTGCTCTAAATATAAAATCTTAAAAAAAAACAACCTGTTTTCAGCATGGTTTCTGCCATTACTTCATCTCTTCTGCTTCTAAAATATTTTAAAATACATTCATTTCCTTCTATTACCTCTCATTTCATTCTTTTTAACCTTTTAGTTTATGCCTGTTTTTAAAATCCTTTGACTGCAATGTTAGTGAGGTTGCAGAAGGAAATGGAGAGGAAGATAACGAAGTGCATTTAACCTGTTATGTTAACCAGATCACCTGTCACTTCCAATTTCATTAATATCCCTGCAAGTTAGGAGGAGAGAATGCAGAAAAGTGTAATTATTTAGTCATGTTCTCTTTCTTTCATTTTTTTTTTTTAAATTCAGTGATGTCACAACTGTTTCTTGACTGTTTAGGTGCTGGGCTAAGAGGGGACCTATAGAACTTAACCAGAGAGAAATGACCTCTGCCTGCAGGATGGCCCTTGGCCATCCCCCCAGGTATTCAAAAGGGTCAGTATTCCCAGATGGAGTTGCTTGGGTGAAGGAGCCAGCCCATCCATGGCCAGGTGATGAAAGTAGGGCTGGGTCAGAAAGAGAGTAATGCCCTGAGGCTGTTCATCAGAGAAAAGATTCAAAGGACAGCAGTGAAGGTCTCCTGGGGTGAATTCTAGAACACTTAAAACTGCCCCGTAGGAAGAACTAGTTCCAAGGATTTGCGTGAATGCCTGTTTTTTGTGTTTTGGTTTTTGTGTCTGTGTTTGTGTGTGTTTGCATGCAATTGTTTCCTCTTTTTCTTGACCTATTGTGTGAAGTATACTAAGTTAACTAAACACCTTGCTCTTTCTGAAGAGCAATGACTAGATGGGCCACCAAGGTGTCTTAGGGCAGACTGTTTACTGCGTACTGGTCAGTATACCTGGGTTCCAGGTGTAAGGGCCATTAAAAAAAAAGTCAGGGAATGTAGGCCTCGGGATATCAAATGGAATGTGTCTTTTGATTAAAAAAATAAACATGCTAATGAATATAAAGAAGAGTAATCTAATCTTGGATACCGGGGTGGCTTCCTCATATTTTATGGTTAATATGATACCTAATGGGTGAGTAAAATAGACAATGTAAATCTGGGAGAAAAAGGAAATCATCTGGGAGAAAAAGCGTTTTAAGTACTGTGAAAACCATATTCAAAGACCCTGAGGTGGAAAATAACTGAATATTCTAGAAACTTACAAAGGTTAGCATATTTGGAAAGTAATTGTTGAAGATAGGTAGGAGAAAAATGATTCAGGATCTTCTGTTTTACAATTTATTATAGAAGTAACATATAGGAAGGTCTAAATCATATTACATTTATAAAAGTTCTCTGTTAATTCTCCTGGGGAAGAAGTAGAAATGAGAACTTAAACTAAGTATTAAGCCAGTGGACAGAAGAAAACCCAGTCTGTTCTGTTACCATGTATGTTTCTATAACACATTCTGTTTGGCTGCTGCACAAACACTTTTCAGCTCTAAGGAAGTTAAAATGAGTGCCTGGGATTTCTGTTTCCGGGAAGTTGGAGTAACATAGTTTTTCCTGTTCATTCCACTAAGTACAACAAAAACCCCTGGGAATTATATATAAAACTAACTAAAGATTCTGAAATATAGAAATAGGCAACCAACCAGGGCCCTGGAACCTGAGGAATGATGTGGTGAGGTCCCTCAGTTTTCAGAGAAAAACAGAATTATCAGAGACAAAGAAGAATATTATGTTATAAACGAATCACTCCATCATAAATAGAATTCCTATATACAGATTTATGACAACTGCAAATGATGTGAAGCCAAAGCTGATAGACCTGAAAAGAGAAATAGACACATCTCAAATTAGAGCTTCAAGTATATATACAATGAAATTATACATATACACACAGTGCTGGAGCATTTGGACATCCACAGGCAAAAAAGTGAACTGTGACCTAATTTTCATACCTTATGCAAAAATTAACTGAAAATAGATTATGGATATAAATCTAAAATGTGAAATTCTGAAACTTAAGGAAAAAAATAGAAAATCCTTAGGATCTATGGGTATGCAAAGACTTCTTGACACCAAAAGCATAATACTTAATAACAGAGATTGGTAAATTTGATTGCCTCGCGGTTATAAGTGTTTCCTTTGTGAAAGAGATAAAGAAATAAGGATATGTTAAGGGGATAAAGAGAAACAAGCTACAAGGTGAAATTATTTGCAAACCACATATCCAACAATGAACTACTATCTAGAATTTATAAAGAACTCTCAAAATTCAGTAATAAAAAGCAAATGATCCAATTAAAGTATAAGCAAGGACATAAAGAGACGTCTTCCTCAATGAAGAAGATATACAAATGGTAAATAAACACATGAAAAGATGTTCAACATAATTAGCTATCAGGGAAATTGAAATTAAAGCCTACATATCTATCACGATGGCTAAACTGAAAAAATAGTGACAGCATCAAATGTTGGTGAGGATGCAGAAAAACTGGGCCATTCATACTGGTATAATTTAAAATGATATAGTAACTCTAGAAAATACATCGTCAGCTTCTTTCCAAAAAATGCAATTATTGTACAACCCATCAGTTAAACTCCTCAGCATTTATCCCAGAGAAATACAAAGTTATGTTTACACAAAAACCTATAAGAGAATGTCTATAATAGCTTTACTTGTAATAGGAATAACTGAAAACTACCCAAATGACCTTCAAGGTATGAAGGGTTCTATAATACATCCATACCATGGAATATACTACATGGGAACAGACAATTGATACATACAACGGCTTGCACATGCATATATTCATCCCTAGAAAATTATTCTATAAGAAAACAATCCCAAAAGGTTACATGTTGTATGATTCCATTCATATAACATTTTTGAAATCTTATACTATATCAATATACATAAATAAGATGAAATGTTAATATACTATAATGATATCATATAATATAGAAATGAAAAATAGGTTACTGGTTGCTGGAGTTTAAAGAGGCAGTTGGGCAATAGGGAATCAGGTGACCTAAGGTGTCCTTATGGTGTAGAAATGTGCTGTATCTCGAATGTATTAATGCCAATATCCTGATTGTGATATTGAACTATCATTTTGCAAAATGATACCATTCAGGAAAACTGGGTAAGGAGTACACAGCACCTCTCTACGTTATTTCTTACAAATACATGTTTATGATTATTTTAAAATAAAAAGTTTAGTTTAAAAAATGAGTAGCTGAACCCAATTTCTATCTTATATGATATACAATTCCTGGAAAAGTTGCACTTTTTCCTGTGCCCCCTGTGCCCACCTTAGTTGTAGTAACTATCTACAAGCTAGCATTTCTACTATGAATGTGTACATATATGCATGGGCACACACACACACACACATACACACACACAAACACATGTTTTTAATATAAGACTTAACCTCTAGGTATTTTAATCATTGCCAGCCTGGATTATTAAGTCATTTCCTGAAATAGCAATGATTCATCAATTCATTTATTCATGTATTCATTTATTCATACATTTATTTGTTAATGTTCTGGTAAACAAATTTGCATAGATTTTGAATGGTCTACCATTAATCCTATTTTCCCCATAATTTATGTTTTATCAGTGCATGACTTAGCAGAATGTGGAGTTTGTCAGGAATGCCTGTTGGGCTATATAGAAATATGTGTAGATATATTTTGAGATCTTTTAAAGATAAAAACAACTAAATTTTCATTGATGGAAATAAAGAGATAGAAGAATTAATGTTGTCTTCATAATTCTGCCTTGAGTGCCTGGATCCAAGACAGGATTTTATTGCTCAGACAAGCACTAGTGGATAAAGCATACATCTGAAGGGGAAGAAAAAAAAAAAGAAACCTTAAGATTTTTATATATTATGGGTTTTTTGTTGTTGTTGTTCTGAAACCAAGAAAGAGCTTTGAGATAAAAGTATTCATTGTGGGATTATTTGCAAACATGATGATGATGCTGTGAGGATATGTAAGATTACTTGGTAGGAAGAATAGAGCAAGAATAAAAGAGAATTGTTGGGTATAGAGCCCTGATTAAATCCAGTATTCATTCCTGTTGTCAAGAAATGTAGAAACCAGGAGGATAGATTTTTATGAAAATCAGATTTTAAATATTTTAAAGAAACGGTTAACTTTGTCAAATATTGCTCACACTTTAGTAATGATGAAGATTCAAAAGTATCTCATGGATTTAAAACAAAAGACAACAGTGACAACTTAAGCAGATTCATTCACGTGTGGAGGCAGGTTGAAGATGAGAATGTGTTGAGTGGTGAGTGGGAGAGGAAGAAACACCCATGAGTTGCTATCCTTTTTAAGACATTTAGCATGGGAGCTATTTTTACTGGATAGATCTGGTCATAAAATCCAGTTTTGCCGTGCATTCTTTGTGTGAACTTAGGCAATACAATGTTCAGAAACCAAAGAAGACAGAAATCAAACAATATCTCGTACATATCCCTCTTTAAACACAGACAAACAGCTGGCACTAGAAATGTTCCTTGGGACAGTCTATTTTCAAATACCTTAAGCAGTTGAGTAGAAATGTTGAAATCTCGAGGGAAAGGAGATTGGCAGAAGCCCAAGTAACTGAAAGGCGAGCATCAGTGTTCAAAAGGCTTGGAGCAAATAGGGGTCAAAGAGACATTTACTTTTTTGTGCTTCTTTAGTGCTTGGACAAAGCACATTATAAAAATAATGTTGCCTTTCTTCTAATTGAAATTGTGTCTATAATCTTCCTGGTGGTAGTGAAAACTCTGTTTTCCTCTTTACTAATCTTCAGTAGTCTGCAGTATTCAGTTATGTTTTATTTGGGTGTCTGGGTCTTGTTCGTGTCCTAAATTGCGTAGGAGGCTGCGTTTCACATCTTTCACATCTGAGTTAATGTGCTGCCTATGAAAGTACATGTGCCGATTTGCAGAACCCTTGGATATAAATTCTGGACGCCCACAGGTAATGGATTTCAATGTTTACTTCAATTTTATGCTCATCGTAAAGTCTCCATTTGGCCATCTGTATTATAATTTTGTGTGTATGTGCATCAGCTCCTTATAAGTATAACAGTAATAGTAGTAGGATTGTTCTGAGTAAACTAAAACATAAAAAAATATAGAAAAATTCCTAGTTGGGGCAAAAAAATATTTTTATTATCAAATATCTAACCCAGAGTAAGAAAAGGAAAATCTCTTACAGTAGCTCATTTGGTCTTTGGGCATCTCTGAGCAACCAGAGCATCCTCTTTTATACTAAATCCAAATCTCTAATGCTGAAATGTTCACACATCATCCCATTCCAATCGGAGAATCTTCATACAAGCCTATGACAGTTTAATGTGCATTTTATATTATTGTATTTTTCAGGCAGTTGAAGGGAACCCCCATTCTTCTCTGAATATTTCCTTTTATAGACGAGATAACTCCCATTCCTTAGGCTTCATACTTCCTCATCAATATTGTATTTTTTTCCTCCTATAACCATCTGAGGGGTGTAGCACAAGCTATGCATTATATTGAGCAACTCTCTTAATCTTTATCCTTAATCTGACTCTTAAAAAGCTCCTCTGTTTTTAGTTCCTTGAACACACCAAGATTTTTTGAATTTCATAGCCTTCACATATTCTGTACTATAGATCTGCAATGTTCTTTGTCTCATTTGTCAAGAGTCTAGCTTCTTCTCACATTACCTGAAATGCTTCTTATTAAGAGAGGCCTTCACTGATAACTAAAAGCTTGCCAGCCATTAGTATTTATTTTGCAATCCTTTCTTCCTCTCTTTCTTAATACTTTTGACAACACTAAATTGTTTCGTATTGTTTTCTTTGCTTTTTTTATTTGCTTCCTCACGGAAATGCAACACCTCCATAAATGTAGGGGCTGTAACTGAATTTAAAATTGCTGTTTCTCTAGTACTTCAATCAGTAACTAGCAAACATGCTTAATTAATATTTGTTTAATGAGTGAACAGAATAATAAGTGAGGTAATTAAATATGTTATGTTTAATATGTTATGTTACAATTTACTTATTTTTTTTTTGTCCATGGAGATACATGGTATAATACGTAAGAAGTGTAAGTGGTACAGAAGAAGAGTGGACCTACTCTTTGTGAGATCTAAATATGGGCGTGAATAATCTCTGCTCTTCAGTCTTCTCATGCTCATTTATTTAGCTTGTGCCTTTGAATCACCCAATTGTATATTAAATCTAGAATTAAATTGCTCACCTGAATCGGGATCCAAGCTATTGATTCCATGGACTACATCCAGTGAGAAGAAAATAGGCAATATTAGTAAAAATAGGTTTTAGTTTCCTTATTTTTTACTATTATTAGTAGGATTAAGGCAGATTCTACTTGCTGTGGGCCATGCCTAAATTAAAATTAATGATTTTCATCTTTGCCTTATAAACCTTATCAACTCTAGTTAACCTATACAAATTGATTCTTAAATATTTATATGTTATCTGAAGATTTTTGGGAGTCAGTGTTTGAGTTTAAAACTTTGAACTTGTAATGGAAATGTCTCTTACACTAAGGTCCCAACTCCCATAGTGCCAGACCTACCTTTTAGGCAGGTAGATGGCAAATGTAGAGTTTTGTAAATATATTTATGTAAGGGAGTTTGTAAGTTTTCCCTTTATATACTACTTACGTTGGAAGAGATGCCTGATCCTATAATTTGAGGTAGTGCCTGGTTTGTGATGCAATATGCAAATATAGAAATAAAAATAAAACTCCAGCCTGCTATCACATGTATGATGTATGCGGGAATGGTGAATGGTGGTGTGTGCACACCTGCTGATCAGGGAAAAACTACTAGAGGAAAAATTGGGAGTCACCAAATTTGAGCAATATGAAAGCATAAAATCAAATCTAACAGGCTGAGTCAAGGTTAGCAGAAACTGATAAAAGAATGAAGGAAATTAAAATAAGACCTGGAAGAAGAAATGCAAAAAGTGATCCAGTTGTCTCAGTGTTAGTTTACTACAGCTCTCTCCCCATTCCTGGCAAGATCCACTTAAAGTTCTATAACTTCTTCCTTATGTTTACCACAAGAGTTGAACGCAGCGTTCGTATCCTTACATGTCTATTGGGTTCATATTTACCTTCCATGCTACTAGTCATTGTATGTAACCAAGATGTTTCAACTCTGCAAAATATCAACATCTCTCTTTGTATCTCTAAGTGGTACAGCCCCTGTCTGATAACAATGCTCTCCACTCTTGCACTTGATATACTTTAATTTAGTAATAATAGTGGATTTTTTAAAGTCTTGAAACAAAGTATCCTGAATATATTTATAATTACTAGGACAGCATGAAAAGCCTTTTTACCTTATCATCCTCGGGAGATTAAAAAAACTTGGGACTTCATAAGTCATGACAGCTTACTTGTTCTCATAAGGGAATGCATATGATTTCTTCAGAGGAAGATATCATACACAAAATTAGATGGCAATTAAGAGCAATTTCCTAAATGAAAATATCCTATCTTCTTTTGCCAAATTATATTTGGAATTCCTCTGGTAGTGACATGAACTTTAATGTTCTCTGGAGTTACTCGTGCAGAACTATGGAATCAGAGGGTGAAAAAAGTGAAGTTATAGGGATAGAGAAATACTGTCACATGAAATCAGATCATTCAGAATGTTTCGGACACTTAATCCAAATAATTCATTCTTGCAGCTTATTTTTAATTATTAATTATTATTATTATTATTTTGCCTTATATTATCCTATTTTAAGAGGGGCAAAAATGATTTTGGTGCAAGGAATCTACTACTAAGTTTCAGTCCAGATGCTACTTTTTATCAGTGTAAATATGAAAAGGTTTTCAAATGCATCTCTAATATTGGGATTAGAATAATGCAACACTGTTATGAAATACACATGTGAAATGCAATGAAATGATGAGAATATATTTGTTTACAAAATTACTTAGAGCTGTCATACTTACTTACAATCATGAGGACACGGTCTGGTCATACCTAACAATCAGCTTTGCCATAATCAATGAACTAATGGGGAGTAGGAAGGCCTTAATTCTCATTTTACTATGACAATTCACTTGCTAGCTTTTTGCCTTTGTTTTTTTGTCTATACATGAAGATAATTTCTGGCCTTACAGAAGTGCTGTTAGGGTCAATTTCTGATTTTGAATACTAATACAAGGAAGAAATGATGTGAATTTTATAAGGAAGCAAGTCATCAAATATAGTTCATCTCAATACTGGCACGTATTTTGGTTAAGTTTTTACATGGGACATCTGACTTCTGATTTTCACTAGAACATTAGTGATACTGATTCATCTCTTCTGTCTCATTAATGCTCAGAGAAATGTGCACAGATTTATTCCTGCATTTCTGTTCTTCTCTCAGTGGTTATTTTCTTTCTCCTTGCAAAACTTTCTATCATATTCTTCTAGTATAGGTTCTGATGGTTAAAATCAATACATAACAAAACTCAGTTTATTATTTTTTCTGAAGACATGCTTGTTCATTTTCAATATTCTATGACATTTTTGCTTGATTTAGAATTTTAGGAAGTAATGTTTTTCTTTATTTTTTTTTAACATTTCAGAATTTTATGAACATTTTTCAATTGCTTTCTGATCTTTTTCACTTCTGTTAAAAAGCCAGGTATCAGGCTTTCATTTGCTCTTTTGAAGATAATATGCCTTTTTCTCTGGCTGCTTTTATAAAGATTCTGGTTTTGTTTTGTTTTGGTTTTTGGCTTTATAATTTGATTAGAATATGCCATGGTAGAATATTTTTATTGGTGTTGTTTTTATTTGCTATTGTGTCTATGTTGCTGAGATTCTCTGAACTTTTGTAGTATTAATAGGCTATTGAAGCCATTTATCGAGTTCTTAGTATCAGGTATTGTATTTTTCGGTCTTAGAATATCAATTTTATCCCTTTTTTCGTTCTAGATTCTAAACTCTATTGAAATTTTCCATGCTTTTATGTATTTTTGTCACTTTGCTTTTGCTTTCTCGAACTTACAAACCATCACTATTTCCAAGTTTGTTCATTATTCACATCTTTTATTTATTCAATTTCCTTTTTTTTTTTTTTTGGCTATATAGTCTAAAAGGGAGAAAACAGAGTTACGGGATTACAAGGGAGAAACCCAGTCCTGGTGAAAAAAAATTATTCTTTAAATAAGGGTTGCCTGAAGCATGATCATTATCTCTGGACTTTTTCAGTTATGTGAGCAAAAATATTTCTTATACATTTCCTATATGTTTTGGTTCTGTCCGCTAGCGCAGATGTGTAGCACAGGATTAAGGTTAAATAGGTGTTGAACATAAAGTGAAGAGAAAGAATGAGATTACTTTAGTGAAAATTGCTGGAACTCTGTGGCATTTTCTGAAATTCCAGGATAGGGAGGCCCAGGAGCATAAAAAGTATTTTCTTCTCACCTTTTAAGGAGCTCAGCCAGAGGGCACAGTAGTACAATAGGACTCCTTAGAGTTCAAGGCACACAGTGGTTTCTAATTGGTATCTCAACAATGTAAACGCAGATCTGTGAATACAGCCCTTTTGGCAGATGGAAGAGTGTGCGTTTCCCATTAACCAATAGGACTTCTAAATTTGCTCTAAAACAAGAATATTTCAAGTGCTTTTCCCTTAGAGATGAGTCAGTAAAATAAAAAGTAGATGCTTTTGACAAGGTTATGGGCCACATAATGTCCCATTTTTCCTCTGAGAGGGAGATTTTACAAACTTGTGTTTACATTACAAGTAATTGACTCTAAATACTTGGATCAGATTCACTATCATTCTTGAAAAATTAAAGTAATTGTTTCCTCTTTTATTTTCTGTCCATTAAGTCTACTCACCTCCTGTAAACTTGTCTAACATGAATGCAGGGATTATCTTTTTCTTGGGAGAGGGTACTCCTATAGGTCATTCTGGACCCACGATTTTTTTGAATTTAAGTTATGGATATAATAATCTTATAGGTCTAGTTAGTGTTCTAGAACTTAGAAAATGTTTCTGGTTTCTCTGACATGAAAGATTTGACATTCATTCATTCATTCATTCATTTTTCATTTCCGGTATTACATAAACATTTCATCAAGTTCTAAAGAAGGGACTTAGCCACAACAAATACTTGGCCAGAGTGGAAGAAAGAAAGCTGCAGAAGGCAGATATGTGGCCTGTAATTTCTAAATTTCCTTAGGTTTTATTGGTCCCCTTTTAGTTTGCTGTTAAGGGGGAAAGGATATATTTCTGTAGAAGGCTGACAATAAGAGGAGTTTATATCTTTAAAGTTTCATGGTTTTTTTGTTTGTATTAGGTGAATGATGCTGCCACAAGACGCCCTGGTGAAGTGGAGCTAATGTGAGCATTGAGTCAGAAAACTCCAGGTCTGATTCATGACTGGAAGCCAGTCACTAGACGTAGCCAAATGTCTTCTTTTTCACCTCTAGGATGGGTGCTACAGTGGTCATTATGTTATAACACAAATGTGGATTTTAATTGTGTTTTCTAAGGAAAGTTATTCTAGTCAGAGTTTTATCCTTCTGGAATGTTCAGCTTGTCTCTGATTACAGTGGCCATGCTCTAGAGGGATTTATTAGAACAGCCAAGTTATTTATATTGGCAACCAATATCTGAGGCCTTTTTTTTTTTTTTTTTTTAGATTTCACTTATTTATTTGACAGGGGAGAGAGAGAGGACAAGAGAGAGAGAGAACGAACAGGGGGAGTGCCAGGCAAAGGGAGAGGGAGAAGCAGGCTCCCTGCTGAGCCAGGATCCCAATGCAGAGCTCCATCCCAGGACCCCAGGATCATGACCTGAGCCAAAGGCAAACACTTAAACCGACTGAGCCACCCGGTGCCCTGGTATCTGAGGCCTTTCTATTAACGTAAGATATATTAACATTTAGATTTTTCATTGATGGATTTAGTACTAGTTTATATAATGACTGCTAAAGTGGCATCTCGTGGATAAAATAAGCAATATTCAAGATATGTGGATTGAATATTCTAGAATATTCTAACATTATTCCTTATACTTCCTTATGTAAAGCAAGCCCTGCAGTTTGTACCATTTATGGATGGAATACAAAGTTTGATCCTTAAACAGTCTTGTGTCCAGCTACTGAGTGGGAGAAAAATTGGAGGGATGTATTTTTCTGAAAATAAAATAATGGAATCCTGCCTCTAGAATAAGATTGCATCTTCTTATTAAGGAAACTTTTTTGGTAAGATATGTTGGATTACCTAGAACAGACAGCTGGGAACTGTTGTTGTGTCTTCTTACTACTGAATGTGTGTGTATTAAATGGCTAGATGCATGTTTTGGTTACAAATTTGTGGGGCTAAAACTTGGTACCTATACTCTCAACAAAAAAATAGTTTGAAGATTCTACTTATCTTGTTGTGTTAGTTCAGTTTACAACAATGCTTACTTCAAAATCACTTATTTCATAAGACAGGACTAAATAAGACCAAGTGCTTAATACAGTGTGAATGCATATCAAGTGCTCACTAAAATGCTAATTCTGTTAGTTAGAATTAGAAGACAGATTGATTACTCATTACATTGTCATGTCTGGGAATCCAAGTTGGACAGGCAAAAGTCAAGAGGAAATAAGGATAAGTGAATTTTTGCAAAGTATAACCTTGGAATACATTGATTAATGACCTAACCTGATTCACTTCACAACTCTCTGAGAATAGTATCAATAACAAATCGCTTGAATTAAACTGTCCATTTACTTGGGGTATTTCAAACTTTCCATTTACCTGGGGTATTTCTAAATGCAGTTAAAAAAAAAAAAGGAAAGTCTTCTTCTTAGGTGGGGTAGGATTTTCTTGGATACTCCCGTGATTTCCTCCTTTGGTTGACTATAGGCTTGTCTCATAAATCTAATAAGGGAACATGAAGAACTGACTCTGGGGAAAATTTTCATCTGCAAAAGAGAAACCCTTTTAGTTTCCTCCTTTCTCACTTTCCTCCCTAGGGAAATGGAATAACTAACCTAAGAGGTTTGATTCCAGGAGTGTTTCAGGGACAGTTTTATTAGTGGGAAAGTCATTGTTAAAAGGCCACATATTTGATGTAACTCTTATTTTCTCCATAGTGACAAAACCTAGTAAAAGGTAAATAGCTGGTCCACGGTGTGCCTTCTGTAGCAGGAATCTGCTTACGGGGCTCTTTTTCTTGTGAACACTGTTACTCACTTGGTTATTGTTTAAGTCAATCTGGGAGTGTGAAAAGAATAAAGCAAAATCCAAATTTTGATTTAAGTTTAGAAAATTAATCTATCTCCATCTACTCCCACATAGCTTACTAAACTCCTTAACATGGAGAAAATAATTATTTCACAGAAATGTTAACACTAATAGCATTACATTTTACAAATCATTGAATATACATTAGGATACTTTACTCTCATAAAACCCCGTAAGTTTGTATATGTAATATTATTAACTTCTAAACATAAATATTTATGTGAAGTACACTATCTATGTTGAAGTAAATGCTGAATCTATATATTAACAGAAAAAGGGATTTAAAATACAAAACAGGTTTTTTTCTTTGTACTTTGAATTTAGAAAAGGTGGCAAAGTTTGTTTTGTTTTTTAAACAAGTTCATGTGCTTTCAATATGTTTGACTATGTCAGTAAGAAGTTAAAACACTGCTTATCAGATAATCAGGCATTTGTTGGGTATTTACCCATTGAGGTGTTCTAACAGGAGCAATTCTAACAAGTTTCACAAAGGAAATAATTTTTTTCAAGAATAATGTCTTACACTTGAAAGTCAATAGACTAACCTCTGTGAGACTTGAAAACAGAGCAGAAAGGACTCAAGAGTTGAATCTAGAGACCCTAGCTGTGATGTTTTACTCAGCTACCACTTCTTTCAGCAAGATGTCCGGTGGCTTGGCAGGAAGTGCAGCCCTCTGGCCCTCTGGTTTCAACAGATCTGGCCTAGGCAAATTTCTTGTTTTTGTTATTTCATGCCTCTAGGAGAATTAAAGTAGACAATGAGCAAGAGAGATTATATGGATGATATTAATATAATATAAAAATATAGTATAATATAATATGATATAATATAATTAGTATATAATTCTGCAGTTCTTATTCTAAACTCAAAAGTCTTACCTATTCAATAAATGTTGTGTGGTGTGTAATAAGAGATTTGTATGGCTTCTTAAAACTTCACAATGTATCAATACCCTTTTAGGTAAAAGAGCCGTACATGTAATTCCCATTAACTGAACATCTGTTACTCAGTTTATTGAGGTTTAATGACTTATGTGACTCTGGGTTGCAAGCAGTTATTTTAAAGGTGCTTTAACAATTTAAAAAATATCTTTGAATAGATTAGCTTTTTTTCCTTCAAGCAACTAATGGGGTGGATATTTTTATTCTCCTTGTTTTATCCCCAAGAAACTTAAGACAGAGGTTGATAAAAAAAAAAGTCACTTGAAGTCATTCAGCTTTTTAAAATGTTGAACTTCAGCTATGTAAGATCTTATTCTTCAAAAAGCTATGCTCATTTTAACATACTTAATGTTACTCCCTTGTTTTGAAATTTAAGTTTTTTGATCACTTGAGAAATTAAATTTGAAACATTAATTGTTGTTAGTCTTTTGAAAGAAGAGTGAATCATCAGAATATTTTTCTTACTAATAATTATTGTCATCTAACTTATAAAACTCCCAACTTAGGTTAAGAATTAAAGTTTTAGAAACCATAGCTGTGTTATACGTGTGTCTGCCATTCTGCAAATGATTCATTTTTATATTTTAGCAATAAAATTATTATTTTCCTTTTTAAGGGTATAAATAATCATAAATAAATTGGATTTTCTCAAATGTAAAAGTTCGACAATGAAGCACACTTCCAGAACAGTGGATTATTCTATTTTTCAATTCAAAATACTGTGTTCTATTTTTCAACTTCACTCCAAAAGAATTGCCCTGACTTTTTAACTGAACCTTATACAGAAAAAAAAACAAAAAAAAATGGATACTATAGATATATAGAACAGCTTCTTTACCTAAATTATAAAATGTTACCTCAAATACTTTTGATTACACAATTTGTGACATTTTAAATACTATAATTCTGTAGACATTCATGTCAGATTTTATTATACATATCAATAATTTTAACATGATTTTAATAATTTCCTGTTAAAATTAAAGATATATTTCTACAAACTAGAAGAATGTTCTTTATGAAGTCACCCTCATCCTTTGAAACCAGTGCTTTGAAATGTCACCATTAACACTTCTTTTTATAAGTGTTAAAATTATAATGGGCCCACACAAATAAGTGGGAGGTGCTAATGGGCACTTCATTTTTCCTGAATGCAGAATATCTATTAGAAAAGAGATGCTACAGGGCTTTTAAAGACTTAGTGGTCTCTTATTAACTGAATTTTACAAAAATATCCACAAAGGTAACTATAATAAATCTCAAAGTAGAGAGATATAGAATATAAATGTTATAAAAAAATAATGACAATTATGGGCTTATTTTTATTGCACATGGATAACAATTACCTTTGTGTAGATTATTATGGAACAGCCTATTTCTGACCCTGTTAAATGTTTGTAGACCCTAGACTCATCACACATTCATGATATACCAGGGAAAAATCTATGTACCCATTAACTTTCATTAAGAATAGCATAAAGATATAACATGAACAATAATAGCTTTAAATTGTTTTGTGATGAACTGTACCATATGTTTCTATCTGGACTTCTCAGAATCCCAATCACCCAAAAGCTTGAACAGCTGCTGCCATTTTGCAGATAATTGCTGTAAGATGCATTTTGTCCTTCCATGTGTTGATTTCTCCTTCCGTTTCTTTAAGTCCAATTGGATGTTTATCACATTCCTTTTTCTAAATGTGTCTGCTTTCCTCCTGAGCTCACTTTGCAAACTAAATACTTTTATCCAGGAAAAATTCCTCCAGGTGTGTATCTTTCCAAGATATGTGAGAATTGATGATAAAGGTTTATCCTTCTGCTTACTCTGTATTCTCAACAAATATTTAGATTAGGTCTAACCTTTAAAAATGTAGCATGTCTTCCCTTCTTTGAATAATGGATTGTGATTTTTCTCCAGAGTTACTATGCGATGCAAAGCATGGAGAGCTTGTAAGCCAAGGGGGATAAAGTTGTCTTTTTGTTGTTGTTGTTGATTTTAAAAATTTAAAGGACATTTCTAAATCTGAAAAGTTTTTGTTTAAATATTAATTTTAGGGAAATAGAAACAGAGAGTTGTATTGTCAAAGAATAATGGCAATATTGAATAATTGGTGATTATCACGAAGCTTTTTTTCTTAAATATTTTTCACCTGTAACATAAGTTTTATAATTATATTTCATATAAATGTATATAATCCTCTGATCATTTAACTGATAAACATTTGAATATTGGGTTTTTCCTCTTTAAGTTTCTTCTTAACTTCTAATTTTTGTAGTTCTAAAAATAGTAACTGGCATAATGTAATAGTGTGAAACATTAATTGCTTCTCCAAACCTATAGTATCATTAACTATATTGAGCACTGTACCTAAAGGGGTGCTTATTTTCCTTTAAGAAAAGTCAGCTTGAGGGTGCCTGGGTGGCTCAGTTGGTTAAGCATCTGCGCAGTTAAGCATCTGCCTCCAGCTCAAATCATGATCCCAGGGTCCTGGGATAAAGCCCTGCATTGGGCTCCCTGCTTCTTTCCCTCCTTTTGCTGCTCCCCGTGCTTGTGCTCTCTCTGTCAAATAAATAAATAAAATCTTTAAAAAAGAAAGAAAGAAAGAAAGAAAGAAAGAGAGAGAGAGAGAAAGAAAGAAAGAAGAAAGAAAGAAAGAAAGAAAGAAAGAAAGAAAGAAAGAAAGAAAGAAAGAAAGAAAGAAAGAAAGAAAGGAAAGAAAGAGAAAGAAAGAAAAAGAAAAGTCAGCCTGGGGTCCAAGATTCATCTATGGGGTTACAGAGGTTCTGAGGCTATATTGAGCTAGGACAGTAGTACGCATAAAGCCATGAAGTTGGCAGGAATGAATGATTTCTATCTTCTTTGGAAATACTCCTTTAACATGGAAAATATGGTGTTGACTTTAATGACCTTTTATCAAATATGCTTCTCAAGCATTGCTGGAAAAGGTTATATACACAAAATTATTTCTGTTTAAACATAGTGATTAGTTTTCTTGTAATGGCCATCCTCCCAAGAGAATTTACCTATCTGAAATGGATTTGAGTCCAGAAAAGATGAGAATGTGATCTGCTTGAAAAAAAAGTTTGCAACTGCTTAAATCATACGGTCCAGTTAACAAGGTCTGATTGAATCAAACAATGGCAGGGCACATTTTTTTTTTATTGACACTTTTACTTTGTCTATGTTTTTCTTAATTTAGAAATAATGGCTTACAGTCATACTTATGAGAGGAGATTATTGTAATGAAGGCTGAATATTGGAGCAAATCGCAAGCTTCCTTGTCATGTCTGTTAGTTGGTAGGTTTCACTCCACCTAAATAATATTTAGTCTTTAAAAGGTTGGTAACTAGAGTGGAAGGGAGATGAAGTATGAAATACTACTGCTAAACAAAATATACATTCCTAGGTTCAGAAATTGGTTGAGTATTTGTGTGCAGGAAGGATATCACAAATGTGGACTGCTAGGAAAATTTTGCAATGAGCTAGATTTGGAGTACTTTCTTCCACCTTATGGAGGTAAATCTTGCTAAAATCAGTGATTACCTTTGATTTTTTCCTGACTCATTCAGATATTTAAGACAAAGACATTTCCACTTGGACTATGGATAAATCTTTCTACTGTATTGAAATTACATATTAAATGACTTTTCCTCTATTCTTGTTGGATATGTCACATATTTTCTCCGAATTTCTATTAGATAATCAAGCAATTACGTAAAAGTTCTGGTTTAACTTTTAAAAATATATGTCTAATATATATGGCTGTGAGTTATAATTTAATGCGGTGATCTCTATGATCTAATTCAAATAGAATATGAAATGTATCTAAATGTATTAAAATCCTCTCAATTATTATTGTGGATTTTAATAGGACAGAATTTGATTAGCTTAATTATAAACTGTAGCTTATGATTTACTAGTATCATTAGTTCATGTGGCATTCATATTCATATTTTATTGCATTTAGTTTTATCTAATTAATATTATCTATTGACATCACATCTTGTCATGTCATATCATATTATATATCCTGACCAAGACAGCCTTAACATTTCCCTCAGCTTGACTAAACTTAAGGTTTTTCCTGACTATATGCCCCTGACCTCCCTTTTCCGAGAGCATTTACTTTAGAAAACTTGAGATTATAAATTTTTCTCTCTGCCCCTTTGAGATGTAAATCTTCTTATAGCCTCTTAAAGTTTTGCAACCTAAAAGTGTGTTTCTCAAGGGCCCAGCATCGATCCCTTTGAAATGTAATCATCAAGAAAGATATGACCCATATCTTATAGACTCTTGGGAGGGGAGGAGTCTAACTTCAATAAGTACCAGTTAGCAAACACAGATGGTCTAATCACATTGACTACCTTCCCCTAAAGCACCCCAGTAGTTTTCCACTAGCTTGCCCAGTTCTTGAAATATTTCTTGCCTTTATTTCAACAGAATTGATTTTAATTCTTGTTCTTATTGCAATAGCCTTGACTCCCAATGTCTTGAATGAAGTCTTTTTTTGCCTAACTCTGTCTAATGCAATTTTTCTTTGAGAGCTCCAAGAACTAAAATCTTATCTGCAATCTATGTTCTCCTTGTGTGTTTCATTCACCGACTTTCCAGGTAAGGGTGATCACAATCCTGAATTTCAGATTTCTCTTTCCCTTTATATATATATATATATATATATATATATATATATATATATATATATATATATATATATATATAAAATGCATTATCTTTTTTAAAAAAACTTAAAAGGGCATTGTGCTAATGATTTTCAGTTGATAATACCTTACTAAGATTTATTCATATTTTGATTAATATTCATAGCTGTAATACATTTTTTTGTGTGAATATACAACATTGTAATGAATAGACCTTCTGTACACATTCTTATATATATTTCCTGGTACATAAATGTAAGAGGTTTGTTGATTATCTTTTTTGGGAATGAAGTATTTTAAGGTATATGAATTACAAAATTTTTAGTATTTGGTTAAATGGACTTCCCAAATGGTTATATTAAACATCAGTTTACCACATATTTTCCAAGACTCGATAATGTCAGTCTTTTGTCTCTCTTTTCTCTCTCTCTCTTTTTAAAACAAAATAACGGGTATGCCATTAAGAGATTTACCAAGAGCGAAAAATTTTCTTTATCAAAAGTATCTTATAAAATTATATTACTTAAGGGGCGCCTGGGTGGCTCAGTCGGTTAAGCGTCTGCCTTCAGTTCAGGTCATGATCCCGGGATTCTGGGATCAAGCCCTGCATCAGGCTCCCTGCTCAGTGGGGGGGTCTGCTTCTCCTGCTTATCCTCCCTCCTGCTTGTGCCCTCTCTCTTAAATGAATAAATAAATTTTTTTAAAAAAATTACATTATACTTAAAAAACAAAATGACAAGCCACAATCTGGAAGAAGACAAAAAAAAAAAAATCTACAAAAACATGAGCAAGAGGAGAGTTCTCTCAAAGGAGAACCTATGTTGTCAATAAACATATGAAGAAGTTATTGACTTTGCTAAGGATCGATGGAATGAAAATCAAGAAAAATATGAAAGGATAAAAATGTAACGTAGCAGCTCTTGAATATAGATCCTCCACTGATTCACAATGGTGACAATCTTATTATTGCTAATAATTGCTATGCATATGGAAATTTGGATTTACAACTTAAAAAAATCTATGTGATATTCCCAATTAAAATAAGAAGGACAAAATTGGTGACATGGTGAATATATTTCTGAGAGAATTTGTTTAGAAAGAACAATTTTAAACCATATTTGCTGTGCTAGTTACACATTTTGTGTAACATTTACAATTGCCATGTACACATTTTGTATCTAATATTATTTACACTTTAATAATTATAAATTTATTATATTGCAAGCAAATGTGTATTTCCTAATTATGCATTAGAAATTATATATAACACCATTGAAATGTCAGTAAGAACCCACTTTAAGAAAGATAGAAAAGAATTGACAATTTCTCAGTGTACTCCTAAGATTATTAGAAAACTCTTTTGAAAATTTTATTTAGGTAATTTTAAATATGAAGTTTTAAAATGTATCGCTGTATAAAGCAATTTGGAATTAAACTTTTTTATTTCATAGTAGGCTAATTATAGATGTTTAAACACAGAAATAAAAGCATATATTCACTAACGTTGGAAATATCTGGATAAATATATGATAAAGTAGTTGCAGATTATAAAATGAAACATTTTTTGGATGTGGAGGGGGCATTTTAAGACTTTGTCTCTTAATTTTATGTTTACAACAAAATTGAAAAGGTGGTACAGAGATTTCCCATGTGCCGTCTACCCCCATAGATGCATAGCTTCCTCTTCTAATATCAGTGTTACTCACCAGAATGGTAAATTTTATACCAAGAATGAACCCACATTGGCACATCATAATCAACTGAGGTCCACAGTTAACTTTAGAGTGTACTGTTGATGTTATACATTCATGAGTTTGGATCAATGTATAATGATATATATCCATCCTTGCCATACAGTGTTTCCTAAAAAGTCTCTGTGTTCTGCCTTTTTATCCCTCTCCTTCTCCAACCCTGGCAATCCATTGACTTTTTAATTGTCTCTATAGTTTTGCCTTTTCCAAAATGTTTTGTAGTTGTAATCATGCAATATGTAGCATTTCCAGATTGGTTTATGTCACTTAGTAATACGCATTTAAAGTTCCTCCACGTCTTTTTATGGCCTGATAGCTCCTTTCTTTATAGTTCAGAACAATAAACAACGTTTGAATGTATGACAGTTCACTTAGTTCACCTACTGAAAGACGTCTTAGCTGTTTCTTAGTTTTGGCAATTATGACTAAAACTGCTATAAACATCCATGTGCAGGTTTTTGTGTAGGCACAAGTTTTCAATTCCTTTGGGTAAATACCAAAGTGTGTGACTGCTGGATCATATGGGAAGATTATGTTTTGTTTTGTAAACAACCGCCAAACTGTCTTCCCAAGCGGCTATCCCACTTTGTATTTCCATCAACAAAGTATGAGAGTTTCTGTGCTCCTCATCCTCACTGGAACTTGATGTTCTCAGTGTTGCAGATTTTGGCCATTGTAGTAGGTGTGTGATGGTGTCTTGTGTATTTTCCTAATGAAAACGATATGGGGCACCTTTCATATTCTGATTTGCATGCATGTATCTTTTTTGGTGAGGCATCTATTAAAGTTTCTGGACCATTTTGGGGGAGGAACTTGGGAAGATGTTGGAGTAGGAGGACCCTAAGCTCACCCTGTCCCGCATTTACAATTAGATATCGCTCATATCTGTGTAAATAAACCAGAGAGCAATCTGAAGACTGACAGAGCAAACTCCACAACTAAATGTAGGTAAGAAGCTGCCTCTGAGAGGTTAAGAAGGGCATAAACGGTGGTCAGGAGCTGCCTGCAGGTGTAAGGGAGCTGTGGGCATAGAGAAGAGAAAGAAACAGTCCCTCCTACCAGGGAGCCCTCATAGGGAAAATGAATCCCCATAAAATCTGGCTTTGAAAACCAGAGGGGCTGAACTCTCTGAGCTTGTGGAACCAGCAGGAGTTGGAGCCTGGAGCTTTAAAGGTCAGCACTGGTCAGCCTTGAGAGTGAGTGATAGCTGGCTTCCCACTCTTAAAGAGACAACTGCCCACGGAGGGACAATATGGAAGTGACATTTTTCACAACACCGGGACAAATGAGAAGATCTGTGTATACTGATTTCAGAGACTTCACCAGAACAAAGGAGCAGGCAGACACCTACTCCTCCCTGCCCCCTGCTATAAACACAGGACCACCTGCAGGCGGCAGCACAGCACAGATACTTGCTACTTAACCTGCCAGCCATGTACCCCACCCGTGAGGTCTCCTGAGAACTTGCCTGCTCCAAGCCTGTTGGCCTGGGCTCAGTGCACATTTTACTAATACCCCATGTGTGTCCTGCCCAGCGACCCCACACACAGGTCCTGGGCAACCCCAGCCACTGCCACTACAGGCATGGACACTGGAGTTTGGGGATCTGGCTAGGACTAGCAGCTCAGTGCAAGTTTTGCTACAGTGCCGCCACCCTACCCTGAGCCACCCTGTGGTCATGGCCCCTCAGAGCCAGCCTGCCTGGGTCTCACTAGCACCATAGAGAGCAAGCAGAGCCCATAACAGGGAAAGTCAGTGCAGACCCCTGGACTGAGAGAAGAAGGGACTCAGACACAACAATAGCAGGACCCAAGCAGCACACATCGGAGGCTCCCCTGAAGTGCCAGGTTCTGAACAGGGTCACCGCACTGCAGGGCACTACAGGACCGCTTCTTCATGAAGCTGCTACTTTCAAGAGCAGGAGACATAGCTGACTTTCCTAACACACAGAAAGATACAGAGGGGTGGACAACATGAGAAGACAGAAGAATATATGCCAAATGAACAAACAGGACAAAAATCACAGCAGGACATCTAAGTGAAACAAAAATACGCCTGATAAAGGATTTAAAGTAATGATCATAAAGATACTCACTGGATTTAAGAAAAGGTGGAGGATATTAGCAAGAGACTTGACAAATAGATAAAAAATAACATATCAGAGATGAAGAACTCAATAAATTAAATTAAAAATACAACAAATGGAATAAATAGTAGGCTACAGGAAGCAGAGGAATGTATCAGTGACCTGGAAGATAGAGTAATCGAAAGCAATCAAGCTCAACAGGTGAGAAGGTGAGAGACAGACAAATACTGCATTATCCGAATAGACTTAGAAAACTTAGTGACACCATCCAGTGTGATAGCATTGGCATTATAAGGACCCCAAAAGGAGAAGAGAGAGAAAGGGGGACAGAAAATGTATTTGGCGAAACAATAGCTGCAAACTTCCTGACTCTAGAGAAGGAAATAGGATCCTGGGATGAAGTACCATGTTGGGCTCCCCATTCAGTGGGGAGTCTGTCTCCCTCTCCCCTGCTCCCTGCTCATGCTCTCTCTCTTTTTCTCTCTCTCTCAAATAAATAAATAAATCTTAAAAATAAAAGATTTAGGGTGACAGAGTGGTTAAAAACAAGGTCCATGTATACGCTATCTATAAGAGACTCATTTCAGACCTAAAGATAGCTGCAGATTGAGCAGGATAGAGAAGTATTTATCATGCAAATGCATGTGAAAAGAAAGTCAGAATAGCAATACTTGAACAAAATAGACTTTAAAATAAAAGCTATAACTAGAGACAAAGAAGGACACTACAATAATAATAAAGGGGACAATTCAACAAAAAGATATAACAATTATAAATATTTATGCTCATGACATGGGAGTAACCAAATACATAAAATGGTTAATAACAAACATAAGAAAAATAATTGATAGTAATACTTTAAGACCCCACTTCCACTGATGGCCAGATCATCCAAACAGAAAATCAACAAGGAAACAGTGACTTTGAATGACACTCTGGAACTGATGGATTTAAGAGTTATATTTAGAACATCCCATCTTAAAACAGCAGAATACATATTCTTTTCAACTGCATACAGAACATTCTCCAGAATGGATCATGTATTAGGCCATAAAACAAGGATCAACAAATTCAAAAAGACTGAAATCATACCATGCATCTTTCCTATAAAAGTCCAGGACCGGATGACTTCACAGGCTAATTCTGTCAAACATTTAAAGGCTGGTTAATATCTATTCTTCTCAAACTATCCCTCCCCCCCGAAAAAAATAAGAAAGAGGAAGGAAAACTTCCAAATTAATTCTATGAGGCTAGTATCACCCTGATACCAAAACCTAAATATGACACCACAAAAAAACAAGCTAGAGGCCAATATTGCTGATGAACATAAAAGCAGAAATCCTCAACAAAATACTAGCAAACCAAATCCAACAGTACATTAAAACAAAAAAATCATTCACCACAATAAAATGGGAATTATTCCCTGGATGCAAGGATGGTTCAGTATTCCCAAATCAATCAACATTACACATCACATCAATACAAGAAAGGATAAAAACCATATGATCATTTCAATAGATGCAGAAAAAGCATTTGACAAAGGACAACATCCATTGTGTCTGTTGGTAGATAAATATATAAAGAAGATGTCACACACACACACACACACACACACTCACTCACTCTCTTTTTTCTCTCACGCAATGGAATATCACACAGCCATAAAAAGGGCTGAGATCTTGCCATTTATGACAACGTGGATGGATCTAGACGGTATTTTGCCTTGGTATGCTTTGTAGTTTTTTCAATAGTTGGCTATTATGTACCAGGTAAAATGGGCTGCTGTAAGTAGGCCTTTAGCAATGGGATGGTTAGCTGGAGAGGAGCAGCAGCATTCTACAGTCCTACGATTACGTTCTAGTCTTTCAGTGAGCCTGTACCTCTCAACAGTTTCACAAGTGTTTCTCCGTTTTATCCTCCTCACCCCTCATGTGGACATGACAGCTAGCGTGTGCTGGAGTTTGTTGTTTCCCTTTCCTAGGTTAGTTAGTCTTTGTTTATCCCTCCCAGGTTAGGGTCTAGTTAACCTGTTTCCCCTGAGGGCAAGCCTTGTTCAGAAGAACAGAGCACTCTGATGTATATAAAGATGGTTCCTTTTCCCTGTCCCCTGCTAGAAGCCCAACAGCATTTTGCTCTGGTATTTACTGTAGGAATGTGGTGGAGCTTCTGGAGGTGAATCTCACAATATTGTGAGGATCCCCCTATGACTGGCTTTCCTTGGTGTTTTTAACTCTCAGGCTTATTACCCTGAGCCTCCAGCCATCCCTTGAATGCAGTCCAGGTTTTCCCACCGCAGTACTTTTTCTGGGACAGTTTCTGCTTCTGAGCGCGTACCAGCAAACCATGAGTCCCTGTAGTCTCCTATTTTGTCTCTCTAATCTTCGGAGCAGTGGCTTGCCCTGTGTCCTTCCCTCTTGGATCCAGGAAGAGTTGTCGATTTTTTGTTATGTTCAATTTTTAACATGTTAGAATGCAGTGGTGACTTCCAAGCTTCTTACATGTGGACCTGGAAACTATAAGTCTTTTTGCTTTTGGAAAGATTCCAACTAGTAAAAAGGGATTCCACTATGGCAAGTAGAGGAGAAGAGAGAAAAGGAGCAGGGGAGTGGATGTATGCTACATAAGACTGAGGACTAGGAGCTCAACGTCAGGAGTCTGAATCCCAGCTTTGACAAATACTAACCCCTCTTTGACATTCCTCTTGACTAAAAAAATTATATAAAAGGGGTAACTATTTTTAGGGTGCTGGAAATTTAAGACTTAATAAAAATGGCATATTTAGAACAATGCCTAATATATGCTAAGTTAATTTTTGTATAGAATTTATATTAGCTTGTTGGTATAGTTTTAGTTTGGTACTGATATTTGGTATTAACTATTGAATAGTCTAACTCCCTATCTTTAAGCATATCCTCATAGAACCTTAGAACATTGTGCATCATTCATTTCTAGTATGTTCTTACACTGAGTCTCAACCTCATTCATAGTTGTAGTCTCTTAATTGAAATCCCTCCATATATTTTATAGGAAAATATAATTTTAGGAATAGAACAATATCTTATGTTTTTACTGAACGTCTAACTCTAAATAGATGGACTTTTTAAATACTTTATAAAGATTATTTATTTAAGAGATAGAGAGAGAGTATGAACGGGGAGGTGAGGAGAAGCAGAGGGAGAGGGAGAAGGAGACTCCCTGCTAAGCAGGGAGCCGGATGTGGGGCTCAATCCAGGACCCTGGGATCATGATGTGAGCTGAAGGCAGACATTTAACCAACGGAGCCACCCAGGTGCCCCAGGTGGACATTTTAGAATATATTTATAGATTATTTTGTATTCACAACTGGAAAAGTTCTATAGGATAGAATTATCTACCTCTTCCAGAAACCCATTCAGTTTTGTGGATAATTTAATTATTTTCTTTATAACATACACATACACACATTTTTATGTTTATATATTTTATATGTTTACACTTTAAATGTTTAAACACACTTTTTTTTTGCTAGAAAGCCAGATGTACTCTATCTTCATTTAATATAAGTAATTTAAATGGAAGTTTTCCCCACCAATCTTGTAATATTTAATAGTTTATGTTTTCCTGTTATACTTTGAACTTTTCCTATTTTTAAATTTTTATTCTGGAATCTAAGATATCTACATTCTTGCCAGTTTTGTGCATTAACCTGTCATATTATCTTACTGTCTTTTCTTTTCTATATGAAAACAAAGAAATTAAGTGTGTCATTATAGCAGCCAGGAAACATTTAGCAAAGCCGGGGAGGATATATGGCCAGATCAAGAAGGTCTAGTGAATTATTAAGGTAGTTTAAAGGTTGATTTTTCAAGATACAGTTGATTTTTTTTATATGGCCCTTATAACAGAAAGATCAAGGCCTTTGACTGCCATCCCTCTTGATTCAAGGGCAGAAAATGGTCAAAGATAGAAACTTGGACATAGTTACTGTAAGGAGTTATTTCTTGTTTTAAAGGTGAGTCCACAGGTCCCTCAGCTGTTAGCAAGAGAAAAGAGATGAGAGAAGGTAATTCTAAAAAGTAGATGCATGTGAAAATTCACAAGAGTAATTCACACATAGAAGGGAGGTAAAGAAGTAGAAAAAAAAATTAAGGTAAAGACACAAAAACTCAGTGCATAGATAAAAGAAAATGGAATGATATAGAGGCTTGGGGAAAGAGATCCTGAGATACTGTATAATTTCAATCACCATATCACATAATCTAAAATGTCATTCTTAAGGGATCTTTATATAATCATTAATTTCACCTCTTAGTATTCCTCTGAATAATTAAAAAGGATAATTTTAGCCTTTCAGTTTCTTTTGTTCTAGTGTTTAAGCATTGTGTCTTTTTAAGCACATTTTTATTTATCAGGAATTAAACTGTATCTTTGGGATTCAATAACTCCTTTCCAACAGTGTCCTTTTTTAATATTAGCCAATTAAGATTTCCATATAAATATAATATTTATAAGCTAATATTTTTCTGCAACACTAAAATCTTTTAAAAATAATTATAAAAATATTATATATTTTTATTACATATTACTCATATTTTGTACAAGTTAATGTTATTCTTAAACAGAGCAATCAAGATTAATTTAACTGTTTATTTAATACTTGAGTCATCATTCTGAACGTTCATCACTATAGTTTGCAGTGACCTTAGTCTGTTGACTACTTTCAGTGTTTTTCATTTCTGATCTCTTTGTCAAGCTGTCATCCTCATGGCTCCTGCCATCATCATTCTTGCTTTTAAGAGTTAAGTCTATACATAGAGTATTTCCTCTCACTCACAAGGTAAAAGCTATTGTCAACTGGGGATTAGTTTGAGGGGTCAGAGTTCTTTTTATGGAAAAATGGAGTTGTGGAAAGAAAGTCAGATGGCAAGAAAGCTATTCTCTGAGTAAGAAAATGTTACTACTTATTATTTTTAATATCTTATAATATTTAGTTATTTTATTATATCAGATGATATTAAAAAACAAATTACAATTTAAATAATGGTCTCTGTCTTTTAAAGTTTACAAAAATAAATGTTACACAAGTTTCTTCAATTTGGAAAGAGATGTAAAAATTAGTTAAAGGATGTGAGTAGCTTTTTTATATTTCAAATCGGTATGAAATGACTCAGAAAGCTGATTATAATTTGCTTTAGCACAAAGAATATAATCAGAGCTTGTCAAATCAATGTACTTAGAATCATTTTACAGTGTCAGGGACATTTGATGACTCTAGAGCTGAATCTTATGTAATGATTTAAAATAAATATATCCTTTATCAATGCTACAGTAATATGTCAATATTTTATTATAAGCATATCAATTTATAATCAAACATTAATGTCACTATACAATCACTGAATATACTTCATAGTTCCTTTCCAAGCATTTGCTGTCTTGTTAACTTTATTTGAATTAATTGAAATGTACATATGTGTGTGTGTGTATATATATATATATATATATATATATATATATACAAGCATATACTTATAGTCCCCATGTATGTGCGTATATTTGCATATGTTTACACACACGTATAGTATTCAAAATGAACATGGTGAAGGTAATTCTCTTTCCCATACAAGATCCACAATTGCTCCTAACAGAGATAACTACTCATCTTCGTTCCATATGCATACTTCCAGAAACATCCAGTGCTTATATACAAATGAACACATACTGTACCACTTTTATGAACTGTTTTTTTAACACTCTTGGAGATTGTTTTATTTATGTTTATGTAGATTTAAGTAATTATTTTAGTCACATAATAGCATGTTTCACTGTTATGTCATTATTTAATATTGATGAGCATTAGGTTGCCACTTGCAGTGAAATTCATATTGCAAAAACGTTATAAGTCATCCATCTTTGTACATACACATTTGTGAAAAAGTTTCTGAAGTGGATTTCTGGGTCACAGGTATGCAAAAACAAGTATCTGCAAGTAAGCTCCAGTGATCTAATATCATGCTCATTTATAATCTCACATACAGTATATGAATTTTTCTTAGTTTTCCAACCCTTTTCAACAGTGAACTTTAAGAAAGTTTTTAATCAACTTTTCATTTGTCTGAAACTTTTACTTTTAATGTGTATTGCTAGGTCATTCATGTCTTTAATTTTCTAGTGAGTCATTAATCTGTTATCGATTTTTAAGAGGGTCTTAATTGTAACTTGGATAATACTTAGGATATATAAAAAAGCTGTATTTTCTACTTATCGTTGCTTATTGTTTCAGAAATGGAGGTGACAGGTCCCATCTAGAATGATGAATTTACAGTGACCATGGCAGAAAACAAACAAAACACTCTGGACATGTAGAAGGAAAAAAAAAAAAAAAGATGTTCAAAATCAGATGAACCTTTCAGTTCATCAGTGAATGGTTCCTTAAATGAACCAAATCATTATTCAACCTTTAATGTTCTAAGAACATAATATGTATGTAATGCAGGACCAAAAAAAACAAACAAAAAAAACCCACAAAAAAAGAAAACCAAAAAACCTCACCGGAATGAAAAAAGAATGCCCTTTCCACAAGAACAATGTCCATTATCTTATAGATTTTGCTTCTCAGATGCAATTCTCCTGCACTTCCGCACATATTCACAACAGATCTTTATGAGGGAATATATACTTTATGAAATCTAAATTGCATTCTTTGGTCACTTAATCATTCTGATCCTGAAATCGAGTTTGCTGTTGATTTGGGGATTGTTCTGGCCTCTCTTCCTTTCTCCCTTTCTCCCTTCCTTCCTTAATTCCCTTTTATCTACCTTTATTTTATTTTATTTCATTTTATTTATTTTATGTATTTATTTTTTTATCTCTCTGACTCTTGAATCCCTCCCTGTTCTTAATCATCATGTCAGTAAGGCCATTCATGGAAAATAGCTTGGCTAGTGTTGGCTACAGAGTTCTCATTTCTGCTGACTTCGCTCAGGATCTGCTGAGGCAGGTGCCCTCCCTGCCATCCTCCAGCCTTGGTTAGTCTTTACACCACTTAACACAATGGTTCCTGACATCTTTAGGTACAAAGGTTTGTTTCTCTTACTCTTTTCTTCCTCCTTCCCTTGTTTTCGTTTGTTTTTATTTTTTTTGTTGTGTTGTTTTGTTTTAAAGAGGAAAAATATTAAAATTTTGCTGTACCATCTTTTTCTGAAGTATTTATTTTTAACATATATTATTCATTGATTGTCAAAACAGCATCAGAAATATTCTTCTAACAATATTGTTCTTAAAGGGTAAGATCTGATGTAAGCACCTTTTGAAGAATATCACTCTAAAACTAACAAACAAAAATTAATAGTAAATAAAAGTTTTTCCATACAGATTAAGGAGAGGAAACCATGTCTTGTTAATCTGTTATTATGTTGTATTACTAATATTTTAAAGACAGCTTTAATATGAGCTACTCGCTACACTTTAACTTCGCTTTTTAAAAGTGAGAATAGTTTTAGGCGATTCGTAAGTATATATACCATGCATCCATTGTTAAAGCACATCTAAAATCCTTGCAGGTATGAAATTCAGTCAATAATCATTTTGTGAAGACTAGAGATGCAGTTATAAAACATCCCATTCTATTTGTAACTTAAATATGCCGTTGTGTTTGAAACTCTGGTCTATCACTTTATAAATACTTTCAAATAGCCTCTACCTGCTTATATACATTAATGTTGTCCTGGATATCAAGAACACCAAAGGGACTACTATAGCTTCTATTTATTTCATGTGTATGTATTTATCTTCAAGTTAATTTGCTAGTTTCATTCCAGATATATGGAATCATAGCACCATGGTTTGAAAAATAAACATTAAAGTTTTCTACAGATTATTGTAACAGAAACAAAATACTAGCTAGCATATATATATATATATATACACATTTTTTTTAACCAGATATTTCTTCTAGGTCTTAATAAGTAGTATAAGAGATGAAGTGTGTGCTATTGTCTTATTTTAAATATGAAGTGCCTGGCTCTGAAAGTTTTAGCGTTAAGACTGGAGGATATAGGGAGGGTTTAAATCCTCATCTGGTTAATCATCAAACCAGGTATTTTATTAGAGTACTATAATACTTCTCTATTATTCTTTTAAAGATATATAATACTATTCTTACATACATATAGTAGACTATAAAGTAATCCTAAATAAAAGCTAAAAAGCTAATCAAGTCTAAATTTGGTGGGGCATTCTTGTTAATTTAAATAGAAAAGTTCAAAATATGCAGAGAACAAGGCCCTGTACTTGTTATGTAACTATAGGTATTTCCTTTTAATTTTTATTGAAGTACAGTTGACATACAATATTATATTATATTAGTTTCACATGTACAAGGTAGTGATTTGGCAATTATATATATATATATAATTTTATTTATATATATATACAATTTATATATATATATATATATAATGAAATGCTCGTCACAAGTAGAGTTACCATCTGTCACCATACATAGGTATTACATGTATTTTACTGACAGTCTTTAACAAATTTAATGTGAGCTTCTTAAAATGCTTTCTAATCTGTGAATTTAAAAAGAAGGAAAAAAATTAGAGCATCCAGAAGCCCATTATTTAGACAGCCACTGTTATAATGCATATGTATTTCTTACCACTTCCTTCTGTTTAAGTTTGTGAATACATGTATCTTTTAGCTGAGATCATATGGTGCATTTATAACCTGAAGGTGGTAATTAAATTCAACAATGATAGTTTCTTCTGTAACTAATGTCAGAAAACCTACTTTAAATAGCCACGTACTGTCCTAATGGAAGCATTTTAATTAATTCTAACTTTTGTCTAGTAAGCTATCATTTTTTTCCTCCGAAAGTATATGTAAATATGTATATATTTAAATATGAAAGTCTTATTAGATAATATTTGCATATACTTAATTCCTCATGATAAGCTTTACAAAATAAAATGCTGAGAAAAAGAATATGGTTTTTTTTAAACCTTTTGATACATACTTTAAACTTGTTATCAGAAGAGTTTATATCTATATACCATTCCTCAAGCGATAAGTGTAAGTACTAATTTTTCCATATTTTACTCTAGTCATTATTTCTATTTAAAAAAAAATCTCACTGATTTTAAAGAGATACATTTTAATAGTAATAGGGTTGAAAATGTTTCCTCATTTTACTAAATATTAGTGTTTTTCTGGTTTGCCTATCAGTAAATTTAGCTCATTTGTCTTTTGATGCATTTGTCTTTTGAGTAAATATGCTTTTACTTCCATTGCCTTGATATACATACTTGTCATATCAGCTGTGTTCTATCACTTTTGAGAGAAAGCAAAAGAAAGAGAAGGCAGGGAGATAGATAAATACATCTCCATCTTTCCATTATATCACCTAGGTTCTCTGCTCATTTTTTCCATGTTCAGAAATAGCAAAAATAATGAACACTGCAAAATGATTATAACCATCTATAATCAGGTTATCATAGATTATTTAGACTTCTACCTCAGGTGCTTTGTGACTGCAATTTAATTGAAAGAAAATAACACTGTCAATTAAAAATAGAGTGAAAAGTGGGTCGTGACTGAAATGTAGTTTCTTTAGAAGCAAAGAAAGTAAGGTACAATTAATAAAATTCTAATTGGACAATGTGAAAACAGATAATTTGTTCTTTTGTTCATCTATAATTGAACATACAGCATTTGAGTAGTGACATAAATAAAATAGAGGCATAACATTTATTCTGATGCTTATAATTAGTAAAATTATACTTTTAAATTGACTTAATTTTCTTCAAGAACAATGCTAAGATGGGATCTAGTTCAGGGTTTCACATGAGATACAAGAAAGGTTCATCAGGTTTCTCTTGATATATGAAGAGTAAAGAGAAAAAGACAAACTTCCCTAGGATTGTTAAACTCAGAGATGTAAGTCTGGTTTAGACCAGCAGTAAAAGAAAATGGGCCCCGCATTCAACAAGCATGCCAACCACCACCAGAAAACAAGTGAGCAGCACAAGTCATTCCCGGGAATATTGTTTGCATGATTATAATTCTGTAGGGGAAACTGTAGTTGAAGTACATCTTAGTGCTGTATTGTCTCATGTGCTTTCTCAATTTAAAGAATTAGAGGATTAGAAAGTGATGTGAAGGACATACTTGATCTGAGAACACTGGGGACATAACAGATGTTAGAATTCTGGAAATGGGACATGGTTTCAGAGCTTTTTGTAAGAACGTAACATTGCAAACAATAACTCAAAGAATTAGAATTTGACAAGTCCACAAATGTATTGAAAGTAATTCACAGAAAGGAAAAATGGAGAGGGGGATGGAATATGGGCAGGAAGTGAAGAAGGGAAGGTTTGAATTATTTAATTCACCTGAATTATTTAATTTACCTGAATTATTTTAATTTACCTGAATCATTTAAAAAGCATTCCATGTGGTATGATTTCTTGCCCTCACATCATAACACAAAAATGTTTACAATAATTTACGAGTATTAAGAGATCATATGGATATGGTTGGCCAGCAGTGGTTTCTTGGGGAAACCATTCTTCGTCAAAAAGTTGTCACTCGTAATCCCTTAAAATGAGAAAAGTAAAACAATAGATCCATTCTCCCTTTCTAATATGAGAAGTTGAAGTGTTCATGGCCCAGACTAAACAACAAAGTTTATGATTTCCAAACTTGCTTAAGATTTTAAGCAATTAAAAGGTGGCATGTGTCATCCTCCTTCCCCTCTTAGCCCTCCTCTTCACTATCCATCCGACTGCCTCACCTCTAACAGTACACTTTGTTCATGAGCCACTGGCAGGTCAAGGCCTTTTATTTTAATGATGGAGATAATGAGCAAAACATGAAAAAAACAGGAATGAAGATACTAAATGGATTTACTACACTTGGAAAGGGTTAAAATCTATTTGTAGAAGAAAAGAGTAGACTCTGAAAAGTAGGGAGGAGTCTTGTTGCTTTTTAAAATTTTTTGTTTTTAACTTTTTATATAGGGGTGAGGGGAATGAAATAAGTCAAGGGAAGGATTTTTTTTCCCTCCTGAAATTGACTTTTTAAAAATGTATGAATGTACACAAAGGCAAATTGCAAGTAAAATGATACACAAACAATAAAAGTTGAAACAAGATTTTCTGCATCTTTTATCATTAATGTTTTCCAGATTTGAGTCCTAATGTAATGCTAGATATTTTTAAAAAATAATAACACATTACTATTACTTTTCTGAATAATTTTTTTACATACATGTGTCTTGAAAGCCCCTGTCCTGAAGCTAACAAATAATTCTTTTCTAGCAATGTCATGAACTAATTTCAGGATAACATTCTATCGGGGAAATGATCTGATACATTTTCAGTGTTATAAGCCATTTCAGATGAAGTTTATGCATTATAATTTTTCTTGGATCTTGCTTCCTAGTTTGTATTACTTGGAGGAATTTGACAATAAAAGAAGTATTGTGTTTGAGGAAATATCACTATTTTTAGATAAAAAATTCTTCCAATGTAATGGTTCATATCACTCACCCTTTATCGACAAAGAATTTGCATGTGATTTAGAAAATACAGCTAAGGAAACCCCATCACCGAGAAGTAACCTGTTTCTCCTTGAAGTTCTGTCAGTTTTATTTTCATGTGTTCTGATGTATTACTGTTAGGTACATACGTATTCATGATTGTTATGTCTTCTTGGAGGAATTGTTTCCTTTAGCATTATGTGATACCCCTCTGTATCACTGATAAATTTTCTTGTTCTGAAATCTCCTTTGTCTAAAATTAATATATTTTTATTAATGTTAGCTGAGTATAATCTGCCCATAAACTGGGTAGATTAAACAACAGAAATTCACTTTTTCAAAGTTTTGGAGGTTAGAAGTCTATGATCAAGGTATCTACAAGGACTGGGGAGGCGAGGTGATGAGCACAGAGAGGGAGAATGAGAAAGGTAGGAAGAGAGAGAAAGAGAGAGAGAAATGTGTCTCTTCAGGAGGTTAAGATAGGATTGGTATTTTTCACAATAATCCTCAGGAAATTTTAATACATAATGGCCAAGGACCATAGGTTGAGACTCACTGCTAAGGTCTGTGCATGTCTGGAATTCTCACAACAATCCTCTTTTATATTTGCCATTATTATCCTTATGTGTAGATGAAAAATTTGAATCACAGAGTGGTTGAACTTGCCAAAATTTGAAGAGCTAATAAAGGGCGTAAATAAGCATTTCAATTCCAGATGCTGTGTTTGTAAATAGTACATTAGACCACCTGTATATGGATAATTGTCAAATAAGATCTTTAAAACTTAATATAAAATCTTTTCTTCTTATTTACATACTACCATTTTTTTCTAATGTTTCTAGTTTTTATTTAAATTCTAGTTAGTTAACCTATAGTGACATACTACCTTTATTTATTTATTTTGGGGGGTTATTTATTTTTATTTTTTAATTTTTTTATAATAATTTTTTATTATGTTATGTTAGTCACCATACAGTACATCCTTAGTTTTTGATGTAATGTTCCATGATTCATTATTTGCATATAACAACTAGTGCTCCATTCAATATGTGCCCTCTTTAATACCCATCACGGGCCTATCCCAATTCCCCACCTCCTCCCCTCTGAAGCCCTCAGTTTGTTTCTCAGAGTCCATTGTCTCTCATGGTTCATTCCCCCTTCTGTTTACCCCTCCTTCATTCTTCCCTTCCTTCTCCTACCGATCTTCCTTCTCCTGTTCCATAATGAGTGAAACCATATGATAATTGTCTTTCTCTGCTTGACTTATTTCATTTAGCATAATCTCCCCCAGTCCAAAATAAAAACAAAAATTTTTTTAAATGCATTTTTAAACAAATATTTAAACAAACAGTAAGCAAATATTAAATATTTAGGTTGCTAAATATTTAAGCTACTATTTAGATATCTAAAGTTTTAGATATTGAAATGCTGAAAAACGTCTACAATTTCAGGGACTTCAGAATGGAAATGGAAATTAATAAAAATAAAAATTAGCATAAAATTAGATTAGTACATTAATATATGCCCAATTCTTATTTTCAATTTCAAACATAGTAAAAACCTACACCTTAAAATTGAATGATAAAGATGAATAATAGGGTATTAAAGTGTTTAGTAGAACAATGTATTATATTAAAATAAAGAAGCTAGCACTAACGTTTTTCAGAAATTTAAATTTTATGTACTTGTACATTTCCAGTAAAGTACAATCTCCTAAGAATTTAGAGAAATAAAAATCTAAATAAGAATGGATTACATGTTCTTCACTGAAAACTGGAGATAACTGAAGAATTAAGAACCAATATTGGAAAGGATCTGTTAAAATCAAGACTTCAACTATTTTACAAGAAATGCAATTTTGTTACAAACTGTTTAGAAACTAATTATTTCTATGTATTTTTTCCATCTATTTTTTATCTTAAGATAAATATTGTTGGTAATAACGTCCTAATAAGAATATTGACACAAGCTCAAATATTCCTAAATAATACCCTTGCCAATTTAACACTGAAAATCATCACTATTTGAAGAATGATGGTTTCTCAGAATTAAGTTGTCAGAATTATTCTTATCTGGAAAGAAAATATTTTATCATCTTTCCTAGATAACATTACATTTAGGCCATATGATACTTCTAACAGCATGGTATAGTGATAAGTGAATATTTACTCTTTTCTTCTACACAGTCTGATCATTACAGTGTCCTAAATTTAGTAACAGAGAGGCACTTAAGAGCAATTCTGCCACTCACTAGCTGTTTAATGATCAAATCCTGTTTTCCACAATTTTTGTCACATACTTCCCATGTGTAAAATATATAATTATTGTACCTTACATGAAGGCTGTAAAAATCAGTAAGTTCATGGATACGAATGTACATTTTAACCTGGAGCTAGAGAGCATTATGCTAAGTGAAGTAAGTCAGAGAAAGACAAATACCACATGATTTCACTCATCTGTGGGATTTAAGAAACAAAACAAATGAGCAAAAAGGAAAAAGAGGCAAAACAAGAAACATACTCTTCCCTCTAGAGAACAAACTGATAGTTACCAGAAGGGAGGTGTGTGGGGGCAGAAGTTAAATAGGTGAAGGGGATTAAGGAGGTTGCTTGTCCTGATGAGCATTGGGTGATGAGTGGAGCTGTTGAGTCACTGTATTGTACACCTGAAACTAATACTAAACGGTATGTTAACTAACTGGAATTTAAGTAAAAATTTAAGAAAATAAACTGTAGATCATTATATGTATTTTAGGTACACTTTTATAAATCTCTACTTCAAACAAATAAGTGGCCAAGAGGTAAACTATTTAACAGCTGTTAATCATGTAGTGCTTGCAGAGTCCCTTCCTTGCAAGGACTTGAAGACATGCTCATATAGAATGTTGAGGGTTCCTCTGCTTACAGCTGGAGTTTACTTACACTCTGCCTGGAACACTTTTGCCACTTCTATAATGCAAAGCTACTCAATTTTGTTAGGTTCATTCTCATAAAAATGAGAATGTTTCTGAATTAAGTATTCCTGGAAGACTATCATGACATTAAGTGATACTGAAGAGTAGAATATCATTTTTGTAGAATTTATTTTTATGCTATACATGAAAAATCTATATGGCTAAATAGCTTTTATCACTTTACTAAAGGCATCGTTTTAAAGATTTAGATAAAGTTGTAGATTCTTTTAAAAATCTTAGTTACAATAAGGGCACTGGGTGGTTCCAGCGGCTAGGTGTCCGACTCTTGATCTCCGGTCAGGTTTTGATATCGGAGTTGTGTATTCGAGCCCCATGTTGGGCTCGGCCTGGGCATGGAACCTACTTAAAAGAAAATCTTAGTTACAATAAAGATATAAGTTTAAGCAACAAATATGAAGTAAAGAGAGAGAAGCTACTCTAATGTATAGCTCAAGTTAATGTAATTTCATAAGCATGCAACCCTAATGGTATATAATAAAGAAACTGTGAAATATTTTTCTATGCCTGGATGATTTTTATGATCTCTCTTGATACTTGTGTTTGTAGAGTTATATACAGAGAGACTGAATCTATTTTAGACATGACTCTTCAATTTGAACAGTCCCTATATCCCTTTGGGTGAATAGTCAAACCTTAGTTTAATCTGTTCAACTATTTCTATAACACGCACTTATCAACATAACAGAATATGTTTTTAAAAAAAAGATTTGTTTATTTTTGAGAGAGAGAGAGGTGGGGGTGGGCAGATGGAGAGGAATAGAAAATCTTAAGCAGACTCCACGCTGGGCATAGAGTCCCACACAGGGATCAATCTCATGACCCTGAGATCACGACGTAAGCCGAACCAAGAGTCAAACACTTAACTGGCCGTGCCATGCAGGTGCCCAGTCATAGCAGAGTATGTTTTGATTGATCTCTTTGTCTTAGTGTTTCATTAAAATTCGACTTCTTAACAACCTGTTTCAAAATCTTGGATTTTATTCTCTTGGGCCCCCTACCTTGCCTCCCCAAATAACTCAAGTGGAATCTCCAAGTATTGTATATCAAGAATCTGACATTTTAATAAGCTTCTCTAGTAATATTCAGAGACTGAAGTTGAGAAATACTGTTGAGCTTGTATTTATGGGTAATACATACTCTTTCAATATTTAAAGAAGTAAAAAATGCCTTCTATATGCTATTATCAGTCATTACTTAAACTCTTATTTTCTATAGCAGAACCAAAGAAAAAGTAAATCTTTGAACTCACCATCCTCATTGTCTTAGTTGGGATGCCTTTGGCTAATCTCTGACCTGTACCAGGGTACCTAGGCTCTGGCTTTCCCACTAAAATCATTACCTTCCTGCTACCGTCAACAGCGACTGCTCTGCTGCTAGCTCTAACTGCCCTATTGGGACATCCTGACCTATCCTCTATTCTGTCAGTATTCAGAACCTATAATTATTGCAGGATTCCTCCCCTTCTTAAAAATAGCTTCAGTTTTTCCACTCTGAAATTTATTGGATAAGACAAGCTAAGCGAGCAAAGATTTATTTGGGTAAAATTGATATTTTGATATTGGAATGAACTTTTTCATGTTGAAAATGATACTGTTCTTTAGCATCTTAAAGTGCCTAGGAAGGTATAGGATCCAACAAAGATATTTTTCAGAATGAGGAGAAGATATGATAAGAGCAACTTGAAGATATGGTAATAAAAAAATGAAGCTGTTTCCTCCTTCTAACCTATTGATTTTAGCTCATTCACTTACGTAAATTTCACCATCACTTTTTATGGCAGTGGTCTGTTTTAATAGTATATTCACTTATAATTTTCCTACCTCTAAGGAAAAAAGAATGATCTCATTGCAGAACAAGTCAGCATTTTCATGTATAAGTATGGTTATATCTTAGTCCTTGTGAATATTTTTCAGCTGCTTCTTTTAGCTGAAAGTTAAGTGATCAGCTTCTCAGCCTGATTCTCCTTCCCTCTATAGCCTCAGCTTTTTCACTGTACCCATCTCCCAATTTGAATCTAACCTAGTGTTATAATCAACTCTTTCTTATTTGAGATATAACTCATATATAACATTGTTTAAGTTTAAGCCACAGCTCCTGTAATATTAGATTTGTAGTAATGTTTATATTTAGTATCATCCAGTAAACTACAAACTCCTGGTAACAAGGAATCATGTTTTTCTTTAGTGCCCATCACAGTACAATTGTAATGATGTTTAACAAATTTCTGAATGATTCACTGAATAGGAGATGGAAAAATCTTCATGGGAGCATAAACACATAGGCACTTTGGGTGTTGTCCTGCTAATAATTATATATCAGTCATGGTGTGAGATCATTTTATGTTTTCAGAAATCCCTTTTGCTGCCTTGAGATTCAAATTAAAATAAAGTTGCATTGGGAGAATTGTCAGTGTGTATTATTATTATCTAGGAAAGCCTCCCAAAGGCAGATATGTTTTCTTTATTGAAGTGGCAAATCTAGTTTGTTATTAGAGACCACAGAAAAATAGAAAAACACAATAAAAGTTGAAAATAAAAGAAAAATAAACTTTTCCAAGGAAGACTAACTTCATATACTTTATGGATATTTTTAAAAATTTTGCATTATTTTTATTTCCTCTTGCACTTCTTTGAGGGCTTTTGCCAAATGCGTAGGCGATCCCCCTGCTAAGTGTGCCCTGCTCTTAGTCTTGACTTCTGCTAGTTTACAGTGATCCCTTTTCAAATTAAACATAGGGATTTAGTAATCTTGATGCAGTACGTTTGTAATGTAATGATGCTTATGACTGTGACTTTTTAAAGTTAATACTGAAAGAGAAGTTTTTGAAGGTAACACTGGCCTGACTCATTTAAAAAGCAAAATTAGATTATTCAATTTGCCTTAGTTCACAACACATGGCCATTAGGTTTCTTAATGGATTTGGGAAACTCAATAATTCCTTGCTCAGATTAGATTTTATTAGATTTAGTTGTCATTCATACTAACTTTTAAAGATCTGTAGACAGTATAATCAGATTAGAGTCCCAGATTCAATGGCTTACAATGTATTATGACATTTTTACTGGTTCTTCACAAGCACATAAAGTCACTTTTTTACTGAAGTATAATTGACATACAATATTATATTAGTTTCATTTATACAATATATCAATCCAACATTTGTATACATTGTGAACTGATCATCACAATAAGTCTAGTTATCATCTGTCACCACACAAAGTTAATACAATATTATTGACTATATTCTCCATGCTGTGTATTACATACCCATGACTTATTTATTTTGTAACTGAAGGTTTGTACTTCTTGATCTTTTTACTACTTTTGTCCTTTTCCTTAGCAACCACCCCTCTAGTCTTAGTATCTTTGTGTCTGGGTTTTGTTGTGTGGTGTTTTTTAGATTATATTTATAAGTGAAATCAGGCAGTATTTGTCTTGTTCTGTCTTATTTCACTTGGCATAGCACTCTCCAGGTCCATCCATGTAGTCACAAATGGCAAGATAGTATTCTCTTTTATGACTGAGTAGTATTCCTGTGTGTGTGTGTGCGCATTGTATCTTCTTTATCCATTCATATATCAATGGCCACTTAGATTGTTTCCATATATTGACAATTATAAGTCATACTGCAGTGAATATAGGGGTGCATGTATCTTTTTCAAATTAATGTCTTTTTTCCCCCTTTGGATAGAGACCGAGAAATGGAATCGCTGGATCATATAGAATAGTTCTTTTTTTTTTTTTAATTTTTTGAGGAAACTCCACACTATTTTCCCTGGTAGTTATACCAATTTACATTCCCTCCAGAAGTGCACCAATGTTCTCTTTTCTTTACATCCTTGCCAACACTTGTTATTTCTAGTCTTTTTGATACTAACTATTCTAACAGATGTGAGGTAATATCTTAGTGTTTTTTGTTTGCATTTCCCTGATGATTAGTGATATTGAGCATCTTTTCATGTATGTGTTGGTCATTGTATGTCTATTCAAATACTTTTTAAAAATTAGATTGTTTTGTTGTTATTTTTGAATTCTAGGAGTTCTCTGTATATTCTGGATATCAATACCTTATCACATATAAGATTTATAAATATCCTCTCCTATTCAGTAGATTGCTTTTTAATTTTATTGGTGGTTTGATATAGTTGTTGGTGGTTTTATTTGCTGTGCAGAAGCTTTTGAGTTTGATACAGTTCCATTTATTAATTTTTGGTGTTATGCCCCTGTCTTTGGAGTGAGATCCAAAAAATCATTGCTAAGACTGATGTTAAGGAACTTACAGCCTACGTATTCTTTCAGGTATTTTCTGGGTTTATGTCTTACATTCAGGCCTTTAATCCATTTTGAATTAGTTTTTGTTTATGGGTAAGGTTTTGGTCCAGTTGCATTCTTTATATGTAGCCGTCCAGTTTTCCAACACCATTTACTGAAGAAACTATATTCTTTCCCTAATATATATTGTAACCTCCTTCATCATTAATCAATTGACCATGGGTTTATTGCTGAACTCTCTATTCTGTTTCATTGATCTATGTATCTGTTTGTATACCAGTATCATACTGTTTGGATATCTATAGCTTTGTAGTACAGTTTGAAATCAGGGAGCATGATGGCTCCAGCTTTGTTCCTCTTTCTTAAGATTGCTTTAGCTATTTGAGTTCTTTTATGATTCCATACAAACTTTAGAATTTGTTCCAGTTTTGTTAGAATGCCATTGGAATTGTTTTTTTTAAGATTTTATTTATTTATTTGACAGAGAGACAGGCTGCGAGAGAGGGAACACAAGTAGGGGGAGTGCGAGAGGAAGAAGCAGGCTCCCAGCGGAGGAGCCTGATGTGGGGCTCAATCCCAGGACTCCAGGATCACGCCCTGAGCCAAAGGCAGACGCTTAATGACTGAGCCACCCAGGTGCCCCACCATTGGAATTTTGATAAGGGTTTTATTGAATCTATAGACAGCTCTTGGTAGTATGAACATTTTTAAAAAGATTTTATTTATTTATTTGACAGAAAGAGAGTACCAGCAGGCAGAGTAGCAGGCAGAGGGAGAGGGAGAAGCAGGATTCCCCACTGAGCAAGGAGTCAGATGCGGGGCTGGATCCCAGCACCCTGGGATCATGACCTGAGCAGAAGGCAGTCTCTTAACCAATGGAACCACACAGATGCCCCTAGTATGAACATTTTAACAGTATTAATTCTTCCATTCCATGAGCACAGAATACATTTCCAATTATTTTTGTGTTTGTTTTGTTTGTTTTTAATTTCTTTCATCAGTGTCTTACAGTTTTCAGTGTACAAGTCTTTCACCTCCTTGTTTAAATTTATTCCTAGGTATTTTTTTATATAATTATAAATGGGATTACTTCTTGATTTTTCTTTCTGGTAGTTCATTATTAGTGTATAGAAACACAACAGATTTTTGTATATTAATTTTGTATCCTGCAATTTTACTGAAATTATTTATTCTGACTTTTTGTGTGTGTGTGCAGTCTTCAAATGGTGACAGTTTTACTTCCTTTCCAATTTGCATGTTTGGTATTTCTTTTTCTTGCCTAAATTCCAATATCCTGTTGACTAAAAGTGGCAGGAATGGACATCTTTTTCTTGTTCTTGATCTTAGAGGAAAAGCTTGTAGCTTTTCACTGCTGAGTGTATCAGCTGTGAGTTTGCCATAGATGACTTATAAAATATTGAGGTACATTCCCTCTATACCCACTTTGTTGAGAGTATTTATTATAAATGGGTGTTGAATTTTGTCAAATGCTTTTACTGCATTTATTGAGATGATCATATGATTTTTATCCTTTATTTTGTTAATGTGGTATATCGTTTGATTTATTTGTAAATATTGAATCATTTTTGCATCCCTGGAATAAATTCAGAGGACCATGGTGTATGACTGCGGTGTATGATTAACATATCATTGAATTTGGTTTGCTAATATTTTGTTGAGGTTTCTTGCATTTATGTTCATCAAGGTGTTGCTTTTCACCTAGAACCATCTCAACAGCAGGGATTAGGAAATATTTTCTGTAGAAGGCCAAATAGTAAATGGTTTTTTTTTTTTTTAGACCACATATGGTCTCTGTTGCATAGTCTCTGCCTACGCACTACTGTTTGCTGATCCTTGCATGAGGTAATTTTACTTTGCTATGCAAATAAATAACATTAGATTTACTTTTGTAAACTATCTATTCCCGGAAAAGGTGATGAATTTTCCCATATATATGCATATTTACCTAGCTTCATTAGATTTATTCACAATGCCTAGTCACTTTAAATGTGTAAAGAACCACTGGACCACTGAACACCCTTCCCTATTAGTTCATATATTTTTTGGATTACTTCACATCAGTTATGTTGTGAGAAACACAAAGAACATGGGCTGAAGGTCCTTATAACTTCCATTTCTGTCCCTTCTTGGCCGCTTATTAGTAGTACTATCTTGGGCAAGTAAATTCACTATATTTACCTCAGATTCCTCATCTGTAAAAGGTGATTAAGTCATACAACCAAACTCTTAGTGTTGTTCAAATTTATAAAAGTGCCAAGCACATAGTAAACCCTCAATAAATGCAAGTTATTATTATTACTTTTAATCTAGCTAGAATCTAGTATGTAGATTTATAGCTGCTAGATTATTTTTTTAATTTCAATTCAATAGTAATGCACTGAACTACAGTGATATGAGGCACATGCTAACAAATGTAGGGGATTTAGTGTATTTTTTTTAATTAATAAGGCAGTGTGCCTGCCCTTGTAAAGATATGAAACAATTATCAGAGTAATTATAATATCTAACTGGATGTCATGAATGCTGCTGTGGTTCAAAGTCGTGAGCAACCACATGAAGCAATGCTTTATTAGCTTGCTGTATTAGAGAAAAGAGCAAAGGCTTTATAGAAAATATGTAATGTGTGAAATATCTTTGAAAAAGTGGGGAAAATTAATAGATGGGAATGAGTAGAGGGCCGCTATAAATTGAGGAAATAATATCAGCAAGTTTTCAAAGCAAGGAAGCACAAAGTATATTCTAGTAATGAAGATAAATAAGGACTAAGAAAAAATCATTTATAGATACACAGGTTTATGAAAATTAAGGATATCCTGAGTGCCAAGATATGGTCTACGTACTTGCCTTAATAGGCTACAAGGAGACATTGAAAATAAGTCTCCTTTTACAGTTCCACAGTTTTAAGGTGATTGATCTAATGGGGAATATAAGATGGTTCTTAGCTGCAGGCAACTGACTGCATGCTAAAAAGCTTTAGTAGTTTTTTAAATGGGATATAATCCAGATTCAAGAGAGTGCGATGGTAACAGAAAAGAGGAGATTGACTAGAAAGGATACAATTTTTACTGATAAATTCTACAGGACTACACATTTTTGTTTGTTTCAACCATGTATAATCAAAGATTAATACTTGGTTTAAGACCTTTGTGATAGGGAGAATCATGTTCCATTAGCAGAGATAGGAAAATTGAAAGGGAAAGTTTTAAGAATGGAGGAACTAATGGAAGAACGGGTAGAAAAAGTGATCACTGGACAGAGAAGAAAAGTAGAGACATGTGAATTAGTTTGATAGAGGCATAATTGAATCTGTGGATCTGGGTAAGAAGTCAAAGGCAGAGACTTAGGAAAAGCAGCAGCAGTAGTCCCCAACACTTTTCTAAGAAGTATCGTCTTGCAGAAAATGAGAACTTTAAAAGGTCAGCTTGAGAACTGGCAGTGTCCAATTCAAAAAATTGAAGAAGAAAAATGATATACTTTTGTCAAAAATTAGCTACTTTACCAAATTCTCTATCCCTGAACTCAGGATTTTGGTTGTGCTGTTGATTTATTAGGAAACACTAATAAATTAGTTCAAAAAAATCTATGAAAGGTGGTACTCTTAATGATATTGAAATTTAGATTCTAAGTATGATGGGCTGAGTCTTACACCTTGTTTACTAGCACTAGCATAGTCCCTGGCATCTGTCAAGCATTGATCCAACATATATTCAAAATTTATTGATCATCATGGGGCGCCTGGGTGGCTCAGTCTTAAGCATCTGCTTTCAGCTCAGGGCGTGATCCCAGAGTCCTGGGATCGAGCCCTGCATCAGGCTTCTCCACTGGGAGCCTCCTTCTTCCTCTCCCACTCCCCCTGCTTGTGTTCCCTCTCTCGCTGGCTGTCTCTCTCTCTCTCTGTCAAATAAATAAATAAATAAATAAATAAATAAATAAATAAATAAAATCTTTAAAAAAATTTATTGATCATCAAATCTCAATCATCAAAGAAATTATTCTTTTGGTATTATTCCTTTTAGTATATTTAATAATATCTTATTCCATTGTACACCAAAAAGTAAGTGGCCACTTTGAAAGTCCTGTTTTATCTAAACTTCAAATGTGTGGTTTCCTAAAAAAATATGTTAAATCATAGCAATCACAGGCATCATTAACAGTGGTATTGGTTAGCTACTGATATAGTTGCAAACTTAATGATTTCAAACAATAATTTAATGTTCGATGTTCTGTGTGACAGTTATAACTGGACTGGAATAGGGCTAGATTTCAGGCTTCAAACTTCAGGTTGGATTAGAATCTGTTCTTTATGTCTCCTATTCTGGGATTTCTGGAGCAACATTCTGGAAACAGAATTTGCCCAGAGCATATGGAATGCCCCATGTAATTTGGTACTGTTTTTATTGCAAATTATTAGTACACAAGAGGCAAACCCCAAAATCATCCTTTTCAAGTTTCCACTAAAGTCACATTTAAAACCCAAAATCCAATGGTAGGGATGGAAATTCTAACCAACAAGAATACATGTCAAAACTACAAATATATAATACTACCTCGGAGAGTGAGATAGCTGGACCAATAATTGATTCAACTACAACACAGGATCTCTCACACACATCCCCTCACCTTTTTCCTTAGGTTCTTTCCTTGTGTGCATCCATAAATTAACATTCTCTTTGATTATGATCACCAAAATGGATCAGAGTGACTTTTTTCTAGTAAATAAAGCAATATCTAAGAACACATGTTAAATATCAAAACTGGCATAAATAAAAGTTTTTTGTTTGTTTGCTTGTTAGTTTAATCCATGCTAACGAGTCAGCAAATAGGTGTATTTTAATGTAAACTCGGTAGGAGGGGCCCCTGGGTGGCTCAGTCAGTTAAGCATCTGCTTTCGGCTCAGGTCATGATCCCAGGGTCCTGGGATCGAGTCCCACATTAGGCTCCTTGCTTAGCAGAGCGCCTGCTTCTCCCTCTCCCTCTGCTCCTCCCCCTACCTATGCTCTCTCTCTAATAAATAAATAAAATCTTTAAAAAATAAAATAAAAATAATAAACTCAGTAGGATCCTGCACTTTTTCAGGGCCTGTGTCTCTTCATGGACTTTGTCATTCTCTACATCCCCAGTGTTGGGGTTTTTGTCATTAAGTATAATCCCTGCTCTTAAAATTTATCTTTTCATGTGCGTGCAATGATTTTTGTTGCATAAAAAGAGTTCATTGAATCATTGAACATATACTAAGCATTTATGTATGTTTGATATAATGTAAGTCATTGACATCTGTGTTTTCTGTTGATTATACATTTGTCATGTAGTGGACATTAGATGGATTCCATAGTGAGATATACATAGTTTTAAATATAAGAGTCTCTGCTTATTATATATGTGCCTTTGGAAAACATATTTAAACTCCTCTCTTTCTTTATGCATAAAATGAGAATTATAAATCTATTTCATAATGTTTTGTGAATACTAAATAAGTTACATAAATTGTATGGTCTAATGCTCACTACTTTTAGTTACTAAACTTTTTTATCCATTCTTCAATAGATTTAACAATATTTTCACTGCTTTTCAACAGGAATAAACATATAAATGCAAGAGTCTATTTTTACATCATGTTTGTCCTTATGTAAGTTCTGGCATAATACATACATACATAAATTTATGTCTCTTTTTTAATTAAAGTTGTGTAATATTCACTTTTTCTTTTAAAATCCTCTGCTTAGGGGCGCCTGGGTGGCACAGCGGTTAAGCGTCTGCCTTCGGCTCAGGGCGTGATCCTGGTGTTATGGGATCAAGCCCCACATCAGGCTCCTCCGCTGGGAGCCTGCTTCTTCCTCTCCCACTCCCCCTGCTTGTGTTCCCTCTCTCGCTGGCTGTCTCTATCTCTGTCGAATAAATAAATAAAATCTTAAAAAAAAAAAATCCTCTGCTTAAATGTATTAAATGTGATCCTTTTACTATTCTCTGAACTTTTGATTGCATGAAAACTGTACAAAATTATAATGACTTTTTGATAGTTCTGAATGTTATTTTTCTAGCTTATTTTATACCCTGATGTTCAAAAAAGATAATTTTATAACTATCACAAAATGACACATTATTCTTAATTAAAGTTAAATAGTTGAATCAATTGATTTTTGAAAAATGCTATTCTATTCCTGCAATAATAATTGTCTTTATCAACAAAACATTATATTCTATTTTTCTTATTGTATTTTCCTGAGCAGTTTCACAGAAGAATTGAGGTACAAATGAATAAAACATGTGTTTATCACAGTGGGTGAAAGAAAAATGACAAATTTCACATCTTCTTTCCTTGGCAGCTGTCAGACAGGGGAGGAGTCGAGACGGTCAGAAAATGGAATGACCCATCAAAGAATTGCATTTAGAAGTAATTTTTTTTTATTTTGGCTTTTCTAAGAAGTTTCTTAAATAATACTATAAATGAGAACAAAGACAGAGACTCTAAATATATAGGAGCTTTTAATTATATGCATCCTTAAAATTTAGCCATAATAGATGAAAAACTGAAAAAGTTACATATTTTCATTATAAAGTCTATCATATACTTTTCTGATTAAAATAACAACAAATATTAAAACATGTAGAGGTTCATTCCTAATTCTGTTTAGAATTATAAGTGTACAGCTCAAACCAAAGTTAGGAAACAAAATTGTAGTAGCTAGAACTCTGTAAGCTTGGGGAAAAATGTACAAGGATATACTTGGGTACAAAGGAAATTATGACAAAAGTGTCAAAAAAGAATGTTTACTAATAAATCCGCATGAGAAAAACTGAGTTAAGGAAGCAATGTGAATGTGTCCAGTAGTGGCCTATTAGTGATTAGAAATCCCTACTAATATTTAAAAAATTACAATAACTGCTCACAGGGCAGGAAAATATTAATCACAAACTAGAAAGAAAATTGGTGTTTTATAGCAAAAAGCAAAAAGAATATGCACATTTAAGGAGATATCATTATACTTTAATATGAGAAATATCTACTTATTTATATTGACAAGATATTTTATACTGTCTAATTGATCTGGTCAAAGATATTGAGAAGTCTTTCAATAAAGTCATTAGTTTTAGTCTAATGGACACGTTCCCATGAAATTGTTTTTCTTGGATGTTACCTTGAAAAACATACAGTTTGAAAGCACGTAATAAGAGAGGAAAAAAATATATATAATTTAGGTAAGAGAAGAGATACCTAATGGAGTCTTACAACTGCTCTTCAGATATATGGGGGTTTCAATGTAGAGGGTGGGGGAGTGCAATGATTTTATTTTAAGTTTACTAGTAACTGAAAGTCATTGGAATTGCTGAAGAAGGTTAAGTACCATGGAAGACTTGAAAATCTGTTATTGGGAAACTAAATAACCTGTAGGTCCTTGGCTCTTTAACATATATGTCAGTTTAGGTAGAGACTTCTTTATAGGCAGAGAAATTAGCTGTTATCTTCCAGGTCCCTTTTACTCTGATGACTGATCTGCATATAAAGAAATTTAAGGTACTGTTGGATTAATTTGCTCAATTTTCTCCTTACAAATCAAATAGTTAAGCACTTATTTTATGTGTAAACTGCAATTTTAATATGCAAAGGTACTGGCACAAACCCTCCTAAATGTTATTATGAAGCTATAGCAAGGGAACTTATGGGACCCATTACTAAAAAGTTATAAAAAAGAATCTAAGGCATAGAATCATACCTTAACTCTCATGAAACATTTAAAGTTGGTTTTTAAATGGCTAGAACACAGAGTGGCAATAAAGTAATAGAAGATTATGCACTTTTATGAGTGCCTGATGCAAGGTGTAGTGTGCTCACAAAGTACAGGATTACTAGGGGTTATATATTTCCCATGGCTTTCAGGAGAGTCATTGATTCTATGACTTAAAAAGTTTATTAATACCTGGAGATTTTTGCATATAATATGAAATTAGCAAAGGTAAGACAAGTCAATTATAATCACTTTATTGGCTGGTGCAAGAGTATTTTATATAAATTACAAAGGAAGCAAATAAATAATTAACAACCACAGACTCTTAAAAACTTTAGTACCCCAAATTCCATTAGGACAAAAAACCCAATAAAGACTAAGTTAGAACAAAAAACAAAAACTAACTCTTTTGACTCATAACATTATTAAACATTAAAATTTATAGTGTAAAACCTTGCAGCAATTGTTATTAAAATCAGTTTGCAAAATTTAAATACTATTTTGTCTCCCAAACATATAGTTTACACAGAGTTCCATCCTCAGAGCTCTCATTCTTTCTATTCTGTCTTGATTACCATATTCATTCTCACAGCATTAGGCTATGTGTAGATAGTCTGCCTTTGAGTTTCATTTCCATGACATTTCTCACACATTTATGTTAACGTATGTCTCCACTGCCACTACTCTCACTTGGATTATCACTGTTTTTTTTTTAATTTTATTTATTTATTTGACAGAGATAGAGACAGCCAGCGAGAGAGGGAACACGAGCAGGGGGAGTGGGAGAGGAAGAAGCAGGCTCCCAGTGGAGGAGCCTGATGTGGGACTTGATCCCATAACGCTGGGATCACGCCCTGAGCCGAAGGCAGACGCTTAACGACTGCGCCACCCAGGCGCCCAATCACTGTTTTTGATGAGGTTGAGCACATGTGTGCACACACATGCACACACACACATATTTTCTTTCCTTCTCTGATTAAAGACTCCATGATATCTATATTTCATCTAAATTAGACTTCTGTGACAATTTTTGATCATGCTATCTCATTATTTTATATTCTTGAAATATCCCTTTTCCTGTTCTCTGACATAAAGTGTATGAATCTCACCCATTCAGATTCCTTCAGGAAGACTTATAGAAGGAATATTCCCTGTCTTTTGTGTTAATACATTATTTGCATTAAAATTTTTATTATACTTTCCACATTCCACCTACATTTCAATGCCATTTGTGCTTACCTCTGCTCTTAAATTGTAACTATTTAAGATCATCTTTTCATCATTGTAGTTACCAAAAAAAAGAGGTCCTTAGTACATATTTGCTGAATTGATTTGGATTTGCAAGATAGAAAGTTTTATTTCAACTTAGTAATTGCAGTGGAAGAGAAAATTGAAATAAAATAAACAAAACAAACAGACCTTCAGTGATTTGGATGGAATTGTATCATTTAACACTGTCAAAAATGAAGTTGAGTGCTTAAATTATTTGCATAGTTTTTTTGGGGGGGCACATATTCAACAAACATTGATTAAGTATATATACTGTGCCAAGACTGCTGGGATACAAAGAGCTCAAAACTCTTCCATCCGTGGAAAAATGAAGGATGCAAACAATCAGTAACAGTGCTATAATACGATGAGACCATCAGACATTGGATCATCTGGTGGCGTAGAGGAAGGAGTTCCTATTTCTTCTAGGGGTGTCAGGACCCAAAGCAGTTCATGGTGGCATCACATATGAACTCCTGACATTTTTTTTAGCTTTTTACCAGGTAGAAATTCTGAAGTAATCAATAGTTTTAAAGACCTCCATAAATATTAAATCAGTCATTTTTAGAATATGATTTTGAATAGCTACAAAAAGAACAATTCAATTGCTGAAGATAGTAAATAAAATATTGAGAATCCAAAGTGTCTTAAAAGTTGATTTTAAAAATGGAAAAAGACTTTCTTACACCATATGCAAAAATCAACTGAAAATGGATTAAAGACTCAAACATAAGGCCTAAAACTCTAAAATTCCTTGAAGGAAACATAGAGGAAAACCTTCTCAATATTGGTCTTGGCAATGATTTCTTGACTTTAACACACAAAAGCACAGACAATAAAACTAAATACAGACAAGTGGACTCTATCAAACTAATCTAACTGTACAGCAATCAATAGCTTGGAAAGGCAACCTGTAGATTGGTAGAAAATATTTGCACACCATTTCTCTGATAAGGAGTTAATATCCAAAATATATAAGAATCCCGGGGCGCCTGGGTGGCACAGCGGTTAAGCGTCTGCCTTCGGCTCAGGGCGTGATCCCAGCGTTATGGGATCGAGCCCCACATCAGGCTCCTCTGCTGTGAGCCTGCTTCTTCCTCTCCCACTCCTCCTGCTTGTGTTCCCTCTCTCGCCAGCTGTCTCTATCTCTGTCAAATAAATAAATAAAATCTTAAAAAAAAATATATATATATATAAGAATCCCTTACTACTCAATGACAAAAAAAAAAAAATTCAAACCCACAAACAAACCACAAACAAATAACCTGATCAAAAAATGGGCAAAGGACTTAGAGATTATTTCTCCAAAGAAGACATATAAATAGTTAACAAGTATATGAAAAGGCACTCAATTTCATTAGAGAAATGAAAATCAAAACCACAATGGGTTATTATCTTTTACCCGTTATGATGCCTATTATAAAAAAAAAATGACAAATGTTGGTGAGGATGCAGAGGAGTTGGAACCCTTATATACTGTTGTTAGGAATGTAAAATGGTGCAGCTACTGTGGAAAACAGTATGGAGGTTCCTCAAAAAAGTAAAAAAGAACTACCATATGATCAAATAATCCCACTTCTGGATATATGAATCAAATGCAATATAAAAATGCATGTGATATACATAAAACAGTGTTTAGAGAGTAATTTACAGCATAGCATTGAATGCTAATACTAAAAAGAGAGAAATCTAATGTTAGTAACTTAAGCTTTGCCTTAAGAAAATAGAGAAAGAAAAGCCAATTATATCTAAATCAAGGAAAGGAAAGGGATATAATTAATATAAGAAGAAAGAAATGAAATTGAAAACACAAAACATTATAGAAAATCAATGGAAACAAGAGCTGCTTCTTTAAGAAGAACAATAAATTGATTAAACCTCCAAACTACATTGACAAAAAGAGAAAATATCAATTATACATATTAGCGATTAAAGAGAAGACAATACTATCTCTATAGACATTAAAAGTATAATAAGGAAATACTAAGAACAAAAATGCTCATAAATTCAACACCTTAGATGAAATGAACCAATTCCTTAAGGACACAAAGTACTAAAACTCACTCAAGAAGAAATAATCTAAACATCTGCGTATCTATTCAAGAAATTTAATCTGTAATTTAAAAGCTTCCATAAACAAGGTCTCCAGGCACAGGTGGTTTCAGTGACAAATTTACTGAACATTTAAGGTTGAAATATTACCAGCCTGTGCAATCTCAGCTGGACAATAGAGGAGGCCATGGTAGGGAGTGGGAGAGGAAATGGGAATAGGGATATTGATGACAACCCAAGTGATTTAATGGGAAGCTTTCTTATTCTTACCAACAGGTAAAATTGTTAGAATCTTTCAAATTGGAACTTTTTTCCCCCTTCAAATGTATCAAAATCATGGTATTACCCTTGCTGTGACTATTTGGAATGTTTTTCCCTCATATTCATATGATTAAACTTCTTGTTTTATTTGGGTCTCTACTCAAAGGTCACCTCCTCAGAGAAGCTCTCCCTGAAACCCTCAGTAGAATAGTCATACAACTATTCACTTAATTGACTTTAATAGGATTCAGCACACTTGTCATTATCTCAGATCATATTATGTATGATTTACTATGAAAACTATGTTTTACTTGTTTATGCTAATAGTGCAATCTACCTGATTTGATGGAAAGGTTTCATGTTTGTTCATCACTATTCATATTTATCTTTCTCATTTCCACTTTTTGGTTGAAGGATATAGGTAGATTTTGCAGATACTGTTGGACAGTATTTTGGTCAAAAGCATATAAAAATGGCAGCTAGGCTCACACAATCATTTTAGAAAAGCAGACAGTCTTTACAGATTTATCTGGTGAGTCAGTATGTGATTTGGGATCCATGGGTCATTTTCACAATGGGGAAACTTTGGGTTGTCCCCAAGTGCTTCTCCCTGAATGGCTCTAAGAATTTGCCAAAGCATGCGGCTAACATCTACTGAGTACTAGTCATATATCTACCATTACCCCATGTGCTTTTTATATGGTAACACTATTTTAAAAATATACTATAACGTCTCCTATTTTAATGTGAAGAGAAGGATTCTATATGAATAAAAGAAGGATGATGCATTTTAAGCAACATCAAAGTTTTGCACACATTTTTATATCACTTATTAGGAAGATCTTAAGTTGTACATGTGAGAGAGAGAGAGAGAGAGTGTGTGTGTTGCCCTAAATAAAAACTGATCAAGTTGAACAGAAAGATATTTCAGAGAACACACTAAAAGAATTGGTTCTGCATCCAAAAACTAGGCTGAAAATGAGGTGTCATTCAGTCCCAAAGATCAGCTAGTGTCAGAGCCCAAGGAGACCAGTGTTGAGGCAGAAGCTGAAGGAATTGGTTAACAGATCATCCACATGACCAGTGGAGATCGTTACTACTCTTTAGAAAAGAACCTGGTCTTTGTGGCTCATCCTAGTTTACTCTGCTATTACTTTGTCCTGTTCATCAGTGTCTTCCAGTGCCTTCCAAGAACCTGATACCATAAATTTATCTGTATTTCAAGAACTGGCATTATTTTCCTAGATTTCAACATTCATACATTAGACATATATGGCTTTTCATTGTCTTGACCTCTCCACAATAAATGGCCTTACTATTTTTTTCTATCTCAGAAAAATATAACCATATTCTAGAATTTACAAGAATGCAAATCTGCTCTGGTACTCAGACCTTGATGCAAAAATGTCACTGTCTTAATTTCAATGCATTATTCTTTTTTAAGAATTACTTATTTAGTCATCCACACCAGACCTATTCTCCATTCTAATAAGTTTTTTTTCCTCTCTGTCCAAAAGTGCTTTTTCAGTCTGTCTGTATGCCATTGACCCCCTAAATCTGTATCTCCAGCCAAGATTTTTCTTTTACTTTCCATGTGTATCTTTATTTGGATTTCTCTCTCTCTCTCTCTTTTTTTTTTTTTTTTTTTGGCGGGGGGGAGATTTTATTTATTTATTTATTTATTTATTTATTTATTTATTTATTTGACAGAGAGAGAGTGCAGGCAGAGGGAGAAGCAGGCTCCCCACTGAGCAGGGAGCCCCATGTGGGGCTCTATAGCAGGACCCTGAGATCATGACCTGAGCCGTAGGCAGATGCTTAACCGACTGAGCCATCCAGGTGCCTCCTTTATTTGGATTTCTGATAGACACATCAAACTGAAAACATTTTGAGATAAACACATGTCTTTCTCCTTTGACTTACTTTTCCTCCAGTGTTTTCCATTCTCAGTATTGACACCACTACCTAACCAGTACCTTAAGCCAGAATTTGAAGTATAATCTTTGACTCTTCCTGGTCACTTATCCCCCATTTCTATCAGTTGCCAAACATTTTCTAATCATTTGCTCAAATATTCCTCGAGCCTACCCTCATTCTCTTAAGGGTGCATCCTATTATGGCTGGAATTCTCTAACAATATTTCAGATATTTCTATACATCCGTGAGACCCTTCTGATCTTTTCAATATACTGAAGATAGCATGACATTTTTGAAATGCATATTTAATCAAGCAAATCCCTGATAAAACTTGGATAGCTCAGATTATAATAGTAAAATTTTTGAGACAACCTCAATGTTCAAATTTCCAGACTGGGCTTTGCCATAGTGGAGTGGCAAGAAGGTGATGTGAAGACTCAGATGGACCTGGGCTCCAGGCCAACTCTGCCAATTGTACAGTTACCTTGGGTACTTCTATTAAACTCTCTAAGGCTTCATTTTCCTTATTCTTAAAATAATACGTATCACACTGTTAGATGTGGGGATTAAGCCAAGAAACATAAAGGCCAAAGAAACATAAAGTCCTCAGTTATAGTGATTTCTATTCTTACTTTATAATGAGACACCTGTCAGTTTTGTGAAGTAGGGTAGTGTGTATGCCAGAATGTTCTCCTTCGTCAGGGTGGGCTTGCTTTTCTTTGCAGCTGGACCACCTAGGCCGTGCAAGAAAATTTGGTACTTTGATTGCCTGTGGTCTGCCCAGAGCTCCTGACAGAGCTGATGTAGCTAGTAAAGCTATACTGAGCTGAGATATTTAAAAGAACAATAAGCTCTAATAAGCTCTAGCTGAGCTTATTACCTCTTATTCTTACCATTTCAATTTTATAGAAAAAAAAAGTATCTTTCTAAGTTAAGACTAAATTGGTAGGAACAAGCAAAGCCAAATAATTCTTGAGTAGTATCAAATAACATGAATGTCAGTTGTGTCACAAGATGCAGCCAGATATAAAGTAAAGGCTCTAGAAAATTCTTTATATGAGATTTCCTTAAAATATATTTGAAAATGGCATTGGCTAAAGAGAAGCTTTGGTGGCCATGATAATTATTCTTATAATACTGATACCAGATTTCAAAGAATCTTAGGCACTGAGCCAATACTAATGATATATTAATTTTCAATACAGTACAACATACAAGAAGTCAGTAATGATGTTATTAATGTAAAAAATAGCAACCAGTTTGTTTGTATATTCCATTGACTCAGGTAGATCTTTTTCTCCTTGTTTTTATAAGCTTTGTCTCAAACATTGACTAGAAACAACTTTTAATTAAAGAGGACTACACATACTATGAGTTATTTCATCCTACTATATGACCATTCTTTATCACTTTAAATTAATAATTTTAAAACTAAAAGGAAATCTGTAACATAATGAAAAACTGCTCAAATGGAATTATTATTCACTTGATTATGTTTGCAATAGCCTGCATTTTTATAAATTTATAGTAAGAGAACTATTAGCAAATTTGTAAATTATTCTTAGTCTTCAAGGACAAGTTTGCAAAAGAAAAAATGTATTACTTTGCCATGGGAAGAGGATATATATACATTATACTCTCTTGTAAGAATTACTTTTAAAAAATGCTAATGGGAAGAGCTTCAAATAGATTTGTGGGTCACGTAAGGACACGTTTGATGATATAATAAGGAATTTTGCCGTAATTCAAATCACTCCACTTAAAAAACTTCATCAATAATTCATTTCATCCATTCATTCAAAATAGAAATGGGCAGCAATTTTGAGGAAGGAATTTTTCCAGGTGTTTGGCATACAGAAATTGATACATTGTTGTTCTTGTCCTTAAAAATGGTGTTTTGGGAATGACGAAGGCATGAGTAATTTATGGCCCTACAGCATGATGAGTATAATCTCCTCGTGTATAAAATGGGGGTAATAATAGTGTATTCCTTTCAAAGGATAAAATGGGACCATATAAATAAAACTTCAGTACAGAACATATTGAGAGAAAATTCTCACAGTTAATATTAAAGATGAATGCAAGGCTCTAGATTTGTACAGAGAAGGGTGACTTTCTGGAAGGCACAGTTAGAGAAAACAGAATACCATACTATGATTCTCTTCCAAATCCTTGGAGTCATCATTCATTTTTTTTTTCTTTTTATCATAGTCCACTTCCAATCTGTTAGTAAAGCCTGTTGCTTCTGCCTTCAAATTCTGACCACTTCTAACCATTTTTCTATTAACATCTTCTTCAAAGTCAACATCATTTTCCTCCTGGATTACCAATACCATTGTTTTAACTCTTATTCCTGTAGAGACTATTTTACATTCAACAGTCAGATTAATCCTAAAAAAGCGAAAATCAGTTTATGGCAACTTTTCTTCACCAAACTAGCAAATTGGTCTACTCCATTGTAGAGCATGTGACTTGCTCCTTTTTCCTTTGTGGTTTGACGTCATTACCTAACTTCCTCTCTTTATTCACCCTGCTGAAGTCAACCTCGTCTCCTTTACTATTTCTCGAACATGAACACATATCCTTGCCAAGACATTTAATGTGCCATTCTCACTGCCTGGATGCTTTTCTTCTAGATAGCTATCTGGCTCTCTCTGCTGAGTCAGCTTTTTAGATCTTTGTTCAGTTATCACTTCTTCATCAAGATGTTCCCAACCCAGTTTATTGTAAATTGTCAATTCCCGCCTACCTAAGACCCCCCCAGGCAGTTTTTGTCTTCTTTTGTTGCTTTATTTGTCCCATGATATTTAACCATCTTCTGATATTTTGAGCATTTATTTGTTATCTGTTTCTCATACTGAAATATAAGCTCCACAGTAGCAAGGATGTTTGTATCTCTTATTTGCTGTCATATCACCAACAATATTACCACATAGTGCTCAATAAATAATTTTTAATGAAAAAAAGAATAAATGGTCATAAAGAATAAATAGGCATTTATCAGATGGTAAGGGAGGAAGAAAAGATAGTCTAAGCGAAAAAAGATAACATATAAAAAGCCAAAGACATCCAACGAGATGACATTGTAAGAATTTCTTTATATAAGAGAATAGGAGCAAATGAGATTGGAGAGATAAGCAAGGGACAGAGTTTTTTGAATCATATCTCTATAATGCCAAGTCTAAGCCAACTTCACTTTAGAATCAGGAAGATGGTGATAAAAATACAATTATATGCATCCTCTGATTTTAAGTGGCTCCTCTTTAGTCCTTGCCTATGGCTTACCTACACGTTCATATTATCTTGCTAGTTGGAGGAGAAATAGGTAAGCAGATATTTTATAAGCTTCTTATCAAGAAACACAATAATAAATCAATAGCATACCTTCCAGGTACGTTACGTGTGAGGAGATTTTAAAGTAAGAACTATGTTCCATATTCAAAGATACTTATTTGAGGTTTATTATAAGTCTTTCAGAATTACAACAGCATTTTGATCTGTTTCCTTTAATTTTTAAAAATACGCTGTAGAGATAAATTAATTTTAATAAAGTTCATCACCTAAAATTAAAGGGCACATTTTCATTAACATTTCAAGTTATGTGTCGGTATATTTAACAAAACTGAAAAGACAGCTTAATGAAACCTTACTTTATTTTCCAAAGGCAAGTTTACTAAACATATATTTAAAATTTCATATTTACACATCACGCTCTGTAATTATGGTGATTTAAGAACTATTAGTAGCAGAAAATAACCAAAGAATTTGTAAACATATAAAATATTTATACAATGAATAATATTCAAGCACAAGAAGCTCTTTTCTATATGTGTTTATTATTGGCAGGAGAAATTGAAGAGGTGAATAGTACCTATATGAGTAAAGTGAAACTTTAAGCAATTGTTTAATAAACTTTGTCAAATTAGTTTTTGCTGTATAAGCTCCTGGTTAAAATACATGTATTTACGTGTCCTTTCTCTACCTTACTCTTTTTTTAGAGAACATGATATTCACTGTAAAGAGAAGAACATGTTATCATTCCTGTTCTGCCACTATTATCATGCAAACCCGAGCAAGTTAGGGTTAGGGTTCGAGAGAAAAATAAGTTCATGAAAAAAGTCTGGCAAATTTGAAGTGCTAAATAAATATTAGTCATCCTCCCTTATTCTACCAATCTCTCTCACTCTTCCCCCCTTCCCAGACTGTCTATCTTCTCAACATCTCCCTTACAGACAGGAAAGCAATTCAACAGTTAATCTGTGATCATAGCCCCCTGGTATGATTTGGTTTTAAATGAATATTTCTTGAAGAGTGATATGGAAGGAATTACGGTAATAATAACTAACAGTTATTGAGTACTTAGTATTTGTCAGACACTGACCTACATGTGTTCTTATATAAATTTGCTTATTTTGGTGGGGAGTAACTCCTTATTTTGATAGATGATAGAAGAGGAAACCGAGGCATAGTAGGTATAATTATTTTTCCATAGTCATCCCTTAAGTGGCAGAACCAGAATTTAAACACATGAAATTTGGCTCTGTAGTCTGTGCTTTTGAGCACTGCATTTACTATAGGGAAAAGGATGAATATCGCTTGCTGTAGGACCTATGTATCTTGAGAGAAGGTCTTTCCAGTGTGTTTGAGAAAAGCCATCCAGATACTCTTATTTAACCATAAGGCAGGCCATCACTGTTTATTCTGATAATAGAGTTCTTTTCTTTAAGTGTCATCTAATTACCATTGCCGGTTTGTCCTATATAATTGCCCAGCAGTATTATTTAGTTTTCATAGACACTGTGACTTCTCAAACAAATCAAAATATCTTCAAAGACAGTTTTGATACATGTTAGAGTAAATTTAAAATATGTTCTTTACCTCTTTTTATTTCTCTTGGCAAAAATGATGTTGAATGGAGATGGGGTGATCTATATGTTTATGTTGCACAGAAAAATATATAGTTTTTTTAGTTTTAACTTCCAAATGCTTTTCTTGTATCTTCCATGGAAACTTGAAGATGTTTTATATAGTATATGGGCTCCGACATATTTTTGACAGGCAAAATGGGAAGATGATTTGGTGAGGAATCCTTTCTAAGCTTGTGTTCTCAATTGCTAGACTCTGAATAATGAAGGAGAATAGAGAAGTCCTTGGAAAGGCCTCCCTCCACAAGACATAAGGCTTCCATGTGAAAATACCTGAGTTAAGAAGAACACTTCTCAGAATTCAGGCAAAGGGTTGTGCTAGCCAGGCTCTGTGTATCACAGGTATATTACTGTGATACTATTCTCCCATTGTTCACCACCTGCCTTAATACACATCCTATCATCAGCAGGCTAGTGGGACTCCTTCAGCAATGGCAACAAGAGGGCTAAAATTCACAGGCTTTAATAACTCTACACTACCATATATGGACAGGGCTGTTTCTCTGATTGCTTTCTTCAACTAGGTCACTTCCTCATTCAACCCTTATAATCCTTTGTTTTGTCAGTTTTTTTGTCATAACTCATAATGATGATGATACATTAAAAAATTTACTTTTTTCTTTCAAGTTCCCTTATTCAGGATTATTTTTTAGTCTGTCAGAAGCACCCATTTGCTTTGGAAATAGATAGGATTTATAGCAGGAATACAAAAAGAATGAAGAAACAAATATATTCACCTTTTGATATCTAAAGTAATATTTCAACCCTTGAAAATCAAGCTTTTTTCAGATTTTCTTAGTTTTTTCACCTTTCACTGACATATAAAGAATCTTCCTTGTTGATTAGGTCAGAAATTTAGTATACTCAAGCTGTGGTAATAACAGCTCAGGATATGAAACATTAAAAGTCCCAATTATAAGGGAAGAGAATAAAAGTCTAATAGCTTCTAGCTCTGGAAGATTGTGGGAAAGGAGAAAAGTCAAACCAGTGGAATATAGGTGTACTGATCTCCTGGAAGATGGAGGTAGGTTCAAAAGCTGAATAAAAAGCTTGAAGCAGGGATTTTAGCCCACTTTCTGTATGGAACCTTGGGAAGAGCCTGCTATGCATGGTGTCTTTATTCTAGGATGGCAGCTGATAGCATAGCAGCTACAGTGGCCATGGAGTGTGGTGTCTAGATGTGTAAGTCTGATTCAGTGATCCTGTTCTCCATTCAGTTTGGCAAAAAACAGAATCAGAAGGTTGTTTATGTCTGTGGAGGCCATGAAAATATGCCTCTCCTACTTCTTCCTTTTGAGAGCATAATTGAATAATACCCCAGCTGCTGACACTGTGTATTCACCATTGACTGTTTAACCTAGACCACACATTCATAGACTGCTCCCAGACAATAACTAAGCATGTAAAGGGGTACAAATGCCTATTCATGTGAGATATCAGACATGACCAACAGTCAATTTTAGTATAAGAACTCCCCGTTGGCATGACCCAAAATTCTTAGAACTGCATTGTGATGTAAGACTCTTTCACACAATCATCCTTCTTTCTTCCTCTTCTTCACAAGGGTCAGACTTGTGTGATAGCCAGAAGGGTCTGGTCTCCCTGATCCCTCTTCTACAAAGTAAAAGACAAAGTAAAAGATCTGTGCACGATATCCAGGTTGTCATGGAAAATAACCCTACCACATGGCCATAAAAACCTACGATCAGAAATGCTGCGGTAGGAAAAATTGCAATGTGTATCTCACAATGAATTTCAGAGGTAGAATTACAATGTGGACTTCTGAGATTCTGGAGCAAGGCTGAGAATTATACCTTTTGACAACTAGCTCTAGGTATATTATTAGTTCCTGTGGGAGACGGAATACTTGATCATAAGTACCACATGACCTGGTAACTATGACTGAGGGTCTGTTGGGCACATCAAATCGTGAAATTGGACTGGCCTATCTCCAGTTTATCATTACATAGTACGACATCAAGCTTGATCAGGACCAGAGGCATAAGTAAGCCACAGAGGCACAGGGTGGCCAAGATCCAGATGTCACCCACTAGAGCTGCCCCAGTGTCCCTCCCCTGGCTTGTACCTATGACCATATGGGAAGTATCTTATCACCAGATAAAAGAGGAATAAAAGGTCTAAGTTTGGATTATAGATGATTTGACTCTATATGTGGGTACCAGCTGAAAATGAACTATTGTTGCATAATAGACACAGTCAGAAGTGACCTTAAGAGACAGCAATGACAGAAAATTCCCCGGGGAATTGTATGGAAAGAGAAGTAGCCTGAGATGAGAATACATACTATAAGCTAATGGTAGGGTCAATTGAAGCATGACACATGAGGATGTCTGGAACAGTTATCAGGTTGTTAACCTGTGAATAGACATGGGAGTGGACACAGAATGTAGAGTATTATATCACATTTTAACACATGAGAAAGCATTCACCCACCATGGAAGAGACATTGAACAACTGAATTTAAAATGTTTTGGTTAGTTGGCATTAGCCAGCTTTGTTGTGGCCACAATGGAATTGGCAAAATGGTACATGAATAAACTGGTTATGGTTGTAGTGATGGAGGCTGTATATGAGCCCATCAACCTTAATTACCACTTATAAAAACTAATTGGCTTTTGCAGTTTCTGAAGATCTAATCAGTCAACAACAGACCAAGGCAGCCATGCTGATATGGCAATATATTTCGAGGAGACCAAATGGCCACTTGGCAGCAAGTCAGCTACATTGGGACTTTTCTGTCTTAGAAGTAAAATTAAGCAATTTTTCCTCAGAAGAATAAATATCTATTCTTGATATGGATTTGACTTTTCTTCTTGTAGACCTCTAGTTGACAAGACTATCTGGTGGTTTAGGGGCTACCTCATCCACAGACCTGGAATCCTACATAAAATAGTATGTGACCAGGAGACCATGTCATGTTGTAGAAGTCTGAGAATTGGCCCATGATTGTGGGATCCATTAGTTATATCATAAATCACACAGTTTCGAAGTAGTTAGCATTTCATAGAGCACTGGTATATCCTTCTAAAGGTACAACCGAAGCACCAAATCAGAGGCAACCCTCAAAGACTGCCATCCTTCAGTCATATCCATTAAGTCAAGATATTCCTCATCTCCACATAATGTTCTAACCCCAATAGAAAGAAGACCTCACTCTGGAAACCAAAAAGTAGAAGCAGAAGTACTTCTAAAACTCCCAATGACCCACTGCAAAATTTTGTCCTTCCTGTCCCCATTCTTTTATGTTCTGCAGGGATAGAGGTCCTGTGTCATACTCTTGCCAGGAGTCACAGAAAAGGTCCCATGAAAGCTGACTATGGAGGTCACCAGAGAAATTTTGACTCCTTGTATCCAGAGAGGAGAAGGCAAGAAGAAGAGTCAACATCTTGACAAGGTAATTGACCCTGATCATCAGGATGAGGTAGGGCTGTTTTTTTTTTGTTTGTTTGTTTGTTTGTTTGTTTGTTTGTTTGTTTTCTACATGAGGCATGAAAGATTATTTGTGGAATTAAATTGTCTAGCTTGGATGCTTTTCCTTTCCACTTTATAACTGAATGAGCATGTGTAGAAATGTGGCCTGAAAAAGATGATTGCCAAGGACCCAAAATTAATGAGCCATCTCTGGGATTTCAATGTGACTCAGTCTCTGCTTTAAAGTCACTGGCACTTGGTTTTAGGCTCTCAGCATATAATCAAGTCACCCCTGAAAGAAGGACCCGTTCCATGTCTTGGCCTATTCATTGCTGGAAAAATAACAAGAGATTTCAAGTGCCCTGTGGCAGCACAGTAAATATGATGATACAGATACTTCCCTTCCCATTTAATTCCTTTTGTGAATCTGGCAAATTGAATGTGTAGTAGGTTTCCCCACTCAAGAGAACATGGTAAGAGAGCCACTTGAGCACTGTTATCCAAAAGAAGGGACTCTGGATCTACCCTTAGTTCACTTTTCTTTCTGGTAAGTCAGAATGCGGTGGTTCATGGTCATGCAGTAGAGGTAATAAAAGGCTAATTTGTTCTTAGGCAACCACTCAACTTCTCAGTTTTTCCAGTAGAGGGAGATCAGTCTCCATGGAGGAAGCTGGTCCTTAAATGACTCAAACTCAATACCCAAATTCATCAAACAAATGCCCCTCAGTCTTTTGATATTCCCCTTCCTGTTAGTGGCCAAGGCTCTTCTCTCAGTCTCCTATCTTGTTGGAGAACAAGGAAAAATTATGGTACCATTTGGACTGCTTATTTCAGTCCTACCTCTCACCATTTCAGATTCTATCCATTGGCTTGACTCTTGTTCATTAGCATGTACAACACTCAGGGATGCACTTATTATATCCCACCCCACTATCACTTAACACTTGGACAAAACAAATAACTGATAATTTCTGGAGAGTTTCCTCACATCCCTGAACCTGGCCTACAGCTTGTCAGAAGGCATTTCCACCATGGAGTGACATTATATTTTCTTGAAGGCTAGAGGGCAGCTTATGCAGGCTAGGAAGTAAGAAAGTCATTACTAGGGTCCATGATGCCTGTGAGAGCTGAGCCAAGGGGTTTGTCAGCAAGAGAGCATTGCCAGGAACCTAAGAACACTATTTATGTAAAGAGAAGAGCCCAGGAGAAACACTGGCCAGGGCATGCAGCAGAAAATTCTATCACGATGCCCTTGATAGAAGGGGGTTAGCCCAGTGGCCTTCCACAGTAGCTCTTAGTGCCCACGGTTGGGCCAGGTCAGGTACAGTCCAGTGGAGATAGCACCCAGTGTGGGATCAGGGCATATTGCTTCCCACAGCCAAGAGGACCACACTCTTTCCTAAGACCAAACAGGGAAATGGAGAGCAAAAGACGAATAGTCTTGGAATTAAAATTTGCTTCAAACACGGGGTTAAAAAGACAGAGGAGTAGGGGGACCCTAAGCTTGCCTTGTCCCTTGAACACAGCTAGATAAATATCAGACCATTTGGAACACCCAAGAAATCAATCTGAGGACTGAGAGAGCAAAACTGCACAACTAGAGGTAGACAAAATGACTACATCAAGGAAGGCATTACTCTCAGGAGCAAGAATGCATTGAGTTAGTTAACGGTCTCTCTTTTTTCACTGATCTAACCCAACAGCCTCTTACTCTGGGGGTTGGGTTTGTAATGAGGTTGACTGTTACAATTAGAGAAAATGATGAATTGTATTTTCTTTTACAGCTTTACAGTGAATTGATATGTTGGTTTTTTACACACGGATTCCAGATAATAAGATATTAGCACATAAAATATTTATGATTTGCATGTATTTCTGTCACAGTGTCTTCTGTTTTCATTGGTTACTATACATTTCAGAGTCTTGACTTTTTTTTTCAAGATTACTTATGATCTTGGTTACCCTACTAATATCTGTTTTCCTCCAAATATCTTGTATAATTTCTCACTAGTACCTAATAGAGCGTCTGCTCTCCCTATACTGGTCTCTTCAGTGTCCTATAGATATAATAATCATATGGCATACAGCAACAACAACTTAACTTACAACCCAAATGCTTGGATTTCAGTTGTGCTGCCTGCATATGATAGTTGTGACCTGTGGCACTTTTTCAGAAAGGTTCCTGAACTTAAGATTATTTTTCTGAAAAGTGGAAATTATTTCTTATGTATTGGATTGTGGTAAAGATCAAAATTAAGGAAGATAAAGCATAGGTGAGCACATCACAAAGTGGAAAATGTTATGTACATATAATTAATTGTTATCATGAAATACCCTACTCCAGTTTTTTAAAGCTTTGGGTACTCAATTTTTATGGCAGCGCCCAACTGTTTCACATCATTCCTGAAAACTACACTTTTCTTCTAGACTTATTGGAAACACCTGGAGAGCTTCTAAAGTGCATAGTGTTGTCTTGTCTCCAACAATCAATCTTTTGAGAAACTCAGGTGGCAAGCCTGAGCGTGAGCATCTTGTAAATATTCCCCCGATGCCCATAATGTGCAGATAGGATTGACCCTCAAGTATCTGTTGCTATCCTCTCAGCATACAGTAACTCATTAGAAATCCAAGTTCTTCATTCCTAACCCAAATGTTCAGATTAGAAACTCAGCTGGGGTGTGGGGTGGGATGTGGGGTAGATCACCTTCAGGTAATTCTGATGTACATTAAGGTTTTCACCACCAATTTTTAGTATGATCATCTAGTTTTGGTAGTCTTTTTGTCTTCTGCACTTTTAACAGTGGCTGAAGTACTGGAGAAAATGTTAATCAAAAGCTGGATGAATTTTAGAAATAATTTTTTTCTCTGCAATATCTGATCATCTGTCTTCTTTGAACCTTCTTGTGGTCATAGTATCGTTATATATATAAATTTTACTATTTCTTACTGTTCTCTAAAATTGTCTGGTACCAAAGATTGATTGTGTATAATAGGAAGGCAGATAAGTATTAATAACTATTTACAAGCAGGGAAAAATCCTCTTTGTCTAGTCATTACCAGAATATCTCAAAGACTGCATTCACATATACTTTCACCTTAATAGGCCCTCAAATGTTTCCTTTTCTATTTTTTTAAGACTTTTATTTATTTGAGAGACAGAGCAAGAAAGAGAACATGAGTGGGGGTAGGAGCAGAGGGAAAGGGAGAAGCGGACTCTCTGTTGAGCAGGAAGCCTAAAGCGGGCTCTAGATCCCAGGACCCTGAGATCATGACCTAAGCCAAAGGCAGACGCTTAACCAACTGAGCCACCCCAGGCGCCCCTCAAATGTTTTCTTATACAATTTATGTTTAACCACTTTACTGCAACAGAATGGCTTCTGGGTGCTAATGACTTTTAATGCTTTATTATTATTATTTTTTAATATAAATTCAGTGGAATACCTAACTTATAGGTTGATCAAGAGATGAAATCATACCCCTTTAAAGTGATTCAAATCACCAGGGGCACCTGGGTGGCTCAGTCAGTTAAATGTCCAACTCTTGATTTCGGTCCGGGTCATGATCTCAGGATTGTTTGAATGACCCCATGTCGGGCTCCACGCTGAGCACAGAGCCTGCCTGGGATTCTCTCTCTCCTTTTCTCTTTGCCTCTCCCCCACTCGGTCCCACTCTCTCTTTATCTCTCTAAAAAATAAAAGTTTCAAAGTATTATAGTTACTGATTGATAAACCTGCTTATATATTCAACACTGGGGAACATTTTTTCTAGAGAAGCAAGTTTTAATGAGTTTCTTTAAGTATTCTATTTAGGATTCCAGAGGTAAAGAAAATATGACTTAATGTTATTATTTTAACTCAGAATTTGACATCAGATACACATACATACATTTTAGAGAGTGAAGCCTAATTAAGAGAATTCTTTAGATGGTGTCAAAAATATTAATATTCCAGGAATTTTTGATTATATGAATGCAGGTTCTGTTAGTTGTGCTAGGAAGTCAGAAAAAATGAAAAGTTACAGCAGATATTTGCTTACCAGTGTTATGATTAAGGCTGATGGTGTCTGAGTATCATAAAACTAGAATTTATATTTTATATTTTATATTCAGTGTGAACGATTAAGACTGATATTTGCATATGACTGTGCTTAAAATGTTTATATTTTAGTGTTTTCATCAACATATAAAGTTTCTATGTGCTTATTTTACACTTTTCCCATTCAATTAAATAACTATAAATTAGACTGTAGGACAAACTGTTACCAGTAAAATAATTTGTTGGCTTTCATATTTTAAGGAAAACTGACTGCTGTTCACACCATTGACACTAAAATATAGATAGAGTACAGTAGCCTGATCCACTGGGAATATTTTCTAAGACCCGCAGTGGATGCCTGAAATCACAGATAGTATAAAATCCTATATATTCCGTGTTTTTTCCTATACAAACATACCTGTGATAAAGTTTAGTTTATAAATTAGTAGAAGATTAACAACAATAACTAATAATAAAATAGAAAAATTGTAGCAACATACTGCAATAGAAGTTACGTGAACATAGTATATGCTAAGTCCACAGATGCCAAGGCGGTTTGACCTATTACCAATTACCAAGGTCTGAGGACGATCTCATAATTTTATGATAGACATTTTAGCACCCTTTGAGTGCCAGTCATTATGCTAGGCACTAGAAAGACAGAGATAAATATAGCCAGGTTTTTCTAATTAAGAAATTTATAGCCTAGTAGAAGCAAACCACAGAAAACAGATAATTTCCACATAGTATGTTAAGTGGTGATATTATAATGGTATGTTTAGGGTGCATGGTACATGAGGGGAATTCAACTCATCTCAGAGGGCCAGGAAAAGAATTTTAGAGGAGATACTTGATTTGATTTCCTGGAAATGAATAAGATTTTATTTTCTTGTTTGTTAAAGAAATAAGGTGGGAGGGACGCCTGGGTGGCCAAGTTGGTTAGGCATTTGCCTTCTGCTGGGGTGATGATTTCAGGATGGGATTGAGTCTTGTGTCAGGTTCCCTGCTCAGCGGGGAGTCTGCTTCTCCCTCTGCCCCTCCCCTGCTCATCCTCTCTCTCTCTCCCTCTCTCTCTATATATAAATCAAAAATAAATAAATAAATCTTAAAAAAAAGAAATAAGGTGGGAAAAATTCTTATTTTTCAGGGCACTAGTAAAAAGTCACAGAGATGTGAAGGAGAATACTGATGTAGGAAATTCTAACCTGTTCTGTATAACTTACACTAAAATAGGTAAGTGAGAGCAAAGAGATAGTTGGATGAGGGCAGGTCACAGAGCATCTTGTGTCTTGGTAAGGGATATGAGTGTTATCTTTTGAAATATGATTTTATGAGTGTTTGTCTGAACCTTCCGCATTTCCCTGAAACAGCCTCACATTTCTTAAAATCACATAGGGTTCTAGATAGGATTATGATTTTCAAAAGACTTGTAAAATTTTTCTTTGTTTACACCATCTTCAAAAATGAAAAACAAAATATTCGATGAGTTCTTACTTAGTCATTTATGAAATGATTCAAAGGGGAATTTTGTTGGCTGATATCTTAGTCCCATTTCTCTCACTTACTCATTCAGGTTTTAAAACCAGTGTTCTTTGACATTTACCCTGTAGTTTTTTTTTTTTTTAATTTCACAAAATTTTTAGTAAATAGTAATTACAAGGTGCATTTTATAGCCAGTAATTATTTTTATTTTTTCCAAATGTAGGCTAAAAAAGGATTCAAAATAGGGGTGCCTGGGTGGCTCAGTCGGTTAAGCGGCTGCCTTCGGCTCGGGTCATGATCTCAGGGTTTTGAGATAGAACCCCACATCAGGCTTGCTGCTCAATGCGGAGTCTGCTTCGCCCTCTCCCTCTGCTGCTCTCCCTGTGTGTGCTCTCTTGCTCATACTCTCTTAAATAAAGAAATAAAAGCTTTTTAAATAAGGATTCAAAATATAAATGTTAGGGTTTTTGTTAGGTCAGATTACTTTCTTTCTTTTTTTAAAAATAATTTTTATTTTGTTATATTAGTCACCATACAGTACATCCCCAGTTTTTGATGCAATGTTCCATGATTCATTATTTGCCTATAACACCCAGTGCACCATGCAATATGTGCCCTTCTTCATACCCATCACTGGCCTATCCCAATCCCCCACCCCCCTCCCATTTGAAGCTCTCAGTTTGTTTCCCGGAGTCCACAGGTCAGATTACTTTCTAGTTGAGGTAATATTTTTTACTGAGGAAAGGTAGTGGAAATGATTTCAAAAGAGAAACCAACTCAGAAATATAAGAGGAAGTAATGGCAAGAAAGAATTGTATTCATGTCATATGATATCTTTCGAGGAAAAAGGGAGGATATCAATGCATGCAGTCTCTCTTAAAATACCTTTCCCCAGAATTACCCCTTGACATTTTTGTATGTTCTATTGCAAGGAATTAGATCTTTGCATCTTTTTGATTACTTAGCTTTCAATTTTCACATATATGTTATATAAAAAGAAGTGATTATATCATCTGTACAACAGTTTCAATTTATAGTGTGAAAGCAAATAAATTAAACAGTAGTTTCCTTTTATCTGTTATATTATTTTTCATTATCTGAAATTTGACTAAATGATGTTTCTTCCTCCAAAGGAGCTGTCACTATAGCTTTCTTAACCCGAGTCTCAGAAAGAATTTGACAAAGCTGTATCTCTTTCTGTCTTTAAAATTTTATTTCTTTCTGTTTTTATCAGTCCCTATGAAATAATAAATATTAAAAATGGCAGGCAATATATTTTAAGAGCTACTGTTAAAGCATTGTTTTCCTATAAATAAACAAGCCTGTTTCTCTAGAGCTTAAATAGGAATAAAAATTTGATACACTCTCTTCCCCCATCAAGCAGCTGTGGCAAGAAGCCATTAGGGAGTTGTTAGATTTGCTGAAGTTTTCCATTATGCCAGGTATTAAATTAACTGTCGTATGTGTTCTGGAGTAAAGGGAAGGTTGTAATCTTATGAGGATGCTTAACATGCTGACATTTTCATTGCCCTGAATATAAGTAGACATAATTACTGACTCTTTCTATAGGTTTTCATGTGATATGTTGACCAGCATTAATGAGTGTGCTTGCGAAGACATTAAACATCCAAAAATAATGTCTTTTTTAATGAAATGGATCTTAGTGAAAATATAAAATACCTTTAATTATTTTGTAACAGTAAATTAGCATTAGGATATAGGCTATGAAAACTACATGGCTCAGAATAGACACTGTATTGGAATGAACGCTGTTGTAATGGAGGATTCCTAATTAAGTGTTAGCCATAGTTTCCCTCTACTGTGATATGTTCACGTTGTGCAGTGCTCATGGCTGATAATGGGATTTACAAGCTGAAGTCCTTAGTCAATTCTTCCCATTTAGTCTAATGGTCTTCCTGCTTTTACTCTTATTTCTAAGCTCCCATTTATCTAACTTTCCTGTGTACTGGGATTGAATGACAGCAATGCGGTAGATACTTAATAATTTATGGATTGCATTATTAATAGTTGCACCCTACTTCCTACATGGGATATTTTTTTTATTATTTTTCACCCAAGTCTTTTTTCCAAGATTTCAAAGTCTGTTCTTAAAATCTAGCCCAGTATGATAAAGCTACCTTCTACCTTTCTGGATCTCTGAATAGCTTTCTTCCCAGATTGGTCTGTACATAATACTCTACCCTGGCTCTTTTCCATTTTCATATATGTTACAAGAAAAAAACTGCAATTCTCAAGACAAATCAGGAACTATATGTCATTTTTTAGTTGAAAAGTTACATAGTAATTGAACTGGTTTATAAATTCAATAAATATGTAGGAATGAAAGATATTCTCAAGTTTTTAAGGATTTTGTTTTCATAAGAATGAAAGATATTCTCAAGTTTTAAGGATTGTGATTTCTGGTTGAATATTTGAATATCTACATAAGTTTAAATAAAACTCTGGGACACTGTTTTTTAGAATCATTTACTCATTCATTCATTCATTCATTCATACTAATGTGACTTAGAGAACCTAATATTTGCTGAATGCTAGTCTAGTCATTGGGTTTATAATTGTATAAATTTCTGTAAAACTATAACACTATAAAATATAAATATATTTATTTTGTATTATTTTATTTATGGAATATTAATACATAAATATAATTTATAAGTTAAATATTAAAAGATGTATATCCCCTTCTAGACCTATGTTTTAGTGGGAGATGCCAATGAAAAATAAAATAAATAAGTTAATTATGTATTATTTTAGAAGTTTATAAAGTCTATGAAAAAAAATAGTACAAAATGGAGGTTGGGAGTGCATGTGAATATTTGTGTTGTGTAGCAGAGATACCAGGTGGAACAAAAGGCCTGGTGTGTTCATATGCTCTAGCATTAGCCAGGGGGCAATGAGGATGGAGTGGAGTGGAGTGAGGGAGGGAATAGTTGCAGGAGATCGAGTGGAAAGGAGGTGGGGGTGTTGCACAGAACGTAGAAACTTGTAAGCAGCTATGAAGATGGTTCTAGGAGCTATGGAACGTTAAGTGAAGTGAAGAGCTATTGCTACTGAGCATAAGTTTGACCTCACTCACTTGGGCTTTAAAGGGATTATTCTGGTTGTAAATTATGGGAATAGTTCATGGGATGAAAGATAGAATCAGAAAGATTTTTTTGAATGTTTCTCCAGTCTTCCAGGTATAAAATGATAGTGAGATAATGGTGAGATGATGGCTGTAGCAGTGGAGATGGAAAAAAAAAGTGGTCAGATTCTAGATGCATTTTGAAAGCAAAGCCAATATTATTTTCTGATGGATTGAATGTGAGATTGAGAAAAAGACCAAAGATTATTCAGAGTCTTTTCCTGGATCTCACCTGACTTTGAAGAAAAGAATCAAACAACGATATAACATGCTATTGATCTGCAAGGCAGTGAAAGATAATTTTATTTTCCTCACAAAGCTTCACATCCAATGGAAGGAAAAGAGGCATTTAGGGAGTAATAAAAATTACATATCTGAGCACTAAATGATACATATGTTTTATTCATTTTTCTAGTATGCAGTACTAAAAATTATTAGCTGATATACACACACACAATAATGGTGAAGCTGCCAAAGCATAAAAGTTGGTCACCAGGGCCCACCCACATAGATACTTAGTGTCAATATGTACTTCCATTACGGGCCTTCACAGAATAAGTGTATGAGAATATAACACATTGGAAACCTTTATAAATATACTTGTCAATCAGTGTTGGGGATTTTCTTACAAAATATTTAAGACCCTCCAGTATAGTGGTGCCTAGGTGGCTTGGTTAAGCATCTGACTCTTGATCTTAGTTCAGGTCTTAATCTCAGGATTGTGAGTTCAAAAACAAACAAACAAAAAAACAACCTCTCCAATACATCCATAGAACTTGTGATATTTCCAATACAGATTTTAAACATATTTATCAAAAGGCATTCTTTCTAAATGCCATGAAACATAAACTAGGCATTATTTTCCATACCTTTCTGTATTATCTCTTTGGCAACGTTCACATTTCCTGAGTGAGGCTGTAGATACTCTTAATTGTGTTGTTTCCTCAGTGTAGTTTTGGAGTTTTACATTCTAGGACGGAGGGAATGCATTTTTCTTACAGAATATATCTATACCGCTATTTAAAGGGTGCCCTGACCAGCACAACTAATTATTTACCGAACATTTGTGAAAAACCATCCCTAACACTGCTATGTTTCTGTTTTGTTCATTTGGTTGCTTTTAAATTAGAGTAGAAAATAGTATGGATGGTGTGATATTGTGAATTACAATAAGAAATGTATATATATTTGGTCTACAACCCATTCCTGACATAGAGCTCCTAAAATCCTTGGATTCTCCTAAGTGGTGAGAGCAGTAAAAGTCTTTTGTTATCTTAAAGACTTACCTTGAAAAACACCTAAGCATTGGGTCTGTTTGCTGAGAGAACCAACCATGTGATTCCAGGGTTGTGGCTTTCAGTCCAACTCCTCTGATTTCTGGGGAGGGGAGAAGTGTTAGAGGTTGAATCAATCACCAATGGTCAATGAGTTAATCAATCATGCCTATTTATGAAGCTTCCATTAAAAAAAACCAAAAGGAGGGGGTTCAGAGAACTTCTAATTTGGAGAACCAGAATGGTTCTTTTTGCGTGCCACCATACTGGGTCCCAAACTCTATGAGGACAGAAGCTCCTTTGCTTAGGACCTCACCGTATGTAACCATTCATCTGGCTATTGACTTGTATCATTTAATATTCTTTGTAATGAATGGATAAACTACTATGTAAATAGGATTTCTAATTTCTGTGATCAGCTCTAGCAAATTAATCAAACCCATGTAGGGGGTTGTGGGAACTTCTAATTCATAGCCAGTTGGTCAAGATTTCAGGCAACAACTGAAACTGTGATTGGCATCTTGAGTTGGAAAGGGTTGTTGGAACCTGTATTTGTAGGTAGATGCTCAGAAGCACATATAATAATCTGGGCCCTCCCTCCCCATCTTGCTGTTGATCATTTGGTTCATTTCCTATCTTCATTACTTCAACATTGACTCCATCTGTCTCTGACCTCAACTTGAATTCTCAACTGAACTTTTGGATTCACATAATATTTATTTATTTATTTATTTATTTATTTATTTATTTATTTATTTTCTTCTACTTTATTTTTCAAAATGATTTTGACTTCACTGTCACCTCCCCACCCTACCATCCCCCCATGCCCATGCCTAGGCTAGAACTTTCTAGATCAACCTGAATCCACTATTCAGGTACATAGATAGTTCCTTCATGAAGGTAGATAGTAAAGGTAAAGTGGGAATGGAATTTTAAAACTTCTTAAATTAATGTGATCACACTCAGAAAATTGTATTCCAAGGTAATGGTTTCTAGACTTTTAGAGTTTAGGGACCAATAAATTAGTCTTTGGTGGATTGATATGAAGTTAACAACATTTATCAACTAAGAACTTTAAAGTAGAACAGTTGCCAACTAATGTAATTTAATTTTTTTAAAAAAGAAAATTTAAACTACAAAAGAAAAAATATATCGTCATTCATTCATTCATTTCACAAATGTTCACTGGGGACTTATTAAGTGCCAGGAAAATTTTAGACCCTTGGGACATATATGCCAGTATAGAGCAATCCTATAAATTAAATAAATGCAGCTCCATGAAATATTAAATTGTTCTTTTTGTCTTTCATATTTTATAAAAACACTGACATGGAATAAACTTTATAGACCTGTAACTATGATTCTTTTTTAATCAAGGTATTGAATTGAGTTATTTTAAATGTCAGTAAATGACACTATTGAGAAAGCACACTTACATCTGAATTACTTTATTATGTGAAAAGTGGACCAGATCACTGGGATTCCCATCAGCAATCAAAAATGTTTTATAGACCGCGTTCCATCTAATTGTCATTGTAGCCCTGTTCTCCCAAAGCTGGACAAAAGAGCTGAAGGTTAGGAAAGAGAAGATATGTAAATAAAAAAGGGAAAAGTCTGCTTTCTGGAAGAGATGAGGAGAGACTCTTTGGAGTAATACTGAAGGAATGTGTGTATATAATATGTGTATTATAGAGAACAGTTGTGTGTGATTAAAAGACAAAACAAAAGATCAAATATACCAAGCATTTATTTTAAGATATTAAAATTAATGGTTTATCTTCAATTTAGGCCTAAATTATAAATTATTCTAGTATATTTAAAACTACACTTAATTTGAAAAAAAACAAGAGTAAAATTCACTTTTTACTTACATTGTTTAAAATAAATCTATTTTGTAACAGGAAGAACATCTGCAATAAAATAGTTTCAGGGAAAACATTGGATATAGATATCACAATGAAAACCTAAAAATAGATACAATATACTTCCTTAAAAAGAAAAATAAAGCTAATTTATTCTTGCACTTCCCTGTTTAGAGACACTACATCATAGCAGTTTATTTATAGCTTCTCATGATGTTTTCGGGAGACTTAAGATCTCATTGTCAAAGAAAAACAGCTAGCATTTATTAAGGGCTCTCTGTGTTCAAAGAGCAGAGTGCTAAATCTTATGGAAGAGATAAAAATGAGTAAGACTTAGGCCCTTCTGTCTCAGGGAGTTCACATGTAATTGGTAGAAAAATTAAAAGAAAAATTACAATAGAGGGCAGCGGATGCTAGGTAGAGTAACACACTCTCTGAAGAGACAAACTGAGAATACTGTTTTCCTATGGAAGTAGCAGAAACCTAAATAGAGTATGTGAATTTTGTGTTGTGTTTTGACAGAATAGGTATTCAATATGGTAAATGGAGCTGTTATTAGAATGAAAAATCTAGAAAGAGAACCACAAGTTCCTCTGAAAGGAGGAGTGGAGAAAGATTTAGTGTGAGTGGTTTATGGGTTATAGGTTGAAGATTTAAGAGTCATGTCAGAGAGTTGGTCTTGGAAGCTATCCTGTGATTTAAATAGTTGAAAGTGACCGTGTGAAGCAAGAGAAAAGGGCTGAAGATGATACCTGGAGGATAGCCTTTTTCTTCTTTTATTTTCTTCTTCTTTTTCTTCTTTTTTTAACCTGAGGAGTAAGGAGAGTCTGTGAAGTGTCCTGACAAAGAATGACTGCAGATACAGGAGGAGTGCATTATCATGCAAGACAAAGAGAAAAGGATTTCAAGAAGAACAATGTGCAAGAAAACAAAATATATATGCAGGGTGCAGTCAGAGCTCAGTGCTTCCGAGGGGTTAACAAGCCGAGGACTGAGAACAGACTGGAGGAATTGGAAACAAAGGTGGACACTGAGAAACTTGGAGAAAATACTGCCTGGATAACTGTGCAGATGGATATCAGACTTTAGGTGTTCGGGTATGAATGTAAATAGAGGCAAAAATGCTGTGAAATTATAGACTGATTCCAACTTGGGTATTTTATAAGATTTTCTGTTCTTCTCTGGGAGAGTTAATTTGGATAATAGAAGAGATCTATCAAATTTTAGAATAAATTTACTCAGCCTGGAAAAAATGAAATCTCATTTCTTGTTTATTGCAATTGATTGGCAGCAAAGAGGGTGTTATGTCATTAAAATAATTCTAAATAGATGACAGTTATCATTATAATAGCTATTTGAAAGAACAACCAGGATGATGATGCCCTGGAGGTCTAAAAGTCAAAGTGTCAGACAGCAAAAAGGCTAGTGAATATTAATTATCTCAGTTCAGAGAACAGAGAGGAAGGATAATTAATATCTTAGCAGATACCTTTTATAAATTAAAGGTACTTAATGTCAGCTTTTTATTAAACTGTGGATGGTAAAAATTGAGAGGGAATGCCACATTTTCTTGTTCAGTCCTTCTCTTCCCTCACCTCTCTTTGGCATTGCTGAGTCGCTTCCCTTGAACATTGTATGTCTTCTGTAATACTGTGCTCTCCCAGCCTGCCCACCTATGTTATACTTTCTCAGTCTCTTTAAGTGATTTTTCTTTGAATTTATCCTGTAACTGTGAGCATTTGCCCAAGTTCTGTCCATCTTCCATCTTATCAATTTCCAATGAGTTAAAAGAGACAGCTCACTGCGAGTGTGGACGCTAATGCCAAACCACCTGGCTATTATACAGACCCTGCCACTTATTAGCTGTGCAAACTTGAATAGATTACTTACACTCTCAGGAGTTCCGATTCTTCTTTCACTTCCCGCTGTATCTCAGTTTTTACGAGTCTGACTTAGAATGTATCCACTGTATCATTAATAAAGTGATAAAAATCAAAATAAGCACAATATACATCTTCTACAATTGAGTGTTTTATTAGGCAGCCTTTTATTTTTCTTTGTGGAACTTCCTTAGAAATCTCATCATTGGTTGTAACTGTTACTATTATTCTTACATATCTTGTCCCGTCTTCTGAGTAATTACCTTTTATACTTTAAAATGTCCTGGAATTTTTATTTCTAGTATCCTGCTAAAACCTCAATTTCAACATGTCCACCCTTCTTATACTATGGTTATGAGTACCTGGAGTCACAGGAATTAATCTTTATATGTCACATGCCTCAGTGACCAACCCTTGTCAAGTCTTCCTTCATAGTATCTCTTATATACAATCTTCACCCCCTTTCACTTTGGATATAAGTAGTAAATGTTTACCAAGTCCTGTGGGCTTCCTGGTCATTGAGGCAGCAAATGTGAGGTAGATTGGATAGATTCTCTTATGTAGTTTATACTCTAGCAGTGAAGTAGTAATTTACATGTGGGAAATACCATAATAAAAGAAGTGCAGGATGACAGGGGACGACAAACAGGAAATTATTATATTCTGGGAAATTGGGTACGACGGTTAATTTTATATCAACTTGGCTGGGTCATAGTAGTCAGATATTAGGCCAAATACTATTCTAGATGTTTCTGTGAAGATTTTTGCTGTTGTTGTTGTTTTGTTTTGTTTGTATGGGGTTAGTATTTAAATAAGTAGATTTGAATAAAGCATATTGCTCTTGATGATATGGGTGGGCCTTGCATAATCAGTTGAAAGCTTAAGCCAAAGGTAGACTTCCCCAAAGAAGAGAAAATTCTATCATCAGCCTGCCTATGGACCTGAACTGAATTTCTTCCCTGAATGTACAGACTGCTGGACTACCCTGTAAATTTTCTACTTCTACCTGCACAGTTAATCTTAAATCTCTAAATCTGTGTTTCTCATTCTCTTTTTCACCACACACACACACATATACACACACACGCACACACATACATACATACATTTTATTGTTTCTGTTTCTTTGGAGAATACTGACATAGGCAAAAGAAGACTTTCTGGAGAAAGTTATTTTTTTTCTTGCTTATTATTTTTTAATAGCTCTATTGAGGTATAATTGTTAACAAAGAACAGTACAATACCAATGAATGTGATTGCTGGATCATATTAAGGATATGCTTAGTTTTGTAAGAAACTGCTAAACTGTCTTCCAAAGTGGCTGAACTATTTTGCATTCCTACCAACAATGCATGAGAGTTCCTTTTGCTCCACACTCCACCAGCATTTGGTGTTGTCAGTGTTCTGGATTTTGGTCATTCTAATGGACATGTATTGTTATTCATTGTTGGTTGAATTTGCATTTCCCTGGTGACATGACATGGAGCATCTTTTCATGTGCCATTTGCCATCTGTATACCTTCTTTAGCAAGATGTCTGTTAGATCTTTGGCTCATTTTTTAAAAATTGGGTTGTTTTTTTTTTATTGTTGAGTTTGAAGTGTTCATTGCCTATTTTGTATAACAATCCTTTATTAGATGTGTTTTTTTGTAAATATTTTCTCCCAGTTTGTGGCTTGTCTTCTAATTCTCTTCATGTCATCTTTTGCAAAGTGGTGGAAGTTAATTTTAATTAAATCTGGTTTATCAATTGTATTATTATACTTTTGTTGGAAAAATACCTTTAATGAAAAACTGCTGGTGATGAAACTTCTCAATTTTTTTTTAAAGATTTTATTTATTTATTCGACAGAGATAGAGACAGCCAGCGAGAGAGGGAACACAAGCAGGGAGAGTGGGAGAGGAAGAAGCAGGCTCATAGCAGAGGAGCCTGATGTGGGACTCGATCCCACAACGCTGGGATCACGCCCTGAGCTGAAGGCAGACGCTTAACCGCTGTGCCACCCAGGCACCCCAAAACTTCTCAATTTTTGTTTGCCTAGAAATTTTTCTCCATTTTGCCTTAAGTTTTGCAGGTTGCTCCTACTAGATGTCGAATTCTTTGTTGGTAGATTTTTGTTTTTCCTTCAGCACTTGAAAATAAATGATTTTGTGGTCTTTTCCATTCATTTATGTCATCAGACCACTATCATTATTTTTTAAAGATATCTGGATGGTTTTAATATTCTCTCTTTCCTTTTGACATTTAAGGTGTTTGGCTATAATATGTGTCATTTTCTTTATATGTATTTTCTTGAAGTTTGAAAAGCTCCTTAAATCTTTAATATAATGTCATTGAATCATTTTGGAAATCCTCAACTATTAGTTTTCAAATAATTTTTCTGCCTCATTCTGTTTTACCTCTAGTGGGACTCCAATTACACATATGTTAGACTGTTCACGGTATCTCTTTTCTTTCTGTGTTCTTTCCTCTGGATATTTTCATTTGTCTTATTCTTAAGGTTTTTAATCCTGTCTTCTGCTTTCTTAACTGGTTTTCAGTCTAGCCCTTACTTCTCAATTTCACATATAGCATGGCTTTAATTCTTTAATTTTTAATAACCATTTTCTAGAATTCAGTCCCTTATGAATGATTTCCAACATATCTCCATTTTCTTGAAAATACTAATTTCACATGTCTTAAAATCTATGTCTCAAAACTCCAAACTGTGGCTTTCCTCTGGAAATGGAAATTTATTTTGTCTTTCTTTTTATTATTATTATTATCATCATGATCTTTGTATTTATTCTTGTCTCTTATTAGGCCATTTTTAAAAGTTGAATTCTGAACATTGTGAAAGAAAACTTCTAGAAATAATATAACATATTGGATCCTTTTTCTTCAGAGAAGTTTTTCTTTTGTTTTTCATAGGCTGTTCAATAAGGTCCATATTACTTTAACCTATTATAAAATTAAGCTTACTTAAAGCTGGGTATAACACTTTTGGAGAGCTGATCTACATCTCATTGACCTTGAATTCCAGTGTAAGGGAAAGCCTAGTATAGTAGTCAGAAATGCTCCACCTCTGCAAGCCATGGACTCCAATACTACTTCCATGCCCAGTAAAAGTATTGATAGCTTTCTTCAATCCAACACCTAGGTCTCAATGTAGGCTACTTGTAAATAACCATAATTCAATGAGTAATTGACCTCATCTTTGGTGTGGATTCAACTGTGTTTTGTTTGTTTGTTTGTTTTGTTTTATTGTTTTTTTTTAAGATTTTATTTATTTATCAGAGAGAGAGAAAAAGAGAGAGCAAGTGAGCACAAGCAGGGGGAGTGACAGACAGAGAGAGAAGCAGGCTCCCTACTGAGCAAGGATCCCAATGTGGGACTCAGTCCCAGGACTCTGGGATCATGACCTGAGCCAAAAGCAGACACTAAACCAGCTGAGCCACCCAAGCATCCCTGGTTTCAAACCTTGTGAGACCTAGTCTCTTTCCAAGCTTCCCATTACTTTTAGAGAATATTCCTTAAAATCGCACAAGTGAAAGACTAAAATCTTTACAAGTGCTTCTTCCCCTTGGTGGATCTTACATTTAATTTCTATTATCTCACCTTTGAAAGATTGCAAAAAACCTTTGTTCGGTATCTTGGCTTTTGCACCACCATATGTGGATTGTTAAATGCCAAGAGGAAGAAGCACCTAGGAAGTCCAGACTTGCTTCTTTATTCTTCTTTTGCCAGGATCTACTTCCTTCAGATCTTGGCAGCCTTGAGGTAACTTTTTTGTTGTTTTTAATTATCTGTGTTTTCTAGTTTGGGGTTGGAAAATTTGTCTGATACAAGCTAATTTGACATTGCTATAAGAAGTACTTCTGTTATTTATATGTAAAGATTCACCCTCTTATTCCAATTATGCATATGAATCTTATTTTTAACCATATGATGATCACCAAAATTGAAACTGAAAATTATTTAAATGTATTTTCTTTTTTTGCTCAGCACTTAGTACTGTAATATGTAACACTAAGGAAGCCTTTATAATTTTCATATATTGATTATAAGGAAAAAATATGCTTCCTGTGGTAAATTTTCATTTGAGTTACTAACTTCTAGACTAACAAACATCTTAGTATTAAAAATGCATCATTCTTTTAAAGGAGCAAGACTTATGTAGCTTAATTAACTCATGGGACTTCCTGAAGTTACAAGACCGGGTTTGGGCATCTTAAATATTATTAATGAAATATCTAAAGACTAATGGATATCCAGTAACTCACTCCATATTGTGGTAAACATTGGGGGAAAAAAAACTTATTTTAGAATATGTCATTGTTCTTGGGGATACATTTCTGAATTATTTATGAAAGCCATTGGAAAGCTAAGATTTATCCAATAAATTTGTTTCATGAAGAATAATTCCTTCACAAAAATCATGTTACCATGATAACAAATGATTAGGACATAAACTAAATACTAGTGTCCTCACTTAGTCTTTTGCATGCATGATCACTATATATCATTACAACTCTTTGAGATAGATATTAAGCTTTTATAGTCTAAATAAATTGCCCAAGATCTCAGAGGTAGTAAGTGGTTAAGATCTGACTTAAGAACAGCACTTTCTGATTTCAAAGTCTTTTTTTTTTAAAGATTTTATTTATTTATTCGACAGAGATAGAGACAGCCAGCGAGAGAGGGAACACAAGCAGGGGGAGTGGGAGAGGAAGAAGCAGGCCCATAGCGGAAGAGCCTGATGTGGGGCTCGATCCCACAACGCCAGGATCACGTCCTGAGCCGAAGGCAGACGCTTAACCGCTGTGCCACCCAGGCGCCCCTCAAAGTCATTTTTTAAATAAAATTCTTCTTTACTCCTCATATTACTTCACAAGTTTACAACTTATTTTCAAAGAAGCATTTAAGTACAGATTGTGGAATGAAATTTAATTCTCATTTTTTTCTTTTCATGGCCAACTATGGTGATTTGTTAACTATTTATTAATAATAAATACATAATCTGAAATACAATAATGTGGATAAATGTAAGAAATCAAGAATTCCTGGGGCAAATGAAGTTGGTTTTTGTTTGTTTTAAATCTATTTATTTACCTGTCAACTCTGGTTATTAAATCATACTAGATATGGATACCTATTGAGACAGTCTATCTCAATATTATGATTATTTTAAAAATATTTTTTGGCATTACTGTGGATAGTGCAGGGTAGCAGAATATGCCATTCCAAAATATAACTGTAGGAGTTCAGGGCATGAAGACCTCAAATATACCACTTTAGCATAAGGATTATTTTGAGCCAAAGGCTGTTGAGACGAAGCAGACACAAGTAAAGCTCTCGGACCTCCCCTATTTGCCTAAAATCAAGACATACATTTACAAAGATGTTCCTCCTTCCTTCTTTACCAGGAAGGACAAAGGTGAATCCTGGGAGACAACACTTTAGACCCTTCATGGGAGGGAGATCATGGAAAAGGCAGTGACTTAAATCTGCATTACAGACCTTAGCCTTATTTATCATGTTTTTTCCTGGTAACTTCCCATAATTGGCCTCCCTGCTACTCACTCTACACACCTTTCTTTCTTTTGTCTCTAGCTAAAGATAATATTTAAGCTGGAGTTCTAAACCATCTCTTTGAGCTAATAATTTTTTCCTGCATTTCTCCTATGTATACATGAGTTGTACATGTTAATAAACTGTTTGTTTTCTTGTTAATCTGTCTTTTATTACAGGGGTCTTAGCTAAGAACTCAGAAGGTTGGAGGGAAATTTATTTTTCCTCCCCACAATAGCATATGTTAAACTAGCATGTTTCATTTAGTATTGGTTCTGATTAGCTATTGTGGACAAACAGAACTTCCTGTATTTCACCATATAGAATGAATATATCTGTTTTAGATACTTTAAAAATAATTTATAGTCACAAATTATTAACTTCAGTTATTTGTTTTTATGTACTTATCAAATTATAGACACTGTTTCAGTCACTGTGCTTGGCATTGGGGATATGGCAACTTGTCTCAGGGACCACAGAGTCTAAAAAAGAAGTACATATAAGTACAGTGCAGATAATCTTGAGCAGTATGTTAATTAAAGCTTAACCACCTAATATAGATAATGCGAGTATACAGCAAAGGAAGTTAAAAAAAAAAAAGAAAGAAAGAAAGCAGAGAGTTTAAATAATTGCAAATAATTTATGTTGGCTGAATGTAGAGTACAGAGATAGAGGAAAATAATAAAATGTTAGAAGGTAGTGTAAAGCAGATATCTTGCTTGTAAATGGTGAAATGCAAGCACATTACTCTCTTTACCATAAAACTTTTGTTAAAGTAGGTCTGACCTGAAGGCAATTTATAGAGGTTGGAGATCTTGATAAGTCAAATAATCAATAACATAAATGGTCCTGGTTCCCACAGCTGAAGAAGAGGCTACTCTTTCTTGGAAGGATTGTAATGGTAATTTAGAATCAGATCTACTCTAAACATTGGGATGATGTTCTCCTTCGTCACCTTACTAAACTCTTTTTACACTTGCCATTCGTTAAAATTGGAGAAATAATTGGTCACAATGGAAGAATTTGTTGTTGAGCCTAAGTTGGAGAAGACATAGTAGACACTTGCTGTACTAATCTGTGTGGGGTTTTTTGTTTTGTTTTTTTTTTGTTTTTGCTTTTGTTTTTAGAACTGCTTGTTGCTAATGCAATGTTAGTATTTGTCAACTCAAGTGATTCAAACCCATTGACTTATGGTTTTAGGCAAAAATTTCAGCATGTATTAAGGAATATTGCTTTAATATGAAATACCCTCTGCATATCTCTGTGAATCTAAGATGGCATTAGGTGACTGGTTAAAAATATGATGTTTCAGGTCTTAATTTATTATCTGTCAAAATGACTGACACTTCACTAAGGAAATTTATCTTTTCTAAGACTAACAGGTGTGCAAAACACTGAAGGAATTTTGTTGTGGCTATTATTGTTGTCTTGTTTGTTTTTTTAAGAGAGAGAGTGCATGTAAGTGGAAAAGGAGGAGCAGAGGAATAGGGGAAGAGAGAATCTTAAGCAGGTTCCATGCTGGACATGGAGCCCCACGTGGGGCTCGATCTCACAACCCAAGATCATGATCTGAGTTGAAATCAAGAGTTGGATACTTAACTGACTGAGCCACTCAGGCTCCCCGATGCTGAAGGAATTTAGGCAAGGAACAAGTATAACAAGATTTGTTTGCTTGAAAAATTACTCAGAAGACAGTGAGTGGAGGAGAGAATGAAAAGATATAAGTCTTGTAGATTAAAGAGAAATTATAAGGCTATAATTGTTTAAATATTAATGGTATTCAGATTTTTATATTCACTAGTTAAAAACTTAATTCACACTTGCTGTTTTTCTTAGACGCAGATCAAATAATTAGTGACTTATCTATTACTTAGTTTCTGTAGGATATCACTTTTGGCTAACCCTTCCCCAACCAAGCATCAGAGGGATAAAAGCACACAAAGAAAGAATTATTAGTTTTTGTTTATTTTTTTGTTTCACTTTGATTCACTGAGGTCACTAAGTGGTGAAGATCAAACTTTGTATTTTATTTCATTGCTACTCTTTAAGGGGAAGCGGATCACATAGACTGGAAGCCATACAGTTACTTACTCCCCAGTGTCAGCTTCCTTTATTGAGATACAGTGCCCCAGCATTCATTGGAAGACCAAGCCTCCTATTATTAACCATGTGGTGTAATCATTTGCTCCCAAGGTGGGCAGTGTTAGATTCAGTCCATGCTGTATAATCAGCTTCATTACCATATTAATTTCATCAGAAAAGGGCTTAAAATCCAAACATTTAATGTGACTAAGAAAAGCATGCCATGAATTTTTGGAGAAAGAAATTTCCCCTCTCCCAAAGTGAATAAATTAAGTACTTCTTCTAACAGTGATTGTCCATAAGAGTTGATCTGCACAGCTGTCTTCCATGTATTATAACTATTTATTGTCCATATGTTTCAAAGAAAAGGATGTGTGTGTGTGTGTGTGTGTGTGTGTGTGTGTGTGTGTGAATTGTAGTAGGTAATAGTAAAGCATATTGACATGCAGGAAAAAGAGAGAAGAATGCTAAGAAATTCTAGTTGAAGTGAAACTCAGTGATGTAATTAACTGTCTACAATTAACTACAGTTATCTTACATAGCTAACTATGGTCAACAATTTAGTTTTTCTTGTTTTGCTTGCAGTTACATAAATGGAATTTTTGTCAAGTCATAATAAAGGTTCACTTACTAATAGCAAGAGATACACTATATTCCTAAACTCTGATGGTTACCATGAGAAACACATTTATATAGGAGACATATGTGATACCAACAATCTTAAATAACTACCTTGGGATATCATGTCTTAGAATTTTATTTTTATGAAGAGTCACATCTTTAAAAAATGGTATTTGCTTTACATAAAACAAGATTTTAAAAATAGGTATATAAAAAACTAATTTAAAAAATGTTATCAAACCCAAGTTTGTCTACCTACTGCTGAAAAGACCAATACCCCAAGGAACGACTTTTGATTGGAAAGGGATAGGAGCTTTATTCAGGAGGTCAGCCACCTGGGTAGAAGGTGGACTTTTATCCAAAAGCCAACTCTGAGGTTTCTGCCTGGCCCAGAGATTTTTTAAGGGGCTTAATCAATTAATGGAGTGCAGTGGTCTGTGACATTTCTTGATTATGTGTAGACTGATGATGCCAGCTACAGAGTTATCTTGGTGCTCAGAGGTTGTGCAAGAAACTCTAGTTCTTGGTACCTAGGAGAGGTTGTACAAGAAGGTCTGGTTCCTTGATACCTGGGGTACTTGTGCAAGAACGTCTGGTTCCTTGGTACCTGGGGGTTGTGCAAGAGTACTCTGTTCTTTCTGCAAAGGAGGGCATAGGACAAGGTCTACAGATACACAAAGGCAGGTCAGTAAGTCCTTTGTGCGACCTTTAAAAAGAAAAACAGTTTGCTAAAAGATTGTTGGACTAATCGGAAAGCTGAGAAAGCTTCAAACAGACTTGCTGGCCTCTGTGGCCTGGGAAGGTTCTGTTCCTTCGTTCCCCAAGGCTGGTGGTCTGTGAATCTCAAAGAAAGCAAATTAGTTCTGTTACAGATCAAGGGCCTTAAGTCAGCAAGTAAGGAGTGTGTGTTTTGTTTTGTTTAAATTTACTTATTTATTTATTTATTTATTTATTTATTTATTTATTTATTTGAGAGAGCACAAGCAGAGGGAGAGGAAGAGGGAGAAGCAGACTCCCTGCTGAGCAGGGAGCCTGATGGGGGGCTCAATCCCAAGACCCTGGGATCATGACCTCAACCAAAGGCAGATGCTTAACCAACTGAGCCACCCAGGGGCTCCTAGCAAGGAGTATGTTAACTTGATAGAGTGTTAACCCTTAAGACCGCCTGGAGTGCTATTACAAAATGAGTAATCACCAACAATGCCAACACCCTAGAAAAAACATTACTAACATTTGCTAAATATCACTTTAGACATTTCTCTAGAAATTTGTTAAGTTATAAGGAAAGAGTAAGAACAAAAACAAATTGATTTACCATATGCAATATTAAAATTATTATATCTAAATTGATTTTCACCCAAAAGGGGGAACTATACCGAATTTTTTTAAAAAGATTTACTTATAGAAAGAGAGAGAGCACGAAAGAAAGAGAGCAGGAGCACGGAGAGAGGCAGAGAGAGAGGGAGACAAGCAGACTCCCCACTCATCAGGGAGCCCTTAAACCCAGGACCCTGAGGTCATGACCTAAGTTGAAACCAGTCAGACACTTAACCAACTGAACCAGGCACCCCAAAACTATACTGAATCTTAAGGTATTTATGGTAAATGCTTTTTCATAGGAGATGTGAATTGAGAAATACTCTTTATAAACTAAGAAAATTTTATAAAAAGAGAGATTAGGAAAGAAAAAGATTAGTATCACTGTATTTAAAATTTGTATTTTAAATTAGATTCTATAAATCAAGATCTCGATATAGAAATTGTGGAAATTAGTATATGCATTCTAACACTATCTTCTTTCCAATCTTTTATCCTCTGATTTGTTATATTGTTAATTTTAAAATGTGAAGGCTTATAGCATTTATATTCTATTTTCTCAGATTTTTAGTTTTCGCTCTTTTCTAAATGTATTTTCTAAATGTATTTAATAGTTAAGAGAAATCTTTTTACCATATTTTCTCCATTGTGCTTTACTTTGAATCATATTCTATCCCATGGATTGATCTTCATATAAAATTTTAATAATTTTTATATGTACTCCATTTCCTGGATTCTAATATGTTACCACCAGAACTAAAAGATCATTTGCATAATTATAACATTCTTTGTCCATTCTTTTTCCCAGATTTTTGTTGGAATTGCTCCACTGTCATCGGTAGTGAATGTTGCTACAGAAACTTGAGGCCTAACTGATTTTCCATGTAGAGGCGACTCATTATTTATTTTTGCTTAGACCCACATTTGATTTCATCTTTATGATTAAGTTCACTGCCTTTGCTTGGATTCTTTCCCCCCGGCTGAAACACAGTGAGGCATTCACTATAATAAAATCTTTATAAGAAAAATCCCTTCTCCTAGATAGTTGAATTTTTTTCTCTTCTATTTTTTTATTCTGTATAAATACCAGTTATACCCTGCTAAATTTCATTTGTCTGGTTTCTATAATCATAACCATTCTTATCTAATTATCCATCTCCATTCTTTCTGTTGTGATTTCCTTGGCCAAACATCATAGTTCTCTCAGGTTATTTTTTAAATTATTTTATTTTAATGCTTACCATAAGTCATGATAGCCTTTGTTGTTTAGCATTTTAATTTTTCTGACATTTCTTTCCTGGAACATCAGCCTGATCCTTTTGAAGTTTATACTTTTCCTTAAACTGTTTAAATTTGAGTTTTGAGAAGAAAACTTGTTTATAAATCCCTTTCAGATTTTGGTTGACTCTTTCTTCATTTGAACTAGGCGTTTTGTGAAGTCTCCATTTATCTGCATCTTAATTTTGTCCTTTTTTTCTTTCTTTTCTTTTTAATATGCCTTATGACATTTCTGCTGTTGGTTTATTTCTGATTATTTTTCAGTTTTGAAAAAAGAAAAAATTAGTTTTTGTCCATAACTTTGTAATCAGATTCTTTTATATGAGTGGCACTTAGCATTAGATAATCAGTATATCCTGTTAACCTGCTAATAATCAGAAACAATTCTGCTGGCTCTCAGCGTTGTTCAGCCATCGGAACTTTGGACAATATGTGAACTATCTATCAGAGTTTGAGGTTAAGGCAATTGTCTATCTTTCTATATTTTTCTCTTGTTTTTTTGTGGGTACAAAAGAGGGGAATAAGGAAGAGGACTTTATTCCACTGTCTTTAAACACAAATTTTGTTCCATAAAGTACTATAACTCTGTTCTACAGATTGGAAAATTGGGTCCCCGGATTTAGTGGCAGAACTAGAAGTAGAAGGCCAATCTCCTAATTTATAATTCAGTGCTTATTTCACTTTACGTGACTGCCTTTCTATAGAACAAATATACCTGTTCCACAGAGACATTTCTGTTGTACTCATAGGTAAAAATAATTTTTGTTCCACTGTTATCTCAGTGATGTCACTATGGCCCTTCTCTCAGAGTATGAGTTACTATTGAACTTCCTATCTTTCTTTGGCTTAATTGGTGAAATCTGATTGTTTTGGATAGAAAGCAGGAGACACAGATGGAATCACAAACTGCATGTTGTTTAGTTTTTCTTGGCTGGAAAGGAGCTCTTGGGTTTTATTTTTTACTAATCTTGTTTTGTTGGTAGAGGAAGAAAAGGAAGTAGTAACAAATGAATCAAGAACATTCACAAATAGTATAAAATTTATTTTTGAAGCTGGAAGGTCAGTGATAGTTCTTGAATTCATAACCTAAGTAGAATAAATGTGGGGTTTTTTTTGGTATGACCTTGTCAGAACTTATACAGCAGATCCAGCTATAATGTTTCCATTGACATCCTAGGGTTCTGACCTTCATAGATGAAAACCTTTGTGATTTTTAATCATCCACATCTATCAAAGTAAAGAGAATCAAATCTAAGAGGAAGTAGCCTCTGCCCTAAGATCAGAGGTTAAAGCCTTGTCGTTAGCATTGCTCTTCTCTGCTTCTGACCCATTTTTCAACGTTGAGTTTTTTAAGTCTAAGTAAGTAAACTTTAGCTACTTGTTCTAATCTGAGGGTCCTGCCTTAATCTTTACAAGCCATTGACCTTGATCAGATTATGACCCTAGACTCACTTGCCTGCCTACCTGTATCTAAAGCACTGGCATTCTCCTTTCTGTATTACACTTGCCTAGGATTTGATTTATTGACTGGTTAAAATGCTACTCTTTCAGAGTCCTTCTGTACAAGATGCATTACTCCACTGGTCTTCCTTAATATGTTTCAGCCCAAAGAACAGCATGACATGTTTCTAAAAGAATTTACTTGAACTATTTTTGGAAATTTACATTCCCTTTGCAGATTTTTCCTTGATGTTTATCTTTTCAGAGCTCTATGTAAACATGTTGTTTATGAATATAACTATTTAATCTTTTGAGGCCTTAATTTCAGTTCAGTTGATAATAGTTAAAGACCCATTTTCTCTCACATGAGTCTATAAACAGTAGAATTGGGGGGGGTGTTCTCAGAAATTTGGATTTCATTTCTTTAATGTCTTTACCTCTTGCAAACCGTTTATGATTCATCTGAAGCATTATCATTTCCAGAAATATTTCCTTGACTTCTTCGAGCTCCCGTTTATATTTCAACAATTCCCCGGTCATAGCTCATAATAATTATACACTTATTTTTTTCATTTTCTTTCACATTACTGTACATTCCTAAAAGACTTATTCATCTTGATTTTCCTGGAAGTTAGCACAATGTGTAGTATGGAAAATGTTCAACAAGTGTTTGATGAACAAGTGAGAAGTCAGTAATACGAATTCAGCTTTTAGTTCTTCCATTGCTATAGCAAAAGAGGGTTGAATTAGGTGAATTATAATTCCCCTTCCACATCTAATTTCTTCATTTTGCAGAAGTTTGGATTATATGAAAGAAATAAGAAACTTAGAATTTTACAGTTATGTCAGTTGAGTAAAGTATCTAGACAAAAACCTTTATCTTAGTGAGAAACTGAAATTTTTCACTTGCTGGAAGTACATAATTTGTAAGTTGCAGAGTTAGAGCTGCAATCTGATTCTTCTGGTAATTGTGATATTTTTTTCAGTGACATATGGCACAATTGAGGAAATAAGAAATATTAAATGATTGGCAAAAATATATATAATGATAAATACAGTGTGCAAGTGAATGCAATAGATATTTAGTAAAATAATAGGGAAGGTGAGATAAAATTGGACCCAGAAATTTGGTAGGATTTTGATAAAAAAGGAGATGCAGGTAGATAACAATATCATGAAAGACATAGATGGGCATGTTTGGCTCGCTTAGGTATTTCAAAAGTTATATTGTAGACAAAAGTGGCAGAGACCCCAGCCTTACTTTGGAAGACTAAAAGTTGAAAATTATCAACTTAATTTAAGCAATAATTTTTATTCAATGCACCTCATGTTTTTTTGCCTCAAAATATCTTTCTGTTATTATTATGGAATTCATCAGCTACATGAAGGTGAAATAATAATAATAATAATAATAATATTAATAATAATAATTCTTCCTATTAAAATAGTCTTCTAAACTGAAACATAGGTCATCACCTTGCTAACATTTACGTTTCTGGTGTTTTTTTAAGATTTATTTATTTATTTGAGAGGGGAGAGGGTCAGAGGGAGAAGGAGAGGGAGAATCCTCAAGCAGACTCCACTCTGAGCATGGAGCCCGATGCAGGGCTTGATCTCATGACCCGTGAGATCATGACCTGAGCTGAAACTAAGAACTGGACACTTAACTGACTGAACCACTCAGGAGCCCCTCTGGTGTTACTTTTTTTTTTCCTGTTCAGTAACTTTTAATAGTCTCTCATATTTTCTAATTTTTGTTTTTGTATCTCTCTACTTACTTTCTTTTATGTTACTCTCTCTGTTCATAGATTATTAAGGTTATATAATGCCTATGTGTTTCTGTGTTTTGTAAGATTATGATAAATTTTACAAATGCTATCAATGTCGTATTCATAGTTTTTGGAAACCAGTGTACTTTAACGAAAAGTCTCAAGTTTTAGGACTGAACCATGTAAGTTCATGGTCCTTCTTCAGACATTGATATATAAAACCTCATTGCAAATTTTAGCCAACGAATGGTGGGATTGTGTTTATTGATTAAACAATATCACAAGCAACTGTGATTTATTTAACAAAATAGACAGTATCTTAATCATTTACTGCAAATGCCAGTCACAGTAGTGGGGCACTGATATTCTTTGTAAGTTTTTCTTCATATACGTATAGTTGGTGATGACTTTTTTTTGTAAACCCCTTTCCATTATTAAACATGCATGTTAGAATGTAAGAATACTTGAATATTAAATATTTAATAATCATGCTTGTAGAGTTTATGCCCTCAAGCTATATATAGATTCCTATTCCAATGTTTTGGTACAGCTCGTTTACTTTTATCATGTAGCCGCATTTTTTAAATTATGTTTGCAGATGAGAAAGACATTTAAAAGAAAATACATGAGTAATGAGTTGCAAACTTTGACCTGCTTCTGCTTTCAAACTTTCTTGATATTTATAAATGCGAAATTATTTACTGAGACTCCACTTTCATATTTTTATCCAGATATCACTCCTCCTGTTCATGGTGAATTTGCCTTCTTAAGACAGAAAATTTTGCCCTTGAGATGTTAGGTCACTTTCTGACATCCTGTGAAAGAGCCCACATCTGTTCAAATGCTGAATATTCAATCTCATGTGGATTTTTATTTGTGGGAAAAAGATAGCCTCATGGTTATAATTTTATTTTGTCTTTCAAGCACGGTTCTATTGTTTTAGCTCAAGTGAAGACCAATCTGTTTCTTATTTTTATGCCTAAATAGAATATGTTTGAATAGGAAATATGGTGTTTATTAAGGGGTCCATAGCCAGAAAATGACCTTTAAAAATTATGAGTGAATTTTAAAGGCTATTAAAGTTTCTTGTTTTCTGGCTTTGCCATTGAAAATATACTTGTGCTATCTATCCTTTTCCCTTCTTTGATAACTTTTGCATGTTTTCTCCATCGATTTTTCAAAACTAACTGGTTTTGTTTGGGATGTTGTTGATTTTGTTTTCTATTAAATAATCAGACTATGAAAATCTAGGTGAAATCAGTGGTTTCAAAGTTTTCATGTACCATTACCTGTATTTCTGTTCAAGAAGATTAATTGCTAAGAGGTTTTTCTCTTATCACAACAAAATCCAATTACTGTACTCACAGGAAAAAAAAGATATGGGAATTGGTCAGTATGTTGTGCAAAAACTTTTTTTCAATGCTTAAAATCAAATATTTATTGAGAACATATACATTAAAAAATTTTATAAACCTATACTGTTATGGTAGCCACAGTCACATATACCTATTTGAATTTCAATTTAAACTAATCAAATTTAATAAAATAAATATTCTGTTCCTCCTTTGTAAGAATCATATTTCAAGCATTTCATAACCACATGTGGCTAGTGGGTGCCATATTGAATAGTGCAGAAATAGAACCATCCCATCATGGCACAGAGTTCTCAGGTTTGTAAAATTTTGTTGACTTGAGCAATTTTTCATTTTCATTGGAATTCTGGAAGGATAAAAAGGAAAGAAAGATAGAACCATACACTTTAAAAGATGTATTTAACTGTTATTTTTGTACCAATGATGAAAGCAAACCAATTCTTTTTAATTTTTTTTTTTGTTGTTGTTGAGGTATGAATGATACACAGAAAAGCTGTACATATTTGATGCATACATCTTGATGAGCTGAATTAAACTACACACTGGTGAGACTGTCACTATATACAATATCCTAAACCTAACCATCACCTCTAAGAGTTTCTTCCTTCCTTTCTTTTTTAACCTAACAAATTAATTCTTATAATCTCTTTCCACTCATCAGAGACATTCACTGCATCCATTTCCCCCTGTAATCTTCTACATATTGGGAAATCATCTAAACATTTTTTTTAACATTTATCTTTCTGTTGAAAAAAGTAATGTTTATAGTTTATTATCAAATTTTATCTTTATTTTTTACTATCAGTTATAATGGTTTATTTGTCTGTGTTTTCGCATATGAACTTTCTATTTTATTGATATTTTAAGTTCTTACATTTAAGGAAATCTATTTTTCCCTTAAACTTGAATATTTGCATATATTTATCATGGACAGAATCAATGTTCAAAATCATTTTTTTTCCCTTCAGAGCTATGAGGATTTTGTTTCATTATCTAAGTTTTGTCCAGAAAAAAATCAGTGGTTGATATGACAGGTTTTCATTTAACAGTTAACCGGTTTGGTGTTTGTTCTCTTAAGAAATTTTAATAATTTTCTTTATTAGTAGTATCTTACATATTATCATTTTGCACTTAGATATATGATGTATTTTATTATTTTCACTTTGTTCTAAAAAACTCATTTTTTATCCCATTATTACTTTAATGATGTCTACTTTCTTCTTTGTATTTGCATTTTAAACCACTGTGAGTTAAATTCAGAGCCTTCTGCTTTTGTAATCTATGACACTTTCCTTTTGCAATATGTTTGCTTCAAACTTGGTGCCCAAAGACAAACCAGCTGTGCTTTCCTGCATTAAGGTTTAAATACTGAATTTTTAGAATGTTTATTTTTACATTGAAAAGCTTTTTAATTTTTTATCAAAAATTTGTATCAAAGTCTCCTCTTTGCAGATAAGTATCCTCATAATATTCTTTGTACATATATATATTTCATATTTTAAAATTTTGTTTATTTGATTAACTATTTCGTTATTGGGAAAACTTTCCAAACTCTCAAGCTAAAGGCATTCTGTGACTGTTTGGTGCTTCTTAGTTTTCTAGCTATGTTAGAACATCTGATGCCACAGTATTGGTGGCTAGAGTACATATCATTAAAGCAAGTGATGATTTATATAAGAATTGTTGGAGTCCTCGCCAGGTGGTTGCATGAGTACATCAGACGGAGGACTAGGAAGAGAAAGCTTCCGGTAGGGCCAAAAGTCAACTCAGGTCCTGTTTAATTTTTCCAGCCTCACCACCTGTTTTAGAAGTGTCCCACCTCACAGAGTTAATATTCTTAGCTCCAGTCTGGGGACAAACATGGGCATCAATATCAGTGCTCAGGATCAGCACAGGTTTTTTTGTTTGTCTGTTTGTTTTCTGTTCTAATGCCCACATCTAGCATCTACCCCTAATCACACTTTTGAGTGTGAAGTTAATGTTTTTGACAGTCGCTTCTCATAGTACCTTTCCTTCTTTGCAGCACTGCTGTGAATTTATATTTATTCATTGTCTTTTTTCCCAGTGGTATTTAGAAGGATAGAAAGGTGAAGACATATACTTCCTTATCTAATGTGGATTAGCTTTGTCCTCATATTTTCCCCAGGATCTGATGCATAGATAGCACATGTGCAGCAGCTCTTGCAGGTTGTTATTGTTAACTGTACACTTGTGATTTTTGAATTATCAACTTCTTTTTTGGTAGCAAATTCACTTGATTTCATTCAGCTTGTTTTTTAAGAATACACGTCCTGATTCTAAATTATAAGTCCCTAATTATGTACTTACATTCAACACCAAACTTATACCCAAGGGGGAAATTAAGCATAATAACGATGCTATATTGTTCCCCTCAAACTGCAGGAACAGTGACTTATGGCATTGGTAATGGAAGGTAATTGTTTTCTAGTAAAAGACTTATCACAATTATATTTTAAAGTCTTTCTTCAGATTGTTCTTATGAGCTAAAGAGCAAAATGAATCTTACCTCATTCCATTTTCAGATGCTAATGATTAGAAGTGATTCTTAACATTATAGCTATTACCCAATATTATCAGTATTTTATTACTGCTTTTCAGAAAGTAATATATCTACTATTGATGAGATGAAGTGAGGGAAATCAATGGAATGCTTAAAAAGATATATTCCCTAAGCTTTCCTTGAAGCTTGCTGTTACTTCATCATTGCACTTGACAATGAGCCTATTAAGCAGAGCCTGGTAGATATATAACATAAAAGATTGCATTTTGGTGTAAAAGTCCTTCTGACAGTGAACACTTAAAATGTATACCATATAAGAGGAGAAAAAGTTGAAAAATGAATATAGCTTTACCAAGTATGTAAATGCCTATCTGAAATGAAAAATATACTTGAGTAAGTATTCACTCTATGATACACATTTGTGTTTAGATAAAAATATAGCAGATGGAAATAGGGAGTTATAAATCATAGTTCTTTTTGCAAATGAAGAGTAATGAGTATCATTATCTAGAATAAGATAGAAAATCAAACCAAGAATTTTAACAGATAAACTAATAGCAATAAAATGAAATGAATAGGTTTTTCTGGAGCTTAAGCACGTATTTTAAATATTCTCATTTTTAAAAATGCATAAAATAGTTTTAAAAGAGAAGTTACAAAATGCAAGTCTAAAGTAGTAGGATGTTTTTATAAATTAATGGATCTTCTCATTGAAATCTGCTTGCTCCTCTCAAACATTATCTGCAACATGTTTTGAGGTAGTATGAATTCATGTAATTTTCTAAGTGGGTTAGAACATTTGTTTTTGGGAGTCTGTAGGGCACTGGAAATACACTTACTCTCACTAGAATGTTGGGTCTGGGTAAAGTGAAATAAGGTAAGGAATTGATGTGAGGAAGATTCACAGAGTAGCCTTTGGGACGGATTGTCAAAGTTCTTGTCATTCTTCCAACCATTGTCAAGACATTTATGGAGATTCAAAAAATTCCTTCTACAGAGTGGCAGTGCTTTTTAGAGGGAAGTCTGTCCTCTCACTCCCAAATGAACAATCCCTAAGCTGCAGAAGTCTGGTGTTTCTGAATATAATGGAAGGCGAAGTATTTCTGATCATAGAGTGGAGATATGGTCATGTGACTCCTAGACTTTGGGCAGTGAAATGTGTTGGTAATTGGCTTTTACCTCATGAATTCTAAAAGAGACTGAATGAAATTTCTGTGGCATGGAGTGCATTAGTTTCCAATGGCTGCTGTGATAAATTACCACAAACTTTGTGGCTTAAAACAACACACATTTACTCTTTCACAGTTCTGAAGGCCAGAAATCTGAAATAACTGAGCCAAAATCAAAGTGTCATCAAGACCATGCTCCTTCCAGAGGCTTTGGGGGTGAATCTATTCCTTGCCTTCAGAAGCTTCTGGCGACTGCTGTCCTTCCTTGGTTTGTGGCTGCATTACTCCAGTCTATAAGACTGGCACCTTCAAATCTTCCTCTCTTATGTCAATTTATGGCCCACTCATATATCCAGAATAATGTTTCTATCTCAAGATCTTTAATTAAGTCTAATCTGAGAAGACCCTTTTTTCCATATAAGATAGCATTCATAGGTTCCAGGAATCAGGACCTCCTTTGGGAGATCAGTTTCAACCTACCACATGGGGTCAGAAGAGATGATTCAGTGTGTGAAATTTTGCCCTTATACTCAAGGCCAACATGAAGACACAGGAATAGATTTGAGGAAGGTATCTGGGCTCCTTTGCATTGAAAGAACATTCTATTAAGAAGCATTACTTCCACCTCCATATCAATTAGCCATTAAAATATGTGTGTAAAAATATTAAGATGTAAGTAAAATATTAAACTCAATTAGATAAAACAATAAATTGTTTTAAAAGGGAAAGCACATATTTGAAAAAAGTACTATAGAAAAATTCTAGAAATAAAAATGTAGGGGTAAATAATAGTAGAGGATTTACTATCCCACTCACATTAATGGACAGATGATCAGACAGAATTTCAATGAGAAAACATAGGAGGGTAAACAATATGTTAGATTAGATGGGCTTAACAGATATATGTACAAAATATTTCATTCAAGGGGTGCCTGGGTGGCTCAGTTGTTAGATGTCTGCCTTTGGCTCAGGGCGTGATGCAGGGGTCCTGGGATCAAGCCCCACATTGGACTCCCTGCTCTGCTGGAGCCTGCTTCTTCCTCTTCCACTCCCCCTACTTGTGTTCCCTCTCCCACTGGCTGTCTCTCTCTGTCAAATAAATGAAAAAAACTTTAAAAAAATCATTCAAAAGCAACAGAATACACATTTTTCTCAAGTGCACATGGAACATTCTCTAGGACAGATTGTATGTCAGGCAGTCAAAAGTCTTAATCAATTTTAGAGGCATGAGATCAAATCAAGCATCTTTTCTGACTACAAGTGTATGAAACTAGAAATCAATTACAAGAGGAAAACTAGAAAGTTGACAAATATGTGGAGATTAAAGAACATGCTTCTTGCAGAACCAATGGGTCAAAGAAAAAATCAAAAGAAATAAAAAAAATATATCTTGAGAAAATGAAAGTGGAAATATAACAAAATGTGAGATGCAGCAAAAGCAGTTCTAATAGAGAAATTCATAGTAATAAATGCCTACCTCGAGAAACAAGAAAAGTCTCAAACCATCTAACTTTATACCTCAAAGAATTAGAAAAAGAAGAATAAAGCCCAAAGTTAATAAAAGGAAGGAAATAACAAATATTAGAGGAGAAACAAATTAAATAGAGAGTACAAAGATAATAGAAAAAGTCAATGAAAGTAAGAGCTGGTTCTTTGAAAAGATAAATAAAATCGACAAACCTTTATCTAGACTCATTAAAAAGAGGGAGAGAGAATTTAAATAAGTAAAATCAGAAATGAAAGAGAAGCTATAACTCATACCACAGAAATACAAAGGATCATAAAAGACTAGTAAGTATGAACAATTATATGCCAAAAAATTGGACAATCTAGAAGAAATCGATAAATTCCTAGAAACATACAACCTACCAAGACAAAATCATGAAGAAATAGAAAATCTGAACAGATTGATTACTAGTAAGAAGACTGAATCTGTATTCAAAAACCTCCCAATAAACAAAAATCCAAAACAAGATAGCTTCACTGGTGAATTCTACCAGACATTCAAAGAATTAATACAAATCTTTCTCAAATGCTTCCAAAAAATAGAAAAGGAGGCATCTCTTCTAAACTCATTTTACAAGGCCAGCATTACCTTGTACCAAAACCAAAAAGGATACCACAAGAAAGGAAAATTACAGGCCAATATCCCTGATGAACATAGATGCAAAAATCTCAACAAAATATTGGCAAACCAAACTCAACAATATATTCAATATATTAAAAGGAAAATATCCACGATCAAATGGAATTTATTCCAGTGATGCAAGGCTGGTTCAACATCTACAAATAAGTCATTGGGATACATCACATTAACAAAATGAAGGAAAAATCATACGATTGCCTCAATGAATGCAGAAAAAACATTTGACAAAATTCAACATCAGTTTATGATAAAAATTCTCAACAAAGCAGGTATAGAGGGAATGCATCTAAGCATAATAAAGACCATATATGATGACCTCACCGCTAATATCACACTTGATTTTGAAAAACTGAAAGTTTTTTGTAAGCTCAGAAACAAAACAAGGATGCTCACTCTGGACACTTTTATTCAACATAATATGTGAAGTCGTTGTCACAGCATATAGGAAAAAAAGCATCCAAATTGGAGAGAAAGAAGTAAAACTATCACTGTTTACAGATGACACAATATTATATGTAGAAAACCCTAAAGAGTCCATCAAAAAAACTGTAAGACTTATAAACAAATTGAATAATGTTGCAAGTTACAAAATCATCACATAAAAATTTGTTGTATTTCTATATACTAATAATGAGTTATCAGAAAGAGAAATTAAGGAAGCAACCCCATTTACAATTGCATCTAGAAGAATAAAGTATCTAGGAATCAAATTTAATCAAGAATATGAAGGTCCTTTATACCAAAAACTACAAGACATTAAGGAAAGAATTGGGAAAGACACAAATAAATGGAAAGATATTCTATGCTCATAGACTGGAAGAATTGATATTGCTAAAATGTCCATACAACCCAAAGCAATCTGTAGATTCAGTATAAGTCCTGTCAAAATTTCAATGGCAGAGACACCTGGGTGGCCTTCTGTTTTCGGCTGAGGTCATGGTCCCAGGGTCCTGGGATTAAGCCCTGCATCAGACTTCCTGTTAGCGGGAAGCCTGCTTCTCCCTCTCCCACTCCCCTTGCTTGTGTTCCCTCTCTCGCTGTCTCTCTCTGTCAAATAAATAAATAAAATCTTTTTTAAAAATTCCAATGGCATTGTTCACAGAACTAGGACAGATAATGCTAAAATTTCTATGGAACCACAAAAAAAACCCTGAAAAGTCAAAGCATTTTTGAGAAGGAAGAACAAAGCTGTAGGCATCACACTACCTAATTTAAAACTCCAATACAGAGTGATAGTAATTAAAACAGTATGATATTGGCATAAAAATAGACACACAGACCAATGAAACATAAGAGAGGAAACAGAAATAAACCTGGACATATATGATCAACTAATATTTGACAAGGGTTCCAAAAATATTCAATGGAGAAAGATAGCATCTTAAATAAATGATGTTGACAAAAATGGGTAACTACATGCAGAAACAGTAAATTGGACACCTGTCTCACACCACTCACAAAAATTAACTTAAAATGAATTAAATACTTTATACACATAAGCATTTAGAAATAAGCCCACACCTATATGGTCAATTAACTTATGACAAAAGAGTCAAGAATATACAACAGGGAAAAGATGGTCTTTTCAGTAAATGGTGTTGGCAAAACTGAACAGTAAGGCCTGAAGCCATGAAAGAAAATATGTCATAAGCTTCTTGATGTAGGTCTTGGTGATAGTTTTTTGACTCTGACATCAAAAATGAAAGTAATAAAAGCAAAAATAAACAAGTGATATTACATGAAACTAAAAATCTTCTGCACAGCAAAGAAAGCCATCAACAAAATTAAAAGGCAACCTGATGAATGGGAGAAAATATTTACAAATTATATATGTGATAAAAGGTTAATATCTAAAATATATAAAAACTCATACTACTTAATAGCAAAAAAAAAATCTGATTAAAAAATGTCTGAATAAACATTTTTTTCCCCTAGAGAAGACTTACAGATTACCAACAGGCTTATTAAAAGGTACTTGATGTCATCAGGAATATGCAAATCAAAACCACAATGATGAGATATCTCCTTAACACCTGTAAGCTGTAAAGCTTAGCACAGAGTACAAAGAGATATGCAATTAATATTATTAATATTATTATTCCATTTGAAACTGTCCTGTGTATATTATAGCATAAAACAAGCAACAAAATATGTTTTTTTAAGAGCCGTGATTTTTGCATAACAAACAAAACTAGAGTTAAAAATATTCAAAGTGTAAGTAAATTGCTGTAATCTTAAAATTCAAATTACTTTATCTTTTAGAAATAATTGTATTTCTTAGCTCCCCACTGGCATGCCTGGAAAATGATGTTCTAATAAAAAAAATTTGTATCCTAAGCACCCTGATTGTGGCTTCTAAATGCCATTCCTTCCTAAAAGAAATGGAATTAGAAAGAAAATGGAAGCATTCGGGTATCAGGCTGAAAAGGAATCTTGTTGCACTAGAAAGCAAGAAGCTACTGGGATTATGTTCAAAAGGACAGAAGAACAAGCTTGAGGAGACTCTCACTATCCAAGAATGGAACAAATTGAGCATAAAAAGTCAATAGTGACTCACTTACTGAAATATGTCAAATATAGAAAATCCATTTGGGGTTCAAGAGAACCAATGTCTTACTCTCAAAATTAATAAGGGGAAATTAAGACTGTATTCTCTCTTTCTTGCAAACTAGTGGTAAGGGGGGGGAATATTCTTCTGCATAATAAACTCAGAAAAATACATCTTTTAAAGGATTAATAGAGCTGGTCAGCCATCATAAGTGGATGCTACAATAAAAGATTGAAAGATTAATGAGAAATTTTATAATGGTTGAATCACACTGCTAACACCTTTACTTGGTGATCATTTATGGATCTTAGCATCCTCAAAGTTGTGCCATGTATGTTTAGTGTATATTAATAAGATGCAGTGAGAATACAGAGCATCACTTATGAATTACTTTCATAAATAAATTATTTAAGAAAGTCTCTAGATCTAGTTACAAATTTATTTATTTTTAATGAGAAAAGTAACAAGTTTGAGGATTCTCTTATGAAGCAATCACATATATCTAGGAAACATCTGTAATAGTGACTCAATGTCTTCAATGGATATGATATGGAAAAGAAAAGACAATTGGTACAGAGTAAGAAGTTTTAAGAGACATATAAATACACTTTGTGGTTCTTGTTTTGGTTCGCCTATTTGGATGCATCAACTATAGAAAGACATTTAAGTCAATCAGAAAAATTTGAGTATGGGTAGTGCCTGGGTGGCTCACTGGTTTACACCTCTACCTTTGGCTCAAGTCATGATTCCAGGGTCCTGGGATTGAGACTCGCATTGGGTTCCCTGCTCATCAGGGAGTCTACTTCTGCCCTTCTCCCTGCTCATGTTCTCTCTTGTGCTCTCTCTCTCTCTGTGTGTCTTAAATAACTAAAAAATCTTTTTAAAAAATTTGAATATGGACTAGGCATTAAAATATGTTAAAATATACTTTTTGGTTAGGTTTGATAATGTCATTGAGATTATTATAAAAACAAAACCCAGAACTCATGCATTTGGGATCTATATTGAATTACTAACTTGTAAAACAAAGAAGACCTATCTGGAATATGTTGGAAAGTACTTCAAATAGGAAAAACAAAACCAAACAAATAAGAACAAAAGTGGAGGGACATAAATTAAAAAAAAAAAAAAGATTGGAAGGATGTTTATAATTCTTAAAGCTGGGTGAGGCATGTATGTGGTTTATTATACAATTCTTACTGCTTTTAGGTAAAGTAAAAATTTCCATTTAAAAAAGAAAAACTGAGAAAGACACATTACAACATAGAGAAGCAATCATTTGAGTGACAGGTTTCACAACTGTATTCTTAATGGCCAGAAGATAATAGAATAATATTTTCAAAGTGCTAATGAAAAAAAAAAAGTCTCAGATTCTCTCATCTTTTACATATCAATCAAAATTGAACAAGATATAAATGTATAGCCCATTCAAAGACTCAGAACTTATTAATAAGTGAATATGAGGATTTTGTGTAAGGTGTGTTACAAAATAGTGTTTAATTATATTTTTAAATGTCTTGAAAATCTCTATCAACTAGGTCACAATTGTGATATGTCAACTGGTGAAAAATGAGAAATAGAAGACAAACTACAGAGGAAGAGTTCTACTTAATGCAAAAGGATGGCATGCATGGGCAGTATGAATATATATTCCTAACTAGATTGTAGGATGCCAGGAAGCATGTGCTAAGGGCCAAAATCACCAGAGAAACTAACGATCACATCATACAGAAGAGTGTTCCCCGTCTTCTTATTGAATTTGAACATACTGCATAAAAGCAGAGTATTTTTCAAAGGTCATTAGAAAGATTATTATTAAAGTCAAGATTCCATCAGAAGAGGATCCCTCTGTTAGTAGTAATATGCTGATTAGATCTTGAGGGGAAAAGATAGAATTGAGGTAAGAAACAAAATAGAAGCTTATTGCATAACGAAAAAATATAAAGTCTGGCATTAAAGTAACCAACATGTGGATAGAGATAAAAGGACAGATTTAAAAAAAATATTTAGGAGGTGAAATCTGAAGAACGTGGGTAATGTTTGATTCAGACTGTGGATAAAGTATGAAGATACAGGATCTACTCCGATGTCTGTCTGGGAATTCCAGGGGATGCTCATGCTACTTTTTGAAATGAGACACAGAGCATATCCAATTTTAATAGCAGGGGCAAATATAATATGTTTAGTTGGGTATTGTTGAGTTGGTGGTAACCTTGTGGCATTCAGGTGCAAATGACCACTGGGGATTTAATATGTTGGGTATAAAAATTGACTGTATCGTTCTGGAGTTTAGGAGTGAATTTTAGGAGCCACTGTACTAGTGACAGTGGATAAATATCTTCTAGCTAGACTGAGAAAAGAAGATTAAGGAACCCTGAAGAATATAGGCATTTGTAAGCTGAGAATAGATGGGGAACATTTAGTGAATGCTCAGATATTTGCAAAAATGTTATGAAAGAAATGGGGGTGGTTAGTCAGATATGAGTTAGGGCTTTAACTAATCAAAGATACATATTTAAATTTTAAAAAGTTTTCTAAATTACCTAAATGACATCAGCAAAAACTTTTTTCAGAATAATTCTAATGTAATAAAAAGCACAAGTAAAATTTAAGTATGAAAGGACAGGAGTGGTGATATCAGCTGTACGGTAGTGTTTTAGAGAGAGAGAGAGGGAGGAGAAACTAAAACGGAAGGCAGATCAAGAGTTTTTGTTTTGTTGTTTTTGTGTTCTTGTGGAGAAGCTAAAGAAAACAAGTCTAAACAAAAGGATAGATACACCTGAGAAAAAGAAATAGTAGATGTTGCAAATTCAAGGAAGAGGGAGGACCAAATAATTAAATGTGTAATTTCTGGTCAAAGATGACAGGAGATTGGATCAAAACTTAGGTGAGAAAATTGATCTTGAACTCTAATAGTACATCTAGTCCTTAGAGACTGCAGAAGGAAAATGAAGTAAGAGCAAACATAGAGGTTTATCTAGAGATATAAGCAAGCATGGGGATTGAATGAATTTCCCCGTAAAGTAGAAAGCTGAGATATAGGCTAAAAATGGATAGCCCAGAAAGAAAGATGAATATCTGAGCTATGGTGCAGTTATTATTAAGCAATAAAGAACCCACTGAAGTTAAGGAAAATGAATTTGTTTTGTTTTTCTTCTGCTCCACTTTGTGAATCCCTCCAGAGAACTTGAGAGTAAAAGCAGAGACTCGGGTAGTTGATCAAAGGCAGGTGGCTTGTAGCTTAAAAACAAAGAAAGGGATGATGTATTGAGGACAATGTCAAAGAGTGGCTATAGGGATTCACCTTTGATTAGAGAGTGAAATAGGTGAGTAGCATAAAGCTGAAAAGATGAAGGTTGTAGTTACACAAGATACCATATGTAACTCACAAAAATTACTCTATTCATAATAGGAGCTTAATGTATATTTTAACTTTATTTTTGGAATTTTTAGAATAACATTAATTCTACCTTTTTGTAATAGCTACCCCTAGCTGCCATAACAAACTGGCGCAAACTGGCAGTGTGGCAAACTTCAGAATGAAAGAAATGTATTTTCATACTTCTGGATACCAGAAGTCCAAAATTAAAGTCAGCAGGCCCATGCTATAGGAGAGAACCGTTTTGTCTTCCAGCTTTGGGTGGCTCCCAGTGTTCCTCGGCTTGTAGCACAGCTCCAATTTCTGTCTCCATTTTCACATGGTCTTCATCACTGTGTCTCTGGGTCTTCTTTTCTGCTGCTTCTAAGGACACCTGCCATTCAACTTAGGGTTTACTCTAATCCAGGATTATCTCATTTTGTAATCTTTACCTTAAACACAACTGCAAAGACCCTAATTCCAAAAAAGGGCATAGTCTGTGACTGTGAGAGGATGTATCTTTGTGGGGGGGGGCACAATTCAACCCACCAAACTGGGGATCTGTAAGGTAAGGTCGTGGATGGGTGGCCTTCCCTTCAAAGGAAGAGGTATGTTGGAGGAAAGTAACGCAACTCAGGTTAGGGTTTAGAGGTGAAAGGAGGATTCTGTGAAGTGGTTGAATATTTAAGACAATGTGTGATCACATAGAAAAGAGTTGGAATGAATATAGGTATACAAAAATCAGGGCACAGTGATGAGTAGAAATGTAGGGACGAAAATATATGACTGGAGTTGACTGGAAGATGCTTGCATTTAAGGAAGTGGCCCATGGCAAGAAGAAAGAGTATCATAGAAAGACTCACCTAGATATTATCTGGTTTCTGCAGCTTTTCACAGAATTCAAAGGGAATGTTGCTGAGAAGTTTTCTGGCACACTTGAAGATGATTCTCCCGAGATTTTTCCAGGATCTTTTCAAAAAGACATGAGAGACTATGAACTCTGAGAAACAAACCGAGAGCTTCAGAGGGGAGGGGGGTGGGGGAATGGGATAGGCTGGTGATGGGTAGTAAGGAGGGCACGTATTTCATGGTGCACTGGGTGTTATACGTAACTAATGAATCATCAAACTCTACATCAAAAACCAGGGATGTACTGTATGGTGACTAACATAATTTTAAAAAAGGCATTTCTAAAACTACAAATGGTAAAATAGGATTTCCCTTGTTAGCTTATTGCTAGTAGGTTTATTTCTCTGAATTGAGAAGAATAAGCATGATGTCTTCATTTTCTTTACAAAAAGTCAAGATAAGAAAACTTTTAATATAAATAGTAACTTAATAATAAAGAATTGTACAATATTACAATATTTTATTTAACTGGAAACTACTAATTTTACATAATTGCAAGTTTTGTTATTTATTTTCTTGGGCATCTTTTGTGAAGTACACAAAGCAGTTGCCCTGTCAATGAATGAGGGTGTTCGTGACAGGCAGGTCTATGTTACCACAGCTCAGGCTACCACACAAGAACAATGTATTTTAAAATCTTATTGCATTCTGTTAATAAAAGAAATTATATTAATAAAAAAAGGTTTTTTTAAGATTTTATTTATTTGACAGAGAGAGAGACAGTGAGAGAGGGAACACAAGCAGGGGGAGTGGGAGTGGGAGAAGCAGGCTTCCTGCTCAGCAGGGAGCCCGATGTAGGGCTCCATCCCAGGACCCTGGGATCATGACCTGAGCCAAACGCAGATGCTTAATGACTGAGCCACCCAGGCGCCCCCCAAAAAACTACTTCTGATTGAATACTTAGAATATATTTCCAGTGAATTTCCTGTACATATTTAAAAGTTTGAAAGAAGAAATATTAACATAGACCTCTTGAATGACATGTGAAAAATGTTAAACATTAAATAAAAATTAAATTAACTTTCATATGGGTAATTGTCTCCTAGTCTTATACCAGTATTTTCAACTCAAAGTTAATAGAGAATTTATTTTTAATAATGAGATTTCTAAATCTCTTCATGTTTTTTATACACTCTCCCAATTTTAAATATTTCATTTTAAAACTCAGTCATTCTAGAATTAAGCATTCTTCTGAACTCTGTGATAAAACTTTTATAATATGGTTCTTATATATGAATCCTACATTGTGTCTGCTGACATTTTCTATGTAGACTAACAGTATATTTTTTCGGTAGAAACAATAATACAGTTTTCTTGCATTCTTTATTACTTCCAAATCTTTTCAAAAGGGTACAATGCATATGATGTATAGAAAAGTAGTCTTACTTATAATTCAGGGGAAAATGTATATATCCAATGGCAAAAATCATCGTTATATGCAAGTATATTTTCACAAATGTCCAAAAGAGAACAAGTAACGGCAATATTAGAAAATATGTATAGTCATCTATAGTCCTATAGTGCCCAACCACAGTGCTTCATAAATGCCCATTACTGTTCATAGATGAAGGATTGATTTATATGACTGTTCATTAAATAGTAATTTACTTATTGAATTATTAATTCCCTTGTAAATTTTTCATTAAACTTTTAAGTGCCAAAGAGATCTTAGACACTAATTAAGACACTGTGACTAGAAGCATGAATGAGGTATAGCTTCTTCGGTTACTCATAATCTGATGAAAGGTCTTTTCTTATTAGAATTTAAAGTGAATTTTATTAGTTACCGATACTTTACAGTGATACGTTGATTCATATACCATACACCCTCTATTTTTGTTTATTGAATCCATGTAGCACCTGACTGAATGTGTCATATAATAAGATTAAAAGATTCCTTGGATAGTGACTCAGTGAAGGGCTATGAAGTATAACCAAAGTTGGCAAACAGTATAAAGTAGTAAGTATGTATTTACTCCTATATAAAAATCACAATTTTTTAAAGATTTATTTATTTATTTGAGAGAGGGTGTGTGTGTAAGCACGGGGGAGGGGCAGGGTCATAGGGAGAGGGAGAAAATCTTAAGCAGACTCCCTGCTGAGCACAGAGCTGGAGCCCTACTAAGGGCTGGTCTCAGGACCATGAGATCATGACCTGAGTCAAAATCAAGAGTCAGACCCGTAACTGTCTGAGTCACCCAGGTGCCCCCAAACTACAAATATTTTAATTAAGTATTCTATAAACTTCCCCAAATAATTTTATTCTTTGCTATGTAAGTTTTCTGAAATGGAAATAAATAGCTTGATAGTTTCAAGTGAATGCATTTATATTGCATTTATTCTGTACTTTAATACTAAGAGTATATTATATTGCAACTTGGTAATATTTACCAAAAAATAGTGTATCATATAAATGATATTGTGTAAATGGTGATCCTACAACATTTGAAAAATGAGCATGCACTTGAATAATATCAATTGGACTTAAAAATCAATATAGTAGATCATGTTTGAAAAACATATTTTTAGTTCTCATTTTAAACTCATATTTCTTTATTTTTAAAGATATTTGTATGAAAGGTACAGAAAATTATGTAAATGATATTCTTAAGTAAAAATAGCATAAATCTATCTTTTTAAGTATATCTGATTTATCTTTTCAGGAATGATACAAAAATTATTATTAGTTATTATCCTTAGGAAGAGAAAGTAGGGTGGAGTAAGTGCCATTATTTAAAAAAAATAATTTTTAAGTTAATTAAATGAGAGATGAACAGTTTATTTTTATTTGGAAGCCTAACAATGTTCATTAATGCTTTAAAGAATTTCAAATATCCCCTTTGTGTTGGAGAGAGTATACAATTTTAGTCCTTGTGCCACTGTATATGTTGTCCTAGAGATCCTTATTTCACTAGATATTTTGACTTGTGTTTTTTAAAAAATGTGATTGAGATACATTGGAATAAATTATAACCCCCATAAGATTATTTCCTTCTTTTCTTGGTAAGTTTTGAAACATCTTTCCAAGCTCTGAAGAAGTTCTGATTTCTTGTGTACAACAGTACTAGAAACTAGGTCATTAAACCTCTTTTGAACTTAACAAGATGATTCATTTAATTATTTGAAAAATAACTGTTATCTATTATGGGCTAGGGATACTCTTCAATATCTGAAACTTCCAATTTAAAGATACTTAATGGAGACTGACTATTGCAATTAAAAACATTAATTTCTGTTTTACACACACACACACACACACACACACACAAAGGGAAGTCTTATTTCTGATCTTGCCACATCAATATGTCCCTTCTTTTTTTGTTATCTTCAGAATCTTTCCTCTAAATTACTCTTCCTGAATCTGTAAACATAGTAAATTTCAACTGTCCTTGATCCTGATTTGGTCCCTTACCCTAATTGTTTCTTTGCAATCTAGGTAGGCAGCAGAACTCCTCACGTTGAACATTTGCTCCTCCGTTATTTCCTAGTCCCCTTTCAGTTCATCAGAACTTGCCAGTGAGTTCTACAGAATGGGCCATGTACCAAAATGACATGTGTGACCTTTGGATCAATGCATAGAAGAGACCGTGAAGAAGTTTGCCCCTGAACTGTTCCCTGCCAGCAATGGTGCCACCATATAATACAGCCTACATTGACTTGGAGGTGACTCTGTGGATCAGGGCCCACCATCCCAAACCCCGTCACTGATAACACGCTAGAGACAGTTAGGGAAAACCAAGCAAATCTTTGTGGTATTAAATAACTGAAGTTGCAAGGATAATTTGTTAGTGCAGCATACTATAATTTATCCTGGCGAATACACCAGTCATCCGTTTTTTGTTTTATCCAGTGATATTCTTTTGTTGTCATTGTTGTGGTTATTCAATGTGAATAAAATCTCAGTTTTTTTATTCACTTAGCCCAGGAATGATACTTACTATCTTTGTTTCTCAGTAGTCTTTTCTGTAAATTGCTAATATTAATCACTAAACTATACCTTTCCTGTAAAAATAGAGGTTACGTAGATGTTATTTTCTTTCTTCTTTCCCTCGAATAACCTGGCTTCTGTATTATTTAAATCTCCTGAGGTGCCTAACCTTTTTATTTGTTCTGTGTTTCCTTGAGTGACTCATCTGCCCTTGATACTCACTCACAGAAAACACAGCGCGAAAGCACTGCTCTCAATTCTCTCTTTCCTTAGCACATGTATTTTATTATCTTAAAGCTCTTTCTTTTTGTACTTCAACTAACATTTCTATGATCATATTCCCATATTTACCCAGCCAAGAGCTCTCTTCCGAACTCCACACTTCCTTTTCTAACTTCCTGCTAGATGTTTCTCCTGTCATAAGCTCAGCATGTCCAAACACTTTACCCCACTGTGTCTCCCTAGGTTACATTTTCCTTCATGATCCTTGTCATCACACCTCTTCTTAGATGAATTATTTAAAACATTCTCTTCAACCAACTGATTACAAATAATTAAATCATAGTGCTGCTATTTTATAGTCCTCCTCTCCTTTTGACACATCTTCATTGTTCAGGCTAATAGAGGCTTACACTTATGATTCCCATTGTGTACAGAATAAAATTTTAAAAATATGTGTACACACGCATGTACACACACACACACACAATTTTTAGTACTTGTCTTTCTCAGTAGAGTCCCAAATCCTATTCCCAAACTCTTTCCTGCCTATTCTATGTTCTAGATATACAGTTGTATTTCCCCTTTTGATGAACACAGGGAATTCTAGGCTAGAAAAGTCTAAGAATAAGATCACGGAGCTTTGATTGTTCTCAACTTCCTCCCTCCAACCAGATCTGAAAATAAATAAACTATCTGTCAGCAGAGCACTCTAGAAAGATTATTTCATCCAATGGAAAGCAATCTCTCCTAACTTCCTACAGAGTTTGGTTCTTGCTTTATAGCACTATCATGGTGTGCCTTACATTTTAGTAATTGAAATGTTTATGGATTCTCTATTAATACATGGCTTATAGAAAACAGCAAGAAATGCCTTAATCTTCTATTTCTCATAATAACTAGAACAGTCTGGAGGCACTTAGTAATGCTACAAAATTGGAGCAAACATCTTTATTAGATGATCTGTAGAAATTAAAATATACTTCATTTATAATAATTATGTGAGCTAGGCCTATAATCTATTTAGATTTCATCCATAAATTCTATGTGGGGAGAATGCACGGATGCATATTTATCACCCCCACCCCTGCCAATAGAACAGCTAATGCTGTTTTTGAAAACAACTTATATTAGAGCACTATAGAACATAAAAATGGTTTATTTTTATATTAGAAAGTCTGTCTCTATTTTATTAGCATACTTCTGTACATGTCTACTATTTAGCTAGAGTATATGGCCTTCTTAGTAATATGCTACACCTAAGCAAATGATACAATATGAATTAAAAATTAAAGCTACCATAAAAAAATTAAAGCTGCTGTTGAAATCTACTGCACACCCTTGCATTAGCATCAAAAAGACTGATGATAACAAATGTTAGCAAGGATATTTCTATTCAGAGTGTATGTGTAATCATTTCATATGAGGAATTGCTATTTTACTTACAAACTCTATAATTGTAGAATGACAATGTTGAATCTACTGATAAAAACTAAGGCTTATATTCTGCATGTATTTGGCAGTCTTGTAGTAATTCATTTTTATTATAGTATATACAAAATATTATTTCATAATATATTAGAATGGATAATGATATATAATGGAATACAATAGTATAATATAATAATAAATATAAAGATTATGACAATAACAATAATAAGCTAATCCTTTAACAGTAGTTGGGAAGCACTCCTCAGACTGAAAGGACACTTGCATAGCAGGGACTTGGAAATTATTATGACAAACAGAGAGGCCTGACATTCTGGGAATTCACTGGGAGTAGTTTGTGATATTCACCATATATCACTAACGAAGAGATTCATGTGCTGTGGTACACTTTTAATTATGGAGGCAGTATTTATCTAAGCTGTTTTCCATGTACCTAGAAAAATTGCTCACTCTTAAAGGAATTCATAATCAGAGACATCTTTTTTTTTTTTAAGCAAATCCAGGTTTCTCAATGTCCCCATCTCTCTTAACCTCAGAAATGACAATTATTGAAATCCATGTGATAGACTGGCTTAAGGTAGTGAGGAATTACAACAGATCCTAACAGAAGAATTACAGTGAATAGTCCCATTTGTCCATTTGTTAATTTTGGTGGAACACCATGCTCTTAGAAGTGGGAATGTACTTCTGTGTCCTGGCAAAAATGCAGTATCACTAAACATACATGATACATAAAGAAGCTGTAAGAGTCTCAGCAGACGCAGGTAAGATCCACAATCAGATTTCTCAAATTTCTAATACACTCAATGTATTTGAGTATATTTTTTACTCTCTCAGCTAACGAATATGCAAAGAGATACTTGATCTCACTTTATGTATGGTTTTACACGATATCATGACACTAGTTGGACTTGAACTGCAATAGCTTTGGAGAACATGCTGGAAAGTGATGAGAAGAAAAAAACATGCTAGGGTACAGATTATATTTTAAGGTGGTATGTCCTGCCATCCACTATTCTTATCCAGAGCTTGCTGATATGATGGACAGCCCAATTTCTTTTTGTTTATTTATATTTTAATTACAAGCATTCTTTTGAAGGATAACATGCCTGAAAGATGCTCTGCTGCAGTCCAAATTCTCATCTTACTATGAAGGGTTGAAGTTAGTGACCCTCAATCACATATGATGGCCCAGTTTTAAAATGGGTCGCTTGATCTCCAGAATCATGAGCTCTGATGATCTGGAGGTTTTATGATTGTTGATAGGAATGCTATCAGCTGGATGCCTCAGGTTTCTTATGTTGTTAGAAGAATAGAAAAGACAGCTATGGCATACTCTGAATTCATAGGATTTATGGTAAGGCTGATCTATTATATATAATAGATAATATATAACCTAATAGTCATTTTACTCATTGTACTGGCATTCCCATAAGGAAAATTAATGGAAAAGTATTTCAGTTATATGCATAGTGCACTGCTCAGAATCTATGAAGGTAGAGGCTAAGTTTTTGCTAGTAGACAAGGGAAGTTGTAATAGCCAAATGCAGGAAAAAGGCAAGAGAAACCTGGAGGTAGCAATGCAGGAGGGAAGCAACAAGATTACTGGCACTGTGAAAAATTTGGTATGGGCTTATATTTTATGTTCGTTTTCTTTCTGTTACTAGTGAGTGTGGTACTTAGAATTTACAAACGATATCCACTATCATTTTTTTTTTTACATTTCCTAAACCGTTTTTAAAGCATTACTGCCTCCACCATTTAATTTGCAGAACAAAATTGGCAAGAATATTGGAACTGAAAGAAATTTCTAAAATACAGTGACAAATGGTCACCACTAGTTCACAGGTTGCAAACCAGCAAGATACACTCACACTAATGGAATCGCTATGATACATGAACACAAGTTGACATTGCCATGTGATAATGGACTCTAAGACTTAAAAAGTCACATCAAGGCACTCTAAAATATCTGTAACTTCCTGATTCAAAAACTGAATATAACTTTGAATTGCAACAGGGACAACTCCATAAACTGAAGGCAACTGCACATGGGAATACAATCTAGGTGTTATTAATAACAGTGTTGGAATAAATCAGTCATACTCTCCATTTACAGAAAAGAGAAAATGAGTGTGATGATTCTGCTCAGAATTGCTATTCTTTGTTAGCAGGTCATGTGTATATACTAGTGTGTAAAGAATTCCTGCACGTCACTGCCGTTGCTCAGGTAATTCCTTTTCAACCTTGTATATACTGGCACTGAACTTCAGTTGTCGTAAATGGTAGCAGCATAACTTTACTTTCAATTCTCAGCAACCTGGCCGGGAAGTTCATGGAATATTGATGAGTATGAGATGATAAGAAAGTCAGGAAAAATGTAGTAAAGCAGTTGTAAGTTTTTCCCACTCGTTATTTCCTGGAGGACAGGGATTATGTTGTTTATATTATCTTCATTTCTGAGCACTTGTCAGCTGGCCTATGATAATGATATTATACTTCACTGAAAAAAAATGAGAAATAGAGCAAGTAATAGAAGAGTCTTACTTTTTCAACATCTCTCAATTTCCATACTGGAAGATGAGGGGTAGAGGTCAGGAAATGACGGGATTTGGGAGAAAACATATGGAGAGATAGGAAGAAAAACAAGTTACTGGATGCTTCTTAGTCTGTACCTCTTAGCACAATTTTAGCAGCTGATTTCAAAAAAATAATTGCTAATTATTATTCTTGTATGATGCCTCCCTGTACAATATATCCTGTATAAAAGATCATGGTACAGAAGAGAATCTCCCAAATAATTTTAGACCAATGGATAAATACAAGAAAAGAGAGGACAAAAAGAAGAGAGGAAACTGATAGAAGCAACTATGAAAAAATATCAGAGAAAATTCCTTTGGAAAAGAAATAAGGGGGAAAATTAACAGTGAAGGGCTTAGACTACATGTGATTCCATGTAATGTCTTGCCTGTCACATATTAAATATATGAACATGAAGATATGTACATATGCTGTCAGAGGGAGGAGGAGAGATGAGAGAGAGAGAGGGAATCATTTTAAATATTGGGAATTGGGAACAGGAATATTTGATCTAATTTGGAACAAATCAATATTGATGTCAGATTGTAACAAACTTGTACACTAAAGGTAGAGTTATCACATGTCTTTTTCACTCACTTGCAGATTTTCATTTCATCTTCTGTTTTATTTTAAGATTTCCAGGAAAAAAAATGTGTATATTTTCCAAGATGAGTTTGTTGCATAGCAGTTATATATGTTTTGTATTATGGTAGATGTGGCAGGATTGAATGTCTTGGATTTAGAAAATCTTTCACTGTTGACCCCTAATCTTAATTAGTTACCTGCTACACTTGCTTATTCCTACACTATCTTTTCCACTCTGTTGCCTTATAGTGACAAGCAGTGATGCTACATGCCTGCCCAGGGCTTTACTTGTCAAATTGAAGTCACAGAAAGCATAGCACCTTGTTTTGGATGGAGCTGGATAAGATAAATCTTGTTTTTCTCTTCTTTCTGTTAACAGCTAGCTTCTTTTGAAAAAAAAATGGCCTTTTTCAAACTGAATACATAAAATCTAGAAGGCTGAAACTGCAGAGGGTCAGCTTGCAAAGTCTAAAGCCAAATAAATTACTGAGCTATTGTGGTGTAACAGCATGTTGGGAACATAGGGACTTTTCCCCCCTTTTTTATTGGATTTAGGTCAAAGAAGGATCAAGTGAAACTATAGCTCTCCTGGGAGAAAAAGGACTGATGGCTGTAAGTGGTTTCTGGTTTTGGCACTGCACTGACTTTAACAATTTGTGTTAAAATAATAGCTATTTTAGAATAAACAGCTATGAATTGGTTAAAAATATAATGGTGAGGAAAAATTATTGTTCACATGTAAAAATCCTTGTAGTATCTAAACTCCTATAAAATTATATAATCACGTAGCTATTTGAATATTATACACTGCTACAAAATGTTAATTTATATACACATTTTTGTTATGTTATGATACCTGTAATGTGGAATTTTCACTTCAATTGTCTGTGCTTTCTTCTTCACTTTGAAACAAGAATGATGGTAATGAAAGCACATATAGCACGCCATAGCTAACACACCATATTGCCATGTATTGTCTTAATTGTAACAATAAAGCTGGCACAATATTGTGATTGAGACATTTCAGAGCTTATTCAATGTACCACAGTTACAAAGTAAGAAGTATTTAACAAGGACCCAAATCGTGAGAATCTCTTCTGTCTTCAAACCATTGTCTTTAAATACGACTAGTATTATTTATCACATTTTTAGTTATTCTTGAGGATTTTTTTAAGTAATATACTGAGGGAATTATATATATTATCACATATATTTACAAATATATAAATCTATTTGGTAATTCATAAATATTTCTTTAATCTCTACTAAGTGAGAGCTACAATACCTGGCAAAGAAATGATGGCAGAGAAAAGGAGAGGGCACTGCTGGTATCATGTAGCAAAAAAATGGTATACAGAAATAAATAAAATAAGCAAAAGAATCACTCATTTTGGTGAATGTTATAGTGAACTGCAAGATGCTCTAGGAGTAGAGAAAACATATATGACCTAATCCCAAAAGTAAAAGATTACCAGAGAAATACATTTTTATTTGTGACCTTAAATTATCAGACATTACTAGAGTAGTAGGTGGGAGCATTCATTGTTCACTCAAATGGAAGAGCCCATGTAGGGAAATCTGGGAGAAAGAGCAGTACGATGTAAGAACTGAGGTGAATCCACTGTATCTGGTGAGTAGAGAGAAAGGAGAGGTGAAGGGGAGAGATTAACAGGGGCGAGTTCACTCAGAATCATAGAGGCAAAACCACGGAGAAGCTTTCAGTCAGTATGTGATGTGAGACTTACAGTGGTGGCTGGAATTCGGTGGGGCTAAAACTGGCTCACAGAGAGCTCACATCTGCACATCTCTTTCTAATTCCACATTCACATTGTTAGCTTGAGATCAGCCATAGTGAGGGTATGTATTCCACAGAAATCGCCATGAGACCACTTTTAGAATCCTTCTGAAGGAGAATGAATGTACGGTGCACCATGAGAAAGGATGTGAGAAGGCTCGTTACATGTTTATTGCAGTAATTCAGGTGAGATATAACTTAAATTTAGATTAGGAAATTGACAGAGAGGATCCATGTAAATTAGTTTTGAGAAGTGTTTAGGAAGTTGAAATAGGATTTGTTGATTGGAGTTGGATTTGTTGAATGAGAGTAAGTGGCAAAGGACAGCTACCACATTGGTGGCATGAACAATTGGGTGCACAGTCCCTTTTATGAAAGCCATAAAAATGTCTTACCACAAACTGGGAATACATTTGCTCCTAGATATTTACTAATGGATATCTATTTGCTACTGGATAATTGTGTAATTGTTCCCATTTTGTCTAAATTAGATAGCTCTAGCAAATGTGATTTTTCTTTTCAACTCCAGTCTGTGGAGTGGGCAGTGATTATTCCAAGTGGGATACAGAAGGGGATTTTATGAGCAAAGATAAATGTATGAATGTGAGTAGCTATAATGAGAGTAAAGTTAAATAGTGGGTTAGTGAGATCTTGGGAGACACAAGTCAAACAAGGAGACAGTGGTGACCTAGGTATGGGGTTGTTTTCATTCTTTTGGCCACTGTAGGGAAAGGAGAAAAATACAGAGTTGGGGTTTTGACGCAATGGAGAAACTGAGCATGTGACTACTATACTTCCCTTGCAAGAAGCCATTAGACTCATAATAATGATCTCATGCTGAGGAAGAATATTACAGAAGTAATAACTAGTAATTTGGGGTGCCACAATCAGTGAGACCATTTGGAGAGAACTTTGGGAAGATTTTGTGATGAAAGAATAAGGACACAAAAGAAAGAGTTTGAACATTTCTCTTACTGGTTTGATCACAATCAGGACCGGTAAGTGAGGTCCTGAATATCATCTCATCTCACAAGTTATGAACATTGACATTGCTGCCTGCAAAGCGGTCTTGCCAGAAAAATCAACTTCATTTTTCTTAGTGACTTGTGTCAGTTTGTAAAAATATTTTAGCACCTGTAGAGCTGCCTCTCCAAGGTCACTCAACTAGTAAGTGGCTGAGCCCCACCCAGTATCCTACAATACCACCAATGGAATCCAAAGTTATTTTTCTAATTTTGTTTTAAAGATAATGACACTGTAGGTAATAATGGTCTTAAAACCAGTTTGCTAACAAATTAAATCTTTTTGAACAACAAAGAAACTATCACAAAAATATTTCCCCTTCCATTTTAACCTGATTGGAGGCAAAAAGAAAATTGTAGCAGCCAGCCTGTTATGGTTGAGAGCCTATTCAATAAAAATATTTTTGAGATTATTCCATGTTCCTTATGGGTTTATAATTCATAAATTCTTTATTATTAGTTAAGGGAAAATAGTAAAAGATCAGAACATATCACAACTCAAGAATGAGGTACCTAAAAGCATATTTGTGACTCTCAAATCCATTTCCAGCTTTTACTTTTTTATGTAGAAAAATTCTGTGATTCATTTTAATTTGAAAAGGTTTTGTTTGTTTTTTTGTCCTTTTAGAATATATGCAATCACTCAATATACTGCTTGTCAAAACCTGCCAGTATAATTTTAGTATGTTGTACATACAGACACTCTCAATTTTAAATTAAAGGAAGACTGCTTTAGATAACTAAACGTGAAGTATTGGTTATGTTTGCGTTTTGTTTTTGCAAGAAGAGGAAAACTAAAGTACAAAGAACATTTGTTCATTAAAAGTGTCTGAAAGTTAAGTGAAAAAAAGAATTACTTCCATTCTCCTGGTCAGACTCCAAATTGGGTAATTGCATTTTTGCTTTCTTACAGTTTCTTTTGAGCTTCCTCTGCAGTTGCTATCCTGGTCTATTGCTATGCTAACTCTACAGCCAGGGTTCCTATGCATAATGTGAGGCAGCAAATTGTTTCACTCTCCAGACAGAGGTGAGGCAAGGAGCAGGAGACGGGATGGGCTCTGCTTCTTTTCTCTGATTCTAGAAATGCTATATGACTTAATCACTACATATTTTGGGAGGAAATGGCATTGCATATGTAGTATTTTCCCTTTGTTACAATGCTTTGTTTCTAGGCACTAACTGTGGTAAAAAGAAGTAACATAAAATAAAATATTTGGTTAAATACAGCTTCAACAAAATTATATATACATATATATGTGTATATATATATCTATATATATGAAAAAATTATAGTGTTCATACACATGCTTCTTAGACAAAGTTTCAAGTAGATTTCCTTTAGCATATAGGGGGGTCTCTAATATGAGAACTGTGTGATCCTATCATGTGTAGGCATGATTTTTTTTATAAGATGGATTAGAAAAATTGTCATCTTCAGTCTGTCCAATGATTTATGATGTTGTAACATCATTCTATAAATATATTAAAGCTGAAGATATGCATACCCATGCCTCAAGAGAAATATATATGTGTGTACCAAAAAGTATGTATATGAATTGATCATAGCAATAGAAAAAAAAAAAAACTACTGTTACATGCAATAGAAGTAAAAGAATAAATACTACATAATTCCATTGACAGATGATGTTCATAAAGAGGTAATACTAATCTAAGGTGTCCTAAGGATGAGTTGTGATTGAGAGCAGAATTGAGGGTTTTTCCAAAGCTACAAATGCTCTTTCTCTATATATGTGCATCTGCCTTTTGGTTACATGGCTATGTCCACTGCGTGAAAATTCATTCAGTTACACAACTATGATTTGCGATGCTTTCTATACATATTGTTTTAACTAACAACATATTAATTTAAAAAACTGTTAATGTTTTCGATAACACCAGCTTATCCATCTGCTAAAAATCCCCTGTCCATATTTTAGTGAGTTTTAGTAAGCGTTAATAATTGTGTCTTGGATTCCACCAGTTTTTTCAGGAATGACTAGGTATTTCATTTTTTCTAAATGGCAGTTAGCATAGTGGCTAACAGAGGAAAGTGCTCAATACTTGTTTTTAAAATAAAGGAACAAATAAATGAAGTTCTGGTGTGGATTCCAGGCTCTGAAATGTTTAGAATTAGAAAATTAGACATGGATACTGTTTTCTACAAACAGGAGTCAGATAAGTAGTGAGGGAAGGAAATGATACAAAGGAGCCAACAAAACGGGATAAAGAAGGTAGCTGAGAAAGTAAACCCAGGAAATCTGATGAAACAGAAATCTAGAACCATCCAATATACTTCTGTAGGCCTTCCAGATATCTCTGAGATAATATAGAGCTGAAATGATTAAATTAATGGGAGAACCTTCAGGTTTCACGTCTATTCTTAATTCCGTTCCCTTAAATAAGGACACATACAAGAAATGTATGATATGCAGGTTTTACTGTAGTTTCTTTCATTTCTCTGTACATACAAGATTATGTTGGATGATACCTAAAGATATCTCTTTCAAGCCCTCGTTCAAATCAAAGACATATTACATGGAGAAACAGTTTTCCAGAGAATTCTCCCAAGTTAGTTACTTTGTCCACCTTCCCCCAGGAAGTTCCATTGTGTCCATATTTCTCCATCAAAAATTTTTGTATTTTTCTAATGATTGATGTAATTATCTACATGAATATAAATTATATATTTAATAAAAATGTTTGCCTCACTGAACTTCAAATTCCTGGACAACCGTCATAGGTCTATTTTATTCATTCCTGTACCTTTTCCTCTTAGCATAGTGTTGAGGATGTAGAGTGTGTTCATAAAAATGGGTTAACACAGTGATATTTTGTGTTAAAATTCACAGTGCTCATATAAACACAATTTCAATTATCTTATAATTCTGATCCCCAGAATGAGTGTTCTGTTGTCAACAGGATACCAACAGACATGGTCATTTTGGATAATATTCCAGTTGCTCTTGGATGTTGATGCCCATTAACATTCTAATGCAGTCATGTCACTATGAGGAAATGGTAAATATACAGCTAGTTGCAAATGTGTGGACCAAAAAATCTTAGCAATCTTCTGTCAAATGATAAGACTAAGACAATTTAGTAATGGGTTTCATGTCCTTTATTCAAGGGAAAACAATCCATGGACTGGAGGAGTACAGTGTCTAACAAGCAATGGAACACTCTTCCTAGGGATTTGGGCAAGAGTGGTTTCGTAGGATAATAGAAAAGGCAACATGGAAACAAGCCATGATTGGCTAGGAGGTTGGTGATTTCCTTGTAAGGCTTAGCAGGTCCTCATATAGGGTGATGTAAGGTACTTAAAGCCAAGTTGGAGGATTGTGATTGGTATATGTTAGGTTTCTTCAACTGGTGTTTTTCTTAGGTACAGCCTGACTTAGGTTAAGATTTGTGACATGGGCTGGGCCACTGCAGTGGCCTTCATTTTCTGGATCTAAAATAAAAATTAATATTACCACTTCAATATGCTAAATGATTTATAATGTCACATTATCCTATAAATACATATATGAATACTTATCCCTCAACAATTCCATTCTTAGCTATTTCCTAAGCATAGATACATACATATGTGCACCAAAATATTGACAGAATGCTCATAACAAAAGATTTATAGGAGCACCTGGGTGGCTCAGTCAGTAAAGTGTCTGCCTTCAGCTCAGCTCAGGTCATGATCTCAGGGTCCTGGGATCAAGTCCTGTGGCCAGGCTCCCTGCTCAGCGGGGAGTCAGCTTCTCCCTCTCCCTCTGCCTCTTCCCACCTGCTCATGCTCTGTCTCTGTCTCTCTCTCTCTCTCTCAAATAAATACAATCTTAAAAAAAAAGATTTATAAAAGGTTGGATGACATAGGAGAAGAAATTTTTGGTTCAGCTTAGCACAAGGTGGCTCCCTCTATCACTGTTCTACACTTTGTTATCCCCATGTTATTTACTGGTTGCAACACATATTTATTCTTTGTACAATTACTTTGATCATTGTTTATCACTGTATGTAGTGCCATTTTATTAAATAATAATTTAGGGGTGCCTGGGTGGCACAGCGGTTAAGCGTCTGCCTTCGGCTCAGGGCGTGATCCTAGGGATCCGGGATCGAGCCCCACATCAGGCTCTTCCGCTATGAGCCTGCTTCTTCCTTTCTCACTCCCCCTGCTTGTGTTCCCTCTCTCGCTGGCTGTCTCTATCTCTGTCGAATAAATAAATAAAATCTTAAAAATATTTAAAAAAATAATAATAATTTAGTGTGGACTGTGAAGTAAAACTTCTTGGGTTTGAATTTCACTTATTCACTTAACAGTGCATGCCATCTGGATGCATTTAAATCCCATGCCTTGTTCTCATCTGCAAAATTGGGGAGAATAACAGTACTACCAAAAACCTACAATGACTATGAGGATTGAGTGAGAAAATAGTTGTGTTGCACTTAGTCAGTGCTACCCATAAAAAATGCTCAACATAATATATATTATGATTATTGTGAACTTTATTGACAAATACAATGTAAATGTCTATTTGAAGCTATGAGTATAGAAAGCAAAAGACTTTGCCACTTTTGGTGGCAAAAAAACATGGATGAGTTAAGGAAGAGCCTAGATTTGAGTTCCTGCTCTGACTCCCAGAATGTATGATGTTATTAAACTTAAATAACCTCTCACATCCCAAATATTCCCATATTTAAATGGGATTGATAATTCCAATTCCACAGAGTTATTACAAATCTCCCTCCCTCCCTCCTTTCCTTCTTTCCTTCCTTTCTTTTCTTTTTTCTCTTTCTTTCTTTCTTTCTTTCTTTCTTTCTTTCTTTCTTTCTTTCTTTCTTTCTTTCTTTCTTTCTCTCTTCTTTCTTTTTCTTTCTTTCAATACATTTATTCTATAAATGCAAGGATTTCTTTTATATATGGCAGAGTTTGGCATGTAAAAGATATTTAAAATGGAAGAATCCCTTCTGTTACAGTTAAAAACTCACTATAGGAACTTAACAAATCTGATTAGATGCTAAGTATTTATCTCCCTTGATATTCTCCTTTATGGATGTTAAGTTCTCTTGATCAAATAAATACATTTTACTTTACCATGAAAGTTATTACTCAAGGAGGTAATATGTGGAATGAATATATTCACATAGCAGATATATTTTCCCTGATGTTTTGAAGATCTTTAGAAGATAGACCCAGGAAAATCAGAATGTTTCACAAGGAGTTGTGAATATAATACTCAAATGAGGCCATGGGCTTCATTTGAAAGAATGAGCAGAACCAAGAACTACTTTATAAATGCAGAAGAAATATATTAATTCATTAAATCTAGAGCAACAAAAGCAAAGAAAAATAAAAACAATGTTTGGTGTAAGATCTACAGAATATGAGTATGACTGCCTATCACTAATTCATATTTTTGTCTTAATTCAGTTTGACATTAACATCAAGGAATATCAAGAATATCTGGATAAAATTATTTAATCTGCTCTTTTTTTTGGGAAACAAATGCAAATAGATGGTATGTTGGCAAACATTTTACAACACAATTATTTGAATAATTAAAAATTAAATATCGCTCTTAAAAGAGTATGTATAAAATCAGTTATGGATTAATTTCACTTTACTACTTTAAATTAGAAGTAGAAATTTCATTTTCAATTATGCAATGCTGATTTTTAAAACTTATTTTTCAATACAGTTTATTCTTCACATAAACAAAAGAATGGATTCTGATTGTATTCTGTTTCTCTGCTGAGTGTGGAATTTATTTTATATTTACTGAAAGATCCTAGTACATATACCAGCTTCTACTTATACACACTAAGACATTTCTCCCTTCCTATCACTGTAGTTATTATGTAAAAGATGCTGAATCCACATTTCCTGTTCAAGTCAGTACAACATAAGGATTCAATAATAAAATATATTTTTATAATATCCCTATATATTGTCATTATATTCCTCCAAAAAGACTTTGTCTATGTACCAATTAGTATATCACTCTAAAATTAGTGACTTTACTTGAATGATCTGAAAAACAGCAAAGATTAAGAAATCCCCCAGTCCTTGTGATCTGGAAAACCACTCATTACAAATAACCAGCCTTCCTCATATATCTTCCTTAAGACCCAAGAATGGCCCCTTTGTTCACCTATGACAGGGCTAAACATAGATTCTTCAAATTCCCATTCTCTGCTTCATAAATGATTAGCTTAACTGCTAGGTCCCACTGATCAGTGGAAACAAAATTCTCATTAATCAAACTTTGTTTAGAATACTCACCTCTTCCCCAGACCCAGGAACCCCTGGCTCACCCTTATTCAGAACCCGCAGACAACCTTTGTTCATAGGCCTTCCTGGAAAAGAAGCTGTCTTTAGGGTACAATATTCTTTGCTCTATCTGATCACACCATTTTTTCATCCCACTCCTCCACACACAGTTATTTTTAACCTGTTTACTTCTCTCTAGAAGAAAATCTCATTTTTCATGACCCTTGAGATACTTGAGGATTTTATGATCAGAGAATTCTCCCTATTAGCCCTCTTCCTCTACTTGTTCCTTTCTCTACATTGCAGTCATCCTTTTGAATAAAGTCACTCCTTACTAAGCCCAGATTAATTTTGTTTCTGTTTTTTGTTTGACAGTTCTCTTTTGGTTTCATTTGAACCTAAATGTATAATTATGATATCATGACTTAAGCTTCTCTTAAATGTAAGTTCTATTTTTAGAAGGCTTGGATGACTATTTGCTAATAGATATGATAGAATGATTACACATTTCCAGGATTAATACATGTAATCAAACTTGAAACATCCTTGCACATCTCATGAGAGCTCAAGTATTCTTGTCCAAACTTTGCAAACTCAAAATCAAAATTAAGGGAGAAAAAAAATGCATAGAATTATACTGCTCAAAGACTCATTAAACTCAACAATTCTAAACTCCTCATTTACAGATAAGATAATATAAGAGTACAGAGGTAAACCATATCACCCAAAATAATTCATCTAATAAGAAGTGGAATCATGGAGAAGACATTAATTACACAAGCAAAAATTGTTATGTACCTCATCAGGCACTAAAAAGGAACTTCTGAGTTCTTTCAGAACATCTTAGGCAAATCCAGTCAACCTCAGCTTTTTTATCTTTTACTGCTTTATATGAAAGTATAAAATACATTTGGACAAGTCTACCTATCAGAATTATGTAGCTAGCTAGCTGAATTTTCACAAACTGAACACGCCTGTACAAAGGCATCCTCTCAATTCATTGTACACCCTTGCTTTTAAAGCCAGGTCTTGAGATTGTCAACATATAAAGTTTCAAGAAGAGCCAGAGAACATAATTGTCTAATCATGGGCTGTGGCATTAAGTAAATTTGTTTTGGAATCAGGATGTGCCACTCAGTTACTGCTTCACTTTGGAATGCAGATTAACCTTTCCAAACTCAGTGTAGCCATGTCTAAAAAGGGTGTTAACCCCTCCACTGACTCCTTAGGACCTAAAGGAGATAATGTGAATTGTGGAATACAAGGTTCACATATAGTGGACACTTTGAAAAAATTCAGTTATTAGTACTAGTCTAAAGACCCACTAAATCACCTGAAGAATGACTTAAGACACTAAAAACAACCTACCTTATAACAACTCTCGTGCTTTCTCTCTTTGGATTCCCTCATTCCCACTGAATGACCCTTCACCAGCTTATGTCCCTGCCCCTGGACAGTCAAGGCCTGAAGAGAAAAATCGTATAGTAGTGCTAATTGCTTCATCAAAATTTATGATTTCTAACCCTAGCTAGGTATTCAACCCTATTCTGCAATCTTTTTATTTATTCCTAATTGGCTGCTTTTCACATTTTCTACAGTACCAATTAGGTTCTTTTAACTTCTCAAAAACCCTTCATCTTCTTTCAGGCACTTTACACACATGTAGATGTTTTTGCCTCACTGGTAACTGAGAAGATCAAAACCAGCAGTTCTTTGAATTTCTTCAACTCCTCCCGGCCTCATCTGTTTGAAGGCCTAGATCTTTCCCTTGGCTGTCCATTTTCTTTGCCTGATCATTTGTTTAGTATTATCTTTTGAATTCACATTATTGTGTGTCTCTTAACCTTTTCCTTAATTAACCTTGCAGGCTTCCAATGACTCATATATTCTTCTATTTGATGTGTCAAGCTCTTCCAATGTGGCCTGACCCAGAAGTACGTGCCTCTGCTTTTGATTTTTCTTTTTCTTACTTTTGTGGAATTGATTTAAGCCTATGAAATTAAATCCAGAATGTTTGGAACAAAAATGGGAGCACTTTTTAAAAAGAAAAAAAAATCTGGAATATTCCTTTTGGAAGTTCAGTAATTCCTCTTTAACGACATAGCTGTTTCACTTGTCTATAGAAATCTTATGTGTGAGAAACAATCGAGAGGTGTATGTTGATTTGAGTAAAAAATAGGTGGTTCTGAAGCAAATACTATGATCATTTGTTAGAATTTCAAAGTTGCAGCTAAGTAATCCGAGACTAGGAAGAAATTTGCTTCTTCAATTCCATAGATGTTGCAAGAGCAGAATATTTTCTTGGTGTTGTACACCTTCAGAGTGACAACTGGCAAAAGTGCCAGTGGGCTGTGTGGCTCTCATTATTATTATTACTATTAATATTTTAATTTTTTAGATTATTTTCATAGTAGGTTGAAATAGCTTTTGCTGACAAAGAAAAGAAAAAAAATCAGAGAGTACATTATTGAAGGAGTTCAGATTTTGTAAAATCATGATTAGGAATTTAATTTTTAAAATGTATGCGGAAAAATAAACATTGAGCAAGCCTCATTAATATAAATATAAATTGGAATTTGCAGTCATTTATCTGAGACTATGAGTGATAAGGATAATGGGAAAGTGTCAAGGAAAATTTGGGGTGGGGGCAGGGAAGTGATGGAATAGAGAGAGGTGAACAGAACTGGAAACTTGAGATGCTAGTCTAACTTTCGAAATCTCTGACACACAGGTAATACCCACAGCATGTTACAGAAAAGAAGGGAGTAGGTAACTTAGAAACATATAAGCAGACTAAGAACAAAGCAACTTAAAAACCATACCTAGACAGTTGATGTAAGAGTAAGATAAAATTATGATTGTTCCTAGTCATGAAGAACCATTCTTTCGTCTCCTTATAAATATTTTGTGTTAAATCCCTCTTGGCTTTGAATGCCATAACTCAAGAATTATTTGCAATTGGCAGATGTAGAATGTATTTTGTCATATATAATCGAATGTTGCAATATATGTAGTTTAAAACAAATCATTCTTACATAAATACATTCACCATAGAAGAAACTGTCTTTGAAATCATTACATGAAAACTTGTGTATATTTTGCTATAATTAATGTGTTTTTAAAAATCTATTCAAAGGGAACTTGGTTTATCCTGTATTACCCCTGTATTATCCAGTATTTGAAGCAATGAGAACAAATTTTCATGGAGATAGAGTTGAGATCAATGGAAGGTTCTTCGTTTGTTTGTTGGTTGTTTGTTTTTTTTTTTTTTTTTTTTTGGACATTGTAGAAGGAATTCACATGCTTTATATGATATTAAGTCACATGTACTCTATTTTCATCTTGATACTGCATCATTTATAATTATAATATTATAAACTAAATTTGTTATCTGAGAAAAATGCTATGGAAAATTAAGGGTAAAATATTTCTGGACGTTTATTGCATGTATGGATGGATCGGCTAAAGTTTAATCACCAAATTGCCTTGATTTATTTAAAAATAACTTGACTAAATGTAGTAATGCACTTTAACACAATGCTATAGGGTACTATTTATACAGATAACTAAAATATAACAATTAAAAACTATTTTCCTGATTTCAAGAAGTTTTATTGGTTGTGTTTCAGTGTCCCATACCATTTGAGTATGTAAGAAGGAAATTTAAGCATTTCTTTGATTTACTGCGATCATTATCATTGTACATTATTTTTATTCTACCTTTTCCTTGAAGACAACAGCTTTCAAAAAATTAGCTCTTTTCTTTTTAAATCACCAGCCATTAAAAATAATTAATTCAGTACACAGGCAGTCTTGAGAGAACTGATGTATATATTCAGAAAGCTACAAAATCTCATTGAGAAGTTACCTTTCAAAATAGATGCATGGACAAGACCTATTTAACAGTATTAAAGTTAGCAAGTACAGGCAGCATTCAGTTGGATAGATTGGAGTTTGAAGGTTAGGTAAGCTAAGGGAAGACTTTTACTGTTCTAGAGCAAATTTTTCCCCCAGGAGAGTTTTCCTGGCCCATTGTATTCCCTGTGCTTGCCTGGATGAAAGAGGCTTGGTTTACAGTTTATTTACTTGTCAGGTTCACTTTTGTTCATATTATGAAATGAAAGTGGGCCTCTTGTTGAACCATGACATATTCTGTGTAAGCACATTAAACATCCCTGGCAACAGTAGCTCATAAAGCCGCTATTTAACTGTCACAGTATATAACGAAGGCTGTCCTATATATTGGGAAGACCTGAGAGGCACCTATCACAAAAAAGGCTGATGGACCTATTTAAAGGACCTAATCTCTTATACTTTGAGGTACGATGGTGAGAGGGGAGTGCGTGTGTGTAGATGCATGTTGGGGTGAACTGGGAGACACCTAGGACACCATTTCAGCTTTATTTTTTTTAAATTTTATTTATTTATTTGACAGAGAGAGACAGCCAACGAGAGAGGGAACACAAGCAGGGGGAGTGGGAGAGGAAGAAGCAGGCTCCCAGTGGAGAAGCCTGGTGTGGGGCTTGATCCCAGAACTCCGGTATCACACCCTGAGCCGAAGGTAGACGCTTAACGACTGCGCCACCCAGGCACCCCCCATTTCAGCTTTATTAATAAAGTTATGAACTTTTTCCAAACTTTTAATTCCCAAAACAACATTTTTGAAGCATGTCAACAATTTGAACATTTAACCTTAAATGTTTGAGATACTTGGGTGGTTTATTTAATTTTTTCAAAGTTTAATTATTGAATGGGTGGTGTAATCAATGTATTTTCTAACTTGTACATTATCAACATAAATATTTTTTTTCTAGGCAACTTCTTAGTTATCCTAGGAACTTGATACATGTGACAGATGAATATGACAGAGGGAATAGGAAGGATAGACCCCGTTAATAAAAGGCTCATTAAAATAATCTATTTGACTATGATTAAGTTAAAAGAGATAATCACCTAATTGTGCAGAAATGGCTCCATTTTTTTTTACAATTTTGCAAGATGGATATATTTCAAAATTCTGTCTCTCTTCCAAATTTCATGTACTGTGAATATTAGCTTCTGATTTTCATAATTTAAAAAAATATTAGTAGTGGGCACCTAAGTGGCTCAGTTGGTTAAGCGTCTTCCTTTGGCCCGGGTCATGGCCCCAGGGTCGTGGGATTGAGCCCTGTGTTGTAGGGATCCCTGCTCTCTCTGCCTCTGCCTGCCACTTCCCCTGCTTGTGTTCTCTTGCAAAATAAATAAATAGATAATCTTTTAAAAATATTAAAAAATATATTACTAGAGATGTGATTTAAAACATAATATAGTTGATATTTTGCTTCTGAACGTCATACCATAATTTCCTTAGTATACTAGGGAAAACAAAAGAAAACAAGAGTAGTAAAAGCAATTCAGTTACGTGTGTGTTTCTGTGTGTGTATATCTGTGTATATGCCTCTGTCTTTATGTGTGCGTGCACACATACACACTAGTTTAAATCTCAAAACGACTGTAGGGTAAGGAGGAACTATTAGAATTTTTTTCTTTAGATTTTCTTTATTTATTTGACACAGAGAGAGCCAGCTAGAGAGAGAACACAAGCAGCGGGAGTGGGAGAGGAAGAAGCAGGCTCCCAGCTGAGAAGCCTGATGCAGGGCTTGATCCCAGAACGCTGGGATCACACCCTGAGCCAAAGGCAGACACTTAACGACTGCGCCACCCAGGCACCCCTAGAATTTCTTTCTTACATATGAAAATTATAAGGCGCAGAGTGGTGGGGAAACTTACCCTATTGCTAGTTAATGGCTGATTAAGGACTGGAATGGAGCCTGGACATCTTGCTTCAGAGAGCTGGTACTGAAGCGTTATGATGTACCGCTTCACTTGGAAATATAAATGAAATATACTTTATACTTCAGAAAATCATGGCATACATTATAAGGAAATAAAAATCTTAAATATGTGTTCAATGACATTGTATCCATGCATGCATTAATGTTTTCAAGAGCTCAGAAAAAAATGTATCAACATATAGAGGGAATGAGTCTTAACTAAGAACTTCAAGTAGCAAATTCCAAATGTAATTTGAGGACCTTTAAGGGGTATTAAGAATATTTCAGGAGATCTGCAAGGTTTTTCCTTTTCCTAAGACATATCTGTGTGAGCTTTTTACACACGACCAAAACAACGCAGTGTAACAAATCAAATGTATAAGTAGATAGCAGAATCTAGCTGTCTGCTAGTAAGCCAGACATTAAGGAGATTTGAAAAATGTAAAACAGTGACATTCCTATCACTAACTTTGGAAGGTTTTGAAAAGTATCTTTTTTTTAAATAAAAGACTGTTACTTATGAAACATATAATAGGTTAACATTGTTTCTTTAAAATGCATTAATAATTTTTTTCTAGTTTTAACTTCTAAAATGGTAAATATCAATTATATTAAGCCCACTTATTTAGGAATTCTTAAACCAAAAAGGTTGAGAATGTAAGGATTTGAATAAACAGAGTAATAGGGAAAGGTTAGGCAAGACTAAAGCAAGAACAAATAGTGAAGACCAGAGTGACGTGGCAAATGTTGATCACATCGAGGACACTGATCTGAGAGATTTACTGGAATGAATAACTTATGTTTGAAGGTATGTGTGAATTAAGATTGGTGGGATAGGGCTAGAATACTTCTGAAATACCTAAAACAGCTGGGTTAAAAGTTTAAATATGATTTTAAAATATCCTATTTTCTGAGGCTGGGAAATGCCATGATTTAAATGGATTTAAGGACTGTATCCAGCTTAAGTAGGGGGCCCGATAAGAACTGTTATCAATGAAACTTATTAAATGGATTCTTCCATGGAGATCAAGATACAGAGCGACCACGAATAGGATTAAGATGATGGTGATGGGATTATGGAAGTCTGGCCTAATTCTAGGCAAGCGGAAAAAGTAAAATTTGCTAAAAGTTGCCTGAGTACAGCAGATGCAAAAGAAACAAGAATTAAAAGTGAATATAGGATTCTGCATATGGACTATTGGAACAGACTTAAATACATTTCTCTTATTCTGTGTGTCATGTCTGACATACCTCCCAAATTTCCATATTTACTGATTCCAGAGCTGTCATTGAAAATGTTCTTTGATATTTTATTACACATTTTAGAATTCCTCTTGCCTAGGGATACAAAAGTTCAAGCAAGTTGTTGATTAATAGTCTCTTCAAAGAGCAACACATTTACATTTTGCACAGCTAGTCAATGATATTTCAGTATATGAATAATCGGCTAGTAAAAGTACACAAAATGACTGGATCATTGAAATTGAACCTAGGGTTGTACTAATAATATTTAACAATTTGTAGAACAGAAACACTGAACAACAAGAGCAGAATTGGCTTAAGAAATCTGCACATCCATATCAGAGTGAACAGTTGAAATTTAAGCCATAATCTCCAGATAGATTAGTTCTGTGTCATCTATTTGAGGATACTCTGGGAAATCTAATTAAAGGTGAAGTGACTATTCTAATGTTGTTACCAAATAAAATCACTATTCATATGACTGAAGGTTATAGTCAAACAGCATCTTTAATGGCCCTGCCGTTAATAGTCATTAAATTTAATCTGCTAGCTGAGAAAACAATCATGCTCTGTGTTCAAGATAACATACAGAAATTAACTGCAGTTTTTGAAATATAAGAACCTACTGAAAACCCTCACTTCCTTAAAAACAGTAACATGTATTTTTACCTGTGTTAGTGAATGAAAGGAGATCAAGTCAGTGAGCATGTAATCTCCTTTTAAATTCTATCTCAAAAAGAATGGTGTATGTTGGTGAAATGCAAAACTGTGTATGTTTGTTCACTGAAGAAAAACCCTGAGACTAATTTTATTTGCTGCCTCTAACTCTTCTAGCTCTGAACTATTTATTAGTTTTAGAGCAGACAGCTGTTAACTATTGGATATCATAATTACAGAGGCCACCACAACGGAGAACGCATGGTTACTCTGGGTCAGTATTTTCACTTAAGAGACAGTTTAATATTGAGAGGTAATAATGGTAGAGATGTTGAAAGGGGAGATGTTTTACCTGTTGCAGACTAGGGTTTAAGACCAGCAATTCTGCATGGCCTTGAACAAGTCACCTAACCTCTTGAAACTCCACCGTCATTATCTGTAAGATAAAAATGATTTTTTTAATCATTTTTAAGTTATCGTGGGGGATATAATAACATTCTAAGTTATTGTGGGGGATACATTTATGGTATATACATATAGATGTTGTTAGATAAATATAGATATATATGACATATTGATAGTAAGCCTTATTATATACTACTATTTAATTATTTTTAAATGGTTTTTAAAGAAAACCATGTATAATAATCACTGTCAACAAAATTTTAATATACAGATTTGCAGCCATTTTGTCTTTTTGTTGGTTCTACTTCTTCCTCACTCTAGTTCTGCCCCTCCTTCTATCCCCTATAACTTAAAGTTTTTGCTTTATGTAGTAAGTATATAAATAAAATTTTCAACAGTAGGGTCTTGAGATGACTTGCTGCTGGTGGCAATACAGGATGTATTCACTATTACTGAATTTGGCTGAAAGTACATAAATACATAGTGAAACAACCTGCTTTCATGTGTGGTTATGTTCAACAAATCTAAAGATAGTGCTAGAGCAAAATAGCATTGAAAATATCTGACTGACATATTTTTACCACGAGTGTAGACTGGCAGCCAGAAAACTATAATTCCCTTTGCAACCACTTCTTAAACCTGTGATTATTTTTGATTTTTTTTTGTCAGAGAGAGAGCACAAGCAGGGGGAGTGGCAAGCAGAGGGAGAGGGAGAAGCAGACTCCCCACTGAGCAAGGAGCCTGATGTGGGGCTCCATCCCAGGACCCTGGGATCATGACCTGAGCTGAAGGCAGTCTCAACTGACTGAGCCACCCAGGTGTCCCAATTTCTTACGCCTATGATTTTAAACAAAATCCAGTAATATTTCTATTAAGTTCTATGGATAAACCTGTCTAATGACTCAGTCTATTTTGCATAACCTCTAAGAATATGATGAAATTTATAGAACCTCCCTTAGGAAAAATGTGCACATGTACATACAATGAATTATTTGTATATGATGCTCAGGTCTTTAATGTCTCCCTTGAAGGCCCTCTGTATACTTGATCTAAATAGAGGAAGCCAAACAGAGAAGAAATACTCCAATAACTGTAATAAATACTTATAAACTAAAATATTTAATAAAATAAGATAATTTTATGTAATTTATGTTATATAAAATATTGTATGCACATTGCATAAATACAGTATTTTGAATTGCATGCAATATTGTAGGCATAATGTATATATAATAGTTGGGTGTCAATATATGTAGGAATATACATAGATATACATATACATATACATATGAAAAACATGGAGAGACAGAAAAAGTATTAATCTGAGTAATGCAAACAGATTTTCTTCACAAATTTTTGTATTGTTATTCCTTAAATAATTGCTTCACATATGAATTTTATTTTATCAGACACATCATTCTAAATAAGACAATTTGCTATTCTTTAATGGAAAAAAGACTCAATAATAACATTATATTTGGCAAGAACATATTACCAAATTAAATATATTCAGTTTATTACAGATGTAGAGTGGTACTTCAAACATCTACATCCATTTTTTGCCTTCAGGCACTTTTGATTCTCAAGTGTGTATGTATTCACTGAGAATAGCTTCACACGTTTGGTAATTCAGTTATGAAACATTAATTGATTCTCAACTCTATATTTTAAACTGTTAACCCATACAGAAAATGTAATGATTCGTAAAAGTGAAAGTAATTATTCCATATTCTAAAATTCTTTAAGTGATTAGGACAGGAAACAAGATGCTAAAATACAATAATACTCTAATTCCTTTTGCCGCTGGGATATGCACCTTTTTATCATTGAAACTCGGTATCACTGAAACATCATTGGCTAGTCTACAGTGCTTGATCATATTGTTTTGTTTACAAATATATCACATTATTTTACTTGTATTTAGCAGTAGCTTATCAGTTCCCTTTTTTAGTGCAGTAGTTTCCTGTTACTGGTCTATCAGAGTTAAAATGCGGTCCTTTAGAATCAGAAGCCCGCTGCTGTCATTGGCAATGCGCAAAAGGCCCTGGAGGGGCCTCTCTTTTGAAAAACGCATCCCTTCAATGTAAAAAGCCTTAAGCAAATCTACAAAAGCCAAGGGAGCCTGTATAAAAGGGAATTGTGATGCTAGAGTTGGCACCATCATAGTGAGGCCTATTCATGTGGGAACAGCATATGTGACCCAAATGATAAAAGTTAGAAACACACCAATGATTGCATTCTGGAAGTTAAGTACAAAAGCAGTTCCTTCGTAAGTCAGTTTTTTTTTTTCTGCAAATAATTTCATTTCATTATGCAACGTACTTTGGAATGTTTATGCATTAACCAATAAGTAAAAAAAAAATTGTTCTTCTAAAGAAAGCAGAGAAAAACACATATACTTTCTTATGTGAATATATGAATGATCCTTCATACAAATCAATAGCTAAAGGGTTAAATTAGGACCTAATCACTCATGTGGTGCCCAGTTATACCTCAGCTCAGACTCCTTTCTACTCAGTACAAGCCTAGTGGAATATTCATTTTGGCATAAACAAACAGAAGATTTGTCTCTTTAATATACAGTCAAAATTCAGTGGGCGGAAAAATACTTTTACTTTTATATTCTCTTCTTTCTCTGTGCTAGCTGCTGGTACACATTTGGTAATTTTCTCTCAACTTCTCATTTACCAACAAAAAGTACCCATTTTAACAACAGTCATGGGTTTTTACGTGTGTGTATAAATAAAGTTTTGAAGATTTCAAACATTGCTGATTATGTTTGAAGAAATAATGAATCTACGTAGCCCCATTTGTGTAAGGAAATGTATACATTACATTCAGTGCCTTAAAGAACATGACGGAAAGAATTGTAATGGTAAATATTTGCAGTTTATTCATCTTTATTTTAACAATGAAGTGAAATATATTTTTCTAAAAAACTTTTCTTCAGAGGATGCGTCTACTATTTTTTTTCCTAACAAATTTGGTTTTCTAACTATTTTAGGATACTCACTGAGTTATAGAACATCATCCTCAAAAGAAAGCTTATGCTCATTAGCAGATACACCCCCTGCCTCCCCATCCTGAGCTCTCGGCAACCACTTATCTCCTTTCTAGATCTGCCTAATCTACACTTTTAATATACATGGAGTTCAGCAATCTGTGGTCCTCTGCGTCTGTTGTTATTTTTCACTTAGCATAATATTTTCGAGGTTTATCCAGGTCTCATCATTCATTTGTATTTCTGAATAATATTGAATTTATCGACATACCATTTTTCATTTATCCATTCATCCGTGGATGGATATTTAAACTTTCTAATTTTTGGCTATCATGAATCATATCGGTATGGACGTTTGTGTACAAGTTTTTAAGTAGTTGTTTGTTTTCATTTATCTTGCATGACTTCATTTCTCTTGGGTACAGGTACAGGATTGAAATTGCTGGGTTATATGGTAACTTTACGTTTGACTGAGGAACTGCCCAACTCTTTTCCAAAGAGGCTGAACTGTTTTGTGTTTTCACTGGCAATGCATGAGAGTTCAGATTTCTCTATGCTCTCACAAATGTTTGATATTTTATGTCTTTGATTATAGCAATATTAGTTGGGGGGTGGTGGAGGATTATTTCTTGTGGTTTGATTTGCGTTTTGATGATAGCTAGTGTCAAGCAGTCAAGCATGTGTTTATTGGCCAGTTGTAAAGTAGTTTTGCAGAAATGGCGTTTATATTTGTTCATTTTTAATTGAGTTGTCTCCTTTTGTTGAATTCTAAGGGCTTTTAAATATTTTTTCTGAACATAATTCCCTTATCAGATATATGATTTTCAAATATATTTTCCCTTTATCGGTGATTTTTGCCCTTTCTTGAAGTGTCTTTGAAAGGTATCTTAAAAACTCAAAATTTTCTGCATATGATTAAGTCCCATTTATTACTATTATTTTTTCAGTTGATTGTGGTTTTGGTGTCCTAAGAACACTTTTACCTAAGTCAAGTTAATGAGATTTAATCTCAATGCTTTATTCTAAGAGTTTTATAATTTTAGTTTATATATTTAGGTCTATGATTTCTTGTGAGTTCATGTTTATTTATGGTATAAAGAAGGGGTCCAATTTCTTTATTTTGTCTGTGGATATGTACTTGTTGCAGCACTAGTTGTTCAAAAGACTGTTGTTTCCCCCGTCAAATTGTTTTGGTACGCTTGTCAGAAGTTAATTGACCATAATTGAAAGAATTTAGTTCTGGACTCTCAGTGCTATTCCATTGATTTTTCTTAACTCTCTTGCTATAGTCACATTGTATGGGTTGCTATTGCTTTACAGTAAGTTTTGAAATTGATAATTGATCATCCTTCATCCTTATTCTTTGCTGAGATTGTTTACGCTACTCTATGTGACTTTCCATTTCCACATGAATATTAGGACCACTCCACCAATTTCTGAAAAAGAATCCAGTGGAATTTTAAAAGATATTACATTAAATCTGTAGACAAACTTGAATTGTTAATTAAATCGCATTTAGTTTTTTTAATCGATATACTTGAACACATGTCTACCACATCTTTGTTTTCTGTATGTCTCATATTTTTTTAATTCCTCTGTTGTTCCTTTATTGTTTTATTTTGCATTAAATGGATAGTTTCTACTTTAACATTTTAATTCCCTTGATGATTTTTAACTCTGTATTTTGAGTTATTTTTTAAGGATTACCCTATGGCTCACAGAATAAATCTTACCAAAATCTACCTCAGATTTACAATAATTTAATTTCAGTGACCTATAGAAATGTTATTCTTCTTTAACTTTAATCCTCTTTAGTTTCATGTGCTATTATTATTATTCATGCATATGTCATAACATATATATGTCATACACCCAAACATACATTGTTATTTATATTTTTTATAAGATTTTTATTTAATTAAAGAAGTTAAGGTAGGAGCATATGTTTTTAGTATGTATTTATAGAGTTTGTTATCTTTACCATTGCTTTTTTACCTTTTTCCCCCCATTTCTTTATCTTACTATCTGGTGTTATTTATTTGATTACTTCAATATCACTTTCTCCCACTTACCTCCCTTGTTCTATTATTGTCAAATACATTGCATATTTGTATTTTATGTGACTAACAATGCAAATATACATATACTGTTTTTGTAGGAGCTATTAAATATGTTAGAAAGAGGAAGAATATGCAATTTGACTACCTTTTATGATTATCTGTGTAATTTATTTATTGGTAATTTTTTTTTCTTATATAGCTTAGAATTACTTTTTTTTGTCACTTAAATTTCAGCTTGAAGAACTTCCTTGAATATTTATTATAATATGGGCTTGCTAGCAACAAATTCTTCAGCTTTTGTTGATATATGAATGTTTTTATTTCACTTTTATTTTTGAAAGACCGTTTTCCTGGTTATTAGATTCTGGGTTGAGTTTGTTCTTTCAACATTTTGAATATGTCAGCTTACTGTGTTCTGGCCTCCATTTTTTTTTTAAAGATTTTATTTATTCATTTGACAGAGAGAAAGAGAGAGATCACAGGCAGGGGTAGCAGGAGGGGCGCAATGCAGGAGGAGCCCAATGCAGGGGGGGAGGGGTGTTTGATTGCAGCACCCTGGGATCATGACCTGAGCCGAAGGCAGACCTATAACCAACTGAGCCACCCAGGCACCCCTATTTTATTTTTTTAATAAAAAGTTAGTTGGTAATTTTCTTGGAGGGTTTTTTTTATTGTTGTTGTTTATGTTTTTGTTTTTTGCATGTGAAGAGTCATTTTGCTTTTGGTGTTTTCAAGATTTTGTTTATGGTTTTTGATATTTTGGCTATGATGTGTCGGGGTGTGCCTTTCTTTTTATTTATCTTTGAGCTCATTGATCTTCTTGGGTGTGTAAATTGATGTTTTGTTTTGTTTGTTTCAAGTTTGAGAAGTTTAAGCCATTATTTATTCGCATATTTTTCATCTTTTTTTTTTTATCTCTCCCCTTTTCTGGTGTTCCTATTTACATGTAAATTGGCATAGTTTATGGTGTCCACATTTCTCTGAGGGTCTCTTCTTTTCTCAATTCTATTCTTTGTCCCTCAGACTGAGCAATTTCTACCAATTTATTTTCAAGTTCACTGATTCTTTCCTCTGCCAGTTCAAGTCTATATTTGAGCCCCCCTAAAGAAAACTGCATCTCAGTAATTATACTTTTCAACTCCATGATTTCTGTTTGAAGAAATATATAATTTGTATTTAAATTATATTCTCTATTCAATGAGACATGATCATGATATCTTGCTTTATTTTATGTTCTTTGAATATATTTTAATAACTATTTTTTTTCCCCACCCCTCCGCCACCGACCTCCCCTCTGGTAACCATGTTTGTTCTTTGTAGTTAACAGTCTGTTTCTTGGTCTCTTTCTCTCTCTCTGCCTTTGCTTGTTGTTTTGTTTCTCAAATTCCACATAGGAGTGAAATCATATTTGTCTTCCTCTGACTGACTTATTTTGCTTAGCATTATACTCTCTAGCACATTCCATGTCATTGCAAATGGCAAGATTTCATTTTTTATGGTTGAATGATATTCCACCACCTCTTCTTTATCCATTCACCTGCCCATGAATATTTGGTCTACTTACATAATTTGGCTGTTGTAAATAATGCTGCAATAAATGTAAGGGGTACACATATCCCTTTAAATTAGTGTTTTTGTATTTTGTGAGTAGTGCAAGTAGTGCAATTACTGGATTATAGGGTAGTTCAATTTCTAACTTTTAAGGAAGCTCCATATTATTCTTCAAAGTTGCCTCACCAGTTTGCATTCCCACCAACAGTGCAAGAGCGTTCCCCTTTCTCTGCATCCTTGCCAATACCTGTTGTTATTTGTTTTTGATTTTAGCCATTCTGACAAGAGTTGGTGATATCTCATTTTAGTTTTGATTTGTATTTCCCTAATGATTAATAATGTTGAGCATCTTTTCATGTATCTGTTGGCCACCTGGATGTCTTCTTTGGAGAAATGTCTATTCGTGTCTTCTGCCCATTTTTAATTGGATTATTTGTTTTTTGGATGTGGAGTTGTACAAATTTTTTTGTGTGTTTTGGATACTAACCCTTTATCGGATACATCACTTGCAAACATCTTCTCCCATTCAGTAGGTTGCCTTTTAGTTTAGTGGATAGTTTGTTGTTGTTGTTGTTTTCCCACTGTTCAGAAGCATTTTATTTTGATGTAGTCCCAAGAGTTTTTTGCTTTTGTTTCCCTTGCCTCAGGAGACACATCTAGAAAAATGTTGTTATGGCTGATGTCAAAGAAATTACTTCCTGTGGTCTTTCTGGGATTTTAATGGTTTCCTGTCTCACATTTAAGTCTTTAATCCATTTTGAGTTTATTTTTGCGTAGGGTATGAGGAAGTGGTCCAGTTTCATTCTTTTTCATGTAGCTGACTAATTTTCCCAATCCATTTGCTAAAGAGACTACGTTTTTCCAATTGCATGTTCTTTCTACCTTTGTTGAAGATTAATTGACCATGTAATTTTGGGCTTATTTCTGGGCTTTCTGTTCTGTTCCATTGATCTATGTGTTTATGTTTGTGCCAGTACCATACTGTTTTGATTACTGTAGCTTTGTAATATAGCTTGAAGTCTGGAATTGTGATACCTCCGTTTTGTTTTTTCTCTTTCAGGATTGCTTTGGTTATTTGGGGGTCTTTTGTGGTTCCATACAAATTTAAGGATTATTTGTTCTAGTTCTATGAAAAATGTTGTTGGTATTTTTTTTATGGATTTTATTTATTTTTTTTGAGAGAGAGAGAGAGATAGCTAGAGAAAGAGTGCATGAGCAGGGGGGAGAGGGAGATGCAGGCTGTCTGCTCAGCTGGGAACCTGATGTGGGGCTCAATCCCAGGACCCCAGGATCATGACCTGAACTTAAGGCAGGCACTTAACCAACTGAGCCACCCAGTAAGTATTTTGTTAGGGAATGCATTCAGTCTAGATCACTTTGGATAGTATAGATGTTTTAACAATATTTGTCTTTCCAATCCATGAGCAGGGAATGTCTTTCCATTTTTTTGTGTTGTCTTCAGTTTCTTTCATCAGTGTTTTATAGTTTTCAGAATCCAGCTCTTTCACCTCTTTGGTAAAGTTTATAACTAGGTATTTTATCATTTTTGGTGTGATTGTAAGTAGGATTGTTTTCTTAATTTGTCTTTCTGCTGCTTTGTTTTCAGTACACAGAAATGCAACAGATTTCTGCACATTTATTTTATGTCCTGCCACTTTACTGAATTTATTTATCAGTTCTAGTGGCATTTTGGTGGCATCTTTTGGGGTTTCTATAAATCATATCATGTCATCTGCAAATAGTGAATGTTTTATTTCTTCCTTACCAATTTGGATGCCTTTTATTTCTTTTCATTTTCTGATTGATATGGATAGTACTTCCAGTACTACGCTGAATAAAAGTCGTGGGAGTGGACATCCTTGTCTTGTTCCTGACCTTAGGGGTTTAATATCTGCTTTTAAGTCTTTCTGCCAACTCTGCAAACTGACCTCCTTAAAGGCAATTTCTACTGTCTGCTTGTTTTCTTGTGTATGAATCATGTTTCCGGTTTATTTCCCTGCTCATTTGCATGTGTCATTTTGTTGTTGTTGTTGTTGTTGTTGTTGTTGTTGTTGTTATTGAAAACAGCACACATCACATAATGTATTATAGCAATACTGTATTCTGATCCTTCCTATCTCAGGACCACTTGTTCTTTGTTTGCTTGTTTGTTCAGTAACTTTTCTAGACCATTCCAGTGAAGTCAATTTCCCCTGTGGAGTGAAGTCTCTAATGTTGATTTTCAAAGACTGCAGCCTTGGTGTGGGCCAATCAGTCCAACCCCACATCCCCAGGGATAGAAAGGATTCTCTTTGACCATCATCTCTTTCCCTGATCTCTCTCTTAAGCTTCCTATCTCTGTTGGTTTCAAACACAGATATTAGTTTCCACTCATTTTTAGCTGCTTACCCTAGAGCTACAGAGGTCTCTGTTCCTAAGAAATGCCTCTCTCCTGTCAGAACCTTTGTACCATCACTTGGGAAATGGAAGTGAGAACAAAAATCTACATCTCTCAGAGTGTCACTCCTGCTATATGGGCAAAGAGCTGGGCAGTTTGGTAATCTCTGAGATTTTTGCCATTTCCCCTTATAATAGGAAACATTTGACCTTAAAGGTAAGCTTGGCAAGAGTGATTGGGGCCCATTATTCTGAGCCTTCAGTGCCTGGGTTAGAGCTTCTACCCTACAAGTGAGTGCTGTATAGAGGAAGTAGGCCTAGACCTCTTATCTCCTCTTGCCTGAAATAGCACTTTTGCCATGTGGAGTTGGAGTAGATGAGAAAGGCTGGTAGCCTGCTCCTTTTGGAGTAAGCCTAAACTGGAAGGTTAGGTGAGAGGGGTATCCTTCCATCTTGTTTGAACTCACCTGGAGTAGAGTTCCTGACCCAGAGCTTCCTGGGGAGACATGGCAAAAGGAGCTGGTTTGGTTTCAAGGTCACAGACTCTCATTGTTCTTATGGAGATTTAAGAGGATTTCTTGAGTAAATGTTTCTATACTTGCTTTATGCCCGAAGGCAATCTCTAAACATTTTAAACAGTCATCTTTATGATAATTTGTGTAAGTTATGGTTGTTTTGCTAGGAAGAGGGTCCACAGGGCCTACTAATACCCACATTCTGGAAGTGCTCTCTTCACCAATTTCTTTTTGAAGAGTTTCCCATGTATAAAATCTTTGTTTTCACCTTCCAACTGCTGCAACGTCAGACTTAGCCTTTATTTGAATAGGAATAAATATTAAATAAGTAAGAGTATATTTATATTTAAGGTAAATATGTGGTGTGAATGTTATTGAAAATAGCTCATTCCCATCGGCCCTTTTTTTACTTCTCTTCTTAAAGCAACTAATATCCTCACATCAGTGGTCCTTGCTGGGACTGTGAATTATCTTCATACCCCGAATATACCTTTTTACCATATATAATTGAAATTAATAGTTGCTAGTGAGAAAAATAAACATACTGAGGTAATAACAACATAACTTTTTTGTCTTAAACTTATTTTTTACTAATACTTTAGTGCGTTTTCTGCCTTTACTCACATATATTCTTAGCCTAAGAGAGTTAGCTTCTCATAGGTAGAAATTATAATTCTCTGTTTAACTCAAGGAAAATACATCCTGATGAAATGAAAATGTTTTTTAATTTAAATATTAATATGTTAATTATAAAAATGCGATTTTTTAAATATATGTCCCCAATTCTAAGTTTCTTTCCAATGTAATTTCCAGGAAGTAGAAAAATTCATTTCAATCTTGTTCCTTTCTCTTATAGAAGCTTTATAATTTTGCAGCATACAAATCTGCTGAGGTGATCTACCATTCTTTGTAAAATATAGTTTGTAAAGAAATATGGTACTGACAAGTGGAATGTTGCTATGAAAAATACCTTAAAATGTGGATGTGGCTTTGGAATTAGGTAATGGGTACATTCTGGAAGAATTTGGAGGGCCAAGGTAGAAAAAGCCTAGATTGCCTTATATAGACTGTTGGTAGAAAAATGCACACTAAATGTGTTTCTGGTGAGGGCTTAGAAGGAATTTGGGAATATGTTATTGGAAACTAGAAAAAAAAAGGTAATGTGACCAAGGAGAGATAAATTGGAATGATGTGGCTGTAAACCAAGAAAGCCATCGCCATCAAAGCTAGCAGGGACAAGAAATGGATACTCATCTTGAGCCTTTAGAAGGATGAAGATTTTGGTCAAAGAATTAGAAGAGAGAAATTAGAGGGTATTTATTGGTAGCAGGTGACCAGTACTTCGATTCCAGCCCAGTGATATTGATTTCAAACTTTTGGCCTCTAGAACTGTAAGAGAATAAATTTAAGCCACCAAGGTAGTGTTAATTTGTGATTGCAGCCACAGGGAACTATCCTATATTTAACTCTTGAGTTTGAGTCTACTTACCTCTGAAATGGGAGCTCTAGGTTAGAAAGCCTTTCCTACCTAGCAAATTTGATATAAGGTATAGACAATCTAATTAAAAAAAGAAAAAGAAAAAGTGTCATTGCAAGAAGTGCATTTATTCACTTATTTTTTTTTTACCCATTTAAAAAAAATTAAATGGATAAATTAAATGAACCCAATAGTATTATTTGGATATCTTCCATGTTACATGCCTGTTATATCCCAGGATACGGGCAGCAAAATAATTTACCTTTTCCATCATAGAACTCACTTCTAACACAAAGAGTAACACATAAAGAAAAATTGTTAAACACCATGATGAGTGCTGTGTAGAAGTCAGTCTACAGGAGTGACCTAAGAGATGTTTCACTGATGCATCACCAGACCTCTGCTAGCTCTAGCAGCCCAAAGTATCTCAGCAGGTAATTAGACAGTGTTTTAGAGAAAGAAACATATTTTTTTCACTGGCCAAAAATATTTGAGTGACAACACAAAAAGTGAAAGCTATGAAACAAGTTCTATGCAATTAAAAAAAAAGAGCAAAGAAAGAAAAGAAATAGTTATAATTACAGAGGTAGAATCACTGTGTTTGGCACTTAGGCCATTGTTCCAATGATGGGGGCTGTGAGATTTAGTGATTACTAGGATATTTTCTCTTGATTATTTCCTCCCTCTCTTTTCGAGACATGTTGCTAATTTTGAATCCAAAAGAAATGAAGAACTCAAATATGTAAAAGAAATAGTGGTCTTTCTTTACATTCTGTGGACTTCATCTTAAAAATACATACACATATATATGTGTGTATATATAGGTTGCATATATATATTATATATATATATATAGGTTGCATATATATATATATACACACACATATATGCACGTATATAGATGTAATATATATAATGAAGTTATCTGTGACATAAATATACATTCTCTGGAAGAAACAGAACCAATATATGTAGGCATATTGCTAGTGCTGATTCAACCAATGTCTGCTGCTGAGGCTGATATATTACCTGAAAAGAAAGTAGTGCTACATGTCCCTGACTCTAAAATTCTGGGTCATCCAGAATAACACCGGCATCTTTAAGGGAGTTTTTAGAAAGAACCAGGCTTCAATGTTGTATGACAGTTTGTGTTGTTTGCTAGGGCCACCATTTGTGAACAGATAATCAGTATGATAGATGTACTACTTGGAAGGCAAGTGACTACTAGCTGACTAAACCAACAATTGACTTCTGTATTATTATTATTTATACTATTAAGAATGACTTTAAAGATCATCCCATTCACTTAAACTTTGGAGGCATTCTTAATGATATAGAAGATCCTAAAACCGTGAGTCGGCAAGGAAAATTCTGGCTCATGTGTAATACACTCAGAGGTGATATTTGACATAGTCATATGTTTATTCTAATTTAGTGAATTTCCATTGAAACACTGAAACCTTCCTGCTTCTTTTAATATATTTAAGCATAAAAACTCATTTTGCAGTGGTATTGAACTTTTGTTGTGGTTTAACTCATTTGTTTCACAGGTGTTAATGAGAACATGTCGTTAATTTCAATCTTTTTTTTTTCAAGTAATCAGTCACATCTATGTTATTCCTTGGCTGCAGACTGCAAGATAACCCTGGCCACCAATTGTGCAAACTAGTACAGTCAGCCTCTCCAAAGCTCCCTCCAACCTTCTGTAAGCACAGGGTTCTAGTCTTTTTCACTGGAACACTTAGCTAGCTTCTATAAACCCAATAATATTTTAATCTGGTCCACAGAAACATTTCTCCATATTCTGAATAATCCTCTTCTCCCTCTCTCCTGATTCAAAGGAAAAGGATTTTTTGTTGTTGCTGCTCCTTCTATTTTTGTTCTTTATGTATTCTCAGGGCTTAACTTATTGTCTTATATATATATGGTTAGAATTCAATACATGTTTTATATATGTCTCCTTTCTTCCAGTCTTTGCAAAATTAATCTTTTTCATTTCTCTTATCTCATCCTTTCCAATCTCAGTTAGGTTCTTAGTTCATCTTGGTTCCTTACCCTATTTTTTTTAACAAAATGTAATAATGGTTAGAGCTATTGTGATAGGCTACCTGTGTTCAGTTTCTAACTCCATTACTATATATGACTACGGGCACATTATCAATCAGTCTGTACTTCTGTTTTCCTGTCTAGAATTGGATGTAATAATACCACCTATCTCACAGAGTTATTAGGAAGATTAACTAGATTACACATGGGTTACATATAGAGCACTTGGAGTAGTTTACACACAGTAAGCATTCAGTAATATGCCTGTTATTACTCGCCTGTTTTACTCATTGTATTTTTTCTTTCTCTTGGCTTATCACTTTGCTTGGGACTTTTCTTACTATAATACAACAGCTTCATACATGTCTGATTCCCCTTTAATTTTCTATATTTATGTGTTAATCATTAAACTTTTGAAAAATATAAACTTTGTTTTTACTTCTTGGAATTCATACCCCTTAAGAAACAACAACTACAAAAACAACAAGAAGGCCTAGACCTAAATAGACATTTACTTAAAGAAGACCCACAAAAAACCAACAGATACATGAAAAGATGCTCAATATCACTAATCATCTAAGAAATGCAAATCAAAGCCACAATGGCATATCACCTCACATCTGTCAGAATGATATTATCAAAAAGACAAGATCACTTTCCTGAGATGATCAATTAGGGTGTACATCAGACACAAAAATAATTCTGGAATAAGATACCCCTCATCTGCTAGTAAACAACAACAAAAATAAGCAAACAAACAAACACCAGGAAGCACCAAAGGCAGAGTACGCAATTTATGTTAAAAGTCATGCACTGGGTCCCTTCAGGAATCTTGTAATATAGAGCATCTTTAACTTGTTTTATGCAACTCTTAAGATGATAACTACATCTGCTGGTCTGTTGAGATGCTGTCATACTGGCATGTAGCCAGGGGAAGCTATCAGCCACTCCAGTTTCTGCTAATGGCAAACCCCTGTTCTCATTACCAACCAGTAACTGCCAATATAAGACTGTTTACAATAGATTGGGTCCCAGGAGCCAAGTCTGAGAAAAACATACAGGCCGATTCTCCCTTCCTCCAAACAGGCACAAACTTCCCAGACACTATAGATGATTGGGAAGACTGAAGCTGTTCTTCATCAGCCTTTTCTTCATCCCTATGATGTAGCAAGAGATACTAGCATTGTTCAGCTCCATACAACATTTAATGTGTCATAATGATATATGAAATTTCTAAACTGCACTATTTGCCTCTCCTGGACTCTTTCTATGAGGACAAGAACCTTTCTTTATTTGTACTGAGTAAATACGACCTGCACCCCAAGTGGATCATCTAGCTTTTCCAAGATTTTTAGTTAAGACTTTCTTCCAGGACCTCATGTCCACATGCTGGTCAAGGTTTTAGGGAGTTCTTTTCCTGGGAAAGGAAAGGATCATAAGACACAATGTAGTGCAACATTTCAAACATGATCCTACTCTCAGGTGGATGTAATTGAGCAGATGACAATGATATTCTGTTAGCCACATAAGGCCAAATAGCCAGTGATACCACCAAGACTTTGGGACCCAGTAGATTAGTCTGCTTTCCTTGGCCAGAGTAATCTGCAACAATAAAACCACCTCTAACTGTCTGTGGCCCACCATATAGGAATTCGCATGCAACAACTCGTGATATATGTAGGTGAAAATAGAGTGGCTAAGTAGAAAAATCCATCTCCTGGGTGTGGGAATTGGCAGAAGATTTTCTGAAACACCTCAATCAGTACCTTAACATCTTTCGTTCTGGGATGATCTGGGCTTCTTTAAGTGAGAACTTCAGATGTTCAAGGCTTTTTTCATTTATTCGTTGCTCTTATCTTTCACTCTCTCCTTTAGGAAGCTCAGCAGCTATCCCGACAACCCTTGTGGGTTGAAATAATATGGTGGGCCATCATGAGAGGAAACAGAGCGTGGGATATACAGAGGTATCATGTGTCCACCACATCAAATTTCTGTAGTCATGGGATTTATCTCCAAACCTTTGCACACAAGAGGAAGCAGAGATGCTGTGAAGTTTATGAGCACACAAGCAAAAACTGTGGTCTATTTATGCCAGTTTAGCATGAAACTCTGTTTGATATCTGAAATGCTTCAGAATGTAATGGGAACTTGCTACTGTGCAGGTCTGCCAGTTTCATATGAAAATGTTTCCCTGGAGAAGTGTGTGTGTTTCCTGGGTACTTAATCTTGGTTATTCAGTAGAAAGACACAATAAGAAACAAAGACAATATTGTCACAAGGGTAAAGGGGAGGGGTGCAGCTATCTAAAAGAAAATACAATTATAGTATACTACTTGATTTTGAATCAAGTAATAATTCAATCATCAAAATAATATAAAAATTATTTGTTATTATTACTAGAGTGGTGTTAAACGGGCAAAAAAAAGTCTGAGAAAGGAATTTATAAAAAAAGAAATGCATTTAGTTGTTGGATGTATACATCATTTCTTACCTTTGTTACTAATCAGAAAAATAACAGATTGAAAAGCAATGAAATAATGTTTTCAACCCTAAGACAAGAAAGCATTTTTAAGGCATTATAATTTGGATGTTGGCAAAAGCGTGAGAAATCTAATGTTCCCATAAACTACTAGTGGGAGTGAAAATTGGGTCAGTGACTTTGGGAAACAATTACATAATATATTTAAAAATTTAAAGAGAGACTATCCCTATTTATTTATATATTTATTTCTGTGAGTATGTCTATACGTGTCAAGCATCCCAGACAAAGGTTATTGCTGTTCTGATAGTCTGTGCTCTCATATTTCTTCTGCTTTATCTGTTATGTTAAATCATGATTAATGTTAAGTCATGCTACTTGTCTTTCACTCTGGTTGTGGACTTATTATATCTCCCTTAAACTTCATCAGTTTGTGTTCTCATTTTACAGCTCTATTCTTACTCCATTTCTCAATGTATAATTTACTTATTTTTTCTATTTAATTTTTTAACATTTTTATTGCTTTAATTTGGATATCTTTGATTACTAGTAAGATTGGGCATTTGTTCACATGTTTATTAGACATATATATCTTCATCTGGGTATTTATTTTCTTTTTTGTTGTTTCAAATTTTATTTAAATTCTAGTTAGTTAACATAAAGTGTAATATTGGTTTCAGGAGTAGAATTCGGTGAGTCATCACTTACATGTTAACACTCAGTGCTCAGTTCTGTATGGAATATCTTTTTTTGGCTTCCTTCCATTTATTTTTTTCATACTTTTTAATGACATGATTTCTGAATTCTTGAAATTGACACAGAGCTAGAATCTGTTGCAACCAGCCAGAGAATCTCCGATTTTATTCTATGGTTGAGCTATTTCATTTTTATTGTGTTTATTTTTTTTAATGATTTTTTATTATATTATGTTAGTCACCATACAGTACATCCCCGGTTTCCGATGTAAAGTTCGATGATTCATTAGTTGCGTATAACACCCAGTGCACCATGCAATACGTGCCCTCCTTACTATCCATCACCGGTCTATCCCATTCCCCCACCCACCTCCCCTCTGAGGCCCCCAGTTTGTTTCTCATAAATATTGTGTTTATTAATAAATATTTGACATATCTATGCTATTTTATTTAGTATTTTGTCTCTATCATGTTTTGTTGATGTTCATTTTCCCTTTCCTACCATTTGTGGGATTGGCCATATTTTCTTGGTTCTGTTCTTTCTTTAATATTTTAGAAGGTAATGCATTTATTTCTATCATATTAGTAACCACCCTAAAAGTTCTAAGTTTCCTGAAAATGGTTAAATCTAATTAATATATGTGTATTTTTACAACCAATGACTTAATTACTTTAGATGGCCTTGAGTCCTTCCTCTTGTGTCTCCACTTAACTCCTGTGTTCAGATCATCATTTAAAAATTTTATTATTATTATATTTTTAACAAAAAACAAACTTAAATTTGGTATTATAATTTTACCAAATGTATACATATTTTTGCTACTCCATTATTCATTTCAGTTTGAAATTTCCTTTTTCTTGCTGGAATATATTCTCTTAGGAAATGAATGGAAGTCTTAAACTTTTTTGAGTTTTAATATGTCATTTCACTTTCATACTTGAATGTTAATCTGGTCAGAAAAAGTGTTATAACTTTATTTTTTGTTTATTATTTTAACTAAAATTTTAATGTATTGAATATGTTGATTTGTTTTGCATTTAGTGTTCCATAAGGCTCTGTTATTCTGATTCTTGTTATTATTTATATCTTTTTATTTCTCTTCTTTATTTGTGGTTTGGGGATTTTTTTTCCCTCTAATATAATCATTTGAAATTTAATAATTTAATTCTGACTTATTCTGAATTGGCAACGTTTTTATTCTTCCTGTATTATTAACTTAAAAAAATATTGCTTAGTTCGTTTTGTATTTAATCCCTGTGTTTCTGTTTATCTTCAATTCTAAAAAAGCCTTATCAATTTATTTTATTTTATTTCACTTCCAATATAACCTCCATGAACACTCTCTATTTTCTTCTTCTGGGGTGCTTACCATATAGATCTTCAAGTTGTGCTTTTAATCTCCAGTATCATAAATTTTCTTACAATATTTCCCTCTCAAACCCTTTTCAGGCTACATCTTGAGAAAACTGTTAATTTAACTGTTAAAGACATTATCTTTTAAGCTTAATACAACTTAGCAACTTGCTCTGCATCTTTGTCCATTCTAATCATTACCATATATATATATATATATATATATATATATATATGGTATATATATATATTTTTTTATATTGATCTCCAATTGACTTTTCCATCATAAAGTTTTATTGATGTAATAAAGTTTCATATCCTCAGAAAATAATTATTATATTTGTTTAAGGTTGTCTTATGGTTGTACTATTTCTTACTTATATGCATGTTCTTCTATTTATTGGGGTTTTCTTACATTTCCAAACATATTGTCATTTAAAATATTTTTAGTTGAGAGTATCTGTGAACTTCTGTGTTACATGTTTATATATCCTATGTAAAGAGGAAAAGCCAGTAATTCTACCACCTGCATTTTAGCCTTTTTTTTTTCTTCTCTATCTCTCTCTCTCTCTCTCTCTTTTTTTTTTTTTTTTGTAGTAGTGGAAGAATTGGATGTGTCATGGAAGAACTCATGGTCTAAGTTTGGGAGTTGGTGCTCCCCACCCTTCTTAGGTATTACCAGTAGCCTGAAGTATTACTGCTCTCTATATACCCAAGGCAGGATATAATATTCCTCTTTAGACGTAGATGTTACTGTTGTCCCAGGATCCCCAGAATTAGTGAATCTAGGAGTAGAGTACCTTTGTGGCCACATCCAACTTCTGCAGCATGACTCTCCTGCATGAGATTTGAGTATCATATTCTATATGGGGTCCTGTCAGATTTTTATCTTCATGGGATGCTTCATATTTTCTTGTTTTATAATAGTAGTATCTCCGAATTCCAATATTTTTTTTTATGTAAGCTATAAACTTTAGGAATTTGGTTCATGAATGGAAGCCTTTAATGGATGATCAAGTTTCTAGAATTCTTTAGTCATCTAATCAAAAGTCATTTAGGTAAATAAAAAAGAACTATGAAAGTACAGTTGAAATGAGAAACCATTAATTGTATATTTACATAATTAGTTGACTAAAATAGAAGACAGAGAATTTTCCAAATTTTAGTTATGGTTCATCTTCAAAAATATGTATGCCGTTGATTCTATAGAACATTCAAATTCTTTTTTTTTTTTAAAGATTTTATTTATTTATTTGACAGAGACAGTCAGCGAGAGAGGGAACACAAGCAGGGGGAGTGGGAGAGGAAGAAGCAGGCTCCTAGCAGAGAAGCCTGATGTGGGGCTCGATCCCAGAATGCTGGGATCGCGCCCCAAGCCGAAGGCAAACGCTTAACGACTGCGCCACCCAGGTGCCCCAGAACATTCAAATTCTTGTGATTTAAACATCGTGATCTATTTCACAATAAATACATGTGGTAGTAATATCGATTAGTTACTATTTTATGATTATATGATTAGAAAGAGTGCTTTACTTATCAATGACTAAAATCATTTTATATCATTGCATGGAAATAAGTGTTATCTTAATGGAAGCTGAATCCGGCAATGATTTCTAAATGAATAAACATCATTATTGAGGTAGAATAGTATTATACGATTTATTTAGGATGTACCACAGATAGTACAAAAGGTGACTTAATCTTGAATTTATACATTAAACACATTTTCACATATACTCTATATATTAGTTAGCATTCTCTAAAGAAACAGAACCAGTAGGAGATGATAGATGATAGATGATAGATAGATAGATAGATAGATAGATAGATAGATAGATAGATCTGTTTGAGCCGTTTTTAGTGCTATGATTTGAGGGCAATGTCCCCCCAAAAATGGTCTCTCCAGAGGACTAAATTAATTAGTAGTGGAATCATCCAATTGTATAATGTATAGAGGATTATGGGTATAAAAGTATACAATTTGCAAAGAGATCCCTAACTAAAATATAATGTACTAGTAGTTTTTTTTTCTTTTTACAAAAACATTAAAATTGAGTATTACTAAGTCATTGTAATTTTCTTCTTGCATAAGTAGACCAGGTATAACCATTTCACTTACAAGGTAACTAAGACTCAAGATTTGGCAAAGCCCAAGGCCAGGAAGCATCCAGGGATGGGCAGGACACCTAGCTTTTGTGACAGATGCACCAGGACCCCATCCTTATGGTACCTGGCATCTTCTTTTGGATTGCAAGGGTGCACTAGTAAATTTCTTTATCCTATTAACATGTACTCATTTATCACATAAACCAGCTGTAATCTATTAAAGACCAAGACAAGAGAACATAGAATACTAAGCAGATGGGGTTTCTAATGATATTTCAGTAGTAAAGGGTTTGGAAGTTTAAAACTTTACTGTTGTTGTTCCTAGCAGTTCAGGGGCACATGAGACACCAGGAAATAAAATAAGAAGGTAGTACTAAGAAATTAAAATATATTACTGAACATCGTAACAAATAAAGATCCTATGACATATCTTTTCTGTTTACAGCCAAACTAGCAAAGTATTAAAAAGTGATGACAAAAATGCTAAAAATATAATGAGTTGGACACATTCTGTTGCATCACTTATTTTTTTTAAAAGATTTTATTTATTTATTTGACAGAGATAGAGACAGCCAGCGAGAGATGGAACACAAGCAGGGGGAGTGGAAGAGAAAGAAGCAGGCTCCCAGCAGAGGAGCCCGATGTGGGGCTCCATCCCGTAACGCCAGGAACACGCCCTGAGCCGAAGGCAGACGCTTTACCACTGTGCCACCCAGGCGCCCCTGTTGCATCACTTATTAAGCTGGTGTAATCTTTCTGGAAATAGGCTTATAACAGGTAACATGCATGTTAAAATATCCATATGCTTCAGGTTTGACTCAGTAACTTCACTTTCAGTAGTATTTTTCCAAGAGAGAATAAAAATATAACCAACCTTTCATAAAATGTTTTATGTGAACCATGTGTTTTATGTTTTATATTTATAAAATATAGATATTTTTATCATTTATATAAAAGTTAGCAAATTGAGAATTAATAATTAGGTATTTAATTATCCCAAAATAGAATAAATAAAAGTACAATTAAATAAGTAGTATGTTGTTACTAAAATCTTTTGTGAAAAAAATACATAGACTTATGTTTATAAGCTAAAATTAAGTAAACAGAAATTATACAAAAATATATACATATGTATTATATATAGAGAGAGATGTAGATATCTAGATATATGTATGGCATAGTAATTTAAAATCCATACAGAAATCAACTGAAAGAAAATAAAAGACAAACCTATGAGGGCATCTGGGTGGCTCAGTTGGTTGAGCGTCCAACTCTTGGTTTCGTCTCAGTTCATGATTTTGGGGTCCTGAGTTCGAGCCCCAGTGGGACTCTGTGCTCAGCACAGAGTCTGTTTGAAATTCTGTTTCCCTCTGCCCTGCCCCCGACTCATGCATGCTCTCTCTCTCTCTCAATCTTTCTAAATAAATACATAAAATCTTTTTTTAAAATGCAAATCTGTGATATTATCTTGGAAATGAAGATAACAATAACTTTTGATTTTTTAAAAAAACTGTTATTTAGTAAGTAATCTCTACCCCCAACATGGGGCTCAAAAATCATGACCCCAGATCAACAGTTGCATGTTCTACCCACGGAGCCAGCCAGATGCTCTAATAACTTGATTTTTATCCTGAGTGCTTTTCTCTGTGATTCTTCAGATTTCTAAAATGACTGTAAAATGTCTATAAACATTATTTATCATGCTATCTAACTTTTAAAGCATTATGAGAAAGGTACGCTTTTCCTAGATAATTTTTACTTATTTTCCTTTTGAGGTCTTAGCTTCTGAAGCTAATGTTCAGATATTTCCATGCTTTTCCAGAATTCTTCACTTAAAAATATTTGAATCTGTAAATTCTATACTGAAGCATTAATTCTGAGTGGTACTGGGAATGCTAATTACACAGGACGTTTTTCCTTTTTTTTTTCCCTATTTTTAAAAACTTGGCAGCTGTGTTTTTAAGGGAATTTGCCTGTCATTAGTTGTTGGAGTGTCCGAGTGAGGAGGGCTGTGTGTATCTTGTGGGTGAACAATCCTATCTAAGCACGTTTATTCTACTCAAATGGCTGTGATGTGACACCAGAGTTTCATGTCCTTGATATTCTCACCACCTAAATTAGGAGAGAAAAAAAAAAAAGACCAGCTTAAAATCACTTTAAAGTGTCTGCTAACACTTGGACTGAATCTAACAAATTCTGCATATGAATCGACATAATCTTCGGAGGAAATACTGAAGTTAGTTGTTGTGATTAAGCTTCATTTAAACCAGTCCCTAAGGTGAGGGTTCTCTTCTTTATATCTGTTCTGGAGGGAGATAATGTAGATGACTATATATATATATATTTTATAAACCTAAGACTAAATTTCGCTTGAAAGCTCAAAAGGATGCTATTAAATGTTATTGGACCCTAAGGACTTAAGGTAATAATCATTATTTCCTTTGAATTATAGTGTATGTTCTAACTTCTATGATATGGATTGGGAAAAGGTGAAACAATAGATGTGATTCTGGGCACATCAGTTAATATGAACAAAATTATATTTTAATGTTTATTTTAAGAGTTTTTACTTATTCCAATATAGAAAATTGGTTACTTAGATCTGAAGACTTTAGTAGTTTGCACTTGAAGTATTCAGTTTATGATGTTATCATAACCTGCATGGTGAGAGAGTTTTCAAATCCAGTCATCTAATATAATTAACGTTTTCTCTGTCTATGAATAAATGGTATTTTCAGATATTTCACAAAACAAGATAATCTAAAAGCCACTTCTGAGTAGACTATGCAAGGATACATAAAATTTGAGTTTGATTTTGTAGCTTATAAGTAAATGGTAAAGATGTTAAAAATCTATGAATTCATGTGGTTTAACTATGCTTACAGAAATGCTAATTTTTATTCTAATGGCCTATTTAGCCAACTTCATATCTTAAGGTCATTTAATTAAGCAAAATTCCTACTATTATTTTTTAAGTGTCTGTAGAATATTCTTCAATTTGCTTATATAGAAATAAACAATGAATAAGTAAACTTTAAAAAATTTTATTATATTCGGCTCGGGTCATGATCCCAGGGTCCTGAGATCGAGCCTGCCTCAGGCTCCCTGCACAGCGGTGAGTCTGCTTTTCCCTCTCCCTCTCCTTCTGTGATCTCTTTCTCTCTCTCTCAAATAAATAAATAAAATCTTTTGAAAAATTATTATATGGACCACCACTTCCATTTAGGGTATGTAACAAGTGGGATAAGCTACAAAATAATAGTATTTAACAACCATCAGTGTACTAAAGATCCGAAGACTTACATTTCCTTCCTAGGAACAAAGAGACCCATGGCTGTTTTTATTCCTGGTTGAATGATAGAAGGAACACCCACCACAGAGAGAAATAAGGAAAAAATATGCTGATCATTTCATGAACTAATGGTAGCATACGCATGCTGAGGCCAGAGTGAGTCTATTTTCACCCACTGACACTTTCCCATGGGTTTACTTAACATCAAGTGCACAGGGAAGCGAACCAAAGGCTGGGAGCAGAGAAGGACAGCTGAGATACACCCTCCTGGTTTGCACAGGGTCTTCCCAAGGTCAAGACAGTTGTCTGCTTTAAGAGCTAAATTAAATCTCTAAAGCCCCTCAAGAACCCCCACACCCACCCCCGCCACGTGTACTACAGTGAACCTCCAATGACTGGAGCAGGACCAAATTGCTCAGAGAAAACCCAGTAAAAGACTCTGGACCTTTGCTAAGTGCAGTGCACTAGCCCTCCAATCTCCAATGGCTGGAGTCAAGGAAGCCAGGGACAGAGTGATCCTTGAAGTGCAGAATGCCAGAGGGAGGATTGCAATGCAAAAGAACAAAATGATGAAAGCCAAACTGTAAAATAGAATTAAATGATCCAAGAGTTGGAAAGCTGGCAATTGAGCTGTAAATTGTAAAGACATCTCTGAGTCTAATTGGTTTTCAGATCCCACGACCTTCTGAAGGAAAAGTGATCTCACCCTCAAAACATTTTAGACAAGTGGTAATTGAATGGTAATTGAATCTATTTAGAGCTACAACAAAGTCTAGGCGTTGCTAAACTATGGACTAGACTCACCCAACTATAGTGACCCTATGCAATATTCTGCAATAATGTCTTATATTTCTACCTCTATTGATCTTTCAGAATGTGTGGAATACAATAAAAATAATACATGAGAAATGCAGAAAAGCAAATAAACTCATGAACAAGAGTGGAAACAGTCAATAGAAACGAGTAGAGAGACAACTGAGAATTTGAAATTATGTGACAAGAACTTTAAAATAATTATTAAAAAGTGTTAAAGGAGGGGCACTTGGGTAGCTCAGTTGAGTGTCTGAAGCTGGGTTTCAGCTGAGGTCTGCTTGAAACTTCTCTTCCCCTGCCCCATCCCCTCTTGCACACACACACTCTCTTTCTCTCTCCAATATAAATAAATGAATCTTTAAAAGAAAGCTAAAAAAAAGTGTTGAAACAATGGAAAATATAGACAGCATATAGGAACAAATAAATCATTTTAGCAGAAATTAAAGTTTTAAAAAGATAGAAATGGTAGAAATACAGGGTAATAGAAATGAAGCATTCATTCAGTGAGCAAACAATAGATACAGTGGAGTAAATAATCAATAAACTAAAAGACTAGTCAATAAACATTATTTAAAATAGAACACAAAGGGCGCCTGGGTGGCTCAGTTGGTTAAGCATCAGCCTTCTGCTCAGGTCATGATCCCCAAGTCCTGGGATCAAGCCCAGCCTTAGGCTCCTTGCTCAGCAGGGAGCCTGCTTTTCCCTCTCCCTCTGCCTGCCTGCCCCTCCCCCTGATTGTGCTTGCTCTCGGTCAAATAAATAAATAAAATCTTAAAACAACAACAACAAAAACGAAAAATGGAACACAAATAGAGAAAAAAAGATGGAAAAAACACAGAGCAGAGAACTAAGATTTGCATATCAAATAGCTTAGCATTGAATAGCTCAATTGAAGTAGTGTCTCATAATTAATATTACATTTATAATTTTATTATTTTTGTTGTTTTAGGTAATACTGTAATGTCATTACAGTCATGAAGTGGAACTATAGATATAATGGAATTGACATTTGAAATATACTAACAATTCACAATTTTCTTTAAGTTTTGGGGTAAGCACCACCAAATTTGACAGACTGGATTAAAAGGGCAGAGGCAATAAACATATCAAATCATATTTTTAAAACCCCTTTTTTACAGATATAATGAAACATTTCAGATTTATTCCCTTTAACAAGTATTTATTGTATATCCTTATTTATGTATATTTTCTTGTGTGTTTGGACAAGATTTACCTTGTATTTCATCACATTTGATACATAGAATTTTTTTCCCTTTATTTCTTATAAATTGGATAAAACCAAACTTGACCCTAAATTTTACCATTCACTAAACTCTTTATTTCTCCATATTTTATTAAAGTTATTTGTATTGAGTACTCTAGGTACATTTGTGGTAGCAATTAGATAATTCATCTAATCTTCTAACTTGTATCCTAGCTAAGATGCATGCAACTTCCAGGCCTGACCCGTTGTATCCTTCACTTGCTCTCATCCCCCATCTAGTGGCTGGACAATATGAGAACATTCCATCTGGGATCTGGGACAGACTAGATGGGGCAGAGTTGACTCACCCTGCCCCCACTCTATCACACTCAGTACCGATTAATATATATGTGACAGAGAAGTAAAAATCCCCTGAATTAAACAATCGAACTCCAGTGTGTATCTATTATAGCAGCTTGTGTTACCCTGAGTAGTATAACACTTTATTTTTTATTGGGTTTTATGATAAAATGAAGAACAAGGCAAGAGACAAGTAAGAATGAACAAAGGATAAACATGGTGTTCTTTATCAATTTGCACTTTTTAAAAAGATTTTATTTATTTGAAAGAGAGAGAAAGCACACAGAAGGAGAGTAAGAGGGAGAAGTGGACTCCCCCCCTGAGCAGGGAGCCCAATGTTGGGCTTGGTCCCAGGACCCTGAGATCATGACCTGAGCTGAAGGCAGGTGCTTAACAGACTGAGCCACCCAGGCGCCCCTAATTTGCACTTTTTTGTGGTAGCTTTGTCATAATTTATTCTAAGTTCACTGTGCTTTTCTTTTAAGTTGTGCATCTACTTGGCCCTACAAAAGTGTTACCTCACTTGTAAGAAGTTTTCTTTGTGTCATCTGTGCTGCTCAGCAGTACCAAATATATAGATACCAGTAAATAAATATAGGAAGGAATAAATGAAATGGCTAAATATCTGAAAATATTATTGATTTACCATGTTTGTATATTTCATTTTTTATAGTAAATATCACATGACTAAATGTATTTACACATGACATGTATATTGTCTTAGTTTGTAGAAGAACTCAGAAGTAGACAGGGATTTAAAGCAAAAGAAGGGGGGGAGGGGAAGAAGAATGGCGATAGTCCTTGGTAATTATTTTTTGATTGAATAATGAAACATAAAAGCCTTTTCTATTTAAGGTACTCTGTGAGTGATAGTTATATAAAGATAAAAACATTTCTTTACTAATCATACAATCTAATTAGAATATCTGATAGGTAAAAATCACACACAATGAAACTTACGTTAACAGGGAAGTGTTATTATAAAGAAAATCACATACTAACAATGGAGTACTAAGAGCAGAAACTGAACTTCATGGTATGAAGATAGTTTAAAATATAATCTCTGAGGAAGCTGATTTTAGTGGAATCTGGAAACTCCCTCTCTCACTCTCTTAAAAAAAAAAAAGACCTTTATCAGCATGTCCATTTCAGAGTTGGTGTCTGGGAGGAAGACTTTCCTCTGCCCTATGGCTCTTCTATCCTTCTAGCTGGACTTAGAATCAAATTGACATGAGAGAGATTAACAGGAAAAAATCAAATGTAATAGGCTTTACTGGGCATACAGACGGGGAATCCATACAGACACAAAATTCCAAAGGCAGTGGCGCAACATGAAGCTTATATGAGCTAAGGAGAGGTGTAGGGGCTGAGGATTCAGAGGGGAAAAGCTCATTAGTAAGAAGGTGAAAAGAGATGTTTAGAAAAACAAGGTTGCCCTATTACATACATGAGTTCCTTAGGTAAAGGTGGGAAGGTTCTCTATTAATAGTTCTATTCCTGTTACAGGCTTTCCTTTTCAATGTGAATTAGGCAGCTGTGGGGGAGGCAGAGAGCTTTTTCTGCAACTAATGGGTTTTAATTACTTTGAACTCGAAATAATCTTTGTGCCAAAGTGGCACATTTTGGGGCGTCTCATCCTGCACTCCTTCATTTGGTATCTCAATTTACTTACGAATTTTCTTCATGTTAAACTATTTGATGCAATCCTGTGTCTGGCCCTGTGTTCAAACTTCTAAGTTTGAAGGTCTGGACAAGAAAATGTGAGAATAATAATAATTTTGTATTAAGATCATCTCACTTTTGGATACTTAATATTTTCAAATAATTATAAAATATGCATTTTGAAGAGGAAGAAACATGAAGTGATGTTTCATTTTATGAAATCAGTTCCTAAATAGGAACTTTTTTGTAAGCTCTCTGCCCAACATGGGGCTTGAATTTACCACTCTGAGACTGAGTCACATGCTCTACTGACTGAGCCAGCCAAACACCCCTCTAAATAGGGACATTTAAAAAAAAAAAAGAAAAGAAAAGGAATAGATGTGCAGCTTAACTGTATAAAATACCATAGTTTATAGATGATCATTTGATAATAAAATTTTACTAAAAGGACTTTTGTTATAATTTGAAGGGGGAAATAATATTTGAGAAGATCAGAAAGTAAGCTATAAAATTAAGCTGGATAAATGTTTCATAACAGTTGAATGGCATAAAATCAACGATATTTTAGGATGCCCTTTAGAAACACAAACCGGATAAAACAGCAATTTCTGTTGGAAGGAAAATCAAATTCTCCCACTCTAATATAAATGAGCAGGGGATTTCTCTGAAAGCTTTTAATCCACTCCAGCAGTCAATCTTCTTATAGAAAGAGCTGTCCTATTATTTAGACATTCAAGTAAAATTCTACCTAAATTAATAGTTATTGCATTGTAATAAGAAAATAAGAACTGGTTTATATGTGTAAATTCTCCTTTAATTATGGAAGGAGTGTATGATAAAGTCATTACAAAACAAAACAAAACAAAAGTTCCTACTTTTAGCAAGTCACTTCTAATCAGGTTATATAAATATTTCTTTCTGGTTTAACTTTCCTGGTACAACCCACATAGTATCAATGTGTGGAAATTTGAGAGTGGCCACTCTCGTTTATTCAACTGGCAGAAAAATAATTCAGTGGCGAAATGGTCTTTACTCTAGGCTCTGGGTCTACACTATGTGGCTCTGCTATTCTTTATTTCTATAGTGTGCAATAGCCTTTGTGCCTGACATCTTCTCTCTCCCTTTCCTCTCTCATTGTCCTCTCGTGTCAGTCACTCCATTCCCCTCACCCCATCCCAGTGCTCATGATGTAGGAAATGGTTGGGGTTCAGGTCAAGAAAGAATTCTTGAGATGTCTTCAGTGCAAAAAGGTGGTTTTATTAAAGAAAGGGGACAGGACCAGTGGCAGAAAGAGCTGCACTGGGATTGTGATGAGTGGCTGATTATATACTTTCAAGTTGGGAGGGGGTTAGGGATAGTGGAAGTTTCTAAGGAATTTGGAAGCAAGTTTTCCAGGACCTTGAGGGGCTAGCTGTTGTTAGGATAAGGTCATTTATTACTGTCTAATAAAACTTTGGTACTGAGACTCTTCAGATGTGCATTGATGGGTCATATGCTTGGGGGATGATTGCCAACATGTATCTTGAGGTGTAGAGATAAAGGAAGTTTCCAAAGGATTTTTGTATGTTAAAGTAGACTCCCAGGACCCTGGAGGTTGGGCCAAGATTGTCTTTTGCCCTTAGCAAACATTAACATCCAGGCAGCTGAGTTCCTAGAGGAATGTCACCCTGCCTGTTTCAAGGACTTGTCAGTGGGCTGTAGGCAGTAAGGAAATTTAATTATTTTTTCTTTTGCCTGTTTCCCACATCCATCAGACATAATAGTCAGCCATTTACTTACATGTAATTATGCTACTTGATGTATTGGGTTCATAGGAGGGGAAAAAATGAGCTCCTAATCTGGTCCAACTCCAGGTGATTTATCTGTACAAGAGATGTGTTGTATTTCTAAGTCTACCCTCCCGATCTACTTTTACCTGTGGCCTAATTTTAAAACTGTCCCTGTTGGATTTCCTCCTGCCCCAAAGTGCATTATCAAAATTCGACTACTTTTTTCCAATCTTTAAAGAAAAAGGAGTTTGTGGAACAGTTTTCTCGCTGTATGCTTTACATAAACTGAGTTAACACAAAATTGTGTCTGAAATTGACTACATTTTTTTTAAAGATTTTATTTATTTATTCAACAGAGATAGAGACAGCCAGCGAGAGAGGGAACACAGCAGGGGGAGTGGGAGAGGAAGAAGCAGGCTCCTAGCAGAGGAGCCTGATGTGGGGCTCGATCCATAACGCTGGGATCACGCCCTGAGCCGAAGGCAGACGCTTAACCGCTGTGCCACCCAGGCGCCCCTGAAATTGACTACATTTCTATCAGAAAAGAATTCACTTTTCCAAAAGCTACTTTTTAATTTCCTAATTAACTTTTTTTTGTTTATCTCACTATTCTAATTCTTCAGATTCATGTTTTACCAGCTTTCAGTCTTTCTTCTTTCAACATAATAATATATAGTTCATTATCAATCAGTTTAAAATATTTTCTAATTTCCACTATAATTTTTTTTCTTTAACCATTGGAGGGTTAGGTGATATATTATCATCTACCTCTTCTCCCCAACATACTCAATATCAAGAAATATTTATGTGCCGTACCCTGAGAGTAGAGATGGGAAGGATAGTTTTCTATTTTCCTTGCACTGAGGGTGTATCTTTTTTGAGTTAGTATTATAACTGAACCAATGTGAGTTTGCTCTTTGGTGGGTCAGAAACTGTACCAGGTTGAGTTGTTGCACAAAGTAAACTATTTGCAGCAAATAAGGAGATCACAGGGAATGGCTTCTAAAGCCATGACTCCCCAAGAGAGGGTGAATGGGTTCCTCCTGTTTAGGGTTAGGATGAAAATTTAGATAGAGAAACTTTGTCATCCTATGCAGTGGTGGGCATAAGGTCACACATGTGCCTTGAAGAAACATGCCTATACATACATGGTAAGTTACGTAAATGAGGTTGAGGCTCCCCCTGGAGTGGAGATTTTGGTATTACAATGAGGTAAAGGTAATTGTAGGTCGTTCCAGAGGTCACTCCATGGTCCATCTGCAGGTGTGAGTCAGGCTTAGCTCAAAAGGTCTAGGTGGTCTGGGCCAGCAGGATTTTGTCAGGGTAATCGCCAGTACATGGGGGGTGGTTTGGGGTTTCATTTGCCTGAGTTAAGAGGAAGACCGGAAAGAAGAGCTTAGAAGAAAATGTAAGACAAAGGTTAGTGAGTCCAAGCAGGTGGGCAGTGAAGGCCAGGTCTTGGGGTCTAGCTGGTGACAGCTCTGGGTCTCCTATTATACTCTCTACTTAGGCCCTGGGGATTCATACTTGTTCTGGTCCCCGGAGTTTTTCAAAACAGGAAATTCGCTAAGGCAACTGCAGATTCAGTGTTTCTCACTCCTTCCTCAGTTCTCGCTCTCACCCAAATCCTGAACTGGTGATTCCTTAACATCTTGGCATTTCTTCATTTTTCATTAAAGAATTTTTAAAAATATGTTTTACAAAGAATCTTATTTATTTTATTCATGAGATTTTGTTAATATATTCCAGTCCATAGTTATCCCCCTGCTTCCCAAAGGAAGAACATTTGCTTCCTTTTTTTTTTTTTGAGTTCTTCAATCAAGAGATGCAGGTGGGCTTGGAATAGGACGTTAGCCAAGTGATTAGGTTGAGAACTGAATAAATGATGCTTATGATACTGTGTGGAGTTAGAGGCAAATGGGGGATGAGATAGAGAATAAAGTTTCAAGGAATATCACTAACACAACAATTTTATATGTATATATCTTTTCTCTTTTGCATTTGCTTTTTTGGGAACACACCCATATTCTGCTCATGTTTCATGGGATGCAATATCTTCTACCGTTTTAAGTATACTGTTCATAGCTTCATGGACTTTTTCACTGTGTCCTTTATTGCCCTGTATTCATTTGAGGATTCTTTTTTGTTTGTTTATGTTGTTTGTGTTTTATATCACTCATTAGAGATTTGCCCCTGACTGATCATCCTTTGCAGATGATCAGCAAACTGATGATCATTGTAAACTTTGGCTATTTGGAAGGGGACTTATGAATTATTGGGTCTGATTAGAGGATAATAGAAGACCAAGTCTTTAAGGAACACGTTTTAATGTCAGTCTCTGTGGGTTTTCTTTGTGGGCTGCCCATTTTTCCAGAAAGGAAGACTGAGTTAAGGAAAATCCTGGATGTCTTACGGTTCTATTTGTAGGTTTTCATTCAATTCTGCTGCTTTCGTGTGTCAGCATGCAGTAGCTCTCCTGTCTGATTGGTGTTCATGTAGAAAATCTGATTTTCAGAATCTTTATAGGATAAACATTCCAAGCCCTATCATAGTGGAGAAAGCACAGTTCTGTGTTACACAAAATAACAAAAGGAATCTAGAGTTCAAGTGATTCTTATTCAAAGTTTTAACACTTTGTTAAACACTCAGTTTTGTATCTCTATCTCACATGTCCTCTGTGTCAGTGGCTGCTAATTAACTACTAGAAATTCATAAACTGGCCTTAATTGATTTTTGGAATAAAGATGGCATTTTCTAGTTTTCCTTGAGACTAGGTGGAATCTTTTATTTGTATCACTAGCGAGATGCGGGTGGTTATATGTGACGTTTCCAAAGCATCTGCTTTAAAATTGCTAACTCTACCAAATTAATACAACTTTTTGCTGTTTTTGTTCTTCCATCTTCCAAACTGCTATGTTGATGTGATGATTTGCAATCATCTTGGATCACGAAGTAAACTGAGGAAGGAGGCCAGACACTGGAATGGTGGAAAAGAAAGTCGGAATCAGGATGGCTACCACCATATAAGTCCTGGACTGCCTACCTCAGTTTTCTTTCTTTTTTTTTTTCCAAAAAGAAAAACACAATTTAAATTTGATTCAGTCATTTTAGTTTGGAATTTTACAATTATATATTGTTGAGCTTAACCTAACTCAAAATTACTTTCAATGACATTTGTTGCTTTTTCTTCCTGAGCTTTTGCTCAGTTCTGTGACATAAATGTGTCAAGAATGTTATGAAATACATGGAGGCAGAGATTCAGGATTGCTTCTAGAGGAACACTTGCCAAAGACTCCACTGTTTTCTTCCCTACCCCTCGTAAATATCCTGTTGGTAATCACAGTATAGTGTTCTTTGGGCACTTGGAACACACACGTCTCCACTAGCAACACTGATTTTGTGTTCATAATGGGAAGTGGAGCAGTCTGTGGTTGTCCTCTACTCATTAGCCTTGCTCTGTGCTTCTTGCCTCAAGTAATGAATTAATCCTGCTCACTGCATCTGCTGTCTGTGCTGACTCAGGAGATTTGCCATCAGACCAGATTTCATACCTGCCTCTCAGAAGGATGCCCTAGATGAGAATGGGGATACCTTAGTCCACTTGGGCTGCTATAACAAAATACCCCAGACTGGTGGCTTATAAACAACAGAATTTTTTTTCTCACTGTTCTGGAAGCTAGAAGTCCAAAATTAGGGTGCCAACATGGCTGAGTGAGGGCCCTCTTTCAAGTCATAGACTTCTCCTTGAATCCTGACATGATGAGAGGTTTCTAGGGAGCTCTTTGGGCCTCTCCATTACACCTTTCCATAAAGACATCACCCTCATGATTTAATTGCCTCCCAAAACTTCACCTTCTAATACTATCACATTGAACATTACAGTTTCAGTGTATGGACTTTGGGGGGGAGGGCACAAACATTGAAACCTTAGCAGGGGACATGCCTGATCTAGGCCTTCTGATGGCCTAAACCCTGCCCAGCCAAATAATTGGAAATGCCTGCCCTTCAAATTCATCACCAAATGATCATTCCCAGATACTCCAGCCTTAGAATATTCAGTTTTCCTTACAGTCCTGACAGTTGGTATTTCTGGAAAACACTCTCGGGCCTCTCTCGTACATGGCTTAAGCTTCTATCTGAGATACACTTTTACTACCTTGTTCAATTAGGAAATGGCGAGTCCTCCTTGAAGACCCAGCTCTAATTTTTCTCCTGTTCCAGAGTCCTGCTTAAACCTTCAAGTTGAATTTACTGATTTCCTATGTGTTCTCTTATCACTTCAGATTAACAAGGTAGATAAAAGTTACAGAATGATTTGATGATACCACAATGAAACCATTCTGGGTGGGATGAGGGTGGTACCTTCCATGCCCCAGACAGAATTTCTTTAAGTTAAGGAAGATCCACAGAATCTGTAAGAATGTAAAACAAAACCACATTTATTTAGTTTGGGTTTGAGATGTGCGTTACGATCTTTAAGGGCACAATAAGAATTCTTAAATAATCAATTTTGATTTGTCTGCCCTTTTCTATTATCATCACTAGCACCAGGTTTCCTCCCTGGTCCTCAGTTTGTCACCTTTTCTATGAACACACCATGGAGAATCACAGAACATAGTCTTCTTCTTGCCCTACCCATATCTTCTTTCTTCTTAGTTCACTTATATCCATTTGATCACTACCCACAGGCACCTTACTTTTTCTTATATTAGCTGCCTACCCTTATATTCACTCAGCTTTCTTTCAATCCTATGGAATAGAGAAGGAAAGGTGAGGAAAAATGTGTCTTCATGCGAATTTGCCCTCATAGTGTGTTATCGTGAAGATGATGAGGCTTCTTTATATACTGCCCAGTTTAATAAGCCTCTGGTTATCTTTAGTCTGATTTTTTATGCTAAGAGAGGATCTATACCTGACTATAATCTGAATTTTTGCTTGAGTCCAGAGGAGGGAGAAATAGGATGCAGGTAAGTCCCACTCAATCTCAGTATGCTAGTTAGTTGAATTTTACCTACTGGATTGATGAGATTCTTAAAGGCAAGTACTATTTCCTATTCATCTTTACATTCCTAGCATCTAGCATGGTGTAGAAAACATTTAAGGTGCTTCATATAGGTTTCTCAGAATTTAAGAACATATTTATTATGTATATACAATACATCTTCAATTAGTTCAAAATAAGTTGGGTTTATGTCAGCAAATAATATCTGTAGCACTTGTAATATAAAATTTGAAATTGTCTCATCCGAGGCATTCTTAAATACCCATTAGAAACACTCCAGTGTCTGTAAAAGCGTGTGTATTTTAGTTTATAAATTCTTTACATAACTAGAATGAAGACCTTCTTTTCAGAATAAAAACCTGACACCACTTTAATGACTCAATCAAATAGTATTTTGAGTGCCCAGAGAAAAGTTATAATAAAGTTGCTAATATATAAATTTGCCTTTTTCTCCAAAGCATGCTTACATGTCACAATGACATTTCCCTGTACTTTTTGATAAGATGTCTGGTTGTGATGGCATGTGCTAAAAAAAAAAAAAGGCACTTACATTTTTATAAGGTATCTTCCATTTTATGGCACTAATTTTACTGTTGTTCAGTAGGACATACACAGTGTCACTCTATGCAGTATCGCCAACAATCTGGTTTGGTCTTTAAGCATTTAGCAGACCTTTAACTATGTAACCAGCATCACGCACAAAACAAAACAAAAACCCCAAAAGCAAATAGAAACCATCTGTGTTTGTTTTTAAGTATATAGATAAAGCTCTTAATTGGTCACTTGCAAATAGTCATCCAGACCTTACGCTCTTTATAATGTTCTAGGTTTGGGTCTATACTAAAAAGTTTCAGCCTCTATTTCAGGTTGGATTCCCTGCGATCTCTGAGATAGAATTTTCATATAGAGGCTTCTATAAGGAATTCTCAAGTGGGGATGACCCTACAAAGTTGTCCCAAATTGGGGGAAAGGAAGCAAGAATTCTTTACTCCAAATAGATCAGTCATTGGATGCAAGCCATCCTGAGAGGGGGCATGCCCTCCAGTAAGGATGTTCTTTACAATGAAGGCAATTACCAAAAGTTGTCGATAGTTAAGAGCTACCTGCCAGCAATACTCACCTAAGCTAGGGAATATAAGGATAGATGATAGATAGATAGATAGATAGATAGATAGATAGATAGATAGATGATAGATAGATGATAGATTCTCAGTAAATTATTTCATCTCTCTGTTTAAGCTATAAAACATAAATTACAAAAATTTCTTCTTGATAGAACAGAAAAGCCTAGATTATTCCTTAGTGAGCTATATTATTCTTTTAGCGCACTAAAATTTTCAAGATAGTGACAAATTCTGTCTCGGTAGTTTTATGTGAATGGTTCTATGTGAGTTGGCCAAGTTAATGGATTTGACCCTCCTTAGTAAAGGTAATGGACTGATATCAAAGCTTAAGTAGAAATGAAATTCTAAATGTCTATGTGAAATACAGATTTGAATATCCAGCTGGTGATAATATCACTCTAAGTTAAAATTAGTTCTAGTTCCTCAAAATGTATGATTTTGACCTTCTCTGGAGTTCCCTTATGCAATTCATTTTATCTTTAATGAAAGAAGAATGTTAGACAATTTTTAACACTCAAGAATCATAGATTTATGACTTCTACATATTTTACTTTGTAGTTGAGCCAAAACAGGTAAAATGATTGAGTAAATTATATTTATAGTTCTAAACTATATAATTATTTTCTATGACTTTTGATCAAATACTTTTGTGATTAACTTATTTGAATATTACTTTATTAGTAGCCCTTTAATTTTTCTGAATTTATTCAAAATCAATGGGACACATTGAGAATAATAAGCCAATGTTATTACTAAAAATTAAAATAATTTGTATTCTATTCATTAATACTACATACAGTTCATTAGCAATTTCAGCATAAGAGCTGTTTTATAGGCCATATGTGCCATACAACCTGCTTTTTTAAGGTGTAATATTTAAACACAAGAATTTGAGTAAGTGTATGATTTGAAGCCAAAAGAGTGACCTTTTTTTTTAAAGATTTTTTTATTTATTTGTTAGAGAAAGAGAGAGAGTGCCCATACAGGGGGAGTGGCAGGCAGAGGGAGAAGCAGGCTCCCTGCTGAGCAAGGAGCCCACCAGGACCTTGGGATCAGGACCTGAACCAAAGGCAGATGCTTAACTGTCTGAGAGCCTCCCAGGCATTCCCAAAACAGTAATTTAATAAATAATATTAACTTTGAAATATGTTTACAAAAAGAGGAAATTCTAGGAAATGATGCTGAAATTGAAATAGGTAAGAAAGGAGGGGTAATCAGAAGGGGGAAAGAAGCATGAGAGACTATGGACTCTAAGAAACAAACTGAGGGCTTCAGAGGGGAGGCGGGTGGGGGAATGGGATAGACTGGTGATGGGTAGCAAGGAGGGCACGTATTGCATGGTGCACTGAGTGTTATACGCAACTAATGAATCATCGAACTTTACATCAAAAACCAGGGATGTACTGCATGGTGACTAACATAATATAATAAAAAATATCATTATAAAAAGAAAAGAAAAGAAAAGAAAAGAGAAGAGAAGAGAAGAGAAGAGAAGAGAAGAGAAGAGAAGGAAAAGAAAAGAAAAGAAAGAAAAGAAAAGAAAAGAAAAGAAAAGAAAAGAAAAGAAAAGAAAAGAAAAGAATTGGGTTGGATCAAAAAAAAATGAAATAGGTACAAATTACAAGTTACTTTCACCTAAAGTTAAGTTTTTCCTTGAAATTGCTATTACCAAAACTTGAAATAAATAGTAGTAGATCAGAATATATTCTCTAAAACTTTCTTGATCCTAATGCCAAGAATGGAGAATGTGATAGGTTTCCTTTCCAAACTCCAACAAACATATCTGACAGGCCTGGCAACTCAGACAAATTTTGGAAAGCACACAAACTCTCTCACACACAATGGCAGTTAGAAAACGAATGCATTCTGCAAGCTTTTTCATTGCTCTTTGCCAATTTGCAAATAGTCCCTTTTTATAGATATTTGGAATTATCTTTGCATGCAAAATTTAAACATTTTTAAGAACATGTATGGTTTTTAATGATATTTCTATGAAAGATTGTATTTAGGACCTCAATTGTATGATGAAAATAAAGGCAAATACATGTTTACATTATCAGTTATTAAAAAAAAACTGTATGAACAGCCATCAAATTAAAGTTACTTAGAGAATATATCAATGATATATCAAATAGCTAGTTTTAAAGCACTGAATATCTGACAATATGCATAGACTGTCTTAGAAAATGAAATACTATTTTGTGTTTTGACTATTATGTCATTCACAGAAATAACTGAAAGTTCTGTAAGACTTTTAAGTGTTTTAGATGATATTACTTAACAAGTTATACAAATATGAACCAGTGTTCAAATATACTTATAGAAATTAAGTCCGTATCATCTTTATATCAAAGAGAGACATATCAAACTTTAATAAGAGGTTTATATAATGAAAGAAATATGAGGAAATGTTATTTGATATTTGTTTTCAATATGTATCTTTATGTCACATACACTTTTAAGGTTAAAAATAAGAAATTATTTGCATATAAATGAGCATTACGTAGTATTTTGCATTTAATTCACAAGTTATTTCCAAGATGTTTTCTTTATAATCAATTGATGTTTACCCCAAACCACAAATTAAAATATTCTCCAACACTAACTTATTTTTTTACAGACTTTTCAATTAAGTTTCAGGGATGATTAAGCAAATAAATTGCTGCTCCCAAAAGTCAATTTAAGAGTTTTATTTTTCCTTTCATTTTCCAGTAACAATAAACTATTTGAAATATAGGAAAAGATTAAAACAAATCAAAACATATGTTAGATTATAAAAAATAAACTATAACTCATATATTAAATGTTCAAAGAAATAAATGTTCTTTAGCAATCAAAAAACTCTTTGAAAGAAAGATTGGAATTTCTATTTTAAATGCATTCTTTTGAATAATTATTGTTGTAATATTAATTTACTTACATTCTAATACAGAAATTTTACAAAAAAAATATACTCTGTGTATTGGGGGGGCGGGTGTGTGTGTGTGAGTGATGTATTTAAATTTTATCCTGTCTCGCTTCATAGAATTTCTGGGATCCATGGTTTGAGGTTTCTGATGTTTTGGGAAAATTCTCAGACGTCCTGTCTTCAAATCTTGTATCTATAGGAGTCTTTTTCTCCTTACACTATGAGACAATACACTTCTGTAAGAGGTTTACATTGTTTGCCCAATGATTTTTTGGCTCTTGCTAAAATTTCCCTCCCTTCCCCTCTGTTCCCTTCATCTTCCTTCTTTCTTTCCTTCCCACCTGCCTGCCTACCTTTTTATAATGTTTCCTAAAGTTTGCTATGGGACAATTCACTATTAAGATTAAAAAAGACTATGGCTTTTGAGACTTAAAATGGCGCTGGAGTCACCAGTTATCTGTAGGCAGAAAGTGAATACAGAAAGTTGCTTAGCAGCTAAGGAGGGCAAATTTTCCAGTGTCTAATTACTTTATAGTAAAAATGGTAATGAAGGAAGATGCCTCGCACAGAGGGCGGAAAAAAAAATCTACAGAGATTAAGGAACCATGTTCCTCTTCCAAGGGACAAAACTAGGGTCTACTCAAGAAATAATATTTTTTCTTATTCCCAGGGCAAGATGTCCCCTCAATGTCTCTTCCACAGAACTTCAGGACCATTCTGCTGTGTTTCCCATCTCCCTCCCTGAGTGCACATGGCACTTTCTATTGTTGTTATAGTGTTTCTATTTCTCTAATTACACAAAAATTCATGATGTTGAGCTTGATACCATCATGTGAGGAGTTTTTGTTTTTATTCCACTGTTAGGGGATGAGTGATTTTTATTTAGCCCATCCTCCCCACCATAACTATCGGTTTGTTCTGTATAACTGAGACTCTGCTTCTTTTTTTTTTAAAGATTTTATTCATTCATTCATTCATTCATTCAGAGGGCAAACAGGGGTAGGGGCCGAGGGCGAGGGAGAGAGAAAATCCTACGCAGACTCTGAGGGTAGCGTGGAGCCCAACTAGGGGCTCAATCCCAGGATCCTGAGATCATGACCTGAGCTGAAATCAAGAGTTGGGCGTTCAACAGACTGAGCCACTGAGGTGCCCCAAAAGTCTGTTTCTTATTCTTAATTTCCTTCTCTTCTCTCTCTCTCTCATATTTTTATCATTTTTAAATAATTTTTTAAAATATTTTATTTATTTGACAGAGGGAGAGATAGTGTGAGAGAGAACACAAGCAGGGGAAGCAGCTGGCAGAGGGAGAGAAAGAAGCAGATTCCCCGCTGAGCAAGAAGCCCAATGAAGGGCTCAATCCCAGGACCCTGGGATCATGACCTGAGCCTAAGGCAGATGCTTGACTTACTGAGCCACCCAAGCACCCCTCTCTCTCATATATTTAATAAGAAAAGGAAAGTGAACTAAAGGGTGTTTAATAAATTGAAAGAGGAATGGTTGTAGGCATTAGTACTATGTACAGACATTTCATTTTTCTTTATTCCAGGCATGAGATAGGATTGTACTTGCTAACTCCCCAGATGTTAAATTTGGCCAAGTGATTTACCGTATCCAGTGAAATGCAATTAGAAGCATGTTGGTCACTTCTGATAGAATCTTGAAGAGTCAGTTGAGGGTTAGCTGTGTCCTACCTTTCCTTCCTCCATAACCATTTGCTTTATTTCTAGAAGAGGTTGCTCTCAGAGTCTAGTTACTAAGCAGAGAACAACACAGAATATACACCTACCTGAAGCTTTGCGCAGTGGCAGTATCGTAGCCAATGAGGTTTATCCGGGGCGCGATTATTGCTAATTGAAAACTTTTCCCAGAATATACACCTACCTGATTGTGTATGCACAGTGAGGCAGAAATAGATCTTTTTTTTTTTTTAAGATTTATTTATTTATTTATTTGACAGAAATAGAGACAGCCATTGAGAGAGGGAACACAAGCAGGGGGAGTGGGAGAGGAAGAAGCAGGCTCCTAGAGGTGGAACCTGATGTGGGGCTCGATCCTGGAACGCCAGGATCACGCCCTGAGCCGAAGGCAGATGCTTAATGACTGCACCACCCAGGCGCCCCCAGAAATAGATCTTTGTTTTAAAACACAGATTTGAGATTATTACTTATTACAGCAAAATATAACAACTGTACCTGATAAAATTATCTTCCCTTTTATATCTTCAACTTTCTTTACACTTAAAATTTTCCCCAATTTTTGGTATGTATTGTGATGTTATTCATTTAAACAGAGCTCACTTTTCATCATACCTTAAGCATATAAATGCAAACACATACACAACACACATATTGAAATACATATCTGTAATTTAAAAAATCTACAGTTTTATATTAACTAAAAATGTCTTTGTCTAAAGAACCATTTTTTGATAGAACTGAAGCCAGTAAAATGAAATCACAGTAAAATAAATACAAAATAGGACCACTATAATTATAGAACCTTGTGTTAAATATCCAAGACGTCTTGAAGGAAAGAAAACTAAATAAAATGTATAAATATTGAGACATGGACAAAATTACCTGTCTAGGTAAATGGCAAAGCTCAAATAAAATATTAAAAATATTAAGAAAATTTGGTATGGGTTTTCATGCAGCTTTTATTTCTTATACTTGGAATTAATAGTTGGAAAGGAAGGGGTGCCTGGGTAGCTCAGTCAGTTGAGCATCTGCCTTCGGCTTAGGGTCCTGGACTCTCTGCTTGGCAGGGAGGCTTCTCCTCCCTCTCCCTCTGCCCCTCCCCATGCTTGTGCTCTCTTGCTCTCTCTGAAAGAAAGAAAGAAAGAAAGAAAGAAAGAAAGAAAGAAAGAAAGAAAGAAAGAAAGAAAGAAGAAAGAAAGAAAGAAAGAAAGAAAGAAAGAAAGAAAGAGAAAGAAAGAAAGAAAGAAAGAAAGAAAGAAAGAAAGAAGAAAGAAAGAAAAGGAAAATAACCATTGAAAATTCAAACTATATATTGTAAAACCTATACATAGATAAAACAGGAGAACATAAGATTCAGAACAAAACTCAAAATTTAAGAAAGGACATAAAACCCAAAATATCAGCTTATCATATACTGGTTAGGAAATTATACCATAAACATCACTTCTCATGAAATTAATATATATCTGTTGCAATTTAAATCAGAATACCAACTGAGATTTTTCTTTGATGGGAAGTGCATGAAACCCTGACTCAAAAATTTTAAGACTTTTTGAAAACTAAATATGACTATTTTCCAGTGTCATTCTGCCAGTTACGGGGCCAGTTTCGTCCTTGGTACTTTGATGCTAGGGTTCATGCTCCTCACGTCTATGTAATGTAGGTCACCAAGTGATTTAACGTTTCTGGAGTAACAATTGAAGAAATATTATTATCAGATAAAACTTGGTCTTGAGACTTCATCATCACTATCATTATTTTTTAAAATGCATCAAATATCCTTCCTAAGTATAATAGATTATGTGTTGTTTCCTATGCCTTTAGTTTTTCATTACTTCGGGGGAAGAATATTTGCTCCCCATGGCCAACTTTTTAACTGTCCCCCATCTCACAAGTCTTTGTTCTGTTTTTCTTGACACACAGCTGCCCAGCTACATTCTCCAGCTTCTATTTCACTTAGATGTGGTCATGTGACTATTTTTTCTCCACGTGGGCATGAGCGGGAGTGAGCTCAGTAGCTTCAGGATTATGTTTTAAAATAATATTTTCTCTAGACATAGTCTTCCCTTTTCCTTCACCTGGATGTATCTGACTATGATTGGAACGCAATCTTAGTTGTTGTGTGTATAAGGCTGAGCTGCTCTGCTTAGCCTGGATTCCAGGATTTGAGTCACAGAGACTGACCATCCACATTGATTGGCTGCATTAGAGAGAAAATGATATCCTGTGTGAGGCACTGTATTTAGGCATGGGTGTGCACAAACAGGTGAATTGAGTAATTATCCTGACTAAAATATGCTGGAAATCACTAATCCTCTCAGAGACTTTTACACATTTGAATACTTTCACTTGTCCTTGAGAAATGGCAGCTCTAGAACAAAGGTATACTACAGCTTCTCAAAAAATGGAAAGGTGTAAAATTCTCAAGTGGGCTTCTAATAAAGTCCATTTGCTCATTACTATGAGGTTTGATTTCAATTATGCAATGTCATGTCAGCAGTTTTCTTAATTGATATTGATATCATGATAAAGATTTTATTTTTTTTATTTTTTTTTTAAGAGAAATTTTTTTTTTAAGATTTTTATTTATTTATTTGACAGAGATAGAGACAGCCAGCGAGAGAGGGAACACAAGCAGGGGGAGTGGGAGAGGAAGAAGCAGGCTCCTAGCAGAGGAGCCTGATGTGGGGCTCGATCCCATAACGCCGGGATCACGCCCTGAGCCGAAGGCAGGCGCTTAACCGCTGTGCCACCCAGGCGCCCCATGATAAAGATTTTAAACACATTTTAAAATCATACTTTTTTTGGAACTTAGATATTATTCCTCTTTTTTTTTTTTGCTTGTTTTATGCTAAGTGGTATGGCATTTTTCTTTTAAAAAAGTAGTTTTTTTAATAAAATCATATTTTCCTTGAATAAGACAAATTATATTGAAAAAACTAATACATGTTCCACATTTTTTTTCAGTTGAAACCAACACTAGAACCATACGTGATAATGTATAAGTTGTATGCCTAAATTATAATGTTGTTTTTCCAAGACTGCTATTTTTAGTCATACAACAATGCAGAAAGCTACTGAATATTTTTGGAATTTGCAAATTGATATTAAAATTATATACTCATTGATATATAAAACATGGTACAAAATAACTCCGTTCTTATTATGGTTGCAAATTATTTAATATAGAATTTAGCAGTAGAATGATAGAGTTACAGATTATTTGCCATGGTTTTACTATTAAATAAATTTCATTATAATGAGAAAGTGTTGTCAAGGTTTAACAGTTATTATAATTTTTCCATATCCATTACTGGCATTAAATTGACTAGGTCAAAATTGCTGAAAGAAAATCAGAATCATATTAAATTGTTATCAAAGTAGATAATACACAAGAACCACAATGAGCAAGCTAGATTTATTTTTTTCTTTTAAATGGAACAGAAAGTCTTCCACTTAATTTTAGAAGTCATTTTAATTGCTTTTGATTTATTATTTCACTAATCTGTGTCAGGATTGGCAGGACTTTCACCGAGATAATGCACACAACATGAGACTTATACAACCACAGGCTTATGGTATATGAACAAGTCCCGAGCTAGTCCTGAGCTGCTGCTTCTAGAAGGCATGTCATAGTGTGCCACAGGAATTCCTTGGCATGACAAATTCTGGTTTTTGTTTATTCTCCATTTTATAAAGAAAGGCTTTGAACCTTCATATCTACAGCATGTCATAAAGAGGAAAGTGAGTCCATAGAGAAAATGCAGGTACCTTAGAAAAGGATCAAAGAGAATACAGATGTGGGAGATTCAATTTAGAGGAGACAGAATAGTAGCACTCATTACAGAGCTACAGACAGTATTTGGCATCATATATTGGAAGCAGAGGATCCTGAATAAAACAACTGATAAAAGATCCATTGCTAAAACTGTATTTTGAAAAGAAGAAATCAAAAAGCAAAGATATAAAGCATACAAGAAAGGTTTCAGAACAAGAAAATAACGTGGGGCGAAAACAACATGAGGCAGAAGAAGTTAATTGAGTCAAGAACACAAAAACTTTCATTGCCACACTGGCTACACATTTTTGATGTGTCCTTATTAAAGAACCAGAGTCCTAGATCACACCTATTACATATTTTTTACATTGTGGCACATAAGTATATTTAATAAATTGTGTATAATTCTTTGGACAAAGAGAAGTTCAGCATTCTTGACACATTCTTGCATGTTTGTATGGATCACTGGTATGCAACACTGAGATCAAATAGGCCTAAAATTCTCCCCATCCAAATTCAGAAACAATGGAGGTTTAGAGAGAGAAGTTAAATATATAGAGTCAAAATTAACATAAATGACAGCTAAATTGGAGATGACTTAAGAGGACAATTAAATACCCTCTGCCTTTCCTGCTGCTGGAGCAGGACCCTCAGGATCCTTCTTTGGAGTCCATACCTTACAACAATCCTTATAAAATATCCTTTCCTTCCTCTTCTTGTGCAATTCTCCTTGGTTCCTCTCAAGTTCCCTCCTTCACTGAATGGAGCCAATAAATGTCATTTTGTCAGATTGCAGGTTGTTCTAGTGGTCTTTGACTGATTAAGCTTTATCAGGATTAAGCGGTAGTCACCTACTATAGAAGCTGTCTAAATTTATTTACCCTTTTTGGAATGTTTCTCTTCCCTGGATTGTTCCCATACCCCTCTACTAGTGATTCTTGCTTACAAACCCAGGCTACTTTCCCTAGAGTCCTTCTCTCAGAATCCACTTCTGGGCTGGGGTGCCTGGGTGATGCAGTCAGTTAAGCATCGGACTCTTGGTTTCAGCTCAGGTCATGATCTCAGGGTAGTGGGTCATGCTCAGAACAGAGTCAGCTTAAGACTCTCTCCCTCTCGCTTGCCCCCCTTAAAATAGATAAATAAAATCTTTTAAAAATATATTTAAAAAAAGAATCCACTGCTGGGGAAGTCAAACTAAAACACTATCTATTTAGATAGGCAAAGTAGAGAGTGTTTTAATTACCCAAGGGAAATAGTAAGAAATGTCTTCTTAAAATGATAGACCGATAGTGGATAATAAGAATGATTCCGTATCTATGCCTGTAAGACTGGGATGAAAAAGAATACTAGTCACCTGTATTTCAGGTCACTACTAGTAGAATACCAAGATGAATAGCATGGGATAATAATGGATAACTATGTTTGGTGGGCTTCACTGTGGTTTACTTTTTGTAGATGAGAATGCAGGTATTCCCTGTTGCTTGAGTGATTTTTAGAGAAGCCAGAGACAAAGTGAGATTTTTAGAGGGAAGTCCAACAGAACAGTAATGTCAAGATTAACAACATGCAAATTTAATACAATTTATCCATTTTATAATACATTTTAAAATCAAAATGCAAATCGGTATGTTGTTTGTCTTCATTTGTAGTAATGCAATGTAAAAGATAAAATTAAAGTCTTTTAATCAAGCAAAGTACATAAGGCATGGTTTTCCTTTAATAAGTGTGTAGGTGTGTGTTAATATCTGTTTTTTTTTTCAGTTTTCAGGAATAATCAGAATCTCAATAAAAATAGAACCTCATGTTCAAAATTTTCCTACATGTTTCATAAAAGATACTGTATATAATGCTAATGATTCATTGGTCCTGAAGCTACCTTTGACTACTGATGCATCATCATTTGGTGTCTGTTCATGGGAAATAAAAATTGTTGAATAACTTAATGATAAGATAACTGTGGTGGCATGTATTATTTTCCCCCACTATTCACTGCTGTTCCTATAAAGGATATACATTCCTACATGCCGATATGTGACTTTCTGTGCTTCCCTGTGCTATGGGCATTAGTCTTGGCTGTGAATTGTCTTTAGACTGATGATGAATCAGAAGTACAAGGTAGGCGAGTTCCAAATAAAAGTTTTAAGAAACACTGAGAAGTTCCATACGTTCTCTTGTTTTTTCCCTCTGGTGTCAGAATGACATGTAACAAACACGGGTGTTTCTTCAATCTGCTTCTAGACTGAAGAAGGTATGTGGCATGTAGCTACACCTGTAGCAAACCAATCAATACGTAGGAAAAAAGATAAATCCATGCTGTTCAAAGCAACTTAAACTTGGTGGTTGTTTGATACAGTAACATAACCTGGGGTAAGCTCAATAAATGAGTGACTGATTGGGATAGATATTTAATGGTGTTTATGCACAGTGCTTCTGAAAGATATTGAGTAAAATTTTAATCCGCACATTTCATCCAATCTTGAAACATTTGATTTCCTTTGAAATCTTTCCATTTATATTTTTTAAAAATGGCTTTACTAGGACATTACTTTAGTTCAAAAAGGAAGATAGAGAGCTGTAAGGAGGTTTTTGGTGCCCTGAGATAATGTTAAAGAAAACTTCTCTGAAATCAATCTTTCCATTGTCACTTTGTTTGGAGATGCACCACGGTAAGATTCCAGATGGATAAAGAGTATGACTTTCTTTTCTAAAAAGGAAGGTGGCTATTGTTGAAGGATTAAGGGTAGATATAAGGGGCAGGGTGGGGAACAACATGCGGTCACAGAAAGAATAGTGCTGGCCTTTTGTAATGCCGGTCGATTTTAGAACTAAATGTATAGGAAAGTTGAATTTGTAGAAATATGTGTGTATGTGTGTGTGTTTATGCCTGGCAACTGTTTGGAGGTTCTTCTCAAAATCTCAGGGGTATGGACCCACTTTAAGATTCCTAATCTAATCTATATGTTTAAGAATGTAATATTTTGATCAAAGAAAATGCAGACAGTCTCTGACTTTTTATAGTAGTTTGACTTAGGACCGTTTGGCTTTGTGATTGTGTGAAAGTGATTTGCATTCAGTAGAACCTGTACTTGAATTTTGATCTTTTCCCAGGCTAGGATACTCTCTAGTAATGCTGAGCAGCTCACAGTCAGCCAAGTGATCACAAGGTTAAACAACCTCTACACAAGGTTAAACAACCTCTACACTTATTCTGTGCCCATACAAGCACTCTGTTTTTCACTTTCATTACAGTATTCAATAAGTTAAATGAGATATTCAGCATTCATTATAAGATAGGCTTTGTGTCAGAAGATGTTTTATGCAAATAACAACCAAAAGAGAGCAGGGGTTACATGTCAGATACTAATATTAGACAAAATATACTTTAAATCAAAAAAGTAATTAGACAAAAAGGACATTATATTAATAAAAGATGTAATGCAGCAAAAAGATATAACAATTACATTTACCTACTCAATAACAGACCATCAAAATATATGAAGAAAAAATTGGCAGAATTAAAGGGAGACATTCGTGGTTCTATAGTAACAACTGGAAACTTCAATATGCTACTCTCAATACTGGATAGAAAAAGAAGACAGAAGATAACTAATGAAATAGAAGCTTAAATAACACAATACACCAACTAGATCCACCAGAAATATACAAAACATCCTACCTAGTAACAATAGAATACACATTTTTCTCAAGTTCACAGGGATATTTTCCAGGATAGACCATATGTTAAACCACAAATTCAATTTCAGTAGATTTTTAAAGGTAACTATCATATAAAGTAACTTCTCTGACCACAACAGAATGAAACTAGAAATAAATAACAGAAGGAAAACTGGAAAATTAACAAATTTGTGGAAATTAAACAACAAACTCTTAAACAACCAATGGAGACCTAAGAAATCACAAAGGAATTGGAAAATACTTAGAGATTAATAAAAACAAAAACACAGTATTCCAAACCATGGGATGCAGCAAAAACAGTGCTAGGGGGAAATTTATAGCTAAAAATACCTACATTAAAATACAAGACAGATCTCAAATCAGCAACCTAACTTTACAACTTAAGAAACTAGAAAAAGAACAAAGTAAACCCAAAGCTAGCCGAAGAAAGGAAATATTAAAGATTGAAACAGATATAAATGAGATAGAAAATAGAAAAATGATAGAGAAAATCAATGTAACAAAAAATTGGTTCATAAAAAGATCAACAAATTGAGAACCTTTTAGCTATCTGGACTAATGAAAAAGACAGAAGTCTCAATACAATCAGAAATGAAAATGGGACATGGCTACCAAATTTATGAAAATAGAAAGGATTATAAGGGAATACTGTGAAGAATTATATACCAACAAATTGGACCACATAAATGACATGGGCACATTCTTAGAATCACAGAATTTACCAAGACTTAATCTTGAAGAAGCAGAAAATCTGACTAGAGCTATTATGAATAAGAAGATGGAACCAGTAATCAAAAATGTATTCCCTTCTCCTAAAACAAAAAACAAACAAACAATCAATCAATCAATCAAACAAACAAACAAACAAAAAAACCCTGTACCAAATGGCTTTTCTGGTGAACTTTCCAAACATTTAAGGAATAACTAATACCTAGGTTTTTTTCAAACTATTCCCAAAAAATTGGAGAAGTGATGCTGCCTAACTCATTCTTTGAGGCTGGCATTACCATAATACCAAAGCCAGACATAGACTTTAAGGAAAAGAAAACTACAGATTAATTTTTCTTTTGAGTATTGATGCAAAAATATTCAACTGAATTTAGCAGCATCTTAAAAGAATTACACAGCATGAGCCACGTGGGATTCATTCTTAGAATATAAAGATATTTCAACATACAAAATCAACCAATGTAATACACCATATTTACAGAATAAAAGAAAAAAATATACAATTGATGTAGAAAAAATTTGACAGCATTCAACAAGCTTTCATGATAAAAATAACAAAGTAGGAATACAAGGAAACTACCTCACCATAATAAAAGACATATATGAAAACCTCACATTGAATCATACTCAACAGTGAAAGACTAAAAGCTATTACTCTAACGTGAAGAACAAGACAAGAATACTTTCACCATTCCTATTCACCATAGTACTGGAAGTTCTTGCCAGAACAATGAAGCTAGAAAAAGAAATAAAAGACACCCACATTGGAAAGGAAAGAGTAAAATTAAGTATATCTGTTCACAGATGATATGATCTTATATACCGAAAACCTAAAGATTCTACACACAAAATCTTTAGAATAAATGAATTCAGCAAAGTAGCAGAATACAAAGTCAACACATGCATGCACACACACACACACACACACACACACACAATCAGTTGCATTTCTATATAATAACAATGAGCAATACAGAAAAGGTAGATAAAATAATTTCATATACAATAACATCAAAAAGAATAAAATACTTAGGTATATCATTAACCCAGGAGGCACATGGTTTGTATAATGAAAACTATAAAACATTGCCAAAGTAATTAAAGAAGACATAAATAAATGGAAACACATCCTGTGTTCATACCTTTGGAAGATTTAATATTGTTAAGAAGTTGATACTATAAATGCAATCCACAGATTCAGTATAATCTCTATCAAAATCCTAATGACATTTTTCTTTTTTACAGAAATACAAAATCCTAATGACATTCATATAGAATCTTCAGGAAACTGAAATAGCCAAAACAATCTTGAAAGAGAACAAAGCTGGAAGAGGATTTGTACTTCCTGATTTCAAAACTTACTATGAAACTGCAGTTACCAAGACAGTGTGGTATTAGCATAAAGACATGTAGACCAATGGAGTACAATAGAGCCCAAAAATACACCCTCACATACATGGTCCAGTGATTTTTAACAAGGATGTCAGACTATTCAATGGGGAATTGATAATCTTTTCAACAAATGGTAGTGGGAAAATTGGATATCCACCTACAAAAGAATGAAATTGGACACTTCTCTAACATCATATACAAAAATTAAAATGGATTGAAGACCTAATGTAAGAACTAAACTATAAAACAGGGTAAAAGCTTCATATTGGATTAGGCAACAAAGGTGCAGGCAACAAAATTAAAAATAGACTGCATGAAAATTTTTAAAAATGTGTATCAAATGATACTGTCAATAAAGTAAAAAGACGACTTACAGAAAGGAAGAAAATATTTGTAAATAATGTATGTGATAAGCAATTAGTAGCAGAATGTACAGAGAATAACTAAAATTCAACAACAAAAGTAGAAACAACCCAATTCAAAAAGAGGGAAGGACTTAAATAGACATTTCTCCAAAGAAGGTATGTAAATGGCCAATAAGCACACAAAAAGATACTCAACATCCTTAATCATTAGAGAAATGCAAATCAAAGAGCTACAATGAGATACCACTGCATACCTATTAGGATGGCTACTATTAAAAGAAAAAGAAAAAAAGAAAATGACAAGTGTTCTTGAGCATGTGCAGAAATTGGAACTCTTGTGCTCTGTTGGTGGGAATGTGCGATGATACAGCCACTGTGAAAAATGCCATGGTAGCTTCTCAAAAGATTAAAAGTAGAATAACCTTATGATGCAGAAATTCCACTTCTGGGTATTTACTCAAAAGAATTGAAAGCAGTCTTGAAGAAATATCTTCAAGAACGTGCACCCACATTCATGGCAGCGTTATTCACAAAAGCCAGAACATGTAAGCAACTCAAATGTCCATTGGCAGATAAAGGCATAAGAAAATATTACACACACACACACACACAGGAACATTATTCGTCATTAAAGAGGAAAGAAATTCTGGTATATGCTATACATGGATGAACTTGAGAACATTGTGCTAGATGAAATAAATCAGTTACAAAAAGCCAAATACTATATGATTCCTATTATAAGATGTGTTTAGAGTATTTATAGCAACAAAATAAAACGGTTAATTACTAAAGCCTGGGTGGAGGGAAAAATGAGTAGTTATTGTTTAATAGGTATAGAGTTTTAGTTTTATAGGATAAAAAGAATTCTGGAGATGAATGGTGATGATGGTAACACAACACTATGAATGTTTAATACCACAGAACTTTACACTTAAAATGACTAAGTTGGTAAATTTTATGTTATGTGCATTTAATGCAATAAAAATTGGGAAAAATAGAATAGATATTAATTTGCAATCAAAATATGTCTTATATTTTACAGAGAGGAATGCACTTTTTTTTGGACAGCATAATGTTTTGATCTATCATGTTCTTATTAGTGAAATATCTATATATTCTTCATGTTCTGTATATTGCCAATATAGCATGTTCTGTACTAGTGACACTTAGGTATTAATCTATTATGCCAACTGACCAAAGACCATATGAGTATAAATGTCTTGAGCTATTTTTCAAGAGCAGGCTGTAAATTCATTCAAGTTTAATGGCAGCTGTTTTGTGATTGTTTCTTTAGGATCATTGAGAAAATGTGCTAATACTGAATTTAAAATAAAAAGTGGGTGTTTGGGTTAAATTTACTTAATTTTAGACTCATCACTTAAGCTTTGGAATACTTTGGAAATATGAGAGACTACTTTTTATAGATTTTCAAAAGTATAGTATTGTAGACTGTTTTTGGTTTGGAGTGTTTCTAACAACAGTAATAGGTTAAACTGTGTATTTGTATGCTCTTTTGACTTGATTATTTATGATTTCACTGGAGAAAATTTGTAACAAGGTTATGGTACATTCCCCTTTCAAACTCATTATTTTATTAAACCATCTGAGCTCTCACATATTGTATTTTTTCCTAAAATGAGAATGTCAGCAGTTTGTTCCATTTTCATAATGAACTACAATTATCCTATATTAGAAACAGATTTTTACTTTCTGATGTCAGATTATTTTTTAAAAAATTATTCCCAACTGAACACAAGGGTATAATTTAATTTCTGCTGACATCATAAACTATGAGTTCAGCATAAGTAGTTCATGAATGACAGAAGAACAATTAAGTTAAATTATATCCTAAAGATTTATTCCAACAGAATAAAAGTTTTTTTAAAAAGTGTCTTCTATTGAAATTCAAATAATGTACTTTCTTCATAAAGGGCAGTGAGGCAGAATATCCTCCCCATAGAGTCATTATTTCATAAGTATGATTTAGATAGTATAAAAAGTATTTGTTATAATGTGAAGAATTAATTTTCATATAATTAATATATGGTCATAGGTTCAATTTTAAGTATTTTAAATACACTGCTTTTAATTTTTCTTTACTATTCAAAAGTCTTTGTTAAAATCGCAAAATATATAACATTCTTTTTCATTTTGTTAATTACAAATTGAAAACTCTATAACACTCATACTGAATAACTCTGACAGCATACTACCTTATGATAAATTATGCATAGACCATGTGAAATCAAGCAAGAAGCTAAATCACATTATCATGTTCTAAATGAGGAAAGTACCTTGACTTCTTAAAGATTATGTTAAAATATATTATTTTACAATTAGCAATGAGCACGTTTCCACAGGGATTACATGAAATTATGGATATAGTGACAATGATATTTTCTTTGTGTATAGCAATTCAGCCATCACAATGAATCAGCAACCTCATTGTGCTGATGCCTACTAAACATCTTTTAATTTTACACTCTCCATTTTATTTCCATCCCCACTCCTTTAGTTTGATCCACAATAACTCTTTCCTTGTCAAATCTTATTTACTTTTCCCTTCAGTGTTGCCATTTGTCTTCCTAGTGGACATATCAGGTCTATTTAAAATTCATCAATGGGTCTTCATCTCTTTTGTATAAATCCAAAACTTGTAGTAGGTTATACAATATTATAAAAGATAGTTTATAACTTCCTCCCAGGTCTGGTCTCTCCTTAATCCATGGATGGGGAAAAACTACGAGCTAATAAATACAAGTTTGTCAATATTATGAGACTTGATAAATAACTAGTAGATGCTGTATACCTTAGACTCTCTTTATTTCAAGCCTAAATAGATCTTGGGCATTACAAAATGCAGTGGCCAGATAAAACCAACATGCATTATATCTCCTTTTTAGGCTAAGGTAAAATTTTCAGATTGCCAAGCACTTCCACAATTTATCACTCATTCTGCCTCTAAATTCTAAGTGATTATTATAAAACTTTTTGGAATAAAATAATAATGCAAACACCATTGTTTCTAATCTACATAATTTGATTTCAAAATATTATAGTTTTAAGTGCCTGAGAGGTTTTATTTCCTTATCTCTTGGTGGATATTGTGCAAGAGTAGTGCTGAGCACCAAGCAATACAGGTAAAATTTTGTTTATAGCAGACAGAAATACAATCTAATAGCCATTAGAATGTTGTTAGGAATATGTACCTTTCTCCTTCCCTCATGTTATAATCAAAGTAGTGCCCATTTTCCTATAAAGGTACTTCTTCCTATCTATACCCTGAATCTCTACTTATCAGCCTCATGCCTTTGATCATTCCTTGTTCTCTATGATACTCAGTATGTTCTTTTCATTCTATTCTATTCTCACTGGCATTTAAGTATACATGCACTTCTTTTTTTTTTTGTAAGAAGACCTTGTCTTTACTTCTACATGCCATGCTGGTTGTGGACATTTGTCTAATTTCTGCTTTAGAACCAAGTTTGTTAGATGGATTTTCTACATTCATTCTGTTTTTTTCCCCCCTCTTAAATCCATTCCTAAAACCACTAAATCTGGATATGCCTTACACCACACAGTGAAACTATGCTCACTGAATCCAAACATTTGTCTACTTCTAATTTGTTTGACTTTGCTAATTTGACAGTTTGGGAGAATGCATCATTCTTGAAATAGTATACACACACACACACACACACACACACACACACACACACACACAATGTGCTTCACAGTTTGTATTAATTTCTTACTGCCATTTCACACTCAAAGTGGTCAGAATTGAGTTGATCATTGACATGGTCTGGATGTTTCTGTCCCTTGCCCCAAATTTGTATGTTGAAATCCAAATGCCCAGTGTGATGGTATTAGGAGGTAGGACCTTTGGCAGATGCTTAGGTCACAAGGGTGAATGGGATTAGTGCTTTTATGGAGGAGACCCTAGAAAGCTCCTCCCCCTCTTCCACTATGGGAGGACACAGCCAGAAGTGGTAATCTGCAGGCAGAAAGAGGACTTCTCACCAGATCACAGTGGCAGCCTAATTTTGGACTTCCAGCCTCCAGAACTGTGAGCAATAAATTTCTGCCATTTATAAGCCAGCCAGTTTATGACATTTTGTTATAGCTGCTTCAATGGACTAAAAGAGTTATCTTCCCAGATATGGCCTTCTGCCAGTTCCCTCCATTTCAGTCCTCTCTCGAGTCACTCAGTTAAGTACTTAAAGATGACAATTTATTTCTATCACACTCAGTCACAAAAACATTCATATAATGTAATAATTCTTACTGAAATATGTTTATTTTTCTCTATCAAGTCCCCACTGTTTCTCTTCAAGTCACTGTCAACCCTTCTCTAGATTATGACAAGAGGCTTGTAATCACTGTCCTCTAATTTATTTTTCACACCACAGACTCAATAATTTTAGTAACATTAACATATAATCATATTACTCCTTTAGTTAAAATCATGCAGTGTCCCCCCAACAAATCATAATAACAATTAACAATGATAATATTAAAATAATAATGAAAACAAGACCAAGTATCTGTATATCAAATGTCATATAGCAAGTACTAAGTGAATTGCATATACTAACACATTTATTACTCAAAACATCCTTATGAAATATGTATTGTTATTCTCTTTTTGTCTTTATTATGCAATTTTTGTGATTTATTTATTGATTTGTTTATTTAAAGATAAAGAAATTGAGGCAAAGACATGCTGAATATCACACAGCTAATAAAAGCACTGACTGGAACAAGAGATGGAGTTCACAGTATTGTTCACATGGCCTTTGCTGTGTATTTACTCAAACCTCCCCTTCTGACACATGATTTGAATGGTCAGCTCTAAATAATTGGAGTTCCTTAAAGAAGTCATCATTTCACTTGCAGGTCTTCTTAACTTCTTTACACTAAAAAACTCTTCATGTGGCTAATCTCATATCATTCTTCAGCCTCTCTTTTAGGATCACTTCCAATCAGAGACTTTCCTTACTCCCCAGATCAGGGTACTCCCCCGTGATGTGCATTTCCAGAGTGATCTCTACCACCTCTGTCACAACATTCCTATGCATTATACCTACCTATTTATTTGTTTATTTCTCTTGCTGGTGTATAGGTTTATAGAGGCCAAAAACCTTCTAAGTCTTGTTCATTGTTATACCTCTAGCCCTGGGTAGTATCTCTTCTGTGACAAGCACTGAATATACATCAGTTGAATAAATAAGGGCTCTAAAGATGAAGTATACACTATCAAGCAAAGCTAAAACATTTACAACCCTGAATACAAGATCCTGGTTCTTCATTCTGTACCTCATATCACATATCAAGTAAAACTTTTTTTATGTTCTGTCATAGATTGTATTTTATCATTTAAATGGTGTTAGTAACCTGGGGACCAATCTGAAATTTGGGCTCCTCCCACTTATCTAAGTATCAGGTTGGCTGTGCTTTCTCTTGTAGGGTTATGAGAAAAACAGCTTGTTTAAAGTACAAAGTAGGATGAGACTTCCTCACTTCCTGCCATGTTTTTGCAGACACAGATGTGTGTTACAAACTCTGTCTTACTAGGAACTAGCAGTCCCTGGAATGGTTAAATACGCAAATACTTGTAGCTACTCTGAATTTTAAAATATTATTTAAACACTGAACTGAAATGAACCACATTAAGAGTAGAGTGACCAGCCATGAAGAAGAAAACAGAAAGGAGGCAATTTGCGATTGTGGTTCACCCATGGAGAGAAAAGTCCTGTTTAGGGAAATCACAGGGATGATTTTAAACAATTGGAATAGAGATACTTGCCTCATTTTTTTTGAAAAATTATTTTTTAATAATTGTATATGTATAAGGTATACAACATTTATGTGTGTGTGTGTGTGTGTGTAGTGAAACAATTACTACAGCCGAGCTAGTTAACATATCTCCTCACTACTGTTACTGTTTTATGTGTGTGAATGATGAGAGCACCTGAAATCTACTGTCTCAGTAAACTTCCACTATTCAGAACAGTATTGTAAACTGCAGTCACCATGCTGTATATTAGAGCTCTAGACTTATTCATGCTGAGTAACTGCAACTTTGCACCCGTTCTCCATGTCCCCATTTCTCCCATCCCCCTTGTCCTGGTAACCACCCTTCTGTTCTCTACTTCTAGGCATTTGATTTTTTTAGAGTCCACATAAAGGGGAGATCACACAGTTTTTTTCTTTCTGTGTCTGCCTTATTTTCCTTAGCATAATGTATTCCAGGTTCATCCTATTTGATGTAAATGACAGGATTTCCTTCTTTTTTAAGACTAAATTATGTTATACACATACACACACTTAGTATTATATATATATATATATGTGTATATTTACCATTATGTATATACATATATTTAATATTATATATAGTTATATATACATATGTTTAATATATGTACATATATATGTACACATATTTAAGTTACTTCCATATCCCGGCAACTATGAGTAATGCTCTAATGAACATGGGGGCACAAATATCTCTTACAAGTGCAGATTTCATTTGCTCTGGGTGTACATACAGAAGAGCTATTGCTAGATCACGTGGTAGTTTTATTTTTTTATTTTTTGGAAGACCCTCCATACTATTTCCTATAGTGGCTGCACCAATTTGCATTCCTACCAACAATTTTCAAAGGTTCTCTTTTCTCCACATTCTCACCATCACTCATCTCTTGTCTTTTCTGAGACAGAGTTGAAGATTAAAACTGAGTCTTTCTGTCTGAAATCTCAATCTTCTAGCTAAACATAGTTGATTTTAGAGACAAAGCTATGAAATATAACTGGCATAAATAGTATTTTTCTTTGCTATTAGAGTGTTAATTAACTTAAATGTTACATTGTTTGCTTATTTGCTATATGTAATGTCTCAATGTAAAGGGACTGAGAAACTCCTCTTGCTCTAAGTCGGCTATGTATTTTAAGTTCAGTTACATTTTGGGGGGCACCTGGGTGGCACGGTCAGTTAGGTGTCTGCCTTCAGCTCAGTTCATGATCCCAGAGTCCTGGGATCAAGGCTGGGCTCCCTGACCAGCAGACAGTCTGCTTCTCCCTCTGCCCTCACACCACTCCCCGCTCGTGTTCTCTCAGTCTTTCTCAAATAAATAAATAAATAAATAAATAAATAAATAAATAAATAAATAAAATCTTTTAAAAAAAAGTTCAATTAAATATTTTTTAAAAAGTCAGAATCCACCTAAGAATTCTTTGTTTCTTAGTGTTTCTTTTGTGAGCTGGTTGAGTTTCGACTTGTGTGTATATGTTGTTTGTGCATATTAATTGTTGGAAAGACTTCTCTAACTTAATTGCTTCCAAAGAATTTTAAATTACCCAGTTTCCATAAGGATTCACAGACTTCTGTGGCCCACACAATTCGTGTGAATGGGTTGCTCAAAAGTTAAAAGTTCACAAGTCAGAGACGGTGTATGTTGAAGCAGGAACAGAGAATGTGAGTGTGGTTGCATAAGGTAAATGTATATTGGATAGGAAGAAATGTTTAAATTTGGCCTGTGGACTTTTGAGTCTAAGCAACTAATACAGAGAAGCTTGTTCAGTGAGAAAGAGAAATATAACTTAAGCATAAGACACTAAGAAACATACACATGAAATAATAAAGGCAAAACCATGATTTACTACATAAATAGTAAATTGATGAATTTGCTAACCGGGGCTAACATTATTTCATATTTTGACCCAGATTGCTGTGGTCAGATGGATATGTTGTGGGTTAAGTACTTGTTGACATTTAAGAAACATATTTCTCATATTATTCATTTTTAGAATGCAGAATTCATTGTGGTAATCACAGAAACTATTTTTCATAAACTCCTAAATTCTATCACTTTTATCTGCAAACACTTCATGAGTTCCAATATAATATTGTAGTAGAAGAGGAGCGATAAAGCTTTTCAAAAACTGGAAATTCTTGTGTGAACAGAATCCTTTATCTCTGCTTAGTCTACAGGGAAGTGTTACAATGATGAATGACTTTCAATTCCCCTACTTTCTTCTCCTTAGCATCACAAATTTTCATTCAGTACCCAACTCTCCTGTCTGACATATTCTACTTCTCAGATTGAAAAGTCCCATTATGGGAGTATTTGAACCTTCCTGTCAGTAGTAAATCAGAGTAAGTTTAGTCTGTTTATAATTTCTGTCATTTTCTAGTTTGTACAGTACATTAATGTAACTAATATTCTGACTTAAATAATGTTCATATCATCATCATTTAAAAGTTTCCTCACATTAAATGATGAATATCTCATCATAAACATAGAAAATTGCCTTTTATAAGACATCAAGGACTAAAGTCTAAGAATCTAAAATTCTAAATTTCACTCCCTGAGCTTTAATTTAAATTTGGAGCTGCTGTCTTTTAGCCAGTGGTATAACAAATCCCAGACAATGCAGATTTGTTTTGCTGAGCTCAAACATAGATGTCACAGATTTTTGTCCTTCCTTCGATTTCACATAAAAATCAAATAAGAGGAGAGAACAGATAATGTCTTTCCTTGCTTTAAAACAAACAAATAAAAACTGACAATGATTAAAAAGCATGGATAAAAAATTTGTGTATATATATATATATATATATATATATATATACGAAATAATTTCTCAATTTTCAGCTGCTTCTCCCAAAATCAATGGAAGTTAATTTATTAAGTCAATGGGGAGCCTGAAAAGCAAGAGTTCTGCTTGGTGTGCTGAAAACAGAATGCATATCTTGGGAAGTAGTATGGTATTTCCCTTTTGGAAAATAGCTTGCATAGACATGAAGAGACTGGCAGTTCTTAAGTGCTCAGTTCCCTCCCTGAGAAACAAGATTACATATCCCAAATATCCTATTTGATGCCTATACCCTGGAAGAAAGTAACCATGGACAGTTCAAGTGATCCATTTAAGGATAGTGGTAGTGAAACTTCAGCAGGAATATCAAATGAAATTTCCTGCAGAGTGGTGGGTTTGGCTTACAGAAAACAGAAAATGCTGAGAAAAATGCATATGCATATGTGATGAATACATTCTCATGTATCAGCAAAAGTGTGCAGAAAGCCTGTTCCTGCAGTTTAAGATTATGTCACCTTCATGGCTTATGCCTGGTGTGAGCAGAATTTCCTTCAGCCAATAACCTCTTTCCTCGCCAAATTTCAGCTGGAATAATTTGAAAGCAAGGGCATGTAGAATTCAGGAAGAAAGCAGATTATTTTGGAACAGGAACTTATGTAGGTGTGCAACAAACCAGTCATAGAAAAACAGGAAGATGGTAATTATGACACAAGCTTGCCTTTATATTTGGACCAGAGTGATAAAATAGAGAAGACATATCATAACTCTGCTGCTAAACAAATGCAAGTTATAGTTTGGGTGCCACGGTGATACAGGCCTTTTCCTCAGGTATCACCGTTCCAGAACAGAGAGCCAAAAGTAGCCTGTCCAGCACTGCCAAAGGGCCAGCTCAGCAGTGCCATATGATGCAACTTGACCCCTTGTCTTGACCACTGTGACAGCACCATAAGGTGGGAAGAATGTTAACCTTTCTTTGCAGGTGGCAAGTGCCTCTGGAATAGGATTTATCAGACCAAGAGTTGGATGTACTTTTGTGCAGATTGATTAATGTGGTTGCAACCACAACCTGCCCTAAGGTGTTAGGCCTGTGCTTGTTCTACTTACAAAATAGGAAAGTAGATTAAAAATTTTTTTTTACTTTAATAGTTTGGAAATGGGCATTTATAAATAAGAAAATTTCCATTTGTAAAGGAAGGACTTGCAGTGGGAGGTATGTATAATTAACTAATAATCAAAAGATGAGTTTTAAAATTGAGTAATATAAATATTTACATATTAACTTCACTTGATAAGTTTTCTGTTTTCTCCAAAGAAGTCTTTATTTATTACTACACATTTATAAACTGAACAGATGCTAAGGCTCAGGACTAGGTTCAAATCCTGGCATTGACATTAACCCTGGGAAATTATTTACTGCCCATACCCTTACTGCTTTTCTCACTATAAGTGCAGATCATAAGATTTCCCCCATTCCTGTGTTTGACGGGAGGCTTAAATGTGTTAGTGCATGTAGGCTATTCAATAAATGTTAGTAATTATTATAATTAATGTTGCTGTGATTAATAGCTTTTTATAAAAAATTTTAATGTTCACAAAGAGCTCAGTATTGAGCATTATTATGTAAATACAAACAAAATAAAGGACAATAACCTGTATGTATTTAATCATATTATTTTAATTATTTCAAATATGCAATGATATTGAAATATCAACATGTTAGCAATAATCACCTGAGCTGTGTGAGTTAGATCAAATTACAAGCTTTTACATATGTTAATTTCCATGTTCCTTTGTATTTCTATAATCATGTAAAAATAGTAAAAATTATTTAAGCACTATTAAAAATTAAAGTAATATATATGCTAAAATATAATGAATTATCCACATTAAAAGTATAAAAGGTGTATGTAAAAATTAAAATAATATGTATTTGGAAAAAGTCTTGCAAAAGATAGGGCAAAATGTCAGTCTTTTAAATGCAAGACCTCATATAATTGCCTTAAAAATCACAATATCCTTAAGTATTAAATAGACAAACAAAAACATAAATTACACATAGAAAATATGACTAGATACTACTAGGTATTTACCCAAAGAATACAAAAACACAAATTCAAAGGAATATGTGCATCCTGATGTTTATAGCAGTATTATCTACAATAGCCAAATTATGGGAATAGCCCAAGTGTCTATCAGCTGATGAATGGGTAAAGAAAAAGTGATATACATAAAGGTGATAATGATATATATAATATGATATTACTTAGCCATAAAAAAGAATGAAATCTTGCCATTTGCAATGACATGGATACAGCTAAAGAGTATTATGCTAAGCAAAATAAGTCAGTCAGAGAAAGACAAATACCATATGATTTCACTTGTATGTGGAATTTAAGAAACAAAACAAACAAGCAGCAGTGGGGGAAAGGGAGAGGGAGGTAAACGAAGAAACAGGCTCTTAACTGTGGAGAACAAACTGATGGTTACTACAGGGGAGATGAGTGGGGAATGGGTGGAAATATGTGATGGGGATTAAGGAGGGTACGTGCTGAGATGAACATCAGGTGTTGTATGGAATGTTGAATCACTCTATTGTACACTGAAACTAATATTATACTATATTTAACTAACTGGAATTTAAATAAAAACTTAAAAAAAATAAAACTAGTCTCTAACCATTTAGGCAATGACCCTTAATAATAACAATATTTTATTTCAATATATTGATAAAGAAAAAGAAGACTGTTTTCAAGTGCTTATGCTTTCACACAGTTTTACACTATTGTGTTTCTGTTAGACACATGTCACATATGCGTTGCTCATATATATAGATTTCTGTGGTTTTATGCATAGTCTTTTATCAACTCTATTTTACAGCCATGGAAATTGAAGCATAGAGATACTTCAGTATCTTCCTAATGTCACATAAACAGTAATTTATATTATATAAAGAGTGTATATGTATATTTATTATATATATATTATACACATATATATTAAAATTTTTTTGCATATAATACAGTATAGAACAAAGGTAAGGATGGGCAAACATTTTCTGTAAAGGGCCAGATAATAAATAGTTTATTCTTTGAATACCATAAAGTGTCAACTACTCAATTCTGCCATTATCAGGAAAGCAGTCATAGACAATACCTACAGGAATGACTTTCTTTTGTAAAAGCTTTATTTCCAAGAACAAGTGGCAGAGTGATTTGGCATATGACCATAGTTTGTTGACCCCAATCTACAGCATATAATGTGTGTATAGTGATAAAAGGTTTGAACAGAGAAGGAGTAACTGAAGTAGCCTAGGGAGCCGGGTGAATACATCCCCACTAACGGATACTGAGATCTGAGGAAGGAGTAGGAGTTAACAGTGCGTTGAGGGAGAGGCATTTGAGGCACAGAGAATGGGAACTGCAAAGAATACGCTGCTGCAGAGCTTCTTGGTTTGAAAAATTGGAAGAGCACTAATGTGACTGGAGTTCAAGGCAAGAGAGAGAGGCAAGGAAAAATCCATGCAGAGCACTATAAGCCACACTGAAGGATCTTACAGTTGTATTAAAAACCATGAAATCAATTCAGTGGTTTTCATGCTTGTAAATGAGGGTGACTTTTATTGGTTTTCTGGAAACACACACAGAGATGGAAGGTTGTAAGCACTAAGTTTATTGGGTGTGCTCTCTAGGGATACCATATAGAAATGCAGGTTTGACCAGAGGGAGAAGCTGACCCACCATACAATTCCAGCTGTGGTCACAACCTATTTTACAGGAAACTTTGAGATGATCCTTTAGAGTTGCCCCAAATTGTGACAAGAGGTAAGGGTCCTTAAGATGTGAATCAATCATTCACTGGCCAGGGCTTGCCCCCTGGGATAGGAGGGGTTGCCAAGATTGGCTTAGACCTACAGTAATTTCTTTTGAGGGTTTCAGCATCTATTCCCAGTGACTGGAGAGTATCTTCTTGCTGTTTCAACACAGGAGAAGGGATCTGGGAGGATCACCTCAGACTAGACTGGATTAGTGTTTTGATGAGATTATTCTGGCTGTGTTGTAGAAAACATATTGGTAGGGATCAAATGCAAAGGGAGAAAGACCAGATAGTAGTAAATACAGTGGTTCGGGTCAAAGTTATTTAAAAATTGAATTAGAACAATGGTGGTAATGGACATAGAGAATAACTATTAGTATGAGATATTACTGGGGAGTGCAGTCGATGGGTTTAGGAATATCTTGGGTATGGAGCATGAAGGAGATGATAAGTCAAGGACAAGTTTTGGTTTCTCATCTACAGAATACTGGAGTGACTGGGCTATTTCCAGATATTTTGAATATTGGAAGAGAGGCAGGTTTGGTTGAAAAGTCATGAAAAAATTTGGAGCATGCTGAGATTGAGCTAACTATTGTATGTTCAAGGGGTAGCTATGAGTAATGCATAGGATTTTGTGTTTTAGAGTTTGAGGGTAAAGATAAAATGTAGAAGTCATTGGTTTAATAATCCATGCTTACTATAGTTGAATATGTGAATGTGGTGGCCTATGTGAATTATATAGATAAGAAGAAAAGTAAACTTTGGAAGGTGTCTTCAGGAACAACAATATTTAACAACCCAGTAGAAGATATAAGAACAAACCAGGAGATTTGTAGTGTAATGGAAGTAAATTTAAGAGATTTTTTTTTCTTTTTTCAGAGAGAGAGAGTGAAAGAAAGCATGAGTGTCAGGGGAGGGTCAGAGGGAGAGGAAGAGAGAGAATCTTAAGAATCCCAAGATCATGACCCTGGAATCATGATCTGAGACGAAATCAAGAGTCAGATGCTTAACTGAGCTACCTATGAGCCCCAAGAGACTACTTTAAAAATAGTCAATAGTGTTGATTACTACAAGTTAATACTGAGACACACATCAACTAAGGTGAGACAGAGTTATTTCAGATGGATTTGGCAACGGATTTATAATACAGTTTGGAAGGGATTGAAGAATTGAAAAGTATATGAAAGGCTAACAAATGAAGGCCAAAACAAAACAACAAAAAACAACCTTCAAAAGCTGTTTCAGGAATTTGATTTTGATGCAGAGGGAAAAATATTGTATGTATCATAAGAGAACAAAACAAAACATTTTCCTAAATTAAGTCTATTCAATAACCAGAACATGAATCAAAACATTACCAGCAAATGAAAAATATCCTTTCTCTTATGCAGTCACTGCTCTTACTGATAATCACTATCCTGATTTCTAAAAACATAGGTTAGTTTTGATTATGTTTGTGTCTTGTATGAATAGAATCAAACAGTACCTACTTTAGTACCTGGCTTTTAAAAAAATCAACATTATATTTATGAGAAATGTTCATATGGTGATATGTAGTTGTAAATTATTTAACCCTGATGCTTTATAGTATTCCACAATACGTTTATCCATTCTACTGTTGGGCATTGAGTAGTTTACAGTTTGGGGCTCTTACAAAAATTACTGCAAGCGATAAGCTAACACAAAACTTTAAGTGAACATATATGCATTTCTATTGGGTATATAGTAAACCAGAATGGTATTTTTGTGCCATAAATTATACCAATGTTCAGCTTTAGTAGATGTGGCCAGTTCTGCACAGTGGTTTTATAAATTTACACTCCTACCAGGACTGAATGAGTTTCAGTTGTTTCCTATTCTTATCAATACTCCGTAGTTTGTTTTGTCAGTGTTGAGTGGAGTGAAATTGCATTGTGCTATTTCATTTCCTGGAAAGACACCTAATCATATTCGCCATTTGGATTCATTTTGTTGTAAGGTTTTGGTTTTTTTTTTTTCCAAGTGCCCCTCCCCCATTTTTCTATGGAGCTTTCTGCCTTTTTCTTATTTATTTGTTGAAATTCATTCTATTTTTGAGATTATAAGTACTCTGTTGAATAAACACGCTAGGGATTTATTCTTTCACCGTTTTAGTTGCATTTTTTTCCTAAGTGATGAACTAAAATCCTTTATTTTAATATAATTTCATTTGTCATATAGTTATCATGGACACTTGTGTGTCCATTTGATATTGCATATTCCAAAGTCAAAAGATTTTTTTCCTATGTATTCTTTTAAAAGCTATATTTTTACATTTCAATTTGGGATCTGAAGTCCATCAGGAATTATTTGTGCAAGCTAGGGACAGTATAATTTTTTCCCCATATTTAGCCAACTTGATTCAGTACCATTTAAAAGAACATTATTCCCTACTCCCACCCTCTGCTTCCCTACTCCTGACCTTGTACCACTGTGTTGCATTTGTCACCAGTTAGGTAAGATATGTGTGTGGTATCACCTTTGCACTCTCTCTTCTCTTCCCTTGGTCAGTCCTGTTACTTTGTAATAGGTCTTGGTGTTTGATACTATAGGTTATCTAGCTTTATTCTGTTTCTCTCTCTCTCTCTCTCTCTCTCTCTCTCTCTCTCTCTCTCTCTCTGTCTTTTCAGGATTGCTTTACTTATATTTGCTCTTTTCAGTCTCACATAAATTTTAGATTCAACTTATCATTTTTGGTAAAAAGAAATACTAAGATTTGGATTTGGATCTTATTGAAACTATAGATCAATTAAAGAAAAATAAAGTTTTCCAACCACAAACTTGTTGTATATCACCACATTTAATGTTTAAGAATTTTTTGTGTAGAGATCTTATATATTATTTGTCAATATTATTTCTAAACTTTGATGTTTTTTCATCCTATGTAAATAGTAACATTTTAAGATATTTTATTAGTAGTATTTATAAATATACCTATTTTTTCTATTGGTTTTATATCCAGTGGCATTGCTAAGTCACATATTTATTCTGTTAAGTTTGTTTGTAAGTTCTTTTTTTTAGGTATCTAATTATATTGTTATAATTATTGTTACACTATGACATCCATTTCTTTTCTTGGCTTTTTATATTGGCTAGAGATTCTGTTGCAATTTTAAATAGAAGGGGTAATAGTGGGCATCCTTGCTTCATTTCTATTTTAGTTTTCCTATTTTAGAACATTCTCAATAATTCAGCATATCACCATTGGGTACAAAAATTACGGTAGGTTTTTATACATAGGCTTAATTAGATGAGGAAAGCTTTCATCTATTTTTAGTATGGTTAGATTTTTTTTTAAATTATGATTTGGATGTTGTATTTAGTCAAATTTATTATTATGGTTAGATTTTTTTTTTAATTATGATTTGGATGTTGTATTTAGTCAAATTTATTTCAAATCATCTATCAAGATAATTGCTTTATCTTTATTTATTTATTTTTTGTTAATGTGGGAGAATCACACTGAGTGATTTTCGAGTTTTAAACCAATAATGTATAACTAGAATTAACCTCACTATATTTATATCTATAAAATATTTGGTGCTATTTCTTGAAGTACTCCTGTATATGGTCATAAGAGAAATTTTCATTAAAAGTGTATTTCTAGCTCATGCAGTATCTGATAGGGATTGGTAGGAACATCATGTTCTCAGTGAATTGGAAATGTAGACTCCTCTCCAAGATTTTATCCCCATTTAAATACATGGATTATGTCAGTTTGGTGGGGTAAGAGCGAAATTGAAGAGGCACAATGCTTTTAGCTCCCTGAAACCAAAAGTGACGTATTTCAGTTATAATAGGGTCCATGGCCAGAACCAAGTACAATACCCAACCCACTTGCAAAGAAAGGTTGAGAATATAAAAGAGCACCTATTGCTTACTGAGCATTGCTTTGCCTCAACTGTTAGCATTATATAAAAAGAGCATTATTCCCTACTCCCACTCCGTAGATTCATCTTCTGCTTCCCTGTATTAAGTCTAACTTCTGGTCAAAACTCCTATTTAAATTATGTTACCAATATTACTGAGTTTTCTCAGCATTCATATTTAAACTTTTGGTCTGTTGGGATGTCATTTGCTTTAGCTAGCATACTTGAACTCATTTTAAGTGGCTAGACGTTTAGAGTGACATCTTTACAGTGACTTTCAATGCATGTTTAGTTAATGACTAAAACACTGGATGACTCTTGAGTTGAGATTCGCTATTTAATATGTTTTCCCTACACTATATATTTAAAATCATTTTTTCTTGGATATACAAAGAGTGCAACATAAACCCCTTTTATTTTTTAAAAGATCTTATAAACTTAAATATAAGAAAACATTATCTTCAATCAATGCATTGTAATGCAGTGTAATGCATTGATTTCAAGAAAATCACATTATCAACAGATTATTAGGGCCATGGAATCCTAATAACCTCTTTATTTAATCCTGACCATTATTATTTTTTACTTCATTGGAATTATGTTTGGAGGATTAGGCTTCTTTCTGTTAATCCGACTTAGTAATATATTGGCTTCCTTAATATGAGTCTGTACCGTTACAATAATCTGTTAAATTTAGTGACCTTGTTGAAGTCAAATTTTCAATGCTTTTGTAAATCATACTTTCCCAAGGAAAATATTCCTCTTGCAGTTATATAATTATTAACATAAGATTTCGATTAATTTACAGAATTCCATGATGGGAAGTAGCAACAAATAAACAAGCCAGAAAATGAGAATGTATAGCTGTCTTGCTTAAATAAATGGAATCTATTTTTTTTAAAAAGGTCATTTTAGAAATGAGCTTTTAAAGGATAACCATTCGGCCCTTTCTTTTTGTTTCTCACATGTGTGCTTCAGACCTTAATTCTGCATTTTTTAAATGCTGGGTACTCTGCTAGGCATGAGAAACCCCCCCCCCCCCGATAAAACATAATCTCTTGCCTGTAAGCAGAAAATAGTCTAAGAGGAAAAATTAGGCTTGGTCACAGAGACACTAACTTAAAGCTGCTATAAATTTGGCACTAGAGATACAGAGAGCCCATTAGAGTAAGACCTTAAGAGACCCAAAAGGATGAATGAAGAAACACATTTCCTTTATGACTTGGTTGCATTTTAAAGTTGCATTTTTACTTTTCTGCATTCAGTGTCTTTATGAACTTTTCTATCACTTCAAAGAACTTGAAGTTTCAGGGCAATTCTTAGAGTCACTTTGAAATTCCTCCCATGTATTCAGCTTTTATTGCTAGCGTCTGCCACTAAGTGATTAATGATTGTTCATTAAGTATAGTTACCTTTGCCAGACTTACCATGCATAAACAAGAAAGGGGGAAACAGGAATATTACTATTTAAAATTTTCACTGATTCCTTTTTATAAATTAAAACATATGTATTATATATGTGACAAATTTTCCAGCTTAAGTTCAGTATACACTATGTAAAATGTATATTATAAATATTAAAAAGTAGCAAATAATTCTCAGAGCAAATTATGTACCTGTTACTAATTTATCCTGGGATCAATTGTTTATGTATTCAGTTGTGTCTTTCTCTAATCATCAAGCTTCCCCACAATATCTTTTATTTGTTTTATCTTATTTCTGTTCTTTTTCAATAGTTATCATCATTCAAAACATTCATCAATCAAAAACATTCATTCATTAAACATTTTGCAAATAATATAGTATATACAGGACTCTGTATATTCTTTGTGTTTGAATCTATTTATTTTGATATTTATATTCTTCCAGGAAATGCTGCTTCCTTACCTCTTTTTCAGTGGCCTAAATTGGCAAACTTTAAACCTTGATGTGTGTTAAAATTATTTGGGATACTTAATAAAATCCAGACTACTAGAACTTATCTTCAAAATTTTCATTTATTTAAGATGAATGTGGACCCGAGAGCATGATACAATATAGGTGATTTCAATGCAGGGGATTTGCATGATACAGACCATCCTGAAAGAAATATGAGGATAAGTTAAGAATAGTTATGTGTGAATTTATTAATTAATTAAGCACATTATTTTAGTATTATTTTAAGATTCACATAAAGTACTGATACTATGATAGACAAAATAATGACCTTCTCAGAGAGGCCTAAATTCTAATCCACATGAATATGGTAATTTATATGGAAAGGAGGAATTAAGATTACTAATCAACTGACTTTAAAGTAAGAAGATTATCCTGGATTATCCAGGTGAATCCAGTGCATCACAAGGGAGGAAGGAGGCAGAATAGAAGAGTCCAAAGAAATTTTAACTACTGAAGGACTGTCAGAGAAATACAACATTGACCACTTTGAAGATGTAGGAAGGGGACCATAAGCCAAGGAATGTAGGCAGCCTCTAAAAACTGGAAAAGGCAAGGAAACAAATTCTTCCCTAAAGCCTCCAGAAAGAATGTAGCCCTGTCAACAACTTGATTTTAATTCCATGAGACATGTTGGACTTTTTTAAAATTAATTAATTCATTTATTTATTGACATATTGTACTTCTAACCTAGAAAGTATAAGAAAATAAATTTGAGTTGAGCCCCTTAATTTGTGGTAATTTATTACAGTAGCAATAGAAAACTAATGCAAATACATGGCAAGGTGGATTTTTGTTATAGTTGTTTTTGTTTGTTTTTGAGACATTAATAAGAAGACATGAAAAGTAACAGTTTCCTTCCCAGTGCTTCCCTGTTTTTGGTTCCACTCCTAGAAGTAACTTTGTTCAATCAGTTGTGGGTTTTGTATTTTGGGTTTTTTTTTTTTTGTTGATGTTGTTTATTTGTGATTTTTGTGTTCTTTTGTTTGTTTTTAGTTTTACTGGTGTTCCTTTTCAAAGATATAAATATTATCCTTATGCTTCTATTTCCTGTTTTTTCTAACTGAGGTAGTAGCTGTCCATTTTTCACTAAAAACTATTATTATTAAAAAGTTATTATTATTATTAAAAAGTTTAAAATATATGTACTTATCTCCAATTCTCATTGTCTCTCCTCTTCTGAGAATCCAAAAGCTTTATAGTATATTTCTTGTTGATTTACATGTCTTGTCACATTAAAATCAATAAGTATCACTAATCACTTCTATTTGAGATAAATGTGTTAGTATCTTAATTTAATAACCACCTTTTTTCCACTTTTCCTACTGCAGCCTTCTGTCAGATTTAACACTATATATATAATATCTTAGTTGTTAACATTTTTTTCATTTTGAAGAACTGTAATAACTTTATACTCCATAGATAGATAAACTGTAAACATTAACCATAGAATTATCAGAATTTATAGTGTCAAGAGCATCTAAACGTTTTCCTTATGGATAAACCAGTTCCTTTATTTTCTAATTTGTATTTTCCCCTAATTACTTAATATTAGTTTTATATCAGCATTACATGCTCTGAAGTTTGTAATATACATTATAATGATATATTTCACATATAATATTATACAGACTTAGGTAGATATGCCATATATGACAAAAATAGCAGAGAGTGTCAGAGGGTAAATGGAGATAAACTTTACAAAGTATTTGTTTCAAATTATGAGTACAAAATTAACTCTAAATAGACTATAATAAATTAAAGATCCATATCCTAACACCTAATATGGAAAAAAATGATTCAAAGAATTAGCTAAATTGCCAATAGAGGATATAGAACAGTAAAAATACTCATTTAAAACAATGTGGACAGGAGAAGGAGATACAGAAAAAGAAAAAAAATGTTGGGACAAGTAGAAGGGAAGTAGCAATGTGTTAAACTGAACTCCAAATCTAGCAATAATTATATTAATTATGAATGGTTAACTGAGGTTTTAGATATTCCAAATATAGACATATTTCATTATAAAACATATCACCACTGATCTCTTCTGAAAGTCTTTAAGCTTTGGAAACGTGTCAGGGTCACAGTGGTGGATACAAGTTGCCAATGGTTCTAACTTCATCTTTAAAGCCTGAATTTTATCATTGGAAACGCATACTACCAATTTCCTTGAACTGACAGATTCAATTCATTCACTTTTTTTATTTTAATGTTTTTTTGTTATATTATGTTAGTTACCGTACAGTACATCCCTGGTTTCTGATGTAAAGTTCGATGATTCATTAGTTGCGTATAACACCCAGCGCACCATGCAATACGTGCCCTCCTTACTACCCATCACCAGTCTATCCCATTCCTCCACCCCCCTCCCCTCTGAAGCCCTCAGTTTGTTTCTCAGAGTCCATAGTCTCTCATGCTTCATTCCCCCTTCTGATTACCCCCCTTTCATTATCCCTTTCTTTAAGGAAATATCTGCCAAATACTCAAGCCAGAATCACCATAGTTGGCTGTCATGGATTCTTCCAAGCAAAAAAATATTTCATGAAAAAGCAGCTAGTTTTCATACTTCAAAGAAATGTACAAGTTCTTTTTTTTTTCAAGACATTCATCATACCTCTGTATATATCAGAAGAGTTTTATACCTATTTCTCACTTCATCACACAGAATATTAAAAAGAGTGTATATTCAAAGGCTCGGATTTAATAATTTTAACAGTTTTATTGCTTCATTGACATTCCTAAGTAAAATGGGCTTTTTTTTTCCCTTTGCAAATTTATGAGAGTGGAGGATACAATGATTACTATATTACTTTTTCTTGCTAATTCTTTGATTCGTGATGAGATACCAACAATTTTACTTACCATAACTTTTGTATTATTAATATAGATGTCAGCACACTGAAAAGGTCAAAACTGTCATTATTATTATTAATATGATCTTGATTTGATTACACTCTCAAAAAGTTCATTATATACATATATAATGTACATACACATATATATGTCAAAAATCCAGCAGAAGCAAAACTAAAAGCAGCAGGTTAATAAAATAGTAATTAGGAAGGGTTTACTGTGCATGTAAAAAGAATGTGTAAACTGGGAGATCTAAACCATCAGTGGAATGAGATTCCAGTAAATTGTTCCAGGACAGTCTATAGTGAAAATACAGAGGCTGTTTATTTTTTATAATGATTGGTCATAGCATTAAAGTTTTTCTAGTGACAGTTGATTTAATTATTTGGTTAAAAATGCTTACCTTATGCCATTTTTGGGGAACAGCTTGTTTTGTTTATGATTTTTAGAAGCATTTACAAGAAGCAACCCAGTTAAGTTTTACTTATTTTGCAGAATTGGCTAAATTAAGTTTTGCTTATGTGGCATAATTGGTTTTGTCTGCTCAGGAAATTTTTAAGCCTGCTCTTCATTTTGTATCTAATTTTAACATATATATGTACTATATACATTTATATATAATATACATATGTATGTTTGTGTATATATATATATATTTCTACAAGCGGGGCAATATAAACATTTTGGTTAAAGGGTATATGGGAATTTTTTGTACAATTCTTGTATCTTTCTGAAGACTCGAATTTATGTCAAAATTAAAAATTGACACCAGAGTTAGTAAGTAGCACAAAGTGCCAGATTGGTAAATCAGATGCACGAGAATCAGAAATCTTACCAATTCCAAGCATTCCAATAATTTTATGTATATGAGGAATTGCAAGGGACAGGGAAAACACAGAGTTCAGGGTTTCATTGCTACCTCCCAGATCCTTTCTTGCCATGTTTGAATGGTTTTTGGCCCAGATTTAACCTATGAAGTTGCAGAGTGGCCATGCAGTCCTTACTCACACAAAAGGGATCTGTCTCAGTAATAAGACACCTTCATTTTATTTTTTTTATCCCAATAATCACATAGCTTACATAAAAATTTCAGGGCATCATACTCCATAAATCCATAGATACTGTGTTGGTTTAACATAATCTAACATAGGCCGGATAGATAAAGACTCTCTACTAGTAAATAACATTAATGTTTTCCAGGAGATATATCATTAACATCTTATAAGGGGATGTGACTAGATCATCTTTCGTACTTTACCTGGCTGTTCCTGATAAAAGAAGAAAATAGATTGCAGGACTATTCCTAATTCTTTTGTTCCCAACTAGAAGGTGAATGGGGGGAATTCTAATGTATATTTACACATAGGTAATTCCGTATTAATGAAACTGATCATGCTTGGGGGTATTAATGGAAACCTTCCTAACAGATTTTATGAAAGAAAATTCTGAATAATATTAACTATATTTTAGGCTTTGGTATAAACATATTTTCCTTGAAATGCATTTGTTCATGAGGATCACTTTGTCCCTGATACTTGATTATTTTTTTTTTTTACCAAAATAAGTTTAGAAACTTAAATAAATGAAAGCTTCTACAATTTTAGGAGACCATAAAATGAAATAAGTGGATGAGAAATTAATCCACTCCCTTGAGTTTAAAATTGTAAAGGAAATCTTTCAAAAGTGTGGATCACTGTGTCAAACGCTACAGTGAAGTAAGCTGAGAACCAAGAAATGACTATCAAATTCAGCAACATATTGCTGACTTATTTACAAAACAGTTTCAGTTATCTGTGGGGAAAATACACATTACTATGTATCCGAAGGTGAATGTCATCAGAGAAAGTCAAAACCTTTAGTTTAGCAAAGCCTTTCAAAGTGTTTTGAGGGGCGCCTGGGTGGCACAGCGGTTAAGCGTCTGCCTTCGGCTCAGGGCGTGATCCTGGCGTTATGGGATCAAGCCCCACATCAGGCTCCTCTGCTATGAGCCTGCTTCTTCCTCTCCCACTCCCCCTGCTTGTGTTCCCTCTCTCGCTGGCTGCCTCTATCTTTGTCAAATAAGTAAATAAAAAATCTTTAAAAAAACAAAACAAAAAAAAGTGTTTTGAGAATCAGAACAGTAAATGGAAGAACATACAGATTCATATCATTTATTTTAAAATGAGAAATATAATACTGTATTTCTGTTCTGATAAGGATGATGCCATAGACAAACAAAAATTTTATAATCTAAGTGGAATTAACTGGAGGATCATAACATTTGGGTAGGTCAAGAAGTATGTTCTAGTACATATTTGAAATGAAAGAGGAACGAGAGTAGCAGAAATAATTCATCCGTTGTAACTAGAGGGAAAACAGAATATGGAGGTAGAGCTTTATGGGAAATTTTTATGATAAAATGATACTGCATATGCCTACTGATAGCTCCCCCCCACCCCCGGCCCTTCTTCCTACACAGTAAAATAGGAACCAAGATTAGTAACTGAGAGTCAGGACTGGGAGTTTTGAGGTCTTAAGGAAGAAGAGAAGGGTGAATAGACTAAGTATAGAGAAAATTGCTCAGCACGGTATAGGATAGTTGGGTAGTTCTCTGACCAATAAGAACTTTGTGGTTATAAATAATAATTGAAATAATTCAGTGTGGTTGGGATGTCTCAGCAGCCTTTTTAAAATAATACAATTGACAGGGGCACCTGGGTGGCACAGTCCATTATCCTCTGACTCTTGGTTTCGGCTGGGGTCATGATCTCAGGGTCATGGGATAGAGTCCCCTGTCAGGCTCTGTGCTCAGTGAGAGTCTGCTTGGGATTCTCTCTCCCCTTCCCTCTGCCCCTTCTCCACTCACACATGCGTGTGTGCATGTGCATTCTTTCTCTCTAATAAATAAATAAACCCTTACAAAAATAAAAAATAAAAAATCATATAATACACAATATTTAGGAATAAATAAAAATAAATATCCAGAAATTGTATTAAGATAATGCTAAGATATTAGTGAAGACATAAAATAGAATCTAAATGAATGGAGGAAAAAAAATCTTCCTAAGTGTGAATCTCTGAAATTCTGAAGATTTCTATTCCTAACAAATTAATGTAGTTTTTCAATGTAAATTGATAGAGTGTTAATAAAATTTACTTGGGTGAATAAGCAAGAAAATATATCAGAACTTTTTTTTAAGTAAAATAATATGGATAAGATTTTCTAACAAAATTCAATTCCTGATGCTGTATTTTAAAGTAAGAAATGATAAAAATCATTTTATCTTTATTAGATCCTAATCCTATAAAATTTACAATTCTTTTTTGTTTAAATGCATTTTTCAATAAACAATAGGATTAAATGTCAATTTGTTGAGTGCCATCAAAACACATTACATTTCACTGAAAAAGTCATATAAATAATGATCACACATGTAGCAAAGCTTTCAAAATTTTAGAATTACCTTTCACAGAATTCCTACGGCTAATGTAAGGTACTATTCTAAACATTCATGAACTCCACTGGCCATTGTTAGACAATGCTGAATAAATGGGGAAGGGCAACAGGTACTCAGTTATTGCTATCAAGCAATATCCAATGACTGGAGTAGAGAAAGGAGCAACTTAGAAACCAAACCACTGTGTTTAATGTTGAAAGAGCCCCACACCCTTCCAATCATGAAAATATGTTCAGTTAAATTATTTGAATGCAGCATATTAAACATGTTTTCATATTGATAGGAGTTTTGTTTCTTTTTTTTTTAATGTTTTTTATTATATTATGTTAGTCACCGTACAGTACATTCCTGGTTTCTGATGTAAAGTTCGATGATTCATTAGTTGCGTATAACACCCAGTGCACCATGCAATACGTGCCCTCCTTACTACCCATCACCAGCCTATCCCATTCCCCCACCCTCCTCCTCTCTGAAGCCCTCAGATTGTTTCTCAGAGTCACTGGAGGAGATAATGCTAAGTGAAGTAAGTCAAGATTTGTTTCTTTTTAAGGTGAAAGTCGGATAATAGACTTATTTCTTTTTTTTTAAATTTAATCCATTAGCAACTAAAGAATAATTAGAAATTCTTGTCACACAACAATTTCCAGCCTTCTCAAATACTAGCTTCTATTTCTCTAGCCTCATAAACGTTTGGAAAGGAATTTATGACTTTAACTCCTGTGAAGTCACATTTATGATGATGCTCCTGTGACTAGTTTATTTGATGCCTCATAAACGACAGTTCAATGTTTATTTTTAAAACATGGGTTTTAAAAGTTAACACTGCATTTTTATTTGATTTAATCTTTCATTTTATAATGAGAATTTGCATTCCCAATGACTTTGCATCATAGCATATTAATGAGAAACATGAAAGAAGTGATGTAGACCTTTCAGAAATTATGTCAGTTGACATATTTTGATCCACAAGTGCTGGCATGTGAAATATTCACAACCTTAATACTCTATTATTTTGTGATTCATAAAGGCAGGTAAATCATTATATGTGCATTCTGGAAAAAAAATCATTCTTTTCCCCAAATAGAAACACTTATTTTTATGACAAGATTTGAATCATTTTAGAATAGGAAAAAAAGAGCTATTATATTTGAGGCTGTTATTGATGGTATGATATTTATTGGCATTAAAAGGCTACTAGCAGGTTAGTCCTGAACCTGGTGTAACAGAGAGAATATTTACTGTGCACCTCCTCTGTGCCCTGCATCGCTCACTAGGAATGCAAAAGTGACAATGATATGGCATCTAATCCCTGCCTTCATAATCATATTCTAGTTTATAAAATAGATCCATATACATTATTTCCCATAAAAAAACATTCTAAATAATCTGTGTTTCCTTCTAATTATTGGTAAATATATGTGTGTATACATACACATACATTTATAATGTTCTAAAATAGTTTATATATTTATTATATTTATATTAATATAATGTCCTAAAGAATTGTATGTGTGGTGTGTATATATAAATATTTATATATACGTATATAATTGAAAGGTTCAATCTCATTGGTATTTCTTCTTTGACAGTCATAAATTACTGATTGTTTTGTAGTGGAATTGTTATGGTTCACAATCGAATATTAACTTATTAATTTAACCAAATAATTGGTGAACCAATGGATAAAACAAAGTGAACTAATTTAACTCCATTTGTTTCATGTGACAAAAGTCCATCTGGGTAAAACTAAGCATTTACCAAAACAATACCTGATGTAAAATTCAGTTATGAAAGCAATAGCTTATTTATGATTTTACTAATAACACTATAGGAAAGGATAAAGCTATAAGAAATATTTTTAAATAATTGACAGTATTATTAAGAAAGGAAAGAATGACAAAAATATAAGAAAGCAAGATTTGGGTCTTCAAACAGCAAACATTAATGCCAGAAGAGAAAAGCCCTTTCCATGCTTAGATAGAAACTTATGTAAAATGAATCACAATATCCAACATTACCAATGGAGGAAAATATTTTGAAAAACTAATACAGAAATCCTCCAGGGAGAAAAGAAGCAATATATTGATGAAAATTCTGGGTTAATATTATGGTTTCTTACTAGGAAAAAGGATTCTTCATTACCATAAATCTTTAATAATCTCTTTTTACATATTTTAATATTCTAGTCTTTTTTTTTTTTTTTACAGATTTTGATATATAAGCTATGTGCATGAAGGTTTACATTTTCACAACATCTAGTTATCTACATTTGATTGTTCTTGGGCTGTGATTCTCAAAGTTGAGTAACAACAGGTCACTTATGGGCTTTTTAAAATTATTGACATATGGGATCTATCCTAGAAAAAAATTAAATCAGAACATTTACAAGTGTTTTTGAAAGCTTCCTATGTGATGATCATGATCCCAGAGCTGGGATACGTAGTCATATAAACTCTTCAGATTCAACTTACCGACTGAACTCATGTCCTTCCAATACAACCTGGTTTTTTTTCAATAGCCCCTCCAACAGAACACCATCTTCCATATAGTTCTACAAGCCAGCCTAGGAAGTATTCATCATACCTCCCCCTTTCACCTCCTATGTCTGATAAAACACCAAATCAGTTTTACCTCCTAAGTATTTTGTACATGTGGCCTTGGTTGTTTGTTTCTATAGCCTCTCACAGTGACTGCTATGAGAGCATCCCCCAATTCTCATTATTCCACGGGCTACCCAACAAACAATTCTCCATGCTGTAGTCAAGGCTGTTCATTTAAGAAAAAATAAATAAATAAAACATCTAATCATGTAACTTTCTTGCATAAAAAGTTTTATTAATGGAAATAAATTTCAAAGGGATCATTACAAATAATACTAGTATTATAATTAATTTTCACATAATTTTCATATTGTGAAGAACTTTGATTCATTTTCAGGAAAAACAGTGATGCTTGTCTTATGATTATATGAGCAGTTTTAGGTATCAAACATTCTCTTTAATGGAGAACTGGGGTGGGCTACTAAATTATTTCCTGTTCAATCAGAATTAATAGCAAAATAACTGGTTGCATATAAACACCTACATACATATGCAGGGTTTCTATGTATTTTAAGTGACTAAGTTCTTAAACTTGACTATTATTACAGTATTATGAGTAAGTATATGACAAAGTGGAATTAATAGACATTACAATTTGCATAAAATCAAATATTTTATGCTGAATGGACTCTTAGAGCTCATGATGAACTCATAGGGGAAATAATTGTTTTTAGATATATGCTGACTAGCTATTTTTCTCTCTAGATTTTTTTTGTAAGAAAGATTTTCAATGCTAAATGTGATCTTTTAAGTTACTTGGTTTTATTTTTATTTATTTTTAATAATTGAGATAATAATGTCTTGATGTTAAATAGGCATTTGCTCCATGTAAAATATATTCCCTCCACTCCATATATAGTTATTTGCCTTTATCATCTTATAAGCGTTGTGGCTCTGGGATTTGAAAAAGGTAATTAAATATAAAGCAGAGGATATTTTTGTGGAGAAGGCACCTAATAATAGAGGTTAATTAGCTGCTTGAATGTCAATAGGAGTATAATGAAAAAACACAAAGGAACACATCAGCAATTAAAAATAGAGCAAATATGTTAGAATTCTAATGTATTTATATACAGCAAATTTAATGAACACCATACAGGTGTTTTCTAAGATTTACCCATTCAGGTTTAAAATATAAGAGGATACCACAATTTTATTTTATATATTTTTTCAAATTTTTATTTAAATTCCAGTTAATTAACATAGGGTATAATATTGGTTTCAGGTGTAGAATTTAGTGATTCCTCACTTACATACAACACCCAGTGCTCATCACAAGTGCCCTCCTTAATACCCATCACCACTTAACCCATCCACCTGCCCACCACCCCTCCAGCTGCCCTCAGTTTGCTCTCTATAGTTAAGAATCTGTTTTATGATTTCCCTTTCTCTTTCCCCCACCCATGTTCATCTGTTTCATTTCTTAAGTTCTACTAATGAGTGAAACCGTAATGGTATTTGTCTTTCTCTGACTTATTTTGCTTAATATAAAGTACTCTAGCTCCATACACATTGTTGCAAATGGCAAGATTTCACTTTTTCTTATGGCAGAGTAATATTCCATTGTTTATATATACATATACATATATATATATACCACCTCTTCTTTATCCATTCATCAGTCAATGGACATTTGGGCTTTTTCCATAATTTGTCTATTTTTGCTAATACTACTATAAACATCAGGGTTCATGTATTCCTTTGAATCAGTATTTTTGTACCCTTTGGGTAAATACCTAGTAGTGCAATTTCTAGATCATAAAGTAGTTCTATTTTTAACTTTTTGAGGAATCTCCATGTTTGTTTGTTGTTTGGTAGATTCTGAAAGAACCAACTATAACTCATTGAGCTATTTGACTATTTAGTGAGGAAATCCTGAATCTCCCAACTGGTCCTTCATCTCCATTACAGAATAAAAATCAGATTGGGGCCAAGTACTTTCTTTTCTTGCTTGCTTTTTTTTAAGATTTATTTATTTATTTGAGAGAGAGAAGGGGGAAGGGGCAGGAGGAGAGAATCTTCAAGCAGACTCTCTGCTGTGTGTGGAGCCTGCTGATGTGGGGCTCGATGTGGGGTTTAATCTCACAACCCATGAGATCATGACCTGAGCTGAAACCAAGAGCTGGATGCCTAACTGACTGAGCCACCCAGGTGTCCCAGGGGACAGTTACTTTCTTTGAGAGCTTTGTTAGGGGTTATTCATGGTTTCTTGAGTGATCAGCGTCCTGACATTATATTATCATAAGTATCAAGTCATAAGTAGCAAGTAATGCAGAGAATGCTGTCTAGAATATTCAGGCCTCTTAACACTAACTATTTGTAGTAAGTTTAATAAAACATCCAGATCCCTAATAGACTGTGGTACTGGTCTTAGGCTTCTTGAACCATGTTAAGCCCTTCATTAGCCACATAGATGCCAACCTTGCTATCCTAGGAACAGTAGTACAGTATGATAAAGAATAAGAAAATAGACCAATAGATTTTGCCATCTAGCATGCATGAGAATTAGACCCATGAACTAATAACAAATTATATTTCTAGCCTTAAAAAAACTATCACCCATACATCTCACAGTGCATTTTTTGAAGTATGGATGGACTGTATTCATCTTACATATATGCTTTCTAAATTAAATGAAAGAAGGCAATGGTGGCTTTTTATAAAAGACAACACAAGTTTCAATATTGGCTGCATAGCAAATGTCGTGAACAAGAATATAGATACTCTTTTCTAAAAGAATCCACATGGATAGTTGAAATTATTCCTTAGGACAGAGTCAGGCAGTTTAAGATTGTAAAGGGAAATAAGCAATACACCTGGAAGGTCTTTTGCCTTGAGTTTGAGGATTACCACGAAGCAGCGCTCAACCCAATAATTAGTGATTGACACTAATTGTCACTATCACAATTAGGGGTAAAAAAGTGAAGGAAGTTACAACATGCTGTTTCTAATTTTAGGAAAGTGACAAAGGGAAAGAACCAAACTCCTGGCATTAGAATTTAAGTTCATCTACTTTTTCCTGACACTTTGTAATAAGAATAATATGAATTTTTCATTAATGAGTTTTTTTTTCTCTTTTTAACTTCCTAGGTCTAGGCACTGAGTCTTTGAGGGAGACAAGAATTCTCAGAATTGACCCAGTTGCATTATAATTCCTCTCCTTAGATTTGGGCCCAAATTCAGATTATTCAAACTGTAATAGGCTTGTTTCCTTCTTTCAGGAATCCACACATCACACAGTTGCTCCTTGATACTTTCCTGTCCTTGAATTAAAGATCTTAATTAAATGAAATTTTCACCCATAATGTTGGAAGGAAGACTATAGGGCATGGTGAATCATAACCACTTGGACCTTTTTAGCACTCTGTATTTGTTTTTCCTTGCTACATTCAAAAGCGTCTTTCAAATGATAGCATCATAGATCATTTCTCTCAGCTAACCTTTGGAGAGATTTTGTTTTTCCATAAAAAGTTGTCTGAATTGATGATAGAGGATAGATAGACACATGTATTTCAGATGTTTTACATATAAACACATATTTTACCAGATTTAGGTTTCTTATTATTTCTAGGCATACACATGTTTCAAATTTAACTGAATGGTTCATAAACTAAATATAATCTTCATACACAAGATATATGTTATAAAAAAGATTGTTCGAAAGCTACTAAAAAAGAAAAAATGAGAATATAAGTAGCCTCATTTTAGACAAACTACTAAAAAACTTTAGTAAATATTCTAATATTATAAAAAATCTGTAAGGAAAAGGAAGACAATATTAGTAAAATTCTTACATGTGAAATAAACTATGAAGATGATACGTTCAAATACATATAAATTCTCCAAAAGTGAATCTAAATAATATAAAAAGATAAATTTTAATGTCTGATATTCTAAATATGATTACAGATACATTATTTTCATCTATATAAGTCAGATATCTCTTAACATTTCAAAATTTAACTAATTATTTGCTGTAAGACTTTGATAGGATTTAACAAAAAAAGGTTTGTTCCTTTTTGTGTTAGCATATTCAGACTTTAGTGTTCATCTGTGGCTAAATAAGATATTAGATTCCTTCCTATTAGAACTGTGTTTTAGAATACCATATTATGACTTATTATCAAAGAAATATGGTAAAAGCCCTGATTGTTTTTTAACAAAACATGTTAGATAGAAAGATAGGACTGTGCAGATGAAATTTCACTGGTTTGGGAATCTCAGACCCTCACATAATTCATAGAAAAATTGCTAATGCTTTGGAAGAAGACAGGTACATTTCATACTTTCAAAAATTGATTTCTCAAGAGTGTAGAAATACAGAGACCTTATGGGTGGTCAATGGTGAGAATAAATGGAATAGAAGGAGCACAGGAAGTTCTTTAGAGATCTTAATCATCTGTGCCTTTAATATGGTAGAATATATTCAAAACGGTGTATTTGTTTTTGTAATTAGTAGGTCTCCAATTCCAGTGGATGAGAAGAAAGGAAAAATTGAATGCTTTTCTGAGAAGTCTAGAATACAGCAGACTATTATATGAAGCTTTTTAAATGTTCTGTTAACTGCTAGGTCATGAATTAATGACTACCTTATCAGAAAGAACTGAAGACAATTTAACAGATCCATTTCTAAACAGGCTGTTTATAATGGGAAAACATTGTAGCTTTTTTTTTTTTTAACAATAGTTTAAAATGATTGTCTTGTCTTGGACAAGAGTAAGTCCTGTTAGGAATTTAGGACATTGGATACAACAGGAAAATAAATTTAAATGAAAGAGATAAAGATCACATAAGTGATTAATGTTTTTACTATATATTATTACGTTTGATGGACAAAATCAGTTGAAGTTAACACAGAGTGAGACTGAAAAACAATTGCCTCTGATATTTATTTTAAAGATTTATTTATTTATTTGAGAGAGAGAGAGAGAGAGACAGGCAGGCACGCAGACTTCCCCACTGAGCATGGAGCCAGACATGGGGTTGGATCCTACAACCCTGAGCTCATGACCTAGCTGAAATCAAGAGTCAGACGCTTAACCGGCTGAGCCACCCAGGAACACCACAATTGCCTCTGATATTAAAAAAGAATTCAGATAATTAATTTTGAGGTAATCTGCAAAATACTAATCACAGACACGATTAACACTTGGTATTTTCTCATCATTTTTGAAACAACCACTTCAATGAACATCTTGAAAGCTATTTAGTTATTAGTATAGAAAAAATTTTGGTGAATTATAAAACATTAATATAAACAAATTTATTCAAATATATATTTATTAATTTGTATAAAATTAATCTGAGTCCTGGGAATTGGATTTCAGTCTTTTCAAAATTCCTCTCTTCACATGAAACAATTCTGTTATTAATGTAACTCTTAAGTACCAAGTAGGTCTAACTAATGAATATTATATACCTATTTTTACTTATTTTTCTTGTTTGCTGATTTAATGAGCTTTTCAAACTTCATTGAGAAAAAATTGACAAATGTAAATATTTAAAGTGTACAATATGATTTTATAACATGTGTAGTTTACTACTATATATTTACACATATATATACTTTCCCCAAACAATATATATAAATTTTCTATATTCCTCTATCTCAAATGATACTGCATATTCATTTTATAGACCTTTGTTCCCTATTGTTTGTAAAATTTTGCTTATTCCAACATATTAGCCCTACACATCAATTTAAGAAATAATAATTTCATAATTTGATAAATAAATACTGAGAAGTTATTAATTCATTCAGAATTGTATAAAATATTTATTTTCACCAAAGTACAGCTCTATTAACATTTGAGTTCAAATGATATTCCTCCCCCAAATAATATTAGTATCTTCCCAAATTCTCTAAAGTATCGAACTCATTATAGGATGACAAAATGGATTTTCAAATTATCTAAGTAAAGCATCTAAATATCTTCTCTTTTTCTCTTACTCTGTGTCAGTTGTTTACTCTCTGGTGTCATTTATTCATTTAATACTGTGTTGTAATAGAAGGCAAGTTCCATGAGGCAGAGGCTTTGTAAATTTATTCATTCAAATAACCCCACTTTATAGAAGAGTGCTGAAAACATAGTAGTTACTAATAAAATTGTCAAATAAATAACTGTTTAAATTTAATTTTTTCACTCTATTTCAAGCAATTGTATTAGCTGATCTTCTTTGCCTGTGAAGTAAAACTTGTTAGGAATTTTAACTGGAAGAATGTAAGCAATTACAATAACTGGATATATTTATAAACTTTTACTCTCTAAGCTGCACTACACATTGTAAACCTTTGTTTTCATGTAACATTGGTCATTCTTCCTATTTGTGTGCTCTCTTGGCTTATTTCAAGAAATTCTGTGTATGAGGCCTGACCCTGGAGAAATTATTCTTTGGGAATATAATGCTATGGTAGGATTTCAGCCTTCCTTGCTTTTGTTTGTTTCTGACAATGGTAATTCTATTGAATAATATTGTTACTTCTCTTGATAGAATTTTAATAACTTAATTATTTATGTAAATCAAGTTGGTTATCTATGGATACACAGTTATATATCTAATAATTTAATACCCTCAGCCTCTTGTCCACAAATCTGGGTCTAATTCATATTTACCTCTTCCGTAATTACTTAGGGCTCAGTAATTTTGTTAGGTGAGTGCATAAATGAAAAATAGTAAACAATTCTTATATAGAGAATATCATAAAATAACTTTTTTTGGTTATTTAACATAGTTATTAACCTCTAATCTAAAGATTCTGTATTACTAGTCTAAGAGTCTTATGTGTACTCTGTGAAGTAAATTATAAAACAAAAACAAAAACAAAAACTCCTACAAATAGCAAATAATTATTTTTCAGTAATCAGAAATTACTATTACATTCAGATCTCAAAAAAGTATGCTAACTGTCACAAAAGGAATTGGATGTATGAATTAAGATTGCTCAGGGCAAAACTTCCACCGTTACTGACAAAACAAGTAAATGCATGTGCCCAATTGATGGCCGGTTAATAGTGTTACCTTTGTATACAAAGGACAAACTATAAAATATAGATAGAATTGATATAACATAAATAAATATACTAACTTTACCAACAGAATAGAACTTGCATAGATTTTAATATTAAAACATATATGTATACAGTATTTGCAGAAAACTTCATTAGAATGGAAATTGGATTTTCATTGAGAGTAGAAAAAAATAGCAATTTTGGGCAAATTCATTGTTGTGTGTGTTCTATGATGTGTGTCTGTAGCATAATTTTAGCTATATAATTGGTTTTCTTACAAAAGTCAAAGGCCCCAATTTTTCCTTCCATACCAAGCAGAAAAGTGTGTGTGTGTGTGTGTGTGTATATATATATATATATATATATATATATATATATAATTGTGAATTTTATATGAAAAACAAATGATAGAATTTGGCTTTAGTATGTTTATTTCACAATGTTAGCTGCTGATAAAAATGAATGCTATGTCTCAAGCCAAGCAATATGATCCGAGTTTATGATTAGGGGAAAAATAATGAACACATTTGGTTTTGTAGCATTCTAGGTAATTATCAATATTTAATAGTAATCTTTTTATAATTAACTATTTTTACTTGTTTGTTGATGAAACTACCATAATAATGAGTCTCAAGTTACCACAGCAAGAAAAATAAAAAGTATTTTTATTTAATGTTTATTGTTAGACAAAATGAGCATCTAACATGTAGTTAGTTCTGCATCATATGCTTTATATAAATTTATATCACTAAATATAATTCTAAAGGCAGGATGTATTATCTCCATTTTATAGATTAAAAATACAAACAAACATGCTTAGGAATTAAATGATTTTCTCTAGTAAATATTGCTAATATCTGAGACTCAAACCACTTACCAGGGATTCAAATATATTGTTTTAGACTCCTATGTCCTCATACTACTAGTAATTTTCTGGCAAAACTCTAAAATATCATATTTATATAATATCATTATAATTTGTATAATAACATATAGCTATGTTAGCAGCATGAATTGTCAGTTCATTAGAAAAAATTTAGGGGTGCCTAGGTGGCTCAGATGGTTAAACTTCTGCCTTCAGCTCAGGTCCTGATCTCTGGGTCCCAGGATGGAGCCCCATATCAGGATCCTGGCTCAGCTGGAAGTCCGCTTCTCCCTCTTCCTCTGCCTCTCCCCACCGACTTGTGCTATCTCTCTCTCTCAAATGAATAAATAAAATCTTTAAACAAAAATTTATTTTTTTTAAGTAAGCTCTACACCCAAACTTGGGCTTGAACTCATGACCTTGAGATCAAGGGTCACATGCTCTACCAACTGAGCCAGTCAGATGCCCCAGAAAAAAATTTAAATTCAGTAATTTAAATTTTTCCCATATTTTTTGTTAATGTAAATTTTAAAATTTCTCAATAGGTACAAAATAGCCATGGATCAAAATTCAAAAGTTCCAGAGACTATGAACTCAAAAGTGAATCTCTTTTATGTCCTTGCTACCTACTACACTAATCCTTTACCAGAGTCACCTATTGCTACTGGTTCTTTCTGTACATAACTAGAGATAATTTATTCATATAAAAACAGGTAGTTATATAGTTTCATTTTAAAAATGGCATGATGCATCAGAAAAATAATTACTTTTGTCTGATCTTCAGAATTTAAATTAATTTTAATCTGATGCTTATTGACAAGCCAATCAGCAGCTACGTTATAGAGATACTAAATATTTGGATCACTGTATGTGGTCTATTTATTGAGAATATAGTTTATGAAGTGTGACAGACCTGGGTTCAATTACCAGGTTAAACTTGCTTAAACTTTATAAATCTCACGTATTTGATCTATAAAATCTGAATAAACTTCTCAGGATTTCTAATAGAGTTGAGTAAGGTGACAGATTTGAAAAACAGTAATAATGGTGCATGGTAAATATTAATAAATGGTACCTATTACAAATGTTAGTAATGGTGATTAGTTTTGTTGATAAAGTGTGTTCTTGACCCTATATTTTAACGAAAATGTTTAGGAGTTCCATCATAAAACATAAACCTATTTGTTCACTGAAAATCATTTTGTTGTTGTTTTTTGGTTTTGGGGTTTTGTTTTGTTTTTTTTGTTTTTTTTTTTGAGAGAGAGAGTAAGAGAGAGAGACCACACATGTGAGTGGGGGAAGGGGCAGAGGGAGAGAGAGAATCTTAAGCAGGCTCCATGCCCAGCAAAGAGCAGATCAGGGCTCGATCTCACAACCCTGAGATCATGACCTGAGCTGAAATCAAAAGTCGGGTGCTCAACTGACTGAGCCACCCAGGCAATCCCATGAAAATCATTTTAAACAGATAAAGAATCAATTCTTTATATAATTTTAAACTGAAGTTTGTCTTCAAATAAAAGATATTTGTGAAACTTTTCATCAGTGTTTAGATCGTTGTAGCTTATCTTCTTTTACCTATTTTAATGAGTTTATTATTTAATGAAAATAATATATTCCAAATATTAAAAACATGTTTAATGCAGCTCACTTGGTCATGGCCACTAGGTTGCTAATGTTTCATAGGTCATTATTTCTTAATATTGTGTTAGGGATTCATGGAGATTCACATAAGGGTTTGTTCAAAGCAAGTTGAGCGGTTATTCATGCAGGGCTGCATCAGTAAAAAGGTACCAGCAAGTAATCCCAGCCAGCACGTAGCATAGTGGGCAGAATATTTGTTGAGTAAATGAATAAACAACAATGACATTTAAACACTAATGTATACAGTGTGAGGTCCTTGAATATTGGTCCCATCCTGCTTCATTTGTATCAGCAGAAAAACTCCAGGCCGGAGATCAAAAGAAAGATTGCATACTAATAATTACCTGGCCATTATAAGACCCAGAATCTTTTACATAAAAATAGACTGAAAACATGGAGGAATTTCTGACTTAAAATGAAAATAAATATTAAAATATACACAATGTTTGTTCTTGACCTGCTCTGTAGGAAACTTTGATCATTTAACTAGACAACTATAAATCAAGGGTGTAAAAAAAAATGATCTACAGACTCATTGTGGTCTTTTAGTTAGTGGCTCTTGACTGAATTTATTCTTTGGCCTATCGAAGGTGAGCAGCATCGAAGAGGCCTGTGGGAGCTGTGAGGTCTGAGTGAGACCTAAAAATTATTCTATTATTATTTCTCTAATTTCACATGTATACATCACATGACTGCTTTTAATAACAACTAATGTTTTGTTTTGTTTTTGTTTTTTCTAATTCCCCTTGTCTTTGGATTAAAAATAAGTTAGGGGAATGGACGACAGCATCAAATAGTGTTCACCGGCTAAGCATTCAAACACCAAAATAAATCCATTCCATTTAGTTCCATGGAAATCATGGGCAAGCTTTTGGAACAAGATAGGGATGAAAATAAAAACATGAAGAGTCAGAATAGAGAGTAGAAAACTTTTTCTCATATTAAATGAGAGCTTTCGTGTATTTTGTGCTTTCATGGTATTTTTTCTTTTTCTTTCTTTCTTTCTTTCTTTCTTTCTTTCTTTTTTTACTTTTAGCCTTTTGTATATTCTCATATTGAAAGTATTTACTCTTAAGTGCAACATGTAATTGTTTTAATTTATTTTTATATCTATTCTGACAATCTTTGTCTCTCTATTATTACCTAATACCTCTTTTGCAAGATTTTACATGATAAATTCCCAGAAAAATGTGAGAACAATTAGGAGATTTCCTTCTGAAAGATGATGATATTTATAGACTCCATTCGATTTCCTTTTTGCTTCATCATCAGGGGACCCAAGATAAATCAAATATTCTTGCAGGGTCTCCAGTGACCTCCATTTTGCTCAATCCTATAGTCACTTGTCTCAGTTTTCAACTTATTTAAACCATCAGCAGCACTGGACATGGATGATCATTCTCTCCTCTTTGTTTGGTTCCTAGGACCCTTTACTCTTGATTTTTCTTCCATCTCACTGACCACTTCTCAGTCTTTGTTGACTGCTCCTGATCTCCCCAGCCTGTAGACATAGGAGGGGAGGTCTTTTGTCATGTTTTCATCTCTCTCACACAACGTCCATTGACAATATCATCTAACCTCATGACTTCAAATACCATCTCTCTGATGGTGATGCCCAAATTTGTAACTCTAGACCAGACTGTTTTCCTGAACTTTGGCCCGATATGTCCAACTGCCTTTGACATCTCGTCTTAGATACTTGTATTACTTACCTCAGTCTAGGTGGCTTAAACAAGTCTTTTTTTTTTTTTCCTCATAATTCTGGAGGCTGGAAGTCCAAGATCAGAGTGCCAGCAGCATTGGTTTCTGGGGGGACCTCTCCTCCTGGTTTGTAGACAGGCACTTTCTTTCTGTGTCCTCACATGGGCTTTCCTTTCTTACTGCATGGAAAGAGAGATCTCTGGGTGTTCATTCTTCCTTTTTTTTGCTGTTTTAATGAGGTATAATTGACATGTATCATTACAGTAGTTTCAGCTGTACAACATAATTATTGATATAGATATAATATTCCAAAGTGTTCACATAGTAAATCTAGTGAATATCCAACACCACACATTGTTACAATTTTTCTTCTTGTGAAAATATATATTATTTATTGTGAAATATACAATACAGTATTATTAACTGTAGTCACCATGCTATTCATTACATACTCAGGGTTTGTTTATTTTATAACTGGAAATTTGTATTTTTGAACTACTTTTACCCATTTTACCCAACCCTCGCCTTCTATCTTTGGCAATTACCAATCTCTTCTCTGTACCAATGAGTTTAATATTTTGTTTTTTGGCTTCCACATTTAAGTGAAATTAATTTTTGTCTTTTAATTGGAGTAGTTTGTTTATATTCAATATACACAAATACATGTTAATCAGGTTCACATTCATATTTTTTTTAAGTTTTATTTATTTAAGTAATCTCTACACCCAGTGTGGGCCTCTAATTCATGATCTTGAGATCAAAAGTCACATGCTCTTCTGACTGAGCCATCCAGGTGCCCCTCACATTCTTATTTTTGTTTTTCTATTTGCTACACTTTGTTTTTTAGTTTCTGTTTTCCATTTCTAATTTTTGTTTCTCCTCTATTTCTATATTTTGTTTCATTTCTATCTTACATTATTTCAATTAATTAAGATATGTGCAAATATATATTATTTTTTCAGTATTTTTTTCTCTGTTAACTGAAATTTTTATTTTTAGGAAGCACTACAACATGATACAATTTCTGGAAATTTGTTTGGCTTTTTTCCCCCCTGCTATTGTTTCTATCCCATTCTCTTTTTTTTCTGTACTTTTATATATCTAACCCCATATATGGTTGTGATTTGCCATGTCCCACATAGATCTGATGCTTTTTCTAAAATTTTCCTTTTTTTTTCTTTTTTTTACTTTATACATGACAATTTAGTTTGACTTCACCTATATTCTGCTTTATTAAATAATTCTCATCTGATACTGTATCAATCTACCGGGTTTTTAACTTTAATTATTATATTTGATTCTTTTTATGACTTCCATATTTCTTCTCAAGTCCTCAATTTAATTCTCTACTTTCTTGAACAATTTGATCACAATTATTTTAAATACTGAATATGCTCATATATCTAAATTTCATATGGGTTTGTATTGTCTGTTTTTGTCTTTTGATCCATTCATACTTTTTAGAACTGATTATTATTTATTTTTTATTTAAATACAGTTGACACACAATGTTACATTAATTTCAGGTATACAACATAATAATTCATCAAGCCTATACAAGTCTAGGCTCACTACAAAGTGCAGATACCATCTGTTACCATGTAATAGTGTTACAATACCACTGACATACATGTTCCCTATGCTGTACCTTTTATCCCCATGACATTCATTTCATAAGTGGAAGTCTGTATCTCCCATTCCTCTTTATCCATTTTGTATTTATGGGTCTGTTTCTTTTGGTTTTTGTTTGTTTGTTTGTTTTGGTATTTAGATTCCACACATTAGTAAAGTCATATTTTATTTGTTTTTCTCTATCTAATTTATTTCACTTACCGTAATATCCCCTTGGTCCATCCATGTTGTTACCAATGACAAGACCTTATCCTTTTTGATGGCTGGGTAATATTCCATTGCAAGTATATACCACATCTTCTTTATCCATTCATCTATTGATGGACACTTGGGCTGCTTCCATATTTTAGCTATTGTAAATAATGCTGCAGTTAACACGGGAGTGCATATATCTTTTCGAATTAGTGGTTTCATTTTCTTTGGGTAAAAACCCAGTAGTGGAATTACTGGATCCTATTATATTTCTCTTTTAATTTTTTTGAGGAATTTCCATACTGTTTTCCACAGTGGCTGCACCAATTTACATTCCCATCAGTAGTGCACAAGTGTTCCTTTTGCTCCACATCCTTGTCAACACTTGTTATTTCTTGTCTTTTTGGTTCTAGCCATTCTGACAGGTGTAAAGTATTATCTCATTATGGTTTTGATTTGCTTTTCCCTGATGATTAGTGATTTTGAAAACCTTTTCATGTCTATTTGTCATCTGTGTGTCTTCTTTGGAAAAATATCTATTCAGGTCCTCTGACCAGTTTTAATTGGATTATTTGGGGGTTTTGGTGTTGAGTAATATGAGTTCTTTATATATTTTGGATATTAACCCCTTATTGGATATATCATTTGTGAATATTTTTTCCATTCAGTATGCTATATTTTTCTTAAAAATCTGATTGTTTTTGATTAGGCTTATGGGGTGAAATATGATTGATACAATACAAAAAATCTTTAGAGGTTATCTTAATTACTGGATGAGATTATATTCTTCAAGGTTAGATTTTCTTCTGATTCTAGCAAATAATTAGAGTAGGGACAGGTATACTTTATCAGATAGCAGAGTGAAATTATTTATTGGTTTTAGTTTTAGGGTAATTTGGTCTATTTTGCTTTCAATCTTACTCCAAAGTGTAGCCTTTGAAGGTCCATTCAGGAACCGTGCAATGTTTACCAGGGTCCTGGTTCCCTTGGTGGGCCATTGACTCTATTTTTGAAGTCCACATAAATATATAGCAATGTAAACTTTGTTCAACTTCTTAGACTCTCTTCAGTCAGAATTGGTAAATATATTGGTGACAAAATGAAACCAAATATTTTCTTTATCTCCGTGTCTTTCTTTTCTTTTCCAGATCTTGGCTCTTGAAATAGTTGTTCTGTGGGTAATTCACTGATAACTTCAAATTACAGTGTTCTTACTTTTTCCAGTTTTTCTACTTATATTGGTGGGTGGGCTGGTCAGTTGCAATGTTATCCATTATAGGCAGAATTCCATGTTCTCTGTTTTGTTATTACCTTTAAATATTCTAACTCATTATATTACAGATGCCTTTATTATTGAAGCCATAGAGCTTAATTTTATTCTTTTTTTCTCTTTTTTTTAAATTTTTTATTTGAATTCCAGGTAGTTAACATACAGTATAATATTAGTTTCAGGTGTACAATATAGTGATTCAACTCTTCTGTTCAACACTAAGTGCTCATCATAGCAAGTGTATCCTTAATCCCCATCATCTAGTTTACCTATCCCCTTATCCACCTTCCCTTTGGTAACCATCAGTTTGTTCTCTATATTTAAGAATCTGCTTCTTGGTTTGCCTCCTACTCTCTCTCTCTTTCTCTCTTTTTTTTTCCCCCTTTGCTCATTTGTTTTGTTTCTTAAATTCCACATGTGAGTGAAATCATATGGTATTTGTCTTTCTCTGACTTATATCACTTGGCATTATATTCTCTAGCTCCATCCATGTCATTGCAAATGGCAAGATTTCCTTCTTTTTATGGCTGAGTAATATTTCATCATATATATGTATATATGGCCTCTTATTTACCCATTCATCAGCCATTGGAAACTTGGGCTATTTCCACGATTTGACTATTGTAGATAATGCTGTTGTAAACATCAGGGTGCATGTATCCCTTTGAATTAGTATTTTTATATTCTTTGGGTAAATACCTGGCAATGCAATTGCTGGATCATAAGGTAGTTCTACTTTTAACTCTTTGAGGAACCTCCATACTGTTTTCCAGAGTGGCTGTACCAGTTTTCATTTCCACCAACAATGGAAGAGGGTTCCCCTTTGTCCACATCCTCACCAAGCTTATTTTCTTTTCTTTTCTTTTTTTTTTTTAAAGATTTTATTTATTTATGTGACAGAGAGACAGCCAGCGAGAGAGGGAACACAGCAGGCGAGTGAGAGAGGAAGAAGCAGGCTCCTAGCGGAGGAGCCCGATGTGGGACTCGATCCCGGAACGCCGGGATCACGCCCTGAGCCGAAGGCAGACGCTTTAACGACTGCCCTACCCAGGCGCCCCTTATTTTCTTTTAATAGGAAATTTAAATTCATTTTAATTTATTGGCAAAGTGTGTATATTATTTAAATATCACAATTTTTGTTTCTATGCTTTCTTAATTTTTGTTTCCTTTTTATCTCTTTATCCTATATACACAATAAGTGACTTAATATTTTTTAACCTAATGATCTGTAACATATTCAATAATGTTTTTTGTTTGTTTGTTTTGCTTTAATTCACATTTAATGATAGTGTTTTTGTTAATTGAAATTGATTAGCTGTGCCACCAAAGAAGTGCAAATGGATTGGCAAAATAAAAGATTGTAAATTTTCATAACCTATTTTCTATTATTTTCCTTTAGTAATTTGGAAATCATATTTTCTATATTTATTTCAAATAGTAGAGCTATAACTTATTACACCTGTATTTATATCATTTTTAATTGCAAAGAGAAGATATCTATTAGTGATCACCCATGTATTTTCAAAATGTACGTATTCTCATTTCCTATGCCCTTCCAAAATTATTTTATTTATTGACAATATGTGAGGCTTCATATCCAGATTTTAATATTAGATTTTTCATTTTGGTTTTCTGTGTGTTTATTTAAAATTTATTTATGGCTCTTCTCTTTTATCTCCACATTAATAACATGTATTCAGATAGAATACAATGTTTATTTCCTTTCAATGCCTATTGTATTTCCTCTTATACTATAGTGTTCCATTTTATAGTTCTTTACTATTGCCTAGTCTTATAAATTGATGGATTAATTTTTTAATCATTTTCCCCTCAGGAAATGTACTTGGGGGCTATGTTTCCTCAATTATTGCACCTATGATCAGATATTTTTGTTGTTTCACACATGGATGCTATGTGGCTGAGTTGAAAAGCTGTACATCACAAAATTCTTTTTTCTAATTATTCTATGTAATTATTTTCTAGTGTTTAATATTTGGAGATGAGTTATGAAGACTTTCATTAAAAAATTCTTTAGTAATCCTTTTTTCACGCATGGATGCTTGGATGATTTTCTTCTGTCTATTTTAATTTTAAAACTTTTGATCTCTAATAAGGAGAATTCCTTTTGTCAGATGTAAATGTGAAAATTATAGCAATTAATTTTGATAGCTATTCTCCTGGGAGTCGACTGCACCTTTATTTTTACAGCATCTTCTGTAAATATATTTGAAATAATAATAGGCCTAGCTAGAGGAATTTAAGAAACAGAGTTTAATGCTGAAAATAAAGTTATCTCTTAACACAACACAATGCAAATCCCAGAGATTTTCTCTCTCTTTCATGGTGAATTCCTACTTTTATGGAGTTTGATCTTGTAGTTGGAGGGCAAATCCTATCTCTAATTGTTGTTGTTGTTAATTCTTTTTTTTTAAGATTTTATTTATTTATTTGAGAGAGAGAGCACACGAATGGTGGGGAGGGGCAAACTAAGATTAGTCTCGGTTATCCCCACCTACTGGCACACTTGTTAATCCTTCCCGCCCTCATGTAGTCTGAATTTATTGATCGACTTCTAACAAATAAAATATGGAGGAATTTATGGGATGTCATACAGAGTTAGGATATAAAAGGAGCGGCTTCTGTCTTTGGTGTTCTCTCTTCTTTGCCTTGCATTGTCCTGGGAAGCCATTTGTTGTGCCATTAGGGAACCTCATGGAGATGCTTGCATGATGAGAAACTAAGGCCTGCTAATAACTCCATGAATGTGAGCAGGGATGCAGACTCTCACTCTCAGTCAGGTTTCAGACAGAAACCACAGCCTTGGTTTAGAGCTTGCCTGCAGTCTCATGAGAAACCTTGAACCAGAAGCATACAGCTCAACTGTATCTGGTTTCTAGTACCACAGAAACTCTGAGCTAAAAAAAAATAATATTGGTTGTCTTGACTTGCTAAATTTTAGAAAAACTTCTTCCACAACAGGAGATAACAAATATAGCGTTTTTCCTATTTATATGTTTTTCTCTTCAACTAAGTAATAGCTACAGTCCCACATATTAAGATGGGGAACATATCAGAATGAAACAGTTATTCATTTAATCATCATTAAAAGATCCTGCAGGTAAAAATTGTATGATTTTTCTTCATATACACAATTTCAAGAACGAGTTCCACAAAAGTTTAAAAGCAACAGAGATACCTTTGTAGTCAAAGTAATTATAGATACTAATCATGTCAGAATATAATGTCCTAAGTCATTCCCACACCAACCTGAATTCTGGCCAGTTCATTAAATTGAGCATTTCTCTTTGATCTTCCTTGGTTCTTCTTTACAATTTTAAATCATTACTTGCTATTTTTGCTGTGGTCACCAGAAGCCAGGCTTTATTTACATGTGGCTGAAAACTAAATTTGGGACAGTTATAGTAATCTTAATATTTTTATTGAGTTTTTAAAAGTAATAATTGCTATGGTATATTTCAGGATACAGTTTCTTTTATGTCAATAATAAAAGTAAAAAGATTTAACTCCTGTATATTTTACGAGTCTTTTTTTTTTAAGATTTTATTTATTTATTTGACAGAGATAGAGACAGCCAGCAAGAGAGGGAACACAAGCAGGGGGAGTGAGAGAGGAAGAAGCAGGCTCATAGCGGAGGAGCCTGACATGGGGCTCGATCCCATAACACCGGGAACACGCCCTGAGCCGAAGGCAGACACTTAACCGCTGTGCCACCCAGGCGCCCCTACGAGTCATTTTTGAGCATTGAGTGCACAGACAGGGCCTAAATCAACCTCTTTTGGAAGCTACAGGAACAATTTGAAGTCATCAGAAGGATCATGCAATGCCAACTCAAAAAAAAATACTAACTGTGATTTATGGTAATTCTGTGTTTTCAAATATATTTTCATTAATATTTTTCTATCCTAACTTGCCCTAGACAAATATTTTTCTTTAAGTGTTAACGCTGTTTCTTTAAGGAAGCCCAGAAGGCTATCGTGATAACAGCTTTCAAAAATGTCATAAAGTCTTAAAACATTATGTCAGGTAAGAAGCTTAAAACCACCAGAGACTATGGTGATACATGTTGTTATGCTGAGTGAAAATAATTTTTGCAGCTTTTTATTTTAGATTAATTTAAAAATACATAAGTTATTAATCTTTGATTTCATTTTAACAGCAGCAAGTTAAGCTCGATAATACAAATAATATTTCTAACCACAGAATTTTACAAAGAAAGTAGTTCTTAATTTATGTGTGATCTTAAAGCTTCTAAGATCTGTTACATTGTTTTAAAAAAATCTTTTAAGACAAGTTTTAGTACCAGAGAAGTCCCTAAATCTTGGCAAAAACCATAGTATTGTGGCTTATCTACTTGTAGATCACTGCTATGTAATAGACTAATGTTTTCATGTATAAAACAAAATACAACAAATATGAATAATTGAACACTACATCAAAAACTAATGATGTATTATATGTTGGCTAATTAAACATAATAAAAATAAAATAAATAAAAAATTTCCAAGGATCCCTCTCCTCAGTTCATATTAAAGATTTTCTGGTCAATAGTGAATCAACTATGGTAGCTTATTCAAAGTGACCAACATATTCAGTTCTGGACAGAGTGGTACCAGTTGTTAAAAAGAAAGGAATTAGATATTCATCATCAAAGTATTTTCCTCTCTTGCTAATCAAGTTTAGAATTGGAACTGTTAACCAAATTCTTTGGTAAATGTTTTAAACCATAGAAATTAAGTCAACCTAGTGTCAGTCCATTGCTAAAATATTCCCATAACCTGGTAAAAATATTGCAGACTTAGTTCTGGAAGGGGCCTGAGAAAGTCTGACTGTTTCACAAGTGAATTCATTTCCTATTTGATTAAAGATTATTTAGGATAGTGTTTTTGTTAGTTTGCTAGTGCTATCACAAGAAAGTACCACAAACTGGTTGATTTAAACAACAAAGATTTATTGTCTCAAAGCTCTGGAGGCTAAAAATCTAAGATAAATGTGTTGACAAGGTTGGTTCCTTCTGGAAGCTGTAGGGGAGAATCTGTTCCAGGCCCTTCCCCAGTTCCTGGTGATCACTGGCCATCTTTGGTGTTCCATGGCTTTTGCTGCATCGCCCCAGTTTTTGCCTTCATCTTCACATGGCATGCTCATTGTGTCTGTGCCCAGATATCCCCTTTTCGTAAGGATACCAGTCAGATTAGGGGCCTATCCTATTCTAGTATGACCTCATGTGAATTTTGGGATTGTAGGATTCAACCCATAACAGTGTTCTCATTGCACTCAACCCCCACCCCCACCCCCGAATAAGTGGAAGAAAAAACATATTCGCTAAGTCATAAATAAGAGTTTGTAGGTTATTAATGGACAGTGGGGTGGTGGCAGCTGCACAGGAGGACACTAGGTGCCAAATCATGTAACATTTTGGTTTGTTTTTTTTTTTTATCTCGGAGACTAAATATATTTCTTCTATTTTCTCTTCAAAGCTTCCAGTCTTTCCACTTTATAGTTTTGAGTAATTCTCCTCCAGCCTCACCTAATTCTGATCTTAGTTTTGAAAGTTAAAAAAGAAAAGGATAAACAAAAATAACCATAAACAATAAAATAAAAGCAAATTCTGCAAGTTCTTATGGAAGTCTCTTTGTATTTCACTTTTTTGACTAGCAATTCATTTCACTGAACTTTTACTACATAGAGACTTTTTTAAATTGCATTACCTTTTTGGTCTAGGTAGAGGTAAGGGGATATCAAATACTGACCTTGTGCTATCCTGTGGGAGAACAGCATATGGTGGAAGTGTAGAGAAAATACATAAGTTAAGGACTGAATATTTATGTCCACCCAAATTCAGATGTTGAAGCCCCAGCACCCAAAGTGATGTATCAGGAGATGGGACATTGGGAAATAATTAGATCTAGATGAGCTCATGAGAGTCAAGTCCTCATGGTGGGGTCAGTACCCTTATAAGAGGAGAAAGAGACACCAGAGTTTCCTTGTGTGCTGGGTGAAGATACAGTGAGAAGTCAACCATCTGCAAGTCAGAAAGAGAACTCTCACCAGAACTCAAACTTGTTGGTACCCTGATCTCAGACTTCCTAGCCTCTAGAACTGGGAGAAATAAATGTCTGCTGCTTAAGCCATCCAGGACATGGTATTTTATTGTAACAGCCACGCTGACTAAGAGAGACTATTTTTCAAATATAACCCTATCATATAAGCATTTAATTGTATATCAGAGGATGTTGCTAGAAATCGGCTTATGTTCACCACACATAACTGTTATTTGTAGAGGGTATCCAATAGAACAGAAGAAGCTTAGTTGAGCTGAAGAGCCCTAGGTGACTTAAAATTATTATGTTGGAGATAATGATATTAGGACACAGCATAGTAAATATTTTGTTCAAAGGCAGACACCTGGGATTGTCGAAACTATGGTCATTGTTTCATGAAATCTTGTTCAGTGAACTATAGTAATGTCTTGTTTAATGTCTTGAAATAAGAGTATGATTACTTTTGTCATTTTCTAAAATTACAAAGTAAATGAATTATGCTTCTAGTTCTGATGATAGAAGTATAATGATGTTGCATTAGCAAATGGAAACCCAATTAACCAAATACATGTACCATCTGAATAATTACTTCTAATATTAAAATAATTATTATATAATTACATAGCTTCCAATGGACTAAACTACATTTTATGAAGCTCATCAATAAGCAAATGTCATAGCATCTTACCACGTATAAATAGAGCCCTGTATAGCACTTTCATTTAATTTATAGACCACTGTATGTTAGTATTTTATTTTAACTGCATCCATCATAGTTTATAGAACTAGCTTTTGGTGTCAACAGATGAAATGTCTAATGAGTTATGATCAGAAAAAGGAATACAGATGTACTGTATGTCAAATTCTCTTTTCCTCATTAGTACAACAGCTGTTTAGCTGACACTTTGAATGATGTTTCAGTGTTTATTCTAGATTGCTTTTATAATTTATGGAAGTTTTGGTTGGAGCTTCCCATATTCTTCTTTTGCTTATTTTTCAAAGAAGCAAGATAAAATAACCTCAGGTGAATTACCTATTACCTCTTATATTAGTAAAACATGATTATATACACATTGGCCAAATAACTACATAGTATAAATTATATGATAACTGCATCCACAAAAAAAAATGAGAAACAAATTATATTTCAACATTTAAATATGATTTGTAAAAACCTATATAAAAATCTATGCAACACATTACAAGGAATGTAAAGAGGACCTATATATCTTACTATTTTAAGAAATATATCTCAAGCATGTTCCTGAATGGAAGGCTTAAATTCTCTCAGTACACTTACATAATTAATATGATTCAAATAAAATTAAAACAAAATAATAGAATATGCTACAGAATAATTTGTCCTAAAATATTATGAAGCTGCAATACAAAATATTTGTTACTGGTGCAGAGATGGGCATACATATTAGGAAATGATTGACAGAGGGGTGTTACAGAAGAAACTAAATGACATATACGTAATTTGTTTATCTAACTGAAAGAAAATTGAAAGTTTGGAGATGAAGGAAATGTTATTTATAAATTGATTAAATGAGTTAAGTGGGGAAGGATCTACTAAAGAATATGGACTGGGTATATAAACCGATTACAGAAAAAATAGGTTTAAAAACCCAAACAAAGAAACTCTATATATGCCATGATTACACACCAGGCTTAAATACACAACTGGTAGAATTTTTATGAGAAACATTGTAATTGTAAATACATTACCAAATCAGACTTCATTCTTTTTTTCTTTTTTTTTAATTTTTTAGTATGTTATGTCAGTCATCATACAGTACATCCTTAATTTTTTGATGTAGTGTTCCATGATTCATCGTTTGCATTTAAAACCTAGTGCTCCATGCAATATATGCCCTCCTTAATACCCATCACCGGACTATCCTAATCCCCCACTCTGAGGCCCTCAGTTTGTTTCCCAGAGTCCATAGTCTCTTGTGGTTCATTCCCCCTTCTGTTTACCCCCCCTTCATTCTTCCCTTCATTGTCCTACCCATCTCCCTGCTATTTCTTATGTTCCATAATGAGTGAAATCATATGATAATTGTCTTCTCTGCTTGACCTATTTCACTTAGCATAATCTCCTCCAGTCCCGTCCATGTTGCTTCAAACGTTGGGTAATCATTCTTTCCAACGGCTGAGTAATATTCCATTGTATATATGGACCACATCTTCTTAATCCATTTGTCTGCTGAAGGGCATCTCGGCTTCTTCCACAGTTTAGCTATTGTGGACAATGCTGCTGTGAACATTGGGGTGCATGTGGCCCTTCTCTTCACTATGTCTGTATCTTGGGGGGTTAATACCCAGTAGTGCAATTTCTGGATCATAGGGTAGCTCTATTTTTAACTTTTTGAGGGACCTCCACACTGTTTTCCAAAATGGTTGTACCAATTTGCATTCCCACCAACAGTGTAAGAGGGATCCCCTTTCTCCACATCCTCTCCAACATTTGTTTCTTGCCTTGTCAATTTTTGCCATTCTAACTGGTGTAAGGTGGTATCTCAAGGTGGTTTTGATTTGAATTTCCCTGATGGCTAATGATTTTGAACACTTTTTCATGTGTCTGTGAGCCATTTGTATGTCTTCATTGGAAAAGTGTCTGTTCATATCTTCTGCCCATTTTTGATTAGATTATTTGTTTCTCATGTATTGAGTTTGAGAAATTCTTCATAGATCTTGGATACCAGTCTTTTAACTGTCCTGTCATTTGCAAATATCTTCTCCCATTCTGTGGGCTGCCTCTTAGTTTTGTTGCCTGTTTCCTTGGTTGTGCAGAAGCTTTTTATCCTGATGAAGTCCCACAGGTTCATTTTTTCTTTTGTTTCTCTTGCCTTTGGAGATGTGTCATGAAAGAAGTTACTGTGGCTGATGTCAAAGAGGTTACAGCCTCTATGATTTTGATGGATTCCTGACTCAGATCAAGGTCTTTCATCCATTTGGAGTTTCTATTTGTGTATGGTGTGAGAGAGTGCTCAAGTTTCATTCTTTTGCATATAGCTGTCCAATTTTCCCAGCACCATTTATTGAAGAGACTGTCTTTTTCCACTGGATGTTTTTTCTGGCTTTGTCAAAGATTAGTTGCCCATAGAGCAAGCGACCATTTTTGGGTTCTCTATTCTGTTCCATTGGTCTATGTGTCTGTTTTTGTGCCAGTACCATGCTGTCTTTGTGATCACAGCTTTGTAGTATAGCTTGAAATCAGGCAACGTGATGCCCCCAGCTTTGTTTTTCCTTTTCAATATTTTCTTGATGATTCAGGGCCTTTTCTGGTTCCAGACAACTTTAAAGACTGTTTGTTCCAGCTTTTTGAAAAATGTCATTGGTATTTTAATCGGGATGGCACTGAACATGTAGATTGCTCTGGGTAGCATAGACATTTTAACTATGTTTATTATTCCAATCCATGAGCATGGAATGTTTATCCATCTTTTTGTGTCTTCTTCAATGTCTTTCAAGAGTGATCTGTAGTTTCTAGAATATAGATCCTTTACTTCTCTGGTTAAGTTAATTCCGAGATATCGTAGATATTTGGTGCTATTGTAAATGGAATCAATTCCCTAATTTCTCTTTCTTCAGTCTCATTGTTCGTGTATAGAAATGCAACTGATTTCTGAGCATTGGTTTTGTGTCCTGACACATTACTGAATTCCTCTATAAGTTCTAGTAATTTGGGGGTGGAGTCATTTGCGTTTTCCATATAGAGTATCATGTCATCTGTGAAGAGAGACAGTTTGATTTCTTTGCCGATTTGAATACCTTTTATCCCTTTTTGTTGTCTGATCGCTGTTGCAAGGACTTCTAGTACTATGCTGAATAATAATGGGGAGAGTGGACATCCTTGTCGTGTTCCTAATCTTAAGGGAAAGGCTTTCAGCTTTTCCCCATTGAGAATGATATTCTCTGTAGGCTTTTCATGGATGGTTTTTATGAAATTGAGGAATGTACCCTCTATCCCTACACTCTGAAATGTTTTAATCAAGAAAGGATGCTGTATTTTGTCAAATGCTTTTTCTTCATCAATTGAGAGGATCATATGGTTCTGACTCATTTCTTGTTGATATGATCTATCACAGTGATCAATTTGCATATGTTGAACCACCCTTGCATCCCAGGGATGAATCCCACTTGGACGTGATGGATAATCCTTTTAATGTACTGTTGGATCCTATTAGCTAGGATCTTGTTGAGAATTTTGGCATCCTTATTCATCAGGGATATCGGTCTGTAATTCTCCTTTTTGATGGGGTCTTTGCCAGGTTTGGGGAGCAAGGTAATACTGGCCTCATAGAATGAGTTTTGTAGTTTTCCTTCTGTTTCTATTTTTTGAAACAGCTTCAGGACAATAGGTATTATTTCTCCTTTGAATGTTTGGTAGAATTCCCCAGGGAATCTGTTAGGCCCTGGACTCTGGTTTTCTGGGAGGTTTTTGATCACTGCTTCAACCTCTTCATAATTAATTGGTCTGTTTAAATAATCAGTTTCTTCCTGTTTCAGTCTTTGTAGTTTAAAGGTTTCCAGGAAGGCACCCATTTCTTTCAGGTTGCTTAATTTATTGGCATAAAGTTGTTGATAAAAGTTTCTAATGATCCTTCCTATTTCTTTGATGTTGGTCGTGATCTCTCCTTTTTCATTCATAATTTTATTAATTTGGGTCCTTTCTCTATTCTTTTGAATAAGTCTGGCCAATGGCTTATCGATCTTATTTATTCTTTCAAAGAACCAGCTTCTCCTTTTGTTGATCTGCTCTGCTGTGCTCCTGGTTTCTAATTCATTGGTCTCTGCTCTAATCTTGATCAACTGCCTTCTTGTGTGTGGGTTAGGCCTGTTCTGTTCCAGCTCCAGCTTCTTGAGGTGAGAATATAAAAACTGCATTTTAGATTTTTCTATTCTTTTGAGTGAGACTTGGATGGCTATGTATTTTCCCCTTAGGACTGCCTTTGCAGTGTCCCCTAGGTTTTGGACTGCTGTGTTTTCATTCTCATTGGTTCCCATAAATTGCTTAAGTTCATCTTTCATTCCCTGGTTTACCCAATCATTCTTGAGCAGGATGGTTCTTAGTTTCCAAGTGTTTGAGTTTCTTCCAAATTTTCCCTTGTGATTGAGTTCCAGTTTCAAAGCATTGTGGTCTGAGAATATGCAGGGAATAATATCAGTCTCAGTGTCGGTTGAGACCTGGTTTGTGATCCAGTATATGATCTATTCTGGAGAAAGTTCCATGTGCGTTCGAAAAGAATGAGTATTCTGTTGTTCTGGGATGTAGTGTTCTGTATATATCTGTGAGGTCGATCTGGTCCGGTATTTCATTCAAAGCTCTTGTTTTTTTGTTGATTTTCTGCTTAGGTGAGCTGTCTATTGCAGAGAATGGAGTGTTGAGGTCCCTTACTATTAACATATTATTATCTATATGTCTCTTTATTCTGGTTAAGAGTTGGCTTGTGTATCTAGCTGCTCCCCCGTTGGGGGCATAGATATTTATAATTGTTATATCCACGTGTTGGATACATGCTTTAAGAATAATATAGTGTCCTTCTGTATCTCCAACTATAGTTTTTAGTTTCAAATCTAATCTGTCTGATATGAGAATTGCTACCCCAGCTTTCTTTTGAGGTCCATTGGCATGAAAAATGGTTCTCCATCCCTTCACTTTCAGTCTGGATGTATCTTTAGGTTCAAAATGAGTCTCTTACAGATAGCATATGGATGGGTCATGTCTTTTTATCCAATCTGCAACCCTGTGGCATTTTATGGGAGCATTTTGACCATTCACACTGAGAGTGATTATTGAGAGATATGATTTTAATGATGTGATGTTGCCTGTGAAGTCTTTGTTTCCATAGATTGTAAATTTCTGTTCTGTATCACTTTGGGAGTCTTTTTACTTTTATAGAACCCCCCTTAATATTTCTTGTAGGGCTGGCTTGGTGGTCACATATTCTTTTAGTTTCTGCTCATCTTGGAAGGTCCTTGTCTCTCCATCAATTCTGATTGACAGCCTTGCTGGATAAAGGATCCCTGGCTGCATGTTCTTCTCACTTAGTGCTCTGAATATGCCTTGCCAGCTTTTCCTGGTTTGCCAGGTCTCTGTAGACAGGTCTGAAGTTATTCTGATGTTCCTCCCTGTGTAGGTGGGGATTCTCTTCCCCCTGGCCACTTTCAAGATTGTATTCTTGGATCTAATATTTGCGAATTGTACTATGATGTGATGTGGAGTTGGTCTGTTCTCATTGATCTTGGACGGGTCCTCTCTGCTTCTTGGACATGAATGTTTGTTTCCTTTGCCAGATTAGGGAAGTTCTCAGCTGCAATTTGTTCAAATACCTCTTCTAGATCTCTTGCTTTCTCCACCCCCTCAGGGATGCCGATGATTCTGACATTGGAACCTTTCACTGAGTCAGTAATCTCCCATACTCTACATTCTTGAGATTGGATTTTTTTTTAAGCCAAGTTCCCATTTTTTCCTTCTTTTCCATCATCCCATCTTCCAATTCATTAATTCAGTCTTCTGCCTTATTAACCCTGGCTGTCAGAGCATCCAGCTTAGACTTCATTTGATTCATAGCGTTTTTAATTTCTGCCAGATTCACTCTCATTTCTGCCCTTAGAGATTCTATATTCTCATTAATATTTTCATTAATATTTTTTTTCAAGCCTACACATCATCTTGACCATTGTTACTCTGAACTCCATTTCTGACAATTTGGTTATACCCATAGCCATCAGTTCTGTGGCAGAGGCCACAGTCTCTGTCTCCTTTCTTTGCTGGAGATTCCTCCTCCTTGTCATTCTGATGAGGAGAGGTTGTGGGGATGCACAGTGCCCAAATTATTGACCAGGATCCAGGCAATGTGCATTTGTTTTATAGGGACTTTAGGGATATGAGCTTCTTGATTTTTCAGCCTGCCTTCTGGGGAAGGCTGCCACACTGATCTTCAGGCAACCTTGTTTGGATAGAGTGGCCCAGTCCCCTGTGAGAGGGGGTCGGGATGGGCACAATGCAAACCGGTATTTCTGGGCTTTTGTTCTCTGGCGGCTTTCCCTGGCAGTTTTCTATGACTCTTCTGAGAGTCAGAGCAGCAGTGGCCATATCCTAGCTTCTGTCTCGGAACAGAGAGAGTGCAGTCAGCTCTCCACTGAGCTCTCCTGGTCACTTTAACTCTGTTTCTGCAGTGCTGCTAAAAACCCCACAGCATCCCAGGTTGTGCGCCCCACAGCCACTCCCCTAGTCCTCGCTTCCAGGGCCCGCATGTCTCTATCCTTTTTGCTTCTAACACCGACAGCCACCCCCAGTTCCCGCACGTGCTCCCGGGCTCCCTGTTTCAGTATGGTTCGTGTGAGCACTCTGCAACTCCAGTTTTCAGTCTGGTTGTGTGCACTCTGGAGCTCTGGTTTTCAGTCTGGTCACAAGCACTCCAAAGCTCCCGGTATCAGTCTGGTTCCAGTGAGTGTTCCGGTGCTCTGAATTTCAGTCTGGTCATGCATGCTCCCGAGCTCACGGTCTCAGTCAGCTTTCTTGTGGGTGCCGGTCCTCGAGTCCAGCCCGCTCCCCACTGCAGGTGGCTACTGCTTCCTGGCAACCAACTGCAGTGGCTCCCTCCCCCTTCTGTTTATCTTCTTTTTTTTTTTTTTTTAAGATTTTATTTATTTATTCAACAGAGATAGAGACAGCCAGCGAGAGAGGGAACACAAGCAGGGGGAGTGGGAGAGGAAGAAGCAGGCTCATAGCAGAGGAGCCTGATGTGGGGCTCGATCCCATAACGCCGGGATCACGCCCTGAGCCGAAGGCAGACGCTTAACCGCTGTGCCACCCAGGCGCCCCCCTTCTGTTTATCTTCTGATATCTGCGCGAGGATTCATGGCTCCCTGCTTCCTACCTCAATACTCAGAGCCGGAGGTGTTCCTTTGTAGAAATCCAGATGTATCTTCCTACGTCTTGGGCTGATTTCGTGGGTGTTCAGGATGATCTGGAAAATAACCAGCTCAAGTCAGGGGATCAGCTGAAAAAAGTTCCCCTACTCCTCCACCATCTTTTCTCCCCTCCTCCATCAGACTTCATTCTTAAAAATAGTAATAGTAATTCTTTTTTTTTTAAAGATTTTATTTATTTATTTGACAGAGAGAGAGACGGCCAGTGAGAGAGGGAACACAAGCAGGGGTAGTGGGAGAGGAAGAAGCAGGCTCATAGCGGAGGAGCCTGATGTGGGACTCGATCCCAGAACGCCAGGATCACGCCCTGAGCTGAAGGCAGACGCTTAACCGCTGTGCCACCCAGGTGCCCCAGTAATAGTAATTCTTGAATATGTGCTTTCAGGATATTTATCTAACAACAGGCAAAATGGGTAGTCATGGTAGCTTATTAGAATCTTAATGAGAAAATCATAGCACCTCCGTTATCTGTTCAACAGCCAAAAGGAATTCCTATGTGAACAAATAAATACCTATGAATGAATTCCTTTTATAGGGTGTTATGTTTGTGTTTTGGTTATTTTTTTAAAGATTTTTATTTATTTTATTTAAGAGAGAGAGAAAGAGTGAAAGGGGGGAGAGGGGCAGAGGAAGAGGGACAAGCCGACTCCCTGACTAACAAGGAGCCCAAGGCCTGGCTCTACACAGGGCTTATCCTAGGACCCTGGGGTCATGACCTGAGCTGAAGTCAGATGCTTAACTGAGCCACTTAGGCTCCCCTATGATACTGTTTTTAAAAAATGCTATTCCTTTATACCTGTTACCCTTTTAATACTAAGATCATGCAGGTCATTACTAGTTTTACAGATTATAATATTTTAATTTTATTTACTGTAGTTTATATATTAGAAGCATATAAATTTTTATGCAATGATAGTGAAATAGTAACCCATCTTAATTTCTTCCAGGAGAAGGTGAATCGATGTTGAACAAATATGATAAATTGTTAATTTTTAATTTCAGATTCTGTCTTTGTTGCAATCAAATTTCTCTCCTGATTCAGAATGTTTTGCTTCATTCAGAAGAGTCACTGCATTTTCAGACAATTTATTAATAAACACAAATTTAAACAAAGCCAGAAGCTTAATTAGCCTAAAAACACTAACTCTCACTGGAGACTTTCCTTCGTATTACAAAATGACATATATTGCATCATTTAATTTATTCTTAAATTCAAGCCATTTTAGTAACTTTCTTTTTAAATGATCTGTAGGCAAATTAAACTCCTAAGAAAAATGTATTGGATTTTTTTTTGAAAGAAGTAACCTGTAACAATTTGAAAATAAATTAGGAAAATGCAAAGAAATACAGAAAGATTGTAGTATATAATACTAATATCAGTTCGATTTATTCTCTGTTTAGTTTTTAATTTTTATATGACTCTAGAGATCAAGGTATTTACTGATTTCTTAGTATTAAAACACACCTGTGCTTTCATTTTATTTTTATTTATATGTTAAAGATTTTTCCTTTATCATTAAGACATAGTTCAAAATAGTCTATATATAATTCAGCATAGGTATCTCTGTTACATAGACACTTAATTTGCCAAGATTCCTCTAATTACCTTGCCATTGTCAAACCCATGAATAAATCCTTTATTTTCTTTAAAGTGAGATGGACAAAGGTTATTTCCAATTTCAGATATCTGGCTAGGGAGAGGAATATCATTTCCTTTCTTTTGCAAATAATGTGTCAAATTAAAAACAAACAAGCAAACAAACAGAAAGAACGATAGGAATTACCGACCCTGGGTGAGTTACAATGACTGCTCCATTGAGGTCTATGTCTTCAGGAGACATCATTTTTATTTATGTCTAGGCATTGTTTTGAAGCAGGAATTTAATTTATGGATTTTCTAGTATGCAGAGTATTAAAATGTATTCACAATATATGTGTATAATTACCCATTTAAATAAAAAAATAAATGGGTGATAAAGAAATGTAGCAGGAGAAAAATAAGGTATTTTAGAGTCAGTGAGAAATGTACTAGTGAGATAATGATAATTTTCATTTTACTGTATTAATTCATTCTGCTTATATCAGCAATATGATTTTAACGAACCGGTACAAAATCCAAAGTTTGTGTACTATAGTACTGTAAGTATGCTAAAAAACATTTACTTTTGAAGAGTCTCAGTTGTGCTCTTTTGGACTGTCATATTTTTTTATTCCATTCTCTATTACATATTTGAATATGAAACTTTATCGACAAAACTATGTAAAAGAGCGTGTGTAATAATGGTAGAGAAAAGAAAATACTTAAATGTCAGATGAAAGTATGTTGTCTATTTTAAGCCTGTGGGATCCCAGGGGAAATATTTTGTATTGTAAATATTTTAAAAGTAACATACCATCCAAATACACTGCATTATAATATGCTAATTATTTTCTGGGTTAGCACATTATTTCTGAGTATCCTTGACAACTCTCTTTTTCCTAAAGATGTGTATGGGAAATATGCTATGTTTTAAACATAAAATACCATGTTACCAGTTGATATGCCCTTAAAATTTTATGTTTCTGCCTTCCATTAATTTCATTTTACTCTTTGTATATGTTTATAGTTCTTAGAATTATGAAAAATCAGAAATATTTATAGGTACTACTCAGTTTTTTCCAGGATAATTTATCATTGATGATTTTGCTCCCCTCAGAATCTTTCTAGAGAATTTGCTAACAACCAAAAAGCAGCAGATAAAATTGCCTCCCTCAACTAAATAAAGCAAAACAAAAAGAAAAATGTCCTAAGAATCTACTAACAGCCACAAACAAATTTGGGCATTCTGTTCAGGTTATTATTATCACCATCTTCAATTCCTTGTTCAGTTATTACTTAGCCATTTACCATTTCTATAACCATATTCAAAGAGACTAGATTTTTTAATAATATACATAACTGTGAATTATTACAAAATTAGGGAATATAAGAACAAGAATTTTGACCAACAGTGTATTGTTAATTCAGTCACTATAATGAATGTACTATTCCATAATACATGCATGTTTTAATAATCATTTTTTTTGATAATATACTTTATGGCATAATGACAAAATTCCCCACCTCACTACTCATGCAGAGATCTAAAATGCCAAGCAAGTTATGCCAATGTACAGCAATGCCAATGTTAATGTCTGTAATTAGTGGAAATATTATTTTGCTGGTATGTAAATCATTAAGTGGAATGTTTGCATTAAAAAATGGAAATCTTCAGGAACCACAGTTATATAATGAATTTCTTGCATCAGCAATGCCTGATACTTTATTTCTTAAGATGATCAGTGATTGAGGTGTGTTTAGTTCCATATTAAGCATCCTAGTTCTTGTTGAACTCAATGTTAGTACAGGTTGCATCTTGAAAGCACTCAGAATTCTTTTAACAACCTCCACTGAACGGGTATGTCTTCTCCACATGGGATCTTCATGTGCTTCCTGTCTTGCACTTACCTCTGAACATTCTGCCTCCCTCCATCACATAGAGGCTACAGTGTCTCTAGCCTTGACTAAGACACAAAAGTGACAACACTGACCAAGCCAGAGTGCTCTGGAGGCAGCCCTCTGCAGGTGTTTCACACCCCCCTTCCTTTTAACAGTTACCATCCCCATCTTTCCTCTTCCTTTGCTTCCTTCTTTCACCAGATAATCACTTTGTTACTTGGTGTTTTTTCTAACACCCTTTTAGAGCATATTTCTCTGTTGGAGTTTCCCAAACATACTTTTAACATAATGACGTCCCAAATATTTTACCTTAATATGAATAGAAAGAACTTACAATAGAGAAGACATTAAAATCCAATGTAACTTTTTAAAATTTGTTTATTTTAAAAGAAGTGGTAAAAGAAATACATGGGAGTAAGACAAATGCAGAGTTAGATAACAGAAAATAAAATAGGAGATGATAATTTTATATCATTTTAACTGAAAAAGTTCTAAATTACTGTGGATTATAATATAACCTCCACAGAATAATGCAAGTTTTTAGGATTTAGAGTAATTTTTCAACAATGAGAGTGAGTTAGTAGACATTTGAACACTATCTCAAGGAATTTTCTTTAAGTGACTAGATTTTAAGAGATTACTTTACCCCATCTAAGGACAGATTATATGCTTATAACTGCCTTGAAATCCTATGATCTGTGTACAAAATTTGGATTTGTTAATTCCCATTTCAGAAAATGAACTTTATAAGAATGTTAATATTACATACACATTTTCATGTGTGTGTCCTTTTACACATAAACACACACATAGGATAAACTGTTCATCAATGTTAATATTATTTATACATTTTCATATTTAAGTGACTTCTAGGCTTAACATAATTTGTAATGCAATGCACATCATTTAAATGAATTAGTAAGTCTTCCACTGTTGGTAATAAAAAAGAATCCTTCTTCAAAACTCACTCTAAAATAATTAGCTACTAGATAATTAAAACATCATTTTATGTATAAACACACACACATAAGTACACACAGGTCTATAAGTCATGGTCCAAAGAAGGATTGGGGATGCATGAACTGGAACAACTTCTATTCAAGATAAACGTAGAAAACACTGATACTCAGGCGTAACTGGGCTGGGCACACAGAGAGACAAAGTGGCTATCATTGAACCGGGACTCGGTGAAGATTAGATGGATGGAATAGCTTCTGAATTGGGTTTGAGACTATGTAAGGTTTTGTAATGTAATGTGTTATTTGTGAGTGAAATTAATTGCACTCTCAAATCACATAGTAATTAGATGATATAATGGATTAATAATATTATTTTTCTGACAAAAACTCTGAAAGCTGTTTGAGCTTCATAGGTTCTGTTGAATATCACCACACAGTGCTTAACAATGTGAATGGCTCTGTGCCTGGTGCTATTAAGTGAAGTTGCTTTTAGAAAAATATTAGATATTTTGATTAGGGCAAAAGGGAGCGTATTTTAAAGAAGGCACCCTTATAGATGGCTTAAAATAACATCAGTGACCAAATATATCTGACCTTTGAATATCACAAAATGTCATTCTAATCTTGAAGCATAGAGTGAAAATAAAGTTTCATTTACTATGGTTAGAAAATGGTGCATTTAGTTCCTTGCTTCTATATTACCATCAACAGAACACCTAGTAAAAGCCTATTTTTATGTTATATAAAAGGGGTTACGGGGTGCCTGGGTGGCGCAGTCCTTAAGCGTCTGCCTTCGGCTCAGGGCGTGATCCCGGCGTTATGGGATCGAGCCCCACATCAGGCTCCTCGGCTATGAGCCTGCTTCTTCCTCTCCTACTCCCCCTGCTTGTATTCCCTCTCTTGCTGGCTGTCTCTATCTCTGTCAAATAAATAAATAAAATTTAAAAAAAAAAAGAGCCACAATTGCTCTTCTTTCAGTACAAAAAAAAATGTTTCTTAAATATTTTCATTGTATTTGGAATTATCAAATATTAGATCCAAGGAGCATATACTGTCATGACTATTGCCTCATAGAGGTATATATCCCATAACAAAATAGAAATCACTAAATTTTTATATATGTATTATCACGTATTTTGTGTTGAACAATATTTTATTTGGTGAGAATAAGAATAAAGAACTGGAAAACAAGGTTTGGAACTTAAAATGCAGTTGATAAAGAGAACAAAGCAAGACAAAACATACATTGCATTATGTTATAGGAAGTGTGAAGATCTTAGACTGTCAGAGAGTAGATAATTATATACAGAGAGGAATCACTAGTTGGAAACACTACAAATGGTTAGATATAAACAGGTAGAACCAACAAGCATGTTGTATATTGGAGACAAACAAGTACAAGTGTATAGGAAAAAGTTCAATGCAAAGATATTTTATGAAAAATGGTACATAACATGATTTAATAAAAGGGGTGATGGGAAAACAAACTGAACTTACTACTATACCTATAGTACTTAATATATCCCTGGTAATGTATTACTGTGGGGATTGTTCAATATTATCACTAAACTTTACATGCATTTTCCAAGCCCACCCACCTAACAGGTAGTCTGCACTATTAGAATTCAGGTTCATTACTAGCTTGTGAATCTATGAATCGCTACTCTATCTTACAAGTTGCTCTAAGTTATGTTTATATTCAAAATGGGATGGCTGTGATTATGAAGAGATTTATGTCATCTGACAAAACCTTTGCTTTGTTTTCAGGATTTGTGTTTACTCAATGTCTTTTTTTGTTTGTGTTTTTGTTCTACATAACTTTACACAGTTTAACAATTTATGTATTCTTAAGTACTCACCAACTGGGTATCTGTAAAAACAGGTAAGAAAGAAAATGAGCACCAAATGTATATAAATAGTTACTGGTGATAATTTATGTAAGAGAAGTTTAAACAGGCTTCTCATTGCAGTGTAGTCTGCAGGAAAACGCATCATTATATCTTGGTCATGAAGAATAATATGAGCAACTGTAGACAGAAATGGAACATAAGTTGTTACAGTAGTAGACTGAGAAAAGGCATAGAGATCTGAAAAAGCTATGCTTTCCAGGGATTTTCTAAGTATCCATTGCTGTGTAATGAATTACCTCACTACTTAGCAACTTATACCAGCAAATGCTTATTATATTAAAGTTTTCCTGGATAAGAAATTTGGTAATAGTTCAGTTACATAGTTCTGCCTTGGGGTTCTACTTCACTTCCATTGTTGGTAACCTCAGTTCCTCACTGAAGTTTGGCAGAGGTTTCTGATCCCCTTCATGTGAGCTCTCCATAGAGTTGTTTACAACATGGTAGCTTGAGCAAGTGATTTAAGAAAGAGAATCCAAAATGGTAGCTATGGTCTTTTTATAATCCAATACTGGTAGTGACATAATACCATCATGTCTGCCACATACCATTAGCATTTGTGACCATTAGTCACAAAGATGAACTGGTTAAGTGTGAGAGTGAACTAAACAAAGATGTTAATAGCAGGAAGCGAGAGTCATGGGGGCCCTTTGGAGACTGGCTGCTCACAGAGCAGAGAATTCTATACAATCATAAACATTACCTCTATTCCCTTTTCAGGAAACATTTGGCGACATAGGGAGACAAGTTTGGCTGTCAGAACTGGGAGTGTTGCCTCTGGTATCAATGAGGAAGGACCAGAGATGCTGATAGACAGCCTACAATGCACAGGACAGGCCCCCAAACTAATTTCCATCCCCACATGTTAATAATGCTAAGGTTATACAACACTGTTGAGCTAAGTTAGAAAGTAAACAGGAGGCTATTAATAAAAATAATTTGTGACATGGAGATTCTCTAAATATTGTTTGCATATGACATTCTAAGGAAGCCAGTGAAAGAGACACTCAAAACAAGGGAAACAAAAATAATACTAAAAATAAAGAAGTAAAATAAAATGGTCAGAGAGGAAAAAAGTGCTTGTTTCAGGTCATCTGATTTTATATATGTAAAATTAAATAAAACCTTCTGATAAATGAACTAAGAGAATATTTTTGAGAATTGAAGTAAGAATTATTTTTATATAAACCAGAATATACCAGTTGCAAATAAATGTATTTTCCTGTCAGTTTGGTTTTTCTTTCCTCTTTTAACCAAGAGTTAAGAATGTTCCCATCAAACCAGGAAGTGGGGCTCTGTTTTTCTAATTTTATTAATACTGCCTAGATTTTTCATGACCTAGCAGAGTTTGCCATCTGTGTGTTTCTAAATTATTTTAGAAAGGATTGCGTTTACCTTTGTTGTCTAAGACATGATCAGTTTTGCAATTTTATATGATATAAAAAGCATTTTGTGTGTGTGTTCCTATTCTCTTTAGCATTATTTAATATTCATTTTAAGACATCTATCAACTTTTGAAGCTGTCTTTTCAAATAATCAACTCTGGCTTTGTTATTTCCTTGTCTTTAATCTTTTGTGTTTTTTGTTTGTTTTGCTTCATTCATTTTTGTTCTTTTTTTATTTTCTTCTTCTTTCATTAGTTGAATCTGTTATTGTTACTCTAAATTCTTTAATTTATAAATTTGTCTCTGTATGGACTTCAAGTAGATGGCAGTGTTATATATATATATATATATATATAAATTTAATACACATTCTTCTCTACTTAAAAATAAACAGATATATGCATATTTGTATATATATGTAAATTATATATAATTATATGTATCATATATAATTCTTTTAATTTTTAAATGTAGTCTATTCTTTATGTTCATTGATACATATTTATTTACCAACCTATTTGGATTCTATTTATATTTTCTCTGGTATTTTTTTCTCATTTTTCACTATTTGAGTGGTTTTTTTTTTCTATTTTTGTTTTGTTTCCATCTGTTGTTGCAAGAGTAAAACACTATTAATGTTGCTCGAGAGGCTACTTTGCAAAAATTTCTGTGACTGTAGTTTGCAGCCTATAACTAATTATCCGCCTGGATTTTAAAGAACTCTGATGTGCTCCACCTCAGATTACCTCTTCCTAGTACAAGGTTTATATTAATATCCCATCATTTTTTCCACTATTTTCATTTCATATCAGGTTTGGAATTACTAGGATATAGTGAAAAATATTTTAATTATTCAATATTTATTTATATTATCCGTGCTTTCTTTGCTTACTTTTCCTTTTTGCATCTCAGAAATTTCTCTGATACTTTTTCTTTTTCTTAAAATATGAACTCCAGAATCTCATATTTTTTAAGAGAATGTATCATTTCTTTGATAAAATACTTACTCTTACATTGATAATTACTTTTGTTGATTGTATAATTAGAAGTTTACATTTATTTTCTATCAAAAATTTTGTGATAGTTAATAATTTTTTGTCTTCCGTTGTTGTTAAGAAATTACCTAATATTTGTATATTCATTTTAGTTAATTTAATTAGATATGTCTAATTAGATAAATGGTTAGGGACTCTTGGCCTCCATATTTTTTTCTCTCTTATGTTCTCTGTATTTTTGTCTCCTATGTAACTTGCTCATTTCCTAGTACAAACTCAGGTGAGCGAAGTCCTGAAATTAAATATTTTTAGGATAGATACTGGTTTGTCATCCAAAGTGCAAAGGGTGAGCCAAATTTCCTTTGCCAGAGATTGGGTGTGCATTCTATGTAGATTATATCTACATGTCTGTCTCTATTTTGGTCTATCTATCTATCTATCTATCTATCCATCTATCTATCTATCTATCATATGTATATGTAGGTTGTAGACCTATGTGGCTTCAGCTTGGGAGAGGAAGAGATGAAGCTATCTGGAATGTGCTGTTAAGGCAAAGGGTTTCAGTGTATACCGAATATCCATTCTCTTTTTTTTACATAGAAATAAACCTTGATTTTTATTCATGACAGCAAAGAACCTAACTAAAACATTACATATCTCATCATTCTGTAATAGAGTTATCCGAAGAAATGTTTATTAAATGCTGTGGTAAGATCTTGGGAATAGCCCCTTTACACTTTGCATACCCTTTCTTTCTATTTGGAATGCAGCTAAAATACCAGGATTTCACCCAGTCACATTTAGACCTTCTGGATGGGTACTAAACCAAAAAACAAACAAACGCTGAGCATTATTTTGGCCTAAGGCTCAGTTGACTACTTACACTTGTATAATAGTTGGTTGATGTTGTTGTTTTCCACTAGAACTTTCCAGATATTGCTCCATTGTTTATCTGATTGGAAATTTTTTTTTTTCTAAAAAGACATGCAGGGCAATTTTTATTCTTGTCATTCTCTAAGTAATATGTCTCTTTATCATTGGCTTTATAGAAATTTTATTATTTTATGTTTTGTACTTTTCTTTGTATTTATTCTTTGGTTTTGTTGAGCTTTGTGGATATATGAATTTATTATTTTCATCAAATTGAAAAGTATGTATTCTTGGGGTGCCTGGATGGCTCAGTCAGTAAAGCATCTGCCTTCGGCTCAGCTCATGATTCCAGGCTCTTGGGATCGAGCCCTGCATCAGGCTTCCTGCTCAGTGGGGAGTCTGCCTCTCCCCTAGCTCAGGGTCTCTGTCACTCAAATAAATAAATAAAATTTTAAAAAAAAGAAAAAGAAAATTATGTATTCCTTATTTCTTTAACAATTTTCTCCCTTCTGCTATGTACTCTTGCTCTTCTATTGTAATTACACGTTAGACCACTTGAAGTTTTTCCTCACATGACTAAAATTCTTTAGTTTCTTAGCTAACTTTTTTCTTTGTGTGGTTAGTTTTTTTGTCCTGTCTTCAATTTCACCAACTTTTTCTTCTTTAGTGTCTGATTTTCCTTTCAGCCTATCTAGTCAATATTTCATTTCAGATATTGAACTATTTTTTCATCTCTAGAAATTCAAAATTATTTTTATAATGTTCTCAATATTTTTATGTTTTCATTTTTATCTGTGAATATATAATCATAATAGCCCTATTAAAGTTCTTGTCTGTTGACTCCATAATATTTTACAAACTGATTATGGGTCATATAGTCTTGCTTCTTCACATGTCCAATAATTTTTGTCAATTTTAGGACCATGTGGTTTACTTTGTTGAATATTATATATAATATATATTTTCCAAATATGTGTGTGTATACATATTTATTAATTTAAATATATGTGTGTGTGTTTGTATTTTGTTTTTTACCACATATTTAATTAACTTGTAAATCAGCTTGACTCTTTCAAAGTTCTTTAGGGCTTACCTATGGTTACCTTCACTCTAAGGCTACTTTAGCCCTATTTTAAGGGTGTAGCTTCTCTGGGATTTCTACAAAATATCCCTTGTATTTAAAAATATCTCTATCCTCTAGATGATTCACTCTAGCGTTATGTGAGCTTTGGGTATTCTTCCACTTATGGCTTTTCTGTAGTTTTACATTGCCTGGTAGTTTTTCTTTGAGTTATGAATTCCTGCCCTTTCCTTAGTATTTATCTAAAGGCAAAGGGAACCCTTATACATGTTTTGAAAATTTGGTCTCTTCCCTTTTCTCTGGTACTCTGTCATTAAAATTTCAGCCTCCTCCACTTTCCTAAACTCTGATATGTGTATCCTTACATTGGTGAAATTACTGTGATCTTGTGTTTTCCATCCCACAGAAGGTACCGTGTTCTGTAGAACACAGTGTTCATGCAGAACACTGTGATGATATCAGAGCTTGCTTTATTCCCTTCTGTTAGAGATCACAATCCAGTGATGCCCTTTATCCTATGTCTAAAACAATTGTTTATCCCATTTTAGGTGTTCATGGATTTTTGATAAGTCTGGTACCATTTATGCTTTATGGCTGAAACCATGTTATGGTTTTGCAAGTTGTGTGTTATGATTTTGCTTTTAAAAATTTAATTCTCAGTTCTCAATTTATGGACATTTTCTAGTAATATGCTGAAAAACAGACTCATCTTTTAGATTTGTTATTATTTGTTTGTTGTGCAGCTGTTTGATAGGTCAGGAACAAGTATTGTTCTTTTAATGGTAGTTGTTTTCACATTTATAAGTCTGCTTATTCCTTTGTTAGATGATTGTTTTTTGAATCATTTGGCATGACAGAAGTTATACAGCACTATATATTACTCTGAAGATCATAAATCTGGTCACTGTAGCACAAACACTAAAGAAAGGATTCTCATTAAATTTTAGAAGGTACTTGCAAGCCATAATCCTAGACATCAGACCTAGACCATGAAAACCTGCTCTATCATCTGTTTGCATCTGTTTCAGCTACGCAAGTGGCATTGTCCTTTCAATTTGGTTACAGATTGTTTAATAATGCCAGTTTTTCAAGAATTCATCTTACATCTGTTGTTAAAGATCAAGGTATTGGAAAGAACCAAATGTTAAGAGCCATCTATTAAAAATAGCAAACCCCAAATCAGCAAAGATGAAAATTGCCAGAAAAATAGAAAATGGAAGTGGAAAGAAGCACGGAAGCCTGTAGTAGTCCCTGGTTCCAGCATGGAGATACCTTGTTCCAATGGTCTTGGTTACAGATTAACTTCTATTTTAGTATAAGGATATATAAAATTATAGCTTTATGTTCCATATGTATTACTTATAAAACACTTTATGGGAAATGATTCACAAGCCTTTTTTGTCCTTATGAATATATTCATTATATTTTACCAACTTTATCCAAAATTTTAACCAATTTAATTGATTCTTCCCATCTTATTTTTGTAGGTATTATAATCTTACAAAAGTAGCTTATTTCTTATCATGCAGTCTATACTTATACCATACTTCCAACTTTCTGTTTTAATATCTTTTACTCTGGAACAGTTGAGCACTTCTTATTTTAGGACAAAATTATACTGTCTTTTTTACTTTACAAACAAAATCACATTGGTGACCCTTGCATACATATGCTTCCATGCTTTTATTCCTTCATAATGAGCACATATATTTACATAATAGAAAAAAAAACATTTACTCATCTTTTTACCTATTAATTTATGGCAACTTTATAATGTATAAGCAGGAATATTGCATTTATTTTTATCTGGAATTGAAGATTGTTGGTCAATTAACTCAATGTAGTATTAGTTTTTTATTTAAGGATGTTGAGATAACAATTTAAATTAACATACTGAATTTTAGTTTATAACACTTTAAGAGATTTACAAGACTAGACATTTGAAAGAAATCCATTGTGATAATTATGTTCAGTTTGACATAGTTGTATACATTTGTAAACTTAAACAATATATGTGAACAGGGTTGATTTACAATACAAGAGATCTAGAAAGTTTAAACATGAAAAAAAACTGTAGGCATAGATAAAGAGAATATTATTAGGTTATATTAGAATTAGGGAGAAAGAGAGTTGTTTGCAAACAGATATTATTAACTCACTTTAATTTTTTTAGAGATGTTACATGAAACTTTTTTCACTCAATTTATAAATATCTCTATTAATAATCAAGTATTTACAGACTTTTAAAATCTTGTTTAAAGGTTCCAAGTATTCCAATCTCCTTCTTATCTGATAATCTTATAATAAAGGTCATTAGCTTAAATCACAGTTAAGACATTCTTTGCAGGGTTAATGTTTCAATGCAAAAGTTTACCTTAGAATAACTAAAACAGTTAAAATTTAATAATTATTTTCTGGAAGAATTTCTTATGAAAAATCTTTCTTATTTTAAAATTTTGCCCAAATGGTAAGTGAAATTTATAATTGTGCTTGAAGTTATACCATTTAGAAAAATAAATACAAGAATGAGAATATATTATCTAGTCAAGAGGAAGTGTAAGTTTTATCAGCCAGTGAATCCATAAGGAATTGACTGATAGTCAAAAATGAAATATCACTTGAGAATGCTTTGGTGCAGGAATCAGCATCCTCCTGGAAAGTAGAATGTGTGGAGAGAAGCTCTTTTTCCAAGCAAATTTGTCCTATAATAAAGAGCAGAAATGTTTTTATAAGGTTTCAAAAAGATTCCTCAGGCAGTTTATGCAAATGATACCAGTCTGAGGGAAACTTCTTAAATTGGTATTCCTTGAGATGAACTCAGAAAATATATTGGCTCTTTGCCTGTCTCCTGATTTATGAGTGTGGTCTAATAGATACGTAACAATGTTTCCAGTAGACAGACAGATAGAATGGTTAGTAGCAAAGCAGTGTTCCTGCAGACATTCAGCAAAGAAAATAAGTATAATTATGATCATCCAACTAAAAAGCTATGGGGACCTTTATTTCTAGGATAAAGTAAATAAACTCAACTCTGAAGGTCTTAATGTCATATTCAAAGCTTTGATTCAGCATAGAACTTGTGATAGATAAGTTGGCCTTGGCTATGCTGAGGCTTATCAACGTAAGTCTACAGCATAGAGATGAGTCTACAGCATAGAGATTCATGGCCAAATCTTGTAGAAGCTCCAATTCTTTAGAAGCTTCCCAACCACTTGCCAAAAAGTTAGATTTGCTTAGTGAAGCAACAGAGAGTCAAGAAGCACCAAAGGAATTGGTGAGTGTTTCATGAGAAAGGCATTTGGAGAAAAGTACTTAAAGAACTTGATGAACTTGAGTCTGTCTTGTCAGGGTGGATCAGTTTGCAGCCCAGAGAATAGCTTGAACAGTAAGTGGAAGGCTGATACTGTAAGGAATTGCTGGTAGAGCAGTTTTCCTGTAGTATTCTAGAAATATGGGACTGAATGTTCTACTTAAATGAGTTTGAGTTTAAACATTTGTCTTAAATTTCAGGTTATCTTTTTTGTAAGTCATAGTATAGTTTTGCAAGATATGTTTTTTTCTATATCAATTCTTATGTTGTATTTTATCCAACATTCCTATGCATTATGTAGTACAAGTTTCTTTGTTTTTTAGGATATCTCATGTCAAATATTGCTGAAAAAGGAAATGTCACATAATTTTGAAAATGACAAAAGAAAAAAATTAAATATATGAAAAGTTTGCATTTGTATTTACTCTCATGAAGGGCTCTGGTGACTGATTTTAGGCATATTGTCTTTCCTTACATCAAGGCATACTTGGATAAGTAGAATTCTTAGTATCAATCAAAGGTAGATCATATTTAAATAAATATAGTAACATTGAACAACCAAATCCCTGATGCCTGAAGCTAGAAAGGTTATTCAGTATTACACAGTGTCAGTGATTTTGCATATTTTTGAAAAATGTTTTGCTGCGCATTCAACCTAAAAATTGTTCTATTCTTGCCTAAGTTCAGTCCCAAATAATATGTATTTTCTGCTTCAAAAAAACATAGAGAAGTCATTTTCAGGCATGGGTAGCAAATGAAATTCCAGGAAACATTTTCAAGAAAAATAAAATTCACTACATGAAACTATGCGATGTTTAGTAGTTGTACACATTTGGAAATATACATAAAATCTGAAATTTTATATTTTAGGCAAAGGTAATAACTTTCTGTTCTTGGAATATCAGTCCTATTATAAACTTGAATCAGGGGTGCCTGAGTGGCTCAGTTGGTAAATGTCCAACTCTTGGTTTCAGCTCAGGTCATGATCTCACAGTCGTGGGATTGACCCCCGTGTTGGGCTCCACACTCAGTGTGGAGTCTGCTTGAGATTCTCTCTCTCTCTCTTTCTGTCCTTCCCCCGTTCTCTCTCACAAACAAACAAACAAACAAAAACTTGAGTCATTTGAACCAGAAATTACATTTCTTGAAGTGATCCAAATGACAGTACTAATAGAAAGTTAAGAGGAAGGGACTTAGTGAATTTACATCTGTGTGTGTGTGTGTGTGTGTGTGTGTGTGTCCAGTGTTTGCACATTATATAAGACTGGAAAGGACGTTCCCTTTGCTAAACCATCTGATCATTTGTGATGTAAATGCTTTTCTCAAGCTCCCTTAGTCTGTCTATAAACAACATGGGTAATGCTAAGTAGATAGTTTTAATATACACCTGTAGTAATAAATGGAAGATAAAACCAAACTTAACTAATGTCCTAATGCAATTTACTATATATGTTAATAATAATTTGAAATCTACATATATTAAAAATTCAGAAATGTATTTATAAGTGCATTTCCCTAAGAAACATCTACAATTTCTTCATTAGAACATTTGAGAGAATTGAGGAACAATTGAAAGTAGAGTCATTTGTTGTTTTTAGGATTTATGGTTTTATGTTTATTTCTTGAAAATTATTTTATTACCTATAACAAAAAAAGTGCTAGAGGAAGCCTGGAATACAAATAGAAAATATTAGAGTCAATAATAATGATCTACCCAATAATTAATACTGCATTTTAAACATTAACACGTGATGAACTTAAATATGTTTGTGACAAATTTGTGTTTTATTTTATTAAAATTAGTTGCACCAAAGAAGTAAAAAAATGAAATCGAAGCTGCCTGCCAAAGAAGAGAGAAAGCTCATAATGAGAACCTGTATGGGGAGAGATAAGCTCAAGTAGGGAGGGAAAAACAATTTGGATTCCTTTGAACACTTGTTTCCTTTCAGTTTCTAATGAAACTCTGAGGTACATTTCACCAAACTGACTAACGCACTATAGTACAGAAAGTAGAGTGCCAAAGAAATTTTTCTTTCCTGATTATGTCAAGATTAAAAATAGCAGTTTTAAAAACTGGCCTGTGTGTATGCCAGTTTCAAAATGTCAGCTTCAATACGGCACGATGGATAAAAAAGAGGGGAGAATGACCTGAAGCAGTGGCTTGACAAATGGGGAAAATAACTTGAAATAAATGTAAATGTATTTTTTTATATAAAAATGCCACTGCTCATATTTAAAATACATACCATCATCCATCCAATATTGTTATTACCATTTTAATTTTTAGTGTTTTTATTAAATGTCTCAATTTAACATGTGAAATATATATTCTTAAAAACAGGTATAGTAATTATATTTAATACCTCCATGGTTGTTTAAAACATAACTCAAACTGTTTGCAGTAAGGTTTAGTGAGCATTTAGTTTGCATTCATTAAATGATGTAGAGGCTGATGAGAGAGACTGATTTTAGCTTTGTGATTTTTATATTTCCAAATTAGAGAAGTTAAATCAGTACCTAAGATGATTTATCATATAACAATGATTTCACAGATGGATTTTGTGGAAAGTATATGTTATTATTAACTCACTTTGTGTTTTTATTATACATGTTCGAGTTATAAAGTTATATTGAAGACGTTTTAAACCTTTGTGGATGCAAAAATTCTGCTGAATAGTGATTTTACATATTTTCCAAAGTGAAGGTTTTGGGAGGTGCACAAGGGAAGTGTATTAGTTACTTAGAACAGCTTCTTAGAGGGAAAGAGAGAGAGGGAGTGAGTGGGAGAGAAATGAATATTATATTATGATTCCCCATTCTTTTCAATATTTTATATTTACACAGCAATGCATGTAAAACTTGTTTCAATGAATGAATAAGATAAATGAAGAGGTAAGAAGGGATGTCAAAAAGCACAATATCAGATTGGTGCATATTTATAGATATTCTGATATCCATTCTAACTAATGTTTAGAAATTAAAAAAAAATATTTAAGTAGTACCTCAAAGTTTACGGAAGTGTTGACTGGAAAGGTGAGAGTCTCTCTATGTTAGCTAATTATGTACTTTTAGATTTTTCTTCATCTTTGCTACATGGCATCCTCTTTGAACTTGCTTCTATAAAAATCTTCCTCTCTGTTTTATGTGACTCCAGTACATAGACTGTCTATCTCATCACCAGATCATTTATTTATTTTCTCATTCAACAAACATGCATTTGGTGTTTCAAACATGCTTGACCTCATGCCAAGAAGTAGAGTTGAATAAGGTAGACACAGATATTGATTTAAAAAATTCACACCTTCACCTACTAGCTACAAAGTCCACTAAGCTAAAGACCACTAGAATTACTTCCTTTTCCAGGAAAGAACATGACAATAATTCCACGTTTATTATGTGATAGGTATTAAGCAGGGAGATTTACAAATAAATTATCTCATTTAATCTCCAAAACATCCTTTTGAGCTGGTTGTTCATAACCATACTCTTACCTGAGGAAAACAAAGCACAGAGACATAAAAACAATTTGCCCAATGTCTTCAGGTTGGCCAATAGTGGACTCAGTACAAATTTTGTTTCAAACCCATGCCAAACACAACTTCATTAGGGCAAGAATCAATATAAGGTGGTGGTCTAGTATTTTTTATTAGGCAGATAATTTCAGACATATTACAACTTCTCTGAGAATATTTCCTTTTTAAAAATAATTCTCCCTCCCAGGCTATTGTGAAAAAATATATAAATAAGTTATCTAAACATTATACACCAAACAAATTAAACGTGCCATTTACATATAATTATATCAGCTTATTATGCTATGAATATAAATGTTTTCATCTCTCCTCAGTCAAAAATTTCCTAGAGTTGAGGCTAAACCCCAACAACCTCATGGTGAGAAGTGTATGAATTAAACCAGACCCCCAAGGATCCTTCAGATTTGAAGATCTGTGAGAAAGATTAGACTCAACGGAGTTTGCTTAGACTTTATTACTGAGCCAACAAGCAAGCCGTGAAAAGGAGAGGATTGACAATAGATGCAGTGGGAGTAAATGAAACCTTACAGTGCTCTCCATTACATCATTAAAATCTGTGATATCAGCAGATATAAAGTGAAGACTATGCCAGGTCAGAGGAGCCCAGAACCACCAGCCCACTGACTTTTATCCTGCTTTAAATTGAAGTGGGTTGTTTTAACCCTCCAGGTCTATTGTGTTGCCATAAATGGATTTTCACTTTGTTTGTGCTTACCTGCTCTCGCTTTACTTGATGCTGCACCATTGAGCTTGCTCAAGATTTCGATGCAGCTAGCAGGATGTAGTCTGTCCCAGTACAGATCAGTGATACAGCTGTTGGAATGCAGCAGAGAGGAGCCAAGTAGATAAGGAACATGAGTGACTTCAGAGTGAAGTAAGGAAGTTGCGGTGGGTTGCCCCAAGAACAGACAGATCCTGAACAGAGAGGCAGATGGTTAGCGGGGAGGAGGGAAGGAAGAAGTAGGGAAGAGGCAGCAGACACTCATCTATCTAAGGGTAAGTCAAAGACAAAAATCAGAGTGTACTCAACTCAGGATGGATGACCTTCCGAGGTACTGGGTTTGGGTAGCAGAGCTAAGCGGGCATGGGATTGACTGAAGGATGGGAAAGATTCCCAGAAGCCAAGTGGTTAAAATGATTCAATCAAGAGTTTGCCAAGTTAATACCAAGATTAAAACCAGGAGTTGGAAAATGAGGTTGAATAGGTGAAGTTAAGCAGGACGGACAGAAGCCACGCCATGTACGCACAATTGCCAAAATAAAATCCTGCTGGAGAACTTGGTGTTTTCCTGTTACATATTCTTTTATTTCGGATTAATACACATGTGTATTGTGAATGGGAAAGCATTAAATAATGTGTTAATGATCAATATATTAGTCCTTACAATCTAATACTTTTCATCTCAATGTGTCTTTTAATTTTTCAGAGATAGACTCTAGGAAGGGCATTAATCATTCGTATTAAATAAAAAAGTTTTTAGTCCCAAAGATGGAAATATATGCTCAGAAAATTGCTATATTTTTTTTTTTTTAGAAAGTAGGAGTAGGAAGTCAGAGTAATTTCAGAAGGAACAGTTTGGTTATATCTATGAAAGCATATTTTGAGTTCATATTTGCCTCGACACAGTTTCAGTATATAACAAGGCAGCCAAAAAAAAAAAAAAAATGAAGGTTCAATGTTAACTCCTCAAACAATTGTCAGCAGTTTGATGCAAACCCCATTCAGAAAAGTGAAGATATATCATGGTCAGTATATCATGTTCCCCACTTGCTAGAATTCCACCAAAAGGAGATTAGAATGAATAATTTATATAACACAGTTGTTCACAATATATTTAGAGAGCTAGAAAGATACATTAAGGGGATAGTTAATGCTTACGTAAGTGTTTACTTTTGCTAGGCACCTTTCTGAGCATTTAACACACACAAATACACACACAAATACATACATGCACACATGCATTCATACATATATATATTTTTTTATTTTTTTTTAATTTTTTATTTTTTTTTATATATTTTTTCCACATGTAATGTTCATGCAACTTTGTGACATACATGCTCTTATGATCTTTATTTTAAAGATGAGAAAACTGAGGTGCACAGAAATCACATTACCTGCCCAGAGGCAAACAGCTAATTAGTTGAATTGTTACTTGAGCATTGTTTGTCTGGTTTCATAAACTTGTTCTAAAACAACACCTTATGCTGCTTTTTCTTAGATAGGGATAAATCTGTAGATGCAGATAAAACATAATGATAAAACTGAAAATATAAAACATAAATGTACTTACAGAAACAGAAATATGGTGCCAGCTTCCCCCCCACCCCACCCCACATTATGTAGGACAGTCAAGAAAAGATGTCTCAGAGGGAATTCTGAGAATGTATAACTCAAAAAGGAAACTCAAAAAGAATGTATAAAGGTGTGAGGGCTGAAATAGGGGGAAGAAATAGATACTTCAAAAAATCAACCATTGGATTTATGTGTGTGTATGTAATAGATTTTAATAAAATTTATGATTTTAGGGAACTTACCAAGTAAAATATCAATTTCTTTCTGTTATATATTCTATTGAATAGACAATTATCAAAGCTATGTGTTCTATATCTTGGACGTATGTCAAAAGTTTTGTAAGATAGAAAAAGTGATTAATCCAGTTTTCAATTACATTCAAGACAACTGCTCCTAATAGGTATGTGTAATTTCTTCAAACTATGAAATCACTTGGAATTTTACATTTTTCCTACAGGTTTATGAAATAGCAATTGTTTACATTTTATGGTTGTTTTGTTTTGTTTTGTTTTTGGTTCAGGAGAGTTTTCCCATTATTTTACAGAAATGTCATTTAAAATGTATAACATTAACATAAGGGCTTTCCAATTTCTTTGGAGTTTGGAAAATGTACATATTCTTTTATACATATTTTACTGCACAATTACTATTTTATATGCATCAGGAGAGTGGGCAGCAAACTTATTTTATTCACCACTGTATGTTCACTAGCACTGATCCTGGCAATAAATATTGAATTAAGTAAGTTAATCAAGTTTATTTTAATGGGGAAAAAACATAGGAATAAATAGTGTACCTGATTTTTATTGTGAAGGGAGTAGATGCCCTAATCATGAGAGCTGTTAGGGCATCTACTCCCTTCGTACTTAGGCTGATTCTTACTCATACTTAACAGTCATGTAACAGTAGATGCCCTAATCATGAGAGCTGTTAGGGCATCTACTCCCTTCCTACTTAGGCTGATTCTTACTCATACTTATTAACAGTCATGTAGCATGACACATCAGAGAAACTAATCACACATTTACTTACCAATTTAATTATTCTTTAAATGCAAAAATAGAACATGAAATTTTGAAGTATTTGATAAATTAAGATTCTATGTAGCATATCTTGTGGAGAATACAAAAAAGGGAGCTATAACTAATGAAATGTACATTTTAATTTATGATCTACATATAAAAGGAAATATAAATGAACTAAAATGAAAACTGAAGGAAGTTTAAGCAACATGCCATTGCATTTTTAATTTAAATGTAATGAAATATAAATATAATGGTATTACTGGATATTTTAATCATTCCCATTAGAGTTTCTAATTTTACGCTAGGTTTAAGATAATGATGATAAAGGGAAAAAAAAACCTTAAGAGTGGCAAATAAAGGCACATATATACACAGTTAAAAATAGCAGGTGAAATTCAAGTGGATTGTTAAAATATTTCAAAGTCCTCTTTTATATTTTATTATTAATAACTCAACCTACTTAAATGAATACCTCTATATACATGATATATGAGCAGTTTGATCACATACTTTCTCCCGATGAGAGCTAAAGCTTACAAAGATAGCTCTTACTTTAGAACTTCTAGAACTTTGCTTTTTGTGAATTTTCGCTCTGCTTAACAAGCTTATTCCAGCTCCACAGCCTGCTCCCTGCCATCGCCCCATTAGCCTCACATATGGCATGCTTTCCCCCTTTGTGCTGCCTTGGTTCCTTTGATTGCTTCATTTGGGCATAAAATCAGGCCAGTGCTGCTGACATTGTCCAGGAAGTTCCTGTCTCATCCCACACCAGGGCTGATCAGGTAAAATCAGTGCAAAGGAAAGGCCACTGCCTTTCCTGGAGCTGTAGGAGAGGGTAAAATGTGTCTTTGCTCTTCCTTCATGTTTTATTGGAGAAAATCTGCACCCCCCATCTATAATACATATAATGTTTTCTATCTGATCTAAATGTTTTATATCTGATAGATCAAAGGGAAATCTTCTTTGGATGAGGTTTCCACAGAGATTTCTGCAAGATTAATCTCCAAAGCATCTCAAAAACAGAATTACTTAGTCTTTACAGTCACCTTAAGACTCCTCCTTCCCTATTCCTATGATGTGAATATCTCCACCATCCATTTAATGAATCAAGTAAAAAATATCTTCCCAGTTTCTTCCTTGCCTGCCCTCCAAGAAAAGTATTCTCTTTGTTAAAATGATATAATTATATTTGTTATAATTAATTAAAATTAAAATTAAATCTTAGAATTTCTTTTTTTTTTAATTTTTTTTATGTTTTGTTAGTCACATACAGTACATCATTAGTTTTTGATGTAGTGTTCCATGATTCATTATTTGCGTATAACACCCAGTGCTCCATGCAATACATGCCCTCCTTAATACCAGTCACCGGGCTAACACATCCCCTTACCCCCTCCCCTCTAAAACCCTCAGTTTGTTTAAATCTTAGAATTTCCACACTAGTCTGTACATTTTTCATGAAAAGCCAGTATAATGCCTCTAGAGACTATCAAGCTTCACTGTTTTGCACCTTGTATACTTACCATCTTTGCTCTTATTTTTTCACCGTAAAACAACTCTTTTATTTAAAACAGTTGCACAGTAATGAATGGAAAATAAGCCATTTGTAATAAGTGAAACTTAGCCATAAGCATAATGTCCTTACTCTTAACAGCGGAACACTCTGTATCCTTTTGAAGGTTAGTAAATGTTTGTGCCATGTTAAATACTTTTTCCTCATTGATAAAACCAGAAATACTGAAAAAAAAATCTGAGAAGTGAATGGGTTTCGGTCAATGAAGTTAAATGTTTTGCGGTTTCTCTGCATTTGTAACAATTTGAATTCTTGCTTATCCTCAGGAGAATATTATCCCTCACTCTGTGCTTCCTACAGACGGGAAGACACCTGTTTTGCATTGTTTAAGGCTTATAGCCGTAAAGCATTGAATTAGACTGCTAGTTTTATTGACTTGATTACAGTGCTTACATGTCCTAGGGTAGAGCTTACATATATACAAAGTCTGAAGGTAGGCATTAGGAGTCTGGGGAGGTGCCTCTTGTTCATGAAGGGATTCATATATACTCTATCTTTCTGTTTTGATGTGAACACTTTAATTTTTAAGGCCACATCGTGATTCATAGCAGCTTCTGGAATCCATTCGCATCATTTCTCTAATGGAAAGCAGAAATGAGACTGGAAAGACAGTCCCCCACCCTCAATGCAGCTTCCTTTCCATATCTTTCTTTGAACTTCCAATCAAGGTGTTTGTTTATGTCTCATCGACTAAAGAGTAGTCATATGTCACTCCTAGCTGCAAGAGTGAATGGGAAGTATCCTTTGGGCTAAGTGCATTGTAGCCTCCAAATAATATAATTGTTAAGAGATCAAGAAGCAGAGGATATTAGGTGCGACTAATGTTATTTTAACCCTGTAAAAACCTCTAGCAGGTTCTAACCATATTTTAGAAAATAAATCCACTAATGTATAACTAAATAACACATTATGTTTAAGGTGGACATTTACCCTGTGAATTAGAATGCAAATTAGAAAATCAGTTTACTTTATCATATTTAAGCATTAACTTATCTATCCATATATATGATTGATTATTTCCATAGTTGCAAAAATTGATAAAAATTGAATCTATTTATGATCCAAATTCTTAGCAAAGTACTAATAAAATTAAGCTTTCCTAATCTTGTAAGGAATATGTAAAAGATGCTGTCCAAACATTAGACTTAATGGTGATTATTCAAAAATATGCATCCCCTTGAGATGAGGAAAAAAGCAATTATGTCCAGTCTTGTCAATTCAGTTCAAAATTGTGTTGGATTATCTAGCCAAAGTAGTTAAACAAAGTAGCCAAATGTTATAGCGTTTGAAAAGAAATAAAAGAAGAAAATATCCACAGATACATTATTATAGTTAATAAGAACTTGATCGAGACTCGTGGTACAAAATCAACATACATAAATCAGTATGATGCCAGCAAATTGTTAGTAAATGAAAATTTATTTTTAAAATACATTTTAGAAAATCACCCAAAGTGTGAAGGATCTAGGAATAAATTTAACAAAATATGTTTATAGTTTTTAAAGAGAAAATTATATTATTGAGAGAAAATTAAGAAGTCTAAAATAAATCAGATAATACAACCTACCTACTGATTAAAATATAGTGTTGTAAAGATATCTATTTCCCCCAGATTTCATACACATCCAATATGGATTTTGTGTATATGAGAGAATATGTGTGCACAGATATGTGTGTATAGATTACAAGCAGACGTTATAATATATATGTAGTGGAAAGGGTCAAGAACGGCCAAGATGCTTTTGAAGGAAAACATGGTAGGAAGCCTTGCTTTATTAGATGCTCTCTTCAAACTCACCATGTCAGATTTCTACTCTTAGTTATGTAATATGGAAAACTCTTCACATGTGCATCATGAATCATGTGCAAGATTATCTATTGAAGAATTTTTCTTAAGGGCAAAGCTTTATAAAAAATATGAAAGGCAGTCAATAATACAGGGCACATATATTATGGTATATCCATACAAAGTTATACTCAAAGCAGAGGATTAAATAATCTGCATGGATATATTTTACACACATAATATTAAGTGAAAGAAGCAAATCAGAAGGAAATTCAATAATTCTATGGACAGGAAGTCTCAAGACAGTTGATATGTATAACACGTTGCTTAAGTATGCATATATGGAAATTAAACCTACAAATAAAAGTAGACTAGTTTTTTAAAGGGACAAGGGATGCTTTTGCAATGAGATGAAGAGATTTCTAAAATAAATTGTCAATTGTTTTACCTGATTTGTGGTTACCTAAGTACTCACTGTATGATTTTCCTTAAGGTGTACATATATATTTCCTATATTTCTGGATATATAATACATTTTACAATAAATAAAAAATAAATAGAGGAATAATACCTTCACTGGTTTTCATTCTTTCGGCTTTCATGGTAATCCATTTTACAATTGTCTTAATCAATAAGATTATTTTCATAAATTTCATTTATACATAAGACACTGAATCTTAAACAGAAGAAAAGAGCAAAATCATGTAAATTTAACTTTGTTTTTTTAATTTTTTATTATTATGACCATTAGTTTTTGATGTAGTGTTCAATGATTCATTAGTTCCGTATAACGCCCAGTGCTCATTACCACACATGCCCTCCTTAATACCCATCACCGGGTTACCCCATCCCCCCACTCCCCTCCTTTCTGTAACCTGCAGTTTGTTTCCCAGAGTCTAGAGTCTCTCTTGGTTTGTCTCCTTCTCTGATTTCTTCCCATTTAGTTTTCCCTCCCTTCAAATTGTATTTTATTTATTTAGTGAATTCATTTATTTTGTTTGGTTGGTTGGTTTTTTTTGACATACATAAAGCCGCATACAAGTAATTTGTGTAACTTATGATGAGCTTGGATGTAAGTATAAACCTGTGAAACCATCACCACAGTCTATGTCATAAACCTATCAAAAATTTCCTCCTGCTTTCTTTCTTTATTATTACTTTCTTGTGATCTGAGCACTTAACATAAGATCTCCTCTCGTAAGAAATCTTCAAATATACAATACAGTACTGCTAACTGCAGGCACTATGCTATGCAGTAGACCTCTAGGATCTATTCCTCTTGTAGAACCAAAACCTTGTAACTGCTGACTAATGTCTCTTCATCTACCCTATATTAAACTTTAAAAGCACTTTGTCAAGGTCTATGAAAGGTTTGAGATCTTGCCATACTTGCACACTCACAAGTCTGTTTCATGCTGACACAAGTCTCCCATGTTAAGAAAAAAAACTTTATTACAGCATAACCAACAGGCTAAATGTCATGTTGGTATACATCTCTCTACACCCCACAATCCATGCAGGAGGGGGACACAGGTGGGTGATGTGTACCTGGTGGGTTCTTATCACTGCAGAGGAACCCGGAGCTTAGAAATCCTCAATCATTTATAGGGGCTTCTAGCAAACTCCCCAACCTTTGTCCTCAAGTATTTACTATTCTGGACAGTGAAAATCTGTTCTATGCTTTAGAGTGAGACACGATCTCTGTCTTCCAAGATTGCTTGCTATACAAACATGATGACCCAGAACAAAAGACAGGGTGCACAGAAACTGAGAGACCTATGAAAAATTATTTTCTAAGTTACATTAAATACTGAATACTTACCTTGAAAAGTTATAAAAGGGATTTGAAGATGTCTATTTAAATGATGGGAATTTCAAAGTTTAATATTTGCAGTCGCCCTTATTATATTTAAATTAAGTTAAAAATTTCCCATAATATCAGAATTTTAAAAATAAAGTTTCATTATTATTTTTCACTAAAAAATAAAGTCTATTTACATATTTTGGTCTATATTTACTGAATAAATTGACCATTTGAATGTATCTGTTGAATCAAATAATCTATTAGATTAAGGATGGCTATTAGATGTAAACTCGCATTATCTATCTCACCAACTGGTACTTGAACTCCCTGAAATGCTGGGTTGAGAAGAATTTTGAGGTTCCAGTTATATTCATTATGAAAAAAATGTAATCACTGATTAAAAGTGTATACCCACGGCAACATTTTTCACGACACATCTCCAAAAGCAAGAGAAACAAAAGATAGAATGAACTCGTGGGACTTCATCAAGATAAAAAGTTTCTGCACAGCCAAGGAAACAGTCAAGAAAACTAAGAGGCAGCCCATGGAATGGGAGAATATATTTGCAAATGATACTACAGATAAAAGACTGGTATCCAAGATCTATAAAGAACTTCTCAAACTCAATGCACGAGAAACAAACAAATCATAAAATGGGCAGGAGATATGAACAGACACTTTTCCAATGAAGACATACAAATGGCTCACAGACACATGAAAAAATGTTCAAAATCATTAGCCATCAGGGAAATTCACATCAAAACCACACTAAGATACCACCTTACGCCAGTTAGAATGGCAAAAATAGACAAGGCAAGAAACAACAATTGTTGGAGAGGATGTGGAGAAAGGGGATCCCTCCTACATTGTTGGTGGGAATGCGAGTTGGTACAGCCACTCTGGAAAACAGTGTGGAGGTCCCTTAAAAAGTGAAAAATTGAGCTACCCTATGATCCAGCCATTGCACTACTGGGTATTTACCCCAAAGATAGAGACGTAGTGAAGAGAAGGGCCATATGTACCCCAATGTTCATAGCAGCATTGTCCACAATAGCTAAACCGTGGAAGGAACCGAGATGCCCTTCAACAGATGACTGGATTAAGAAGTTGTGGTCCGAGGGGCGCCTGGGTGGCACAGCGGTTAAGCGTCTGCCTTCAGCTCAGGGTGTGATCCCGGCGTTCTGGGATCGAGCCCCACATCAGGCTCCTCCGCTATGAGCCTGCTTCTTCCTCTCCCACTCCCCCTGCTTGTGTTCCCTCTCTCGCTGGCTGTCTCTATCTCTGTCAAATAAATAAATAAAATCTTTAAAAAAAAAAGTTGTGGTCCGTATATACAATGGAATATTACTCAGCTGTCAGAAAGAACGAGTTCTCAACATTTGCTGCAACATGGACGGCACTGGAGGAGATAATACTAAGTGAAATAAGTCAAGCAGAGAAAGATAATTATCATATGGTTTCTCTCATCTATGGAACATGAGAACTAGGAAGATCGGTAGGAGAAGAGAGGGATAAAGAAGGGGGTAATTGAAGGGGGAATGAAGCATGAGAGACTATGGACTCTGAGAAACAAACTGTGGGCTTCAGAGGGGAGTGGGTGGGGGAATGGGATAGGCTGGTGATGGGTAGTAAGGAGGGCACATATTGCATGGTGCACTGGGTGTTATATGCAACTAATGAATCATCGAACTTTACATCAAAAACCAGGGATGTACTGTATGGTGACTAACAAAATAAAATAAAAAAATATTTTTAAAAAGTGTTTACCATAAAAACCAAAAAGAGGGGAAATATGGAACTTCTGTTTTATACTATCTTAAAAACAAAGCAAACAAAAACACCATTCAGTGAAATGATATGTCAAGATTCACACAGCTATTATTTTTATGGAACACTTTACTTAATGTAATATACAAAGTACACATATTATTTATAACCTTTTTTTCCCTATGTTTTTAATTACTCCCAGCAAGAGCTCTAAGCTAAGACAAAGATTGGTCTGTTTCATTGGCATACAAATCAAGAGTCTTTTGATGAAAATAGGTAGCATTGGAAATAAGATATACAAAAAAGTATCTATCTCTGAGAAAACAGAATATGGAGTGAAAGTTTCAGTTCATGGAAGAAAGAAAAGCACATGACTCAGCTAGAAGGAGCCAGATAGAGAAGATTTGATTCTTATTGATGTAGAACTAAGTGAGTAATCATAGAGTCTTGCTTGATGGCTCCTTGAATTGCATTGGATTAAGGTCTCATCTCCACAAAAGCCCTGGGGAATTTGTTCTCTTATTTGACTAATAGTGCTTTCTTACTATACCCACCCATACCCCACCCAACTCTTACAGTGGCTATGGAAGAGTATATGTTTAGCAGTAGCACATATTTAAGATAACCTCCATGCCTTTAGGATGGTCACTTGGGAAATACAATTTATCTCAAAAAGAGAATCTGAAATGGATATGGCATTACTACTGTAAGGTGGAAAATAAGATTTCTATACTCAACATGGGATGGAAAATGAATTACTTACAGCAAGCGTTAGCAAAGCAACTAAAAAAACCCTATATATTCTCTTATTACTCAGGAGTGTGCTGAGATAAAAAAGTGCCACACTATAGCTGCTCACCCTAGAAAGCAGGGTGAAGTAAGTCAAGATTGGCCTCAGAGTGCTCTTCCCAGGAAAGCTTACCAATTAGAAATGCAGCATGGTAGATCTGAGCTGCCATCGGGCTGGACTTCTGACAATCATATTTTTGACCTAGAGACTCACATGCAAAAACAAAAGGAGCCTATCAATAGAATGACCCATAAGGTTTATAAGATTCTCTAGTCTTATCACATACTCCACTGTGTACAAGTGTTTGGTTTTAAAGTACCAAGCAGTGTTATAGGCAACTAAGGAATCATTGAACCTACATCAAAAGCTAAGGATGTACTATATGTTAGCTAATTGAATTTAAATAAAAATAAATAAATAAATAAATAAATAAATAAATAAATAAATAAATAAATAAAGTAGCAGGCAGGATCACCACAGTAAGTGGCTACAATGCAGCGTGGCAGTATTTCTGCATTTTTGACCTTTACCAACAGCAGGGGCACTGCCAGTGTTCTGTTTGTACTCACTGATTTACATAGGTTATGTTGGTATTGATTAAATGTAACTTTTCGTCTCTAATCTGAAGAATGCTAAACACTAATATCTAGACTGAGCTGGGAATAAAACTAGAAGAGAAATAGGAAACGGGACGTTTTGAATTCTGCGACTAGTAGAAGAAAAATAAATTTGGCCATAGGATACACATCTGGATGAATGATTTTGAAATGGCATTGGATTAGTCTCTGGATAGAGATTAAATGACTGGGCCTATTGTCTTTGTGATCACTAGATAATATTAGTAGGAAATATTAGAAAACTCATGTTTTGGATGAAGAATGTGTGTGTGTGTTTCCAACCAACAAGGTGTATAATGTATAATATTAAAGAAACTGCCACAACTATGGTTTATTCCAGAGATAATTTGTAACTATTGTCTCTATTGTTTAAATATGGCTAAGTAGTTCTTTTCTTTGGGATTTTTGTATATGTGTGTCTATGTGTATCTTGTAACCCTGCTTCCAAAGGACAGGAAGGATAGGGCTACATATAGATTCTTTATGCAAAGTAAGAATCCATTCATTGGCCAGCAAATTAGGACATGACCTAGTGTGAAAACACACAAACCAAAAATTTTGAAAAATAAGGGCTCAAATTATCTGTAAACAAGAACAGGGTCAATTATCCACATGAATCAGGTTTCTTGTTTTTGGAATTTCAACAGAGAATACAATGAAACCCTTAAGCTTGTAGCAAGAACAGGAATGAAAAATCAGCAAAAAGCAAATGTATGGAAAGTTCTTTAGCTAGGTTAAAAATGAAACACTTGAAGAGTGTTTCTCGACCCTGTGTTTAGAATCACCTATTCACCTAGAGAGCTTTTAAAAACTACCAAAGCCAAGGCCCCTGTCCAGATCCCTCTGGTCTTTTATGGGACTAGACCTGAGATTTTTTTTTTTTTTTTTTTAGATTTTCCAGGTGCAACATGCAGACCACATTGAGAATAAGTACGCTAACCCCAAATTCCTGCAGCAAAAATCCCTGGATCAGTAGGCTTACATTTAGTTTCAGTTCAGAAGGCCTGCTGTATTAGTGTGGGTTTCAGCTGTCTGTAACAGAAAACTCCCCAAATCTGAACGTCCAAAGCTAGTGAAGTGACTCTGTTGTTATCAGGGACTTGCTCTTCTTGTTGAGATCCTTTTATGAAAGGAGAAGAGAACAGATAGATGCTAAGGAGGCAGCCAACACTCACAAGAGACTAAGAAGTGCTATTTTCTGCTCTCTGATTCCATGAGAGCCCCTCTCAAATGCATTTGAGAAATCTTGTGTAAAACAAAGCTAAACACTTTTCTTTATTACAAAACTTTTCAGTCTTTAACATGTAGAAAACCGTCTGAATTTCCAAGAGAAATAGATTATTTGGTGTTTTCCAAATTTACCTGACAAGCCTTTAAAAATAAAATCTAGTACTCTCTCATTCCCTCTCTTTCTCTCTCTCTCTCTCTCACACACACGCAGAGTTAAAATAAACAAAAAAAATCACTTTGGGAAACACTGCAATACGCATTTTCATCATAGTTATGAATACAGGTTTCCCCCACTATGCAAAAGTAGAGCATTCCGATGAAATCTTTCATAAGCCTAAATGACGTAAAGCACAGAAGCAATTATCATTAATTTATATGGAAAAATTGGGAGAATTCCCACACCCCCAACATAACCTCTTTGTTTTTTAGGACACATCTTACTAAGGGACACATAGAATAAATCTAGTTAAACCACAGATGCTCACAGAGTTCAAAGTTCTGGCTGCTTGATGCTGAGAAACTGAATGTGTTTCCTGGGGAGGGGGCTTGCTGGGGCCATTCTCGCTGCTCCTGGTATGTGCTGCTTCCATAAGGATAGCTGCAAAACAAATGCTGAATGCTATTTTTGCTTTTTGTCATTTTTCATAAAAACAAAAATGCTCTTTGGATTTCTTTTGTTTTAGCGAAAATAGGTACCAACTGCAGGTCTTAAAAGTGAAGTGGCATAAAGTGGGGAATATGTGTATATACATAGTATTATTCCTTTTTCTTTTATTTCTATCTACTAATAATTTTTTAAAGATTTTATTTATTTATTTATTTATTTATTTATTTATTTATTTATTTATTTATGAGAGAGAAAGAGCATGAGGGGGGAAGGGGCAGAGGGAGAGAATATCCAATCAGACTCCTGAGCACAGAGCCTAACTTGGGGCTTGATCTCAACACCCATGAAATCAGGACCCATGAAATGAGGACCTGAGCCAAAACCAAGAGTCAGACACTTAACTAACTGAGCCACCCAGGTACCCATATCTACTAATAATTTTAAGTAAAGGAGAGATTCTTGCCTTAGATATATCTTGATATCAAAATCAAATTTTAAAATATATAATTATGTAAGTTACTTTATATTTAGATATAATTTTATAGGAATCTGTTATTCCTGCTCAATTTTCAAATAACCCCAGGGAAAATATATACAATTTTGTTTGTCAGCTATACTTTAATAATGCTGGGGGGAAAAAAGGAAAGAAAAAGAAAATAATGGGAGAAAAGTTTATTTGCCAAATTTGCTCATTAATATAGATGTAAGAACCTATAGAAATATTAATAATGTAGAATCCCCAGTCAGACTGGGTTCAGTGAGCTTACCTCCAGGGGCTCCTGGACTGTAGCTAAGAGGGGCTAGAGCCACGTCATTGGCCATTCTAAGTTCACCGTTGGCGCCAAAGTTTGCAGGCCTATCACTGGAGGTACAGGTGGGCATGACTCTTCCTGGATCCCAGGACTGCAGAAGTGAATGGGCCATCTAGCACAGGCCTGCCTTGGCGATTTTGGACTTCACAGGGGGTGTCACAATTTCCTACCTGGCTCCCTAAGCACCCACAAAGGCACTTTGTCTGTGGATGGCTCCCTAATTACTGTTGCTGAAGGGGTATATGAGTAGGGAAGTTCTTGTTCTTCCATCTTGCTGACATCACTCCACTTTGACTTTTAGTATCTTTGCCGGATTTTGTTATTAAGGTAATGCTGAGAGGTGATTAGTTAGAAAATACTCTGTGGACCGCATGTCTTGTGAGTGAGGCTCTGACAGCCTTTTATTCTAGACAATTCTGCAAGTTCTTTGCATAGTGAAAGCTTTGGAAACCAGACATACTGTCTGCCTTGGGTAGGTTACTCTCTACTATAAAGAGATAATATCTCTCTAAAGCAAAGATTAGGTAGACTTCCAAAAGATTTGAGTTCCCTAAGCCTGCTGTCCCTGTCCTGTATTATAACTCACTGTGTGTACTGGAGTCAATGGGCTCTGTCTACATTACACTAGAATAATGGCTTATGAGTTTAATACATGTAAAATTAAAATATTTATATATTAAAATTAAAATGTATATAAGATTTAAATGAAATTATAGTGTTCTACATGCCTTACATCTTACAGGAAGTTTTAAAATCATTAATTTTTCTTATATAAAAGCATATGTAATTTTCTTACATAGTAATTGAATTTCATAACTCATATAACTACAAAAAGCATATCAAGTTGTTATACAATTAACAAGCTAATAGAAAGGAAAATGGAATAGTGAAATATTTCACTAGCTCAAAAATATTGAAAAAACACAAAATAGATGGCAGAATTATTGAACATGTAGTAAATTGGTAGATTTAGCTAAAACAAAATAATTATATTAAATATATATGTACAAATGCAACCATTTAAAAATCTGTTAACCTAGATCAGGGTAGACAAACATTTTCTGTAAAGAACCAGATAGTAAATGTTTTGGATTTGGTTGGCCATATGGTTTCTATCAGAACTGCTCAAATTTAGGGTTGAAGCATGAAAGTAGCCATTTGTAACAATGAACAGGGTTGTGCTTAGAAAATTGAATTTATAATATAAGTGGTAGGCAAGATTTAGCCAGTTGGAAGCAGTCTGCTGACCCCTGGTCTACAGCGTAATAAGAATATATAGTAAAATATCTTTAATTATCAATAAGAAATACCTTATTTTATTTTTATTTCTTTAAAGATTTTTATTTATTTGAGAGAGAGCACAAGTGGGGGGGAAGGGGGAGAAGCAGACTCCCCTGCTGAGAAGGAGCCCAACACGGGACTTGATCTCAGGACCCTGGCATCATGACCTGAGCCGGAGGCAGATGCTTAACCAACTGAGCCACCCAGGCATCCCAGAAATACCTTAAATATATGTGTGAGAAAGCTTGAAAATAGTAGGATAAAAAAGGCAAGTATTGGGAACACATATTGTTTAGCTATACTAATAGCAGGTAAAACACACTTACAGATAAAATATATTAATAGAAACAAAGAAAGCCCACCCAAATATTAATGTCAAATAACAGAAAAAATAAAATGCTAAATTTCTATAAACCTAAACATATAATTTGAAAGTATACTAAAACAACAGGACAAAAAAAGGAGAAAGAGAAAAATTGAGAAAGTGGGAGAAGATTGATCATTATTCTCTTAATAACTGACCAAAAAAAGACCAAATTTATTTAAAAAATGGAATGGTAATACACAAAAATTATAAAATATATTAAAATAAAAATTGCCTTAATTGATATTCACAGAACATTGTATACAGCTGTTACTATGAATATTTTCTACATATTTTTAATTAATTAAGATGCTATTATTGCTTATATTTACCAATTTATATTTAGATTTGTTCACATATTTATTCTTCCATTGCTTTTTATTTTTTCCTAATTATTTATTTGTGCTTCCTTATGCCTCAAGAATGCCTTTTGTTACCTTCTTCAGCATAGTTCCTTTGGCGACAAGCTTTCTAATTGGTTTATCAGAATATTTCTGCATTGTTTACCTCACTTTAGAATTCTAAGTCAGTTGTTGTTTTGTTTTGATACTTTAAGGACGTAATTCCATTTGTTTTATGGCTCTCAATTTTTCTCTTGAGAAGCTAGATGTAAATCTTACCTCTCTTTGCTCTAAAGAAATATGTTGTCCTTCCACTATCTGACTGCTCTTTTTCTTTGGTTTTCAGTTATTTGTGATTTGTCTATATGTAATTTGCTTTGTATTCATCATGAATTTGTTGCACTGAACTTCTTAATACTATGACTTTATGTCTCTTTGCAAGCATTGTTTTTGTTATTTTTGGAATCAATAATAATATGTTAGATCTTTTCACTATGTTTCAAAATATTTTGTTATTTTTCTTTCATTTTCTAATCATCTTTCTTTATATGTTTAAATATGGATATTTTCTGCTGTGCTATTTTTCAGTTGACTTATTCCTTCTTCAACTATATCTCATTTACTGTTAAATCTGTCCACTGAGTTCTTACTTTCAGTTGTTATTTTGGATTCTTAAATTTACATTTGAGAACACCGTGTATATTCCAACTATTTCATTATATTCACGATTATTGAGTTAATTAATCACAGATATTAGGTCTGCTCGAAAATAAATTTCAGTTTTTGTAAAAGCTGTTTTTTTTTTATAGTTTCCTTTTAAGCCTGTGTTATAGCCTTTAGGAGTTTAAGCTGAAAACTGAAGTTATTTATCAGTGACTCTCCTTTTTGCTGGTCTTTGAACTGCCCATCCTTTGTGAATGACTAAAGTGCTGTTTAGCAACTCAAGGGAGAGAATAAGCCTAAATCTTTGCTTCCCTTTCTCTTCAAATTCTGGGCATCTTAGTTCCTTGCTACCTTGCTGAAATTTTGACACTTTCGTGTAGATTTTAGTTTCCAATTGTGTCTGTTTTTCCTAGGTGTTCTCAGTGGGAGTGTATTCACATTAAGCTAATCTATGATCACTAAAAGCAGAAATACTTCTTGCTCACATTTTTAGTGGTAAACTTTACAGAGATGGAAAAGCTAGAAAAGGAAATTGTTTGGTGTTTATAATGAATTCCACCTTTAAAAAGATGGATTTGAGGTACTAATGGGATACACTAATAAAATTTTCAGATGGCAGTTGGATATACAAGTTTATCATTTGGATGGTTTTAGTTATAGACTCAAGTTGATGATTAAATCCAATGAGATGTGTAAGTTCTTGTAGGAAAAGAGCTTTAGAGACCAGACATAAAAGAGGGTTTAGGTATAAGTTCTGTGGAATTGCAAAATTCAGATTTTCAAAGAAAATATTAAGAAGCAAGCAAAGAGGAAGGAAGGAAGGAAGTCAAGATAATATGTTCATCTGAAAACTAACAGAAGAAAAATAATTTCAAGAAAGAATAGGCAATTGTGACAAATAATTTGTACATTTCATTAAGATGAATCCAAAATGTATCAATTGGAAATGGATTTTATAATGAAGTTTTTTTTATCAGAATCGTGGAGTGAAAAACAGAAAGAGTGGGATAAAAATGAATGGAATACTATAATTTCCAGCAATTTTATGAACTAGAAACCTTTTTTTAAAAAAAGATTTTATTTATTTATTCGACAGAGATAGAGACAGTCAGCGAGAGAGGGAACACAAGCAGGGGGACTGGGAGAGGAAGAAGCAGGCTCATAGCAGAGGAGCCTGATGTGGGGCTCAATCCCATAACGCCGGGATCACGCCCTGAGCCGAAGGCAGACGCTTAACCGCTGTGCCACCCAGGCACCCCATGAACTAGAAACCTTTTAAAAAACCTTCTACTCTTAAATACCACATAATATTGTGTACATGTAAGAAATATTATTTTACAGGCAAAAATGAGTTTACAGAAACATGAGATCCCTAGAGGCTAGAAACTAAAAAGAGCTAGAAATAAGGCTATGAGTTGAAACAAAAATTTCTGCTGCCCATCTCTGTAACAAAAGACCTGCATTTGAAGCATGTCATAATGTTACAAAATGTAATACAATTCTTGAAAATAAATAATAAAATCACAAAAATGTGTTAGGTGGAGTTAAAACAGAAATTAGAGTAATATGTTTAAAACTGCATATATTTAAACAGAAACACTTAGAAATAATGGGGTAACTCAGATGTAGGAAATAATAAGAAGAAAAACAGAAAATACGAAGGAAGTAGAAACAGAAAAATAGAAAGCACAGAAACAAATTAATATATGAAAAATAAATCGAGAGGTCAATATTGCTAACAGTTGGTTATTTCAAAAGATGAATACAAAATTCTCTCTGAAATTTGGCCAACACACACACACACACACACACACACACACACACGAAGGAGAGAGAGAGAGCAGGAAAAAATATTTTAATTTTTTTTTTAAAAATAAAGAATATGAACTACTTTTAACTAATAGATTTGGCATATCGATGGTTAAATAAATTTGGCAATTTGAATGATTTTATCAAAAACTGGTAGTTACTAGAATTTATAAAAAGAAATAGAAAACCTGAATAAACATGTAATGATTAGAAAAGTGGATTCAGTAGTAAAATTATCTACAAAAATAAAATGAGTACACAGTATAAAATCAGACCATAATTTTATAGCATGTTTTAATAAACATTCTAAGAACATATTATCCTAAACCTGTACAAATTCTTTAAGATGATGAACACTAATTTTATTATGATTGTATAACCTTGATTGCAAAAAGCAGTTTTTAGAAGTTTATGAAACTGTAAATTACAGCCATCATTAGTAATTAGAGATATATCAATATCAAAATAGAACAAAAGCAGCCTAAATCCTTCAAAGTATTAAAAAAAACTAGTCTATAATGATCAAATTAGGTTGTTTCAAGGAATAAAAGACTGCTTTGACACTTAAAAATCTGTTGATGTGATTTACCATATTAACAGAATAAAGAAAAAGATGAAAAATGATTCTTCTCGTTAGATGTAGAAAAGGACTTCAGTAAAATTAAAGTCATACAAAATCTAAAATATTTGATCAAGCAAGGACATTCCTAATTTTAAAAAGAGGTATTGATCCAAAGTCTATAGAAACTCCATACATAATGATCAAACATTAAAGCCTTCCCTTTGAAAACATAAATAATTTAAGGTGCTTAGATCATCACTTCTTTTCAGTATTGTCCTCCAAGCCTTTCAAGTACAACAAGACAAAAAGAGCATAAAGATTAATAAGGATGAAGCAAGAAAACCATTATTTTCAGGTTATCTGTATTTTCATATGAAAAATAAGAGAATATACACAAATTTTGGGGATTAGCAGTGCTAGTGAATATAAGATTTTATAAAATAAATTTCATTCTTATATCCTAGCACCAAATAATGATGGAAACAGAATTACCTAAACTATAATATCAGCAGAAATAAATTTGATGAGGATTAAATCTATCAGAATATAGTTTTATAGACATACTTATAAAGAATGGAGGGTCTCAGGACAGTGTAATAGATGTATCAAAACTTGAAAAACAACAAAGTTAGCATTTCAGATTATGAAGGACCATTCAATAAATAGTTTGGGACAACTAAATGTGTTCTTAATCAAATATCCAATATATTAAAAATTAATCTAAGAATTAAATCTTAAATATAAAAGTAGAATCTTTAATATTTAAAAATATATTCATCCAAATATCTTAATAATTTCCCTAAAAAAGATATTTTTCAACAGCACAAAAAACAACAAAGAAGTTATTAATACATTTTATTACATTTATATTGAAAGGATAAAAGGGATGGGAAGGATGTGAGGGATGTGAAAATGCAAATTTACACACAGATGTAAAGAAATGAAAACACTGTCTTTAAAATATAATAGACAAATCTGACAGGTATCTTCAAAATAAAATCAGATTGTTTAAAAAATAGGTCTCCTTTGCATAATCTGCATAATCAGAAGATAAGTATAGCGAATAGTTGTAAATCTTTAGACTATAAAAAAAACTGTTCCAAATACTAAATACTAAATTTACTTATGTGCATGTGTTGTGTTCATATATCAATTTTTAACAAAACTGAAAAAATATTCTTGCACATGGAAGGACCCATGAAGTGCCCTATTTGAGTACCTCTCTAAACCAAACCTCAAAAGTATTTTTTTACAGCTTTCCAAAGAGAATGAAAACTCTCAGAATGTCAAAAGTTTTAGTGGAGATCTAAAAACTGGTGGTCCCTATTGTATATATTAGTCTAATGAATCAAAAAAGTAATTACTTTTTCAAAAGCTTATAAAACCAGCATAAGCCAGGTTAACAGCAAAGTATATAATACAAAAAATAAAAACATGCATGTGTTCATTCATACACAACCCTCCAAATGGTAGCAAATTAAATACAGTGAATTCAGTAACATTACTATATTAATAACATATAAAAACCTGAGCTTGCCAAATGCAATTTTAACATATGAATTCAAAATTGTATTCAACACCCTTATGTCAAAATATAAATAAAAACAATACCATGATAAGAAAAAAAATGTCATAAAATCATGCCTTCTGAGTAAAAATACCTTTAAAACTAGAAATAAAATTATCCTTTTTAAATAGTGAAGGAAATAATATCTACTTTAAAACATTTTACATGTGGTGAAAACTGAAGGGACATGAGGTAGGCCCCATTGTTTTATACAATTTGACTATTTGATTATTTTAAATGTTACTGTACAAGTGTTTTAATGCCTTCTTTTTTTTAATTTTCTTTTTGTTTTTTTTCTTTTTTTCTCTTATTTTCCACTCCCACACTCTTCATTGGTATCGCTTTGCCCTTCACCCTCCACCTGGGCTACCCATGCCCATAATAACCTGATGTGTGTCCTTTCAAATAATGTCGAGCAGCTTTTGTCTCTAGCTCTCAGTCTCTATGTTTATCTCTGTAGCTAAACTAAATAC